>NC_050068.2:115013670-116365234 GCF_009764565.3 Dermochelys coriacea | reverse complement strand
AAGAAGGCAAAACTCCCCCTGAAGTCAATGTGGTTTGGGTCCTTGATGAGAATTGCCTCACTAATTCTCTTTGCACAGCACTGACTGTGTAATTCTACAGTGATAAAATGATACCTAAGGGTTTCTTAATAAAACTCTTAATATGCTTTGACCACTGTTAGCATGTTAGATCCATAATGGCCTCAGAAACCCTCACATTGTGCTTTGTTCAACAGCATATTAAGGTCAGAGCTAATTCCTCCTCAGTGCTGCCTGCTGTATTCCACTCATGTCCTTCTTGCCAACATGTATTCAACCTTTGTTTCACTGCTTCCACTCTTGGCCATGTGTTCCTCTTACTATCGAGAGTCAGGGTCTCCTTGTGCTTCCCTGCTCTTCTTTCTCTTTCTTTTCCTTCCTGTGTGACTGCAGAGCAAACAAAAATATACCACCTTTATTTGATAAGCAAGATGAAGGAATAATAGAAACATCGCAGTTACCATGAGTTCAAGAGGAGAGGAGTACATACTGCAAGCTACCACCCACTTAATTTGGATCCCTAAGTTTTAATCTAAATAATCATCATCACAACATTGCACTATATAGCCACTTTCCCTGAAATATTTTTAAAGAATTTACAGATGTTAGTCAACTAAACCTCACAATATTTCTCTGTTATGGTGAAGTATTACCATCCACATCTGACAGCGGGGTAAAATGTGACAGAGATGGTTGCCTGATTTGTTCCAGAAGCACTGCCCTGTGCCCCTGAAGGAGGACCATGAACGGATTTATCTGGCATCAGGGGGAAGAACTAAGGACCCAGGAACTCTGCCCAAGTTCCACCCAAGTATGAGGCTGCAAAAGATGGGGGAGAAAGTGTGTCAGTGGTCCTCCCCCCTGCCAGTCATGAAACTGCAAGTCCAACCAAACCCTCCTAGTCACTGAATAGGTGGGGGGTAGAGAGAGGGCTACTGTATTTTGAATGGTGGATGTGGGGCCTGGGCTAGAGAAAGAGGGGTGCTTTGAGAAAGTTAGGATATTCACCTTAGGCTTCTACAATGATGATACTGAAAAACTTGCCAATTTTATCTAATTTAAATATCTACAGTTTGCTCACTAGCTTCAGTATTCCCTTGGATACCTTATATTTTCTGTAGGAAGTAGCTTGAATGCTCTAAATACTGAGATTAGCTAACTGCAAATCTCATTTAGCTATCCCAAGCAATTGGTAAGTTTGAATGCCCACTCTGTAAATGGGTCTTCTGTGCATGTGTCTTGAAGACATATTGCGCCTGACAATTTCTTGAGATGGGTTTTCTTGTTTTGCAGAATAAGGCAAGGCATTAACTTGCCTCTGTGGAACCATAAATCCACACCTTATATAGTTCAAAAAGAAACAAAGCTGTATTTACAAAGAGCAATGTTTTCAAAAGGAGCATGATCTCCCTTTTCCACTTAACACAAAAAATGTACTTAGAGCTGCAAATAGTGAGACTGGTACCCAAAATTTAGTTCTAGGATGCAAAAACGTGGGCAGACATTTTGTGAGTACAGCCTGCATCTCCAATTAGAGATAATGGGTTTCAGTTCAGATTAATTTTTTACCTCCTATTGTTACTAGCACAGTCCCACCCACCACCCTAATCCCTATCTCTCCACCATCCATGTATGTGCACAGGTATCTTTCAGCTAGCTGAAGTGCAGGGGGAACTGGCATAGGGGAAGGTCCACAGAAGTGGACACATACGTGTAAATGAAAAAATCCAAACTAAATTTCCCTTCTTTTCTATGGTGCAAAATATTGCCCAGTTGAAGCTAATGGGAAACAATTGGGCTAACTAATTTTAGATACCAAGTAGCCAATGTCTCCAGGCACCTAAATATAAGTGGTTAGCAGTGTTTATCCTGGTTGGTATCCAGCTCCAAGTCCTTGTAGTCTGGACATGTTTTTTGCAATATTAATTGAGTTATCCCAAAAAGAAGGACAATAACACAAGTGGGAACCAAATTATTTATGCACTATGGCCAAAACCCAGACCACCAGGGCCTGAGGTATATACCTACTCTGGTGTGAGGGAGCTAGCCAGTGAGCTGCCTCCAGGGTTATAGAGTGCCTGCAGAATAGCTCTATGGAAGTTACTTCAGCCTAACTATGCACCTTATGTGCCAGGTGCCAGGATAATCCAGTCAATGGTGGTTCCCCACATTATCCCCTTCTGCTCTGCTTCAGAGAGCACCCATGCAGAGCAATGCCTTATTTGCTGGCCCCCATTATCCATCCCCCAATGTTTAATAGAACTGCACTAATTCTGCTCTGGGTTCTCTGTATCCATAAAAGAGTGGTCTGAGTTTGCCTCCAAGGGTCACACCCAGAAGTCTTTACATAGTCTTTACTCATTAAATCAATGGGAATTTGCATAAGAAAGGACAAACTTAAAATTATACCTTGTCAAATAAAGGGGAAAAAAGATGAATGAAAACTTTTACAAATTAAAGTGCAAATTGTGGTTTGGTCTGCTATGATTCATGGGGTCATATTGCTCATTATTTCAGAATTTTCAGAATCATAGAATATCAGGGCCGGAAGGGACCTCAGGAGGTCATCTAGTCCAACCCCCTGCTCAAAGCAGGTCCAATCCCCAACTAAATTTGTGATTCTCTGATTGTCTGCCAAATTGGAAGGTTTCATCAAAATTACCACACATGTTTATGCACCTCAAAATTCATATTGGAAATTCATGATCTGTGTTCATTTTCTTTTTTCAAAAAATTTCCATCATCCAATCAGAAAACAGAAACAAAACCATGTGTCTACAGCCACCTATCACACAACACAGATAACTACCAAATAGACAAGGCCAACAATTCACAGACAGTCCCTAGGATGAAAATTATTCACTGAAGCCAAGATTTTGAAAAATCAAAACCTAACATTGGGCTCATAAAGCCATTGCCTTATTTTCAAAAGTGCTGAGCACCTAACAGCTCCCATTGGATTTTAAGATAATCCAGTTACCCTGCCACAAAATATTAGTAACAGATAGGAAGCAGTGACGGTGGTGACATGTGGGAGCTGAGAGGTGGGGGCTGCAGCCCAAGTCTTAGGTTTGGCAGGGATGGCTTATACACTTCACACTCATAAAGCTCTGCTGCTCATGCTTTGTGCTTATTAAGTGAATTTCACACTACAGAATCTAGTCTACCCCAGGTCAAGTCACTTAGGAAGCCTCTCTGTAAAATTTTAGACTTAGTTAACATAACCCCATCAGATTCGGTATTTTCCAAGTTGTGCGTTTGTACAAACTGATATCTTAAGAAATCACAAGGAGAGCTCAAGGCATGAGTATTGTTTTCTGGGAGGAGGGGAAGAAAAATGTATACAGCAATAAAGGAAAGAAAAGCTGGGATTAAGAAGATGGGATTTAATAGGTTAAGAAGTCACAGAACTTTGACAAAGCATAACTTTACTAATACAAATAAGAACTCCGAGCTACATTTGAATTCACATCACACCACACCTGGTAAGAATTAGTCTAGCACAGCATCATCAATCATAGTGTGGCTGTCAGTTTTGACATCCTTTAAGTCTATGTCGTGTGCTTAATGACTACATTACAGAAAATGTAAACAGACACCAAACATACAGGTATGCCCTATTTTTTTTTCCCTAGTTGGAAATTTGTTTTGAAAAAATTGACCAAACAATGTTTCCTAACATATAAAAAGAACAACTTATAAAAAATATTTTGAAATAACCAGAGAAAAGTTTCTAAAGAAAAGGAATGAAGGAATAAAAATGCAAAATTTGGGACCTTTAGATGCAAACTGAAAATTCTCTTTCTATAGCGAGAGAATGATTGCAGAATACCAAATTCTCTGGAATTGTGTGTGTGTGTGTGTGTGTGTATAAATATAATATACATATATACAGCAGAATATATAAACATAATGTAGAAATATAGGTATTATTCTTGATATACATCTCTTGAATTCTTCAGTATAGTATTATGATAAAATGAACATGTTTTACTACTAAGGATTCAGAAGTCACTGGTGAACCCATTGCAAGCCCCATATTAATAATTCATAAGGGGAAAATGCTGAAGAAGTGCTTGAGTTCAAGACCTAATTGAAATGCTCCAAGTTCAAACCAAAATCTTCCAAATTACATTTTTATTATTAGCAGATTTCTAGAATTGCACCACTTCCAAGAAAGCTTTCAGCTCTGCTTATTCACATCTATAACTAGTACACAAGTATTACAAAAGTGTAGGGCCCTGTCATGTTTCTCTTGAAATCAGTGGCTAAAACTCCCACTGACTTCTGGGACAGCAGGCTCAGACCCATCAGAAACTCATTCAGGGATCTACTTAATTTGAAATTTTAGCAAATACTTATTTTCTAGCTTAATAGAAGTTTATTTGGAAGAAAAAAATGCATGCAAAAGAGTGGGTCAAAATCCAGATGTAAGAATGAATAGCAGGGATAGATTGAGATAGAACAGGAGTTTTAAAAAAATGAAAAGAAATGTCTCTCTTTGGTTTTGAAAAGTAATGCCACCTCCCTACTGAGATTGAATCATGTTTTTCCTCTTGTGTATCTGTAATGTTTGAACAATTTTTAAAAGTATAAACCCCTATTTTTATTTTGAAAATTAGTTTGGCTAAGTTTCCAAAGTAAAAGAAACAGCAACATGACAACATTTCCTTTGGGCTTATTTATTTATTCATTTCCCTCAACTCCATGACCCTAACACACTCATAAATAGAAATCACCTTGCAAAATTAATATATTGCTTTATTCTTTCCATCTAACACACACTGTTATTCAATTATCCTAGGTGAAATTAAGAGGTCAACACAACAGTTTAATGTGTTTTAAAAACAGACAAATTTATTTAAATTAAAAAAAAGTTGATGGAACCATTACCATATTTTGGAAAACCATCATACATAAGAAAATATTTTCAGACTTGCTGTTAATAGGCACAGAATGCCCAAACCTGCTCCATTGAAGTCAAAAGGAACAGAATTACATCCAGAAACATCTTCAAATATTCCACTTTTCAATTCCGATATTTGACTTTAGAAGCAACAAGGGTTCAGAGCGTTTTAGTGAGGAGCAGTTCTTTTTGGAATTCTGATGTCTTCCCTGCAGAACAAAGCAATCGCAGACACACGTGCACACACATCCCCTAAACGTCCCTTACTGGGGAAGAGAGTTTTAATTACCAAAATATTTCTGCAAAAAAGAAATAAAAGCAGAGGAGCTTGAAACTTCTTTATCACAAGCTAGAGTACCCTTTATATTTACGATATTTTCATAAACATATGTGTGTGTGAGTATGTGAGTCTTGGATAAAATATTTTAATGTGAACTGGACTTTCTGTACAAAGCTGCTTTCATAAATCTTAGGCCAGTCTCTACAGACCTTGCTCAGGCAAACTTCAACTCCGAATGGGTGAGAACTGGTTTTGGCTCTGTGCTGCAATACTATAGCTTTAGAGAGTGACAAAAAATTAAGGAATCTTAAAAAATGTAATCCGCTGTGTTTGAAAACGGGCTTGTTTTGAATGACTCCCTTGTTTTCAGTGCTGAGGGTACAGCACAGCATTTTTCCCATTTGTCTGCACCCTCGCAAAAAAATCTCTGCAGGAAACATCCAGACAGTCTGAACGGTTACATCGCGCTAACAGCGTGGCTCTAGAATAGTTCCATTTTTGGACTGCTTTACCTTTAACAACCTGATTACATTTTAAGATGTACTTCCGGAGTTCCATTGCTTCTGATTTCTAATGCCAATAGCAAGGACTTGCCAGAACCCCTGAGAAGCAACCCTTCACATTTCAATATAAATAACAGAATATATTATGTATTGGACATTAAAGGGAAACTTGACTTGCAGGGAAAAAAATACAAACATTTTGTTCTGTGATCAGTAAGTAAACTACTTTAACCACTGCACTGCTCTTTGAAAGGCTGCTGACAATCACTTCTTTTCAAACCATAGTTTTAACCGTGTGTTTCTGAAACCAGACTATACTTCCTACAGTATTAATGACTTACACTGAATTTAATAAAAAGAAAAGGAGGACTTGTGGCACCTTAGAGACTAACAAATTTATCTGAGCATAAGTTTTTGTGAGCTACAGCACACTTCATCGGATGCATGAAAATGTGTCAAGTTCGCATGTAATAAATAAGTATCTAATTAAAAGCACAGCTAAGCCAGAAGCACAGATATTGTTTTTATATTAATATCTATTGTATCACTCTAGCATTTAATCTGAATCTCTTTAGCTGACTGATGCCCAAAGGGGGAACTAACAAATCGCTCAGCTGGTGGCTGACACCGGTCCTGAAGAAAGCTAGTAAGGAACACTTTGCAGTCTTTCAGAGTCTCTACACCAGCTGTCACCCAGCTATGGGTGCTGAAAAGCTCCTGTCACTTCATCCAAAGGGATTTACTTGGTCAGAAGGAAAATTTAAATACAAAGCATGCAGCTAAGAAGCTAGTGAAAAGGATTATGAGTGCACAAGAGCACATGTGTATAAGACACTAATACATCTTTAGGAAATTTCAGATCCCCAAAGCCAGGATTACTGCCAGAGGCAGGGTGGTATACGTATGCAGGGAACTTTACCATTAGAGTTATTATCTCCCAACTATTCAACTTTATAGGTCTTTCATGGTGCCATTTTTTAAAACACTCCTCACATCCTCAATAGAGAACTAAGAAAAAGACATTCTTGTTCTATTATTCCTGAGAATCACCTGCATGCAAAATACTCTGTTGCTTTTTGTTACCCTCAGAGGTTTAATTTTTCTTACCATTATGCCAATGTACGAGTAATGTCCTACCTAATTGTTTAATGATGATTAAGGCAAACGAAAGCACGGAGAGTTTCATGTTTACAAACCAAACTGCTGTATGCATGATGTGAACAAACAGAAGAGGCTCATGACTGGAGCTTTCATCTAATAAGTAGAAGGATCCTGGCTCTGACCTAGCCACCTTTACAAGTTGGCGCTCAATAAAAATGATGTACCATACCTGCCAGCTGAGCAAAGGGCAATGATCTGAGGGGGAAAGTGCTGTACTGCATGGAGCCGATGGACGGTGAGGGGTTGATTTTGGAATCCAAACTTTTGGTCGATGTTGTTTAAAGCAAAACAAACAAACAAACAAACAAACAAAAACACTGAAACAGAAAAGCAATGTCTTTAAAAACTTACTTTTTAGCCAGCGTGGCAGTGGAGTCAAATTCAGCTCGAAGCAGCACCATGCTTGCTGACCTGTTGCAAGGTGCTGTGTGAATAAAGCCACTGATCTGGCCTGCTGGAGGCAGGGAAATTGATAATGCCAAGTTGTTTAGAGGAGGAATGGAGAGAGACCAGAGCACAGGCTACCGCTGCTGGGCCCCAGGGGAGGGTCATGCAAGTTGGGACTGCTGTTGGCTTGGGCGTGTAGCCCTGACTTGGCCTCCAGCACAGTCAGCCAGTGTGACCAATCCATATGAGAAGGGGAGTCTAGTGGGAACAGGAGCAGGGGGTTTATCTGGAATCAGAAGAGAGAAGGAAAGGGGTGAGAATACAAAAATGAAACGGGAAAGGTTTAACGTAACATGATTAATCATACACTTTGGAAAAAATTCCCCATGACGAGGCTTAAAGAACATCGACATTATGTGTAGTTCAAAGCATGAGATTTAACAAAATAACAGCTCAAATCAGCCGCCTTTAGAGGTCACTAGAACATCACCACAGTATTTACACATTTTCCATGAAGGATTAGAAGTTAGACTAAAGCCCCATATACACTATATACAGTTCTAGTGGATGCTGTAGACTATTATCTAAATTTCTTCACATGGACTATCATGTATCTGCCCCAGCAGAGCTGATTAGTGAAGCAGCTTGACTCTGACATATCCTTTATGCCAGCCACAAGCTGCCTTGCTAGCCACCTTATTCACTGCGGAGACAGGCCTGAAGCAAGATTGTAACACAACATATGCAAATGAGATGAGCCTTACACCACTTAAACTGAGATGGGTATAATATGTAACAGCTTAATGTGCCCACAGAAGTGATTGATGCCCTTTCCATATCTCTAAAGAACTTCAGTTTCGATGCATTTGTTTTAACTAATATTTCTTTTTACTCATCTTTCTGACAATACTTCTTTTATTCTTCTTTCCTTATATCCTAGACTTGGGGGAAGAAGGAAGAAAAAAAAGTACTAACCCCTGCCCCATACAACTGCTCCTAATTGGTTATTCCTTTCAAGAACCCGAATTGATGCAAATTAAAATTTGGAAGGATTCTAAATCAGTTCAGACTAGCATTTTTCAAATATTTCCTATAGAAGTTTGACCCATCCGAAAGCAGTAATTATTAATACTAAATGGAATTGCATCCTAAGGAAAATGTACTAGCTAAGATCTGCCAAATTATTTGCCAGAGTGCAACACCATAGTGCAGTTCAACAGCAATGTTTTCAAAGAGTTTGTAATGCTGTCAGACCACATTCCCATTATCAGTTTGGATAACTAGCACTTAGTCCAAAAATTTGGGGAAAATTTGAGACAAATGGAGTATTCTGCAAAAATATAACCAAATGCTGTACGAGCCCGACTGCCTATACATTTCCAATCAGTATTCATTTCCTCTCCTTAAAACAAACAGAAAACAGATTTATCTTTTTCTGCTAAAATCTGTCGGTTGCCTTTTTCCCAAAGGAGTATTCTAAATTCATTTATTTGTGTAACAAATTCTTATTTTTTATATATATTCACATGCCTTGGCATGGATTTCTCACTCAATACTTGGGAGTGATGCCACAGACTTAACACTGTGTTGCTTAGTAGTCATAATTTTTTAAACTTTGTTAATGAATTGAGATGAATCAAAAATGCCATATTAATTATTGCTTGCCTAGTAGGTTAAGCGTTGGCTCTTCACCTCACTGGCCCAGAGAACATTTCTTGCCTTTGGCCATGTCGGAGGGGCTCATTAAAACATCTCTTGGGAGCAGACAGAAATTGTTAGTGAAAAGCAATGGTCAGTGCTTCAGCTAGAAACCAACAGGGAAAGGAATCCCTCATCACCGAGAGCTAACAAGGCTGAATGTATTACACCTGTAACCAAACTGCTCTGAAAATGCCAGGAGACCACTGGGCTGTCTTTGTGATTGGCGAAGTTATCTGAAAATGCTGAATCCAATCCATAATTGATGTGCACATACAATTACAAGCCTCCAGATATCACTTAAAATGTTGCAGTTGCAAGCCTTAAGGAGTGGCAAATCTTAACATGAATGGCATAATATAAGGTGTTTGACATAAAAAGAGAGAACCTGCTTTGCTCTCATGCACTGTCAGTTAAATTTTAATTGAATTTACTGCTTTTGTTAACAGATGTAATTATAGAAATCTCATTGAAAAACAATGATATATGGACGGGCTTGGGTATTTTTTTTTAGACATTTTGTGAATTAATGTGTATGATTAAATAAAGAAGATATCTATGCCATTGCTTTGCCCAAGATGAGTAAACTTTAGCATTACATATGATAGGACCTGGGATATTTAACCACATGTGTCCTAGGCTTTCAATCAGAGCAAGATGGGGAATTTGTGTCTCTCTAAGCTTGCTATTGCATTAAATTGCTTATAACAAACATCTGTGTAACATTTGCAGCGATTGGCCACAAATCTTTCCTCAAACACAGGCAAAAATATGGGCCAAATGAGATGAACAGTTAAACTATCTATCTATAAATAAAGTAAATTGTATCAGAACAATAGGTATACTTACCATAACTAAACTTATTTTTCCTCAACTCCAAAATTTTCTTGTAGTTTTTATATTTGTCTCTTTCTTGCTTAGGATATACATATGAAAATAATTTGACATGCTGCAATATATGCTGCCATAGAGGTAGAATACATACATGACAAGAATTAAATACTTCTGCCAAAGACAGTTCAGAATAGGTTTCAGAAAGGTACATTTCTTGTTTTGAAGAGGAGGCATTCAGACATTGGGTCAAAACTGGATCTCTCTGTATGAACAGACCCCCTGAAGTCAGGATTTGGTTCTTCAATGGAACATGCTTGGTGTCTATGAGGGCTGGAGTGAGCTCCATGGTAAGAGCGAAAATATTGGTGAAAATACCACATAAGCAATCTGTTCTGCAGTACTTTATATGGCTATATGGGTCATGCTGCACTCCAAATAGTTCATTAAAACAATGAAAAGAACAGGCTAGAACTACAGAAGATCCTGTGGTGTTAGTTGTGAACATTTAGAGTGACCATTAGGGGTATAGATCAAGAAGGTAAGAATCTATGTATAAACAGGAAAGAAAGTCAGTCTTGCATTCACCCCAGCCATGATGGGCTAGGTCTCTCAGATCTCTACAGATACTAATAGAAAAGACCAGCTAAAGCATCTTGTCCATCTTCTGAAAACCCAGCACAACATGTCTCTCTCCAGTGTTTGGTCTAGCCTTGTTTTAAACTAATTCGGTCTCTAGCTGACTTGCCCTTTCTAACTTTTTTACCATCTCCCAAAAAGTCTCAAAGCTAAAATGTCATTTTACTCTTGCTATTTCAATAAGGCTTCGTTTAGCATCTTCTTTTAATAGTGCCTGGTTAAGGTATAAAATGAACAGGTGGAAAAAAGTATGAATCAAATGAAATCTTGAGGAGTCATGGCAAAAAGCTGTAAGAGCATTAACTTGCCCATTGATATTAATTTGAATAAATGCTTTGTTTTTAAAATTTATTTATCCAGTGCTGAGATTTGTTTTTGTTTTTTAAAAGGCAGTTTCCAGCAGTAGAAAAAATCTTGTGTGTGGTATTTAAGCAGGTAGTTGATAGTAATGTAATTTTTCTAATCATTGTCACCTTGGAATTTCATCCTATTATTCTCCACAATCAGTAGGCAAAATGAAGAAACAGTAATGTATCATCATGTTTGTGGCTAGGTATTTGTGTTTTAAATTAGAATGCTCCTAGGTTCTAAGCATATGGACATGGCCCATGCCATTTCTGCTAGCAATCTGAGATCATCATCTACATCACTGGAGTTACACTATTTATGAATTTGGCCCACTGATTTCAGTGCACTGGTGTAAATGATAGGTGGACAAAAGTGGCTTTCACCCACCTTTGTGGTCTTGATTTCCATGGGCTGGTTTGTCCCCCAGCATAATTTACACTTTTTAGAGCACTTCACAGCTTCTCTAAGTTCCACTGCCTTACAGTAGTCTTATGCATTTTTACAGTGGCTAGGGATTGCCAAATCCCTCTGATGGTCAGGTACAGATGGAGTAGAACTGGCTATGCTGGCTCTGAGCCACTTGAAGATTCCCCCACTCCAGGGTAATTGTCAGATATCCCATTAGGACAGTTTTCTAGCCCATTTGTGCTGCTGGAGCAAGATCTGCTTGTAAGTTACAGCGATTTTGCACACCCACTAAAAGCTAAAATGGTACAAATGATATTAATTTGTCACATACACTTTTACTCATGTTATGGCCAGTGTAAACAAGGGTTTACATCACTGCTGACTTTGGCCCAAATACTTCCATGGGAGTTGTACCCACTTTCTTCAAGTTGTATTTTGCCTGCATTTGACCCTTTTACCTTTTATTTATTCCCAGAAGGTATATAATGCTTGGAACCATTTAGCAATGCCTGCATACAATAAGCCTGTTCTTTAACCAAAAGTGAGACTAGCGATATGAGTGATCAGTGACTTTAAGCACAAATATCAATAATTAACGAAGCAGCAATAAACTTCTGTAGCTAGGTCTGGTGACAAATGACAGATGTGAATATATATTTCACTGTATGTGTATGTATATAATATACATATGTATTCCCATACCTGTGTATGTACAGGTGTATACCCCCCATGTATCTATACACATTCACACTGCAGTTTAAGATCAAAACAAAACCCCAAACTGATAATTTAAACTGATAGCAAATGATGCTTACAGTCTGTGGTCCCGGTTCTGAATACAAGCAGGTGAGGAGTGGTGCTAAGTGCTTTTGATGTTGCCAGCTCCCATTTACCACCCAACCTTTTTCTCCTCCAAAACCTCTTAACAAACTTCAAAGGCCTTCTTGCCTTAATCCAGTGCACTGAGACCTCTAGTTCAAAGAACTTTCCTTAAACCCTCTTCTTAAACTGCAACCAAAACTTTTTTTTTCCTTTCCACAAAGTAGCAATTACAGCTCTGTTGCGTGGTGATTGGGCTTGGGCCGATCAGCTCCTGCTATTAATTAATCTCACAAAGGGGGCTCATTTCCTGGCATTCAAATTGACAAGAGACTGGAGAACAGAAAGTCCTTTCAAAGTAATCCCAGTTAACTAAGGGAAGAGGTATCAGAAGAAAGAGCCCCACAGTATTTGAAGTAGAGGGCACATTTGATACTGCCTATACTTGCTGCTGATTGAATGATTTTGTTAAGGAGACCTCTTTACTAATCTTTTACCTGCAAAAGCTTAACCAAAAGTAAATGCAGCATAAATGTTGCTAAATTGTGATAGAGAAGCTTCACAGGCCAGCCTTTCGATGTCACTTTCCCAATGCATCTTATTGAGCATTATACTTACTTTAAACTGAAAGTGTTCACTTTACTTACACAGAAAAGCTCTTAGAAGAAGGGGAGATGAAGAGAGGCAAGAAAGAAGAATAGCAGACAAGAGATTAAAGCTTTTTATTCAGTATCTCTTTCGTATTCAAATTGTGCTAAGGGCTCTGTGAAAGTTAGAAGCAAGCTTGTTCAGGAGGGCTTCTAAAGTGTGTACATGGATTTCACGGGAATAGAAAAGAAGCCACGGACTGGGTAATGAAAGAAAGATAAGATGTCCTATATAAAACAACTCAAGAGTGGTTCAATTACTTCAGCAAACCATCAAGGCAAGCTTTGAAGATTTGAGAAAACACTGTTAAAATTTAACAAAAACCTCATGTTGCAGGTTTTGTACCAATAAATGTTTGTATACTGTGTGAATTACTTAAGCTATATTCCCTGCATGAACATTGTTTGTGTCCTTGGTTATTTGCTATGCCATACTGTTAAGAAAAATGAAGTATTCATGTTTGATCTCTTATTTTTCTGACAGGCAGTGATGCCATCAAAAAAAATGGCATCATTGTTTACAAAAATAAGCTTGGGAATTAGAGCTCCATGTATGCCTGACGGTTTCTTGCGTATTTCTGTTAGTCGTTAAAGTAGTCTTGACAAAGGCCTAAGTCATATAAGAAATAATTAACCAGATTCATCTAGTGAAAGATCTCAACTGGGGGATATGCCAGCTATAAAAATAAAAGGCGGCTGTTTAGAAAATACCTATTTTTAATTGCAGCTATCTCTCCCTGCCAATTCTCTGTGCCGGAGACTTGACAAGTAACATCAAACATGGTCCAAAACAAAGCTAGCCAACCATGGCCTGCAGCATCCTTCAACCAAAAGTCACCTTTACTCAGGCTTTGCCATCTAATTTGCTGTGTTTCTGTATGTGTTCTTCAAGCAGAAGTCCTACAACCCTCAATATAAAGCTTTCCTGTTTTCTGCTCTGAGAGATTACAGTGGCAATGCTAGAATGGTTTAACAATTCGAAAATCATAAGCCACCCTGGAGTTGTGAGTTTTCGAGATGCAGCACCCTAGCCCTTCCCCCTTAGGTTTTTAAAATATATATACATACTGACTGACAGTTCTGTAAGACTCCCTAGTTTAAATGCAGTTACATCCATTTTTGTGCAAATGTCCGCAAACAATTAAGACAAAATTTACTTTACAGGGTTTTTTTAATGGAAAGGTCAAATAGATGGCAAACTTAGATTCCAATTCAGGTGAAAGACAGAAATATCTTGTTCAATTCCCAGGACAATAAATAACTCTTAAGAAAAGCTTACAAAAGTGTGTCTTGAACAAAACTCATCTCATGATGTTAGTAAAAAGAAAGAAGCTAAATTTAATATGCAAAACAAAAAATAAACCCCTGCACTCCTGCCCCTAATCTCCAGGGAAGATTGATAAAGACTTTCAGAACAATGCTCATGTTCTAAGATGAGTAACCAAGAGTTTCTGCAGAGCTGTCTAAAATTTCATAGTCTCCAAAAATCTCAGCTCATCAACTTGAGATGTCAAAGGATCATTAAAAATCAGACTTCTAAGGTTTCTCATCTTCCTTACTACTGAATAGTTCTATTGGCTTGACAGAGATTCTCATATGAGTAAAGTAAACATGATTTACCCTCTAATATTGATACCTGTTAACACCAGATGAACTGAACAGCTTTGACACTCAAACCCTCACTGGTTCATTCTTGAAAATACTTTGGCACAAAAGGACAAGAACAAATTGTAGAAAATAGATTTTCTATGCTTAAAAAGCTATATCCAAATCATATAAATGAAGGAAGAAAGATATCCTTTTTCTGGAATTGTCAAACTTAGCCTTCAGAGGGGCCCAAATTCTATTTTTAATTATGATTCATGAGCCAATTTATGCACTTAAGACTAACACCCTTCTTAATACAGAGGAACTCCCATTGAGGGCAATACGAGGTTTGTACAGAAATCAGGTAGAATATGGCTTTTATGTAATAGTAATTAAATTTTTCATTATCATTATTCTGTGTTCAGTACCTTCTTGTCATATTCAGCACCATCCAGTGGGAAAATACACTCTCCAGTAGGACCATTGTTATTTCTGCTTTGTTACTATTCTTTCCCCATTCTCCTTTCTGTTTCTCTCCTTCTTTCTTGTTTGTGTCTTTCCATTTTTTCCTCTGCATCTTCTCCAATTCTAATCCAAATGAATCAGTTATTTTTCAGTAGTGGAATTGTCTCTCTACTCGTCTGTGTGATGCTAAGCATCCTTGTATTCACACCCGACACACTATTGTAAAAATATTTGTACAAAATATGCCTTGTAAGGTAACAGTTGAAAACTATTAACTCACTGAGTATTAATATTCTTTTGTGATGTATGTATGTAATGGGTATTAAGAGTTATGGATATATTCTAGAATTATGACTAAAGATGTGTATAAACCAAGTATGCAAAGGGAGTTGGTAAACAGGTCTGCATAGAGAAAGGAATGTGTTTTCCTGGGGAGTTACTTCCAAATTACTTTGCAGGAAAATGAAATTGTATTTGCATAGTCCATAAATGGACCCATCAGGATAACAACAGGTGTATGCAAACCTCACGCTAACAAGAACACATGGCATCTACACCCAGAAAGAGAGGAAAGCTTGGTCTGGGTTTTACTTTTCAAAGAATATGTTGCAAAGGTTTACTGGTCTATAAAGACAGGAGAGCTGTCAAGTGATCAGCAATTGAATGAACTGATTGTATACAATATTATTGTTTTACAGAGTGAGGTCTTTTCTGAAAGCTAATGACACACGGGTGAATAATATCATTGGGAAATGTGTGTATTAACACTATATAAGGAATTATGGATACTCATTGATATTAGGTTATACAACCTGCCCAGAAGGAGGGAATGTTACAGCTATCTACTTGTTTCCTATGTAAATTAAGCACGGTATAACCAGAAACAAAGGAAGCTCCATTTACATAGAAATCAGCAGGGGAATGGGAAGCCCATAGGAAGGGGAAAAGCATCATGAGGTCATTCTGCCTCTTGAAACAAAGGCATTGAACTTTGGTAAATATAAACAAAGACTGAAGCTATCTTTGTCATCCATCACTAGTCAGACACAAGGGAACAGAGCTTTTCTTGCGAGCTGAGAAAGATAGGTCCTTCAACCAAGGATGGGGAGGAGGGTTTGAAGTCTCTGGAACTGAATATAGGTGAAAAAGCTGATTAGGCAAAGATCTTTCACCTAGAAAGACAAGGAAAGCAACACCTTGTACTTTTGTGGAAGGTTCTGACAGAGGGAAAATCAGCCATAGCTAGGGAGAAGAATGGCTGGTGAGAGAAACCATCTTGAACAAAGCCTGTATCTTGCTAGATTAAGTTTTAGACCCTTAGAAGCATGTTTTCTTTTTTGTTTGCTTGTAAAGCTTCCTAACTTTATTCCTTTTACTTGGCATCACTCAACCTAAATCCTATTATTAATAAATTTGTTTTAGTTTTTGCTATAACCCAACTCAGCATGGTGGTTAAATGAAAAAGTGTATTTACTCCAGTTAAGTTAATAATCTGTGATGTGATTTTGTCCCTTCACAGGAACAACAAAACTTTTTATTTCTCTGAACTATACAGGAGAGGGCTGGACACATCAAAACACACCGTTTGGTGGAAATTGGGACTGGGCCTATGTTGGGGTGATCTTGCTGGTTGTAACCAAAGCTGGCGGAAGCCAGAGTGGGACAGTGGGTTGTTGACAGGATGCTGGGGGTCAGAGCTGCTGACCCGGGACTGTCTAGCACACAGTCACTCAGGAAGTGATCCACATACTTGTAGGCTGGGTTTGAGCAGCCCAGGTTGGCAGTAACAGCAGCAAAGCATCATGAGGCACCCAGGGTTACAGGGAAAGTGGTGACACAGCCTCTCACTGATGTGGACCTAAATTGTAGAGAGTCTCAAGTTCTTGGATTTCAGATACACCATGTGCCAGCTACTCTTTACCAGGTTGGACTAGAACAGAGATTTTATAGCCTCTTTTAAGTAAAACAAAGTTAGACTCAACAACAAAACCTCCAACAAACTTGGGAAAGTTGAAGATTTCCCAAACGACTGTATACCAATTGCTTTGAACATCAGGATAGTATCTGTCACACTCCCTACCTCTACCACATTCACTGAAAGAATGAGCTAACCTTTCATTTCTTTTACAAAGACACCTACCTTTGACTTCTATTGCTTCCCTTTTTCTTCTGTTACTTCTCCTTCACATCCTATTCACTCCCTTCATGGCTGCTTGTCATTCCCATCTATCTAATTTATATTGTATGTTCCCTGGAGCAGGGATCTCCTCACTTTGTGGGTCTAATCCAGTGTCCATGGAAAGACTCCCATTAATTTGGGCTCTGATGCACAATGTGAATGTGACATTTATGCACAGCTATGTAAATAATGCATATAATTAACAATTTGCGTGTGCAGACTTGTTCAGGAAATAAAGTATTGCAAAAACCCTCCTGAAGGGTGTTTTCCAAATCCCACTGGAGTTATTCAGAGTCCTTTTTTCCACTGACATCAGTGGCAGTTGGATTAGATCTTAACCATAAGAGGAGATAGCTTTTATAAAGTTTGAAAACCTATACAAAAGAAATTTCATGGATACTCTTGCTTCAGAAGAGTAGCAAAGATAGTTTCTCAGGAACTAAACAAAAGGGCTTTGATTAATAGACCATCAAAGGATATGTCTCCTGTCTTCCTTAAAAGAGCAGTTTCCTTCACTATCAGCTTGATGAAATTGTATGAGGGAACTATTTAACCAATTTTCATGATTTTGAACTGGACATACAGACAAATACCATTATTAAGACACTATAAAGTGAACCTTTAAATCTGTAGAGCATAGGAAATACTCCAGAGATACAGTCTTGTTTATGGTCAGTCAAGTTTTTTTGGGGGGGAGGGGGAAAAGTGTGTTTCATAGTATTCAGGTTCATTAGAATAAGTATCAGCCTGGAAGAGCCCTAATTTCTTCAAGACTGCAAAATAGATTCAATTAAAACCTAAGCCCTTTTTCAATTGTGGCACTAGAATAATGGATTCTATGGCAAGTATCTTGGAGGCAGTGGAAACGGCTGCTCGCTTTTTTATGCATAGTTCACTGATTAACATCTGCCTGATTGAACTCTTATAAACTTGGAATGGACTCAAATTTTATTGAGTAGACTTGTTGAAAGGTCTCTGAAATACATGTATATGAGTCTCCTGGTATGAAAAAAACTGGGACTACTTCACACTCCACTTCTGCTACCTGAGATCTATGAAGGATGACATTAAAAGCCATTCAGAGTAATGCAGTCAAACATATCAACAACCAAAGTCCTGTACTGTGAGCTGCTTAAAACCCTAAGGAAAGTGCTGAACACCCTTAACTTTGATGCAAGTTGAGTGATCTCAGCACCTCTCAAGAGACACCTTACAGCACTGGGATGCAAGAGCAAATCTTCAGTGATCACAGGGGCTATGAAAAGACATTTATTTATTGTATTAATTATTAAGAACATCAATGATCAAATATTAAATTTGGATGAAGTGAGTTTGTTCCCCGATATGAAATAATTGTACAATAGATGATGGCATGTTTGTTTAAAATTTCCAAAAAGAGTAATAAAAACACTGAGAAATTAGTTTTACAATAATTTATGCCAAGTTCTTCCATTAAACATTGCTACCAAAGATTATATTCTACCACTATCCTGAAAACTGGTTCACTAACATCATAATAAGAGACTTGGATATCCTTAATGAGATTGAGTAGTACCTTACTCATTGATTTCAGTGGGATCAATCACAAATGAAGATTCTATTCCACATGAGCATGAATAGTCTAGCCTATGTACTCTGTAGAAACATCAGATTCTGCAAAAAATTGTATAGTTCCAACCATTATACCAAAACATGTATTGAACATTTCTCAATGGAAACAAAATCTGAATTGCAAGAGTATATTCTGCATGATGCAATCCATATTGTATTTTTTAATTGTACAAACTTAATATAACCCCAACAATCCCCCATGAAGACCATAAGGCATTAGCACTAGAGTTGTGCAAGATTTATATTGTACCACAACCATGTGTTTCCAATGATACACCAGAGTAGAAATTGCAGTGCATCTAGTCCATGCAAGGAGTACAACCCATGGGAAAGAGTGGGAGCATGAAACACCCAAACTACAACTCCCATGAGGCACTGCACCAGCTTAGACAAATTTCAGAGTAGCAGCCATGTTAGTCTGTATTCGCAAAAAGAAAAGGAGGACTTGTGGCACCTTAGAGACTAACAAATTTATTAGAGCATAAGCTTTCGTGAGTGAGCTGTAGCTCACGAAAGCTTATGCTCTAATAAATTTGTTAGTCTCTAAGGTGCCACAAGTACTCCTTAGCTTAGACAAATGTAGTTTTGAAGTTAAACTGAAGTGAAACAAAGTGTTTTGGTTCAATTGAACAAACAGAAATATTTTGATTTGAGCCAAACAATCCCAGAATGAACTATTTAATTTCTGTTTTCCATTGTATAAACAATGTTTCTGTAGAAAAAAAAATCTACGGAAAATTCTCAACCGGTTCCAATTATAAAATAATGCTAGTACCTTTATTTAAGCACATCCTGGCCCCTGAAGTCTTAGCCTACTGGGAACTCTCCTATTCATTCTCTCCTCCCTATCATGTTTTTGATTAAAAATTTATTTTTTTAGTAAAACAAAAAGTCAGCTTTAAAAAAAGCCAGTGCAGGAACCCTATGCTGGTCTGCTGCAGCAGCTCACTAAGGCCCTGTGCACGTACAAAAGTAACCCTGTGGTATCACAGTTATGAAACATGATGCGGCCCTTTCATGTTTTACCTTACCTGAGTGCACAGATGTAAACATGTGATTTTCATGTTAGGAAACTGTTTCAACCTTGGCTAGTAATTACACTAGAACAGGGATCTCAAACTCAAATCACCACGAGGGCCACATGAGGACTAGTGCATTGGCCTGAGGACCGCATCTCTGAAACCTTTTCATACAATGAATTAAAAGTATAGTCAAAAATGAAAAAAATGAAGAATAATATAGTGTGCTATTAAAAGTCAATGTATTAACTTTTTAAAAACTGTAATGTGAAGAGGGGTTTTAATAAAATATAACCACTCAGTAATGCACCTCACTCAAACGACAAAACACACATTTACTTTTAGAAGTACTTCCATTAAAGCCCCCCCTCTGCCTCCGGCCCCGCTCCCACTCCATCCCTGCCATGCGGCCCTGCCCTTGCCCCGCCTCTTCCCACCCCTTCCCTGTCCCCATTCCAACACCTTTCCCAAACTCCCCATCCCAATTCCACTCACCGCCCCTATTCCAACCCCTTCCCCAAATCCCGGCCCCAGCCCCGCCTCTTCTCTGCCTCCTCCTCTGAGTGCGCCATGTCCCCGCTCCTCCCCACTCCCTCCTGGAAAGTCCTAAGCGCTGCCAAACTGTTTGGCAGCTGGAAGCGCTGGGAGGTAGGTGGAGGAGTGGGGACGCAGCACGCTCGGGGGGGAGGACGGGGGACAGGGAGTGAAAGGAGCTTGGCTGCCGATGGAGTCGGCGCCTATGGAGGGCTACAGGAAATAACACGCAAGCCGCGTGTTTGAGACCCCTGCACTGCCAACACAGGCGAAGAAAAACCAAGCTATTGAACCGCTTGGGGCAAAATAGGTTTAATGAGGTTTGTTTTTGTAGGATAAGTGGTACTTAAAATATCATTTCCACACTGACTGTGGTAAAGGGTGCAGAGATGAGAACCAAGGAGAGGTTGGGTGGAGTGAGGAACAACAGTCTGCGTAGGGGAGGGGAAGGAGACAGGGACAGGTTGGCTAGCACGGAAGCTAAAACTAGAGAAAGAGGGAGTTTGTCTAGGGGCAGCAAGGATATTGGGTGTGGGGATTTCTGCTGTGGAGGGCCTTACTGACTAGCAGGATAAAAGGGAAAAAAGGGGAGAGAGATAGCAACAGGCAGGGACATGCTGGCTGGAGGTGGAGACAGGACATGGGATGCAACATGGTTAAGATGGAATGGAGAGAGGGGAAAAGACAGAGACTGGTTGGCTAGAGGGGGCAATAGAGGCAGAAACAGATTGGCCGGCTGTGGAAGACCACACAGGGAGGAACAGAAGGACTTGGGTAACAAGGGGAGTGGGGATAGAGACATACAGAGATCTGTAAATTCAGAAACAAAGCAACACAGCTAGCAAACTGAGTGTAAAGGACACTTCCTCAGGTTTTGAACCAGTATGCATTTGTATGGTTTTTTATATTATAGCCCAGTGTACTAACACTAGATCACCACTGCAAACCAGTAGAAACATGAGTTTGAGGGCTATTGAACATTGTGGGGTTTTACCAGTTTCACAATTACAGAAACACCTGTGCTGAATAAATGTGTGCTAGCCTACTGTGAAAATGCTTAGTGTTCAACGGCCCTTAAAATTTCTCATTTCTCACCTGGGGTAGGGTGGTCTAGATTGTTGTACACTGAAGTTTTATGCGAAAGCAGAGGGTCAGAGGAACTCTGTCAAGGCCTCTGTTAAGGCTTCTGTTTCACTCACCTTGTGAAGTGAAGATACATCTCCTTATTCAGCAGTGCACCACATCTTTGTCCCTGCACTCATACCTAAAAGGTTTAGAAAAGGTAACGTTGTTTTTATAGCCCCTATTTATTAAAATAATTATAACAACACATAGAAGGCAGGTAGAAAATGGTAAAGGAAATGCAGAAATACAAGGCAGTGTCTTCCTTTCCAGGCATACATCACAATATGCATCTCTGATAAATACTTAGGTTATGGTTATGGTTAAATAAGGCAATAGAGATATTAAATTAGGCGGATATTAATAAATACCTAAAAGACCATAAAAGGGAAAGTTCACAAATGCATAACAAACACAGTGGGCACACCTGAAATTTGGTGGGATGTTTCTTATAATTGGAGTATGAACACTGATGAATACAATCTGTGAAGAAAAGATAGAAACAGGTGGAGGGGTGGTCCCTATATTAAAATTATTTACCAGACCACTGAAATAGAATTTGCCAATGCAGAACATAGCTGTGAAGTTCTTTGGGTAAGAGTATGTTTTTACTTTATCCAATGAACAGAAAAGAAAACCATTTTAGCAATTGCTACAGACTTTCACTACTGGAAGAGAGTGAGAACAATCATGAAGCAACAATCAAGCATGTATGCCCATGGGGGTGGGGTGAGTGGAGGCTTTATCTGACCAAATATATGTGTTGGGTGACTAATAAATCTAAACATGGATCAACAAAGGTTATAAAAATAGATGGAGGACAACTCTGTAACACAGACATCAGAGAATCAATGGTGCATGTAACAATGTAATTTGCCTTTTCATTGCACCTTCACATTTGTTAGAATCTGCTGTTTGCAGGAATAGCTGCCATTTTGTGAGGCAGAGTTAATGCAGCAAGTTGAAGAGGAGATACAAACCATGCTGTCTGGTTGACTTTCATGTTTTCTTCTTTTGCTGTTTCCTCTCATCTAAAATAATCTATTTTGCTCCATTAGGGAAAGATTATCAAATAAGAATATCAAAATAAGGAAGTTTTTTTCCACCAAATGCATCCGATGAAGTGAGCTGTAGCTCACGAAAGCTTATGCTCTAATAAATTTGTTAGTCTCTAAGGTGCCACAAGTACTCCTTTTCTTTTTGAAAATAAGGAAGGTTGGTGCTAGAGACTATGAAGTTTTAATTAATCAACAGACAATTGGTTAATCAAGTACAGCGTTAAAAGTGTATGACATTTCAGGAAAGTCACTTTTGGAGAATTAGGGCACTTACAGCCACACAGTCTCCTACATGGCAAAAATCTATGCAAGGAATGGTAATCTCCATGGCTTTATCTAGCAGTTACATTAAGGCCTTTACACTACTCTGGCCTGTAAAGGGTCTGAACATGATGAACATGTTACAGACACCCATTTTAAGACCTTTTTACGTTGCTAAATTTTTGTAAAGGGGCTTCAGTGTAACTAAGAATCAGGACCTCTGAGTTTCCATCATGCATTCCATGCAGAGTGGGTCCCTCCCTTCCCATGAAAGGAGCAACAGAAGAGATGTCGTAAGAGCATGGCAAAGTTACACAGATCTTGAGATGCCTATGAAGGGCAGGCACTTTTGTGCAAAGACTCAATATATCTGCACTAATCTCCAAGCCTCACCCTATGGACACATTACTCCCTGAGGGTCAGGTCAGCACTACCTGAAAAGGGGGGAGGGATAGCTCAGTGGTTTGAGCATTGGCCTGCTAAACCCAGGGTTCTGAGTTCAATCCCTGAGGGGGCATCCGGGGCAAAAATTGAAGATTGGTCCTGCTTTGAGCAGGGGCTTGGACTAGATGATCTCCTGAGGTCCCTTCTAACCCTGATATTCTATGATTCTACCTTCCATGGAGGAAATTCTTGTGGCAGAGACTGATGGAAAAAGTAAATAGCCCTCCAGCCGCTGGTATGGTTCTCACAAAGCCCAGCCAAACCCCACTGATTAAGGGAGGAGAATCTTCTCTGTGATCTGGGGAAGGAGAGACATCCTACTTAGCAGCTGCTCCCTTTTTTGCATACCCCAGCTGACTTCTACACCCCTATTATTGATGAAAGATAGCATATGGATTCCAATGCACATGGAAGAGGGCTTGGACATCCTAAAGGAGTCCATAATTAAATCATTTAGAGAAATGAAACAAACAAATTAAGGGTCTGTATGATATGATATGATATGATATATGATATATGAGTAAAAATTAAGGGTGAAAACCTGACCCTGTTGAAGCAAATGGCAAAATTCTCATTGACTTCAGTGAAGCCAGGATTTGATTTAAATTGGGATGAAAAGTTGAAATTTCTTAAGTTTTCACAAAATGAAATATTCCAAAAGAATTCAATATGGAAATGTCAAAACATTTTGTTTTGACATTTTCAATCGAAACAAAGCTTTTTGACTTTCCCCAAATTGAAAAGTTGTTTCGGTTTTTTTTGTTTGTTTTTTTTTGCTGAAATAACATGAATTGTTGCCTTTTGAATTAGTTTGACATTAAACTGCATTCCCTACTGTAATGCATTGTCTTGTAGGAGTTTAGTTCAGGAGCCTGACACTCCATTCTCCCCATAAGCTCCTGTGGTCTGATGGCCCTACAGTCACATAACTCCTATGATTCACCAAGCAGCTTGGTCAGTGGGGCGTTCACACTGCATTTTAGGAGCTAGCATGAGAGATGTAGTCTTCAGGGAGCCCACTCCATAGGATAGAATGGGGGCCCGATCTACAACTTCCATGAGGCAATGTGCTATGATAGGGAAATGCAGTTTCATGTTGAACTGATTCAAAAGGAAACAGGTTGGGTCAGTTCAACAAAATGAAATATTCCAATTCAGATCAAACTGAGCTGAAATGAAATATTTCACTTAGATTTTCCTGACAGAAAATTGAAAATGTTTTAGCAAAATTGAAGTTTTCCCATGAAAACTGCATTTTATTAGTTTTGGAGAAATGGCATTATCTATTGGAAAATCATTCTGACAGAAAATTCCAGTCAGATCTAATGATAACTCTTCACAAATATTTAAAGAATAAACTCAGGGCCAAAAATTGTTCAGAGTCACAAAGAGAGTTATCACCAGAAGTAATGATTTGTAGCTGAGCACAGGAAAATTTCGGCTGGATATTAAAAAACTTTTCAATGATGTGCTCTATTAGACTACCTAAGAGATGAAATGGTGGAAGGCCCATGGATTGAGTAATTTAAAACCAGATTGGACATAACTCTTAAAACCATAGTGCAAGGAACAATGCTGCATTGTCAGTGATTTAAATGACCTATTCCTTTTGTAGTGTCTTTGATTACCTGTATACTAATGGGTAAAATTAGTGTGCACTGTAGCAAATGATACATGGACTGGGAACCTTCTTAAAAGCAAACCATTTTTGACTATATATATATCCACTATGACACAGTCCATTTTAATAGAGTGTTAGGATATTTAATGTGCAATAATATCAAAAGTATGGTGGTAGTGTTTAGCCCCTCATGTCAAGGATGTATTGATGAAAAAATAGGTTTAATATCTTTTTAACTACCACTTGTTTTCAGTGGAATAATATACCTTACATAGGAACCTAAAAGTTCAATTTTTGCATTTAAAAAGTATTTGAATATTTGAATAACCTTCATAACTTTAAAAACTAAAGTGTTTTTGATTATAAAGTTTCATTGTAATATGTTTTCCTCATAATTGTACTTACCTATCAAACCAAACTTTCTTGATTAAATATAAAAGGGTAAAGAGAAATATACTGGTCTGAAATGCACACATTTCTAAGTTAGAGAAAAAGATATCCTACACAGCAACAGTTACAAAATAGACAAATCAACTTAAAACTCTATAAGCAATAATTTACATACATTTTATTACTATAGACACAGTTCTTTGGATTAAAATTTTACAGTATCATAAGACCTTTACTGGCTCACCTTAAAGTATTAGTGTCATATGAACACTATTAATAATGTATATCATAGAGTAATTATTTCCAGAAAGGTGTGGCTTTGAACCATAAGTATTGTATTAACCAGGAATTATTCTAAGCGATTGTACAATTTTTGCTCTCTTTATATTTAACACACACACATACACAAACACACACGTCTATTCCTCTCCCTCCAAAATCAGTGTTGTTCAACCTATAAAATATGGAAATTGTACTATGATTTGCTCCAATCTGGCCACATTTGTAATAAAACAGAATAATCCAGGGAAATATATCTGGTGCTCCTCTGTCATATGACTATCCCAAATATGTGTTTATTGACGATACCAAAAATAGTTATTTTTATATTCATTACTTTAATTTGAATCAATTATTGTAGTGGATATTTTTAAAGTGCACACTTTAAATTTGTGTAATTTCAGAAGCATGCTTTTTAATATTGTTAATATCAGTTAAGTTTACTATCACTGAAACATCACATGGTATTGCAACTTTAATAAAAGAGACTTAATTAAGTTGTCAGGCTTTATCAATTGCTGCGTAAATAGATAAACTGGGTTTCAGTAGGGTTGTGGTTTTTTGTTTTGCTTTTGCAGTTTCTGGCTGGCTGAATCATATTCATTTCTATGGAGCCATCACTGATTTGTCACCTATATAACTCACAAGATGTTCTGTCCCTCCATATAACACACATGCACAGACAGACCTTTTTAGCTCTTTGTGAATTCAGTTTGACAAAGATACTTACAGCAAAAGTGTCTTTTGGGAACAATTCATATAAAACTATAGCTGCCACCAACTTGATGTGATTTTTAGGTATTTATCTTGGTGTTTGTTCATCTAATGAGTCATTTTGTATCCTGTGGAGAGGTAAGAGAGATTTAAGAGAGTCCATGCAGATATTTTGGGACCAGTTTGTGTGGAGTGCAGAAAGATGGTGTGATGTAGATTCAAAGAAAAGAACATTCTGAGCAGCGAAGCAACTCATGATGTATCGGAACAGATACTTTATTAAGTTTAAAGATGGCTGAATATGCAATACCAAATCCTTAGTTTTATAGGGACTCCTCTTTGGATTAGCATGTGACAATATGACTTCACACAAAATGATCATGGCTAGATTGTTACAGACCATTAAGTGAGTGCACAGGACAGGGATGAGGGGGGGAAACACAAGGAGCTTCACGCTTTGTTCAGGGGATTTCACAGTTGTTGTAGTCCTTGGAACCCAGGGGAGTGCAGTGACTGTACTTTCACTGTGCCCAAAGGGAGGAGAGAGGAATAGGGTGTATGATCCATTCCTCTTTGGCTTGCACAGCAATCTGGCCAAACCTAAGAGAGCAGCCTGCACATTCCTCTTTCACACTGCTCAGGGATTGTGCCTTCCAGTGTTCCACATGGGCCCTGCACCACTCACTACTCAGGCCACTCGCTAACTGCCACCATTTTCCCCTCTGTTTGTAACAGACCTGCTATTTTGTGTATTGAGATGGAAGAAACTTCCTAACAATTTCTAAATAAAACAGACATGATACCTTCAAACAAGTGAACATCACCATCTACAGTGTCCAGTTATTCTAAGCCTAATGCTCAGGCTTTGCTTCATTACTTTCTGTCCAGTATAAAACTGGAGTATTTCAAGGGAGAATTGGATCCTAAGTGTTTGCAGTAAGTGTAATTGTGTCTCCTCCACAAGCAAAAAGTATTTGCTTACATTTCATTCTAGCTTTTCTTCCTTCCCTTTTCCTTAAAATTTGCTGGGTGATCAGAGAGAAAGAGGTTAGTATGGGAGCAAATAGACATGGTGTTTTGCAGATAAGAGTTTATTCTTTTCCTACTCAGTGCACATATTGTTAATTGGTTGCTGGACTATTCTTGTGTAAGCAGAGTCAGGATGGGCTCTACCCTGACATCTGGTGGTGAGTCATGGTGGGTTGTGGAAAAGAACTTCAGGGGCTGATCTCATTTGAATAGGCACACCCACCCCACCTAGATGGTGACTTTGGCTGCTATAGGAGCCCCAGTTTCTCTGTTATTGGGGCAGGAATAAACTGTTATTATCCTGATTATGTGAATCAAGGACAGTGGAACTGTACTTGGCCTTTTGTTATGATGGAGGGACTCACCATCAACTTAGGAGCACTCGCTAGGCAAGGGTCTTGAGTTCTAAAACCCAGTGAATGGAGAGAGGTTGGGGATAGGTATCAATACCTGGTGATATGGGCTCTATGGTGAGGGCCTTACATGCTAATTGCACTTCCTCTTCTCTCCACTGTGGAATATCAGAGCTAGTTACAGGCTGCTGAGCTGAATTCAGTTTGGGCTACTGGTGCACCACCGCTGAGGCTCCCCTACTACAAGCTGAAATCACAAAAGAGCAAAACTTACTAAGAGCTGAAATCACTGAGTGTTGTGTTAAGTAGTACGGGAGCCTGAAGATATATTGCGGAGCAGTTTGCGGGATGGCTGGCAGAGCGGAGCGATTCGTGGGATGGCTGGTGGAGCAGAGCGGAGCCCCATGGAGAGATGGGGCAATCGGCTTTGGACCACATAAGGTGCCCCTTAACCCCCCCACCCCCCATCTCCACCCAGGTTGGGAGCTAAAACTCTGCAGATAAACTTTTTGAACTCTGGGGCTGCACTGACCAGGGACAGAGACTTTTGGGGTGTGGGACTTTGGGTGATTTTGGGTTGCTGGACTCAAGAACCAAAGGGAAAGGACATGCCCCAATTTGCTTGGGGTGGATTTTTTGCTCATGGGTTGTGTTAGGAATCCTGTTGGTGGTGTTTCCCCAACATAATGCCACATTGTTTCTCTCTGTTATTAAAGGATTTACTACACTCAGACTCCGTGCTTGCGAGATGGGAAGTATTGCCTTTTGGAGGCGCCCGGCGGGGGTGGTATATATTTGTACCAGGTCACTGGGTGGGGGCTCAAGCCTCTTTTGCATTGTGTTATTGGAATGGAACCCCTAGATACTGAACCCAGCCCTTGTTGATGCCAACTCTGATGGGCAGAAGGGTTACACTTGTTTTGTTACATATAAATATAGCTAAACTTTACTCGGAATTTTTTTTTTTTACAATTGATTTTGAGTATATGGAGAAACACAAACCTAGTTTAGACTTTGGGCAGACAGTTAGATTTTGTGCACCTGAAAAATAGCACAATTAAAAACCTAAATAGTGTATGTTTTCACAAGCACAAAAGAGAGGTCAAATGTAAGCATTTATTGTTAATTTTCTGTGTATAGCCTGGCCAGTGGACCACATAGGACAAAACTAAGCAAGATTAATGCATGTTCCTGACTAAATGTGATTGGAACTTCCTGCTGGCATTTATACATAGATTTAAATTAATTAAAATATATCCATCTAATATTTGTTTTATATGACTGAATTACTTATATTTGTAAATGTTAACAATCGATGACAGTTCTACACAAATGGCCTCGTTAAAATACAAGTCCTGTATGTGCCTGAACTTTTATTTTTAACTTGTTTTAAGCTAACACTTTCAACAGTAACAGTTATATCGGTATTAAACTTTTAAATAGGTTGCTCACCATTCTCCTATGTACCCTTTTTTACTATTAAGAAAAAAAATATTAAGAAACAACAAACTGCATGGAAGTTGAATGGCAGGTGTCACGAGCAGAAGAATACAGAGACACAAACTAGTAGTTCTTTCCCTTCACCCCTAAAAAAGAACAGACAGTGAATGCAGCATAAGGACATCCATGTGGCTTTCAAGGTAGCGGGAGGTATTAGAGAAGATTCAGCATCTCACTTTTCTGTTCATTGTTCCATGGACCTCTTAATACTGGGAAGTTCTAGGATTTTAGGACATATCTACACTGCATCTGGGAGCGAGCCACCCAGCCTGTGTCCACAGACTTACCCTAGCAGGACTCATGCTAGTGCTCTAAAAATATCTGCGTTGATTTTGCAACTAGGCCTAGACCTTAGGCTCTCAAGCCTGTGGGGTGGGAAGCAAGGCCAGAGAGCCTGGAGTTGCAATATAAAAGCAGCATCTCCACAGCTATTTTTAGAGAGCTATTGTGAGTCTGTGGATCGAGGCTGGAAGGTCCACTCCCAGATGCAGTGTAGTAAGTGGGATTTAGGTAACACATAGGCTTTGTGCCTCAGCAGTGGCAGGAGTTACACCCCTTGTGCTCCAGATGAATTCCATTTCTCCATTCATATCCCTTCTTAAAATACATTTGTTCCATGAAGTCTTTCGCTGATAATCCACTGATATGACAGATGATTTTCCCAAATCTCCCAAACTCTGCACTATTCTGAGATCAGACCCTGTTTTAAGTGTGTGAACTTCATTATTTTTTCTGCTTTATGTTGTAAAATGGTCAGGACAGACTATGTCTTGCTCTGAATTTGTCAGCCTATTGCGTTGGAATGGCTTTTGGACCTCACTAAGATCTGCTTGGTAAAATCATGGTTAGGCCTCCATCCTTCAGTAAGAATATTATCTTTTATTTGCCCAATTCATCTCATCCCAAAGGATATAAAGTATCTTCACTATATACCTATAAAAGCATCACTGAAATGTAGAAGTCACGTGAACAACTAGAGCACAAGAAAGGAACAATGGGAAATTCTGGTCAGGAACACCTACTCAAACCCCCACTCTTAAGGAAAGTGCCACAATAACCATCATATTCAAACGGAGAAGGCATTTTTAATGTCTGATCCAAAATATATCAACACATTTAATTTTCTGGCACTCAATGTTTCTAGCGTGGAATGTTGAAAGGCAGAGCTGACTCTCTGAGTATTTGAACCCTGAGTTCTTTGGTGTTCTGTTATTTAAAAATTAATAATTAAATCTTACATCCTCCCCTCCATCAATATAAATGAAGCTGGAATGACATTATGTAGATAGTAAACTGTACATATGACTGTGATATAAAGAAAACACTATCATCATTCATTATCACATTCATATAACTCTGCTTTAAACCTAGATAAGTCACTGTAGAGTGCACTAGACAATATGTCTATTTATATATCTACCTACTAACCAACCTAACATTTGCAATGCATTTACTTGTTTCATTTATAAAATGTTCCATTCTAAAGAAATACTTTTGATTAGTCAATGATTGGAATAAAAGATAAAAAAGGAATTAATCTATGGATACAAAATTTTCAAAGTATCACTATGTCACTGATTTATAAAAACAAATTCAGATTCATTTAGGAAACTGACAAATCGTTGAATGCACACTCAGTCAAAACATGGAGAAACGTGCTGAGCTAGATGGAAAGATCAAAACTGATGTGACAAAATTTGAAACATTCCAATGATCCTATTAATAATGTAAAGATGCAAAGTTGTGAGCGTATCACATTTATTCTAAACTGTAATGCGGGCATTAATTTATGTGCAATCCTTAAACGTTTAAAAGAATATTTAGTGAGAGATCCCACTCTTTACCTGTTAAACCAAAAAAGAAGAACTGGTGGAATATTAGAAATAAGTATTAGTATTTTTGTAAATACTAGAGCTATGGTCCATTGACAGCTTATCCAAGTCTGATATTTAGGACTCTTCAAAACCAATCTGCATGATTTGATTAAATTCAGACTATATGTGACCATTTTTCAAGCTCAAATGCTGAACACCAATACTGGATACTTTGGGAATACTCCATAGGTTACTATTATTGATTTATGATAGCCTTCAAATATTTTAAAATGCTGAATAGATGCTCAGATGATGGACTTGTTTCAGCATAGTTTAAAAAGTTAATAGCCAAAATTTTCTGAATTTTGTATTTGGTGGAAAAAAATGCTTATGGTAGCACAGCAAACACGTATTCTTCAAGCTGTTTTCTAAGGGCGTGCACTGATGACCACAGAAGTAAAAGTGAGATTCCCATTGACTTCATTGAGACTAGAACACATTATTTGATATACTGTACTATCAGCAACTGATTGGAGAAACCTAAGAGAGTTTGGAAGCTTTGTCCAAAAAACTTCTGAAAGGTGATGTTTATTCGCACTACATGTCATGGTGGATGTCTCATATCAGATCCTTTCCACTAAATCTCATGAGAATAGCCTTTCTTGTGGTATTTTCACTTATTATCCTGGGCAAAAGCTGGAAGTAAAAACGTGTACATACAAATTCACAGAAGTTTTTTCTAATCTTTGAAAGGGTTTGGGTTGAGTTTGAAGTGAGGCTGGTCTCTGTTTTATCATAATTAGTTAATTAATCCATAATATCCTATGTAATTCCACTTGTTAGTGCAAATTTATATTAAGACATCATTATGTCATATAAATCATATTAGTGAATATTTTTCTTTTATACAGAATGTATATGTGATCGTTGTCACTGGTCCCTAAAACTGTCTTGTGGTTTGGGCATAGCTATGTAATGAATTAACTGCATAAAATAAATGAAATACGAATTACTGGTTTGGTCAGAGAAAATGAAGACTTTGTTGATGTACAATAAAATATATCCTGTTGTTTTTATAATCAACTCTGCTTAGTGTAGCAATTACTGCAGTGTCAATATGAAAGTTAGAACTTCCTCTAGGTTCAAATGATTACATACTCTAATTATCACTTGTATATTGGCTTACATGTTCAAAGTGCAATGCAAACATTAACCAATTAATTAACCCTCACATCACCATGTAAGGTCATTAAGGAAGTTTTATATTTCCTATTTTAATCCCATTTCCCAGGGATTAATTTTCAAAACATTAGAAACCCAGGTCAGCATGCAAAAATATGTTCACAATGCCTCATGCAGTTATACAATTAATCATTGAAATCAGGCACCTTTGCATAAAAATAGTCAGCTAGATGTTTAGTGGGTCCTGTGGGCATGCAATTACCTGATTCTTGTGCTCAGTCATCCATGCAAATTCAAGAGCAAGATTGTGTCTTGACCTATGTGTTCTCTAAATAAGCTGCATGAATTGCGGGTCACAGTGTGGAGATGGGGAAAGCATCTCCCCAAGGCCAATACTCGACATCTCGTGCATATGGGTGGGGCATGGGCAGGCAAGGGTGAGGAATGGAGGGAATCTTTGCTCAGCTCCTCCCATCTCCAATGCATCATCCGACAGAGATGAATAGGAGCAAGTAATCTGTTATTGTGACCTGGAATAAGGGGAGAACCAAGAAATTAAATGTAACTCGCAGAGTCACAATTCATTTCTTGGTCTGTTCCTGGGTGCTGCCTTTCCACAGGACATACCATTATGTAACAATATAGTCCTAAACATGCCATTATACATATCTCTTGGCTTCTGATATTTTGAAAATCTGACCCTATGTAATTTAACTGAATCCAAAGTTTGCATGCTCCAAGGTAGAATTTGCTGTCATTAAATCTATATAATAAATAATAATAAGATCTCATATTTACAATATAATTTGCCTTTCATGTCAAGGGATCCCAAAGCATTAACTATAGTTAACAAGCTATCATATGAAGTATTATATGTGGGGGCACATGACTCACAATAACACAGTGACTGGTGTCCAGATAAGCATGTAATGCTATTCAGAGTCTAACTAGCAATGGGACATCATGTAATTATGATGGTCCACGAGAGTGTATTCGTTTCGAGGACTGTGCCCATAGTTAGTTATGGATGGTTCTGAATTGGGCCTGGTTCATTTTAACTTTCACTCCTACAGGTGTATAGAAGTAGAGGTATAGAATGAACCAGGGGCATGCACAGGAATAAAAATTTGAGGCTTTTGGAGGGGCATGTTCTCTGCCCCTGCCATGGTCTTGGAACCATAGGAGCTCCCTCGCCCCAGCCCTCGGGTCAGAGGAGTTCTGATCCCCTGCCAATTATTGGGGGGGGGCATTACCCTGCTTCCCTCACCACCACCCCTCTTGTGCATGCCTCTGGAATGAACTTATTTTTAGACAAAGCACTAGACAATCCTCTAAAGGAAGGTGTATGGAACATTCTTGCACAGCAAGGAACAACCCAACATCAACATCAGAAATGATTATATGACCTAATTGTTCTTTCCATTGCTAATGTCTCTTTCAGAGAGACAAGATGTTAGGAAGAACTTCTCACCTAGGAAGACTTGAAATCTAATTGCAACCATAATTTAATTTACTCCCTTACTGCAATTTCCAGCGAAGGAAGCAATTTAGCTTGCTATCTCACCTTTAAAGTCATGAACAAGCCATGTTCTACTGAATCTTTGGAAAAGTGTTCTGTCAGAAAAAGGAAGTGAATAAAGTATATTAACTTTAAGATTATCCACCTAACTATTTCTAAAAGCCATATTTCAACTTCTTTCATGTTAATACTGACAAAAAACACTGAGCCACCACTTCTGGGTGTATCACTTTAAGTTTAAGAAATAGCACTAATTGCAAGACAAAACACCAGATCAGAAAGCATGAGATTTGTGAAAGAGAAAACATAAATTTCAGTTTTATTTCTTCTTCTGATAGCAAATCTAACAGAAGTCCTGGAGAAAAACTTAAAGCATCTAAATTTTATGTGTGCTCCAATAACTTTTCTCTTCCCCCAGGAAGAGAATGATACCTCTGTAAGAGATAGTTTGGAGATCTGGAGACTCATTGCTTACTGAAATATAATTGTCAGGGGGTTTTTTTTGGACTGGGCCAGAAATCATACTCTACTCATTTTTTATATTTGAAGTTTTGAATTCAAGAAAGTTGCAAAACAAAAAAAGACTCTTTCATAAACTGATCTTTATAAATTGCAAAATATGTGTTTTAGCCCATTTTAAACTGAAATAGTAAAGGGGGTTACTAGATATCAAAGCATAGTATATATCATTCTCTACTTTATATTTGTGTTTTCCACAGAATAACATTATTATGAAAATATTTCCATACATAAGTATTATTTTCTGTTATATACATAATTAATACTATGTTTGTAAGTGTTCAATATATTAAAAGGTAAACAAATGTAATCACTGTATCTTTTATTCATGTTTAGCTCTGGTTCTGTGAACCAGACCAACAGGACTATTCTAGTCTGCAGCCATTCCACTGTGTATAGAACAAAGACTGAGATGTAAGGTACTGTAATAGGAATATAGAAAACATCTACAAAGCATAATCTAGTGTGTGGTAAAATAGACTGGAATCAATGTGGCTCTGCTTTTTCTGCTCCAGCCCATCCAGGAACAGACATGAGGAGGCAGGGGTTGTTTTATGCCATCCTTTGCACTTCTGTTCAGGGCCCAGAATAAATTTGATTTCAATTAAAGTTTTGGCTAAAACATGAGTCTCCTCTTTTCAAGAGTTTGACTCACAATACAATAGCCTGAAATTATTATTTATTATATGTGCTAGTTGGATCTACCGATCCCAGTTGAGATTGTGCTAGGCACTGAACTAATACATGGTAAGCGATGCTTTGTTCCCTGAAAGTGGCAAGACAGCAAAAGAGTAGGAGAAAGTCACAGAGGGATTAAGTGACTCATTGAAGGTTGCATAGGAGGTCTGTGGCAGAAGAGATCACAAAGCCCCTTAGTCCCAGAGCACTCTTCCTCAATAGTTTGGGAACAGTTTATTCCTGTGATGTTTCCTATGTGCCCTCCTGGCAGTTAAACTACCTAAATAAATAAATTAAATAAATAAAAGGAGTGTAAAGGAGGACAGAAACAAACAGAGAGAGAGAGAGAGAGAGAGAGAGAGAGAAATCGCTGACAGAATCAACAAGGAGAGAATCCAGCAAAGGTTCCTTGGGTTTCCTTCCCCAATAGCTTTCTGTAAGAGTTTATCCAACTCCATGTAATTTGCCATTTTTCCATAATATAATGTTTGGGTGCAGGGGTTGTTGGACTAAGAGGATGAAATCAATGAATTAATAAATAAGCTGTTGTCCTTTCAGTTCCCAATAAGTGTCTTTATTCAGCTCAGCTTCCTTGAGCTATTTCTTTTGATGGAATAAATAACATTTTTGTTCAAGATGGTTAAAAAGATGAACTTTTTGACATCCTTAAGCCAGAAAGAGGTAGACTAGCTAAGTGTGAATAAGTTCCCCAAGCAGCCAATGACCTCAGCCCTGACCTCGATGGACCACCCTCTACAGAGCAAAGATATAATTATACTTCTGTGCTATTTCAGTCATGAACTTTTCCTGAGGCTGTCAATAGAGTAGAACAGTATTTATTTTGACATGGTACTTTTGTGATCTTGGCTGCTGTGTAATTGGAAAGGAGAAATTAAAAAAAATACACCTTAGCTTACTCACATCCCAGAATGGGGTAGTTTAAATAGAAAAGTAACATAACAGGGATGTGAGGTTTCTTGTTTATCACATGATGTCAGTATTCTCCCTGTTCGGCATTGTACAATACTGTACTCTCTGTACAGTAGCATACATATGAAGATTAAAATGGGGATAAAGGTAGATTGCACATGTAGAAAACATGTTAAATGAAGTAGGTAGGGTTAGGAATAAGGCATACAGATTCTGCTCTTTCAAAACATGGAAAACACTGTTGCCCAAATTAAAATTGCCTGGCACTAGGTTGAAGTAATTTAGTAGCTTTGGCTCCTACTGCTGCTTAAACCGAACAACAAATATGCTTGCAGCTGTGCCACCTTTGCTGTGACCCTGTCAAACCTTCTGATTTCTTTATTCTTTTGAATTTCTAAAATGTAGCTACAGGTGTACATCTTGTGTTTTGGATGCCTGTCCAATGATTAAATAACAAAATAAGCAAAGGACTGGCCATGAATATATTTATCATCTGAACTAAAGGATTGAATAGGCACAAGGAATGAATCATCTTATTACTCCCTAAAGATATTCCCTCTATGGGGTCACTGTTCAGAAAAGTTGCTAGGGCTGTCTGGCAAATCCTATCCACCTTCTATGTTTTCTGTATCTGACCTCTTGTGTGGGTTGATACAACATCTTTCACTAAATTCACTTCCAAAAAGAGCTTTAACATTCAACTGTAATTCTAGACTGTCCTTTTAGCCCCATGACTTGACATTTGGTTGTGTGGCTGACAAAATTAACTACTATTTTTAGTTTTACACCATACTTATCTCTACTATAAGACTTTTCTTTTGTAACATGCAAAATGATTAGTTTAATGGGATACCTCCATATGCAGAGATTATAATGACATGTATTTTAAAATGTAACTTTATGCTGTGATTTTAAAATCATTGCTTTGCTTGCTATTCTTTTGTAGCTCTAGCATTATTTGTCCCATTATTTTGAAAGACTGACAACTTTCTGCTGAAAATAATTATTAGTTAATGTTCATACACCATATAAATGCAAACACTTAATCCTGTGTCTTCTTGTATGACTAATGTGTGAGTGTTTTCATTGCAGAAGGAGGAGGGTTGGGGATGGAAAGCTTTATACTGTATTACACTTTGAAACAAAGGTCAAAGCAAAATATAAATTATATCACCTCTTGATTCTGGAGCAAGTCTGAGGCACATCATGGTTCTATCAAAGGAAAATTTATCTCTAATGACCAATTCACTTTGTTGCTCCTCACCACCCGTATTCAGGACTGTGACTGGAAAGCCACAGTCTAGCCCTTATGATGGAGAGAGCTGAATTCGATTTTCGGTTATTGTTCATGGGCTGTGGAATAAATATAGGACTACACCATCCATTGTTATTCTCCCATTGTGTCAATGTCAATGGGAGATTTGAAGACATCAAGGATAGGATAACAGGTTTCAGAGTAGCAGTCGTGTTAGTCTGTATTCGCAAAAAAGAAAGCAAATAAATTTGTTAGTCTCTAAGGTGCCACAAGTACTCCTTTTCTTTTTTATGGATAGGATAAGGTACCTTATAGTTATTGTAATAATTTATTTGTTCAGTCCTTAGTTGTCAGATTCATCATCACTCCCTTTCCTTTTTCTTTTCTCTGTTTCTCTCCCTCTTCCTTATCTTTGTGAGTCTCCTCTTTTTTCCCCTCTACATTTTATCCCCTGTAGCAATATGCAATTCCACCTCCCCACCTGGTTCACTCCTAATTGCTTCTCTCTTCCCTCCATCCAAATCATCAACAAATAGATTGTTAAAGTGCACAGTAAAATGTTGTCAATGGGCTTTGGTCAAGGAGTGTATACCTCTGGCAGTCATCAATTCAGACTTGTGTGCAGACTCAGGAAGAGAACGTTGCATGGATTGTACTCAACTTCCAGTTGGAAAATTATCTTTGCAACCATGAGAGCTAGAAATGTACTTTATAAATGAAAACTGAGGTTCTACACAATTGGAATACAACATTTGGGTCACTTACATACATCAAGTGGGCCAGATGCGGCTGCTAAATGGGGTCTTTAATACTCCTTGTCTGTTGGTCTACAATTTTTATAAACTCCCTTCTTGTTATTGTTCAGATAGGACTGAGACAAGCACCCTGGCTTTCGGAGCTTAGCCAAACTACATGGATCCTCCAAACTTTTAAAGTGTCATCCTTTATTAAATATAAAAAAACAAACAAACAATTTTCACTGGGGCTGGTTTTCACCAGAGAAACTGCTTTTTCTATTATCAGGGTGAGGAGGAAGGAGCCAAAGACCAAAGGATAAATTCCACTTGCTGTCACACATATGAGGTAAATCTTTCCAATGTGTTCAGCTGCCTCTGGACTTATAACGTAAATAGGGAGGGAAGGGACAGAGGGGGCTCATTTAGGCACCTTGAGAGAAAATGTTTGAGAAATACTGTAATGCATTCACTAACAGGTTAAAATTGGTATCTTTGGGTTAGCTGTTCATTTTCTTTCTTATTCTTGGCTGTGGAGTAAAAACATATGAGCATATTATTCTGGAGTTATTATCTTTGGAGACAGAATCAGAGGATAAGAGGGTGGAGACAGGGATCATGTGGTAACAACAACAAAAATCACAGAATCTAGAGAAAAGGCAGGTTGGGGGAGAAAGAGACGGGAAAGAAAATACTCTTGACCTTTCCACCAAGACCTTAAAAAGAGGCAGTGAGGCAGGGAAATGGACTGAAACTTGAAAATCAAACCCTGCATTTTTAGAAGTTCTATTAAAGACCGAGGAGTCTTGGGGTAAAATCTTGGCTCCATTGAAGTAAATGGGAGCCAGGATTTCCCTCTCTAATGCCACAGCCTGAAACCATGGTTTTCAATAGCTTTTCTATTAGGTATAGTGACTTTTCAGAACTTTTTTTTTAAGGCACTGCCTTCTACTAATGCCATCAATCATCCTGCTCCTAAGAAGCCTCCTTGAATTTAATGTCAGTAATATAAAATGAAAGCCAGGGCAGATAACTGCCGGCACAATGAAAATAGAGCTCAGTTTGGTTCAAGAGTTGGGAGTTGGCACCAGATAGCCAGGTTTGGCTTCTTGATTCTGAAGGCCAGTCAGAGCCCTGCTGCTACTTGAGCTGCCACCAGGCACCCAGGGGAGGATTGGTGTTGTATAGCAGAGCTCTGCCATGCTTTCATTCCCAAAAGACTCCCTTCACCAAGAGTAGGGGGCAGAGGTGCAAAGACCAGCAATGGCCCAGATACATCAGCAGGGAGTTCTCCAAAGAAAGAAATTCTTTCCTGCTGAGTTGCAGATAGATTATATACCCTTTACCGCATCTGAGCAGCACAGAAGGGGCTTTCATCAGGCTTCAGATTTGGGTCCACTCAGACTAGACTCATGGTGCTAAGCTGTAATTATGGTAGCAGTATAGCAGTAGGGGAATATACTGTAATAATTAAACTATAATAAACTGTAATATACTGTCAATTCCTAAATTATCTAGGGCAGAAGCTGTAGTAGGCAACATGGCAATACGGGCAGTAGCAGATCTTTCTTGGTTTCAATAATTCTGCTTTTTTAACAAAAAGATGGTTGATTAGTGGAAGCAGGACTATCACCACTCTCAGCATTAGCACATGAGCTATGTCTCTTTTCCTTAATAATCTGCAGCATAGGCAACTGTTGAAAGAAACAGAAATTATCGTGTAAACTCAATGATGTTGATAGCTCCTATTTACCTAATTGGTGCATCAAAGATCAATCATAATGATTCTGAGCTCCACTCAGTCCCTGCATTACTTTTGGTAGTGCAGGCACAGAGTTGGCAGAGTTGGATTTTTGAAGCAAAACTAAAAATGATGAGGCAATTACTACATTTCTCATTCATTTGTGTGTTTGTTTATATGATCTTAACTTGAACTGACTTACAGCTTGGTCATCCACAACTACAGACTCTCTAGCTCCTTATCATGCTAGGGCACCTTATGATGATAAGAACATTAAAAGTTAATATGACAATAACTTAGAAGTGGTCAAAGCAAATGTCTTAGCTTAGTCTGAAATAGGGAAAATAGGGAAAGGCGAGGAAAATGAGTTTTACAAAATTGATATAGGCCTTATTTACACTAGCCATTTTCAGGAAATCTTCCATTGTTGCAATGCCACTGGTTCTGATCCACCAGTAATGGGAGAGCTAGTGTAGACAGGATTATCATCCAGCCTGGAGCTAGATAACATGGTGTCTACAACAGCACTGAAAAATAATTACTCCACTTTTCTTAGTAGTGAATAACTCAGTCATTTGAAAAGTTTCTCGCCAAATATCAGGATTTAGGGCCAGATCTGCAGCCTTTTGAATGCACTGGGACTAGTTGAGTGAGTAAGGGCTCAGGGTCAGACACTCAGTCCACAAATAATATCAAGTTTCCCAATTTTAAAATAAAGACATCTTTCTAAAAACTGACTGGCTGCTGTGTTGTTGATCTGTGCGTGCCTTGATTTACTAAACCCAGATTTGTTGTCTTTAGGCTGCCAAGTGGCAGGCCCATCTTTGGTCACTTGGAATTAGAAAAGGTTCAGATATGAAACACTGAAAATCTGGGTTCATAATGAAAATGCTAATTCAGCACTACTTACAGCAACAATACCAGTGTTGCAGTAAGCAGAAGCATGTGTAGGAAGGGAAGAAAAAACCCTTCTTTGCTGATATACCAACCTTAGATTCAATATGAATTATCATGTTTAATATTGCAATGATCAGTATTCATGGAAAATAAATGATGCCAAATGTGCTTTAAGAAAAATATCTGTTTAAATGGCATTAATGGTAAGGCGTTCTACTGCAAGGTGAACAACACTGATAATATTAAATTAACCCAAGAGGCTCCCTAATCAGGATCCCTATGCAGAAATCTGCTTGCCAACTGTCGTTCTTTTTCCCATTGGTTTAGTTAAGGGTTGAAGTTCTTCTTGAAGTTTCTTTTTTAATCATTAGATCCCGACCTTACAGTTTTCTCTGACTAGTTTCCTTCAGGCTGTCTTTGCTCCTGTCAATTTAGGATTTCCAGGGAATTATTCTTCTTTGAAATGCATATTCCAGGCTTGAAATGCTGGCATATGTACACTGTAGAGTAATTGTGGAGGCCAAATGTTTAATTACACATGACAGCTGGAGCTGTAGGAGTCCGAGGCATGCTTGAAAACAACTTATGCCCTATGCAGTCTTACAAAAGGGAGGAACAAAATAATATATATTTAGGTTTGCTGCCACATGGTAGCCACTGTTCTCTCTCTTTCCAGAACTTAGAGTGGTTTGAAAGAAGTTCAGCTGCTTCCACTTCTGCATATAGTCTTTTTAACAAGACACAAATCTTTTTTTTCCTTTATAAATTGTTCTACGAATCTTGACACAAACTTTCATCATATATAATCCTGCAGTAAATGCTCAGCATTTCTTCTTTTTATTTAAGCCCCAGAGAAAAGGTTTTCTGCAGCTTTCTTTAATGCAAAGGTATCATTGGAATTTCACTTTGTCTTAGCTTAGTAAGAAATAATAATAAAACAAAACAAAGATTCATTTGGATATGCCAAACAAAGAGTCATTTGTTTTTGATTATAAAAGATGTAAATTGCAGTTATATTTTACCATAAGGAATTTGGTTTATTCAGAAAAAAGGCAAATAGTCACCCTGACTTCTAAAACTCCAGAAATTCAAAGGAAAAACCATATACACATGTATCCATATCTTTATGTAGACAGATAGATTAGATGAAAACACAGATTTAATTCTGCCTACAGAAACATTCAGTTTATAATACAGGCGTAATTCTGCCTACAGAAACATTCTGTTTTATAAAAAGACAAAGAAATATAATTAAAATCTATTTATACGTGCCCAGCTCCTCAGTTGGGGTGAATTAGCATGGCTTCACTGACTTTAACAGAGCTATGTTGATTTACACCAGCTCAGGATTCACCTCAATATTTGAGAAAGGCTTTTAAAATCAATAGCAAAGCTCGATCGTATATATATTTACTCTGCATAAAGGTGGCTACAATTTAATACTGAAATTTTGGCAAATCCAATTTTCTCTACATATTGTATTATCTAAGTATATATTTATTAAGCTGTTCAATAACAAGAAAGAGTTTTATGATCTCTGTTTTACAGGGGTGATGTAAGATTTAATTTGTATGGGTAACATCAGCATTTGACATGAAAACAGCTTTGGAATGCTCAGTCCAACAGTCAGAAAAAATATATCAGCGGTGCCTAAATGAAAAAGATTTTTTTTCTTTTTCTTTCAAAAGTTAATGAATGTCTGTAACACTCAGATGCACAAACAAACACGGAGCCTTTTTTATTTTATCATTATGACTTTTTCCTTTTGCACAAAGACTGGATTGATTTGACAAATGAATTTTAAAGGAATAGGTTTCAGTGGTACGGGAAAGATGCTGCTTTGTATAGTAGGTTAAGACTGAGCAACATTTGTAATTGAATGAAGTTAAAAAAGAAACTCTGGCTCCCACTAGCAAACAATTAGAGCACTTGGAAATTATTGCCATGCATCAGCAGGGAAGACCAAAGCTCTCTTAAAAATGTGAAGCATAGGATTAATTTCAAACCACTCTGCATTTCATAAACCAAAAAGTCCCTTTATTTGTGAGGTAAGCTGCTTGCAAAAATGTTAGCCACTAAAATAACTTCACATTGTAGTTTTCTGTGCCCTAGTAATTGAATAGTACTGAATTGATTCTGAGGTTTTTGAGGTTTTTAAGCAATTCCATTTGAAAAAAAAAAGAGAGAAAGTGCCTGGATTCAAAATATAGTTAATGGTTACAATCCAGGTTAACACTGGAATAAACAAGACCAAATACATCTAAATTTTAAACAATTCCATGAAAATTAACTGCCCTTTGGAGACACACCGTGAAGCCTCTATATTAGGGCAAGACTCTTGACTGAATGTTGAGAACAGATCTCAAATGGGCCCAAGTTTTCCAGGGCCGTGATGCTCTCTGTTTAAAAAGTAAAATAGGAAGAATGATTGTGAAGCCCCCACTTAAAAATCCCTATTTGAACAACACGGAAATTAGAGGTAAAATTAACAACCATCCTTAATTACCACCTCAATCATAAAAAAAAATATAAACTACACAAAAAGTGGCAAGCACCACATAGTTCTTTGTAGCTCACAAGTCTGGGGGTCGGCGGTGGGGGCGGGGAGTGGCCTGTGAATAGCCTGTTCTTTCTACCCTCTGGGAGACAGAAAGAGCATAGAAGAAGTCCCTGTCCACAATAAACCCACACTTGAGACATTAAAGTCCCTACACAGAGTTTAGCTACTCACCATTGAGACACCGAGGGCAACCCCTCTCCTCCCTTTGAAAAACAACTCTTCATCTTTGAATCACCCACCATGCTACATTCTTTCACATTTGTCCCTGTAAACTCTCTAGCTCATCTGGTGCAGACCAAGAAAGTTCTTCTTGGTTTTGTCCACTCTTTTTATTTCTCCACAAGAAGGCTGAGCCACAGTTTGGAACCAAAATGCTAATAAAATAAGTTTAAGAAATAAAAATATATTTGGTGTAAAAAAGAGCACAGTCTGGATTCTTTCCCCTCTTTAAAACAAATGAGCTTTTAGATAAATTGCCATGGCTTTTATTTTCTTTAAAAATCTACTGCTTTTCTGGAGAAGACAGAAGAACATCAAAACAGAAAGATTTGCTCAGTATCACGCGGTATACATAAAAGTAGCCAGGGCAGAAAACATAAGAGTGACAAAAGAGCAATGTGACAAAAAATACTCACATAACCACTGTAAGTGTCGTGGCCAAGGATTTATAAGAATTTACTGTAGCAGATTAATTCATTTGTAAGAATCAGGATGATTTTCAGTGGATAAGGTATTTCACTGACATGTTTTCCTCATTACAGTACTTTCTTTCTCCAGCCTAAATGAATAGTAATCTAACCCTTTGATATATTTTTCACCTTTTAAAATATTTTAATGTAGTTTAAGATTACCATTATAGGAAATGAGGCATTTAAGGGTAGAAGCAAAAAACCCTTAGTAACATATTTGACACTGTAGAGACATTATGATGTTTTCATTCCAGTAGACAATATTATCTGGAGTTTGATAGCAAGCAATTGAAAGTTTCAGCAGCTCTAGACTTGCTTTTAATCTAATACAGACTTAGAAATACATGTGTTGACCTATGGGCTTTGCCAGAGTTTAAATAAGAACACAGGAAGTGATACCCAGAAAGAAAGCTGGAACACCTGTATAGGTCACTGTTGGTCCATCATGCTTAACTAATTTTTCAATGACCTCTGACCTAGATTTCCACAGTGCCATAGGGATTTATATCTTTCATCCAGCAAATCCTACACCTGCCTTTAATTAATGAAACTAGACTTAACTTTGTTATCTGATAAACTGAACTCTCAGTGGGAACAATTGTTTTATTATTGTATTGACAAATTATCCTATTAACAATGGGCTACTATGAAAATCAATTAAAATCTTGGCTGAAACACTCAAATATTGCTGGAGAGGGTACAACTGGGAATTAGCTGGTGAGTTAATGTTATCATATACAGTTCGTAAATTAGGTGTGACCAGCTCAAACTTGGCAATTTGTATTGATAATTAGAATTCTAAATTATTATGTAATATATAAGGCAGCATGAAGTGTGATTTCATTTTAGTTTATAGAGAGAACACCTGTATGAATCATTTTCAGTGCATTCCAAGTTACATTTCCTTGCTCTCTCATTTCCATACTTCTCTTGCAGATATTTGTATACACTCTGGGCCCAGAGCCAACCTCAGCTACATCCATTCAGCCCCATAGGACAACAAAGGTGCTTGAGGGCAAAATCTGGCCCAGTTATGTTTTCTCTCTCACAAACGCTGATCCTAAGCACATTGAGGTAAATAAAAGGACTCTTACATTATGTCTACACTGCAAGAAAACAACCAACAACAACAAAAACAACCAACAACAACAAAAAACACACAGCTGCAAGTCTCATAGCCTGAGTTAACTGACTGAGTTGTTTTAGCTCACGGGACTAAATATAGCACTGTACACTTTCCTGCTGGAGTTAGATCTGGGCTCCGAAACCTTCTGCCCTCGCCAGGTCTCAGAGCTCAGGTTCCAGCCCTAATGGGCATGTCTACACTGCTATCCGTAGTCCAGTAGCATGAGCCCCATGACCCTAAGTCAGTTTACCCCAGGCTCTAAGACTCACTGCCATGTTTTGGGGGTTTTTTGCAGTGTATACATACCCTTATTGATTACAAAGGACTTTGTATCAGGCCCCTGATTTGTGAAACACTCTCTGTTACAAATGTAATTTTTTTAGTGCAAAGTCCTGGACCCTACAATGCAGCCCAGTGGTGTGCTGGGGATCAGATTCTACCCACTAGGCTATGGAGTGGAAACAGAGTCGCTCCAAAAGCACTTCTGGACTTATGGAGCTGTGATAGCCTTCAGAAGAGTGTCCTTTCTTTTCTTGTGGACAGTGGTACATGGACTCACATATATCTGTAGATTCACTGATCACATGCAGGCTTTCCCCTTGACTTGTCCACTTCCCAAAGCCCTCTATGTAGTGGCATGTCAGAAGCCCTCATAAATAAGGGCTCTAAAGCATGCAGAGCTCCTGCATGGGGTTGAGATTTATCCCCATTGGGCAAGGCTACACAGTTTAGTGTTGTTAAACAATTTAGGAATTAAGACCATCATGCCGATGTCTAGAAAGATAGAGCCTGATTCTGTGCTCACTTACGCCATTGGAAATCTGGTGACTCCATTTAAGTCAATGGGTTGGAAGGAGTGGCCTAACAGATAGGGTATTGAACTGAGACCTGGGTTCCATTCCCCCAGCTCAGCCACTGACTTTCTGTGTGGATTTGGGCATATTACTTAATGTACATTATGCTCCAGTTCTCTATCACTAACAGAGGGAGTGTACTTTCCCATCTCACCAGAGACTCATGGGGATAAAATCCATTTATGATTGGGTGATCAGATTCTATGGTGGTGGAGATGAGTAAATAGACTAGGGCTGCATCCATATAAAACCTTTCTGTTAGTGTGTGGAAAATCAGGACCAATAGCTTTGTTTGTTTGTTAACATTAGAAATTTCAAATAGTCATATTATTTAAAAGAATTAGAAAATAAGTTTTATAGGCATCAGCACAGACTTCATTTGATATAAGTGAACCCTTGATACAAGCAAATTTGTTCTGACACATGGAGCAAAAGACCCAGCACCTTTTAGTATAAAAAAGTAATACTCCATTGAAGCACTTTCAACTAATAATCATTTTAATCACACAATGCTTTGGGATTTACTTCTGCCCTCTTGACACCCTTCATAAAGTATACTTTTAAGCAAAAGTAAGTAAAATTATATGTACTGTATAAAATATACATTTGACTTCAAATGATCTTAAACTATACCTTAAAGTGCGCTTTGGGGAACTATAATCAGAAAAAGCAGCACTATAGCATGAGAGACAATGAAACTTCTAAGGCAAAACTATACTTTTCCTCAAGTATATTACATTTAATGGAGTTAAAGGGTTTTTGTCATTGAATTCAACTTGTCATTGAGTTATTGCACATGGAGGCAGGTTAAAAAAGGCATACATTTTGGGAAAGAAAGAAAAGAAAGAAACCCCCACAGGCAGATTCTGATGCCAGATTGCTTTTTAGAACTCCTCTCCTGAGATGGGGACGAGGTGGCCTATTTTGCAATTTTGTCCCTACATATAAATCCACTGGCCTAAGGAAACATTCACTGACTAAATATTGTGCTGATCTCAATATCTCAATTAAGCATTACAGAATGTTGCCTTAAAAAGGGGGAGGGGAAACCAAGTAGCAATGAAATTGGAATATCAGCTAATAACAATGTTGTAATATTGAAAAAAGAAATAGGAAATTAGAGCAATCATGCACCAATGAATCATAATAAGTCTCTCAGTTGTTGATTGGCAATGGTTGCTGCAGGGATCACTGCATGAACATGAACATCTTTCACCACCAGCACTTTATGGGCACTAGCACTACAAAGCTAGTGTATGAAAGAGAAGGAGGTGAGAGGATGGAAAAATCTATTTACTGACAATGCAGCCTGGGCAAATGATTAACCTGTCAAACTAAAATCAACAGTAGCCAATAACACAGTTTGGCTGTGGTTAAGTATAACTTGCTGACAGTGGATGTGTGGCATGAAATACCATCAAACTGCAACTTATAATAAAAATATAAAACTGAAAGAAACCTTTAACAAAGATATATAGTGTTAACAGAGTATTTAAGTGAGTCACCAAATGTATCTCCAAATCAAACAGACATCTATAATGTACATATAAGCTTTTGTCCTTCTTTGGATACAGTCTCAAATATCACAGTGTCGTCTCTTGATTATTTTTTATATTGTAATAATGCCTAAAAACCAGCACCGCATTGTGCTAGGCACTGTACAAACATATAACAAAGAGAGAATGTCTGCCTCAAAGAGCTGTTTATATGAAACAAAAAATGTGTAACATTTGTAGTTAGAAATTCATCATCTTTTATCCCAACAACTTTAATAGATTATTTAGGCATATAAGTAAATGTGATATAACTTCTTTCCCCTCTTCCACCTAAGCAAGAAAATGTTACGTTACAACTAAAAATTTCTCTCTCATTCACCTACCTCTGCTTCTGTTCTTGTATTTACATTATACAGTATTTGAAGACCTTTACCAGATCCCATTAATACCTAAGCCTGATAGATTTCTGTCATTCACAGTGGTTGGTTACAATGAACTCTACAAAATAAGATAAGGGGCATTCTGTATTGCAGAACTTTGAGCGCTAGATGGCAGGGCTGGGTGGTCTCAGCGTATTTCCTAGTACTCCAATATGGAATTCATGTTCCTTTCTTCAGTCTACTTACTTATATGACCCTCAACACTCCATAGTATAGGAGCTCCTCACGAACATGAATGAATTTATCCTCATTAGAACTTTGAAAGGTAGGGAGGTATTAATATCTCCATTTTAAAAATGGGGAAGAAGCAAATATAGCATGTCCTAGGGGTACTGTGGGGCTAAAGGACAGAGTGGATCAGATCTTCAGATGGTTTAAACCTCTGTAGCTCCACTTAAGTCAATGGAGCTGTGAAAATTTACAGCACCTGAGAATCTAGCCCACAATATCTTGAATCATCTGAGAAATTCAGTAAAGGCCTGTGTGCAAGCTAGCTATTGTGCACCAAATATTAATTAAATCAATTTCAATGTAACAGTGACTTGTATAGATTTATAAAGGGATGGCAAATGTATTGCAATGTTAGTGTTCAAACCTGAAAGGTGACAAACCTGAAAGTGTTGCTTTGTTGGAGAACATCTTCCACATTAAAAAAAAAAAAAGGTATAAACCTCTGGAGGCGGTTCTTAGAGCTGATCAAACTACTGAATTCATTCTGTTGCATGTACTTTTCAAAAATCTGTAAGAAGAGAATGCTAGCATCATTTATTTTCCATGCGGGCAGGTGGAAGACATTTAGAATTTCACCTATGAAATTATTATTAGTTATTGATTGCTAAAACAAGCTCACATACATTAACATTTAATTAACTGTTCAAACTGTAAAATATAATGCAGGTTACTTTCCAACATTCTGAAATCTTTAGAAATAAATACATAACACGTTTGCTTATCATCATAATCGTAATTGGCTGACTAGTGAACCTTATATAACATCTTCAATGCATGCCATACATGGATGGGATTATTGTAACTGTCCTTACATATATTGTAAATGTTTTGCCTATAAATGTATCCATATGCAGTATGTGTGTAATCATGTCCCATTCAAGTCAATGTGTGTTTTGCCATTAACTTCAGTGGGGCTATGATTTCACCCTATGTATCTGAAATAAATCTTTAGTTCTTCAGCAACAATAGAAAGCTCTGGTGAGTTCCAGAGCCTTTAGTCTAGCGGGAGTGGGTTTTTCTGTTTCTTTGTTTGGATTTTGTTTTTGTTTTTAGTATACACTAACTATCCAGGAACTCGCAATAGAACTAGATGAACAATAAAACATGCTAAATGATTTGCAAATATTTTTGCAAATAAACCAGTTGAGTTTGCTTCATGCATATTTATGAGTTAATATTTGTCATTGCTCATGAGGATTCATGACAAAGATTACAAGCCTTTAGAGATTCCCCACAAATTTATCAGAAGCACATTACTCATTGCTTGCTATTGGCTATCTAACATTCATCATTTTTTTTCATTATTTTGCCCTTTTAAAAGTTTCATTTCTCCAATCATGGAGCAGAAACAGTACCATGTGACTCACTTAAGCATCCAGTCACACACTAGCAACAAAGAACGGGCTTGGTGTGGGGTTGACTGGGAAGTGTTTAGCAGCCTATAATATACAGGAGCTCAGACTAGAATATCTGGAGGCCCCTTCTGACTTGAATGTCTATGATTCTATGAACAGTTTGAAAATGATTCATACACTGAAATTTGTTCACTTAGGGCAGGGGTTCCCAAACTTGGTTCGCAGCTTGTTCAGGGTAAGCCCCTGGTGGGCCATGAGATGCTTTATTTACTTGAGCGTCTGCAGGTATGGCCACTTCCAGCTCTCAGTGGCTGTGGTTCGCCGTTCCTGGCCAATGGGAGCTGCGGGAAGTGGTGCGGGTCCGGGCCATGCTCAGGTAAACAAACCATCTCGCAGCCCGCCAGGGGCTTACCCTGAACAAGCCACGAACCAAGTTTGGGAACCCCTGACTTAGGGTGAAATTCACCTGTGCAGAAAGCCACCACAAGGCCTATCCACTACTTAAGTGCCTCTTAAACATTAAAATAGGGTTTAACTGGGACTTAAATGGTACATAGGGTAAATTTGGTAAATTTCATTCTCAAACCATTCTATCAAATACATCAAGAGAAATCAGAACTGGTTTGCAAAGGACTCAAGAACAAGAAAAGGACTAAATTTGTTGGAAAATGTATTTACATTTTCTAATTCAGACAGTTTTAATTTGCAGTCATCTAAAGCTTTCTTTATGTAGGTGCTCCATTTGTTAATGTATCTCTTTGACTCCTGCATATAGAGAATTGCTGCATGCTCATTGCTGTGTTTCTGTCTGTCTGTATTGCATCTCACTCCATTTTACTTTTAAAACGTGCAGATCCAATTGTAATCTGCTATTGGGACTGCTAGATAGGAACCTTACATTCTTGAGATGGTGCAAGCAGATGTAATTTAATATTTGCTGGTTTCAGAGTAGCAGCCGTGTTAGTCTGCATCCAATGAAGTGAGCTGTAGCTCACGAAAGCTTATGCTCTAATAAATTTGTTAGTCTCTAAGGTGCCACAAGTACTCCTTTTCTTAATATTTGCTGTGAGACAGTAACAAGTAACAATGCAAGTGCTCATTTGCTTCCATTGTGTCCCTCTGCTATGAGGAAATGATCAGTTGCTGGCTGAGGGTATTTGATTTTTGTTGTCTCTGGAGATACTTGTGCATACTGCAAAACCTTCAGTTTCTTTTTTTCTTTTAAATTTTTCTTCATATTTATCCTACTTTTTCTAGATAGTTTTGGGATTTTTTTCACACTGAATCCTGAATCTTCTTTTAATCTTGTTCATGGTTTTTTAAAATCATGTGATGATTCTGGTATTCAGTTCTGTCTTAATAAGCCAATCATTTGTTATATAAAATTCTGAATTATATATGAAATCATATAATGTATTTTTAACTTTCCTATAGGCATCAAGAACACCACTTGCATTTCACAGTCGAAATCACCATTCCCTACATATACCTGACATGATGAAACATCAAAAGAACAATGTTACACCCTATTCCTGCAATCTGAAATCCTGTACATTTTCTAAAACTGTGCATAATGATGAGTTCTGGGGTACATATGTAGTAAAACTTACCCATTTTTCATAATGTTTCCTTCTGTAACTCCAGCAAATTAAGTGTGATAATAAAAAGGGGCAAAAGTTTGAATTCCTCTGAGTTCTGACAATGGAATAACTAAACCTACCTTTCCTTCAGTGGGAGTTCCTTATGTAGCTCAACTCAGCCCAGTCCTCACTGACTTGTTCATTCTGAATTTTTCAGGCAATATCATCTGGCATCCACACCACTTTTGCATGCTAACCAATATCTACCTTATCTAATTCAATCAATTTGTCTTGTCTGTCATACTTTGCATGGACATGGCACCTTCATCCAACAAGCTTTACAAACTTTAATTAATTTAGGCTTCTAACATCCTGGTGCGGTAAGGAAATATGATTTCATTTTATACAAATGAGGAAACTGACACACAAAGAAATTAAGTAACTGGCCCAGGGACACACAAAATGACTGAAACAAAGCCCAAAATAAAACCCAAGTCTCTTGATATTCAGTCCTGGGCCTTAACCATAAGAGCATTCTTTCTAATTGTCTATCTACCCAGTTTATCCTGGGCAAATTTAAAAGATTTTGTGTTTTAAATTCCAATAAGCATCCAAAAGCTCAGATAGTTATACAAAACGTAGGGATTTTTAAGGCTTGCTCCTGACAAAACTTTTCTTGAGAAGTGGTTGAAATTTTTCAAAAGTATGTTTTTTGTAAAAAAAAGAGAAAAAAAGGCCTTTTTCAAAACTGAAAATATTACAAAATCATTTTAAATCTTTTCAATATCTTTTATGTTTTTCTCAACTAAAAATGACACAAATATATATGTTTATGTTTTTGTTTTATTTCTTCTTTCTGACTCTCTCATCTCTTTCTCCGCCCCCTTCTTCTTCCTCACTTTGACAGTGGCACAGTGGAAAAAAGTGAAAGAAGGGAAAGGGAGGAATAGAGAGAGAGAGAGGGAAAAAGGGAAAATCTAAAAACTGAAAAATGTTCAAAAGAAAAAAATGGTATTTTTGAAAACTTTTAAATGGAAATGTTTATGATTTTTTTGAATACGTTCATGGCATTTCCCCCCCCCCCCCCCATTTTTCACTTGTCTTCCCTTCATATTGCTTCCCTCAGTAGGTTCTGTGACTAAACCTCCATGAGACCTGGGAACTCCTGAGATCCTGGGAACTACAGGCCAGTCAGCCTCACCTCAGTCCCTGCAAAAATCATGGAGCAGGTCCTCAAGGAATCAATTCTGAAGCATTTAGAGAAGAGGAAAGTGATCAGGAACAGTCAGCATGGATTCACCAAGGGCAAGTCATGCCTGACTAATCTAATTGCCTTCTATGATGAGATAACTGGCTCTGTGGATGAGGGGATAGCAGTGGATGTGTTATTCCTTGACTTCAGCAAAGCTTTTGACACGGTCTCCCACAGTATTATTGTCAGCAAGTTAAAGAAGTATGGGATGGATGAATGGACTATAAGGTGTGGATAGAAAGCTGGCTAGATTGTCAGGCTCAACGGGTAGTGATCAATGGCTCCATGTCTAGTTGGCAGCCGGTATCAAGAAGAGTGCCCCAAGGGTTGGTCCTGGGGCCGGATTTGTTCAATATCTTCATTAATGATCTGGAGGATGGCATGGATTGCACCCTCAGCAGATTTGTAGATGACACTAAACTAGGAGGAGAGGTAGATACGCTGGAGGGTAGGGATAGGACAGAGGGCCCTAGACAAATTAGAGGATTGGGCCAAAAGAAATCTGATGAGGTTCAACAAGAACAAGTGCAGAATCCTGCACTTAGGATGGAAGAATCTCATGCAACGCTACAGACTAGGGACCGAATGGCAGCAGTTCTGCAGAAAAGGACCTAGGGGTTACAGTGGATGAGAAGCTGGATATGAGTCAACAGTGTGCCGTTGTTGCCAAGAAGACCAATGGCATTTTGGGCTGTATAAGTAGGGGCATTGCCAGCAGATCGAGGGACGTGATCGTTCCCCTCTATTCAACATTGGTGAGGCCTCATCTGGAGTACTATGTCCAGTTTTAGGCCGCACACTACAAGAAGGATGTGAAAAAAATTGGAAAGCGTCCAGCGGAGGGCAACAAAAATGATTAGGGGACTGGTACACATGACTTATGAGGAGAGGCTTAGGAAACTGGGATTGTTTAGTCTGCAGAAGAGAAGAATGAGGGGGGATTTGATAGCTGCTTTCAACTACCTAAAAGGGGGTTCAAAAGAGGATGGATCTAGACTGTTCTCAGTAGTAGCAGACGACAGAACAAGGAGTAATGGTCTCAAGTTGCAGTGCGGGAGGTTTAGGTTGGATATTAGGAAAAACGTTTTCACTAGGAGGGTGGTGAAGCACTGGAATGCGTTACAAAGCCCTGGCTGGGATGATTTAGTTGGGGATTGGTCCTGCTTTGAGCAGGGGGTTGGACTAGATCACCTCCTGAGGTCTCTTCCAACCCTGATATCCTATGACTCTTTGATTCTATCTTCAGCCTGCCTTCAACAAATTAAGCTCCATTCCCTTCCTTCACACTGGGGTTGCGGTATGCAATGGACACAGAAACTGGATCCACCTTTGTAGATTTTTACCGGCAAAGACTTGTCCATACAGGGGGAATTCTCCACAGGTTGTTTCTGGCTATTGAAGTCCACTTTGTGCAATTTGAGCAATGCAGGGGTGTTTTCTAAAGTACATTTTCTAACATCCTGCTAGTGCAGTTGGAGTTGAAATTGAAAGTGTTTTTGAAACCAGATCATATTATAGAATGGAAAATTGATTATAAGTTTTTTGAATAAAAAACAAAGGAAAAAAACAAAGGTAAATGAGTAAATATCATGACTATTTACCGTAGTCATCATAATTAAAGAATATATATAAAATAGTTATTCATCATGAAATGTTTATAAAAATATGTAACAAATAATTATGACTTAACACATTGTCTAATAAAGATGAAATTGATGACAAGTCTTATGAATTTTAATCTGAAAATAAAGAGCATTAACAAGCCTTAATTATATCATCAAATATTTAAAATTACCTTCAATGCTAAGATCTATTTGTATTTAATGTATTTATTTTTAAAATATCTGTAACATTTTTATGAGATTTGTACATAAAGCAAAATCAGCTGTTACAACAAAAGGCATCTTGACTTAATGTATTCAAAATCTTGATCAAAATTTCCATTTGGTTTATTTTTAAGGAAATCAACAACCTTTGTACACTGTATTAAAATTTATACTCCATGTAGTGGGATACATAATTAATACCATTACAAATACAAAAATAAAATTGCATTTATTAAGGAAAAATCTCACACAGGGCCAGATTATCAGATTCTTCATGTGTAAAATGTGCATTCATTTTATGGGAACCCAATTTATGCATAGATTCTCTGAATATCATCCATTTGTGTGATTCTGGTGGAGATCCAGCTATAAATTTAATACTACCCTTCCCCCCCTCCCCCAGAGCGCAACCAGTCTTGTTCTGTCCTAGGCTATGGATTTTCTTTCAGAGTCCCAGGTGTACAGCACTACTCAAATAACATTCTAATGACTGGCAAGAATAAAAATGAACATCTCACAGATCTAACTGGAGTCTTGCACAGAGGAAAAGATTATGGTGTGAGATGTTTTAAGAACAAATGCAAACTTGTCTAAAACTTCCTATAGTAATTGGGGCATGTGGTCCTCACAAGGCACCAGTGAGGCCACTGCAGACCATAATTTCCAAAACAGTAAGCACAGGGCTCTTTCCTGCAAGTACTGTGCACTCTAGCACAATCCTTGAAGTTGACAATGTGAGTAGTCCCAAAACTGCGAATGTGGCCGTTCACATGCTTAAAGAATGATTATGGACAAGATTTTCAAAAAGTGACTGGTGAGTTAGCTGTCTCTGTTTTTGACTCTCAGAGGGGGTTGCTCATCACTTTCTGAAAAGCAAGCCTTCTTTAAAGTCTCTCAAGTGGGCATCCAAAAATCAAGGCACCCAAATTAGTTGTGTTTTTTGAGAATCTCAGCTTATGTGTTTTGCTAGATCTCGCTAGAGTGCTCAGGACCTTGTAGTGTCAAGTTCACTGTTTCCAAGTGCATGATTTTCTGGGTTTACAGATGTCCTTATCCACTATCTGTCTATGGTAATAAGGCTTTTTCATGATCTCCCAGAATAATGAAAAATCTAGATCTAGCCAGATGGGTGTGACTAGAGTTGGGTGACTATTGCATCTTAAAGCATCTCATAATCTTCAACAATGTCCTCACATATATACTGAACAAGAGACATGACAGAATAGATGCTTGTGGCATAAATTCAAGAGAGCCCTCAGGACAGAAAGGCAATCTCTCATTACTACCACTTAACAATATATTTCTGAAGATATATTATACTCATTTTTCCAAAGGGAAATTTTGCTGTCAATTTATTTCTATGAAAATATAAATACTGTAAGTGGAACAGACTATATATCTTGAATATAGACCATTCTGTTCTTCACTTAAAATAGCTTAATCATTTTGATAGATTTTTTTTAAAGTTTTAAAAAAATAAAAGATGAAAAATTCTAGAGGTTTGGGAAGGCAAAGTGGTTTAATATGATAAACATTTACCTGTGAGAATGGACTAAAATGGCTTAAATTATGAATGTTTGTGGTCTTTAACTTAGTTTTATGTTGATAATATTATTATTGTTGTTGTTGTAGCGCCTAGGAGCTCCAGTTATGGACCAGGAACCCAATGTGCTTGGAGCTGTACAAATTCAGAACAAAAAGACAGTCTTTGTCCCAAAGAACTCTCAATCTGTCCATAACACCAAACCACCAACACAATCTGAGGTAATTAATCATAACTAGTGTTATGCTCAAGCACAACCAAAGAATAGGTTACCAGAGACAGCTTCTGTCCAGAACCGAGGTGTACTAATAGACCAGTGTGAAGAAACTGGAACCAAGTCTAACCAGACTATGCCTAGTTCTAGGCAATGCTATTACTCTCTGACTTTCATGAGCAGCCCAGGCTGTGTATTCATTAAAAACAAAAAAAATCTGATTTATGAAAGCTAAAAAATAAGAGTACTTTAAAGTATTGCTCTAAGCATATTTTGCCCCACATAAATCTGATTTGTTGATATGCCATATAACATACCAAACTGGAATCCCCCAACCCAGTGTTTTACTAAATACTCAGATAATTGATTTGCGGAAATGTGTGTGTGCTTCTAACAACTAGAGAAGAATCAGAGGGAATGAGCTCACCTGATTGTACACCCAGCCTCTGATATTAAATTTTACTAGCTGGGTATCCTAGCTAGTAAACACATGCTTCCATGCCCCTTCTTCCCCACTCCCAAAAAAGTTCATCTAGGTTAGTAGCTTGAGTCAAGCTTAATTAAAAGTGGGAGAATATTTAAACTGAGGGAAAAGAATGAGTAGCAAAAACATTTGTTTCTTAATTACACTGTGACATTTCTCTCTCTGCTTCTCCTCATCTACTGGTAGGCAAACTTAATACAATTTAGAGTTGATATTGTGTTCAAATAAGCAGCCAGGTGTTCAGAAACTTGTCTGAAGCTTAATCCAAACTGGTTAAAAGTTCTTAAGTAGACAAAGCTGAGGTGGCAATTTTGCATAAACAGAGTCAGTTTCCCTACATTTTCAGCTGTGCTTTGGGTCTGAAATAGCCGTTCTCAGGGCTATTCAGAATGTCTTCCTCCACCTCTGCCCTGAGCCTTCTTGCAAAATTCAATCCAAACCCTTTTGCCGCTTGAAAACTTTGGTTAACTTGTGTGCTTCAAATTTGGTTTCATTTCCTCTTTCCTCTTATTTTCTGGGTTTCAGCAGGAGTAAAAATACTTATTTTGTTTAAAATGGTTGTTATCCCTTCTCAAAACTGACCTCAAATAAAACATTTGGCTTGCTCAGCTTCAGGGTAAGCAGTTGCACATGTACTTATACAGCCAACTCACATGTGTATTTGTATTTGCTAGGAAACAAGGCAAGAGAAGGGTGAGAGCAGGGAATCACCTATAGCCGATAGACAAGAGAGAGCAAGGGTTGTGCATGACACTAATAACCCTCCTAAAACAACAGGCTCAGGGGCTAAGCCAAAGCCAGATCCCTGCAGCTCTAATAGCATGCTGTTCTTCAGGAAGTGTTAATTTGCTGGACAGTTCCCAAGTGACTCTGGACATAGCAACAACAGCAGCAGGAAGAGTGGTAGCAGGCCCCTCAGCACTGCTGATGTTATAGATCCACAGAGCCTAGCTGAGAAGGATCTATAAAAGTGGTCGTGCACAACTTTTTCCTTTTTGACACCCTCTTTTTCTGATTCTGCTTGAAGTGATTCTGCTTGAGTCTCTGAACTTTATTCAGCTTTGAAATCAAAACACTGTCTGATCTATTCACTCTCTGATTGCACTTAAACATACTGGAATAAAGCAAAACATTATATATCTCCAAATTAAAACAAAATACTTAATGTGCTTCAGACACACAACAATAAATAAATACATCTCAAATCATAAAAGAGTCCAATCCCAGTCTCTGGGGTATACTGTTGCTCAATCCTGCGAAATGCTGTGCGCTCTGGCCCCAAGGTAGGGGGCCATATTTTCCAAAAGGGAAAATAGGAAACCCCACAGGGCTGGCCTGAGGCCTCGTTCACTCCATGTGAGGCCAGCCTGAGCCCTCCCTGCCTCCCGCTGCTTTCCTGAGCCCTTTCTCCCACACAGGGCTGGCCTTGCTGCTCGTCCCCCTGAACATTCCTGCTGGCCCCACTAGGGGTCACACACCATATTTTTTGATGATCAGTTGGCAAGCACAAAGGGGAAAAATGCCCAGTTTTGCCAAAAAAGTCAGGATGGCCAGGACAGGGTTTAAAAAAGGGACTCTCCCAGCCAAACTGGGATATATGGTCACCATACCCCAAGCCGGCACAGCAGCTGTTTAATTTTCAGAATATGAACATACCCTTAAAGGTGGCTTATGGGTTTGTCTCCGTGCTAATTCTAGTGCCTGGCAGACGGGCCATGGAAGGCCAAAAAGACAAAGGGCAGAAAGCAGCAAACAATTCACAAACAAACCATAGGCAGGTAGCTTTTCTCATCAAGCAACTTTGATTAGTTAATAAATACATTAAAGAAAAATACATGAAAAGGAAAAGGGCTAAGTTTGCTGAGTAAATTGTTCTTTCATGAATTGTTCACTCAGATATAGTAACAAGGCATGACTGGGTTTCTGGGACTACATTCACTCTGGTTAATGTATAGAATATATACATATACACACATATTTTATACCTTGTGCTTCAGAAAACTGGAGGTATTCATTTACTGACTGGCAAATGATCTACAGTGGCTACTTATTGGTTGTTTTAGTTAAATGATTAATTCTGAGGGAGAAAATTAGTTTTAAAAATCTGTACGCATATTGTTTTTTTGAAAAGCAGTCCCTTTAAAATCTCAGTACAGTATTATTGTTTAATGAAAGATAAAGTTTTAAAAATATTTAATGGCTCTTACATCTATCTGTTTTCTTCTTAGGTACCCAAACTAATGTGCTGATGCTGCTGCTCCATGGGAGGGAGATGGAAGCTATCTTTGGCTTAGCACTCTAATTAAATATCGGCAGTGCTTTCAGGAAAGCAGAACCAGGAAGGCAGCAGAGGCGGGCAGGGACTTCTGGATTAAAAACATCCCCCACACTTAATTAACAGGATCTGCCAATGTGCCAAGCCCCCATCTCCTCCTGCCATGGAGCAGTAACTTCAGTAGTTCACGGACCTTGGAAAACTAAGGAAATAGTTGAATCAATATTTAAAACTTGTAAAAAAAGTTTTATTAAATAAATAAATAAGTTAAAAAGCACCCAACATTTCAAAACAACTCCTTAATACTACTGTAGCCCTGTGAATAGAATGATCCAGGGTTCAGTTAATAGTCATCCTCTGTCAGGTGCTTTTAACCTAGGCAGACATGTTATTTTAAAGATCACTTGTATATTCCCTAGTGAGCCTGAAGGTGGAGATGGAGGGGAAAGACTCCCTATTAGATGGGCTGGAACTTTCCTTCTTAGGCACTTATCTCTGAGCCTAAAGGAATAAGAAATAGTTCAAACAAACTGTTCTCCAGGTACTTGATTTCAGCACATTTGTGACCTAGATAAGATCATTATCTAACAGCCAGGAGTTAAGTTAAAATTACATAGTTGTTTTAAATAGGAAAAAATAGTTATAATGTAATATAATCTGTGTTTGTGAAATTGCTGTGGCATCTTTCTTTGGCTTTGAGCCTGAAGGCATAAAGGGCAATTTTAAAGAAATTATTCAACAGGTCAGATAAAATGGCGGTTTTAAATTACAAAGCTTGGGTAGTGGCATAGTTGGGGAAATGGCTTAATTGTCCACCAAAGTATTTATTTTTTTAACAGCGAGGGTAATTAGCCATTGGAATTTACCTAGGGATATTCTGGCTTCTCCATCACGTGAAGTTTTAAAATCAAAACTGGATTTCTTTCTAAAACCTCTGATAGAAGTTACAGACCTAACACAGGAACCACTGGGGAAGTTCTATGGCCTGTGTTATACAGGAGGTCAGACTGGTCACAGTCGTCCTTGTGGCTTGGAATCAATGAATCTGTGATTTACTGGAAGATAACTGCACATGCTGGAAGCTTCTTCAGCCAATCAAGTCAAAGATTTCATCATGTACATGTCACCCATATCTGCACAGAGAAAGGGATCCTGCCAATGCATATCCCTCCCCGCCCCTTTTCACACAGAAGGGGATGTCTCTCACATCTGCTGCAAGGTCAAGTCTCCTTCTCCCTGGACCCCACAAAGAACCCTTCTCTGGGTCTTGGACCCACAAGTGAGAAGTGGGCAGACTGGGCAGAGGCCAGTATTCTCCTGCTAGGTTGCATTAACTTTTCCCCGACACCCCATCATCACTGTAGAACCACAATGGAATCTTCACAGTGGTCTCAGTGGCAGCCCTGGTGAGGGTGGGGAAAACACGAGCACACTGACTTAATTGGAGCTATGCTTCCAGAAATCTAGAATCTCATTTCCTTCCTGTCTGTCCCTTCCTGCCACTTTTTTCACAGAAAAAGGTGACCTAAATCTTGAATATTAGACAAAGGTAGGTTTGTATTTTTGGCCAGTACCATGGGAATCCCACTCCATATTTACAGAATTTTAACATCTGTTTTCCCAGGGTGTTGATGTGATTCAGGTTCTTATTCCGCAGAATCCTTTATTTGGAGATTTCCCCGTCAAGACTCCAACACTACAAAGAAAGTACTTAGTGCCCCCTGCTGTCTCTTGGTATATTAAATTGATCTATTTACACTGGTTGAAATGATAGTAAAGAACAAAATTGTTAGACACATAGATGAACATAATTGTTGGGGAATAGTCAACATAGTTTTTGTAAAGGGAAATCATGTCTCACCAATCTACTAGAATTCTTTGAGGGGGTCAACAAACATGAGGACAAGGGGGATCCAGTGGATATAGTGTATATAGATTTTCAGAAAGCCTTTGACAAGGTCCCTCACCAAAGGCTCTTAAGAAAAATAAGATGTCATGGGATAAGAGGGAAGGTTCTCTCATGGATTAGTAATTGGTTAAAAGATAGGAAACAAAGGGTAGGAATAAATGGTCATTTTTCAGAATTGAGAGAGATAAATAGTGGTGTCCCCCAGAGTTGTGTGCTGAGCCCAGTCCTATTCAACATATTCATAAATGATCTGGAAAAAAGGAGTAAACAGTGAGGTGGCAAAATTTGCAAATGATACAAAACTACTTAAGATAGTTAAGTCCCAAGCAGACTGTGAAGAGCTACAAAAGGATCTCTCAAAACTGGGTGCCTGAGCAAGAAAATGGCAGATGAAATTCAATGTTGATAAATGCAAAATAATGTACATTGGAAAACAAAATTCCAACTATACATATAACATGATGGAGTCAAAATTAGTTGTTACCACTCAAAAAAGAGATCTTGGAGTCATTGTGGATAGTTCTCTGAAAACATCTGCCCAATGTGTAGCGGCAGTCAAAAAAGAGAACAGAATGTTGGCAATCATGAAGAAAGGGATAGATAATAAGACAGAAAATATCATGTTGCCTCTATATACATCCATGGTATGCCCACATCTTCAATACTGTCTGCAGATGTGGTCGCTCCATTTCAAAAAAGAGATATTGGACTTGGAATAGGTTCAGAAAAGAGCAACAAAAATTATTAGGAGTCTGGAATGGCTGCTGTACAAGGAGAGATTTATAAGACTGGGACTTTTCAGCTTGGAAAAGAGATGACTAGTGGGGGATATGATAAAGGCCTCAAAATTATGACTGGTGTGAAGAAAGTAAATAAGAAACTGTTATTTACTCCTTTCTCCTAACACAAGAACTAGGAGCCACCAAATGAAATCAATAGGCAGCAGGTTTAAAACAAACACAAGGAAGTATTTTTTCACACAACGCACAGTCAACCTGTGCAACTACTTGCCCAACTACTTTTTGTGAAGGCCAAGGCTATAACAGAGTTAAAAAAAACTAGTTAAATTCATGGAGGATAGGTCCATCAATGGCTATTAGCCAGGATGAGTGGGGATGGTGTCCCTAGCCTCTGTTTGCCAGAAACTGGGAATGAGCAACAGGGATGGATCACTTGTTCCGTTCATTCTCTCTGGGGCACCTGGAATTGGCCACTGTTGGAAGACAGGATACTGGGCTAGATGAACCTTTGTTCTGATCCAGTATGCCCGTTCTTATGTTCTTATGTCAATTGAGATCCAGAGTGATTTGCTTGTCCCATCATGTAAGAATGTTTGGCAGACGGTGCAGCATCAAGGGACAATGCAGGTAGCGCTATGACACTTCTCCCACCCTCAGCTTAAATCAACTAGTTCCTTCATTAAGAGTCTTGTGTCAACCAGAAGTAACTACTGAAGCCCATGGGCCTGATTCTGATCTAAATTACACTGGGATAAATCTGGAGTAACTCTTCTGAAGTTATTTTGAGTCAATGGGATTATTTGGAATTGATCCTGGGGTGATGAAGAGCAGATTCTGGCTCCATTCATTTCAATTGAAGTTACTAAAGTGACTCCTGTAAGCAACAAAATCACGCCTGCTTCTTCATACAGACTAGAGTAGGGGCACCCTTGGAATACCCATTTGAAACTAAGGCTAAAATGATAAAATAGGGAAACCAAACACTAAGTCAAACCCCACCCAAATTTTTGTATATGTGATTAGGACAATCTTTTTACATGGATTGAATGCACTTCTCCTTCCATGAAAAGATACACATATTCACCTACTGAAACAAAGCAGAATCTGTCCATATGTCTGTATCTGGCATTGGAATACCGAACTGGAACATAAGTGTTTCCCAGCAATATATATATTGAACAAAATTAAGAAAAATGACGACTTAATATGTTACAAAAAGAGAATTTATACAAAAACAGACATAACAATCCAAAGTTAATTCATCACAACTTTCACATAAGCCTTTGTTGGGCAGTTGGCCAGGCCCATCACATTATCTGTTTGACTCACTGAGTCACTCTAGCTAATAGAATTTTGCCCCATGTTTGTTGTTGCCATGGCAATGCAATATTATCAGGCATGTCATGTTCACAGATCAGTAGCAGCAGCACTGCTGCAGACACACAACAGCTTTCAGCCTTTGACCATAAACAGGAATTCACTCCACAGTCAGTCTGTCAAAAAGGAAGTCGGCTGTGGTGAAGAAGCACTAGTGCCAGTACTACTAGCCTTTTCCTTTTTCCTTTGTCAGTGCATGGCTATTATCATTAAAATAACCTTGAATCGTCATGAATTCATTCATTCACAAACATTGTCAAAGAAGGTGCAATAGTTCAAGAGAATCCAGAGGGTCAAAGAGAGGACTAGTTTTAAATCTGTGCCTATTGAACCTGGAAATGACATAGTCTGTTAGATCTAATCTTATTCTTACTATAGCAAATCAAGCTGTGTTGACTGGCACCAATGTCCAAGTCAATTCAGCACCATGAAAGGTTACTGGGAGTAAAGAGGTCATATCCTTTGTGGTATTGCTTTGAGAAATAAACTTAGGCATGTGTGGGAATATTTTACAAAGAATAGCTTTTTCACCAAAAGTGAAAAACAAATCCTGTCAGGAATCTATAAAGACTGCAGATATTTTCTGCTATAGCTATATTCAGTTTTTAAACCAGAGGTATAATTAGTATTACTAATATAGTATAGTATAAAAATAGTAGTTTTTCCCCAATATTTAAAATGTTTAACCAAGTCATAGGTATTCCACAGTATATTTTAATTACTTTGCAAAGAAAATTGTGAAATGTATTTTCAAAAAAAGCAGTTTAAAGCTCAGGCTTGGGATTTGTAAGGATTTTCATTTGTTTGTTTTTTCAAAATACATATATCAAAATAAAAGTGGGAAAGATGAGGGGACATTTTAGACCCTTTGGGATTGATGGGTTTGATTCTCCTCATGTTTACACCAGTTTTACCCAAGTGTAACCCCATTGACTCCAAGTGAGTTACTCGTGATTTACACAGATTTGAAAGGAGAAACAAGAGCCATGGATTTAGAATATGAGAGAGAACTTTTTAAAGTACTCCCTGTTTTCTGAATGTATGTGTGACAGAGAAAATCCTGTTTGATCTTTTGTCATTGCAGATGCTCCAAAATGTTGCACATGAGCTATACAGTAACTCGGAGGCCCTACTCAAAATCTGGAAATAACTTTGAAAATCAGTGTAAAAAATATGGGGCCTGATTCTGCTCATATTTAAACCAGTTTTACAGTGGCATAACTATTGATTTCAGAGTTGTTACTTCTGATTTACAACAGAGTAATTGCTAGAAAAAGCAGGCCCATTCTGCTAAATTCTGATCTCCATCATTTCAGTGTAAATCTGGAGTTATGTCACTAAAGCCAATGAAGTTACCATGGATTTACACCAGTGTTACTGAAAGAAGCTTTTGGTCATGGTGTTTAAAAATGGACTATAGGTCTCAGGTCCTGAGTTGTGGCTGAGGAGTATTAAGCACAGCTCAAGGGATGCCAGCTTCGCTCAAAGCCACCTTTCTGCTTCACAGGACATGTATACAGCTGGTGTAAATCAGTGAAGTTACATTAGCTTCAATGGAGCTACCCTGATTTATACCAGTTTATCCATCAATCATGATTCTAATGTTGGGAGCCTGATCCTCTAACCTTCTACAATAGTGCAAAAGGGGCTGTAAAACCACCTTTGTAGGAAACCTGGGGCCTGGCTGCAGGAGGGGATGTGGCCAGACTGTTGTGCAGCCCCAAGGATGCTCTAGCTCGTGCTGGGGGATTGTACCAGCCTCTGTTAATCAGGGAAGAACAAAGGGGACATAGAGGCATTAGTACCACTCTCACCCCCTTTCACAGCTTGTGTCAAGGGCAGCTTGTAGGAATGCAACGACTGGAACCCATATTGTTTTTATATTCATTCAGTGTGCGGTTGCTGGGTGGTGTTGGTGTCCAGTGATATATCACATTAGATGATCTAGTGGCCCCTTCTGTAGTTAAATTCTATGACTCAGAATACATTTGCTCTAATAAAGTTACTCCTGATTTACTCCTGTGTAACTGAGATCAGAATCAAGCTCAGTGCATGAAAAGTATTTTGGGGAAGAAATTCCATATTAAGGCAGAAAACCATGTTGCTTTGTTAAACAACAAATGGGGAGATTTTCACAGGCACAAATGGTCATTTGCTAATCTCCTTCTAAAACAATAGTGCAGAATATACATCTGTGAGGGGGGTGAAAGGAGAGAGGAAAAACAGAGACTCATCTTGTCTACACACCAAAGTTGTGCTGGTTGAACCAAATCAGTTTAAAAATGGATGCAGTCAAATCAGTGCAACTCTTTTATGTGGACAGCCTTAATTCAGTTTCAGAGTGTCTGATATCAATTTACCTGAAGCTGATTTCTTGCTGAATTAAGCTAACTCATTATTAAATACAAGGGGGTTGCTCCAATTCATCTATATCAGATTTTAGACCAATTTAGTTAAACCAGCACAACTCTGGTGTGTAGATGACAAAGACAGAGATAGAGATACTCTGCACTGGTACAAGCCATGGATAAATTGGCAGTGACCTATATCACCACATCCTAGGGCAGAGGCTGCTCTGTGTAATAAGAAATACAGCAAAGTTCCACCTTTCAGTGGCAATCTGCAGCTACATTGTAATTTATCACATCAAGCCAGAAAAGGATAAAGAATTTGTTGACATTTTAAAAAATCTGTTTGCAATCCATTATCTTTTTTCTTGATAATTCAGGATCCAGAGAGGAAATAGAGATCCCACCATTACATTTGGTAGATTTGCTCTGACACTAAGCAAAACTGCAACATTAATTGTATTCCAAACACCTGTCATTTCAAATCTTTGAATTAGAGAGAAGCTTTGCATATGTAGTTTAATAGGAAATTTTTTTAATGTATGTGAGGGAAATTCTTTGTTTTGACTCAAATGGAACACGTTCATTTTGAAACAGAAAAATGAAGTTGAGAAGAAGTGTTGTTCTTTCTGCAAATGAGTAAGCACACTAGAAAGGGAATTCTTATGTGTTAATGTTACATGAAACTTTTGTGAAGATTAATTTAGTTGAAAGAGTCTGTAATGTTCTATGGAGTCTGGAATCTGAAATATGATAATTAAGTAATGGAGTCAATAAGAATAGTTTACCTTCACTTGTATGCCTCACTTTCTATCCTGCACCTCTATTTCCTGCTAGGTTCATCCTGACAGAAAATTATTTTGCAGTCCCTGAAGACTAAAAACTGTGAAATACATTTTAGCTCCTGCCACAGCATCACAGCACTTGATCTTCTGCATAATATCTTGGGTTAACAAAAGGGAACCGATTGGTATAAGGGCTTGATAGCAAATGCACATTTTTGTGTTTTTGCAATTGAGCTTAGTACTAATATTTTGTGTAAATTACTGGAAGCAGTTAAATATGGTGATCCTTCCAGACCTGCAATTGAAACAAAGTATTATTTATTTATAGGCTTTACCATGACACTCAAGACTGTATGTGTTTGAGCGTTGTCAGTAAGGTCATCTCTTAATTAACAACTTAATTTAAAACGGAAAGAAAAACCTTCAAAAACACTCTTAAGTAAATCCAGAAAACTTCAGTTTCATTAACTTAAGAGAGAAAGCAATATTAAATAATCTTTAGTTAAATAATGATAAATAATGAAACACTTAACTGATTAACTGTTACCTGGAATCATTTTTCTTCTATCTCTGAAGTCAGAGGTCATTAAGAAAGTATCCTGGAGAGTAAAATCTGGAATCTGAGGTCAACCTGCAGTTTCATGCTTGGAAGTCTGATTGTACTGAGATATTCAGATGGCTTAAGTTGAACTTTATCATCTGGTATGACCAAAAGTGATTGGTTGTTACTCAAACTGACCTAAGTCAAACTAATTAACACATGAGATGAAATTCTGGCCTCACTGAACTAAATGCAGAACTCCCTTTGACTTCAATAGGGCAAGGTTTCATCCATTCTGTATAACCACTTGAGCCATTACAGTGCCCTATTGTAATCACAATGGAACAGTCCCTCATCCTGCCAGGTATGGAGTATTCATGTCAACATGACAGGTTGCCAGGAGAGGGCTGAGAAAGAGATTTTTGAAGGGAAATGGGGCAGAGGGAAGTGTGAAAGTTTAGAAGCAGAGGTCTTCGGAGAGACTAGGCAGAATTTAAAATCTTTGTAGAAAAGAAAGGAGTTGGAGGTTGACAGAGGGATGGAAAAGAAAGATGGAAAACTGAGGACAGAAAAATGCCACCCCAGAAATGGTTGAGAGGGGAGAAGGGTGGTAAATAAACTTTGAAAGCAGACAGAATTAGAGGGACAAGGAATATGTGAGCATTCCATTATCATTCTATGTGTAAGTTGATAATTTGAAATTCCTTACACTTTATCAGGTAAAGCTATCACACGATTATAGTAAAGTTTTTGTTCTGAACTGCTTTTTAACATTCACAGCAGCACATCTAAACAAATCATCTCACTTTTAATGAAAATTGCTGTGATGTCAATCTGTGCTTTGTTTTAAATGTTCACGTTAGTTCTTCAGTCAATGAACAAGGCAATATTTTCAAATGCATTAAAATGAGGATACATTCAGCTGATATGATAATGATAGTCCAGTAATGTCTAACACATATTTATCCAAATTCTCTAAATCAGTCAACACAGTGACATTTCTAAAGCTAGATATAACAGTTTTAATATTGGATGGTATAATGCTCCATATATAATATTAGCACCCGCAAATATTGGCCTATACTGATGCTGAGCAACCCTCAAAGTTGAATTCTCCTGCTCTTTTTGTATAGCCATTGGAATCCAGCAAGGTCATACAGGTTGGCCGCATTTCACATATGGCCACCACAGGGAGACATGATTCTGAAAGAGGGTAGATGATTAGACATAGTTCCAAGTTCTGTTGGGCAATTGCTGCTGCTGACCTTTGGAACTAACAATGATGATTCTATGTCAAGTACCTATAGAGCTGCTAAATGGAAATGGATTGACTCAGAGAGATTTTGAGCAAGTAATACCTCTTCCCATCCTCCAAAAACTCATCTTGCCTATTGAAAAAATAAATACAGATTTCCCAGAAAACTCCTTCATCCACTTCTTCCCTGAAAAGATTTGTTAATCTCCTCCTCAAAGTAAACCTATCTCTCCCTTAAAATTGCTTTCCTATCACCTCAAAATTTCAAAAATTCATCTTGTCCCTCATCCATAGCTGCCAATTCTATGACTTTCTGGATTCATGTTGGTTTGGAGAAGGAATGGCTGGAGTGGCAGCTCCCAGTTGGACAGAAGATAATGGATACAGGTTGCCTCCAGTTTGGAAGAAGGACAAACAGTGTCAGACTCCTCATTTCCTCACTTCAGTCCTCATTTCACCTGTAGTGCATCAGTTACAGGTCAGGTTGTGTGGCCTGTTCTAAGGAGAGAGGAGCCCCCATGTCTCCTGTCTATTCCCTCAATTCTCCTAGGCTGGCAGCCAGGGCTACACTTTGGGTGAGGAACAAAGAGTGAACTTCTTGTGCTGTGTGATAGCAATAGTGCCCACCAGTGGATGCTGATGTGCTATCTTAGTTAAAAGCAGAAGTGGACTGAGGACTGCTACACTTGTACTGTAGGTAGTGGCTGCTTTGCACTCCCAGTTAATTAATGCACATAACACCCATAGATAATGGTGAATCTCACTTCACCCAATGAGTATTTCCAGATAAATTACTTCATCAGCCATCTGTGCACTTCAGGCCCAGGTTGCTACCAACTTGTGCCAGATTTGGTCCAATGATCAAGAGGTTACTAACCCATTACTAACTCCTTGAGTTATCCAGTCCCTACCAAAGATGCATTTAAAGCAATACTTACTGAACAATCTTTTTACCTTCATAAATGCTCTGACCTTTCTCTACTTTGTAAAATATTCTCAAGTGTGGCTTACTGTACATTGATTTTAATAAGCATTCTCTACAGACCAATGTGTATAATGTTGGAAATTGTATAATACAATTTTCCACTACTGAAATGCTATAGAAAATTACACATTTTATACTGACATATGCCACATCAATAATACAGTTTTTATATCTTATTTGTAGCTATTGATCTCAACAACATAATGAAAAATTGATTGCAATGAACTGCACTACTTCTTAAGTGTAAATTTCAATGTCAAATTATTTTTATCTATGCCTCCCAATTAGAGATGAAACTTATACATTTATATGTTTGCTTTTACAAAGCTTTGGATCAGTAAATTAGATATGACAAGAATCCACTGAGTCAATAGAAATCTTGTTGCTCTCCCTAAAATATTATTCCAAAATTAAATACAGTAGTTCCACTTCTTTGTTACAAAGAGAATTAGAGTCTCATATGTGGTATCACTTTCCTTGGCAATTTAACAATTTGAAATAAGGTCTTAAATCTTCAGGGGATATGGGCACAGAAAGAATTTCATTGTACAGGAAACTACTGAAATTAATGCACTGAACCTGGAGCCCACATGGCACTGTAAACAAGGAGAAGCATATTCTTTTGTTTTCTCTTGAGACCTTATTATTTTAGGGTGGGTGGGGAATTAGTGCTTGGGGAAACTTTCTGTTACTAGAACTGACACAGTGTGAGAATGGCTTCCATATTTATTGAGAAGTAGCAACCATAAAGCCCAGTTTCTAAACTCATAAAGATGGGTTGACTTAATTCAGATAGTTCCTATGTATTTTCTCTCCTATCCTACCTGTGATCCACCTATACACACGGTGTTTGGAAACTCAGACTATTTTCCCGTAGGTGAGACATAAGATGAAATGATTCCATGAGGGGAGACAGTGTGCCCCTTGTTAAATTCTACTTTTTGTGGAGTTTAAAAGTAGAAATGCTCATGTTTGAAGCCACATATGGAGCTGCTACTAAAAAACAACAAAAAAAAACATGCAAGGAAATACTGTAGGATCTCACCAAACCTCATGTAATCAATCCATAGAGTTAATCATCCACACAGAAAATGTGTACTTCTGGCCACCTTTCAGTAAAGATCCATGGGTGAAGTCCAAGACCCATTAAAGTGATGAGAGTTTTGCTATTTCACTCCATATTGCTAAGTTTTCATGATTTGTACAAACTACACTAGAGAAAATTGACTAGTGTGGTATGAAATATTATAGTAATAATTATTGCTGAACCCTAATTGTCCATATACAGATGAACAAAGTACAGCTTGTGATACATTAGCATTGCTTGGTCACTACTTGCTAATTCACAAAGGTAAGTAATTCTAAATAGGTTCAACCATGATTAGTGTGGATTTTGCAAAGTTTTGTGAATGTGTATGTGGCCATTGGTGTTAATGTGCAGCAGGGAGTTTCTTTGGTGTATATGACTGTACAGTGTGTTTGATTACCTGGCATCAGACTCCCTGTCCCCAAGTTTCTGGATGGGAAAAGAGTGGTATGATCTAGGGTTCAGACCCTCTCTGTGGCCTTAGGCAAATCACTTATCCTTTCTGCCTCAATCTGTAAAATAGGGATAATAATACTTTTGTACCATATAGAGGTGTTGTAAGGGTTAGTTGGTTAGGGTCAGAATGTGACTGTCTGAAGCACAGAGGTGCAAAGACAAGAAAGACCAAAAAGTATCTTCGCCTTGGAGCATCAACAACCAGACACAGCTGTAGCTACTGAACTCCCCTGAGTACAAGGACCGTATGAGTCTCTTGTTCACAATGCTACTCGTTTATATAAAGATGATTAAATTAAAGGGTGGCAGGGCATTTCCCCCTCCACTGTACCATGGAGGATGGGTGCCTGGGGGAATGCTGAATCTTATAACAGGATGGCACTGGTAGAGAGGCTGTTTTTTCCACTGAAGGAAGATGCAAGAAGCACTGTGTCTATGCTTGTGGAGCTCCCAGGTGACAAGGAGGCTGGGGTGGTACACCTTTGCCCTACCCCCAATGCATCTGAAAGGCATAACTGAGCCTTTATTTTTTGCTTAGATCTTTACAGGTGAAAAGCCTTACCATAGACCTTAGTCTATGCTGTGCTTTGCTGCACATTGGGCTACTCACATTTGCCATCCTTGCCTGTCAATTGCCCTTCTCTCCAAATCTTCCCATTTCATGTTGAGGTGCTTGAAGGTGAAAAGCAATATATATTATTTCAGTACCTACTCTCTCTGTTGTTTCAGTGTATTTGTTTGAGGATGAATATAAAGTTGCATAACTTTGCAATTCATTTCAAGACATCCTGAAGCAAATATGTTCTCGATTTGCATATTTCATGACTGAATTTTAAACACAGCCCACATAGCAACTTAAAAGCTATGCAAATCTTCAAAAAGGATACTCTTACAAATCAGACAATTATTATTATTATTACTCACAGGCAATCAGTGAGGACTAGAACATGAGGTGGGCTTAATGGACGCACAGTAGCATGAGTGGGAATATACCTTCTTAACACCCTTACACTCATGTGCAGCCTCCCTAGACCTTGAATCTAGATGCACAGGGAAGAGCAAGTACTGTGCACCTGATATTTCTCTCTCTAATACCCCCTTAAATCAGTGGTGGGGCATGAGCCATAGCTCTATATCTACCCCTTCCTGCACACACACCATCTCTCAGAGCTAAGCCAGTGAGAAGATATTAATAAGTTGGTACTTTTATGGACAAGTAGCAAATTATTATCTCTCAAGGGCAAGGAGGGAGCAGCCTTTATGAGGCACAAAGAGCAGGAACAAAAAGTAAAATCTTGCCCTTAGAGATTGAACAATGAAATGTAAATCAATTTCCTCATGCATCTTTGAAAGCACATTCCAACCCATGCTGAATTATTGTTATTATTATATGAATTATTCTACCACACCAATTTGCTTACCAAAGTGTCAAAGCCAGGAGCATGTTAACACAGATCTAGGACAGGGTGTGCATAAATGAATGGTATGAAGCAGTGTGAAACAGTTAAAGCAAGGATCTGTAGATGGAAATTGAAATGCTATAGAAAATGAGTATGGGAAAATTAGCAAATTTGACTGGGGAAGAATTATTTGTAACACATCTCTATTGACAGATGGAGGTCCAGAAGGTAACTCAAAGTAAAAATGGAACACAGAACACTGACATAACTGCTGAAATAATAGATGTGATCAAATTATGTTTGCAAAAAGGTAATTATTTAAATAGATACTCCTCAATTAAGGAAGGTTAAAAACAGCAATTGCATTTAACAAGGTGGTTAACTTGTCCACTGAGTTTCATGACAGAGACAGTGTTAATGTTCCCAGCATCACTGGTCAGCTGAGAAACACGGAAACAACAGTAGCAAGCATGTAGACTGTGACATATGAGGTTCCTCAGAATGACTACCCATTGTGTGAAGGGCAAGGAAACAAAAAAAATGCAATTATTAACATTCTGGAGGTGCTGAGTTTATATGGTACACAGTACATGATCAGAGCCCATAAATATTGGGACTCAATTGTAGTCAGTTGAAGAAAGGAGCTACTGGTTTGCGCTTCTAGGAAAAAAGTAATTACTTTGATTCTGCTCTAACACAAGACAATATTTCTCTTGCTATTACAATTTGAGTGCTTATCGCATATCTCTTCCTGCAATCCCAAAACTTCTGATTTATTCTAACATCTTTTATAGAGCTGTCAGAAGGGGGCAGGGAAAATTTAGCCACCTTACATAAAAGATATTGGTATACTTATTCCATCTTCATTGATCCTTAATATCAAAAGGATGGAATCAAAGGACTGATGTGCAAACTTCAGCAGTTTCAGGGGTTCCAATCAGGTGGGTTAGGAGAAGACACCAAACCTGAGAATCCTGTGGTAAAGTTTGTCGGCTATCAACAAAGGCAGCAGGTGTCCTGTTAGAGCTATCACAAAAGAGAAGGAGTGGGTCTATTTAGATGAATCATTCTAAAATGTTCAAAAGTTATGATTCAGTTCTAACTGGTATCTCATCAGTGGCATTTAACGAGTTTATTTTTACTAAAGAGTTCTTCTGTCCCAAAAGGAAACATGAGTGTTCACATTTACAGTCACACGTTAAGCATTAGTTTGAGGAAGAACAGAAGAGCTCACAAGTCAGCAGTACCAGACCAACATTTTGCACATGCTATTGAGGGATCTGCTGCTTTACATAAGTACTAACTTGCAAGTTTTGTATGCAGTGTTGGGAATAAGCCCAATGCATGTGACTCCTCACTTGCCAGTCAGGAAACACCATGCTATATACTAGCCCCAGTTAGGCACAGACATCTGCCATGAAACAGGCCTGCTTATTCATAGATCCTTAGTAAGGCCAAAAGGGACCATCAGCTAATCTAGCCTGACCTCCTGCATAACACAGACCATAGAATTTCACCACTTTACCTCTATACTGAGCCCAATAATTTGTGTGTGACTGAAGTTCATCTTCCAGATAGGTATCCAGTCTTGACTTGAAGACATTAAGAGATGGGACATTCACCACTTCCCGTGATAGTTTACATTTCCTGGTGCTGGACCCAGAAGAGGAAGATAACAGATTTAGTTCTGCTGGGGCTTTGGGGTGAAATGCCATTAGGCAGAGGTGCCCCAGCTAAGCATGGTAGACGCTTTGGAAAAACTGCCACTCAGCTCCTTGTGTCCTCATTTGGAGGTGAGTTGTAAGAGGGGCCATTATTTATTTACTCCCATGGCACCACCCAGCTCTCCTAAAGCAAGTGAAATTGTCACTTAACCATCACTGTGACCGCTGCCATATTATATGTCTGAGACAGTCCCTAGAATCAGCCCTGTCCCCTGCATGAGAGATTTCCATGTAACTTTGCATAACAATTTTGTTCAATTTATTTTGCATGGTGTCCAATCCCTCCAAACTATCCTCATGGAGTCTTCAGGCAACTTGAAATGAGAAGGTCCATTGCTTTCCCCCCACCTTAAATCACATGATAGACAGTTTGCTGGCTTCCTCCTTACTCCTGTGCTAAAAATGTGGCATGGAAGCCATGCTTTCCCATTTCCCATAGTCACAATAGACAAACGCAGAAGATCATCTTCCAAAACAGCAGCACAGGATATAAGTCACCTTGTTTCAGGGCATTAATTAAGAGAGACAGTGTGACTTAACATTTGTGGATTGACAAATGGGAAGAGTGACAGCACATCCACTGCTTTTGTCTTTAATACTTACTAATGTGCTACTGTAAATTAGTAAAGTTCTACTCTGTTGTCTGCTGTGTCACTGGGACCTACTGAAATCTCTTTGCTGCGTAGGTTGTTTAAAAGCCCATGAACATGGTGTGTGTGCGTATGAACATGGTGTGTGAGTGGTTGTGCTGATTTTTAAAATCAGCTAACAATAATTAGAAAACACATTTGCACATTACCTTGATTATATTTGCACATTTCCACAAATACTAAGTTGACAGTTTTAGGGAACTATATGATCTAATGGTCTGAGTTCAGGATATGGGACTCTGAGTTTTTAGGTTCACTCACAGCAAGGCTTTTGGCACATCTTTTATCTTTTTTTTTCTTACTTTCCTCATTTGTACAATAGGGCTAATGATACTCACCTTTCTGAAAGGGGTGTTATAAAGACTAATTCATGTTTTACAGTGCTTTATGCCAAGTTTTTTAGTTTCACCACTGCAGTTCTTTAAAAATATCATATAAAGGCTATGCATTATTATTTTTGTCTAGCAGAACAACTATATGAAGAAATATATTATAACATTTTACAAGCTGTCTTGAGAGTGGCTATCCTTCAACAAAAAAACTTCAAAAACAGACTCCAATGAGAGACTGCTGAATTGGAAATAATTTGCAAACTGGATACAATTAACTTAGGCTTGAATAGATACTGGGAGTGGATGGGTCATTACATAAAGTAAAACTATTTCCCCGTGTTATTTCTCCCCCCACCCCACCCCCTACTGTTCCTCAGATGTTCTTGTTAACTGCTGGAAATGGGCCACCTTGATTATCACCACAAAAGGTTTTCCTCCTTCCCGCCCTCCTTCCTGCTGATAATAGCTCATCTTAAGTGATCACTCTCCTTACAGTGTGTATGATAAAACCCATTGTTTCACGTTCTCTGTGTGTGTATATAAAGCTCCCCACTGTATTTTCCACTGAATGCATCCGATGAAGTGAGCTGTAGCTCACGAAAGCTTATGCTCAAATAAATTTGTTAGTCTCTAAGGTGCCACAAGTACTCCTTTTCTTTTTTGCGAATACAGACTAACACGGCTGCTACTCTGAAACTTGTTGTAGAGAGCTTCAGACCTTTTTTAACTTAAGATCTTTATGTATTTTGATGTAGCAAGTCTCATGTAAATAACAGAAAATATACCTTTCATTCAAATTATGCAAAAGAGTGATCTAGTACTTACTAGAACCAGATCTGGGGTTCTCAAAAATCTCCAGGAACCGAAAACCCACTTTTTCTCCCCCCCTTGGGAATCCTCTTTAGCACCATTTTGTTTAGTTTGTATAAGATTAAGTTTCATCAAAGTAATATTTTTTAAAGTAAAAACTATACACCACATGTTCACAGATATGCAGCCTATATGGTATTTTGTTGCCAATATATCCCCAGTGGTTCCAATCATTATAAACTGAAAGCAGAGCTGTTTATGTAAGGCTTTAATGTTAAACTGTATGCAAACATAAATAGATGGACTCATAGTCCCAAGGACACAGACATTTAATTTCACAAATATTGCAACAATAGAAGTCTTAGCACTTGTAAATTAATAAGCATAGCACAAAGAGCATGAAAATCATGATGCAACAGTACTTAGCATTATCTATAGCACTATACCTTCAAAGCACTGTACTAACAATATCTATTTAATCCTCCTTAACTAATTAATCCTTTCCAGATCAGGAAGCTAAGACACATTAATTACTGTTATTATTTATGTATTTATATGGCACCATAGGTATGTATGGCACTTTATAGCCCATAGACCTATCCCTCATCATTGTAGCAAATTGAAGTGAGTCATTACATTCAAAGGGAGGAACATCAGGCCATACGATACATGAAGAAACTATCTCTGCCCTGGAGAATTTACAATTGGAGCCTCAGATTTTGCTTGGTCCTCATGCAGGTATGCAGTGAATGGGGGAAGGGTTTTTCTCTTTGTTGGTTTTTGTAAAGAAAAAACAAATTCTATTATATGCAGTTGCACTGCCTCCTGTTCTTGCATCTTAAGAGAGTTTGGAACCTGGACCTTTGGCACAGGCCTTTAAGTACATGAGTTAAAAGTTTTACTAAGGTAGAAGATGGCAGAAGTAGTCTGTTATCCCTGGTGAAACAGCCATTAGAGAGGCACAATACACTAAAACAATGAATAGCCCCTTTTTTACAGACAGCATAGCCAAGTGCTTACATTTGGCAAATTCTTTCTGAAAGACAGTGTGGCTAGGTGTCTGAGCGCTATGGGCTTGTCTATACTACCGCTTAAGTCAATGTAAGTTATATCGCTCAGGGATAGGAAAACTCCATTCCCCTGAGTGACGTAAGTTATATTAACTTAAATTACACTTTAAAGCTGTGGGTGGGAGATGCTCTTCTGCCAGCATAACTTCTGCCTCTCACTGAGGTGGAGTAATTTTGTCAATGGGAGACCGTTCTCCTGTTAGCACCAGACACGCGCAGAGGTCGGCAAACTTCGGCATACGGCCCAACAGGGTAATCTGCTGGTGGGCTGCAAGACATTTTGTTTAGGTTGACTGTCCACAGGCACGACCCCCGCAGCTCCCAGTGGCTGCAGTTCGCCATTCCCGGCCAATGAGAGCTGTGCGAAGCGGCAGCCATCATGTCCCTGATGGGCAGCATGCCGACGGTTGCCGATCCCTACGCTATAGCAACGCAGCTGCTTCAGTGCAGCTGCACCAATGTAGCTCGGTAGCAACCTGGATTTTATTTCCAATATACATAATCTCTTAGTGGGGGTATGAGGCATTTCTTAACTATAAGGTTTGTGGAAGTAACATAATTATTAGCGCCAGTATTTAGAAGAAGTAAATCTAGAACTAAATGTCTCCTGGTTCTCAGCCCAATGGACCTTTCCCTAGCTGAGGGATATTTGATGGGGGAAAGCAGGAGGAGGATCCAGGTATAGATCCATTTTTTCTCTGTCCCATCCAGAGCAGTTCTGTGTGGCACGCTGAAATGGGACGCTGGAGCACAACATGCTCAGTGTTAAAAGAAAGTTCAGGGTTTCTGGCACCAACAAGGAACAAGCTGTAGTGACCAAAACACAGTAAGGAAATGTCAGTTGTCAACAGCTCAGAACTTGCCCAAATTTGAATATATTGTCCTCGGGGAATCAAAAACAACCCTGCTGATCTCAGGAGCATTTCCCCGCTGAAACTCTAATGGCATTAGAGCTCTTTAAAAGCAGTCAAAAGAATGAATATAATGGAACGTGTTCAGCAGTCTAAATATAGGGGTTGCTATTACTTCCCTTATAACATATATGATGTGTTGCAGGCTGAGGTCTCAAATCTGTATTTAACCCTCTTCTTGCATTAAGAAGCTAACATAAAATTTTGCTGTCTCCTTTTATATTATGTTGGGCATTGGAAGGTTGGAAGGGCTTTGAAGCAATATTGAGAGAATAAGTTGCAGCAAAAAATGTATTGAATTTTTTTTGCCTTTTTATGTTTGTGAGTTTTCTGTGAACCGTTTAAGATTTTCTCATCTGTATTCACTATTCTAAATTAGTCACTGCACTTTTGGTCTGTCAGGTATTTATGGACAGTATATTGCAGATATTTGATATCTGAGTTTCAAAATCTGAAATGTCTTGGTTAGCTTTGATTGGACACACTAGTTCCTACATTACAGTTTAGGACCCATATGAAGAACACCTTTTTTCCAACTGACAAAGCAGGTGTTATTTAAGTAGGCACAATGTAATTTCTTATTTTGGCATTTGTCCAGGAAGTGTGGTTTGACCTCCTTCTAATGGAAATCTGTTCATTTAAAGTAGCAGGACGTTATCAAAGACCAAGTGTATTTTCAGGGGAGGAAGTGAAAATGGGGAGCACCAACAAAGAATTCTAATCAGGAAAAAAAAACCTTTGAGTGTATTGAAACAATGGGCTATAGTGATTTGACTATTCCCATGTGGGTTTAACTTGTGCAACTGGTCCCTTTATGACAAATAATGTGATCTAACTCCAACTGGGCTCATATTTTATTAGGATAAATTATTGTTAAAGTTTTACAGATGTATTCACTACAATAAACTCCCTCCCAAGAGGTCCATTTTGGAGAATCTCATTTTTCTCGCTACCGGTTTGCATTTGCCAGCCTCAAGACCTGAACATGAAAACCACCTGCGTCTGGTCAAGAGGGACTGACCAGGGTTCCTTTCACAACTCAGCAACACTACTACTTTGATGGAAGTTATTGCAGAGGAATGCAGAGGATACTTTCTCTCCCTCAGGAGTTGAGTATATTAGCATGTTTACTCTCATCATCAGGAAAGTATGGCCTTCTGTTCTTATTATTTTCTTAATTCTAAAAATATAGTGTTGCCCCATGGGAAAATACTTTCTCTGTCTGTGTGTATGTTAGCTCCATTATACATTATTATGGAGCAGCGTGTACTGAAGGAACTTGCGTCCCTGCAGTACTAATGTGAGGAAAAATTGGCTAATTGTGGTTTTGGTACTTAACTCTTTGGAAAGAAATCAGCTTCTGTGGAAATGGGTGTCAATATACATTAATGGATTGATAGAGGGGGGTTTAGAGCATGGAGCTAGGGCAGGGGCGGGCAAACTTTTTGGCCTGAGGGCCACATCGGGTTTCTGAAATTGTATGGAGAGCCGGTTAGGGGAGGCTGTGCCTCCCCAAACTGCTAGGCATGGCCTGGCCCCTATCTGACCCTCCCCCATCTTCTCGCCCCCTGACAGCCCCCCTGGGACTCCTGCCCCATCCAACCCCCCTGTTCCCTGATGGCCCCCCGGGGCCCCTACCCCCCTGCTCTCTGTCCCCTGACCGCCGCCGGATTCCCTGCCCCTCACTGCTCCCTGCCGCCCCATCCAACCCCTCCTCTCCTTCCTGACGTCCCCCCTGAGACCTCTGACAAATCCAACCACCCCTTCTCCCTGTCCCCTGACTGCCCCCGGAACCCGTGCCCCTGACTGCCCCCCACCACCTCATCAACCCTCTCCTCCTTCCTGACGGCTCCCCCAGGACCTCTGCCCCATCCAACCCCCCTGTTCCCCGCCCTCTGACTTCCCCGCCCCTGGACCACCACCCCGCCCTCTGACCACCACTCCCTGAACTCCCTTGCCCTCTATCCAACCCCCCCGCTCCCTGCCTCCTTACCATGCTGCCTGGAGCACCAGTGGCCGGGACAAGCGGGGTTCTGCAGCTGTGCTGTCCCAGGAGCTCGCTGCTCTGCTGCCCAGAGCATTGCGCCAATGGCGCAGTGAGCTGAGGCTGCGGGAGAGGGAGCAGTGGGGGAGGGGCTGGGGTGAGCCTCCCGGGCCAGGAGCTCAGGGGCTGAGCAGGATGTCTCGGGGGCCGGATGTGGCTCGCGGGCTGGTTTGCCAACCTCTGAGCTAGAGGATGTATAATTTATAGCACACTCTCCATCTTGCCGGAGTTCAACTTTAGTCAGCTGTCTTTCATGGGCTTGGAGCATGGGGTGGGGTGAAATGTGGAAATGGAGGGGTGATGTGCAGCATGGAACTGGGAGGTGATTTGGCATCTGGACTTTGTAGAGAGGCTTGGCTTATAAAGGGATGTGCATGTGTATATGGGGATTGAGAACACCAGGTAAATTGGGGGAGGGATTGGAAGAGGAGGGTCAACAAACATCTCCTCACAACAATCTGGGGGTGAGGAGAAGTGGCAGTCACTATAAATTATGTAATTAAAGTGATATGGGAGGATCCACTGAGCCAATGAAGTCATATGTATGAGTGAGGGGAAAGGGAGCATTTTTAAAAGGACCAATTGAATTTGTTCTTGCGGACCCATTCATGTAGTGTTACTCCTGTAGATGAAGTGCACAATTCTACCTCAGGATGACCAGATGTAAGTAGGTAACAAATTCACTTCAGTGGAAAACCAGAGACTAGTATCAGGAAATATGACTGGACAACAAGTGGGAGGTGAAGAGGAGAAAATCTTTTTCATCCTCTTCAGCCTAACAACCCTTTGCCAAGAGTGAAGTATAAGAGAATGGTTTTTGTTCTCAGGTTTTTTGATCATCTTGCCCCTGTGAGGATATCTATCGGCGGTGTGTGTGTGTGTGTGAGGAAAAGGGGGATACCCAGGGATTTCAAACAGGAACTGGAAACTAAACAGGATGTCCGTTTGAGGGCAGGTTTTTTTCAGGAGGATATGTAGGGAAGAGTGGCTGAGCAAAAGAGAAACTCAGAATATGTAGCTGTTTGAGCAGTGTAGTTACATATAAACAAAAGCAACAGCCTCAAAGAAGGTGCTGAGATCATTCTCCCAGTAAAACCAGCTAGTTCTTATGAACGATTTGCTGACAGAAGCCGATTCTTTGTTCATAAATAAGGGTCAACACAGATAATCAGATTTATGCTATTCCCTTACATGATCACAAGAAGGAGATTTCCTCTGCCTTCATTTGAAATCCATGCTGAAGCAAACCATCAGCAAACCCACCTCTAAGTGCCACTACACTTATATATTTTGGGATTATTTTTTTTCTCCTGGACAACTAGCCATTGGCTCTCATGTGACTGCATCCAGGAACTAAGTTAAAAGGATGAAGCTCTGTCTGCATAAATTCAATACTGATAAATACTAGGGACTACAATTCCCTTTCATATTTCAAAACAAATTCAGAGTCCACACATAAAATCAAATTAGCTTCCTGAAGAAGCAGTAAATTCAGCAATAAGATTTAATCTCTGTAGCACTCAAAAGACAAGATTCAATTATATTCTGTGATCTTAATAGCATTACAAAAATAAAAAGCTCAAAAATAATGATATTATTTCATATTTTTCCCAAGACCAGTTTACTTGGATTGAAAAGAATTAAATAAGCCATGGTTTGTGAAAAATTTGTCTGTTTTTGCTGCCTAATAATTCAGAGCTTTGAGGAGAAGCTAATATACTTTAAGTAAAAGACTAATATCTATCTATGGAAGTGCTTTTTTTGACCCATCTGGTTTTTCAGAAAAGTCTCCTACCTCTGATATTTATACAATATCATGCAAATGTCAAAATCTGAATGTCATCTTCAAAGACCCTTTTATGTCAGGCAACCCCTTTATAGGGAAAAAATAAACAATTTTATGTATGCATGCTTGATGCCAGTCCAATTAATAAAAGCCTTTTTTGCTATGCTTGGCTACAAGCAAGTTTCCCTTTTGAAAATGAACAGAGGGAGAATGAGATAAAAGGTCTGTATTGTTTCCTTGCAAATTTTACAGTTTCATTTTTAATTTGTGTTTGGATGTGAGGATCTTGGTGCAGATGGTGTGATAGTCCACAGTATGTTCTGAGAACCTGAAATGATAACAAAGATATGCAAATTGAGAGGATGCTTTGGATGAAAGCCAGGAGATCCAATTTCACAATAGCTGAAAACAAATTGATGTGCCCAGCAAACTACTCAGAGTAGTACTAGGAAATGTAACAGTGCCAAAACAAATTATATTAATGACCTGAACAGTTTGTTGAATTCTATTGGCTAGCTTAATGTTGGTTACATTTATCTGCTCTGGCACTTCATTTACCACACAACTTTTTAAATAATGAAAAAAAACAAAAAAACCCAAAAACCACATCTCATGAAAAATAATTTGGTAATTGCAAAATAAAGTTATACAAAAAACTGAGAAATGTCCAGTGTATTTCACTTGAAACAAATAGAAAAACATATGCGCTTGAAATTCAGAAATAAGAGTTGAAGTTGTTGTATTGAGGAAACAAAATTCTGAGCATTAATATTTGAATCTACTTCAGTTTTACATTTAATATTATCAAAACAAATGACGACATTTCTATTACTTCCTGGAGAAGTTGTTAAGGATATGAAAATATCTTCAAATAACAAACATGGGGACAAAGCTATTGATGTTATATACATTTATACCAAAGTGAAAGACAGAAGAATTTGGCCCATTGACTATGACTTCTTCCTTTGTTTTAAAACTTCCTGTCTTTGGATGAATCAATTAAAATAGATTTATTTTATTGTTCCTTTCCTAAACTACATTCAAATGAATTAAAAATATCTATAAAGAATATCTGCAGTTTGAAAAAAGCTTTTAACACTTCAGATATTTTCACATGAATAGCTTCTTCCTGCTTAGAAAATCAGAGACAGTTGCATTTTTTCACAGAATCGCCTCAGCAATGTGAAGAATGAAATGCACCTTTCAAATGTCTAATACTTGATATTGAATAACATGACATAAAGAACAAAATTCCATAATCTTAATCTATTGAGATCCTGATTGTCCTTCCATTTTAATCAATAGCAAAACTCCCATTAATGTATGGTATCAGGAATGGACTCAGGTAGCACAGACAATAAATTGAAACCTGATCCTGCTCCCTCTGAAGCTAATGGGCCAGATTCTCAGATAGTAAAAATTAGCTTCACTTCATTGATTTCAATGGAACTACACCAAGGGCGTATCTTCACAAACATTGAGGGCTTGCCTACACTGGCAATTTATAGTGCTACAACTTTCTTGCTCAGGGGAGTGAAAAAAGCCCCCTCCCACACCCCCTGAGTGCAAGTTTCAGCACTGTAAAGAGCCCGTATAGACAGTGCACCAGTACTGGGAGCCGCAGTCCCAGCGCTGGTAGCTATGCCCCTTGTGGAGGTGTTTTTTTACAGTGCTGGGAGAGCTCAATTTACCAACCTATTTGCTTGCCAGAATATTGGCTTAATTTTCCCCCTCTGGAAAGAGGACATTTGAAAGAGGACCCCCAGTCTGCACAGAATGGGGACCCACCCACCTTTGCTGAACCACTTCTGCTCCCCTCCAGACCTTCCAGAAGATGTTCCATGGTTACCAAGTCTGTGTAGAAAATGTATGTGGCATCTTGGTCAGGCTCAGTTGAAAGAGTGGATAGATTTGGATGGGAGAGATATAGAGGGGCATGTTATTCCCCTTCTGGCCCTGTGGAGCTCACTTGGACAAGATAGTACAAGTGGTGTATTTCCTACTTCTGAAGCCAGGCTGCTCAGGAACCTCCAACTACAGCTTGTACAAAGGCACAAGGCCTCTGTGCAGGTGGACCTGAACTCGTGAATCTCTGAGGACTTTGGCAGGCTGCATAGTCTAACCCTCATGCTATAGGACAGGATAGAGAAATCTCCGCAAGGAGATGGTTGAGGAGACTTTCCCTGCTCTCACTATGAGCACTTACTCTCCTGTGACTATTACAGCGGGAGGAGATGATCTGGCCTTGAAATTTTTAATTCATCCAAAAATGATTTATCCCCACCAAATGGGTGACTAGGATTTTGCAAGGCAGATAAGGGCTTTTTGCTTTATGTCTCATCTGATGCCATTTTTAATTTCCTAGAACTGTTTTTAAAAAGTCAAAAGTTCTCTCACAGCAGGTTAAACAGTAAGACAGGAGGCCAAACACAAGTCAGATCAGCAGCTCCCAACAGATTTAAGTTCATTATCTTCATAGTTTAAAAAGATAGCTTTTTAAAAACTATAAATAATAAATGTATACATCTATGGGATATTAGTGTAAATCATTTCTTTAAGGCCAGCACCTTCATTTATGCTGCTTTGCTCACTATCGTGCTGAGTGCCATGCAAAGGAAGAGATGGAATAAAGGAAATAAAGAGATAAACTGTGGCGTTTACAAGGTTTTATACAGTTCTCCACTTTTTTCATGCAAATTCCATACTTAGTAGACTGGTATTTTAATCAAGTAGGCTGGAGAGGGATGAGGAAGGGGCTGTGGGGAGTGTGGGGGGGGGTGTAAATCCACTCCTGCTTTTGCAGGGTTCCTTGGCAGTGGAACCAGGGTTGAAGTGAGTGGCAGGATTTGTGGAGTGCAAGTTCTTCTCCCATTAGAATCAGTGGAATTAACTTCAATGGGCACTGGATCAAGTCTTAGGACAACACACCCTGAAGCAACCATGGAGTGGCTCTGTAGCAGAAGGTTTCCTTCCCTTTCCATACCACTGAGCCAAGATATTTAGGAGGGAGGGTAACTTTCCCTCTAAAATACCTAGAATCTGGTATGAAATTTCTAGATTTCTTCTTTTTTAGCCCAAGTATATAGGACCTTCTCCAGGTGCCAAGTGCTCTCATCTTCCATTGACTTCATTGTTATATGTTGATACCTTATTATCATCGCTAGGTATGTGATACAATAGCATTATGTGTTGGATACAGTGCAGCTGGGAGCTGAAGTACAGCCTGTTTAATTAGGCACTATGCTTTTTTAAAAGCCTTTTTATAATAAGAATAAGGGCATAGCTGTGAATGATATACATTTGTCAAATATGTAAAAAAATCTTCACAAAGCATGAATAACAGCACTTATTAACTACTGTGTCTAGATAACACCAAAATATAGGTTTTAGATAAGTCCAGAAAATGACCCCTGCTAAAAATCTTGCTAAAAGGAATAACTTGGAGCTGTCCATCAGTTGCACAGACACACAGAAATCCCGAGCAGTGAGTCAATATAGTCTCTGTCTTCATGCATAATACATACAAAATAGGTGAAGTAGTATGTAAAGTGAATTTTAATTGGTTATAATTGTCATTTCATTTAGTAAAGTATTGTCTGGAGACTAGGATATCAATTAGCACTCTACGGACTCTGTTACTTATGAAAATATGCATATATAAAGATGATGTGCTCTAGCAGTAGATATACTTTAATTAAGAAAGTGGTACAGTAAATTAAAGACCTTTAAAGTATTAACTAATTGCTATATAGATCGGTTTTGAGTATCAGCTTAGTAAAGTTTAAATCACTGTATCTGCTTTAAATGAGAAAAAGAAATACATGCTCTGAGTTGTGACTGGATTTTTAAAGGTGTTCCCTGTTAGAACAACAGTAGTATAAAAGTAAAAAAAGTCTATTCTGTGTACACAGCAAAAGTTTTATTTAAAGTTGAAATAGTTCAAAGCCATCATTTGTTCTTATTAAAATATAGTGCAAACAAAATGTGTCAAGTGTCTTGATGCTCTTTTATATAGATATGAATTTCTTTCATATTCCTTCATATTAATAAACATTCAGGCATAAGGTAAAAATGATGGATGTATTCTGTTTTATTATTAAATTGTTGATAACCAAGGCAGTTTCTTTTTTTCTGTGGTGGATGAAGAGGGACCCATCCCTTTTTAACCACTTGCTCTGAATGACTTTTATACCTAATATAAGTGAGAGAAGAGGATGAATGTCACCTCTCTTCCTTTCCTCCTCCTTCCGATGCATACTCCTTCCTTTGATTGACAGCTACTAATAACCTTCCTGCCCTAAGTGCCATGGAGACACTTTATTAGGACAAACAGGCAAGGAAATCTAGGAATGAAGCCAAGTCTGCAGTGAGTTATTATCAGGCTTGTATTTATCTCAGCTTTGTAATTTTTTTCAGTGATATGCAAATCCTGAAATAGATCTTCTTCTGTTGAAGGACAGGTCCCTCTGTTAATTGATCCACTGAGATTCAGTCTAACCTCTTTTAGCTATCAGCCAGGGAAACATGCGACATAAAAGGGTCTCAGTGCTGTGTACAGTTCACAAATTCTCTGTGCATTCTACAAGGAGAAATTCTGTATAGAAAAAGCATTTTTGGTTCATGAATATATTTTACATATAAGTGTTATCAGCATAACAGATCATACTGTTTTGTTTGTTTATTACATGTGTATGAAGGTGAACTCTTATAATCAAATGGGATTTGAGATGCAGCTCTCATTCTTTCTGGAAACATGCACAGCAAACTTCTATTGTAAAAAATATACTCAATTAAAATGTATTTGTTTAAAAATATTTTAAAGGTATATTACAGAAATCTGTTTATTGCTGAGCAATTCGACTGTATATTTCTGAAACTAGGTGCCTAGTTGTGATTCAGTAAACATACTTTTATTTGTTTCCTCATGGAGATTTACAGCAAACAGGTAACATTATTTCAAGCAGATCTTTTAATGATATATTAATAACAAAGCAAGACTGATTTGGCTCTGTTACCTAACACACACAAATATATCTATTTCACAAGCAATTTATTTGAAAAATAGCAGAATTTCCAAGAACAGGAAATGTTCAGGCAATTCAAATAAGGACTAATCTAAAATTAAAAGGGCTTATAAAAAGTAATAACAACATTTTATAGTTAAATAGCATTCAAAAAGTTCCCAAAATGCTTCATCAATAGTATATATCAGAACCACTGAAATAAACCCATGTCTAGGACAAGAAGTAGCAACCAACCAATACTCCTCTGGAAAGAAGGAGGAAGGGGAAAATGTTGACTCAGGATCAAACCCTTATGGAAAGTGCTCTGGGATCTGCAGTGCCCACAGACTGGACTGGCTCTCGATTTCTGAAACCTCATCTGAAACACTGCCACATTGTGAAATGTATGAGAAGCCAATTAGCAAATCCTCCCAGATTTCCACACCTGAGAGACAGAATGGTGTGAGGCAGTGAAGTCTGAGTTCTAATCCCAGTTCTGACTGCTGAATTGCTGTATGGCCTTGCACAAGTCGTTTTACCTTTTTCTCTAAAACAGGGATGGTAATACTTACCTGACTCAGACTGTGAAGATTAGCTAGGTAATGTTTGTACAGTGCTTTCAACATGTGAAACATTATGTACATTACAGGTATTAGTACTAATATTACTAAGATGAATGCAGCAATTGAATGGAAACCACTGAAGAGGGGAATCTCTGAAGAACGGCATTTATTAATTCTGCAGGAAAACAGGGAAACTGGCATTTCAATCTAAGATCTAAAGCCAGGTCTAAATCCAACTGTAATATCTTGTGCCTATTTCTATAATGAGCTGATGAGAAAACTGAATCGGAACATTTCTGAATTTTGGAAAGTGCAAATCCAGAACCAGAGTCCAATTCAGGACAAGCACATTTAAATCCTATTGACTTTAATGAGATTTAAGCACATGATTAAAGTTAAACATGTGCTTAAGTGCTGTCAGAAATGATTTTCATAAGCACCTAAATTATTTAGAAACTCAAGTCCCATTGGAAGTCAAAGGGAAGTGAGCTCTAAGTTACTTAGTTGCTGTTGAAAATTCCACCTGTCATGGATAGGCCTGAATTTCACAATTTGGACCAATCTCTGCTAGGCATCTAACCTCTTCTATATTTTTTAGACACTATCAATTAATGTGAGTGCATCACTCCACCATTCAAAAAAACCTGAGTTTTCAAACTCAATATTGTATCATTTATATATGAAGCTCAGTGATAGTTCTAGGTAAAGTTTGTAAGTGTGGCACTATGATGAGGAGGATGTTCAAGAATAATGTATGAATGAAAAGTTCATGGGTGATAAAATTGTGTCACTGGAAGTAGCTCTTCATCTATTCCTTTCTTCTCTCTCTGATAACGGCCTATGCAAAGGGGATTTCAGAGTGTTTTTTATTTATTTAGCATGTGCATAGTCATCTAGCCAAGCGATGGCATCTTTGGTGGTGTGATGCAGTTCTTCTAGGCCACCGCTGAACCTAGTCAGCAGGCATTCATCGACAATGTGCATCATCATCTGTTGCCCCACAGCTGCACAAAGGGCTCTCACGAAAGCTCCAGTGATACTGGTTGGCTGCACAGAGACCATGCCCGGTTTGGAACCATTGGCAAAGGGACAGGTCAAAACCAGCCAGGCAAATTGTGGGATCGGTGATGAGGGACTGGTTGGGGATTATAACAGATATCCATTCCTCTTGCCAGAGTTCTCGGGTTGTGTTGGCGTGATGAAGATGGAACAAACTGGAGACTGTTTTTATGATGCTTAGCTAGAGGTGCCAAGTCTTACAGTAGTCAACTAACTTTGTCATGTCCCCGTTTCAGATGGCATCAAGCTCGTGAAACGTCCAGGCCTTGGTACCGCAACAGATGTCATCTGTGTAAATGAACTTTCATGACTCTGTTGTTGGCAGGTCATTGATGTAAAGGTTGAACGGGGTTGGAGAAAACATTGGAGTAACCCATTGCGCTGTCGTCCCCAAGCACTCATCTTCTCCCCCATATGGACTCTGAACTGCCTAACACAGAGGAAAAGTTCAATGATGCCTGTGACCCAAGGTAGCAGGACACATGATAGCTTCACGAGCAGGCTAGCGTGCCATCCTGTATCGTATACTGCTGTTAGTTCGATGAAAACAGCATCTGTTTTCAAGTTTCTCTGGAAACCATTTTCAAGAAATGTGGTCAGCCCGAGTACTTGGCCACATGTGCTATGGCCTTGGTGAAAGCCAGCTTAGTCAGGGCTCATAATTCTCTCCACGTCAGGTAATATGCACTGTAGGACCAAGCGCTCCAGTGCCTTGAAGCACACTGATAAAAATGATACGGGACGATAGCTTGATGCTTGACTTGGGTCCTTTCCAGGCTTTAGGAGGTGGTGAAGTTGGGAAATTAGAAGTAAATCACCATTCTCTTTTGTCTCCACCTCTCTCCTCTAATTTTCTTTCTCTTCAACTTGTTTTTTCCTCCAAACATTCTTTCTCTCTGTCTCTTTTTTCTGTTACAGTCTACTGTTTTATTGGTTGAAAGGAAATGGCCAGCAAATGGCATTACATCAAAGGTTAAGTCTTTGGCAAGTAGTGAATATATCATCATTGAAATTTCATAGGAATTTAATGAAATGGCAGGGTTTTTAAAAATTAAAATATGAACTTTTGCATACAGACATATAGGGCCAGATCCTTTACCATATTAGGGAATCTGCATATCATCAAGGGGGGCTGACCCACGTTGAAAGGTGTGAGGCCTTCTGCTATATTGTCCTTTTCAATTTATAATTAATTACAAATAGTTTAGATAATCTCCATAAACATTGGCATAGCTGGTACCTTCTTTACATCTGATATATATAACTAGGCGTGGCAGAATTTGATTTTTATTTTTATAATTTTGACAGATAATATCAATGTGTATTTTAAGCATTTTGTTTCAATTTAAATTTTCCACAGTTCCATGAGATTATGGGTTTTAAGCATTTTTTTATTTTCATCTATTTAAATCTTCACAAGAAGTTGGGGGGAGTCATAAAATAGGAGGAGTCAGACAATAATTATGTATTGACAATAAACATTGAGATTCAAAAAGTTAAAGATTGATAAACATTAAAACACAAATTGTTAACATCAGATGGCAAAATAGACAAAGTAAATATCAAACTCTAAGGAGTTTTCAAACTTATTTTTCTTACTTTGCCTATCTTCAAATTCTGATTATTATTGATGGAAACATTTTTCTTGGTTCATGTGTGAAATTGATTTTATCAACATTTATTAATAAAAAGTGAATCCTTCCAAATCTCTATATAACAAAGCATATTAGTGGCCCAACCCTGCTCCTAGTGAATTTAATAGTAAAATTCTCATTGACTTTAATAGGAGCAGAGGCAGGCCCATTATATATATATATATATATATAAGAAAAGTAAAATAACATATTTTAATATAAAATTCACCCTATCCTTTACTATATGTTTGTACAACTTCTAGCACAATGGGTCAACATGCTAGCTGAGGCCTCTAGTCAATAGCACAATATAAATATCTATGTTAAATCCAATCTCTACTTCTAAGATGACATGTTCAAAAGCTTTTGGCAAAACTCCCATTAACTTAAATAGGAGAAGAATTAGGCCAATGTTAAGCACTTTTGAAAATTACACCTTTAATAAATTAAAACCTGAAAGAACAGTATGAGAATGACATTACTTTTAGGAATGTACATAAGAAACCTTCATAAATGAGATGTGCTAGAGGTTATAAACATCTGAAAACTTTTAGAAGTTCCAAGCATCTGAAAAAAAATCACATCTTCTAGGAGTAATAAACTTCAATGATTTCATATTTATGTTGCTTGGTTTTTAGAAAGATAGGCAGGGATACATTGTAATGTCGTCATAGTTTTATTAGTGTTGATTTCAAACCTAAGGCACTGCCAATGCACTACTTGTTTCAATTTCATCCTAGAAAAGCAACCCAAATTGCAATGTTTTTATTGATGTAGTATTTTATATTGCACCTATACATACTAATCTAAGAACAAGGAAAACTGTCAAAAAAAAAGGTCTCTTTTAAAGCTGGGACATCAGAATAAGGCTAGTCAACTTTCCTTAGTGGACAAAGTGAGAGGAAATGTTCAGATCCTTAAAGAGAAAGGAAGTAAGGGATTCTCAAAGTCAGGGAAATACAGCAGGTGACAGAGAGCACATAGCCCAGCGGCACTTCTATAGGCCTTTTTAGCTTTCCTCACACATACTGTTAAAAGGATAGTTTTATCCTGAGGCAAAACTACACTGAAGGAGTTAAAAACCACGTTAGAACATCAGATGTCATGTCATAATGCTTCACACACAGTACTGCAGTGTTGCAATGCATATAATGATCTTTCTCTTCTTCATTTCTCTTACCTAAAATACACATTTAGAGCTAGATCCAAAGCTCCTTTAAGTCCATGGGAGACTTTGTAATAATTTCAACTGGCTTTTGATCGGCCTTTAAAAGACTACTGTCAAATAATTTCAAAATTGACCTATATTAAAATTATTATAATAACCTTCCAAATTAGAAATATCTTTGCCCAGATCTTTAGCTGGTAGAAATTGCATAGGGAGACTGAAATCAATGGAGCTATGCTGATGTACACCACCAAATGTGACTCCTGGTCTCTAACATATATAGCTGAAAAAGACAAAATAAAGTAAAATGATGGCCAACATTTTTGAAGACACTACAGTACAAAAAAATGCTGTATCATCTCTTTGTGGGATCTGCAATAATAATTAACTAATAAACATTAACCTAAGAGCTGAACTGATACAATGGATGAATGTGCTTTCATAAGGAAGTGAACAAACAAGTCTTGTTAATTTCAAACTACTATGAGGTAAGACCTTCTACCCATTCTTTGAGATGTCTTTGTGTAAATAGACTGTTAATGATTTGGGGAACTGGCTGGGACAGGGGCTGGAGAACAGGCTTGTGATATAGACCAGACAATATCCATCACAAATAGGCAGGAGCAAGGTTTGACCCTAAAATACACCACAGTTATTTGGAAGAAAAGAGATGCAGCCATTTTCCAGTTTCCTAAGGCTAGGCATGAAACAAAGAAAGGAAAGTTTATAGCATTACTAGTCTAAAATAGGCTAAACCAAATCTTCCTCTAAAGAACAACAAGACAAAATTCAGTTACTGTAGAAGCTTGAGTATGGACTTGTCTACATGAGAAGGTTGCTCTAATTTAACTCAAGTTATGATTTTATACAAATGTGGTTACACTAGTCAAAAAGACTGTGTGGCCATTCTTATTTTGGTTTAATGCAGGCTTATTTCAGTTTAACTCAAGTTGATAGGAAATAAGAGTGTCTATACTAGTTTAACTAAATAGGATTAAAAGCTAATTAAAGTTAAACTGGTAGAACTTTGTCTTTTGCATGTAGACATGCCTCCGCTAAATACACCCAGTGAGGGGGGATTTACAATGCTGTATCTACAGTGTGATAAAGTGAGGCATTTTGTAGCCAGTCTTCTGCTAGATGCAGTGACAATGTCAGAAAAGTTTCAGAGTAGCAGCTGTGTTAGTCTGTATTCGCAAAAAGAAAAGGAGTACTTGTGGCACCTTAGAGACTAACAAATTTATTTGAGCATAAGCTTTCATGAGCTACAGCTCACTTCATCAGAAGTAACTCATGAAAGCTTATGCTCAGATAAATTTGTTAATCTCTAAGGTGCCAAAAGTACTCCTTTTCTTTTTGCGAATGTCAGAAAAGACATTTTTCTTAGGGCTTGTCTACACGTTGAGTTGTTTCTGATTAACTCCATTTGTGGACACTCTTATTTCAGAATACAAGTGTCTTCACATGGAGTTAATATGGAATAGTTACATGTTATATGGAATGCTGGTATAGTGCATGAAGGTACTATACTCCAGGCAACCATTGTTTCTTAGATGTCAAGCTGCAAATGGAACTTTTTATGGTTGGCATTCATTTCTAGGTAGGGTGAGCTGCAATGATAAAGCCTGGAGATCACAAAAATATAGTTCAGATGCCCAAACCAGCATCTGAGAAGTCCCATGGCCAAGTCACCATAACCAAGGAATTCTCCTTCCCAGTAATAAATAGAAGGTGATATTTTTACCAACCATACCTCCTTGGGTGTCCAGGATGAATAAAGACATTGAAAGGATCCTAAGGCTGCAAACTCTGATGACATTCAGACAACAGACATCTCAACCAACAGAGGGTGATGTTATGCTGAAGATCAGTTCATAATATTTCCTCCTCTTGCCTTTTGTTGATAGTACTAGCAGTGAGCTCCTTCCAATTAGCCACAGAAAGAGGTGCAGCACCATCTTTGGTAGCTTCTCCACACTCAAACCTTATTGGAAGGACCAACTCTAACGTAAGTGTCTGCTTCATTTCACATGCAAAACCATTCATTAACCTCTCTGCTGAGACTACCCATGAAATTGCCAGTTCATGCTGGCTGTGTTAGTGGTTATATTGTGAACACCTGTCCACTAGGTAGCTGTTAACTGGAGTAAAACCATAGAATCATAAGACTGGAAGGGGCCTTGAAATGTCTTCTAGTCCAATCCCATCATGTACAATCCATGTAAGCAGCTGAACAGCCCGTCGATGGTAACAACATTTTGGCTGTTTTCAAACCAGCCTTCCAATCAGATTTCTTTACCTGATCAGCCAATCCTCTAAAGTAATCCAGTTCCCAAGACTATGCTTTCCACATACTATATGACTTGTACCTCCACTCCCTTTTCATATAGTCATTTTAAACTGCTTTCTTTGCTGCTGCACCAATCTTGTTCATCTCAATAACTGGGAACAGCATAATCTGAAGCACAACTATGTTTCTACAAAAAGACTAGAATCCCTCTGGATAATCTGACATAGTCCATGTTGGATCATTCCAGACATCATATGCCAGCACTGTCACAAATCACTATAAGGCCAAATATGTACAGTAACTCTGTGCTGGACAACCTATCAAGCCATGATTACTGTCACCAAGGGGATGAGTTGTCAAGAAAGTAAGAGTTGTTGGGTTTTGTTGCAAATAGCATGCCCTGTCAGTGATGTGAAAGGCACACCACATCCTAAAAGGTGGTCTGTGACAGGCCTTTCACTTCACTGGGAAAAAATCCACATGCCTCAAATTGCAGCAACCTTCCTGCATGATTTGTATAAGCAATTTTCTTTCTGTTATCTTACACACGGTGCTCCAATCAGTGAAGGAAGTGTATTGTATTTGGATTACTTATTAAATAAAATGTATTGTCTGTAGTACAGCTGCCACATATGAAAAATACTGATTTATGGAGCTTCTTCATTTGCTTATGGACCCAAGACCCACAAAGGAGGATCACAGAGCTGCATGGTGACTCTGGATTTTTTCTGGAAAGGTCCAAATTCTACAGTTGATACCGTGCCACAGGGGAATTATTAGTTAAATTGGAAAATACAGGGAATCAATATGAAAACTGAAAGGTGGATAAGGAATTGGTTAAAGGGTAGACTACAACAGGTCCTACTGAAAGGTGAACTGTCAGGCTGGAGGGAGGTTACCCCTGGAGCTCCTCAAGGATCAGTTTTGGGACCAATCTTATTTAATCTTTTTATTATTGACCTCGGCACAAAAAGTGGGAGTGTGCTAATAAAGTTTGTGGATGATACAAAGCTGGGAGGTATTGCCAATTTAGAGAAGGACCGGGATATCATACAGGAGGATCTGGATGACCTTGTAAATTGGAGTAATAGTAATAGGATGAAATTTAATAGTGAGAAATGTAACGTTGTGCATTTAGGGATTAATAACAAGAATTTTAGTTATAAGCTGAGGATGCAGCAATTAGAAGTAACAGAGGAGGAGAAGGACCTTGGAGTATTGGTTGTTCATAGAATGACTATGAGCCGCCAATGTGATATGGCTGTGAAAAAAGCTAATGCGGTCTTGGGATGCATCAGGAGAGGTATTTCCAGTAGGGATAAAGAGGTTTTAGTACTGTTATACAAGGCACTGGTGAGACCTCACCTGGAATACTGTGTGCAGTTCTTGTCTCCCATGTTTAAGAAGGATGAATTCAAACTGGAACAGGTACAAAGAAGGGCTACTAGGATGATCCGAGGAATGGAAAACTTGTCTTATGAAAGGAGACTCAAGAAGCTTGGCTTGTTTAGCCTAACTAAAAGAAGGTTGAGGAGAGATCTGATTGTTCTCTATAAATATATCAGAGGGATAAATACCAGAGAGGGAGAGGAATTATTTAAGCTCAGTACCAATGTGGACACAAGAACAAATGGATATAAACTGGCCACCAGGAAGTTTAGACTTGAAATTAGATGAAGGTTTCTAACCATCAGAGGAGTGAAGTTTTGGAATAGCCTTCCAAGGGAAGCAGTGGGGGCAAAAAATCTATCTGGCTTTAAGATTCTATTCAATAAGTTTATGGAGGAGATGGAGATGATGGGATAACATGATTTTGGTAATTAATTGATCTTTAAATATTCATGGTAAATAACCTAAATGCCTGTGATTGGATGTTAGATGGGGTGGCATCTGAGTTACCCAGGGAAGAATTTTCTGTAGTATCTGGCTGGTGAATCTTGCCCATAAGCTCAGGGTTTAGCTGATCGCCATATTTGGGGTCAGAAAGGAATTTTCCTCCAGGGCAGATTGGAAGAGGCCCTGGAGGTTTTTCGCCTTCCTCTGTTTTGCATGGTTCACTTGCTGGAGGATTCTCTGCTCCTTGAAGTCTTTAAACCATGATTTGAGGACTTCAATAGCTCAGACATAGAGGTGAGGTTTTTCACAGGAGTGGGTGGGTGAGATTCTGTGGCCTGCGTTGTGCAGGAGGTCAGATTAGATGATCATAATGGTCCTTCTGACCTTAGTATCTATGAATCTATTAATCTATGAGTAACAGTACCACTAAGCTACCATCAGTAGCACTAGGGCCAAGAACAAGCTCTGTCTCCCTGCTGGCCTAAAAGGCATTATAGTTTAGGGGATTATGCATTGTTCTGACAACATCTGAGCCTTGTGTGCTAATTCTGACTCTGACACTGTCTCCAACCGTGACTTTAGTCGAGTCTTTTAAACATTCTGTGCATTAATTTCTCCGCTTATAAAATAAGAATAATGATACTTACGTACCTCATGGGGATTGTGACAATTAACTAGCTAACATTGGTAAAATGATTATCGGTATGGAAATTCACTAGAATGCACATATAACTTCCATTGATCATAGCTTAATGTATTTGGAGAATTGTTTATCCCAAATATTTTGGGAACTACGCACAGATGCCATCAGAAGCAGCTGCACCTCACTTCCTAAGGATGCTACTCACCCACACATTCCTACACATTGATTCTATCTCCACCCCCTCCCCATCTCACACATACAGACCCACAAAGCACATACTTTTAAGGTAAAATGATTCAGCTATGTTTGGGTGTCCTTTCATATCAGCAATCTTCCCCAAGATACTTAGGTCAACTATGTCCACAGCTGATCATAGTTGACAGATCTTGGTTCCACTGGGGGAAATTGGCAGCAAATATTTATTTATTAAGTTCCTACCAAAATGCAAACTCTGGCTGGGTCTGGGTACAGGCGTATGATTATGGAGCTCAGGGAATAGAATTCAGGCTCCAGGTTTGTATATTCTGTTTCGTAATTGTGTTCCTTGCTTGTCTGTCTCAATGTATTAATTTTGCAAATGATGAAGTGTTTTTGAATTAAAGGTAGTTATAAAATTAGCTGGAATATGCAGCCAATCTCTTCAAAATGTTACCAGTAAGGTTCTATTATGAGCCATATATTCAGTCTCCTTATGACTTTGCATAGGAAAACAATGTTGTGATTACTTTCAGGGTGTGGGGGGAAGAGTTTTTGGCAAGTGTGCAGGCCGTTTATCAAACTATGGTTAAGTTATTGATATTTTAAAAATATTCCAGAAAGAAAAGCTGCTGAGGCTCTGACTATTCATTGAAAAGTTTTCTTGATTAGCTAGAACACAATTTTGGACTGATTTTCAAAGAGAAAATCTTTTAAAGGGTATTAAACAGTAGGTAACCCTTCCTCTATATTTATAAATATTTGATTTACACAGAGGGTACCAGTAAGCTATTCAAATACAATAACTTATCAGCTACGGGCCAGAGCTCCAGCTGTGCTAGAGCAGTGCTCAGGGCTCCTGAGTGTGGGTAATTGCATTCCAATCTGGAGGTTTGTCGGGGACCAAACTGGCCCCAGTTCGCTTAGAGCAGCCTTATGGCTGCTCTAACTTGCATGGGTAGATGACAGTTTCCAAGTATCTGCTTTTCCAGCTAGATGTTTGGGGTGTCACTGCAAATACTGGCTGGGGTGCATTAGTCTCTAAAGAGTGTACAAGTCCCTACCAGAGTTCAGGTCGTGCCCCCTCCTCCCTAACACAACCACTCACCTTGGGATATTCCCTGTGCAAAAGGGGGCCAACAAGAGCTGTTCTAGTTTTGGGGATTTATGAGGAGCCAAGGATCAGGCCTTCTGTTTCTGTCTGCTTTTATCTTTCAAGATTTAATAATCTGATAAAATCCAGTGGTCAGTATAGAAAAGTTTTCATTCCCCAAGAACTTCTTGGGAATATCTAGTGTAATCCAGAGAGCTGTGGAGTCTTGAAGCCCCCTGGCAGGAGGGAGTGAGACACAGCTGTCCCGGATCCACAGGATTGGTGATCTGCTCCCAGCTTTTGAAGAGTGTCTTGGAGGAGCTCCTTTAGTGTGCCAGGCGTCTCACTCTTCCTTCAGCTTCTTCCAGAACCCACACTGTATTCCCTGCTGGACATGTCTGTCCTTTGTTCTCCAGGCAGGACCATGCTGAGTTCACAATCCATCTGCATCAATTCATGAGTCATTGGAGCATGCATTGGCTCTCTGGAGCCCTTGTTGATCTGGGTCAGTTTCAGCCAGTTTCTTAATGACTGTATTCATTCCGCACACACCTATGTCTGCTCAGAGAGAAAACTTAATCCTGCACTGGGTAACAGTGCAAAGTATGAGGGAAACTGAGGCATACATAAGAGTAATAAAAATATTATAAAAAAAATTCACTTCATCACATTGGGCCTGTGTCCAAAAGACGTGATGGCTGAAAGCTTTAAGTGGATTCTCTTGAGGGACCACAGAAGGGGAATACAGTTATATTTACCCTGAATTGTGGCACTACCACACAATAATATCTGAGGCATTCACTTTTCCCTATATGTAGGTTAGCAAAGATCTGGGGTATCTCTGATGTCATTTTTGCAAACAGCTGATTGTTTCATGGGGACCTCAGTACTTAAATATGAATTTATAATACAGGCAAAGGGTATCCCTTTCCTGTGTTTTTATGAGATAACTATTCAAGAATCAGAGTAGCAGCCGTGTTAGTCTGTATTCGCAAAAAGAAAAGGAGTACTTGTGGCACCTTAGAGACTAACAAATTTATTAGAGCATACGCTTCCTGGACACTACGGTGCTAATAAGCGATGGTCACATAAACACCACCCTATATCGGAAACCTACTGACCGCTATTCCTACCTACATGCCTCTAGCTTTCATCCAGATCATACCACTCGATCCATTGTCTACAGCCAAGCGCTACGATATAACCTCATTTGCTCCAACCCCTCAGACAGAGACAAACACCTACAAGATCTCTCTCATGCATTCCTACAACTACAATACCCACCTGCTGAAGTGAAGAAACAGATTGACAGAGCCAGAAGAGTACCCAGAAGTCACCTACTACAGCACAGGCCCAACAAAGAAAATAAAAGAACGCCACTAGCCATCACCTTCAGCCCCCAACTAAAACCTCTCCAACGCATCATCAAGGATCTACAACCTATCCTGAAGGACGACCCATCACTCTCACAGATCTTGGGAGACAGACCAGTCCTTGCTTACAGACAGCCCCCCAATCTGAAGCAAATACTCACCAGCAACCACACACCACACAACAGAACCACTAACCCAGGAACCTATCCTTGCAACAAAGCCCGTTGCCAACTCTGTCCACATATCTATTCAGGGGATACCATCATAGGGCCTAATCACATCAGCCACACAATCAGAGGCTCATTCACCTGCGCATCTACCAATGTGATATATGCCATCATGTGCCAGCAATGCCCCTCTGCCATGTACATTGGTCAAACTGGACAGTCTCTACGCAAAAGAATGAATGGACACAAATCAGACGTCAAGAATTATAACATTCAAAAACCAGTTGGAGAACACTTCAATCTCTCTGGTCACTCGATCACAGACCTAAGAGTGGCTATCCTTCAACAAAAAAGCTTCAAAAACAGACTCCAACGAGAGACTGCTGAATTGGAATTAATTTGCAAACTGGATACAATTAACTTAGGCTTGAATAGAGACTGGGAATGGATGAGTCATTACACAAAGTAAAACTATTTCCCCATGGTATTTCTCCCTCCCACCCCCCCCCCCCACTGTTCCTCTGATATTCTTGTTAACTGCTGGAAATAGCCTACCTTGCTTGTCACCATGAAAGGTTTTCCCTCCTTTCCCCCCCCCCCCTGCTGCTGGTGATGGCTTATCTTAAGTGATCACTCTCCTTACAGTGTGTATGATAAACCCATTGTTTCATGTTCTCTGTGTGTGTGTATATAAATCTCTCCTCTGTTTTTTCCACCAAATGCATCCGATGAAGTGAGCTGTAGCTCACGAAAGCTTATGCTCTAATAAATTTATTCAAGAATGAGATGCCAATTTTCTTTTCCATTCACATAAATCACTTTTACTGAAATCAGTGAGAGTTATGTGTATGTATAAAGAGGAGAGGAAGCTGGACTTTCAGCATTAATTATTAATGAAGACTATGGGCCAGATACTCAAGTAGTCCAACAGAGGGAGGGATAGCTCAGTGGTTTGAGCATTGGCCTGCTAAACCCAGGGTTGTGAGTTCAATCCTTGAGGGGGCCATTTAGGGATCTGGGGCAAAAATTGGGGATTGGTCCTGCTTTGAGCAGGGGCTTAGACTAGATGACCTCCTGAGGTCTCTTCCAACCCTGATATTCTATGATTCTATCACCATAGTCTCTTTTAAGCCTGTATCCTGAAAGAAGACATGTGAGTAACTTCATGCAATTGGATTGACTTTCATGGGGCTACTCACATGTATGAAAATGTGCAGGATCAGTGCCTTAGTATATTATGGGCAGAAACAGGTGAGAAAAGTACCTCTCTGTAGTCTGCTCATGTCAAAGTGCGCAGGCTGCTGCCCTCATAGTTTCCTATTAATGCTCCTCCACCTTTGTGTATGATTAGAGCTGGTTGGAAACATTTTGATGGACCCTTTTTCCATTGGATTGTGTGGTCCATGGAAATTGAAACATTTTGCAAAGTTGGCCTGGAAATTTATTTTAGAAGAAAACAGGGGGAAAAGAAAGTTCACTAATATCAAAACATTTTCAGAACAAAATTATTAATTTTTCATTTGAAATGGTTTTTATGTCAACTTTTTAAAATTTTGCATTATTATATATTTAAAGGAACGGCTAGTCTAACCCAAACATGCAACACAGAACTTTCTTCCATGCAACAGAGAACTTTCTCAATTACTGGCTGACACCTGTGGTTTTGAATAGCACTCTTTAATATAAGTTGTATGAATGAGCTGTGGTGCATGTTTTTTCAGTGTACCTTACACAATAATTGACCTAACACAGACTATCAGTTATTTATAGCCCTTTGCCTTGAAGAGAATCCTGAATAGCCAATCACAATTTAAAGGCATATTATACTGCCTTAAACACATTTATTCACAGTACCTTTCACAAGTTATTGACTATTTTCTTTCCCAGAATTAGGAATTATTGAAGCTTGTGCAAGAAAACTTTGTTCTTCATAACTCATCCCCTGTTACTTGCTTCTGCAATGAAGCATTATAATTTGCAGATAGTTGCTTCAGAGGACTTATGCCTTCACTGCCTGTACAAAGAAGAGGACAAAGACAAGTCAAGAGGAAGGAAAACATTTACAACATAATGAGAAGGTAAATCAACTTACATTTACTGCAAATAGGTTGATTGAAAATATCACTAATGTTCCCTTTTAACTCTGAAGATCAGCCTCCTCTATTGGTTATTTTTTCCAATTATGATGCAGTATTATATTCAATCTCGTATTAGGGGTTGAAGAAATCAGAAGGTCCATATCTAGCCCATATTATTGAGTTTTGTACTGAGGATAGAGGATGGGGGATGTGGGGTAGGGAATGGAAATCAGAACAATCCATTCACCACTTCATTTTATTCTGTTATCAATTAGAGAGGCAATGTGTCCCAATGGGTAGAATTCTGGACTGGGGCTCAGGAGGCCATCAATCAGTTCTGAGATCTGCCACCAGCTGTGTAAGTAAGCACTAGTCACGTCACTGCATTGTGCCTCAATTTGCTGATCTGTAAAATGAGGGAAATGATGTTTAACTGTTATAAGGTGCTTTGAGATCTACAGATGAAAAGCAGTTTAGCTTGTCGTTGTTGTTATAACCATAGGAGTGATCCAAATTCATTGAAATAAATGGGAAGATTCCAACTGATAGGTTTAGATCAGGCCACTGTATTTTCCCAAAATATCTGTTCTCTCTTTCTGTTCACTGCATTTAGGAACATACCTAAAAAATCACAGCATGGAAAGAGGCCTCCGTTCAATCCTAAACAAAACAGTAGCTTCTTTGTTTTCTGACTCCTCACTTCCTTGGTTGTTTTTGTTTAAGTGACCCTTATGCGCTAGGATCAGAAAGAATAATATATGATTAATTTCTATTCTGAGGCCTTGTTTGAAAGGTGCTTTATTTGCATTAGCATTCATAATTACTTAATGACAAATCAGATATGGTTCATTGCTAGTAAATATAGAAACACGTTGTCTGAAGGATGTAGTTTAATTAGTATACTCCTAAAAACATGTCCCTCATGACCATTGGATGTAATCATTATTTTATGTATTTAACTGTGAAATTTATATTTACTCAGTAGCCTAGAGACCATCTTTTTTTCCAAAGCTATTTAATGTAGCACATTTAGACTTTAAAGGAACCTACAAAATCTCTTCACCAGCAGATACTAAATAATAATAAAATAAAACAAAATAAAATAAAAAACAGCTATTATTGCGGTGAAGCAAATGTATGTTTTTTTTAAAAAAAACAACAACAACATAATATTGCATCCATAAAATAGAGAAAGAGGAATAAATATAAGGGAAGCTCATTTTAATTCCCCAGTTAATAACTTATACGTAGCAGATGCACACTGTCCTAGATCAATGAGACAATTTGGGCATTCTTTTATTGTTGATTAGTGAATCTGAAAATGACCTCATTTCAAGGACATCCAGTGATTTCTCTTTTCTTTATGCTAGCATAATGCATACTCACTTGAAAATACTTTTTTACCAATGTTGCAATAGAATCTAAGGCTGCCCTTTCCTCAGTCACACACTGACAGGAATAAAAAAAACATATCATCCTGACTTCTCAAAGATGATCTCTGCAAAACATTACACGAAGAGGGGTATTTTCCAATCTCTTCCATGGCAACCTCATTCTTGTTTAATTCCCTCCCTGACATTCCTAGCTCTTTGACTGTTCCCAATGAAGTCAGCATGGCCACTGATGGAGTAACATGCTACTCAAGAGGAGTAAAGGAGTCAGATGCTCAGTTGCACAGAGACATTATAAGCTCTCATGCACAGAGGCTACCAGTAAAAAGCCAGCATACATCCTGTTTCAGAGTAGCAGCCGTGGTAGTCTGTATCCACAAAAAGAAAAGGAGTATTTGTGGCACTTTAGAGACTAACACTTTTGTTTGAGCATAAGCTTTCGTGAGCTACAGCTCACTTCATCGGATGCATGCAGTGGAAAATACATCCTGTGTAATTCTGCAATTGATATTTCCTACAACTAGAATAGGAAATGTGTTTTAATATGCTTAACACATAATATTTTCTGTTTGATTATTTCCTCTTCTTTATCCTGCATGCAGCTTTGACTCCAGTGGAAGGAGCTCCGACCTTAAGATAGGTGCTCAGCATGTTTCAGGATCAGGCCCTTAGATTGGAAGGTCTTTGGGCAATTATCTATCTCTACCCAGATTGCAAAGTGCACTTCTTGGTACTATGTAAACTAACAATAATCTTTTGTAGTAACTGAAGGTATGTGCCAACTTTTTAAGGCAATAATTACATGAAAATGACAAGACATTCTTTAATATGGAGTTGGGCAATCACGGCCGATTTCTGTAGGGTGCATAGAGCATCTGAAGGATGCTCCGTGCCCTTCATTGCCATTCAATGAGTGAACAGGGGAACAGGGGACATTTATAGTTTGGGATAAACTGAATAAGTACCCATATTTTCTAGTGCAAGCAAATGAACAAGCAAATTACATGACATGTAAATTAAAACTTACAATAGATGTTGAACCAAGGCCTCCACCAAACCATATCCATTATAAAACCATGCACAATTAAATCATCTTTATAATCCAAAGTAAATATGCCAGTTTAATTTATTTCTATAAGCGTAAAGGAAATATGTTCTCTTTTGTCACTCTTTGTGTACGTGTTGAAGGTAAGATACCATGTATCAAAATCTACACATAAGACAAAGGGATAGTGTTTATCCAAATTGAACCAAGCTTGGAGCATTTAGGTGTTCATGGACCACTAGCTTCTTTATTTCACAATGTTCTATTTTAAGGAACAAGAAAGAGAAGTGGGGAAAATGGCACTAGTGTAAAACTTAACTAATTTAATGCCTTACTTTTTGCTGTTATATCCCTCTTTCATATTGACATGGAAGAGAACAGACCCCTCCCATACTGCAGGAAATATGTGTTGAAACTAAAATGTGTGTGCATGGCATATGAATTCACAAGGTTAGTATTTGCAACTGGACAGGTCAGCTTCCTGAGCATAGACAGCACCCTGTTAAAGCTACAGGTTGTTGTTAGAGTTTAAAGGAAAAATAACAGTTCCTTATCTAACTCCACATTTTTTACTAATAATGGATAATATATCTTAAAGACATAGACTAAAATTAAATAATCATAATAGCCCAGTTTATACATGTGTGCATGTAACACCAACAGACCCTTGTCGTTGGTGGGTGGGATCAAACCTGGGACCTCTGGAATCCCATGAGTAGTGCATGAGGCTCTAATTCATGAGCTAAAAGCCAACTGGCTTTTTTCTAAGGCTGTAGAGCAGACTCATTAATTTCTCGCTAACTGGTCTCGGTGCCACTAGATGGGGAGAACACCACACCCAGAAGGTGTGTGGGTTACACCCACATACACCCACATTTTTCCAGTGAAAGAATACAACACTGCTTAATATTTTCTTAAGTGTTTTTAGTTTTGTGATCGCTCTCACTGAAATGTGCTATATAGGAGCAAGTATTGTGGCTATTGTTATAATTAATATTAAAGGAAACCTACCTAAAATCAAATTACTAAACAATGTAGGCATTGCACAAATTAGAAGATTTGTATCAGTAGTGTTGATTGCTGAATACCCTGTCCAAGGGAACGACGGCTTTTATTAGGCAGATAACAGCTGACAAGGAAAGCTGCAAGTCACACACAATACATCTTTCATTTAATGCAGACAAAGGGTGAAATCCCCAGCAGATGTTAAAGGTGCTAAGACAACAGAGTCATGCAGATTTACATGAACAGAGGATCTGGTCTGAAGACTGTAAGTAAAATCCTGTATCCACTGAAGTTAGTGGCAAAATTCCCATTGGTTTCAGTGTGGCCAGGAATTCACCTTATATCTACAACAGGGGATAAAACTGTTGGCAGAGACAAATGTTGCATGACATGGATAGTGGCCTTTGTTCCTTTCAGTGGCTCAGTTGCTCCTTGTATGCAAAGCTAGAACTCTTTAAGCACACTTCTGCCAGGCTACTCATGTAAACCCATCTAAATCAGCAAATTCTATTACCTGTTATATACCTAGTACGCACATATTGTGACATTCTATGATAAACCTTCATTTGATCACCTAGAGCAATTTGCGTTGCTTATTCATCGAGGCCGAGATCCTCCATAGAATTTAGGCACCTAATTCCCATTAAAATCAACGGGAGATAGATGCCTAACTACCTCTGAGAATCCAGGCCCAAGCTCCTGACTCTACCATTGTATCAATGTGTGTACAGTATCAAGCTAATAATAACCCCAGCTCATGATCATTTTATGTTGTGAAGGATAAGGGATTGATATCTCTTACAATTTTATCCTGCCTACTGTCACTGCAGATGCTCTCCTTATTTCTTTGATTGACTAAACCGTTTTTGAAACTTAATAGGCACTTCCTAATTACTATTGAATAATAAAATGCAGCAGTTAGTTCAACAGGTTAATTATATGAGAAATTGAAATAAAAAGTATTTCATTTTATCACTTCTCCTTTTGTTGTCTTGTTCCTTTCATTGAATGTCCTCTTAGTCTTACTGCAGAACAGGTTAAGTAGGAGTGTCTATCTCTCTGGCCTTTTCTGTACATTGTATATGTTCACATATTCTGAGATATTTACATTATTACATATGTCATCTCTTATTCTTCTTTCACACTAAACAATCTTAATCTTTTTAGTTTCTTTTCATATGAATACTCCCTCCCTACCCAGCTATTATCTTTTGTTTCCCTTCTTTGGACCTTTCTACTTCTGCTATACCTTTCTGAAATGTGACTAAAGCTGAATGTTGTGGTCAACATGAGGAGGTAACCTCCATCTGTAGAATGGTATTATAATAATTCCTGTATTGTTCGCCATACCCTTTTTAATATAGCTTAATAGCTGAGAACCTTATCAAAAAGTGAAATGTGAAGCAATTAAATCTACAGTATGGAAATCTGAGTCTGGCTGTTAGGCCTATAAGAATGATGTTCATTATGTACAAAAAAATAAAACCCACTCTGAATTAAGGGAACAAACAAAAGATGATGCACGTGAAATGATAAAGAGGATTAATAACAAGAAATAGCAGCAAAGTCTGCATCATAAAATTCCATGAGCTAAATTCTGCTCTCCATTATATACATATAACCCCAATGGATACTGTAAATATTAATAATCTACAATTATGTTGTATAAATGCAGCTCAGTTGCATTGTAATAACATATCTTAGAGTGATCACAGTCACTTTAAATGATATTATTACATATATATGTTCAAATGGAAGTGGAAGGTGTTAAATATTTTATAGTGAAGCTGAAGTTGCTGTGGTTTTTTTTTTATTTTTTTTGCATGCCTATTGTGATGGGCAAGCCACCATGAAAAGTTATTTTTTCCCCATTGGAATTTTTTCTGTCTGTTACAACTTTATCATTATCTACCCTATTTTTTCCACACTTGATCAGAGATCTGCACCTCATTGGCTATTAATTACATGCCAAGGCATAAGTTTACTATTTCAGCCTTTTTTGTGATGTCTCTGAAAAGTCTCTGGCTAAAACCTTAGGTATTTTGTTTGCAAAAACAGCCAACCAACAATATTTATTAAGGATGTCATTTGCAACAGTAAGTAGTGTGCATTAAGATTCTGTGTATACCTGGAAATTTGGGGCCATATTCTCAGGTACTCAAGAGCAGTGCTTCCTGCACCTGGAGTTGGGGAAGTTTGGATGATTTTTCCAGGGTGGCACTAGAGGCTGGTCCAGCCCCTGCTATTACTAAGAACAGCTTCAATACTCCAAATTGCATCTTGTTGTAATGACTCCACTGGGAACTCTTATCCTGGCATGCTTCCACTGTGTGCCCAACGTGCCCGCTATACCGGTTTGGAGAATGTGGGGAGACAGTGGGGTGTTGCTAACTATACCATCCTGACTCTGTAACTAAGAGAGGATACCCCCATGCTGGCAGAATTAGCATTCCCAAATGATTAATTGTTAAGTCCCCTTTCAAATAGCACTTTGTAGGGCCAAGGAGCTGGTCTTTGGTATCCAAATGAACAACACGAAGTGGCTTGCATTTATACAATGCTTTTCAGATTGTCTGTTTGCTTGTTACTGTAATGCCAGTCATTGTGCCAGTCAGAACACCTCACAAAAGAGAACATGGCCATAAAGGTGTAATAGACGAGTTGCCTCACTACTTCCCCTACAGCTATTCGGGAAGCTTTTGATTTACTTTTTATCTATTTTCTTTTCTCTTTTCCTTTTTTTAATTGCATGTGCTCTTTCTTTCTTCCTGTGGACAGGACCAGTGGTAGCTGGTTATGCCTGCCCCTGTGTGTTCTTGTAGGCCAAAGTGGAATTTCACAACCTCCTTGGATCCCATCCCCCAAACCACAGTAAAACTACTCACTGTTGTTCTAATTGTATGACATTCCATCATTCCTCCACAGCCACTGGATTTCATCCATTTAAATATGTATATCGAAATACTTTAATCTAATGCAAAAATGCTGCCACCTTTGGGTAAAACATGGCCGCTGCTTAATGGTGCAGAGCAACACTACATAATAGGACAGGAAGTGAATACTCTACCTAATCAAAGCTCCATGATGAAGACAGAATGTAGTTCTCCAAACTGGAATTTGGCAAGGACACTGCTTGTGTCCAAATCTTGTGAAAGGTTCCATGGGACTTTTAATAACCTCAAGCAGTCAGGAAGACCTCTTTTCTACTTCCACTTCGCTGAATCAAGGCCAAATGGAGATTAAATTAGAACCTGATCCAGCAAATACCTTAAACATGTGCTTAACTTTAAGCACAAGTGTAGTCCCATTGAAAGTTGGAGTATATAAATGCATAAAGTTAACCACATGCTTAAGGTTTTTGCTGCATTGATGCCCAAGTCTGTAGCAAGTTCCCCAGCTTCTCTTTCCCATATATATGTAAAAAAAGGTCCAAAAAGAAAGTGAGTTATTTCTTTTCATTAAAAGAAACTGAATTACTTGTTTATAAAAACAAAGGTATTCATTGGCATGAGACTTTTTTTTTTAGTTTCAAATGCAGGAATAAAACTTTAAAACATCTGAATAAAACTGCTGACAGGTTGAATTGATAATACTTTAAATTAATGATACATTAAATAAATAGCTAAATTGCAATGGAATTCCATGTTACATCTACATTAATAATACAAAATGAATTAGTCGTGATTAATGTTATAAGGGATACCAAATGAATTAATAATGACTGGCCACTTATTGCAAAATGGGCAACACTTTATAATAAGTGGCAAATCATTCTTACTTCCTTTGGTATTTCTTGCAATAACTTTAATCGTGATGAATTCTTTTGGTATTCAGGTGCACATAATACATGATTCCAAAGGAACTCTCATGTAATTTAACATAATATTACTGAAATGATTCTCATTTAAAGCCTGCCAATAGATGTGGTGAGAATTTCTGGACTCTAGACTGAAAGAACAGTTAGGACAGTTAGTCATTAAACTGAAACTCTCAGAGCAACAATTCTTTCAGGTTTTTTTTTAATAGATTGCAATATTCATTCCATAGCTATACTACAGTGCTAATGTAGTATCTAGTATATAGTTACAGTGGAAGGCCCAGATCCACAAAAGTGCTTAGGCATCTAAACTCAAGATTTAGGTGCCTAAGTTCCAAATTTAGGCTCCACTGAGATCCATAAACCTCCATTTAGTTGCTGCAGCCACTGGGCTAGAGGATAGTCAGATGTGGGGCTCCCTCACTCCTGTGAAAGTTCTTCCATTTTTGATAAATAATTAAAGAAAGAATTGTTGGGCCAAGGAGTGAGAATAACTCTATAGCCAGTGGTTGGAGCACCCACCTGGGAGGCAACAGACCCTGAATCCAGTTACCTGGCTCCAATGACTCTTCAATTATTTATATTCAGTGGAACAGCTTCAACAGCAGAGACTGAAGGAGCTTATATTGGAATATCTTATAACCCAATGGTTAGAGCACTCTCCTAAAGAGGTGTCAGAGAACCTATTCAAATCCTGTCTACCCATCAGGCAAGAAATGGAATTGAATCTGGATCTCTAACATGCTGGGTGGGTGCGCTAACCACTGGACTAAATGTTATAAAGTCACCTTTGCCTTTGTTTTGTGTGGAGTGAGGCAGGTGATTAATTCATTCTCACAGGAAACAAGTTAGGTGCCTAGGATACCTGATGCCAGAAGAGGGTTGATCACAGGCAGAGATAGGCAACTCCCTACCATCCTGACTTAGGTACCAAAGTCAGTGAGAGGGGCAGGATTTAGGACACATCCTTTTGTTAGCATCTCCCATTGACTAGTTTAGCCAGCTCCACACCTAGTAGGCATGTTTTAGAGGATCCCATGCTTTGGTGCCTATCTTCCCCCATTCATTATCTAGGGAGTGTAGGCACCTAACTCAGGGTCTGTGGATCCCAGTGATTTTTGAAGCTCCTATAAGTTAATTGTTGCAGCTCTCAGAGTTGCAATGCCTAAGTCCCTTTGTGTAGCTAAGCCTAAGTGTGTCAGCCCGTCCATGATTGAATCCTATATTCCAGGGTACATAGTTTCCCCACAAAAATGCACCCAAGACTGAAAGCTTACCTCTGCAGTCACATCAGGAACATCACTTTGTAATAAATTATGAAGAAAGCATGTTTAGCCGTTAGGATTTGATCTTATTGTGCACAACAAATAGAGATTAAGTGGGATTTATTTGGTGTTTTGGCCCTGGGCTGCCCCTTTGCACAGGGGTAAATTTCACTCGGTGTGAAGGGAAAGGCACAAAGCTATGCCATTGAGAAGCATTAATGGAACTGCACTATCTGTGATGATGTGCTATATTTGTTCCAATCCAGTGTGCATATGCAAATATATTCATGTTCAGGCATTGCACCTGGTAGAGGGAAGTTCTCCAATAAAGATGGTTTTTAAAAAAGTGGTTTTTGAAAAAGGTGTGTGATACAAGCTAGATTGCGACATGCTAACAGCCTCATATAGCAGATCTTACACTTTGTCAACAAGTGCAATTTAATCCTTACTCAGAGGCTATAGCTATCTGGGTTTCTATGGTGAACTCAAGATCATGGTATTTGAGGATCAAGAGATGCTCCCAGAAAAAAATACCACAGTGCCATTTCACATCAGCCTCCTTGCATCTTAAAATGCCTTCCCACAGTCATGACTGTGGTAGAGGGGGGAAGCTTATATAAAACATGTTATAACCATCTAGATTGAAGATGCTAAACAAAATCTAATTGATAATCTTCTATCATATAAAGATGTCATCCACTTTCCTGAAGAGCAGCTGAATAGCAGAAAAATCAAGATGGGATTTATTTATATGCTTATTTTTGAAATGCTGAATCTCTGAAGGCTGTGGGAGCTAACCGAGGCACCATGAGGAATTGTCACTGACCTGCAAGTATTACTACAGTTGTCAGCCCTGATCCTTCAAAGACTTATGTGCATACTTAACTCTACACTCTGTGAATAGTCTCATTGAAATTAATTGCAAGGCTACTTTTTTTATTAATGAAAGGTAAAAAGTTATTATGGGGAAAAGACATTGTGGTACATACACAAAATTTGAGGGCACCGTAACATTCTATTAAAATAATTTTGATTAGAGTATTTTAATTTGTCCCAAACATTTTGTTTTTCAGTAAATACCACCCAACTAATCTAAAAATACAGGATATTTCTGAAATTGCAGAAACATTTCTCAGAAAAAAATGTGGAGATTCTGGGGTCATCTCTGTTATTCAGTGTGTCATTTCAGTCCCAAATAATCTCCATAGTTACTGGCCCACATACTTCACAAATGATGCATCCATTGAAGATACTGTGTACCTTACTTCTTCCTCAGAAGTAGCATTATCATACTGATTTTGACTTTCTGTGGCCAATTCTTCCTGTTCCAATCAGAGATTTCACCCAGCCCAAAAGCCCTGGATGAGTTTTCAATAAACTTCTCACACTCCGAGTAACTTTGTCACTTCCTGATGTTGAACTTGTTTATTTCCCTCCATCTTGGCTTGCACAGCCAGCCGAACTTGCCTCAGGATAGGGAATCTCACCGAACTGGTGGCCTACAAGGTACCATGTATCGGAAGACCACATATAATAAGGTTTCAGAGTAGCAGCCATGCTAGTCTGTATTTGCAAAAAGAAAAGGAGTACTTGTGGCACCTTAGAGACTAACAAATTTATTTGAGCATAAGCTTTCGTGAGCTACAGCTAGCTTATGCTCAAATAAATTTGTTAGTCTCTAAGGTGCCACAAGTACTCCTTTTCTTTTTACATATAATAAGGTGACAGAGGACCAAATCTACATTCCGCATAGTGCTAATCAGTAATTTCCTCTTGGCACAGACATCTGCTTCTTTGTGGAATTCTTCAGCGAAGGAAAAAAATAAAATGAAAGTAGATGCCTCAGATTTAATATTGGATGAGATGAAACCTTTTTAGACCTTCTCAGACAAAGTCTTAACTTCCTGAAAGAAATTTTGATCTCCTTCCTTTTTCCAAGAGACAAATGGCCTATAAACTCTGTTGTAAGACCTTTACATTGAAAGTTAAATATATTTTTAGAGTAAGTCAATAATTTGTTAGAATTCTTATGAAGTACAACCACTCCCCAGAAAAAAAATTACCTTTCTGACACTGATACCAAAACCAGGTTTGTATCTACAGTGGAGTAGACATCAATGTCAATGTCATCAATGTCAGGGATTCCAGGACTACTCTTTCAGTTTCTTTTTTCAGAAACATCATGATCAGATACAATAAACATGTTAGATTCTGAACAGTGATGTGGCAATGACAGAAGTGTTCTAATCAGCTAGCAAAGTTTCCTGGTTAGATAAAGAAGATTCCAATATTTGTATTGTTGACTCGATAATAAAATGCAAGCATTAGCTTCTTGAGAGTGTTTTATGAGATATTTAATCAAAGATGTCACAGATGGCTAGCAAAAGTTATGTGCTAATTTTACTTGTTTTACACTCTTTTAATCTGAATAAAATTGATATTCTTAATCCTTGTGTAAAAGACTTTATAAATCCAGGCTTTTTTTTTTAAACTGGACACACTTGCACGGATATTTGCACTTGCAAAGAAGCTACAAAAATGCTAGCACAATTATTTGTTTGTCTAAAGTCATAACTATGACAATATAAACCATCACTTAAAATTTGTGCCTTAATATGGACTATCCAGTCAATGAAATCTTATAGAATGACAATACATAACCCCAACAGTGTAAAAAGTACTTAATTTTATTTTAATTCTCCCATTTAGCTTTCATAATAAATACAGAGATATTTTCCCTAATTGCTGCCAAACTATTTGCAAAATCTGACCATGGTTTATAAATCTACCACAATGATAGCTTACATATAGTCAAATATTAGTAAAGTGGCAAAAACAGTCACTGGGGTTTGAGAACAATGGGTTATTGGGGCAAATAACCATTCCATGAAAATTCAGTCTACTAAACACAAGTTGTACCTATCTTCGTAGGTCCATCAAATCTAGCAAACAGACCAAGCAAGCCAATGATTCAAAACAAAGGTGCTTAGTTACGCAAAAAATCATAGAAAATCCTCAAATGCAGACACCCACACATTCATTTGCTCATTCAGATATGCCAGTTGAGTTAAATTACCTCATCCATACATGTGAATGTTCATTCATGTAGGTTACTTCTGTGTTTTTAGACACCGAGGGACCGATTATGCTACCATTGAAGTCAATGGAGAAGTTCTATGGCCCACATTATACAATGGGTCAGACTAGGTGATTACAACGGTCACTTCTGGCCTTTGTGCGTATGAATGACAAATTTCCAATAACATTAACTGTGCCGAATCACACCCTGATGTTCAGCGTTGGGTATGGTCTGTGCTTTCCATAGAGGATGATACTATCAACTGGTTCTCTTTGGGGGCATCATTCCTTTTTAGTCAGACTACACCTTTTTTATTCTCTCCTTCAACCAACACATAGGATATGGCCCTTAAAAATTCTGCACTTTCCTAAGACCTACTGATAGCATCTTGTAGTGATTTTTTTCTACTAACTTAACATAAACTATCATATTCAGTCATTTAAAAAAAAAACCTTTTTTATTTTTTTATTCACCTAAAAACCATATGTTAAAATATATGGCATTAGTTGGGAACAGGGAGCACAAAGTTCAGGTTTAATAGATATAGATATCATTCCTCTTTCCAGAAGAGGACAAAGATTCTTAAAAACTATGGGTGATAGCTTGTGCCTTTGACATCAGTGAGATCTTTACCATTGACTTCAATGAGATCAGGATTTCACCCTCTGTTTTCATGAAATCCATGTTTTGAGGAAAGAAGAGATGAAACAGATAATCCAGAATTAAAACAGAGATATCAAAAGATCCCAAAATCTCTGTGGAAAGTGAACAAACTGTAGCCAATTAAAATTGCAGGCAGAATATTGAAGGTAGACAGTGCTTAGTCACTCAAATTGAAACTTAGGCAGGAAACTGGAGTTAATGCTGCTATGCTTACAAACAGCACAATTAGATCTTTAAAGACAACAGATAGTCATCATCTTGACTTAATATCTCATCTCAAAGATGGCATTTCCAGCAGTACAGTGTCCATTAACAACATGCTGGGCCTTTGGTACAGTACTGATTCAGATGAAAGAATGCCTCAACATCACTACTTTCTATAGCCAGCTATTAAAATGCTACTTTTTGAAGGTTCTTAAGTCAAATGATTTTGTTACTTAAAAGGCCTTTGTAAGTTTTTAAGAGATAGCCATAATCTCTTAAGAACTTTTTGAAAATAAATAAGTTTGTGTGTGTGTTTATGAAATGAATGTGGTCTGATTTACAAATCCCATGTATGAATTGCTTATTTGGAAAAGTAAAGCTACTACTGTATCTGTTTGGCTTTTATTGCTCATTCAGTGTGAAGGTTTATATTTTGAATTACACTCCACAGGAAAAAAAAAAGTCAGTTTAACAGAGCCCAATTCAAGGCTAAAATGAGAATTTGTTCTTCTGCATAACTTACGCAGAAGAGGGTTCTGCTTCAATGGAACTTATGTGACCTTTCAGGGCAGTAGAATAATTTAGAATGCAGATTTTAGAGAGGCATGATTTAAGGGAATATACACAGAAACCCTAAAAACGTTAATGAAAAGGTCTTCTTTCTAAACCACTGGTGACATTGTGGGGCAAAACCTTTGCATTTTGAAGTACCAAGATCACCCAATACAGTGTCTTTGTACTCTGTATTTTTTTTCCATCCTTTCTGGAAGGGGAGTCTAAGAAATCATAAAGCTCTTAAGCATATCTTAAGCATGTCTTTTTTTTTTAATTGCAGTTCTTATGTGAAAAAGAATCTTCCTTAATAATTCACTTGGTCTGGCTCTGAGAACCAACTAGTAATTTCTAGATATTTTCCTACCGTCTGCAGAGCCTTCTTGTTTGTATACTTTTATATTTATCGTCTTCCCCGTGATTAGTGACTGCATTCAGAAAAGTGTCTCTTTTACTGTGACTAAAAGGTGATAACTTTGTTTTACTCTGACCCAGCTATTTATCAATGACCCCCAGATACCAGTTGCCAGTTCTATTCACTGCAGTGTTTTAATTTGATAATACAAATTAGGGACCACACCATGTCCTTGATCCAGATTTAGAAGTCCTATTGATATTAATAACCGTCGGAGTTGTGCATGTGATCTGCTAGAGTTCAACTGGATGGCAAGGTTCCTAAATCCTCCTTTCAAAAGTAACTTAGACCCTTAGGAGCACAAGTCACATTGACTTTCAATCATTTAGGTGCTTTTGAATGTCCATTTCTGTCTGTAAAGATACTGGAAGAATAAAAATGGGGTATTTGCAGACAGTCATATCATAACCTTTTTTTTATGCCCTGAATGCCCTATGAAATTATAGAAAGCCTTCCTCAAAAACTGATGGCAGGATATGGGCCAAAGACTACCCACTTAAGTTCAAATCCTGGTCCTTCTGAAGTCAAATTCCCACTGGTTTCAAGATATGCTTAGGGACCATTTTCATTATTTAGGAATACACCTGAAAATGGAAGGTACATCCCTCCCTCCTCTAATCTATGCAAAACGCCAAAGGGGAAGAGGCTAACATTTCCAAACAGGGTATAGACGTATTTCTTCTTTGAAATGCAGTGGATGAATCTCACTTTGCAAAATTTTGGCTTCTACCATAGCTAGATAGTTCAAACATATGTGAGCCAGGCAGAAACAATTGTCACACCTCCACTTATCCTTCTGGCAAAGCATCCCTCAGATGGCAGTCAGTTGACAGCAGCAGAGATGGGGATAAGAATATATGTGATCCATTGGAAAACATGCCCTCAAGCAGCATTTATTGTCTGTCTCCTTGGCATTCTTTCATACGCACTCTTTGCTTCAGTGGATTTTATTCACCACATTGGGGCACTGAAACTGAATGTTGAATTCGCAAGTCAGATTTTTGTGTGTACCAGGCAGGTCAGATTACTTGGTTACACCATGAATATCAAAACAGGTTGGTTTGTTCAGGACCTGCTCATCTCAGCTCACCATCTTGCACAACACTGTAATGACTGAACTTTGTAGCAAACCTCTGGCTGGATGTACAACTCTTTGAAAGAGACTAGTTTATCTTCCCAAATATACAGCACTTGAGGAACCAGAGTACCTCCAGTATAAAAAAAACAACTGGAAAAAAATTAAAGAGCATACAAATACGTTTATTAACTTTAAAATAAATCTATTTTACCTTAGGCAGACATGCAATGAGAAAGCTATTGCAATAACAAGTTGTCATCTGTGAAACAAAGTTAAAGCTCATGCTAAGCAAGACTGAACTCTTTTTGTTGTTGACTTTCATTCAGCTGCACTCATCTATAAAAGAGCTATTAAAAACATCCATTAGCTGTTAATTTAGAATACTTCAGACAGTGATCCCTAAACCTCCATTGATATCTTTCCAACAACCTCCTAATCTCTGTAAATTGTTGGCAAGAGCTACATTGAATCAGCCAGTCATCAATCCAGACTTTCATTATTTGAGCTAACACAGATGCATTACCTGCAAACACAGAAGAAACTACAGTTTTTAGTTAGTTAGTTAGTTAGTTAGTTAGTTAGTTAGTTAGTTAGTTAGTTACTTAGAAGCATTCTTTCAAGCAGAATTTACAACATCATCTAAGTGGAGCTATTTCTGTTATCTATGTCATCTCAGATTAACAACCCAGGTATAAAACATAATGTAACTGCAATAGAGCCAGCAGCAATCTACACACAAACTTCAGAAATCAAAAATCTGCTACTGTTGCTAAGAAGCTGTTAAATCCCATACTTTCATATTTCAATACTCTAGACCACTCCCTTGCTGCTTTCAATATCTTCCCAGGAGGAGGTATAACAACCTCAATATCGGCTTTAAAAAAACCTAAATCTTTATGGTGCAGTCTGGATATATTAATGCATCTATTCCACTTTGATCAGTTCCTGAGATTCTCCCATGTAGATTGATTTCAATGAACGATTCTTTATTTTCTGTAAGAGAGGCAAGGTGGGTGAGGTAATATCTTTTATTAGACCATCTTCTGTTGGCAGTGGTGCAAGAACAATTCACTTCTTACCGGTATGCTGCACTCATGGGAGGGACACGGGGCGGGGGGGCATCAGCTAAAGGGAGGGCATGTGACCTCCCTGCATGACTCCACCCTACCCCCAGCTCAGGCCCCCACGCTCTCCCCATTCCTTCCCCATGATCCATCCCACATTACCTGGGGAAGGCTCTGTCTGCCTCCTGCTGCATTGGAGACTTCTGAACCGCAGGGCTATCTGGAACCACAGCAGTGAAAGGAGCAGAATGTGGGGCTGCTGGGTGGCCCCACACTGGCAGCTCCTCTGGCTCAGCTGTACCGGCCCCAGCCCTGTCCTCTGATGGGGCTGCTGTACAGACCGCTGACAGGAAATGCTGCTGTGTGGGAGGGCTGGGGGTGGTACAGATATTCTGGAGGAGCTGCCAGCATGGGGCCACCTAGCAGCCCCATGTTCTGGTCCTCCTCTGTCTTTCTGGTACGGAGTGCCGGCTATAAATATCTTACTGGTCCAGCGTACTGTATTGCCCTACTTGCACCACTGTCTCTTGGTGAAAGAAACAAGCTTTCGAGCTTCCCAGAGCTCTTCTTGAGGTCTGGGAAAGATAAAGAGAGTATCAGCTAAATACAAAGTGGAACAGATTGTTAAGCATAGGAGTTAACACGCTGTAAGAAACCAACAATGTTAACCATTTTTGGAACATGTGTTAACTCCTTATGCCTAACAATCTGTTCCACCTTGTATTTAGCCATGACATTCTGATTACCTTTCCCAGCCCCACGAAGAACTCTGGGAAGCTCAAAAGCTTGTCTCTTTCACCATCAGAAGATGGCCTAATAAAAGATATTGCCTTATCCATCTTGTCTGTCTTACAGTAAGTAAAGTAGTTGGTTCACTAAAAGATATTACCTCACTCACCTTTTCCCTCTCCTATCCACGGACCAAGATGGCTATACCAATACTGCAAACTTTATTTACTTTGTTTTTTTTCTTTGTTGTATTACGGTATTTACAAAAATCGAAGCCAAGCAATCATGATTGCATGATTTTACGTGTATGCATGGTGTATTACATTCTCAATAAATTAAAGTCAAACAATTGACTATTAACTATGTTACATATATGTATAAGAGCTTGGGTTAGAACTGGTTATTTGGAAAAAAAATAAAGCAATGGGAAGTGGGGAATAAAATGAATTTGACAGAAGAGAGACAAATTAGTTACTAACCTTCTTTGGAATTTGTATTGTGCAAATTATTCAGGAATTTTATATGATTTTTATAAATTTCGAACTAACACAGATGTACTACCTGAAAACACTTAGAACGAACTACAGGTTTCTGTGAAGGAATTTTGTAAATTTTACTATTCTAGAAGGTGTTAGTGTTGGTTAAAGCACGGATTGTGTACCAGGAAATGATCAGCGATGAGTTAGGAAGACTTTACTGGGGGTCAGTGATAAATTCTTTGGGGACTTTACTTGTATTGCTTTTCACATATTTCAATTTATATTGTTTTTTTAATTTTAGGACAAAACTCTACTTGCAGCTATTTCCATAGAAACTGGGCCTTCTGATTTTGGAGACCAGCCTCAAACCAATGATGTTTCTGTATTGCTTCCCAATATAGATCACAACCTGTTTCAACCAGTGTCATTTAACTCAGCATCAAATCCATCATGATTCAAGAGCATCAAAAATACAACAGACTGTCAAACTGTTTTCATATCTTCATGATTTCTTTTCTTCAAATCAAATTACCCAGGGTCTGATCCACAGCTCAAAGTCAATAGGAGTCTTTCCTTTGACCTCGATGGGCTTTAGTGTAGGTTCTCAGGCCCAACTTTACAAAAAGTACTTAGGATGTCTAAGTCTCAGTTTTAGATACCACTGCACCTCACAAAATCCCCAATTGGCTGCTGCTGAACCCTGTCAGTGCCTAAACTCTCTTTACACCTACCTTTTTGCGGTTAAAGGTGCCTAAATTTTTAATCTCTGGGCACATGTGCTGCTGCCCCACTCTAGGGCACCTATCTCCTGTGTAAGCCCCAGAGTAACCTTTGAATCAGGGGAAGTTAGGTCTTGTCTACCTTATCTGGTAGGCGGCCTCTAAGCATACCTATTGGATTGGGTCCCGTTCAAAATCTGGCCGTCAGAGTACATGGTGGTGGTGATGCCCGTGCCACAATTCCCCACCTTGTAACTTCTAGACCAGTGGTTAGAGCACACACTCATTTATACACAATGAAATAGCTTCAATAGGAAAGGCTGAGGGCACTCCCTCACATCAGAATATGCCACAGTTTAGAGGTTAGAGCATGAGGCTAGGAGATCCTAGTTCAAATCCTTTCTACACATCCAGCAGAAGGGGGAATGGAACTTGGATCTCCCACATGCCAGCTGAGTGCTCAAACTAGTGGGCTAAAAGTCATAAGGTCACCAGCACCTTCTATTTTGTGAGGAAAGAGCCAGGTGCCTAACTCGTTCTTACAAGAAACGATTTAGGTGCCTAAGCCACCTGACACTAAAAGAAGGGTTCTCGGCTGTGGATTGCTAGCAGAGATAGTCACCTCCTTGCAATCTAAACCTAAGCACCAAACTCTGTGAAGGGGTGGGGTTTAGGACACACCTCTCTCATTGGCATCTTCCATTGGCTGGCTTAGGTGGCTCCCTGCCTAGTGTATTGGCATTTGTGGATCCCATTCTAAGGTACCTATTTCTTCCCATTCATTGTGTAGGGAGCCCTGGCACCTAACTTAGGTTTTGCTGATCTCAGTGTTGTTCCTGTGATTTACTAGGTGCTTAAAAGTTAAGCTTTGTGACACTCAGTCTCGCAATGTCTAAGACCTTTTGTGGACGCAGGCCTCCGTGATCAGCAATAACTCTGAAATAAAATGTACCTGAAGTAGTACTAGTCCAATCTATTCATTTCTTTTTGTTCCTAGTCTCTTTGGTTAACTCAGAAAATGTATTAAGGGGAATGTTTTACTTTCCATAACACCTAGGAGAATGGATGTTATCCAGTGCTTCAGTATGACAAATATACATTTATATTTGAAAATAATTTTGGACTTCGATCAACATCGACTTTTTGATGGCATCACAAAGCTGAGCACAGCTGTTGGTATCCTCCAAGCTACATTTATAGAGCCAAGTACAAGCCATTCAGGCAGAGCTATAAATATTAATCTGAGCTACACACCAAGGATATCCGCTAACACAGATTCAACAAACTAATGTGGATTTATTACTTGTTTTTGTAGTCAACTGTACTAATTTAATTACTTATATTGTAAGGAAAGGGACATGTAATAATTTAAAATAATCCACATGCTATGTCCATGCCTTTTACTGCCAAGTTGCCATTAATAATTGCTGCCCACTGGGTAAGATGAAGTGCAGTATTGCTGTTCTCTCACATTTTATATTTAAGATCTATTTTATTCTACTGCTTTAGAATAACACTTCCAGCCAAAAGGAATAGAAAAAATACATTAAAACTCAAGCTACAGAAGCACGTGTGAGTATATAGATCTGTGTTCACTGCATGTCATACTGTAATCATGTCTTTGTAACTAAAATATAGCTTGAAACACTGTTATATACTGATATCAGTACTATATGGTCATTTAAGTGCAATATGATCCCAGAATCTAAATAAAGATGATCCTAGACTGATCTGAAATTCACCAACATTCCATATCATCAGATGGTTCAAGTATTTCTCTAATGCCAGCTGTACTGGTTAGTATGTTAATTAATTTTGCTTTGAGAATTAAAGATGAAAGATGCAAAATAAGAGCTCAGTACTAGTAGTAGTAGTAGTAATCATTTACATTAGATATGATAATTTAATCTGTTTCATAATCATGGGTTAAGACATATTTCTAGCCCTAAATATTTTAAAATGCAAGATAAAAGATAAAAACACAAGACATAGAACAACAGCACAGGTGGGGCAGAGTGAAGAATGACAGTGAGAGTACAATGTCAGAATGATTTCTGAAAGAAATTGGTTTTAAAGAGGATTTCAAAGAAGAGAGAGAGAGAGAGAGATACTTGGTGGACAAGAAGTGATGAAATTCAAGAGAGGTTTGGTGTTACTGTAGTCTTCAGGATTACATAATATTTTGGAGTATGTTTTTAAAAGGTTTCTTGTGATTCACATTTTGTGCACACAAATGTGTGTAAGATCATAATGTACCATATATAGAAGGTGAAAATAACTGTGCGTAGCCTTTGTCAACTCTAACACGGATCTCATCTGAGTGGCACTAAACACCAGATGTAGGTCATATGTGAATGATCAAATAGCAAATGAACAGCAACATTTTGAACCTTCTAAAGAAAGTGTTTACATTTAGCACCTGATACTGCATGTGCAATTGTGTGTCCAATTTGCTCTTGTATTTACTATGATTGCACATCTAAATAAGATGCCATGATTTTATTTGACTAGCCATTTGCAAAGTAGTTACCTAGTTTATCTGTGAAATCATAGTAAATGCATGTAAATGAGGCATGCAATTGCACACTGATATTAGAGAGTATAATTACATATGCCTAATTTTAAAAGCAGGTCCAATGAATATACTCTCTTTATATATAACATGTATGTATAGGAACAAAGAAAACACTCACATGTTTAGAAATAAATAGTTTTGCTTAACAGTTGATTCACTAATGAACCGAAATACTGGCCATAATATCACCAGATTCATATGGAACAGATAGGGAAAGTGCTGTATAGGGAAAACATGCAGTCTACTTTCCTGTAACTCTTTTCTGACTTAAAACATTCTATATACTTAGAAAACAATCTTTCACATAATTCTAAGTGTCATATGTCACAATTCCCTAGGTTACTGCCCCTCTACCTCCTTTATGGCCTCCTGAGGATTTTGCCCATTAGGTTTCAGGCCTCTAGACAATGCCATTTTCAGAGTGCATTCCTGTCCCTACAGACTGAGGATTCAAGCTGCAATTCCTCTTATAATTCACTGTAATTACCTCAGCAGGAATGAATTTAGTTCACAGAAGGTATGAATTTCTCTCTCAGGTCTGGTCTACCCTTAACAATTAGATTGACATAGGCACCACGCTCAGGGATGAGAAAAGCTCACACCTCTGAGCTCTGTAGCTATGCCTATCTTACCTGCAATGTAGATGCAACACGGTCAATGGAAAATGCTTCCTTCAACCTACCTACTGTTGCTTGGGCAAGTGGAGCTCCTACAGTGATGGAAGGATGATACAGCTATACAGCAGCCTATCTATGGCTCCATAGTTGTGCAACTGTAGTACCAGTAGTCTAGACGTGGCTCAGGGGTAATGAGAATTTTAAACAGTGACCAGGCAGCCTTCATAAAGCCAATTATTATTTATTCAGAACAACTGCATCGAGAAAACATATCTTGAAAACAATAAGCAGCTTTCCTGTGTTACCAGGTGTCATTTGTCTTGTACATGGAGACTCTCATATGTTTAAAGTCCTTCAGACTCTTTCAGCATTGTCTGACCCTCTTGGTTACAGTTTCATGTCAGTTCTTTGATCAGGTAAGAGCGACTCCTCCCTTATGACAGGCCAGTCACAATTCTCAGTTCTTTATTTGGTGGCTTTCTTCAAGAAGTTCAAACCAGGACTTGCAATTTCACCCAGGGAAAGGAGGTGTCTTACTGGCCTAGAAATTTGCAGTAAGTACCCCCCGTACACTTTCTTTAGTTCTTGCAGGAAATATGTTGGTAACTCCCCATCCAGCCCATAGAGATACATAGAGCACTTAAGTGGATCCAAGGGTCTTTGAACCCAAGATTCTATATTTCATTTCAAATTTTTGCTGACTTCCCCTCAGTCACTGCATTGCTTGTCTTGTATTGTCCTGGTGGGTAACAATACAGGATGAGAGTGGAAACTGAGTCATACCTATTTTTTCCATAAAAATAAATTAGATGGTTCAATAAGACCATAATATCTGTCACAACAACTTCTCCAGAATATACAGTATCTAATGCATGTAAAAACTACTGAGTCAGATCCTTACCTAGTATAAATCAGCATAGCCCTAATGGAGTGAAAGGAGATACAGCAATTCACACCTACTAACGACCTGACTCTACTCTATTTAAGATAAGCATAAACAGATACCATGAAATAATATATATTAACCACAGAATGTATAGAAATAACTAGCTCAGTCAACGCACAAGCAAGCACCCCACATCTCACTAGAACAATATCAAATGCTCAGTATAATATAAGGCTTTCAGATAAATCACCTTACCAAGCACAGATTGCCCCCATATGTCCAATGAAGCCCCTTGACATAACACAGGATACAAATATATTACCATTCATACACCAGTGACTGGCATGGTGTAAAAATATAGATAGATGCTATGGCATTTAATTTGGGATTATTATTGTTCATTGACATATTCTTTCATTGTATTCTTGATTATTATTTATTGTTCCTTTATCTTTGATTTCTAAATGATATCATTATTCTTTCCTTTATTGTTTTTTCTACTTGTTTCTTTCATTTACTCAGTGAAATTTCCATTATTCAATGACTGCCACTACCTATTCATTGACATTAACTTCAAATGCTCCCTGTTGTTTGTCATACTAAAAATGTTCAGATGTAATCACCCAAAGTTGAATCAGGGATACCAAGGTGGAACGAGGCAAGTAGAGGCTACATTAATTTTCTTGGACTGATAGATGTAAGAAATCTTTATCTTATATTGAAGGTATCCCCTGAATCTGTACTTAGAATTATAGTGTCTGATAATCTACTATGGATGTGGGTATCAAATTAATTCAGTATCCACTTGTAATTATTTCTAAGTACTGTATACAATAAAGTGATAGGAGATATTAATAAAAATGTGCAAATTGTTCAAGATAGAAGCAGACAAAAAGGCAGGTCATAGAATGAGAGACAGATGAATATGAGACAAAGAAAAGATTGTTTAGAGCAGAAAGAAGGGAGCATTATGCTCTTAGGCCCCAATGAGGAAAGTACTTAAACATATATGCATGTTTATTTATATTTAGGAGACCACTTAATCACTTGACTTGAATGAGACCTAAACACGTGCTTCACTTTAAGCATATGCTTTAGTGCCAAAGTCAATAAGGAGGGGATTTAGGATACAAAACAATCTCAAACGTCTTCACCAAATCCTTCCCAAGCAATATACATGTAGAAATATATAATTAACTTCAGGGGTGCTGGAACAATTTTTATAGTGGGGATGCTGAGAGCCATTGAACCAAACTGTAAACTTTGTATAGGATGGAAACCACTTCAAGCCAGGGGGTGTGACAGCACCCCCTGCACCCATAGTTCCAGCACCTATGATTAACTCCATGGGTTTAACTCTATTGATTAGAATGAAGTCACAATGTGGATGAGTAACCCACACACCTCCTGGGTGCGGTGCTCTGTCACATCTAGTGGCACTGAGACCACTTAGAGAGAGAGATTAATGAGTCTGCTCTACAGCCTTAGCTAACAGCTGTATGGTTTTTAGCTCACGCAGTTGAGACTCATGCACTAAGCTCCAGAGGCCCCAGGTTCAATCCAGCCCATCGACTACTTGGGTCTGTTGGCGTTACAGATGCATTAGGACTATATATATTTAATTCTTACTTTGTCTCAAAGTTGGATAGAAGCCAGACTTGAGAGAGCCATGATGTTTCAGATGGTGGGAAAACCCACGCAATACAATCTCAAGTAGAGGAAGAGAAGGCTAAAAGCCACACATTCTATGAAGGAAAAGTACCACCTAATAAGAAGAATAGAGGGACTGGTTGCCAAAGGAAGCCTGATGAACTCAGCTTGGTCCTTGAGAGCCTGGGAGGGTCTGGGAGACAAGGGCTGGATTAAAATCTGCTGTATTTGCTCACACACAAAGGAGTAAAGGGCTGTAAACTTGAGGGCTCCTTGTAGTGCATGTCAAAGGGTGTAGGACTAGTAGTCCCCATCCCATTCAGGAGGGCAATGAGAGGCAAGTGCAGCTGAGTTGGCACAGCGGGGGAAGTAATCTGCACCAGATATAGGGGTGGCACAGACTACTTTCCCCTACACAGGACCCCAAATGGTAACTGAATATAGTAGGGGCTCTGGATGTGCAGCACTTCTGAGAATAACTCCAAAAGTGTCCCAAATGGCCACCAAAAACATGAAGCGATCAAAATTATTGGACATGTGAACATATAGGCTCAAATGTACAGACCAGTATAATCAATGCATTGGTTTATGACTCGAGGTCTTCCAAATTGTGTCACACATCCACATGATGTGCAGGAATTTTTAATCTGAATCTCTGGTGTATCTGAAGACATGAAAGTGCATGTATTGGCTAATGATCTGAAGAAGCTTGAACTGTGCCATCTACTCACCTAAATGTGGATCTAAAGCAGCTTAGAGAAGATGTCCATATACAAAGAACGTTACCCTTTTTCCAATTCTGTCAAGATTGTACCAAATCGGCATGCAGTTGGGGATCCATCATCACAGTTATAGATGGCATGCAGTTTGATATGCCTATGTTGTTTGGTGGACAACACATTACTACCAGATTGTAATATAAATCTTGAGATGGATCTCTAAATCTAGTTACCCTATGCTAGGAAAGAACATTCCAAAGACTTGCCTCCAACCTAGCCATGCTATTGTAAGGAACATGACTTTGCTTCAGTAAAAACAATGATATTCATCAGTTTCATTAGCCAATTCTATAAAAACATTTGTACAAAACTGAGGCAGCACTGGTCTCCGTAGTGAACATATTTTTGGTGAATCCCTTGAAATTGTGAATGTTCTTCTCTCCCTAGATATTTATAAACTGTTTGTTGATAATAGCCCACTTCCACTTTAATTGAATTGTCTCATTAGAACTGACCCCCCACTTGGTAAGGCAACTCCCATCTTTTCATGTACTGTGTATGTATATTCTGCCTACTGTATTTTCCACTCCATGCACCTGATGAAGTGGGTTTTAGCCCACAAAAGCTTATGCCCAAATAAATTTGTTAGTCTCTAAGGTGCCACAAGTACTCCTTGTTGTTTTTGCTGATACAGACTAACAAAGCTACAAGTCTGAAACCTGTTTTATTGTTGTAATCCAGCAATATTTGAAGAAACGCAATAATGATATTTAACATTTGAAATTATTTTGATTCTTAAATGCTGTGTGATTAAAGTGTCTGTGATATAGTCTTACTTTTCATCTTTCACACATTGCCTAAGTTGCAAATTACAGTTAAGTGACTTTCCAGTTACTTTTCCCAATGCATCAAAGAGGGGTTTTTTAACCAAAATACTTAAAAATGCAGGAAGTTTCAAAATACTTTTCACTGGCCCTGTGAAGATACTGAAGTAAAATCCATCAATCAGTTTCCAGTTGCTCACTTGCTAATCAGGTTTGAAAAAGCAGCATTGTAATAAACCAGGCAGCAGCCGTTAACTATTCTAGCAGTCACTGCTGTCTGTTGTTGCATGGAATGAAGATGCTATTAATCATGAGCCTGGCTCCACTTTCTAGGGGTATAGAAGATCACCACAACTTCAGTGATTTAAATGTATGTACTGTAAAGACATCAGGAGCTTTGAGAAGTAAGATTACTACTTCTGTGAACATAACCATTTTCGTAGGACTAGATTGCCCTTTTAATGTGCAGTCTTTATTAAGGAGCAGTGTGTAGACATCGCCACCTCCTATGCCACCCCTTGCAAGACAATAACCAGGTTGCATTGTGCTTCAAAAGAGAGGAAGGTAAGACAGGACAGTATCTAATACTCTCTTTGAAAAGCCTTAGGAGATCTATAACTTTCACCTTGCCAGCCACCAGACACAGGAAGAAATGACCTTGGTTTGATATGTTATCCAAAGATCATGACTGGTAACAGTGTGTCACCCCTCTCCTTCAGTACAACTGTGCCAACACTAAACATACGTCACAATCATAAAGGGAGACTCAAGACCAGAGCATCTTGTCATATAAGTGGATATATACCCAATTAAACAATACAGACTATAAACATAAATTGGGAGGACAGGAAGTGGCAATATTCAGAAACATCCTTGAAACATTTAGTTGACAGACAGTCAGGGAGCCATACATACATCTTGTGGTCAGTAGTTAAATGATAAAGTATAACATAAAGAATTTTAATTGTACTGGAATTACAGTTGTCCAAACAACTATACATGCTAATTTAAAATTCTTCAGTGGAGAACAGCTATATCTTTGTTGCTGAAAGTGAGTAATCACTGCCTTTTTTGATGAGTAATTTCTGATAATGTTATTCTCAAATGATATACATTGCATAACTGTGAATGATTTTTGGGTTTGTACTGTACTGCACATAACATGTACATAACATGCATGACGGTGTCTCTGTCACAGAGAGAAATAGAGATATAGAAGAGAACTGAGAGCCAGTATTGTTGAGTGTTATTGACTTGATATATAACCATGGTCAAGTCACTTAACTTTTCTGTGTCTCTGCTTACCTACCTATAAAATAAATGTTTTGCTACTTGCCTAGCAGGTAATTAGTGTTTGTAAATCACTTTGAGAACCTCAGCAGAAAGATGTTGGATAAGATTGCTATGGTACATAGGAACCTCAACCATAGCACCTTTCCTTGAGCTATCCCCCTTTCCTCAGCTACACCGGCAGCAGGGAAGATAAGCAGCTAATAGAGGATTACCCTTGCATTGTGGTGATCATTCCTGGGCTGTTAAGTTTACTTAATGGCACCAGTGCAACAGAAAGTGTCCATACTACACCAGAAGATCAGACTCAATGTTTTAACAGAAAAGTAAGATGGGGGTATTTCCTTGATTCTGGTACTGTTTTATTATAGCTATCTGGGGAAATGTTTAAGTTTAAGAAAAAAAACAAACTGACATCAAATAGCTTGTATGCTTTCAAAGACCTTCCTCTGAAGAGATATTCTTAGCCAACCTCTCCTCTGCAAGATGATCAATTCAAACAGTGGCGTAGCCAAAATTGGGACTTCCGTCAGGTGATTCCAATGGGTCTGTCTCACAGTCAAGCCCAAAGAAGCAGAGAAGAAAGCTGATTTGCCATAGGAAGGTGGTAATGGTGTACCACATCAGTTGTCCTTCTAAGGCACACACAGAGCTAGTACCAGCTCTGGGATGGTATAGAAGATGAATGAGGTTTGCAAGAGTAATGGAAGGTTCGATTTGGGTTCAGTTCAGTTCAGAAAATGAGCCAAAATTTAGGATGAATATTTCCCCTTCCAAAAATACCAGGGCATCCGTTTCTATATCTGGATTCATGCTGCATATATAGGGTAGACAGTATAAACTACAATAAAAATGCAAAAAGAAAAGGAGTACTTGTGGCACCTTAGAGACTAACAAATTTATAAGAGCATAAGCTTTCGTGAGCTACAGTGAGCTATAGCTCACGAAAGCTTATGCTCTAATAAATTTGTTAGTCTCTAAGGTGCCACAAGTACTCCTTTTCTTTTTGCGAATACAGACTAACACGGCTGCTACTCTGAAATAAGAATGCAGTATGTAGAAGGTTAACAAAAGAAAAATATATAGAGTGGAGGAAAACAACAGAACAAGAACATGCATTGAAATGATTTATAAGTAATGGGCCGGATGCTGGGGTGAGTTCATTGGTGTTATTGTGATTTATACCAGATAAGGATCTTGCCCAATATTTATAAAACTATGCAAGCTAAAATAGCAATGTTAAAATTATACCTTTTGCAAGGCATGAAGAGTTACAAAATAAGCATTAAGAAACTAGTTCACTGAAGCACATAAAAGCAAGGTAGCAAAGCAGTTCATTGCAGCACACAAAGTACAGTCTGAATATGACTGAAATGGTTAATTGATAAATAAAACTACTAAAAATGTACTATGTACTTAGACAATGTGATGAAGGGTGTCTTATAGAGCAGAGGAGATAGGTATACTCTCAACCACCCTGATTCACCCTTGGACATTTCATGACTATTTCTTATCACTTAATTGAGCATAAATTCATAGATTTTATGGTTAAGGGAACTTGAGATGGGATGCTGTATTTTCAGCACTTAGTCCTGCCACTTCTTATTGGACCATCTGCTGTCATCTTAAAGAGACAAGCGTATATTATCAAGGTAAACATACAAATCACTCCTGATTCATTTTTTTTTAAAAATAACCTCCATCCCTGCAACAACTTTAAATGTATTGATTTGAAAGTGTCATTAATGCTATGGAGGTAAATCCTTGAGACAGGAAATGGCACAGATGCTGTTCTTGTAGATTCATATAGGATACTTTCATCATGAAAATAGTTGCTGTTTATAGAGTTTAATGTTTAATTTCTTTCAATAAGAATAAAAAAATAAATCTAAGTCAGGTGAAGTACCTTTAAGAAAGAAAGAAAAATGACTTCATTATCAGATAATTATGAAAAATTGAATGGCATTATATACATTATATTTTTTTAAAAAATCTAGAGCTTGGGCAACATTTTTAGAAAGTGAATGCAGAGGTTGATGTAAAAACTGCATGTGTATATATGCATTCGGATTTGTGCATGAAAAAGATATTTTAGGACATACATGAAGGTATAAACCTATAGGCATGATTTCAGGTACACAAGCTGGCCTCAACTTTCAAAAAGTATATGTATTTCATATATCATTACAGAGGGGGGATCATGTTTTGAGGAAAAGCTATATTTTCTGAATATACATGTTTTAAATAGAAATGGACAAAATAAAGTTAAAATATTATAGTATTAGACAACTATAATTTTATTTAATACATATGACATGAATCAATCTCTTAAAACTAATTTAATTATTTTTGATTAGGTCTTTGAAAGCTTCAGAGATATATATCTTTGTTTCCACTTATTCATTCTGCTGACTGCCTGGAAAATGCCAGGAATCAAAGGGTGAATACTGAGAGTACCTTTCCTTTGCATAAACAATACACTCCAGAAGAAATACAACACATAAAAATGGATTAAATTTACCCCATCTGATTCTGGTTTTAGAAAGTGCTGGCTAACCTGAACAGTGTGATGAATAAATTATCATACAGCTATAGAAAAGAAATGTAAATAACATTGTCATAAATATAAAGGGAAGGGTAAACACCTTTAAAATCCCTCTCCTGGCCAGAGGAAAAACCCTTTCACCTGTAAAGGGTTAAGAAGCTAGGATAACCTTGCTGGCACCTGACCAAAATGACCAATAAGGAGACAAGATACTTTAAAAAGCTGGGAGGAGGGAGAAACAAAGCCTCTCTCTCTGTCTGTGTGATGCTTTTGCTAGGGACAGAACAGGAATGGAGTCTTAGAACTTAGTAAGTAATCTAGCTAGAGATGCGTTAGATTCTGATGTCTTTAAATGGCTGAGAAAATAAGCTGTGCTGAATGGAATGGATATTCCTGGTTTTGTGTCTTTTTGTAACTTAAGGTTTTGCCTGGAGGGATTCTCTTTGTTTTGAATCTAAATTATCCTGTAAGGTATTTACCATCCTGATTTTACAGAGGTGATTCTTTTTACTTTTTCTTCTACTAAAATTCTTCTTATAAGAAACTGAATTCTTTTTCATTGTTCTTAAGAGCCAAAGGTTTGGATCTGTGGTCACCTATGCAAATTGGTGAGGATTTTTACCAAACCTTCCCCAGGAAGGGGGGAGGGGTGCAAGGTTTTGGTGAGGATTTTTGGCGGGAAAGACGTTTCCAAATAGCTCTTTCCTAATAAAAACCCAGTTAGACATTTGGTGGTGGCAGTGAAAGTCCAAGGGCAAAAGGTAAAATAGTTTGTACCTTGGGGAAGTTTTAACCTAAGCTGGTAAATGTAAGCTTTGGAGGTTTTCATGCAGGTCCCCACATCTGTACCCTAGTGTTCAGAGTGGGGAAGGAACTTTGACAAACATATATTTGAAATATTTCTCCTTTGTAACTTAAACCTAAACTCACTCTTTTAGAATACAGCAGTAATTAAACTGAAAATTCTTAAAAATAAAAGGCACTAACATTTCTCAAGTTAATTTCCCCACCTTCTAAATGTAACAAAAAAAGTCTCAAAAGAGTTCAAGCATCTTGCTTCTTTTGATGCAGTGTAATCATATATATTTTCATTCAGATCTGATACTACAAAAATTACACAAAGATTCTATTTTTAATATGTACCATATTATTGATATCAACACAATTTAAATATGTGGAAATCCCATTCCAGTGGGGTTTTCTGTTTAATTTGTTCCCCTGTGATATTACAGTATCTGTCTGAAATGAGTTTTTGTTGTTGTTTTTAACCTCCAATGCTTCTGTGTAGTCCAACTGTTACACAGAGAAATATATGAAAAAGTCTGCCCTCAAAAGAGGCCAGACATAGGCCTCAGTACTTTCACTTTCAGATCTGAATTCAATATAATTTTCAAACTTGGCAACCCATAAATATATCATTGGGCAGCAGTCAGAAATTATGGAAGATTAATATATAAAGTTGGGGAGAGAGTCTTCAAGAAGTCAACTTTTAATTTTATTAATGTCTTTAACTGGATCTTACCTTAATTAATTCCTTTTTTTAAAATTATTTACATGTTGAACAAGTTCTGTAACTAATCAATATATATTGTTCTTTATCCTGTATTCCTGTCAGAATACCCAATTGTCTTAAAGTGAGGTGGCAGAGGCAGTTGAGGTCAGCAGTCCAACTGGATCCAGGAATGTCTTCTCATGTATATGGTATTATAACTACAGAAGAAAATGGCGCAAAGCACTTTCAGTCCTGGTGACAGCTTTCTGTCATTTACCTACCATCTCTGTAACACACACCCATCTTCACAGAGGGTACACTCTTTCCACAATCTCTGCATCTCCTTTCTCCCCATCTTTCTTAATTTATATCCTCTTCTCTCCTATGACATACATGTCTCCTTTCACACACAGTCCCTATCTTTATTTCCCTTTCTTTTCCTTCTTCCTGTTCTCTCTCTGATCCTTCACACTGGCTCCCTTTCTCTTTCATAATTCATCTGTTTCCCTTCGCTCACTCTCCTTACCCACTTTCACACATCTTTCCTCTGCTTCCCTTCTGTTCCAAACTCTCTATCCCTCCCTCTCTCTCTCTCTTTCTGCTCTCAGGGGCAAAAGGAAAGGCCAGAGATGGAAATTATAAAAGGTGAAAACTCCTTCATTGGGACTCAAGATTCTTCTTTCTCTGGATAGGAGAGGAATGTTCTGCCTGGCACCTGTCCCCTCATATTGGCTGGCAAGTGAGGGGAGGTAGAGCTGGGGGGCAGCAGGACCTCTGGAGATGAGTCTAGAAGAGGAAAAATGCCCACAGAGTGCCAGCTGGTGCCCCTGCATGCAGGCAGCTGTTTAATTATGGATTCTTTATTTACTGGAGTACCTACCGCGTGCTTTCTCTCACTTACTGGGAGTCCTTAGCCCCCACATTGCCCTAGGCCTGGGCTGGCATTCCCAGCTATGCCTCACCACTGCCACTGGTGCTGTAAGAGATATCTTCATCTGTGTTTAAGGACATTACTTTGAAAACTCTGGTGTTTTTTTCTTTGTATATTTTCTTCTTTCCTTTTGCTTATTGATTGCTCTCTCCTTTGGCTTTTATTAATCTACAGTGACTCTGTGTGTAGATCTATAAACTCTGTAAAATATTCTGAGATATATTTTGTTCCTAAGATGTTTTATGCTGTAGAATACAGTTGTTTGTGTGGTTAGGCAACACAATGTGGACAAGACTATACATGGCCCATGTGCATCCCTTTCCTCAACTCAATACCTTCCTCAATACTTTTCCTCAGCTCAACTCCCTTGTGTATAGTACACAGAGCCTGGGACAACTGCGGTTTCCTGCATTCAGGAAAGAGCAGGAACTTTTCCACAAAATAAAAATCAGTGCAAAGGGGACTGTGAGGAAGCCAGGCCTTGCCGGCAGGCACCATTCCAGAAGATAGTTCAGTCTATACATTTCCCCCCAGTACCTCCACACGCTGGTGCTTTCCCTAGGACAAGGCGTGAGTCACAGCATACAATATGGCCCCACATTAGAATGTTTTTAACTATTTTTGTCTTGTGACTACATTAGTACTGCAATATTTTTTATTGAACCACCTAGTTGTCACACACACCTTTGTGCATGCAGAAGGCCACTGTCTCTTCTTCATTATGCAAACAACTCTTAACTGGGGTAAGGAATCTTGTTCGGAACCATCTTTCCACTGGAACTCTGCTAGAACCCCATGTCTTCACTCCATCCCCCGCCATTTTCACAGGGCTTCAAACTTGCCAAATGGCTATAGGAGTTCATGTAGTTACTTCTGAGGGTTAATCTGCTCCAGAACTACGTTAGCAATAGAACACTCCCTTTACCATAGGGTTATAAACTCAGCAAAGTAATTTGGACATTCTCAGTTGGGAATACTGCCACCAGTAAAATCAGACACCATGCACATACATCGTCTCTTGGCTGCCTACCATTTGGATGGTATGGTGCCCATTCACCAACTAGTCAGGCCCATTCAGTAGGGTATAGCTGCCAAGCAGAGAAGGATTTAGAAGGCTAGCTTATTAAACACTAGAGCAAACACCAGCTCTTCTGTGGGAACACCCTTCTCCATGCCTGTGCTGTCATATCCATGCCAGAGCTCTCAGTCCAAGCTGTGCCAAAGCACAGCTCAAAATAATTATGATAGCTGCATCAGACTTCACTTGTTCAGCAGAGAAACTAAGAAAAAGCCCAGGGAAACTCTATGGCCAAATACATAGAAATTAGACTTGTAAGAACAAGTGAATAAAGACTCAACCAAGAAAAAAGTCCCAAGGGAATAAAAAGGGAGAATACTCAAGAGTTTTATAAGTATATTAAAAAAAACTAGCATAACAGAATTCCCCCATCCCTCTTTGGATCAGAGTTTTACTGTAATAAAGATTTTATTCAGACTCTGATTACCTAAATTATTTTGTGGGTCCCCATAGAAAAAACTACAGTTCTGAAGGAGCTGATCTCAGACTGGATATTGGCTTTAAGCCACATCTCCTGCAGGAAGGGAAATGTAGAGATGCACAATCTTGGCAGCAGCTTCCAGAGCCGCAGGAACTCAGTTGATTTTATTTATTCATAGGATTTTCCATGGCACTCATCACCATAGTATCTGAGGAGCTCACATGCATTAATGGACTTATCCTCACATCACCTTTTTGAGGTAGGCAGTGTTTCAATCGCCACTTTATCGATGGGGGAACTGAGGCCCAGAGAAATTAAGGGAAAGCCCAAAGATATGGGAAGACTTTAGCAGAGGTAAGAAATGAATACAAGCCCCCCTGCATCCAAGGATGCCAAACTAATGAAAGGCATAGGCTACCAATCCTGGAATGGCATTGTTTGCTGGTTTTAATAACCCTACTGATGACCCTTGTTAAACAGTTATTTATCATAAGGCTAATCGGTACATTTATTAAAAGCAACAAACAAAGCCATTACAAGACCTCTGAATTTGTAGGTAGCCTCTGCCTAAACATTAGTTTGGCATCCCACTAACTCTGCATTTATCACTCTATTTATTTTGCACATTTATGTGCAGTAAAATATTCTAATTTGAGGAGGAGGACAGGCTGGCTCTGTTTTGAAATAAGGTATTTCTTTTTTTTCTGAGCCCTCTCGGTGAGCTACTTCAGTAATTAAACTGTCGGTCACGCAGTTATATCAGCATTCAAATCAGCACCGGCTATAAAGGTTTTTGCCTCCTATTCTGTAGCGCTGCAGAGCTACTGTATAGAAGTGTATGTCAAGAAACTGGGAGGGCTCCAGGTTTCTGCAAATGAGCGATGCATTTCCAGGGTTCAAAGGACAATGAGAAAGACACAACTAGTCATGTGATTTTGGTTTTCACCCTGATAAATGGCAGGTCAAGGAGGGTTGTATTTAATAGTATATTCCTCAATGAAATGTCACTTTTTCCTCACTGTGTCCTCTGTGTGAGCTAATTAAAATCATGTTTTACTGCAATGTCAGCACACTAAGTTGCTGACTTTCTTGTTGTCTTCTACATAGTACAAAATGAATGTTGTCATTTGATAAATTCAGGATCTTAGAGCTTCTGTCTGATGGGGTCTAATGCATGCTGCTTTATGTATCCTTTACTGCCTACATACTGCTGCCTTTTTTTTTTTTTTTGAGATGTTGAGGTTTATGCCCTGGACAGATTATTCTCTTCTGCCCTTCTCAAGTTTTCCCATCCCAGAAATTAAAACAAGCTGGAGCAAATGTTAGTGTTGCTTTGTTTCCAAAATGCTTACTCCTAATAAACACATCTGAAAGCCCCAGTCACATGCATCCAATGAAAATTGTCTGTGTGGATATAGTATAATTTTCTCACAGATTATTTCTATACTGGTGTCAGAGTATGTTTGTTATGTTCACTTTAAAAGAAACCCTATTGCTTTATATCTCTGCATAATAGGATGGACATCACATTGGAAATATAGAAAGCCCCTATATTATTTCACTAACCAGGATTTGTAGCCAGAATTTGTCCAGGGAATTTTATTTATCAAAGTATTGAAAATTACCATGAATGATGCATTCTCCTCACATAAATGGAAAGGTCTATCAGAAAAATGAACTAACTGCTACCCCATATTTACCCCATTTCTCTTTTCCGCCATCATTCATTCTGTATACATGTATATCCCGTTTTTCCTGTAACAAAATGCAGGCATGAGTGTTTACAGCAGATGACAAAGAACAAGGACTTTTCGAGGTTCAGAGGGCCTGCAACCATATCACCTCATTCTGTGATCCAGCTAGATCTCACAAACTAAACAGGTTTGGTCTGGGTCAGTTCTTCAGTGGGAAGTTTCTAAGGAACAAATTATTGAGTGGTGCTGCAGAAATTAGTACTGGTGATTTAAAAAGTGACAGCATTTGTAGTAAATCTGATGTAACAGGGTTCTGCTGGAAGTGCTGACTTTTAGACAAGATATAAAGCATGATCCTTGAAGAATTTATTAGACTTTCTATGGACCTGATCCAAAGCCCAAGGAAGTCACTCAGATTGATTTCAATGGGCTTTGAATCAAGTTCTTAAAGAAAAGAGTCTTAATACTGGTGTGGGGAGTGCTAAATAAATTCTGAGGTACCTTAAAAATAAATGTAAGATTTAAAAGGCAATAAATCCATTTTACTGAAAAAGTAACATGGTTACAAGACAAAAGAAAAACAACAGAGGAGGGGAACCAAGCTTGCATTAAGATACCCTTATTCACAATAAACAGTTGGATCTAATCAGTGACCACAGCATCTAGAAAGATTTATATTTTGTCATTCAATGGTTGCACTGACTCTGCCCTTCCTTACAATCAGCTTGACTCTACACTGTATGCCCTACAATGAAGGCAATTATTTCCCAACTTCATTAAGGTCTTAATGCTGTATGGTACTTAAGCACATGACTAATTTTAAGCAAGTGGGTAGTTTAATTGATTTCAGTGGGATTACTCACATGCTTTAAGCTAGTCACCTGCTTAAGTACCTTGCTGGATCTGAGACTAAAACTCCAGTTGCCACCAGTTATACAACTGTCGTTAAACACAGAGTTAAAGCGTCATTGGACCAGAGAGCAAAACTGTAGCCTGGTATTTTGGTCACCCATCTGGGAGGTGCAAGACCCATAGTCCAGTCTCTTTACTCCATTGGCTCTTTAGTTATTTATATACAGTGGAATATCTTCAGCAAGAAGGATTGAGGGGCCCACACATCAGAATATCTCCTGGTCGGATATCCCAGTGAAGAGAGCACTCTTCTGAAAGGTGTGGGAGAGCCCTGTTCAAATCTTTTCTCCTCCTCAGGCAACGGGGAGAATTGAATGTGGTCTCCCACATGCCAAGGGAGTGCTCTAACCACTGGGCTAAAAGTTATAAGGTGGGTACCACTGCCATGTCCTCCTGCAGCCAGTTTAAAAGGGGAACCAATCCAGTAGAGTGCATCTGAACACACCTACGAGATTGGAGCCCACAGCAAAATTGGAAGAGTTGGAAAAATGCATATCTGACCTTGGTTCATGGATTGTTCTGGGGAATAGGAGTCCATATGCCTAGAGAGAGGAAGTAACTGAGCGGGAGTTTTATGGATCACAGTGGAGCATAAAACTGGGATTTAAGCTCTTAAGTATCTTTAAAAAGAAAAAGAGTACTTGTGGCACCCTAGAGACTAACAAATTTATTTGAGCATTTTGTTAGTCTTTAAGGTGCCACAAGTACTCCTTTTTTTTTTGCGGATACAGACTAACACGGCTGCTATTCTGAAACTTGTCCTTAAGTATCTTTGTGAATCTGGGCCAAATTTTCTAACCTCTTAATCCAGATAATTAAATTACAGCAGTTAGAAGAAAACAACAAAAGTTAGTCTGTTGGTGAAACATCACACAGTATGTAAAAGTATGTCTTAAACCGATTATAATGTCAAAATGCTGTGCACATTTTCAGTATTCCACCCACACTTTGTATAAGTACAGTTTTCAGAGTAGCAGCCGTGTTAGTCTGTATTCGCAAAAAGAAAAGGAGTACTTGTGGCACCTTAGAGACTAATAAATTTATTTGAGCATAAGCTTTCGTGAACTATAGCTCACTTCATCGGATGCATCCGATGAAGTGAGCTATAGCTCTCGAAAGCTTATGCTCAAATAAATTTATTAGTCTCTAAGGTGCCACAAGTACTCCTTTTCTTTATAAGTACAGTATCTTCCTCAAATTTAAGATTGCCACAGACCTGGACTGCAGACTTCTCAAAAGTAAAAGGAAAAGTCCTTGATCCCAAAATAACACATCCTACAAAGCAGGTCTGAAAGACCAGAAGACGGGAGATTGATGTTGCTGCAGGGACAGAGTTAAGATTATTTTGGTTTCTTAACTGTCCATTTTAATACTTTTAAATGTTTGGGTTACTCTTAAGTTTAACCTTTAACTCTGTATTTCCTGTATTTCTAATAGCTGTTTAATCACCATCAGATATAGGCTGAGCCACGCTCTTGCTGTGTGACCTGAGGCTAGTCTCTTGACCTGCTTTTTTACTCTTCTTTCCCAGCTGTAAAATCAAGTATAAAAGGGAGCTCACTACATTCTAGAAGCTGTGTATGAGGTGAGCAGTTCTGTATAATTACACTTCTGGAAAACACATTCATTGTCTTTATAGAAAACTAAGCTTGATGAAGCAAAGGGAAAGCATACAAATAATCATAAAACAGAAAATGCCTGTCTATAATTAGAAACCTTGCATAGTTCTAGCATCATTAAAGAAGTTAAAACAAGTATATACTGCATGGGTTTTAAGTATGTTTATTAAGATTGACTATAATAAAATTGCATACAATTATTACCAATGTTTTGTCTTGTGCTGTGTACATAATAGGAGGCGTTACTGTCAGATGGAAGGAAGAACACATATTTAAGTTATCACAACATTGCCTTCCTTGGTTGCAGAATACAGAAAAGACAAGTACAAGTATGCAGAATGGTTCCCTCGTAAGAAAGGACAGGATGGTGAGAACCACAAATTAGAACCTGTAGCACACCACTGTGTCTTCCTGGAATGATGGCTCCTCTTTTGGGGTGGGATAGAAGAAGAGGGCTGTGTTGAAGAATTATTTTAGAATGTGTGTGCTCGTCTTGGGACTTATCCAATTCCCACTGAAGTCAATGGAAAGACTCCTTTGACTTCACTGGGAGCTGGACTGAGCCTTTCAAAATAACTTTCAGTTATAGCAATGATGCTGCCTGTGGTAACTAGACATTCTATGTAGATATATACATGTCTCCAGAAAATCCGGCATGCCAGATATGCCTTTTTATCTGACACCCAGAAGAATGCAGTGTAGTTGTAGCCATGTTGGTCCCAGGAAATTAGAGAGACAAGGTCGGTGAGCTAATATCTTTTATTGGACCAACTTCTTTTGGTGAGAGAGAGAAGATTGGGAAGGCTGTTGATGTGCAGTGACCAACGTTTATCGTGCTGACCAGTATTGTCTCATTCTTTCCTTGTGCTCTCCCCATCTATCTGTTGTATCCACCTGCTGTCTATGGTTTTATATTTAGATTTTAAGCTCTTCATACAGGGGGCTGTCTCTTTGTTATTTGTTTGTACAATGCCTAGCACAATGAGGTCCTAACTTCTAAGCACTGCCATAATACCAATAAATAACAGATAATTATTTTCATCCGGTATATCCCTTAATGGTCTAAGGCAAAGCTGTCCCAGTGACTTCCTCTTCTCCTGTTTTCCATGGCAGCTGTAGTCCATGAGGACATTGCATCTGATGGTCCCCTGGATGATATTTGCAGGAGCTAAAGGCTGAAAAGTCTCTGTGATTGGCCAAAAGCTGTGGAACTACTTATTATCAGAGATCAAGACGAGCCTAAGGCCAAGTCTACACTACCATGGTAAATCAATTTAAGCTATGCTACTCTAGTTATGTGAATAACGTAACTGAAGTCAATGTAGCTAGATTCACTTACTGTGGCATCTACACCATGCTGTGTCGACTAGAGATGCTCTCCTGCCAACTTCCCTTACACTTCTCAGGGAGATGGAGTACAAAAAGGGACAGGAGAGTGCTCTACCATCAATTTAGCATGTCTTCACCAGACCCAGCTAAATTGATGTCACTGCATCAACTGCAGCAGCACCGATTTAGCTCCATAGTGAAGACGTGCCTGTCGTAGGGCTGATACACCCCGTCACTCTGTGGGGGCAGGGGAGAAGTGCCTCACAGCCCCGTGGTCAAATCTGAAGGGCTATCCCGTATCTCAGGGCTGTGCAGTTTAGAGGCCTTAGTCCTTAATACAACCCTTGCTAGCAGGGTGGCATGGCCCAATGGCCAGAGTCAATACTACAGCCCTTGCTGTAAGGGCAGTGTGGCCCACAGGTTGGCCAAGATAGGGGGACCTGGGCCCATCCTCTCCACCAGGTCCAAACCCAGGGCCCTGTCAGTGGTGGGGTTACCTGCCAGCTGCTTGGTGGAGGTCCTGCCGAAACATGCCGAGCCTTGGTCCGGTTCTGTAACCATTTACCGTAAAGCCTCCTTGGGTCACTTCCTACCTGAGTCTCTGCAGTTGAATGTCTCTGGGACTCTGCAGTCTCTCCACCCTCTGCGACATACCAAGCCTGGTTGCCGGGGTCCGTCTTCACCTGGCTGGCCTCCGCATCTCGGCGTGCAGGCAGTCCTCTCCCAGGAGCTATCGACACACTTCCTTCCCTGCTGGTGGTCAGACCAGACTGAGCTGCTCTGCTTCTTTTTGAATCCTGGCTCCTGCTGGAGCGTGCCCAGCGGGGGGGGGGGGGCCTCCTTGACTAAGAGAGAAGGTTAAACCCTGTTGTACCAATGCAGGGCTGATATACCCCATCACAGTGCCCTTCACTGTTAGGACACAATGCAAAAGAACCACCTCTCTGAGTAGGCTACCTACTAGAAAAGTGCTGCAGAACAATTTGCATTGACTTATTGGAAGTAAAAACCAAGAATTAAGTTTTTTCATGATAAAATATACAACAGGGAGCCGAGAAACCCTTGGTCATTTTTGGTTGTACAATTAATGTGGTTCTCATGGTTGTATGTGATAACTATATTCTAGGGGTGTACTAGACGCATTATGCTATAGCCATTTTTGAAAGGTGTAAAATTAAACTGCATTACAATGTGAACATATTTACAATATTATCTTTTCCAGTGTTGCCTCTTTTTTAGAACAGTTTTTTTTCTCCACGTGTCTAATTAATTTGAGGCTGTCAGTATCACATGTCTGTGATTTTATCATTTGAAGCAATTATTGCATTGCTACCAACGCTGGAGCGTATCACTAACTCATATGGTAAGAAGGGCAAACTGCTCATCAAAAACAGTGCCTAAACTTACATGCATTTTGGTAGTCAAGTCAGCCAGGATATGAAAAGAAACAAGGAAAAGACCCCCATACATGACAGTTGCTTCAAATACTCATTTGCTAAATTATTCTGCCTAAATGTGAGCTGGAGATTCTAGCTGTGTTCATCAGTTAGATAATCTGAAAAGTTATTAGACATGTGCAAAGAAGGTTTTAATGATAACAATGGCCTGAAAAAAGTGTTTCTAAACTGTCTTCCACAATGATAAGAAACCAGATATTCGGTCTGTTATTTCATCAGTCAGACAATATGCAAGCATGCTTTGTAAGTAAACTGTCAAAAAGGAAGAAAAAAACTGCTGTCTTGCTGTTTTTTAAAAGGGAAAAGTGCTTTGCTTGATTCCACAAGCAACATGCTGTTTTGTTGTCACCTTTTTTGCATTTCCTATATTATGGGGCTTGACAACATCATAGGCCAATGTCCCTTCTGATTGAAGTAAAGTATTACATTTTAGTATCCAGAACAAGGTGATATTTCAAAGGGCAGACCATTATTGAGCTCTTGTGTGATAAGTCTCAAATTCTGAAATTCTGCATTTTATAGAGGAGCACAACTGCTGACTTCAAAAATAAGATTCAGAAAAACTGCAAAGTACAAATAAAAAAAGTTCTAAGTATTATGGGCTTGATTTACACTCTGGGCTCAGCGGGAGAGTGCGGTTTTCATTCCTCTGTATCTGAAGTGCAACTACACCTGAAGGGAAGGATTCACACCCAGGAGAGGTAGCTGTCACCCTCATCAGTGGTGGTCCTAGGGAAGGTAGCTTTAAACTCAGGCTGGGGTTCTTTGAAACCTATGACTGGAAAGAATTATATTAGATCTTGGTATAATTATTAGAACTCTGCTGGGGGATACCATCGGATCTTTTGGGTTCCCTAGCACCACCCCATCTCTTGATAGACTTGCTGAATTTGCAGGCTGGGACAGATAACTGTGGGATTCCCAGTGGAGAGAGACATTTTGGTATTTGCAACTCAGTGACCCTCTTCTATGGGAACTATCTAACACTAGGGTCTGAGTTCTCTTCAAGGACATTAATTGGGCCCTACATTAAATAAGGATTCTTATTTCACTATTGCTCTCTGAGGAAACTGTGCCTTGCTATCTTCTTTCTGAAGGATTTTGTGCCTCTGGGTATAGCTGAGGTACCACTGTAAGACATGAAGTTGAATCCTGTCTCTTTCATCACCATCCAGTCTGAAATGATTTGTAAAATATAGGCCTAATAATACTTCCGCTGGACTTCACCAGCACTGTCGATACTATTGACCTTTCCTCTTCTATCTCATCATTTCTTGGAGACATTAATATGAATGTCATATCTTCTCCTTTGGTCACATTGCCTGTAATTTTTCTTCTGAACAGGGCACTCTTGGGGCCTGTAACAGGGTGCTCGCCAGGAGGTCCTGAGCCATGCCGCTGTTAGCCCAGCTCCAGTTAAGAAGTATTAATTGTGACTGGCTGAGTATGCCACGCCTAATTGCTAAAAGAGAAGCATCTGCGGACGTTATTAGCCAGGGGGCTATATAAAGCTGGCAGGAAGGAAGTGAAGGGGGAAGAGACAGGAAAGGGAGGAGCCAAAGGCTGTGCATCCCTGCTGGCTGGAGAAGCTAGCTGTCCCCTAAGTTGATGGTTTAGAGCAGACTGTAAATAGAAGGTGGTGGGAGCTGACACTGAAAATAAAAAGCACTCAGTGATTGCACTCAGAAAGGGTCTCTGGCTGATTTGTTGCGGGGCAAGCAAACACCTCGTTACACATGATTCTTATCTCACACTAGATCAGAAGTAATAGTACTGAAGTTTCAGAGTGGCAGCCGTGTTACTCTGTATCCGCAAAAAGAACAGGAGGACTTGTGGCACCTTAGAGACTAACAAATTTATTTGAGCATAAGCTTTCGTGACCTACAGCTCACCTCATCAGATGCATGCAGTGGAAAATGTGATATGTGCCATCAATGCCCCTCTGCCATGTACATTGGCCAAACTGGACAGTCTCTACGTAAAAGAATAAATGGACACAAATCACAGAATATTATCAGACATCAAGAATTATAACATTCAAAAACCAGTCGGAGAACACTTCATTCTCTCTGGTAACTCGATTACAGACCTAAAAGTCACAATTCTTCAACAAAAAACCTTCAAAAACAGACTCCAATGAGAGACTGCTGAATTTGAATTAATTTGCAAACTGGACACCATTAAATTAGGCTTGAATAAAGACTGGGAGTGGATGTGTCATTACACAAAGTAAAACTATTTCTCCATGTTTAGTCCCCCCCACTCTACTGTTCCTCACATGTTCTTGTCAACTGCTGGAAATGGCCCACCTTGATTATCACTACAAAAGATTTTTTGTTTTTTGTTTGTTTTCTCTCCTGCTGGTAATAGCTTACCTTACCTGATCACTCTCGTTACAGTGTGTATGGTAACACCCATTGTTTCATGTTCTCTGTGTATATAAAATCTCTCCACTCTATTTTCCACTGCACATCCAATGAAGTGAGCTGTAGCTCACGAAAGCTTATGCTCAAATAAATTTGTTAGTCTCTATGGTGCCACAAGTACTCTTTTTCTTTTTACTACTGAAGTTGATGGAGTTATACTTGGGTAAATATAGTGTAAATGGAATCAAAATCAGCCCCTTGTCATCTCTTGGGTCATGTCTACACTTGGAGCCCTTTGCAGTATAGTTCTACCTGTATACTAAATCAGAAAAGTGCTCTGAGTTTATACCAGCAAAACTACACTTTTGCCGAACTAGCTTATTCCAGCCCTGCCTTCACTCAAGAGAAATAAGCTATATTGATAAAAGTGCATTTACACTAGGGGCTTTTGTCAACACAGCTGTCAGTCACAAACCATACCTCTGACTGACAATAGATATGCTGACTGAAGTTTGTAGATCTGGCCATCCAGTTTATGAACTATGTAATCTGTTCAACTAATCACTTCAACTTATTTTTCTCATCATCTTCACTCTATCTCTACCATCATCAGTTCAGCTTTGCTCTCCCTAAATCAATATTCCTTTTTGTTTTAGGTCTTGTCTACAGTAGAAAGGGTTTGTTAGTATATCTATACTGGTAGAACTAAACCAGAAAACCCTCCTAGTAGAGAGTAGGAGTATCAAAAGAGTTCTTTTGCCAGTATAACTTATGCCAGTTCCCCAAATGAAATTAATTATGTTGGCAAAATGACTTTTTTGCTGGCATAACAGCATGAACACCTGGATGTCTGCCAGCATAGCTAAGTAAACCATTGTAGACCAGGTCTATCAGCCATTAAATATCTGGGGCACTTTCCTCTCCTAATGGTGCAAATTTAGAGGTTTTGTAAATGGCTGCATAAGTGTTATTTGTGGATTAGTCTGTGTAAGTGAAAGTAAACAAGTATAACTTACAAGCTAAGATGGCTGCGGTTGGAGCTGTCGTAGGAAAGCCCCCAATACAAATTTGTTTGAAGGTAGACAGTAAGCTAAACCAGGCTCCACTGTAGTTAGTTTACAGTCCCTTGTTAATTGCTTTTCTGAGTAGAACACTGATTTTCTGCTCCTTTTACATGCAAGCTCCATGAGCTTAAACTCATTTAGATTTTCATTCACATACATACCATTACATCAACACCTAGTTTGGCTCAGTGAATTATCTCTGTATTTTAGTTTGCTATGGGTTCCCCTATTCATCTCCCTGTACAGCTCAAGTCCTCCTTCTACATGACCAGTCCCTGTGTTCACATGATTTACTTCCAAATTAATTTTCAGACATTGGAATATACAAGCTGCCAACCAGAATGTAAGGACGTGCATGGTAAACCTCAATGAAAAAAACTATTACCATCATTTTGATTCTGGTTTCTAATCAATGTTTCTTCACTTCCTGAAATGGAAAACAAAAACAAAAAAAACCCCTCAAGTCCACAATGAATTCTGAGGCATTCATGACATGTGAGGTATTAAAGTTTTAGCACACAAAATGAGACTTATATTCTGACTTGTAGATATTGCAGGCAGCCCAAGAAGCATGGTGAGAGGAGGGGGAATCTCTCTGGTTTTAGGTCAGTAAAGAACATGAGCTGGGATTCTCTGGCCCCATTGGCCAGCTGGGGAAGAGGGGTGCGATTGGCCAGCATTCCACAGCTCCCAGGACTTAGCCCAGAGAAGGTGCTGTGTGGACTCTCTTTTGGCTCCATTAATTTCAGACCCTAGCTGAATGCTTTGGGGTTCCCCTTGCTACAGAAAAAACAGAAGGCCCTGCCCAAAGTTTAACAGACTTGGGCATTGATCTGTTCTCAGTTGTGGTTTCTAAGTTATCAGGGCATTGATATGGGCTCTCAGGGGCAAAGAAAATTACTCTGAGGGAACTACAGGTGGCTATAGGGCACCTAGAATTTGCATGCCAGGTGGTGGCTCCTGGTTAGGCATTTTGTGCTCATCTGGCATCTGCTCCTCTGGAATGCAAAACTCCCACCACTTTATCAGATTGACACAAGGAAAATGAAGGAAGACTTAGAAATGTAGGAAACATATCTGGATGAGTTAAATGGGGGTTTCCAAATGGGTCCAGACTGGATGCTCAAGACTGATACAATCTGACCCTTGGGAAGGTATAGATTTGGGGTTTACTTTCAAGGGAAGTGATATACCCAGAGGTGGCCAGAAAATTGGGTGGCTCAGCTTACTAGAGGGGACACCACCTTTCTTGAATTTTTTCCTATATTGGTGGCAGTCACTAGTTGGGGAGAAAACTTTCAGAACAAGAAAGTCCACTTCTGGTGTGGCAACCAACCCGTGGTCCACATTGTAAATGGGCATTTGGCTAACACAGCTCAGATAATGAGGTTGGTGAGGACCCTTGTTTTACACTGACTGTGGTTTAACATCCTCTCATGCAGTGCATGTCCTGGGAGTGGATAATGAGCTGTGATTCTCTGGCCCCATTGGCCAGTTGGGAAATGTGCATGTGCCCCGTAAAGGTGATAAGAGCCTCACTAAAAATCCAGGGCCTGCAGCCAAGCCTTCAGTTCACGCACAGTGATGGGAGTTTCCTGACAAGGTACCAACTGAGTGCAGTACTGAGAAAAACCTTGTGATACTGTGGTCATGACCCAGGTAAATCTGATACTCATTATTTCAGGAACGGGCAGTGACAGCAGCAGCTGCAGAGGGTTTTGGCCAGAGGCAGGAGCAGGCAATAGGGCCCTGGAAATCAAGTTGTTATGGGACTTATATCCGCACCAAGAAAAGATGGCAAGGAATGGAAAAATATATCTAACCCACTCTGCTTGTTTGTTTCAGAAACTACCCAGAGTGTTCACAATGTGTGGATTTGTGGGCCCACAAGAGGGCAGCGAGGATTGCAGCAGGATCTCTGCTGGGCTTCAGGGCTGAAGCTGTTTTTATCCAGAAAAGAGGGACCAGCTCATGCTAAGTCTGCATTCACTGGCAGGCAAGGCCTGGGAGCAGACCCAGCCCATGTGGACAAGACTAGAAAGAAAGTAAATAAGGGGGTCGCCAAGATAGTCTGGAGAAAGGGGGTTCAGTGATACATCATAGGGACATCCATGACAATTAGCTGGAAGTTTTCAAGGATGATGGTGTATATCTATCAGACAGAGGTGCTGACATACTGCTACAGCATATGCAGGCATGGATTAGGCAGCTGGTGTGATAACAGGGTGCGTGGTTGGGTGGGGAGTGACCAAGCTAGTCACTGGCCCTCACTGTGGCCAGTTTCTAATGCAGTTAAGAGAATAAAATCAACAGCTCCCAGAGGTAAAAGACCTGGGATTTTGGTGTTAGGACTTGGGCTCATGTGATAGGGTGAGACATTTGTGGTTGTTCATGGGCCGACGTCAGATCTTGTGGCCCTTATGGGTCGAGGTCCCCGTCCAGGAACTCAGAGAGAGTTGAGTCCTGGAGGATAGACTGAGGAGAGCCTACCCTGTGTTATGTGTTATATGGTAAGGAGCCCTGTAACCCTGGCGCTAGTTACAGGTTATATGGTAAGGAGCCCTGTAATCCATGCACTGGAACCAATTAAGTGCAAGGTGTAGGAGAGTATGGCTGAAGGGTGAGTAGCACACCTCCTCTGTTAAAGTGTTAAAGTTTAATAAAAGTTGTGGCCTACTGCTTAATTCCATGCATGTGTCTGTCCTCATTTTGAGGCTGTGTCCCCATCGAAGAACAAGGAGCAATCGCCCTGTCATGAACCTCTATATTTGCCGAGGACATTCTTCCCTTCCATTCCAACTACCTTCATTGAAATCTCTGCTTATGTCAAGAGGGTTTTAAAGAAGGGTTTTGTTGGTTTTTTAAAAAAAAATTTACAAAGAAGTTGAAAACATTTGAATTTGAATCTAAGAATGGAAATAATTAAATAATGGATTAAAAAAAAGAAGAAGAACCTAGCAAAAGTCAGTAAACCACAGAGCAAAGTCAACCATTCTGTCTGATCTTGCTGCAACTAATGAAACATTAACAATAATACATAACCATTGGTGATCATATTTCATCTGATAATCCATTAGGGCCTCACAGAGTTTCTGCTTTTTCATATAAAACATAATACTTTGGGGGAAAGGGGGATGCAGAAAAAGAGAAAAGAATTTGTACTCACAATGTGTGCTGGCACAATAATGTTCTTCCCGCTGAACTAATGGCTGTTCATAGGGGTTTAGGTCAAAGAGTTTAATGGAGCTTAGCTCTGGATGTCTCAGTAACTTCTTAGATTCTCAAACTAAACTACTTAAGTTTTAAAATACAAATGATGATAGTTGTGATGAGGAGACACATTCCCAACAAGACTTGAGACGTTAGAATGCTAAAATAGTCTATATCACTTTCCCAACTAGTTCTATGAGAGCAGCTCTATTTCTTACTACAGCTGGATTCTCTGTTTGCGGCAGTTCACCAAGGCAGGAAAGGTGGAAGAGAGACATGTTCAAAGTGTTTTTCACATTTGAGTTAGCCTCTGTTTTGTAAAAATGTAATTTTTAAAAAAGAAAAGAAAATTTGAACATGCTTAAAAGAGGGTGGGGACAAACCCATATCTGCTATCTTTTGTATTGTGTGCTGAACCCTTGATTAGAACAATACAAAATAGAAGTTCCCTCATTCTCATGTATTGCATTGCAGGATGTGATATAAAACACCTTGCTCTTACATGAGTAACATGTCACTTGGGGAAAAAAGAGATCTCTATTAATTGGTTTTCTTTTTCAGACTCTCCACTGATGGCTTTAACAGTTTCTCTAAAAAGTTCCTCTCTTAACTTAGAATTGACATTACAGACCAATCTATTCAATGATCCTGATTTCTTTTGCCAACATAAATCTGTCACTTCTGACTATTTTTATTGCATAATGAAGTTCCTTTTTACATGTATTACAACTGCTCGGTAGGTTTCCCAATATATATAGGCTAACAATTAAAGTAACTAGACTTTGTTTTTCAAGGGGAACATCTTTAGCTCTCTTTCAAAGGAAGGACCCCAAACCTACTACCTAGTTTGATATTCCAAAAATGTCTTTCCCCTCAGTTTCATAAAATTGTTTTCCTGGGCTGGGAACCTGTATCTTAACAGAGCAGCAGTACCTTTTCTCATCCGAGTTATAGAAGCACAGAAACTATACATATAGATAACAAGAGTCTTTGTTTCAGAGTAAGGAAAAGCATCTATAATGCATCCAACCAATTTTGCGATGCAAGTTTGTTTGACATCACTGTGCAGGGGTGGGGGGGACAAATAAACAAAAAACACATCCCAGATTATTCTAGGTTCCTTTACTGTTTTCAAATATAGGGGGCTCTGTTTTCCACCATGCTGCACTTGGTGTAGGCGGCTAAGCTTGGGTAAAGTTGGTGTTAAGTAGGTGTTAAACTTTTTTACATCCCTGCACCCAGTATTCACTTTGTCTCTTTGTAAGAGTTGTTAAATTTATGCTGTCTGGCTATGTTAACTGAAGTGTAAACTCCAAATGGCAGTGGCTGAGCCAAACAATGCACAGTTAGCAAATACCTACACAGCACTTATTCTTCAACTGTGTGACTGAGTACACCTGGTATAAAATGGTAGCAGGCATGATGCTGCTCCAATCTGAAGAAGATAGTTGCTGTGCAGACTTCACTCAGTAAGAAACTTTAACAATTCCATGTTCCATATCTGCCACTCTGTTGACATCCCGGGTGAAGTGTGGTGTCTCTTCCTGCTCACATCTCTATATTGCCTCTTGTGTACGAAGTTGCTGTGTTGTCTGGCCTGTAGACAATGTTCTTCTGCATTGCATTCTTTGTGCCACTGCATCTTTGCAAGGGCACAGTATATGAAAGTCACTGAGGACTTGTGCAGGCAGGAGATGTGAGAAAGAGGAAATAGTGACACCTGAGACAAGTATTAGCTAGGGCCCCTCAACATCCAGCTACTGTTTGCCGGATCTGGTGTATGTAGGCTAATACATGTGTGCTGCACTAGAATTGTTATGAGGTAATTTTACAGTGCCCGTGGCATGGGAGTAAGAGATTTTCCAGCGAGGCAGTTTCCCCCTATGGATATATTCAGCATTTGCTTTAGAAACTGCTTGTGCCTGTTTTCATATATGGGCACCTGAGCTCCTTTCTACCCTTGTGCTACCCTCTAAATTCCCCAAGCAGCAGTAAGAAGACCAGGGATTACAACCTCTCTGTGGGCTGTTGCTGAGAAGACAAAGAGCTTGATTTTCCTTTCATTAACATTGGTGTAAAGTGGGATTATCATCATTCAAGTGAATGGAGTTGCTCTGGTATAAACCTAATGTAAATGACAGGAGAATCAGGCACAAAGGAATGAACAGAGGGAAATGGGGATATGATTGTAAGGCTCACACCTTTAGCATCTCTCAGGACTCTAGGATTCCAGTCTGCAGTTGTGAATTTTGGATGTAAAAGCCACTGGAGGATCAGTATTTTGTAACTTGGAATTACCCACAGAATTGTAGCTGCAGGGCTCACTTAATATACATACAACTGAGACTCAGGCTTGTGCTTCAGAGTAAGGTGCTGAAACAGCCTTATGCTATATGTTATTAGTGTCAGATAACAAGGTATTAGAGGAGCAGAATGTAACTCCTACAGTGGGAAATTTCTATCTCTCCTATATTATTTGTTATTCTTTTGAAGGTGTGCTAGGTGCTACACAAGTAACTAAGATTACCCCAAACTGCTTAAATCTAAATAGATAACGAAATTTTAAAAAAACGACTAAAGGATTTGGAGTGGGAAAGAGACCTATAAACAAGCAATGGGAATTATAGGTTCAGTATCTGTTTTGTTTGTCCACATTTATTTTCTTTCCCACCCCCATTTCCTTTTCACTCTTCACTTATTCCACCTGTCCTCTGGAGGGATCTGGGCCTGATCCTGGTTTGAAGATAACTTGATCAGGTCATTTGGATGCAGGGATGTGGGATGCCCTTGCCTGGCCCATAGAATTATTGGTCCTAAGTAATTTTTGTTTGTCAGTTATATTGTACAAATGGGATAGCTCAGTGGTTTGAACATTGGTCTGCTAAACCCAGGGTTGTGAGTTCAATCCTTGAGGGGCCATTTAGGGTTCTGTGGCAAAAATTGGGTGACTGGTCCTGCTTTGAGCAGGGGGGTGGACTAGATGATCTCTTGAGGTCCCTTCCAACCCTGATATTCTATGCAAGTATCTAAACACCTGCTCTTCCTACCGATACATGGCTCACCCAGGAGTTGTTCTCATCTTGGCATTTTTGTACAGAAAAGTAAATTTCAGTGTACAAAATTTTGCATTGGGTCTGCACTGGGCATCATGCTTGAGATTTCGGTAAGAAAGCCGCATGCTGTGCAGGATGTTGCACTGGAAATTTCCTCAGTCCTTGTAAATAGATGATAAAAGCTTTGACTATCTCAGTGGTTATCAGCTTGTTCATGTGTGTAATTACTTCATACAATACTCTAACCCTCTATGGCATAACAAAATTGGGAGGAATGTTGCACTTTAAAGCAAAAATAAAAAATAAAAAAAAATCTTTCTCATAGGTCCATCAGCAGTGTTCTCTTTCCCAAAGGCTAGAAGGAAATAAAGAGCAAATAATTACTGGAAGCAAATGGGGAAGATAGAGGACGTCAAAACAACCCCTGGAAACGAGAAATGCTGCCTTTAACACAAAGGACACATTCTGTGAGAAAGTAGCAAGCAATGTGAAGCACCTACAGCATACACAAACCAACTAGTATGAAAATGTGGGAAGTCAGGAAACTCACCCTAGATGCAGAAAGCCATTATAAAGTGAAAAGAATCAATTTAATTTACCACTTTAAACAAATGAAACAAAGCCAGTGCCAGATTTAATGCAGCTATTTTACAGTACAATGGGAAAATGAAGACGTTTTTAAGCAGAGACCTTACAAGTGGTAGTCTAGGAGTGCTTAGATCAGATGGTACTGTCTGTTAGAAAGGCCGGCTCTGTAATGATATTGATCGGCTTCAAGGCCATATTAGAGATGAAGAGAAGTCTCAGGAGAGAGGTTGTTGTCACCTTGACCTTGGGTCAGAGCTAGACCACTGACCCCTGACACCCAGAACTTCTGCACCAGATCATGATATCTTTCATGCCTACGGAGTAAGTCAGCGGGGGACACGTGTCGATGTGGCTCTTGCCAAATCGGAATTGACTGGCCTGTAGGAAGCTGGAGAGCAGCGGGAAATGTGGGTTAAAGTATGTCAATAATGTTTCACAAGAACAATTTCTCCCAAGAATTGTAGCTGTTGGAATGTTTTGACATTTATTCGGTAGAGAAATGTAGCATGTTTTGTGAAGCACTTCAAGAGGCTGCTGCTAACTGCTGTGGTGTATTGATCTTTCTGTTAAATTGCCTGGGCACACTTGGGAGATCATTGAGATTCAGGCAACAGGACAGAAAGGATCGGCTGCACCCGATGGTCACTAATGGTAATTGGTTTCGATCCTTGCACTTGAAGAAGCCATGATTTACTCGGTTCACAGATGAATTGTAGACACTAAATATTTTGAAAAGAAAATATACTGTGATTTCTTTTTTCTTGCCATTTACAAATTATTGCTTCCACTTCTGCGTGTTTCATATCAAATGTACGTATAAAGCCACATTGCTGAACATAAAAACATGCTAAGCAGAATTTTAAGGAACTCTCCCTCTAATCTCTCTGGCTTGTATTAGCATAAAACAAATATATTATTTGATGCTAATATAAATGAGTTAATTAAATAATAACAATAATATAAACCAGATTAAAAAATCCATCAACCTCACTCCCCATCACTACCAAGACACATCATTCTTACATCATTATGTTCGTTCCTTCATCGCTCATTGCTTAACATATGCTGATTAGAGATGCATCTTCTGGAGTCTTTATGTTATGAATGTTAGAAAGTAGAGTTGTACTGGGGATAATTATAAGAGAGGATTAATGTAGTCAGGTGTGCACAATAGCCTTAGATCATAGATTTCAGAGTAGCAGCCGTGTTAGTCTGTATTCGCAAAAAGAAAAGGAGTACTTGTGGCACCTTAGAGACTAACAAATTTATTAGAGCATAAGCTTTCGTGAGCTACAGCTCACTTCATCGGATGCATTTGGTGGAAAAAACAGAGGAGAGATTTATATACACACACACAGAGAACATGAAACAATGGGTTTATCATACACACTGTAAGGAGAGTGATCACTTAAGATAAGCCATCACCAACAGCAGGGGGGGGAAGGAGGAAAACCTTTCGTGGTGACAAGCAGGTAGGCTAATTCCAGCAGTTAACAAGAATATCAGAGGAACAGTGGGGGGTGGGGTGGGAGGGAGAAATACCATGGGGAAATAGTTTTACTTTGTGTAATGACTCATCCATTCCCAGTCTCTATTCAAGCCTAAGTTAATTGTATCCAGTTTGCAAATTAATTCCAATTCAGCAGTCTCTCGTTGGAGTCTGTTTTTGAAGCTTTTTTGTTGAAGTATAGCCACTCTTAGGTCTGTGATCGAGTGACCAGAGAGATTGAAGTGTTCTCCAACTGGTTTTTGAATGTTATAATTCTTGACGTCTGATTTGTGTCCATTCATTCTTTACGTAGAGACTGTCCAGTTTGGCCAATGTACATGGCAGAGGGGCATTGCTGGCACATGATGGCATATATCACATTGGTAGATGCGCAGACATTTACAAGCCATTTACAAAACACACTTTGATTCTCTACAAAAGAAAAAGGACACTAAGCTATCTAAACTACTATATGCCACAAAGGGCCACAACAATAGTTCCCGTAACCCATCCAGCAATATTGTTAATCTATCCAACTATACTCTTAGCCCAGCGGAAGAATCTGTCCTATCTCGGGGCCTCTCCTTTTGCCCCTCCACCCCCACGAACATGATACAGTTCTGTGGTGACCTAGAATCCTATTTTCGACGTCTCAGACTCAAGGAATATTTCCAACACACCTCTGAGCAACATATTAACCCACAGAGACCTTCCTGCCAACACTACAAAAAGAAGGATTCTGGGTGGACTCCTCCTGAAGGTCGAAACAGCAGCCTGGATTTCTACATAGACTGCTTCCGCCGACGTGCACGAGCTGAAATTGTGGAAAAGCAGCATCGCTTACCCCATAACCTCAGCCATGCAGAACACAGTGCCATCCACAGCCTCAGAAACAACTCTGACATCATAATCAAAAAGGCTGACAAAGGAGGAGCTGTTGTCATCATGAATAGGTCGGAGTATGAACAAGAGGCTACTAGGCAGCTCTCCAACACCACTTTTTACAAGCCATTACCCTCTGATCCCACTGAGAGTTACCAAAAGAAACTACAGCATTTGCTCAAGAAACTCCCTGAAAAAGCACAAGAACAAATCCGCACAGACACACGCCTGGAGCCCCGACCTGGGGTATTCTATCTGCTACCCAAGATCCATAAACCTGGAAATCCTGGACGCCCCATCATCTCAGGCATTGGCACCCTGACAGCAGGATTGTCTGGCTATGTAGACTCCCTCCTCAGGCCCTTCGTTACCAGCACTCCCAGCTATCTTCGAGACACCACCGATTTCCTGAGGAAACTACAGTCCATTGGTGATCTTCCTAAAAACACCATCCTAGCCACTATGGATGTAGAAGCCCTCTACACCAACATTCCACACAAAGATGGACTACAAGCCGTCAGGAACAGTATCCCCGATACTGTCACGGCTAACCTGGTGGCAGAACTTTGTGACTTTGTCCTGACCCATAACTATTTCACATTTGGTGACAATGTATACCTTCAAATCAGCGGCACTGCGATGGGTACCCGCATGGCCCCACAGTATGCCAACATTTTTATGGCTGACTTAGAACAACGCTTCCTCAGCTCTCGTTCCCTAATGCCCCTACTCTACTTGCGCTACATTGATGACATCTTCATCATCTGGACCCATGGAAAAGAAGCTCTTGAGGAATTCCACCATGATTTCAACAATTTCCATCCCACCATCAACCTCAGCCTGGACCAGTCCACACAAGAGATCCACTTCCTGGACACTACGGTGCTAATAAGCGATGGTCACATAAACACCACCCTATATCGGAAACCTACTGACCGCTATTCCTACCTACATGCCTCTAGCTTTCATCCAGATCATACCACTCGATCCATTGTCTACAGCCAAGCGCTACGATATAACCGCATTTGCTCCAACCCCTCAGACAGAGACAAACACCTACAAGATCTCTATCATGCATTCCTACAACTACAGTACCCACCTGCTGAAGTGAAGAAACAGATTGACAGAGCCAGAAGAGTACCCAGAAGTCACCTACTACAGGACAGGCCCAACAAAGAAAACAACAGAACGCCACTAGCCATCACCTTCAGCCCCCAACTAAAACCCCTCCAACGCATCATCAAGGATCTACAACCTATCCTGAAGGACGAGCCATCGCTCTCTCTGATCTTGGGAGACAGACCAGTCCTTGCTTACAGACAGCCCCCCAATCTGAAGCAAATACTCACCAGCAACCACACACCACACAACAGAACCACTAACCCAGGAACCTATCCTTGCAACAAAGCCCGTTGCCAACTCTGTCCACATATCTATTCAGGGGATACCATCATAGGGCCTAATCACATCAGCCACACTATCAGAGGCTCGTTCACCTGCGCATCTACCAATGTGATATATGCCATCATGTGCCAGCAATGCCCCTCTGCCATGTACATTGGCCAAACTGGACAGTCTCTACGTAAAAGAATGAATGGACACAAATCAGACGTCAAGAATTATAACATTCAAAAACCAGTTGGAGAACACTTCAATCTCTCTGGTCACTCGATCACAGACCTAAGAGTGGCTATACTTCAACAAAAAAGCTTCAAAAACAGACTCCAACGAGAGACTGCTGAATTGGAATTAATTTGCAAACTGGATACAATTAACTTAGGCTTGAATAGAGACTGGGAATGGATGAGTCATTACACAAAGTAAAACTATTTCCCCATGGTATTTCTCCCTCCCACTCCACCCCCCACTGTTCCTCTGATATTCTTGTTAACTGCTGGAATTAGCCTACCTGCTTGTCACCATGAAAGGTTTTCCTCCTTCCCCCCCCTGCTGTTGGTGATGGCTTATCTTAAGTGATCACTCTCCTTACAGTGTGTATGATAAACCCATTGTTTCATGTTCTCTGTGTGTGTGTATATAAATCTCTCCTCTGTTTTTTCCACCAAATGCATCCGATGAAGTGAGCTGTAGCTCACGAAAGCTTATGCTCTAATAAATTTGTTAGTCTCTAAGGTGCCACAAGTACTCCTTTTCTTTTTTAGATCATAGAATAAATGATGTTAGAACTGAGGCTCATCTACAAAAAGGGATGTGTACTTCCTTAAAAAAGAATGCAGCGGCAGATATAGAATAATAATAACAATCCAAAATCCAGGCAATGCAAGGCTTTTCAAGTAGATTCTTTAGGATTGTGGGTCTTGTACTCTATATAGGATACTTTTCTGAATATATGTAAATGACCATTGATTTGATAAAAGGAAAAATATATATTAAGGTTCTGGGGAAACATAATACTGTATTTCTTTTAGTCTAATTCACATAGATGTGACCTTTATCATTTATAATATTTTCCTACAATTTTTAAAAGGATAAGAGGCTGTTCTGTAGTGAAGGCTCCTGTAGTTTATAGAAACAGGAGAGGAAATATATTCATGCACAGACTTGTATAAAATATCAATACAATCCATGCCGTTCTGTGACAAAGTAGAAAATAACACAATTTAAAATATTATCACATATTGCTTATTTATTTACTGGGACCAAATATAAATATCCAGGGTCTTTTGGTTAAAATGACTATAAATAGACTGTAATTTCAATTACAATAAATCATGCATTATAGAATTCACCAAGAACAGTAAAAGAGAAAACAACGGTGTCTAAACACCACTGCACCTTGGGCATAATATGTCCATGACATTTGCAATTGATTATACATGGCCCAAATTTCTGAAATATTTACAAATGTTAGATAATGACAACCTCAAGAGAAAATCTAGAAAACAGACAGTATACAGGATATAGCCCAAGGCAATCAGTGATGAGGTCAGATCTATACAGTATGTGTGCTTTACATGAAAAAAGCCTCTACTAAAATGTCTTTACGCATAGTTTAGGGCTTTGGGATATAGCAGGTATTCTCTAGGGGAAGGTAAGGATTATTTACTAGGATCAGTAACAGGGAATTCAATATTAAAACTGACAAAGGTTATCATCTATCACACATTAAATTTACCACAGTTGTCTGACAACTCTCATAGCAACAGATTTCATTCTTAACAATTCAAAGCAATCTTTCAGATTAAAGTTCATGTGATCACTTTAAAGAACAGTTCACTGTTAATCAAGCAATATTGCTTGAGGCATCATGTTTGCCTTTCACTTCAGGCTATTTTGTAGATTGCAGAAAATGCCAAGTCCCTCTCTGTGCATATGTAGGGTTGTATGTGTGTTGTGTGGGAAATGATAGGGAGGATAATAGGGAGATGGAGGGCGATTGGATAGATCCTGCACTTGAAATAAATTCCCAGTAGCTGAATATTAGAGAAGGAGATGTCCCAGAGAGGAGGGAAGGAAAAGGAGGGCAGGAACAGGGGGCAAGGGGTGAATTCTACATTAATATTAGTTTTAAATTCCACTTTAGTCTTACTTACTTATTGTTATTTAACAATACTAAAAAATAAGGGGTGGGGGGGGAAGGAAAATATTTTTGAAAACTGTTTTGGGCCTGCAAAACCATTTCTCATCCATCTCTACCTGCCATGGCTTATCCAAGACCCTTGAGGAAGACTTCATTAAAATATACTGTATACTGTATTTTAAGGGGATTCTCTGGGGGGGCGGGGAGGGGAAAGGGGGCAGAGAAGTCACTGTATACTTTCTAACTCCTCCTTCTGGCCCAGTCTAACTCCACTATAGACACGCAAGCAGACACTGATTTTGTGGAAAAACCTATATGGGGGTCTGTTAGTCAAGATGGAAACAAATTCTTTGAAGACAAATCTTTATGTAAAGTCTGCAGCTGATTTTAGACATCCATTTAAAATTTGGAAAATATTTTATGTGCCTCTTAATGTTCTGTATTGCCTTCTTACTGGTTAAGCTTGTTCTTCTTCCTTTAAGTAAATATAACTATTCTGTTAGGCATACGTGATGTATGACAGCAGGAGATATGTGAACGTTTAATGGTAACGCATAATTAATAAATATTATTTTTATTTTTCCTGATTTTTCTAGATCCACTAAATATAAGCAAATAAGCTATTGACCTTATATTCAAAATTTATTTCCTATCTTCAATACTAATTCTGGTGAAATTAAGGTTAACCTATTAATAAAATTCATAGGTTTTCTTTTATTTTAATGATGCCTAAATGTTCTCCTGAGACCAAAAGGAAATCAAGTTAACCACAGAAGATTCAGATCCTGATGATAGTACTCTGGACAATTTTCTTTTTCCTGAGTGTGGATTAGATTAATTTTTTTCTTAATTTCATAAAGAGATAAAGAAATTTCTAATGGGTTCATTTTTTAAATGCCCCCCATCCTATATATTGCATTTTTCTGTCTTGTAATTATTGTCCTTGCCAAGGAATATTCTCTTTTAATTTATTACTTCAATAGTCATCTTAGTGGTCTTTTTCCTTGAAAGGAAATGGAATTCTACATATAGTTTCTTGTCCACTAGTTTTGAATAATTGCATGATTTTAATTGGGTTAAAAGATTAATATATTTTATAGATATAGATATAAAGCAATACACCTCAGTGGAGTTGAAAGCAAAAATGCAATTGATTTATATCAAAGAGCTCTGCAGTAAAGGGGAGTGCTGGTGGCTTTATTAAATAATATAGCAATGAAACAAAATGATGCCACTAGATAACACAAATATTGCACTCAAATATAAGTCTTCATAAAATAAAACAAATATACTGTCAACCTCTGACGGGATGAAAAGTGATTCTTCTCCATCTTGATAAGGTCCCCACTCTCATAAGAATAGTCCTGGTTGAGCAGCCAGTGGTCTGAGGTAGTAATAGTAGGGGTTTTCAGAGTCAGCTCAGGAAATAATTCCCAAGTGGGAGGTAATTAGCTGCAGCTGAGTTTACACAGAATCAGAACCCTAAATAGAAGAGGAGTTAAGTCTCATTGGGAGAAAGATGTAGAATTCTTGGGACAAAGGTATTCCCATGTTTCTAGTGTTTTATATTTATAGAGGATTCTGAGGCATTTGGGTATTTAAAGGATTTAGCCTTATGCAGTGGTCTACACCAAAGGTTTCCTCTACATTTTTCCACCCATGGTAGTGCTGGGGGATAAGAGTGAGGTGGGGGAAGAACAAGGAGATCTACCCCAGATCTCCCTAGTTTGGGTAGGTAGTGGCCCTTCTACTGGGCTGGTATGGTGAGATACTCATTCTCCGGTTTTAATGTACTGTAACCACTAGGGTAGTTTTCATAGTAGCAGCCATGTTAGTCTGTATTCGCAAAAGAAAAGGAGTACTTGTGGCACCTTAGAGACTAACAAATTTATTTGAGCATAAGGTTTCGTGAGCTACAGCTCACATTAGGGAAGTGCTAGCCTAAACAAGATGTTGACATTTTACAGCATCATGACCTCCAGGCATGAAAGGGATATTTCCAGAGACTGTGATCATTGTTGAGTTTTTATAATTGTTGAAAAATGGCCCTGTAAAAAAACAAAACAAACAAACAAACAAACAAAACCTCTGCAAACCCCAGAGAAGGTTTTTTTCCCCTTCCTGCCTAACCTGGACCTCCAGTAATGGTTTGCATGTGTTACTACTACATATCCCCCTCCAACAAAATGAAATCAGCCACTAACTATGTTATGTTCCCAATGTTCATAGTATTAAATGGTGATGGTGTTGCCCATGTGTTCCCAGTAATAACTTTACATTTTATTCCTATTAGTAGGTTGTTTTTTGTTAAACGTTTGCATGAGAATAATGTCCTAACAGACTTTCACATAAAGACTGCAAGACAAGATCCTTGGACAGCTCCACAGAGACATGTCCAGAATATTGCATTCAAATGGTTGGTTACAAGAGTTAGATATCCCAGACTTGACGGGAGCAAGGAGAAGGTGGCTTTATACCGGGGTTCTCAAACTGGTGGTCTTGACTGCTCAGAGGTTGCGAGGCTATTACATGGGCGTCGTGAGCTGTCAACCTCTACCCCAAACCCCGCTTTGCCTCCAGCATTTATAATAGTGTTTAATATTAAAAAAATGTGTTTTTAATTTCTAAAGGCGGTTCACACTCAGAGGCTTGCTGTGTGAAAGGGGTCACCAGCACAAAAGTTTGAAAACCCCTGCTTTATACCAACTTTGCACTCTAATTCCCAACACTTTCAGAAGCTAGTTCAACGCACAGTTAGGTAGGAATGTGCAGCGAACACAGATCACCATCTAGTGGTCGCCTGTATGGTGCTGATGCTCTAACAAGCAGATAAGTCCTCTGCAATGATGAAGTTTTTTATCAACGCACTCCGTCTGCCAGGTTTAGCCAACAGTTTTGTATTGATGTCAGTAACAGATTCTTGGCTTTAGCTAATCTGCCAGATGACATGGAGGTTGCCTGGTCCCTGTTCACTTCTACCCCCAACCAGTCTGCTGAGCTGATAATTGGCTATAAGCATCTAGCATGCCGACCATGGCTTCCAGATAATTAAATTGAAGGCTGGAGCTCACCAGAGTGGTGATAAGTGAACTTATATTCAGCAGAAGTGAAAATTTAACATCCTGCACTCCACGATCACAAGGATTATTATAACCAAGTGGCAGATGATGTCGAATTTGGCTTAGCCAGGGGTGACTTGAAGCCAGCATTCTGCACCATTCGCAACCTCAGCGGTCAAGAGGTAGTCACTACAAATGGCATCCTGAACTACAGCCAAAGCCATCCATGTAAATCGGATGATGACATTCTCTCACTCTGTGTGGAACATTATCACAGTGTCCTGAACCATCCTCCAGCTACTGCTTGTTCAGAGCTGGATGATCTGGAAGTCACTGTGGTTCCAGATCCAGACATTTGTATTGATGCACCAACATTGGAGGAAGTGAAATGTGCCACCTCTAAACTGAAAAACGGACATGCAGCCAGTTCTGATGGCATCCACTCAGAGCTGCTAAAATGTGCTATTGATCCTGTAGGAGAATCACTTCTGGCCATCTTTCGTCCGGTGTGGAGAACTGGAACCCTGCCAACTGCCTGGAAGGATGGTATTGTGATCTCACTTTATAAGGGCAAGGGACCGCGCAGAAAATGTAAGAGCTACAGGCCAATCACCTTGCTCTCCATTCCAGGGAAGGTATTTGTGCTTGTTTTGCTGACATGCCTGGAGCCTTAGTTACATCGGAAGCGTTGTCCCCAGCAGTCAGGCTTTACAAGGTGCAGGTCCACATTAGATGCCATTTTGGCCCTTCACTTGTTGTTGGAGATTCATCGCAAGTTCAGGAAGCCCCTTCACTTAGCATATGTTGATCTTAAGGCTGCATTTGATTCAGCAGACCATGTCGCTTTATGGAAAGCCTTAAAGGAAGTAGGTGTCCCTACCACTCCGCTGGTCTTGGTTAGAGAGCTGCATAATGGAACCACTGCCCATGTTTGTCTGGGGAACGGATGTCAGCACCTTTTAAATCAGTATCTGGTGTTAGGCAGGGTTGTGTTTTGGCCTCTGCACTCTTTTGTCAGGCAATGCATTTCATAATGCAGCATTCTGTCAGATCCATAGGCACTGAGATCAGTGATCTCTCACTCATAGACCTTGACTATGCTGATGACGTTGTTCTTTTAGCACAGAGTCCCAACAGGTTTCGTGAGGCACTCCACCATATGGAGGAGGAGTCAGCTAAGATTGGTCTCCATATTTCATGGTCAAAGACAAAATTGCAAAATCTAGGACCAGGTCCACCCGCTACTGCAATCTCTTTGAACAACAAAACTGTCGAATCAGTTTCCAGCTTTTGCTATCTGGGTTCTATACTTACCAGCTTCTCCAATTCTCACATGGAGGTTCTCCATCAGATTGGCATCGCAGCATCTGCCATGGGCTGTTTACAATGGATTTGGAATCAACATCATCTTAGTATGACAACCAAGTTCAGGATTTATTTGAGCTGTATCCTTCTCATACGGTTGTATGGCTGCGAAAAATGGATACTATGCCATGAAGACTAGACAAAGCTGGATGCTTTCCTTGCAAAATGTCAATGTCATATACTGGACATAAAGTTCAATGCAGCTGTTTGTGGTCATATGGGTTTACAGACTATTGGGGCCATTGTCTGCAGCTGGCGCCTTATGCTTTTCGGACATGTCGCAAGGATGCCACTAGACATTCCAGCGAATGCCGCTCTCTGGGTGGCTTGTAACATACAGGATAAAATTCCACCAACTGAGGGGTGGAGGCAGCCCAGAGGCAGACCCCCTATTATGTGGGTTCATCAAGTCTGTTCCGATGTTGGACTCTCAGGTTGTCAAGCCTTTGTGGTTGTGCAGGAATAGACCAAATGGAATGGTGAACAATTGCTATGGCCAACTGTCTGGCTAAGCATTGAAGAAGAAGTTAGGTAAAGAAGCTTCATGGCTGTTCTTATATATAGCTGCCTCCAACAACCTCCTAATAGAGTGGGAGGGGGGCAGTGTAGATCTCTCTCTGTATACAAAATTCACAGATTAGCATAGGTAGTATTATCCCCAGCTACTCCCTCGTATTATTGATCCTGTAGGTTAGATTCATTTCATTTAAGTCTGGCAAATGTTGAATTGTTGAATTGAATGTTTTAATATCTTCCTTATTTGTCTAATTTGCATACACTGAATTTTGTTTTTAGGAACAGAAGCCAAATGAACTTGATAATGATTCTTTTGACAAAAATGGCTACACTTAATTATATACAACTGCCATCATGTGAAGAGCTGGGCTTCAGGCTATGCAAATTCATCCCAATCAGATTCCCAGTAGAGCATCATTTTAACAATGGGGAAGAATTGACAAAGGAATGTTGGATACTGGACATAAGCTTAGTATAGTTAAATGAAAGTCAATATTTGAATTTATTGGCATCACTGTACTGATTAGATTGTCAAAATGTGTCCGTAAGTTTTGTGTACATTCACAGCAATGAAGACACTTGAATGTATAGAACATCTAAATATAGCACTAAAATTTGTGAGCAATCCATAGAACAATCCTTATGAAATTGTCCTTGTGCTGTGATGGGTTGGATCACAGAAACCCCCTGGGAGCTGCCACCTGATGTGCCAAGACTACTTCTGCTCCTGATTTCCTGCCCTGTCATCTTAGGACTCAAGCACCCTGCCTGGTTTAAGCCAGACCTGCCAGCCTGCTGCAAACCCAAAGTGAATTCCTTTCTCCAGGAACTGACCAAATGCTCTACTAAGGTTATTTAGAAATCAGGCCAGTACATGGCCAATATTCATAACTTAGAATACAAAAATGATACATGCATACAAATAGGATTAATAGAGTCAGTAGATCATAACCTTTACAATGATATGTTACATGGCATATGTAGCATAGAACACATTCCAGTTATGTTATATATATTCATGAGCGTATTTCCATAAAGCCTTATGGGGGGCACTGTCACACTCCTAGCTGACTAAAATAGAATAACAAATACCTGTGAGCAAGTCTCAATCTGCACATGCTTTTAAATTAAGTTCCAGTATTGACACAAAAACAAATGGTTATAAACTGGCCATCAGCAAGTTTAGGACTGAAATTAGACAAAGATGTCTAGCCATCAGATGAATGAAGTTCTGGAATAGCCTTCCAAGGGGAGCAATGGGGGCAAAAATCCTAATTTGTTTCAAGACTGAGCTTGATAAATCTACTAAGGAGATGGCATGATAAGATTGCCTAAAATGGCATGTGGCCCCTCTGTGACTGCTAGTAGCAAAAATCCCCGATGCCTGGAGATGGGGCACTAGATGGGGAGGGGTCGAGTTACTACAGAGAATTCTTTACCAGAATGTTTGTTGGTGGGTCTTGTCAACATGCTCAGGGTTCAGCTGATCGCCATATTTGGGGTTGGGGAAGGAATTTTGTTCAAGTCAGATTGGCAGAGACACTGGTGGTTGTTTGCCTTCCTCTGCAGCACAAGGCACGGGTCACTTGCTGGTGTAAACTAGAGTAAATGATGGATTCTCTGTAAAAGACTTTAAATCATGATTTGAGGACTTCAGTAACTCAGCAGAGGTTTTAGGTCTATTAGAGGAAGGGGTGGGTAAAGTTCTGTGGCCTGCAATGTGCAGGAGGTCAGACTAGATGATCTCAATGGTCCCTTCCGGCCTTAAAGTCTATAATTCATGAGTTTTTCAAGCAGAAAAAGAAACTAAATGTTCCTTTTTTTTTTAGTGTGAACTAATTACTCAGCTCTAGTGATGCATGAGATCATGCTCTACTGTCAGCACTTGGAAATGTTCAGTCGGATTTTCAAAAGTGATCATAGAATCATAGCAATGTAGGGCTGAAAGGTACCTCAAGAGGCCATCTAGTCCAATTCCCTGAATGGAGGTAGAACTGAATATCCTAGACCTCCCTAAGAGGCATTTGTCTAACCTGTTCTTAAAATCCTCCCATGACCGGGATGCCACAACCTCCCATGGTAACCTATTCCAGTGGTCTACCTCTGTTGAAGCCAATGGTTAAACTCCTATTGGCTGAAATGAGAGTAGAGTTTATCGACTACTGAGCTCTTTTGAAAATCTCACTGTACCGCTTTTGGAACAGATCAAATTAGTACATTTAGCCTGTGGTAACAAACATTAAGCATTTTAATACAGCTAAAAGTAAGGGTATGTCTACACTACACACTGCTTTCATCAATGTATAGAGTAGATACATGGCTAGCCCCCCTCCTAGCCTGGGTATAATAGCAATGTAGCCAGTGAGGCACAGCTTAGATGAGTAGAGTAAAGACACTCCTGACCCCTGTGGGTATGTACTGAGGTACATGCCCTACAGGGCACTCTATTTGCCAAGCAGTGACTCCCTCATCTACACTGCCACCACACTGCAGGAGTCTTTCTCCACTGCAGAGAAAGGCTCCAGCAGTGGGGAGGCAGCAGGGAAAGATTCCAGCAGCTCCCCACTGCTGGAGACTTCCCCTTCCACAGGGAGATGCAAAAGCCTTTTCCTGCCACAAGGAAAGACTCCTGCAACAGGCTGGCTCCAGCAGCTTCCTATTGCAGGAGTCTCCCTGCACCGAGAGGCTGCAGAAACTCTCTATTGTTGGCTGGCAGCTCCCTGTTGCAGGGAAAGGCTCCAGCAGTGGGGAATTCCCAGAGCTTTCCCCCAGCCCAACAAAAAATGCACTGCTGAGCAGTGATGAGCTGTCAAAAGCTGAAGAACTGGTTCCTTCAGTCGCTCCGGGTCTTCGGCGGCACTGAAGGACCTGCCGCTGAAGACCCAGAGCGAGTGAAGGACCTGCTGCCGAAGTGCAGCCGAAGACCCGGAGTGCCGCTGGGTGAGTAAAAATTAAAAAGGGATTCTCAGGGAAGCCTCCCCAGATGAGAGCTCAGGCAGGCCAGAGAGGATGGTCCTGCGGGCCGGATGTGGAGGCTTCAACCCCTTTAACAACCGGTTCTAAACCGGCTTCAAAATTTAACAACTGGTTTGCGCGAATCGGTGTGAACCGACTCCAGCTCACCACTGCTGCTGAGTCTTTCCCTGCTGCATGTCTCCCACCACATGTAGCTACACACTGCATTGTGGACGCAGCTTGCTTTTTACTGCCACATGTAGCTCCACATACCCTAAAGGTTGCCATGAAAGGTGTACAGTGTAGACATAACCTATATGTACTCACCTAGGAACAAAGAATGTACACCATACTTATAAGATGGGGCACTATGCTCTGGGAAGTAGTGACTGAAAATATTTGGGAGTTGTGGTATATAATCACTTGAACATGAGCTCCCAGTGTGACTCTGTGACCCAAATAACTAATGTGATTCTATATAAACAGGAGAATCTCAAATAGGAGTAAAGAGGTTATTATACCTCTATATCTGGCACTGGTGTGACTGCTACTGCAATACTCTGTCTAGTTCGGATGCCCGCAGTCCAAGAAGGATGTTGATAAATTGGAGAGGTTTCAGAGAAGAGCCACAAGAATGATTAAAGGATTAGAAACCATGCCTTATAGTGACTGAGCTCTTTGAGTCAATTTAGATTAACAAAAGAAGGTTAAAGAGTGAATTGATTACAGTCTATCTATCTACATGGGGAACATGAGAAAGGTATAACATGATCTAATGGCTGGAAGTTGAAGATAGACAAATTCAGACTGGAAATAAGGCATAAATTTTAACAGTGAGAGTAATTGCCCATTGGAACAATTTACTAAGGGTTGTGATGAATTTTGGCATCATCCGATGGCATGCATCCGATGAAGTGAGCTGTAGCTCACGAAAGTTTATGCTCCAATAAATTTGTTAGTCTCTAAGGTGCCACAAGTACTCCTTTTCTTTTTGTGGATACCGATTAACATGGCTGCTACTTTGAAACCGATGAATTTTCTGTCACTGAAAATTTTAAAATCAAGATTGGATGATTTTTTCTAAAATATCTGCTTTAGGAATTATTTTGGGGAAGTTCTCTGACCTGTGTTACACAGGAGGTCAGACTGGATGATCACAGTGATCCCTTCTGGCCCCAGAATCTGAATTTGGCCCTGTGGCTGTTGACTTCATTAGAGTTGCTCCTACTTACATCACTGCTAAGCCTGGTCCTTCAGTCTTTATGTAAAACTGCACTAGGATAATGTAAAACAAAAGTAGAACTCCAAGTAATTTTATACACACACGCAATAGCAACAAATTCAGAAGAATAAAGAGCAGTATATAAAATCCCAGAGTAAAGATATAAAACATACAACAAATTAAATTCTGGCTATGCCAAAGCTCAAACTTAACTGCTATATGCCACACTGCAGCAGAGCTGAATTTTCTTCCACACTTAAACAGTCTCACGGGCTCTTTGTTCCACACTGCTGGAATGCTTTTTAGAGCTTCCCACTAGATTTTTCTCTTTGGTCACCTTGCTGTGCCACTGCAGAATTTATGGACTGCAAATGTTCAGTCCTCCTGTAACTGCAGGTACCAACACACCATCAGTTACTAGTGATATTTTCCCAAGCAAAACCTTGGGATGCAAAACAATATGGTAAAAACAGAATAAAATATCTGGAATATCTTCTCAAACACAATCATATAAATACAAAGGAAGAGACTCTGATCCTGTTCCTTTCTTTCGCTTTTTAAATTGAGGGGGGGGGGAAGAAAGGGGAAGGTTGGTAACTGAGACCAAGGAATATAGTGCCTTCCTTCCAGCCAACACTTTACATTATTACAATCACTGAGAATCAGTTTTAATTTAGTCATGGATTTTTGAAATGGCTATCTTATGGCTAACAAAATGTTTCAAAAGTAATAGATGTCTTAATTAATATTGAATTACATTTCAGTTTTATTCATTAGTATAACTGAAAACACATTTAATCAAATCTGCAAATACATAGTTTTATGAAATGTAGGAAAGGAGGGTTTTTAAAAGCATGGGACTACTAAAACATCTTCTCAACACTGTGACTAACAGGAGGCAGGATATTATTACACAAAGGCCATCATGTTGCTATGGATAGTCTCTAGGTCTCTGGGATTGGAACTAGCTCAGAACAGCTTGCAAGGCTCCTTTCATGAGACTTTAGATAACCTTCTGGAAGCAAATGTTGGTCTTGATGTGCACTGTATTCAGAAAGGAAGGACAGTTAAGGATCACTTTGGATATGAGGTATGGTTTCTACACTCCCGACCCTAAACATGCTTTTCAAGCAGACAAAAATTGTCCAGAGCCCTTGCTGGTGGATCTCACAGGCTGATGGTCTCAAAACTTAAATTCTAAACACTATCCATAGGAGGCTTTAGCACGCTGTAGGCACCAAGCTCCTGGTCATTCCTAATCGGTGGGCTTGCAGACCTTCATGATCCTCCTCCCTCCCAAAATCTACATACGTTTATGGATCCTAAAATAGGCCAGCCAATGAGAGAGAAATCCAGTTTCCTTGGCAATGGGCAGCTATCACAGGACCAGAGTTTGATAACCTTACTCATACGGAACAGCACTTTGCTGCACAGCAGTCTCATTGGCTTTGAGGAGAAAGGGATTATTCAGTGTGAATGAGCACATTGGAATATGACCCATAATATTTGGAGGTGATTGTAATGATTATGACTTTAATTCCAAAGAAATATAACAAGCTACTCACCTGTAGCTCAAAAAGGAAAGTAAAAGTATTGCTCTGACCGCTCTCCTGGCCAATTACAGTCTGAAACCTAATGCTTGACAAAAAATAGTTCAGCTACGTGGTATCAGGAAATGGATGTCACTTGCTCTCTGAATTACTTTGCACTCAATGAACAATTGGAAAGTTTCATTTCAAGAGTTTTTCTTGCCAAAACATACAGGAAATTTAACTTATGGGAAAACCACTTGTCTGAGGTAATTCAAGTATCTACATTCCCAGAGTTAGTGGATCAATGAATTTGCTATAGACAACCAAAGAGTATCACAAGAGCATAATAATTAGGTGTGTTTGCAAGACATGGCTTAACCAGTTTTGTAGAGCATTCAGTTCTCAACTGTATGTATTGTTAACGTATGTCAGTCAGTCATATACTTTATTGCCATATTTCTCAAACAATAATAGACTCTCATAAAACAAACATGAAATGCCATTTCAAACAATTAGTGACTCCTAATAAGAATGTTATACTATCTACTGCTACAAAACTGAAATAGAAAATCTGAGCCCCTAACTTCATTAGATACAAATATAGTCATCTTTGTTTACTATACACCACACTATAATGTTCAAACACTTGACTTTGGATGACAATATTGAAGTGAGCATGGTGTGTATTGTTTAAGGCCTTCCAGTGCTGACTGTCAAAATGAGAAGGAGTTGGGTATGCCATCCTGCGTAGCTCAAACCTTTTTATTATATTAATTCCTTCTGCAGATGTTAATAAAGATTTCTTTGGAAAATTAGGCTTTTTTTCTACTTTCAGAATTAGAACTGTATTTAAATGTTTGCAGAGTAGGAAACAAAATAAAAACAGTTTTTCTGGATTCGATTCAAGTCTTTATAATCCTGTTTATAAACATGTTTCTCCCCTGCACTCATAAAGGGCTGCAAGTTTATAAACATCACTTACTTGGCACAGTTCAGCCATTTTCTAAGCCATATCCCTGAGAAAAGTACAATTTACAAGCCAACTGCAGCAGGTATTTTAGTTCATAAAATGGAATATGTGTCTCCAGCCTCCCCTAATTAAAAATGAACAACAGCCTTTGTTGCTATACAAACAAGGTTTATTACCATGTGGCAAAGTCACATAACTTCAACAGAATGGCCTCTAAATGGAAGAGGTTCTGGTCAGTTTCATGAGAAAGGAAGGTGTCTGATATACTGTAGTACTCCCAACCCTTCATTGATCCTTTAATTTCAAACTTTGAACGTTCATGCTGGGATAGCAGAAAGTGTATAAAGACTATTCTAGCTAGCTTGCTATTTGATGCTTTTTTTGAACAGAACAATATTTCCATAGCCATGTCTTTTTTTGCTTGTTGACAAAAACTAATAGACAAAGAAGACTGAGGTATTTCCATTTCTGGTATCCTCAGCATAACCCCTGTGGAAAGATGCTTAGGGCACCGCTGGCTAAGCAGTTATTTTTAACAACCAAATGACTGTTGGACATTTCTGTGCCTGTTGTGTTATCTAGGGATTTAAACTAACTTGAAATATCCATTTCCCTGTCCTGAAGTGAAACTGTGGATGTCCAAGAGGCCAGATTGCAGAAAACTTGGCATTTTAAAATGAAAATATATTACAATGCTATCATCTCTCTTCTCACTCCTCCCACAAATTATTCATTCAGACATATAGTGAAATAGATTGCAGCTACTGTTACATCTAACATACTATAAAGAACAGGTTGTCTGGAGGGCTTTATCAGTTAATTGTATAATGCGTGATGTTAGATTTCAGATAATGTTCCACTGGCTGAAATTTCTGTTGCTAAGCACTTATGTGTCTTACTGTGTCCTTTTCTGCTATACACTAAGAGAATTAGAGTGGCAAAGATTTCTTAGATATCTAGTTTCTGTGTACACAGTGGGAGGTGCTTTTCCATCCCCAGCTAGGAGCCTCCAAATTAATCTTTGAATATACATAAGTTCTTATCTATTGTTTCTCAGATTCCTGATAGTGCAAATAACCAGGTTCAGAGTTCCTACCTACACCTCTAAACTCTACATACCAAACTTTTCCTAATTAACTTTATATACCACACTGCTTACATTGGTATTTAAAGAGAGATTATATAAAAACTGGGAATCTCTTCATAGTATAAATCAACATATCTTCTGCACAGTAAACCTTCATTGATATCTAACATTAAAGATAGATGCACTGTTACTGTTCTTTTCAGGACAGATTCCAGATGAATAGTCAAACTGACATTTAAAGAACTAAAATGATTAGACTGAATGTAAATTGTAACCAGTTGAAGTTCCACTTTTGTTGCTTGTTTGTCTTTAGGTTTCAGCTCTCAAGGTCATTTTCAACTATTTCCAAAGGCTTTGCTATTTATACCTAGGTTTTTCTGCAGTAAGTTAGATGAAGGGCTAAATGATTATTTTGCAGTAAGAAGATGAAAGTTAGATGAACCTTGACATATTACTCAGTAGTGAATTCATATAATCAGGATTTATCTACTTTAGAAACTAAACAGTTAACCTAATCATCTCTTTTTATTGCTAATTTAGAAAAGCTTTTTTCCCTAAGTACACTCTCACTTTTCTGAATTCACTGCATGTGACCTGCACCTTTTGTCCAGTACACCATTACCAGCAGATAATCCCTCTTATTTATTGATAATTGGACAAAACTGAACAACATGCCAACTCCTGAAAACTGAACACCACTAAGAGTTCTATTCAGGTTTTCCCTAAAAACCACATTGGTTTCCCAGTTTAGTTCCTTTGTGGAATATCAATGGGAAAAGAGTTTTTGATTTTCTCATTGCTTAGGAATTCCACTAATTCTAACCTGCATATTGCATAACTGTGTAGAATATATGACTACAATGTCCTAGGACTTTTAAAATGCTAAACTCATTTAATGGTTTATAAATCAATTTGGAACATACAATGTTCATTTAAAAAAATCTTTGACTTTTTAACACACATCTGTGCGTAAGCAAGAGTTAAGCACCAAGAATTTATGAAATCTCTGTTCTGGCCCCTAAAATTTTAATCAAATTTTTAATCCCTATAATTTTAATCAAATGCAATAGCTTGCTAAGAAGATACATTACTGATAATGCCAGTGACCACTGAAACATATTCAAGGAAATGCCATACTCCATAGAAAGAAAAGGAGTACTTGTGGCACCTTAGAGACTAACAAATTTGTTAGTCTCTAAGGTGCCACAAGTACTCCTTTTCTTTTTGCGAATACAGACTAACATGGCTGCTACTCTGAATATTCCACAGAGTTATGCAGAAGTGGTAGTCATTCTTTATAGATCATCAAAGGATAACCTATGCTTGGCCTTATATGGATGCATAGTGGGGAGAAGGGATCCTCCTGGGTGAGGGACAGGCATAATTACAGCTCATCTGCTCCATTCCTACTTTGCTCCAGCTGCACAGTGCCCTAAATCGGGTGGAGAGGGTCCTCAGTGGAACAGACTGGTGTGTAGCGTGCTCCCTCTCTGTCCCCGCAAAAAGCAGCACTGAAATCTCACTTCAGCAGCAGAATGCCTTTTCATCTGGCACATCCCTGTACTGCTCCTCTGAGTTTGGGCTATGCCATCAAAAGCATGACCTAATCCAATGAAATATAGGTCTCAGAGTTGGGGGACTGGAATAAAATCCTATGTAGCCTTCAACAAGTCATTTAAACTCTCTTCTCAATCAGTTACTCGGTTTGGATAAAAGAAAAGGAGTACTTGTGGCACCTTAGAGACTAACAAATTTATTAGAGCATAAGCTTTCGTGAGCTACAGCTCACTTCATCGGATGCATTTGGTGGAAAAAACAGAGGGGAGATTTTTCCACCAAATGCATCCGATGAAGTGAGCTGTAGCTCACGAAAGCTTATGCTCTAATAAATTTGTTAGTCTCTAAGGTGCCACGAGTACTCCTTTTCTTTTTGCGAATACAGACTAACACGGCTGCTATTCTGAAATCGGTTTGGATAATGGACCTGTGTACCTTTGTCCTAGGTGAGGTGGGCTTTTGGCTACGAAATTCAGGAGGCACAGTCCGTGCAATGAGGAATTTAAAATAATCATGAAAGCTGACTGTAAGCTAAACTGTGAAGAGGCTCTCCACAGTAAATTAATAATAACAATAACAAAAATACATGTGAAGCCAAACTGTCTTGTTAAAAATAGGGCTGGTGGAAATGTGTGTGCTTAACATACACATTGGAGTATTTTTCAAACACTGAAAAAATACAATGTTAAATTAGCTATTATTGTTGTCCACAGAGAGGTGCTCCCTCTGCATTATCCTGGACGCTGTAACACATGTTCAGTGACTAATGTTAGTACATGTACTTCAATTATCCAAGATTTTTGCATTCAGCTCATGAAAAGGTGCAATAACTTTGGACAGGGTTAATTTGCATACTAATTGTTCATGGGGGGGGAAGTGTACTTTTTAAATTGAGCATTATGGGATTTCTTTTGAATCTGACTCCACATGTTATTGAATATTGTACTTGGAACATTTCCTATGCATCATAGAGATGACCAGCTGCATTAAGATGACAATACCTTAATACATATTCAAAAGCAGAGACTGATCTATGTGAAGAAGTTCAAATCCAAAGCTAAACATCCTCATGTTCTAAACTCTGACGGGGGAGAGATTAGGTATTCTGGTCTGGACTCAATCTCTACCATAAGAATGCAGGTCAGAATTTTCAAACTCAAGTTCCTAAATCATATTTAGGGACCTAGGTAAGAGGCTTGTGTTTAAGAGGTGCCTAACATTCATGTTCATTTTGATGGAAGTCATAGGTGCTCAGCTCTTCAGAAAAAACAAGCCACTTATTTAGGTGCCCAGGTAAGGATTTATGTGACTGACTTTAGGTACCCATGTTTGGAAATTCTGCTAATGCTTTTTTGCAGAACTGGCAGGAGCCATCTCTGCTTCTGTGTTTGTATAATGCCTAGCACAATGGAGACCCAAACTTGATCAGGGAAGGACACTACTTCGATATCAATAAATACATAAATAACAATCATAACAATAAATGTAGAAATTAATCCAAAATGTGTCTTGGAGACACCAACAAAGCTCTTTTTCAAGCTCACTAAAGCTTCTTTCACAGCAGTAAAATCACAGTAATGGGAAAATATTGTAGTGCAACTGCAAAATACTTTGTTCTCCTGGCAGTAAGGGAAAACAAAAGAGAAGACAAAGGGTTCAGTAATCACACAACATTTATCACCAATTCAATCAATTTCTGACAGAGAGTGAAGGTTTGATATTTAAAGGGACTAAGTGCCCTGGGCATTTTGTACTGTACAATGTTCCATGCTCATGCTTTCTAAGAGAAAACAGAAGGGAACACAATATAAATGGAGTGCAAATGTTTCATGAATTAGGTCCCAAGTTACAACTTGTTATTTTTAACCTTGGATTTATCTGGTTTACACTTCCTGTGGCTGTGCTGCTAGGAAAAACCAAAGAGCCAAAACAGCAGCACTAAAACTAACAGACAGCAAAAGCAAAATGACTTCAAAGACAGAATTTAAAGAGTTAAAGAAGTATTACTGTTTAAACAGGGTTGCAGAACTCCTATTAAAAATGGCAGTACTATAAATGTTCTAGTATTGTCAGGAATGTTCTGTTGGATGACACTATACTGTGATTTGTACACACAGCAGACCAGAGCTGATGGGTGAATGAAATGATCCATAACCCTCGCTGACACATTTAGAGCAGTTCAGCTGCACACAGAGAACAGTCCATCATTTGCACCCTTCTGTGAAAGCTGGCTTTACCAAGTGTTTCAATGAAATATGTGCAACTTCCCATTTAAATTAGTACCACATGAACCATGAAGAGCACCACAGGTATCTGTTGTAGTACCAGCCTAATGCAAAAGTGGTCTGTCTTGTAATGCTCTAACAGGAAAGACATACAACCATTCATCTGTAACATATTAAAACCAGAAGAAATAAATTACTCTATAGATGAAGAATTATTGCTTGTGGAGAGAATGTGCAAAGGTACTTCCAAAAAGCAGCTTTTACTAAAAAATTATTGCAACAGTATTTGAATTCTTAATGCATATTAAACCTAGTTCACATAATCATAAATCATCATTTTTAAATCAAGAAAATCTGGTAGAAACTTTTTAGAGGTTTATTTTACTTGTTCAAAACTATTTCAGCACTAGCAGTGAGGGAAGCACAGTCTGAGTGAATGTAAGAGCTAAACATAAAACTTAACAGTTTGCCAAGAAAAAGTGCCTGTGCTGAATTTTTCAGTTTTATCATAGAGTTTGGTGAGTATCTTAAAGAAGCTCCTGTGACAATCCAGTTGAATAAAAAGTATTAAATTCACTAAATAGTTTCTCCACTTCTTTTGCATTGGCTTTCCATACATTCTAGTGGATGGAATTTACTGGCAGGAATGTTCACAGAAACAATGAAATTTAAACAAATATTAGACAAACATAGTAAGCCCATTTTCAATTTGCAAATGGTAGTATTAACTTTAGAAATCTGATTCTAGGCATTTCACACAATACCAGATGACCTGCGCATTCAGTGAAGGTCAAGCAACACAATACAAATTTTGGAGCATGAGTACACTCAGTGCAACAAAATACTCATACACAACATTCAGACCAATCATCATTTGCAGAAATTATTTGGTGAATAATTTTTAATACCAAATATAATTAAAAAAATCATAAGCCACCCACAAAAAATTTACAAGCAGAAATTCTAAATTTGTTGAATAAATTACACTCTGCAAACTATTCATTACCGCTACTTAATGTGATGTTCATCCATGTGAATGAAACATGCTCACATTTACTAAGCAAAAACAATTTCTGCTTAAGTATTGTGCTATTAAGAATCTTTAGAAAATAATACATATCTTTCCACTCATAAGTCTTCCTGGGCAGACTCCTCCACTCATAAGGAGATCCAGTGACTTCAATAGAACTCTGTGGGGGCAAAAGAGTTTGTACACACAGACCAGCTTGCAGGATCAGGGCCATAGCCAGAGGGATATAGGAAACCATTAGGTGTTCATTAGCCATCCGACACCTAGAAATACAAATTATGTTTAACGACTGTTTGAGAAAACTATCAATTCGTCTGACTAAATTCAATGCATTTCTTAGATCCTAACAGGTTTTGATTTATTTGAAATATAACTGTGTATCAAAAGAAACCTAAGAAGAAACTCAGGATTCTAAACCTCCAGGCCTGGCAGAAAGATGTTTGCACATGTGTCCATTTATTCTATGCACTTGGGATGAATAAAAGCAATTGATCAATTTTTCAGCATCTTTTGCTCAAGAAACAGCACATGCCTCAAGGTGTCTTGGGTGGGGCACCAAAACTGAAATACCAAAAATTGATAGTCAACGTCTGAAAATTTGGACATCTGTCTTTATTTCTAATGTGTGCCTGGCAAGTTGGAAACTTGAAATTAATAATCAATTCCAGCCTTTCATATAATAGATTCTTTTGCACATGATGTGGACTACTGTGTATTATGGATAAAAAGTACATTTGTTGCAGAAATATTCTGTGTGGGTTTTTTAATTGAAAATATGCAGTGTATAGATATCAAGCATTTCATTCATAGCTATAAAGTATGAAATCTGTTATTCAAACTCAGACTTTATCTGGCATGTACCACACCCAGCTGTCTGCAAGTTTAAGTTAGCACTTGCAGCCTCAGTCCCTTACTGCATGGTTGAGAGGCACATCTGAGAGGTGAAAAATTCAAGGCCACATCATTGAGATGTCTTACACATACAGACAGGGGTGCTGGAACAATTTGTATAGTCTGCTGAGAGACATAGAACCAAACTGTAAACCTTGTATATAATGGAAACCACTTCAAGCCAAGGGGTATGGCAGCACCATCAGCATCTCTGCTTCTAGCCTATGCACACAGAAAGTCTTTAGCAGTAGCATGCACTTCTTAGGAGTCAGAGGTCAGGTGCTGCTCCATTACAGAGGTGGACAATAACAGAATCTGCACGATCAGAAATTTTTAGAAATAAAAATAAAAAAATCCTACCAAGATAACCAGAGGTAAGTAACAAACAAGGTTCCTATCCTATTTAATAACAGGGTAAGCAGAATTGTCTAGCTTCCATCCCTTTCCTCAAGCCACGCTCACCATGACTGTATTCATGACCCTGTGATCTCTAGGATCTAAACAAAAAGTAATTTGAACAGCAATTTTTCAAAGCTGCCACTTTTAGGTTGTTTGTACTGTTGTAGGACCTCCAAGTAATATGATTCAGAAGCTGCAGCATTTCTGTGAACAATATCTAAATAATCTAGAGAATGGAAGGCCATTTGTATCACTAATTTTATCCCAGCAGCTGTAAAATTAAGGACTCCATATATTTAAGCATGAAACCCCTGTGGTATTTCTTTCTCTGCTTAACATAACAGTGTTTCAAATGATAACAAATGCTTACATTAGTCATATTTACCCTTGTGACACCCAGGTACCTTTTTTATTACCTAGTGTACGTTAAATTTGTATGTGGTCTAAATGATATAGGTCTCAATCATGCAGTCCTTACTTAGGCAAAATTTCCAGGCTAAACTCCCATCAGAATCAATGGGAGTTTTGCCAGTGTAAAAGTTACAGGACTGAGTCTTTTGCTTTAACACTAATAACTACATTGCTGTCAGTTTTTGAGGATGGATTGTGATGGGATATAGCCCCATCTCACTGATAGAAAGATAGAGTATTCCTGCACCAGTTAGGTGCACCTGCAGAACATGCTCCACCTGGAGAAGAGGAGCTACTGCTAGGCGAGTGGAGCTTGCCCAGGAGAGTACTGGCAGTGAGTCCCAGTAATAAAGGGAGCCCAGCCCAGCATAATGACTGGTTTTTCCTCCCCCCTGGCCCATCTGAGGGCAGACTGACACTGCAAGCCTGATATAGGCAAAGGGGCCTGGAAGGATACTCTCAGCCAACAACTGATGGCAAGACCTGGGGAACACTGTCCAGGACTAGAGGCAATTGGATTTAGCAGGGACCACAGGAATGAACTGAACTCCTGTAGGGAACAATAAGTGGGATGGGCTTCTGAAGGGGACCCAGGGGCAAGACCAGGCTGAGGGTCAGCCAAGGACCAGGATATCCTCCTTTTTTTCTTTGTGGGCAGTGGAGAATTTTATTAATAACCTGTATTTAATCTGTCAGGGTGACTAATAAAAGATATTTGTAAAAATACTCTGTATATCACTGTTAAATGTCACTAGCTATGTCTAATCCCGCCAAGTAAAAAGACTCACATGCTATGTGGCTATCAGTTCAACCTCCTTCTAAATCTTGAAACCAATTTGAAAGTTCAACACACTTAATATTTGCCACATGTTCATGAGATTCATGGCATTTCATGGCATCTTGGTTGTTACTAGCTAACCATTTCATCCAAACATAGAGAATGTCATACTGGATCAGAGCCATAGTCCATCTGGTCCAGTATTCAGCCCTCTGAAAGTGGCCCACATCACATGGTTCAGATGAAATCACAAGAAACCACACATTATGTAGCTAATCTACCCTCCTTCCTCCCTTCACCCCCCCCATGAATGGTTTGTTCTAACTCTTGATGGTTAGAGATTGACCTAAACCCAGAAGCATAAGATTTTATATTTCTTCTGCTATAAGCTATTTTCATTAGCTATTATAACTGGATCATCTTGCCATCCATATAAATATCCAATTCCTCTCTGAATCAATACTGCCTGATTCAAGTCCCACTGAAGTCTGAGACTCACTGTCTCTCCACTGACTTCAGTATGATTTGAATCAATATATAGTCAGTTCTAAAGCAATGTTTTTATCCTTAACTTCCAGTAGCCTGTTTAGGGCATCACCATAGCTTAACCGAAACCTAAAGGACTGTTGGATTGTTATATTTTTGAAAGGGATTAAATTATTAGTCACATCCATACATTTGTGTATTGTGGAATGAAATAATTTATCATTGTAAATTACAAGTTGTATTTGAATCAAACCAGAGCTGCTTTTTTTAAACCGATTGAAGTCCCCCCAGGTATATTGCAGATGGGTACAGAGCAATTAATGATACAGCTCATCACTAACCCTAAACGATTTTACAGTGTTCTTTTTTAGATTATTTTCCTTGAACTCCTATTGCTACATACAAATTCTGTGACATATGATTTGCTAAGACCATTAACAATGCTACTCATTAGATAAGTTGGGGCTGGCCACCTATGGTTTTTTTGAGTCCAGTATGCAAACCATAAATCATACCTCACATTTGGGTTGCTAGCACCTCTCTACAAATCTCTTCCCAGAACCTAATCAATGTTCTGGTTTTCATCCTTATTAGCTTTTAAGATATTTTGCCCTGAAAACAACTAAAATGTTGCATAGGTATTGGTTTGAGAGTTATGACCATCTCATTATTTTAATCAAGAATCTTTACAGAACTCTCCCTAGAACCATTGTTAGAAGGGATTACACATTTTTCACTTGGCCAGATCAGAGCACATTTTTTATATCAGTGTAGTCTGTTTCAAAGGCACATTGCCATAATGATAATTTGCCACAAACAAAATAAACAAGATGTAAGATTGAAGATCAAATATTGGCAGCAAACTGGGAAGTTTGAGGAGGATGAGTGAGCTTTCCCCAGGCTCCTCTGATCTTCTGAGTGCCAAAACAAACAACAACCCCCCCACACACATATATAACATACCCTCCAAAAAATCACACTTTAAAATAAAACATTATAATACTATTCATGTGGGTACAAAGAGAATGTTGTACTAAATCAAGGGTAGGAGTTATGTGTATAAAAGTAAACTACTATTGGATATATTATTGATTGATTAGCATAACATTAGAATAAATAAGAAATATATTACATACAAACAGTGTTATAGCATCTAATAAGAGAGGGATATTTCCCTATACTCTGGCATTTTTCAGTACAGTTTCATGCTCACTGAATAAATTGTGCAGATTTTCCTACATGATATTCAATAGTAGCAACCACCACCTCTTTATGACCATCCAAAATGCCAGATAAATCATGTACAAGAATTGTTCTATTTAAAAAAAAATCTTTATGCCCAAATCACTTGAACAATATTAGAAACAACAAAGGCGGAAGTGGTAATCTACTTCTGTTCACAGAGTACAAAGAAAGTGTTTGCACATGATCAAGGAGAGGTAGTGGTGATAAAATCAAACTAAACTGAAAGAAATGGCTGAGAGAGAAGACAGACCTGATACAATCAAACAAATGAATGAATGGTGGGAAAAAAGGAAAAATGGCATTGAAGAGATTCACAGAGTGAGGCTAATGACCTCTTAGTGAAGAAATAAATGACATGGGTGGAAAGTGGGAAGGGAGTGAAAATGTGAGGTGGAAGTGAAAGAGAACCAATAGTCCTGGATAAAGACATATGAGGGTGGGAAATAATCCCAATGGGACTAAAAGGTAGCATTTGAGGGGGAGGGATAGGCTTTTATAAAAAGGGTCAGAGGAAAAGAATGACACTGAATCAGACCAAAGTAGAAAGCATGAATTAGACAGCATGAGGAGAGGAGAGACAAGGAGCTGATAGTATGGAAGGAGTAAGTGAGAAACAGACTGGCGTTGCTGAGAAATTTACCTGAAGGCAAGGCAGCAGAGAAATATAGCAGCTAAAGATAAAAGCAACTTGATAAATTAAGACACAGCTAGATTTATTCTCACAAGATGGAAATCCATTGCATGGTTAGATATATCCAGGTCCCATAGGTACAGTAGTGAGCTCAGCCTAAATTCTGGAAGGTTCCTGGATTTTGTGGCATTCCGGAGTGATAGACAGGAAATTCTTTGGCAACATTAATTACATGAAAAATTGAAGATTTTGATTAATCAAATATGAAAGCAAATAATAATATCAATATAAGCAGTAGTATCAATGTAAGTACACAAGTTAGTACTATGGTTTTTTTTAAATCTTGATATCAAATTCAATTTATTTAACAGTGTTCCATGTTTTCATATATCTAAGATTTTGGTATTTACAACACATCAGAATTTGTCAGAGGGGAAGAAAAGTTTTGGCATCTGGGGAGAAGTGGGTGGGATTGTGTGAAAAACACATCATGTTTCCACATGTCTCCTCTGCCATGTATATTGGCCAAATCGGACAGCCTCTGCGCAAAAGAATACATGGACACAAATGTGACATCCAGAATGGTAACATTCAAAAACCAGTAGGAGAACACTTCAATCTCCCTGGTCCCTCAATAACAGACTTAAAAGTGGCAATTCTTCAACAAAAAAGCTTCAAAAACGGACTCCAGTGAGAAACTGTAGAACTGAAATTAATTTGCAAACTGGACACCATCAAATTAGGCCTGAATAAAGACTGGGAGTGGATGGGTCATTACAAAAACTAATTTCCCCCTACTGTTACTCACACCTTCTTGTCAATTGTTTGAAATGGGCCTCCCTCATTATCACTACAAAAGTGATTTCTCCTACCTTGGTATTCTACTGTTAATTGAATTGTCTCGTTAGCACTGACCCCCTCTCTTGGTAAGGCAACTCCCATCTTTTCATGTACTATGTATATATATATATATACCTGCTACTGTATTTTCCACTCCATTCATCTGATGAAGTGGGTTCTAGCCCACGAAAGCTTATGCCCAAATAAATTTGTTAGTCTCTAAGGTGCCACAAGGACTCCTTGTTGTTTTTACTAAAATAATCCTCAGTGAGAACAGTAACAAGATAGACATTTAGGGTATGTCTACACTATAAGTGAAGCTGTGATTGTAGTATGGGTAGGCTAATTTTAATCTACCTAGCATGGGTCACAATAGTAGTGAAGACATGGGGGCATTGGCTTCACCATGAGCTAGCCACCCAAGTCCAAGCTCTCTGTTGGAGCCTGGATATGCATTCAGTTTGCTAGCCTATGCTGAAAACTGTGCTGTCACACCAATCCTATTATTGTTATCCATGTTAAGTAGATTAAAGCTAGTTTGGGTATGCCAAGAGCTACGACACCTTCACTTGCAGTGTAGACATTTTCTTAAAGTCATATTGAGGTTTAAAAATTAATACCCTACTTAGATGAATGGGACCCACTGAGAGCTATTGTTTCAGGCCATCTTGGAATTGGAAACTGCATCAGTTTATACTATGTTCACATTTTCAAGATTTTCTTCACAACCATAAGGAGTAGAAAATATTTTACTAAAGAAAATCTTTAATTCTGAAACACAATTCTACAGAAAGGGGTAGATACTAAGGCAAATTCCATGGTGAGGAATTGCAGGCTACATGGTGCCGTGGACACAACCAGTCTTATTTAATAATTTAACATTATTTAAAATATATAATGCATATTACTGTAGCGTATGTTTAACTTAGGATAGGTTGATTGCCTGCTGGTACACGAATATGTACATATGCTTCTATCTGTGCTTAAGTGTTTAATTCAAAGAAAACATTTAAAATCATAGAAATGACAAAGAAACTGATATGCAGCCAAATTAACAGATGTGAATGTGCAGGCACAGAAAACAATGATGGCTTCAAGAGATATGTTTGTCCATTTCCATGCGATAACACAAACATGATGTGGAGCACAGTGAGAAAAAGCAAAAAACATGAAGAGGATGGGTCTCAGGAACAAAGAGGAGGATGTGGATCAATGTATTTACCTATGGGCCACATGAGTCAAGGTGCCAGACAACAATAAATGAGGGGTAATATCTAACAGTTAAAGAGAGAGAGATATAATATAAGTTCGTCAGAACATCTTTTTATTACATATTTGTATAGTTCCAAAGAAAATGAGTACTTCATCTCAAAGCTCTATCATAATACAGGTTTCAGAGGGGTAGCCGTGTTAGTCTGTATCAGCAAAAACAACGAGGAGTCCTTGTGGCACCTTAGAGACTAACAAATGTATTTGGACTTAAGCTTTCATGGGCTAAAACCCACTTCATCAGATGCGTGGAGTGAAAAATACAGAAAGCAGTATAAAGATTACAGAACATGAAAAGATGGGAGTTGCCTTACCAAGTGGGAGGGTCAGTGCTAACAAGGCTAATTCAATTAAGCTGGAATTGACCTATTCTCAGCAGCTGACAGGACAGGGTGAATATCAAAGGAGGAAAATTACTTTTTGTAATGACCCATCCACTCCCAGTCTTTATTCAGGCCTTTGATGATGTCCAGTTTGCAAATTAATTCCAGTTCTGCAGTTTCTCATTGGAGTTTGTTTTTGAAGTTTTTCTGTTGAATAATTACCTCTTTTAAGTCTGTTATTGAGTGTCCAGGGAGACTGAAGTGTTCTCCAACTGATTTTTGAATGTTACAATTCTTGATGTCACATTTGTGTCCATGTATTCTTTTGTGTAGAGACTGTCCGGTTTGGCCAATGTACACAGCAGAGAAGCATTGCTGCAACATGATGGCATATAACACATTGGTAGATATGCAGGTGAACAAGCTCCTGATGGTGTAGCTGATGTGGTTAGATCCTATGATGGTGTCCCTTGAATAGACATGCGGACAGAGTTGGCAACGGGGTTTGTTGCAGGGATTGGTTCCTGGGTTCGTGTTTTTGTTGTGTGGTATGTAGTTGCTGGTGAGTATTTGCTTCAGGTTGCGGGGCTGTCCATAAGTGAGTACTGGCCTGTCACCCAAGGTCTGTGAGAGTGTGGGATCATCCTTCAGGATAGGTTGTAGATGCTTAATGATGTAATGGAGAGGTTTTACTTGAGGTCTGTAGGTGATGGCTAGTGGCATTGTGTTATTTTCTTTGTTGGGCCTGTCTTGTAGTAGGTGACTTCTGGGTACCCTTCTGGCTCTGTCAATCTGTTTCTTCACTTCACCAGGTGGGTATTGTAGTTGTAAGAATGTTGATGGAGATCCTGTAGATGTTTGTCTCTGTCTGAGGGATTGGAGAAAATATGGTTGTATCTTAGAGCTTGGCTGTAGACAATGGATCATGTGATATGGTCTGGATGAAAGCTGGAGGCATGTAGGTAAGTATAGCAGAAAGTAGGTTTCCCGTTTAGGGTTGTATTTATGTGACCATCGCTTATTTGCACTGTAGTGTCCAAGAAGTGGATCTCTTGTGTGGACTGGTCCAGGCTGAGGTTGATGGTGGGGTGGAAATTGTTGAAATCCGGGTGGAATTCCTCAAGAGCCTTCTTCCCATGAGTCCAGATGATGAAGATGCCATCAATGTAGTGCAAGTAGAGTAGGGGCACTAGGGGATGAGAGCTGAGGAAGTGTTGTTCTAAGTCAGCCATAAAAATGTTGGCATACTGTGGGGTCATGCAGGTACCCATAGCAGTCCCACTGACTTGAAGGTATAAATTGTCTCCAAATCTGAAATAGTTGTGGGTGAGGACAGAAAGTTCAGCCACCAGGTTTGCCGTGACATTATCGGGGATACTGTTCCTGATGGCATGTAGTCCATCTTTTTGTGGAATGTTGTTGTAGAGGGCTTCTACATCCATAGTGGCCAGGATGTTTTTTTCTGGAAGATCACCAATGGATTGCAGTTTCCTCAGGAAGTCAGTGCTGTCTCGAAGATAGCTGGGAGTGCTGGTAGCATAGGGCCTGAGGAGAGAGTCCCCATAGCCAGACAATCCTGCTGTCAGGGTGCCAATGCCTGAGATGATGGGGAGTCCAGGATTCCCAGGTTTATGGATCTTGGGTAGCCAATAGAATACCCCTGGTCAGGGTTCTAGGGGTGTTTCTGTGTAGTTATGTTCCTGTGCATCTTCAGGGAGTTTCTTGAGCAGATGGTGTAGTTTCTTTTGATAACCATCATTGGGATCAGAGGGTAATAACCTGTACAATATGGTGTCAGAGAGTTGCCTAACAGCCTCTCTGACCTATTCATGATAAAGTACAGATAATTTTCATTTGTCTCAGTTGTGAGTAGAGCTCATTGGGAAATAGTATTCCTGTTCCAGACAAGAGAGCGAGCAACCCATTCCACAAGAGTATGGCGGTTAGGCTATTTAGCTGGGATGTGGACTACCCTGATTCAGCTGCCTGCTGAATTATTTATACAACTGATATATTCCAACAAAAAACTGTTTCATCAAAAACTTTCCAACCACCTCTATTTATGAGCTTAAGTATTGCCCACTGGATTGCTTAGATCTTTTAGTAGATGAGAAGGCTTTTGAGAGGGTTGAATTGTATAACAGCTGTTCTGAAGAAATTTGGCTACAGCTCTGTCTTTACTAAGTAGAGTGGAAAAAAGACAGATATCCTGTAGCATCAATAATGGTCAATGCTTCTGACTCTCATTTGTTCAAAGAAAGGTAGAAGACAGAGTATTTCCTTTGTCCCTCTTCTGTTCAGTAACTCATTGAGGTTCTTCAGTATGTCTTAGTGTAATTATCTATAAAGAAAAAATATTCCGAAAAACCACACACACACATGGAATAATAACTACTGATAATCTGCTCACACAAGTATGTAAACCAGAAGTAATTCCATTGAATTTAATGGCCTTACGCCAGTGCAAAACCAGAGTGAGAGGAGAATCGAGTTCTTCTTAATATATTCAGAAGATACTTCCTTGGACCCTAATTCAGCTTTACCATAAGCATGTGTTTAACTTTAAATATTTGCTTAAATTCCACAGAAGTCAGCACTTAAGTGCTTCTTGGAATAGGGCTGGATTTAAGCATGTGCTCAAGTGCTTAGCTGAATTGGTATCTTAAACATGAAGGTGCTCTTTTTCATTATCCTGGTACCAGTTCCTACCCTGGTGTATTTAATGGGTTCTGCCATTTTCTGAATTACAGCTGATAATAAAAAGAATAATAAATATTAAATAATGTAGGTATATAATATTCATACAAAATTACACTATAATAAGTGTATTATTATAAATAAGATAACCCCAGGAACTGTAAAATAGCCTACACTAATAAATATATTTCAGATTTGCTAAGAATTCACAAATTATAAGACTCTTATTTATTACTAATTTTAAATGACTTTTTCTTAAGTAAATCTTATGTAAATGTTCATCTTTGAAAATATTAACTGGGGGTAATAATTCGTATACATTTTGTGATGTTTAATAAATATAAAACAAAACACATAAAACCATTATGTCTTCTTCAAAGTCTTCTCTAATTCAATAATGAAAGCAACATTATAGCAATATTCATTAAACACTTACAGGTTATTGACCTCTATAGCTGAACAGAACTGAGGCAGTCAGCCTTAAAGGACAAATATATCTTAATTTTTGTCATGGGTGGATTAATGGCTTGCCTTTATTGATAACATTTTCTATTCAGCTGTACAGGGGACTCAGAAAATGAAGCACAACAGAAGGATTAGAAAACAAAGACCATAATATGCCTAGCTGGACACACCATTTATTCAATTTTGTGATAGCTCAATTATCAACTACAGAACATTCCTGTTAATATATTTACATGATGATATTTAAGATTCAAAGTAAAATATACTTTAGTGACGCTCTGAAAACCAGCTATGCTGCCTTGCCATAAAACTGCAGACGCAGAGTGGATTTAATACCAGAGCCTTATGGAATATGACACTCTAGGAAGATTTTTCATCTACATCAACTGGATAATGTCAGAAATTTGTTTGCATTTGGGGATTTTCTACTAAACAGGAATAGTAAACAAACATGTTACCACTGAGATTACATGTTGTGCCAACATATATTATTTGTAGTTTATATGAGCATATCATAGAATCCTTACTTTTCTAAAGTAAGGATATTACATTTTAAGGTAGACCAATATGGATTTGATTTATTTCTATATTGTTTCTTGAGCTAGATTTTTAATATTTTAAACACTCCCTGCCACACTCAGATAAACTAAAAACTTTATAATTGATTTCCCATCATGGCTGATTACTTGGATGTTTTTGTGAAAATTGATGTTTTTAAATAACCTCCTTGTCTGCTTGACTTGTTCATTAATGTCCCAATTCATTGTTGATGACATCACAATCACTTCCATGGCATGAGGAGAAATCTGATTTAAAAGATTCTGTTTAATGCACTAATGTATACCCCCCACTTCACACTGTAGTTTAAGAGATGTGTTTATGTCAATTTATGTAAATGAAGATATAGATAGAGAACACATAAAAACTATGGGTAACTATAACCAAAAAAGTATGGAAATTAAAAATGAAACTTGTCATTCTATCATTGGGTTATGTCATTATGCCTAGGTATAGGATCATGTATACAAGGCACCCAATTTTTAAAGGTATTTATGTATCTAAAGATATAGCTAGGCATGACATTAATGGGTGTTAGGAGCCTAGTTCACTTTTGAAAATGGCACTAGGCACCTACCTGCATCTGTAGGTACCAAAATACCTTAAAAATCTGGCCCTCTATGACATTCTATAATATTTCAAACAACTGTGCAGTCCCTGAACTGCATAGATATAAGAGTATGATTCAACCACTTCACTGCAGGTCCTCTTTATCTTCATCTGTGCTAGGGCAGCATCGTTTTGATGTTCTGACTTTTTCTTAAAATCACAGTGGCATGTTTTGAGATTTTGCCTGATGTGGAGAAGCAAGGAAGCAGTTGCTAAAGTAGAATGACAAATTTAAATTAGAGTATCCTTGATTTGAAATCTAAAGTCAAACGCCTACATATACTTGAACATAGTTTCCTGTGTGTTTCCTGTGCATTATATTTCCTTATCTTTCTTTGGAAGTTAATGTCTTTTACATTTAAGGCTCCTTTGGAGCATGAGCTTCTATAAATACATAGCATTTCGGAATTTTCAAATATCAGCCAAGATAAGTCAATGTTTTATGTGTACATAGGAGCATTTTCAAATGTACTTATTTGACTGTATAGAATATAAGTTTCACTGGAGGTTGGGAACATGATAAAAACCTTGGAGCTTTTAGGTTCAGTCAAGTCTATCAACACTATACATACAGGAAGGAAATACAGGACTAAAAAGATGACTATTGGCATGATAACCCTTAATGGCTGTGGAAGTTTCAATGAAAAAAAAATGGGGCCTGATCCTACTCCCAATAAACACAACGTTAAGACTCAAATTTCTTTCAACTGGAATTGAATCAGACGCTTAGTATACTGGCTTTTCTTGAAAATAAATGTAATACAAAAACCTGCACTTTTAATTTTTGCCAGTTTAGCTAGTTTACATCTCGGACAATATCTCAGTCTGCAATTAGTCCCATTAATCAATGGGACTAACTCAAAGGGTAAGATTCTACTCAATGTAAAGGTAGAAGAATTTAGAGAAGGAGGGAGAACCATGAATGATCTTGAATCACAGGAGTACAAAAGTACTCCTAATTGGTTTTGATTCTCTTTGATAAAAATGGCCAAATTATTTTCAGATGTGTACAGTCAAGTTATGAATTCTTGAAAGTAATGTTTTCTAATGGAAATTCTGGCACACAGTTAACTAGAGCTTCATTACCAGGTACAGTTGTAATCAATAGCTTTTGAAATGCACTGATTTAAAATGTTATTTCAAGGTGTTTCTCATACAGAGGGCATTTATAACCAATGTCTATGAAGTGAGATGATGATGTACAATAGCCTTGTATGAGAGGTAGCTGTGTGGTGGAATTTCTGAATGTGAATGTACTATGCTACTGCAAGAGTTCATTCTTCCAGTTTTTACATTTACACTTTCTTTTAATGGCAATAGCAATTATGATTTTAATAAGATCATATTTAAATTAAAACCACTTATTGTTTGGGGACTCCTGTGGATTATTAGGCACAAATAAACACTGAACTTAATGAAATATATGGAGTCACATGACATAGAAATCATTACAAATAAAGTGTACACAAATAAGGCAGAGTACAATCATTACATTTATTTTCTAAAATAAAATTAGTCTATCTAAAAGTAATAAACGTGACTAAACCCTGATATACCATCTTCTACACCTAATAAACTCTCCTTTGTAAATCAATAAAGGTGTGTTGATATAATTTAGTTAGACATGAGACCAAATTTAAGATTGTCTGTGTGTTTCACACCAATGCTTTCTTGATCTTTAAATACTCCTTTGCTGATGTTTACACTTTGCAGTCAGTTCCTGAAATCGACTGATATTCAATACACAATTTCTGATATTATCATTTTCAGTTCTGCTATCTTTCTTATTAAAGAGCAAGTTTGTACATCCTGTGATTTCTTCAATTGTATCCCACCAATGTCACACTAATGTCACGCTTGCCCACGTCACATTTGCTCACACTGAATAATAGCTTATTTGGTAAGTAGACCCATTGAGTACTACATACAGAGCAAGGTCTCAGTTCAGGACAACACTTGAGCACATGCTTAATTTTGAAGTGTGTAATTTAAACATTGACTTCAATGGGACTTAAGCATATGCTTGAAGGTAAGCATTTGGTTAAATGTTATCTTGAGTAGGGATGCTTTCCTGAATTGGGGCCCAAAGCATTAATGAATGTGGAGATAGCAGAATCAGGCCTTCTATTTGTAGATGTGAAAGTGGAATGACCAGTTAAAACCATACAGGAAGGAGAGATCCACAGGAAATGGAAGAAAACATAGACATAGACTTACACCATATTCTGCAATTTAAGATGGGGAAATGTAAAATAATGTGGAGTAGATCAATGGCTACAAGTTAATGATCATGGAAAGAATCTAAGAGTGGTAATAGATAGGAAATTAAATCCACTGGCTCCATACTTGGCAATTAGGAATGAAAGCAGAATAGTGAACTTTATACTACTACTGTATAATATGCTTTTCACTTTTCATCTGATCATATCATAGTGCATTCCATGAGTTAATACTCACAATCAACAAAGAGAGAGAGAGAGAGAGAGAATAGAACAGAAAAGAGCAGCACATTCTACAAGGGAGTGGTGAAATCATATCCACAGAAGTGGCCAACATTGTGACCATTATATTACAAAAAATCAAGGAGAATGAAGACCTTAGAGATACATGGTACATAATTTGATATTGACAGTTGGAGAGTCACAATATCAGCAGTTCCTTTCAAAATGTAAGACCAAGAGCTGGAGAAGCAAGAATAGCTGAGCATGGAATTTTGAGAAACAGGAGAATAGCAAAGTAGAGAAATGACATACTGGCTCTAAGAGAGACAAGGTTGATGAGGTAATATCTTTTATTGGATCAGATTCTGTTGGTGAGATATCATGGGCGGTGTCCCCAGCTCTACCCCTTCCACCCAAGGCCCCTCCCCTTCCACCCCCAGCTGGAGCCCAGAGCGCCCCCCCACCCCCCGCCAGGCCACCAGCCCAGTCTAGCCCCCAAGCCCAGGCGCGTGGGAAGGTGGACAGCTCATGGCCCCAGCCTCCCCAGCCCCAGAGCATCGGAAAGGTGGGTGGCGCGTGGTCTCAGCCCTGTATCGCAGGAGGGTGCAGCCGGTGGTGTGTTGAAGGAGCTCAAACTGAAGTACTGGGGGGCTGGAGTAGGACTGGAGCCGCCGCACGCTGGGAGCTGGGGGGCAGGGCCACGCCTAGCTGTTTGGGGAGGCACAGCCTCCCCCAGACTGCGACCCACCACCCATGTGAGAGATACAAGCTTTTGAGCTCTGCTCTAACATTTATTTGGGGGTAAAAGTGAACTCACTGTTTTGGCAATAAAGGGTGTGTGTTGATTTTCCCATGTACAGTTTATAAAAAGTTGTCAAGGAAGAGAGGAAGGCATTGAAAAAAGGAGATAGAAGAAAAAAAGAAGCCTTCCTAACAGCTTGTTGTTGGAACAAAACATTTTTATCCTGTGTCTCTAATTTTAAACTTGCTATTAGCTGTAAAATAAGCTATACACCCACTCACTCAAGCTGGAGAAAAGTTTCTAAGGTTCTTTACTATACAACTTATCAGAGCAAGAGATAAAGATACAAAATGGTTATATGCAGAATGGTTGGAAAAGTTATTGTACACAGACTTTTTACACTATTCCACATCAGGTTAAGTGTCTGCAGTGCATATTTTAAGTCTTCTTAATTACCTACTGTAAACTCCACACAATGATAATTCACAAGTTAATTTAAAACTGATAAATTTAGCACTTTCTCTGATTTCCACAACTTAGTTATATGTTCCAGACTGCCCACAACATTGCAACTCAGCCCCAGCTATTGAACAATAATGCAGTTTTTCTGTCAGCCAACTTTTACAATTTGTCTTATTTTTACTTCATGAATATTCTCTCTCTACAGTGTATATATAAAATATTATTTTATATGGTATATATAGAATATTTTCTGTGTTCTATCTACATTAAGTTTTGAAATATGTTCAATAGCAGAAATCTTTTACCATATGTAGTTTAAATTTATTTATGGGTACACCTTGGCCTCCCTTTCCACACATATGCCTACTTATACATAGAACCTGCAGGTCAGAACTGGCTAATACTATAAAAACCAGAGTCTGCAAATATTTATTCAATTTCCAAACGGGCATTTACTTTGATTATGTGCACAGTCCCTATAATTCCTCACTGAACAATTCTGAACAATAAATATTTGGAGAATCTTTTCTTCATATGAAGACCTATATTTGTAGGCAAAGATGTTCATTAGTAGCTGGTATCCATTATCATTAATTATTCTCCCTTTTAATAGGTTTCATTCATTCAGTGTAACAACTATGACAACATATAATGCATATGGGAGAGTTGAATCTCCGGTCTTCAGCACCAAAAGTGCAGGTTTCTTCTACTGGAGCCAAAGGAGAACTCCTTAAACTGTGCAACAGTACCTGGCTTTATCTGAGGTTAGCCATTTAAGGGAGACATAAGTGTTACCAAGGCTAACAACGGATTACACAATCATGTAGCGTGAACAATACCTGGCAATTTAACTGACCAAACGCAGGCCCACAGCCTATCCTTGGTACATACAAACTTTTTGGCATGCACTTATAAATAAGGAATATATTAGCAGAATGAAGGTACTGTTCACAAACAAAAAATCGTGTGTTGGATTTGTTGGATAATTTATTCACAATGAATTATTCAGCCAACTCTATTGCAGGTCCTGTTTTTTCCCTCTTCAGTTATATAAAGATATTTTATGACAGCTGCCTACACGAATGTTACCTATCCGTGATTATTTTGTTACCCTTTCCGACTATCATCCCCTCTTCTGTCTAGCTCTGATGTCAAAGCAAGAGGTGCTTTGTTTTCTCACTGATCATCTGATTTGCAGGTGAATCACAACTTTAACCTTAACAACAGATAATGTTGGAATGTTTCATGATATGGGTAAAAGAAATCATACTTTTAAATTTTGAAGGACACAAACTGCCCACAGTGAAAGACTAGGCTGTCACACAAACAGAATCCACTTCATGTGACATTCTAGCATTCAGATTTCACGATAATAGACAGACAAAGTTAAGGATATCTAAAAACAATAGACTATAGTGACTCAAACACTAACTAGATAAAAATATAAGATGGCATGTAAAAAAATGAGAGTATATCTGATATAAAGAACATAATATGTTGGTCTTCCATTAATTCCTTCATTTGTTTTACACTGTCTTTCCTTTTCTTTTTTCACTCTCCCTTTTCCTCGCACCCTCAATTCCTTTGTTATTTCCCCTTTAATGACTAACAGTATCTATCTAGGTCATTCATTTACCTTGACTTGTTTTTCATGTTGCAATACATAAGCACCCAAACTACTTAAAAAAATCCTTCTCCTGCTTTGACAATAGACAAGACACTTTTTTCAATAATAAAGCAAAGATGCATTTTTTGAAAGTAAAAATAGGATGGTGACTGTCTCTCTACTGAGTCACACATGCTCAATTTTCAGCAAGATAGTATGTTGTATGGTCAGAACTTAGAAACTCCCATTAACTTTGCTTCCATTTTTGAAATTGCTTTAATAAAAATTATAACTACTTAAAATATTTTTGTTTAAAATTTGTAATAAATTTGACATGAATTGTAAAAGTAAATGAGTTGGTAAAATGTGTGCAGTCTTTCTGTTCATTGGGCAATGCATTTTCCACTTTCTTCTGTTAGCTTAAGAAAACTCTGAACATTCAATTAGTTGAATTAATGCAGTGTGCAAATCCCCGTCCTTGATGGAACATACCATTTTTGCCCTATTATGTGATAGATTCAAATTATGACACAGCTGCAACACATTCATTCTCAGATCTGCACATGTTGATTGTTGCCTTCAACAGACACCATGGAAGCAAGTGGAAAAGCTGTCTGCCTCTTACTAAGCTGGATTGAAAAGAGCAAGCTACCCACAGTGTGGCTTGAGGATTGCAGAGCCACCAGTATATTAACAACACTCAGCTTTATGTCTCTTTTTTCCTGGATCTGGATAATGCAATCCCTTCATGTTTCCTGTATCTGTTTGTGCCTGGGGCTTGGCTGAGAGCTATCTGTCTGTCAGAAGAGTAAGTCCATATAAGACAGTGGTAATGCTGGCTGACTGGAGGAGATTCCTGATTCTTTACTGAGAAAGTATACCTGCCATTTATGGAAACATTTAATAACTGCGGGTCCTATTGTATCTTTAGGTGCTTCTAAATCAGTGGTTCCCAAACTAAGGGTGCTGCTTGTTCAGGCAAAGCACCTGCTGGGCCAGGCCGGTTTGTTTACCTGCCGCATCCACAGGTTCGGCTGATCACAGCTCCTAGTGGCCGTGGTTTGCCATTCTCAGCCAATGTGGGCTGTGGGCTGTGGGCAGCGGCGTGGGCTGAGGGACATGCTGGCTAACCTTCCCACAGCCCTCGTTGGCCTGGAGTGGTGAACCGTGGCCGGTGGGAGCCGCGATCGGCCGAACCTGCAGACGCGGCAGGTAAACAAACTGGCCCAGACCGCCAGGGGCTTTCCCTGAACAAGCAGCACCCCTAGTTTGGGAACCACTGTTCTAGATATCCAAATAGCAACAGTATCTAATGTGTACTTTTCCTCCTAGACATTGCTGGGCAAGGAATGTGTGGCCTTTTCTTTAGATGTGATTCTTAGCACTGTTCTCTCTCCATTTTATTGCTACAAAACACATTACACAGGTTATCCTTGAAGGACCTTTTGCTATAGCTAACACTAAAAGTTCAGCAATGGTTGGATATCTGGTGTACTCTGACCACTTCTTATGCTGTTATTAAGTGTCTCATTGTTATCTTGTGGTCCCACCTGTCCCCAGTGTTTCTTTTCTTATACTTGGAGTATAAAATCCTTAGGTAGGGACCTCCTCTTTGTTGAGTGTGTGTGTGTGTGTAGTGTGGCTATACACAGAACTCTGACTCCCATAGCTTTGATCCCTGACTGAGCCCCCTAAATGTAAAAAACAATAAAATAATAAATAAGTGCAGAATATTACTATTCACTCACTTAGTAATATTCAGCTTGGAGCTTATTACCTCAATGATCCATAGACTGGACTGGCTTTCATTAGATTTCTGGCTATAATTCAAGCCTTGGTTTTCATTTATAAATTCATTTTTGGTTTGGGTCTTGTGTTCTTAAAAAAATAACTTTCAGTGGGACATAGGTTCCTATGTTGCTTAGGTGCTTTAGAAAATGTTAACCTATCTTTCTTGTAATCCTCCAGCCCATCATTTGAGATCAGTGCTCAAGCTGACAGAATTCTTGACTTCGTACAATCCGGGTTCAGGGACTGGGCATTCAAATTTAAAGACCCTTGACTCTGAGACGTTATAATCCTAGCACTATATCCTGAAAATCTCTGTTTATTAAGACCTTTCTGTAGGAGGCGGTTTTGGGAGTGACCTTGAGGTTTTTAGTGGCTAGGGAGTTCTTTGACTATTATCAGTTGACACTGCACTTCCATAGTATGACTCCGACAAGTAGGACTGCTGATAAGAAACTATGTTTCATTTCCTGGTCCCAGTAACATGACCTGGGTCGGTATATCTGTGATTGGATGATACCCCGACCACAGGAAAGAAGGGGTTAAAGATCCAGTTATTCACATTCACTTCATCTGGGCAGTAATTAGGCAGTTACTTGTCAGCCAGAGAAGGTGGGACTAAAGAAGGATCAGGTGATAACTTAGACCCCTGGGCCTTATAGATTGGTTGAGAGAATTCAGGTAGGCAGGCAGGCACACCAAAGACTATAGGTGGTGAGAGGCCTCTGGAAGACTTAGGCTGGGCAGGACATTGCTCAATACCAGAGCCAGGGCAAGGAAATTAAACCCAAGGAAGGGGTTGAGCACAGGGCCCAGAGGATAGGTTGGTTCTTTGGGACTTTGAAATACAGATGGACATTTCACTATCCCTGACTCGAGCTACTGCCGACAGCAGGACTTGATGCCAACTCCGTTCCCTCTTCATCTGGGCAGCCTACTATCTAACCAAAGAGAGAACCTCAAACTTCACATCTGTTTAAATGCCTACTCTCTCTAGGCCAGACCTTCAGTGTAAATCAATGTGTCTTGAAGTCAATACACTATATCACCTTACTGAGGATCTGGCCCTTTGACTGGAAGCTGGGTGTTTGTGAATGTTTCATGTTCTCACTCCTGTTGGTGCTATTATTTATTGAGCACTCAAAGTAGGCTAGGTGGTACACAAACATATAATGACTACTCCAAGGAGTATCCATTTAGAACAAAATACAAAAACCCATCAACCCAAATATGCTTGTAAAAATTATTTGTCAAGTACAAAAATTGAATAAGTAAAAATATGATCAATTTGTGGAGAGTTCCCAGTCACACAAGGGAATTCTGGTGCATGAATTAATCACAGCAAATAGCTCAACATAACTTGAACATTTGGTATAGATAAGCCCAGTTTGTAGTTTGACTGCATTATAGATAAAGTGAGGCAGCTAGATCCTTTAGCCAACACTTTCTTGGTATCATGTGTTAAATAGCCCATTTCCTACAGCATGACCATCTATTCTCTTTTCCCTGTGAATAAAATTAGCTTTCTGTTCTCCAGACCTCTGGGTGAGACTCTTGGATTGCTATTCTCCCACTCATCTGTGCTATTTTTTCCCTTCCCACAAAGCTTCTTTCTCTTGATTTACTCTCTCTCTTCTCTTGACCCTCAGCAGACCTAGCTACTTTGATGATATTACGGGATGACAGCCAAAGCTGAAAATAAGAAAAAAAGTATGCTGAGAAACTAGGATATTTCCCTGAAAAGTTCAATATGTGTCATCAGTGGTCTTGAAGCCAAGATCGTTGTACAATAAACACAACTGGCATGAACTTGGATGTCTCCCAAATGCAGATGGAAATGTCAAAGAAATAATATACGAAAACTTGTCATAAAGTGAACAATTCCAAAACACAATGCCTGCCCTAGAAAAAAAAAAGAATCTCTCTTGGGTAAAATTAAACAAATCACATTGATAGGTCATGGGCATGAGAAGTGGCTAGAGTCAACTGGAAAAAAGAGGTAAGGAGTGGGAAAATAACAGCAGTTATACTTGAAAACTATGAAAGTAGTCCATACAATTAATGGAGAGAAGACTGAAACAGCCTGAAAACAAGGTAAATTAATCCAGGCGAGTGACCCACACTCCGTGCTGTAGAAGAAGATGAGCTGTGGGTCTTAATTTACTAATTTTGGTAAGGTACTTTGAGAGCATTAGATGGAATGTCCTATATGCGTGTGAAGTATATACAAATATAACCTTAACAGAGAAAATGTCAACTGACCTTATCAAATATGCAGAACGTTCTTGGCAACTTTGCCAAACTATGGTAAATATGAAAGTAAACCTATCTTCTAGGAGTTCAGGTAGAAATCAATCAGCCTTGGAGATGACATTTTAAATGTAACTATGAAATCATGAATGTGGTTTGAATAACAAGGATTTAAGGGTGGGGCAATTCTAAACTGGCCTGAGCTGAGCCTGATGACACAGACTAGAAGATGGTAGTTAAGTGAAATGAGAGGTCCAGAGTGAGGGAATAGATATTTCATTTTTATTCCCATTGAAACTATGAAACCACTGTAAAAACTGTCATGCTGTCTGACCCAAAATCTGCTTTGATTAAGAAAAGCGCTGGGGACCATGTTATGCAAATCAAAAACACGCTTCTATATCTCACAGCTCAAATGTGGAATCAGAGCTATATATTCCCTATATCTAACTAAGTGAGATGCTCTGGTGAACATTGCAACCTTGGGCCTGATTCTCATCCCATTTAAACTTTGATGGAATTACACTGAGGTAAAACCAGTGTGAGATTAGAAGCAAGATACTTGTCTTCTGTGGAAAATGGTAAGTAAAGAGGTGTAAAAACACATATAAAATGAGGTTATACTTTTGGTTTAGGTTGATAAGGACAGAAAAGAAAGAGATAATTGGTGTTCAGGTGGTCTGAAAGATGGACTTACAAAGGAGAAGGTGCTTATCAGCAAGTAAATTTTCCTTTACGTTTAGGACCAAAGTTTGACAGGTAGAGGCTGCAGATGGAGTGAAAACAAGCACACATATATGTGCACCACCAACGGCTCCTGTTGGTGCACAAATGACAGATTGCCAAATTCACAGACTTTGTTTCATAATGACTTTATGTTCCAGCTGCTGAAAGTGTGGCCCTATCAGATGCCACAGAGGTCTCAAACCCAGGCTTGCTAATCAGGAGCCTTATCCTCAGCACCACCAAGCTTCAAGGGCTGATAAGGGAAGTGCTGCTAATACCCCACCACTAGGAGCTGTACCTGCTGGTTCAGCAGGGTCAAATGACTAACAGCAGACTGCTGACTGAACATCACCAGGTATACACATTCCTGTCCCATCCCTTGTCTGAGCAACTAGTTGCAAGACCAGTTGTTTCCCAGACCTCTGAGACCAAGTTCCTGCTTCCTCTCATGCCTGGTTCCTTGTTCCTGCTACCTTGCTCTGACCTCTGCTTTCACCTGTGTCATAACTTCTGCCTCTGACTCGAGCTTTGACTCTAAGCATGACCACGACCCTGACTGTACTCCTTGCTCCAACCACTAGGTCAGACAGCTCATGTTTCAGACCCTAATAGGCCCTTACTGTTTTGCGATACATGGTTGTTGTTTTTTTTTCAAGTTTGTTGTCTTTAGTGACCTCCTTGTTTATTATAGGGAATTACTTAGGTTAGATACCAAAAAATGGCACTTGTACACAGGTAGCTCAGAAAGTAATGCATGGGAGCCAGCTCCTGGGCTATGCTCATGGCCATAGGAGGGGCATCATTTACTTTAAAAAAAAAAAAGGAAAAGCTACAGCTCACTTCATCGGATGCATTCGGTGGAAAATACCCCACTGTATTTTCCACCAAATGCATCTGATGAAGTGAGCTGTAGCTCACGAAAGCTTATGCTCAAATAAATTTGTTAGTCGCTAAGGTGCCACAAGTACACCTTTTCTTTTTTGCGGATACAGACTAACACGGCTGCTACTCTGAAACATTTACTTTAAGTCCCTTGGTATCTCCTTTACTAAACCTGGCTTAGGGCCTCCTAAGTCCGTGGCAAAACGTACTTGCATATTCATCAGCTGTCAATAGTGCCCTAGTCTATAGGCTCCTATAGCAGCACAGAGCAGCCAGAATGTATTGTACTCCAGCCATGCTCCCATAAACTCCCCATGCTCCCATGCTCCCAGAAGAATGCTTCCAACTCATGGTGATGCTTCCAATGTGCCCCAGTGCCGATCAAGGCATTGATGACTCTGATTCTGTGGTTGTCTCCACCAGCTATCTGCCCCCTTTACACCAGTGGACCTGTGTAAAGGGTGTGGATCACAAGAGAGTCAGTGTCTCAGAGTGTTTATGTCTTTGAGTTGTGGTATATTATTTCTGAAAAGTTGATAAGAATTTAAGCAACTCTTTAAAAGTTTGTACAGTTTAGAAGTGTTTCTCTCAGGACATTCAGCTGTCATTTACAGGTTCTCTAGCATTGCATAAGAAAAGTTTGGGGATTTGAAAACTCTGTACAAATTACGAGAGGTCATTTTAAATCTTAAAGGGTTTTCTGGTCCAGCTTGCAGAGTAATGGGGCTCTGTGACAGAGTAAGGGGTATAATCTGTGTCAAGTCTGCAAGGTGGGATGAGTTGTCCCTCTCTGCATTATGGAACAGCTTGTTTTCCATCTTTCTTTTATTGTTGTGTTAAGGGTTTGGATTTTAAGAAATAAGTGTTATGTTGCCCATGCATCAAGAGTATTTTATGTCTTTATGTAGCTGCGCTGTATGAATGCTGTATATATACGACAAAAGAAGTTATAATGTCTGCTCAGACAAAAACCATGAAACAAATAATCTTTAAAAATAACTTCCAGGACACAACATTCTGACTACTATAATATTGCTCCATAGTAGCAGCTGCTTTACATTAAATATCTGCAGTGAAACCCCGACCCCATTTAAGTCAATAGGAATTTTGCCATTGACTTTAATGGGGACAGGGTTTCACCCTTGATTTGGAATAAGCTTAGTCAGACATATTTAGAACTCCCAAAGCAGCTACTACCACAGGTATCACTTTACCTTGACAAGCAGACATGCAAAGTTTGCAGAGAATCTAGGAAAAGGGTGAGCAACTTCCTTCATAAATTTCCTTCCCCAGGTTTTATTAATGTAGTACCAGTTCCAACTTCAGAACCAGGTGTAGAAACAGCAGGGAAGCTGTATAAGTTTATAACTCTTGGTATAGAAAAGACACTTTTACATTTTCCAGAGTTTCCCACCATTCCCATTTTCTCCTTTTTCTTGCATTTTTGTCTGCTCTTGTCTCTGAGTTTCTTCATCTGGGAGAAGAGCGAGAGATTGTCAGTTCCTGCATGTGACCCTGTATTGATTGTTGTTCCCAATAGTTCTTCATGAACCATTCTATTCAATGAATGAGGAAACAACTCCTGAGGGAAGCTTCAGAAAAGTTTTCACCTGCTGGAATTAACAGAATCACCAATTAACGTTATTGTAAATAAACAGATTATAGTCTACGTGACAGGCAATTTCTCAGTCCTTTTTTTATTACCAATAAGACTATGTCCCTGTGTGCCGAGCAGATGTGAGAAAGAAAACTGCAGAATTTTTATGAAGCCTTTCCGGTTCTCTAAGAAATCAATCAAGAGGCTAGGTCTACTGTATGGATCAATCCAAATATTTTTATAGGGCCCTGCTTAGCAGTTTCTAGGCATGAAGGCAGAGAGATTTTGGCTGAGTCCAAATTATGATCAGGAAGCTCCTATGTCAATATAAGCAAGAGTGCTAATCAAGTTGATGACTGACTGAGAGTGGAGGTTCAGAATGCTGTAGTGATTTCTGGCTCCTTTACAGATTTCAGAATAGACTCTGCCAACTTGGCAGGCTGGGGAGCTCATTGTGGCAGTTTTTCATATGGGGAGAAATGGTCCAAGGAGGAGCTGTAACTCTATATAAACTGTCCAGGACTGATGACAGGGGCCTCTGCATCAAAGAGTCTGGCCAAGAACAGAGTGAATTGTTGTCTCCTCCTAAAGACAGACAGCATATTTGCAGAATGCTCTTTAAACCATCAAGTACCTGTGGAGACTCACTCCATATCTCTAGCCAAATTAGTAATGGTTAAGAGGGAAGGTCCTCTCAGGTATCAGTAACTGGTTAATAGACAGAAAATAAAGGGTGGGAATATATGTTCAATTTTCAGAATGGAAAGAGGTAAATAGTGGAGTCCCCCAGGGATCTGTACTGGGACCTGTCCGATGCAACATATTCGTAAATGAGCTGGAAAAAGGGGTGAACAATGAGGTGGCAAAATTTGTAGATGTCACAAAATTACTCAAGATAGTTAAGTCCAAAACAGACTGTGAAGAGTTTCAAAGGAATCTCAGAAAACTGGGTGATTGGATAACAAAATGGCAGATGAAATTGAATATTGGTAAGTGCAAAGTAATGCATATTGGAAAGTGATTCCAACTATACATACAGAATGGGGTGTAAATTAAGGGTCTGGATTTAGACCCTTGAAGTCACTGTGGATAGTTCTCTGAAAACATCCATTCAATGTGCAGGGGCAGTCAAAAGAGCAAACAGATGTTAGGAACCATTAGGAAAAGGATAGATAATAAAATGGAAAACATCATAATGCCACTATATAAATCTATGAAACACCCACACCTTGAATACTGTGTGCAGTTCTGATCACACACCCCTCTCAAAAAAGATATATCAGAATTGGAAAAGCTACAGAGAAGGGCAACAAAAATGACTAAGGGCCATAGAACAGCTTTCAGATGAGGAGAGATTAGAAAGCCTGGGACTGTTCAGCTTGGAAAAGAGACGACTAAGAAGGGGTATAACAGAGGTCTATAAAATCGTGACTGGTGTGGAGAAAGGAAATCAGGAAGTGTTATTTACTCCTTCACATAACACAAGAACCAGAGTTGCCCAATGAAATGAATAGGCAGCAGGTTTAAAACAAACAAAAGGAAGTACTACTTCACGTAACGCACAGTCATCCCATGGAACTCGTCGGGGATGTTGTGAAGGCCAACACTATAACTGGGTTGAAAAAAGAACTAGATAAGGATGGGATGAAGGACAGGTCCATCAATGGCAATTAGCCAAGATAGTAAGAGAGGCAACCCCAGGCTCTGGGTGTCTCTAGCCCTCTGACTGCCAGAAGCTGGGCGTGGATGACGGGTTGGATCATTCAGTCATTGCCTGTTCTGTTCATTTCCTCTGGGGCACCTGACATTGGCCACTGTCAGAAAACAGGATACTGGGCTACATGGACCATTGGTTCTTAGGTAATTTGACTTGACTGTATATCTAATTTATATAATTTACTATTTGAAGAGAATGGATTTTTCATAAATGTGGGGTCATTAAATATATCAGCCTAATTATTTTGTTTTAAAGTAAGCTCTCAACTTAAGACACCTTAAAGGAATTCCATTTGTAGAGACTGAATGCTCAAGTTCCTTTAAAGTAACTTGAGTACCAGGACTCAGAGGCATCCAAATCGCTTGTCACTTTTTGAAAATTTCAATCACATTATTTTGCATCTCACTTCTAACGTGAAGCTGTATGCTGGACTTGTGAAGAAATCTAAAAAGTTGTGCGACTCCAGTCTGACCATCTGTTTGCCAGTCCAAACTTCTTTAGATATTTTTTAGGGATGACAATGAAGAAAATCTTTTTAGGGTTCTTGACAGATAGGTAGACCTTCTTGGAATTTAGAAGCCAGAAAATTCATATCATATCACAGTCTGATATGTTTTGTGTTTACGTGGTGACTCAGCAGGGCTTCTCCCCAGCTTAGCAAGCACTCACTGTCATGCCCAGTCTCCTTTAAGTCTAGCTTTATTTGTTCAAACATAAGGACATAACAGACAAAACACAGTTCTTCAGCTCATCCTCTGCCGTAGGCTTTCATGGCCTCCTCTTCCAGGCTCTCTGGCAATCCTGCTTCTTATAGCTTCCAGTCCCAGACAGCTTCCCTTCTCAGTCAGCTCTTTTCTCACAGCCAATTCTCATTCAAGCAGCTCTGCTCTCCTTCTGGACCACCTGGCCCCTTTGTTCCAGGGACCAACTACCTGAGTTAGCTCCACTTCTCTGTAGTTCCCTTCCACAAGCACAGCCTGCCCCATGACCCCTCATCTTCCTGCCCTCTGACAGGCTTTTACAGCCCCAGGTGTAGCCCTGCCCCCTTTAATTGGCTCAGTTGGGCCTACCTGTTCTGACATAGGGAAGTTGGATCTGGTCTATTCACAGGGACCCATATGCAACATATTTAAGCTAATACTAAGAGCCAAAGCTCATGCAAGTAGTCCCAATGACATCAGTAAGAGTTGCATGATCTGGCCTCAAACTGCTACTGAAACTGTCCAAACAGTTTCTGCAGTAAAACTGATCACATCTGCTATTTCATTAAGTGTTATGGAAAAGCAAAAAACTAACTAATCACTGCATGCAATTTTACAACTTTCTATGGCAGGGGAAGGGAGGGAGGGGAGCAGCTTCCGCTTAGTGAAACAGAAAATGATGCAATTAACGCATTACAGTAGAGATGCAGGAGGTCAAAGTTCAAAATCAGTCAGTCAGTCTCTTTCTCAGTCTTACTCAAATGATCAGCAGATCCTTCTGTAATAATGAGACCCTGTGGCATGTGTTATGGAACTTGTGTTTTGTTGTCTGAATCTGAAAGTGTTAAGGAATTTATATTCTGTTTTCTTAACACATATTTGTGTTTTCTAAATTTGCCCTCTTTTGGAATTTATTTCTGTCTCTTGCAATTCTGGGACAGTGTGAGAATTTCACATAAATCTGCAATAAATGGAGACATGTTGGAAAACTCTTTCAATGTTACATCATTTATCCTTCCTGAAAAATTGATTTTATATCAGATGAGGAAATACAACATTGTCATTACCACTTGCAGCATTGTAAAGGTCCTTTTCCAAATGACACTAACAGACTACAATACAGAATCATTGTACAGTCAAATTGTTAATTTTCTAAATATAACATACTGTACTTGAATTCTAAATTCATTCATACAGTATCTGATTAGGCTCAGTCCCTCATTGTTAACATCAAAGTCACTCCTGTTTAGTTATCTTTGTTTTTTTCTTGATGGAAAGTTTCTTTTTTAATATACTTTCCATTTCTCTGAAAGCCCATTGTTAATGTTGACTTTTTTTCTTAAGACCTATAAATAGTGAGAAATAAGAACTACTGGCTATAATTGGCTTCTCTCTGGCTGGAGAGAAGTTGGGATGTAAAAGCAACATTCACAAGAAATTGTAAAAAGCAAAATAATACAAATGTAGAAAGGTACAGTATATCCAAAGCTTTGTCTAGAAATAGGAACATAATTATAATCCTATGCACATATTAGATATCTTTGTTTTCAATTGGGCCATATTCCATAGTGCAATCCAGTACATAAGAAAGGAAACACCAGCCAACTAATCTGGTTGCATATTGAGATAATCATATGTATGTCACAATGCGAAGTGTATATTTTATATGTAACATTTTGTGCACTGGATTGGCCTCATAATATACATAGTGGAATTAGTGAGGGGATCAGGTAATATATGTGTTTCCTTAGTGTATGTCAGCATGATACAGAAAAGTATAATCCAGACCATCCAATCTAAAATACAATTAACCTCAGAGAGGTCTCAGAAAAGACAAGTTTTGTTACGCAGATGTTTTGTTCCTTGTTGATTCTGCATGACTAACCTTGAAAAAGTGTAGATTTGTAATGGCCCTTGAATGCCTGAAATATGCTGGAGGTGATATACTGAGGTGTCAGCCCATTGCCTTGTTTTTTACACTAATAGGTACATTTTGTTTATGGTTCTGATACTGGTTGATTGATAAGTATTAATAACACTTCTTAGAAGCTCATAGGTTATTTTGCCCAATTGCTGTTGCATGGAGCACATTGGAGTTGAGACATCTAAGATCCCATTAAGAGTAACCCAAACTGGAGGCTCCCCTAATGCATACAGCTTTACCAGACAGGTGGCATTTACTCTGTTGAGAAGACCTGGGCCAAGAGGAGCAATTTGCAGTTCTTTGTAAAAGAAGCCATATTCGCATTGTTGCCAGCTTCCAAATAGTGGACATTACAGGTTTTCACTTACATCTTAGCCTTGGTCTACACTATGGGGTGAGGTCGAATTTAGCCACGTTAGGTCAATTTAAAAATGACTGCTTCCACACAACCTACCCCGTTCCGTCAACCTAAAGGGCTCTTAAAATCAACTTCTGTACTCCTCCCCAGTGAGGGGAGTAGCGCTAAAATCAACCTTGCTGGGTTGAATTTGGGGTAGTGCAGACGCAAATCGACAATATTGGCCTCTGGGAGCTATCGCTCTGGACAGCACTTTGAAGTCCAATGCACTAGTCTGGTACACAGGAAAAGCACAGGGATTTTTTTAATTTCATTTCCTGTTTGGTCAGCATGGTGAACTCAGCAGCACTCAGCAGCACAGGTGACCATGCAGTCCCCCCAGAATTGTAGAGCATAGAATGTTTCTACCCTCCCCCTATCATCTCCATCCCTGAGGTTATCACAGATTAGAAGGCAAAAAAAACGCACTCGCAATGACATGTTTTCCGAGCTCATGCAGTCTTCCCGCACTGATAGGACACAGCTTAATGCATAAAGGTATTCAGTGGCAGAGGCCAGGAAAAAATTAAGTGAGCATGAAGAGCGGAGGCAGGACACAAGGCTGATGGAGCAACAAATGGACATGATGAAGCATCTGTTGGAGCTGCAGGAAAGTCAACAAGAGCATAGACCCCCCACTGCATCCACTGTATAACCACCTACCCTCCTCCTCATGTTCCATAGCCTCCTCACCCAGAGGCCCAAGAATGCAGGGCGGGGGGGGGGAAGGCTCCAGGCACCCAGCCACTCCACTCCAGAGGATGGCCCAAGCAACAGAAGGCTGTCATTCAAACAGTTTGATTTTTAGTGTGGCTACAATAAGCAATGTGGCCTTGTCCTTCCCTCCTCTCCTACCCCACCTGGGCTACCGTGTCCATTATTTCATTTTTTTTAATTAATAAAGAAAGAATGCATGGTTTCAAAACAATAGTTACTTTATTTCGAAGGGGGGAGGGTGACTGGCTTACAGGGAATTAAAATCAACAAAGGGGGCAGGTTTGCATCAAGGAGAAACACACACAACTGTCACACCAAAGCTTGGCCAGTCATGAAACTGGTTTTCAATGCCTCTCTGATGCACAGCGCGTCTTGCTGTGCTCTTCTAATGGCCCTGGTGTCTGGCTGCTCAAAATTGGATGCCAAGCAATTTGCCTCAATCTCCCACCCCACCATAAAATCTCCTCCTTACTCTCACAGATATTATGGAGCACACAACAAGCAGCAATAACAATGGGAATGTTGGTTGCGCTAAGGTCTGACCTAGTCAGCAAACAGTGCCAGCGAGCTTTTAAACATCCAAAGGAACATTCTAACACAGTGGTTCCCAAACTTGTTCCAACTGCATGGTGCTGCTGGCTGGGAGAGCAGTCTGAGGCAGAAGCCTCCAGCTTGCAAAAGAGCAGGAGAGCAGAGCTGCAGTGGAAGCGGTGGAGCCATACACCATGCCCTGGAGGTTGTTAGGAACCAGGCAGGGAAGACGTTCCCAGAACCACCGGCCAAGCTACATATCCAACGAGGACAGCTATCAGTCCTACTGCGCCATCTGCTGCAACAGTAGTAGGGACGGTGAGTTAAGAAGGCTCCGTGCTTGCTGTGGTATGGCATTGGCATAGGTAACCCAGGAAAAAAGATGCAAAACAATTGTCTGCCATTGCTTTCACGGAGGGAGGGGCGACTGACAACATGTACCCCAAACCATCCGTGACAATGTTTTTTTCCCATCAGGCATTGGGAACTTAACTCAGAATTCCAATGGGCAGTGGAGACTGTGGGATAGCTACCCACAGTGCACCGCTTCGTAAGTCGATGCTAGCCACAATAGTGAGGATGCACTCCGCCGACTTAATGCGCTTAGTGTGGACATATGCAATCGACTATATAAAATCAAATTCTAAAAATTGACTTGTATAAAATCAACTTAATTTCGTAGTGTAGACATACCCTTAGTTTGTAGCAAACTCAGGATTTCAAGGAATGCTAGAGGATGGGACACAATGTAAAATCCTTCCTTTAGGAGCAAATGATCAGCACCTTTACTAGGCACAGCTTTCTCAGTAGCAAAACCAAACCCTTGTATTTGCTCCCCTTGGCAATCATGCTGTATTTCATCCAAGTGCAGGTTGCATGGACATTCTTTATGTTCCCTTTTAAAGAACAATCCTATAACTTTGGTGGCAGCAGAATATACACAACAGACAAATGTGTCCCTTTACTAAAGGTCTGATAAATTTGGGAGATTTTTTGTGACATAATTACAGCTTGGTCAGCACCTGCTATTATGCATCACTATTTGTGATAAATAGCACTTTGCTCAGTGTGTTTCAGCAAAGTCACTGAGAAAACTGCAGTTCTGTAAATCACCTGCTAACTAGTGCTGCAGCAAATTGTTCTCCAGAGTTATGAACTCTAGGAAACTAGAGCACCAAAGCTCATGAGACATACCCAGCTCCATCCTCACTTGGCTCTCTTGATGAAAAGGTAACCTCAGAAACTTGCCTAAGCTAAACCAGTGTGTATGTAGGAGTGTATGTGGGGGGCAGGAGTGGAAGTATGTAAAGGGGATAAAGATGGGGAAGGAGGCTCAGTTCACTAATTCACTGAGCTAATCCAGCCTTTTCAGTGCATGAGTCCTGAGTCAACGTAGCTGCTGAGATATACACAGGGCTTCAAAAGAAGCTCATTTGTGTAATGAGTTTACTGTGAATGTGATTTTAATGCATCGAGTCTGTTCTCAGACTGCCATGAGAACAGATGACAAAGATGACGAACAAAAATAGCAACTTAAAACTATTTATAGAGAGGCAAATTATTGCCAAACAATGTTTTAGTCTTCTTTTTACTAAAAGCATTCACATATAGGCAGGAGGAACTTCCAATTGCAATGTCAATGTTTTTTATACAAAAGGGGCTAAGGAATATAGTATAATGTTCTAAGCTAGCTCTGAAGAGATGAGAGGAAAGGAACCTTCATCAACAGGCTCCCACAGTGCAGTAATCAGATCCTATCCCCAGGAGGAACTGGGCTGAAAATCTGCTCATTAGGTAGTTAGCAGAATGGATGTTAGAGCTGGAGAGCACTTAATTAGAACATTTGCCCATTTCCTGCCACTGCAGGATTGTTTCTTACTGAACTATTTCTAGTGTAGTAATTCACTCTGGATTCATTCTAGCTTTTAAACCACAGCCCTGAGTAGGGGGCAAAGCAGAGCCACTACAAGAGAAACATGGAAAAGATTAAGCTGCAGAAATCTCTGCTGGGGTTGCAGCTCATCCTTTCTTGTGAAAGCCCCATCTCCTTCCTGTTTCCTGTAGGGGTTTCCAGTCATGACAGTCCTTGCTCTCCCCAGAACACAGGGATGACTATTGCACATGGGAGAGGTTATTCTGCACCACCTCCACTCCTGTGTGGCTAGGCAGGGGGCACTCACATGCAGCCTTTTGCATTAGTTCCGTGTATCTAATTGTGCAACAAAGTCTTTTTTTCTAGGTTCTCATTGAATGCTACTTATATTATGCGGTGGCTTTTGACTGCTCCCTCTGTTGATCTTCCCACTTCTCTTAAGAAAATGAAGCCTTTTTAAAAACATACACAAAAAGCAGTAATTATTGGCACTGTTCAAACAAGAAAACCCAGATTCAGCCTTTGTGCAAAGCCAGTGGAGTTGCATCCACTCACTCCAAGGCTGAATTTAGCTTGAAATGTTGAACTAAAAAACAGAACAAACATCTTCACAGTAAACATAACCCCCCACCACCACCACCCCCAAACTGTCTATGATTTTGAGTCAACTGAGGCTTGCAGGCTCCTCACCCAATCTGTCATTCCTTGCATACCCACCTTTTGGGTGCACAGTTCAACCTCTAGAAGAATAAAATAAGGTCTGGTCTTGCCAGGAGACAGCTAGAAGTGTAAGTAGTTATTGCTAGAAGTGTTGTATACAAAAGATAAGTATGTTACTCTATATCCAAGTGTATATGTAGATGGTTAATTCAAAGAGCTTCAGCCAAGCAGAGAATTTCTTGCATTGTTCATAAGTTGGTAGGTCCAATAAAGTTGCTCTTGCTGTGTCATACAAATGACTTGCTCAATGCAGCACTTAATAACTACAAGGAATTCATCCCAAATGGAAATAAATCCTTCAGTAAGGAAAGGTAGCAGAAAGAATGGAATCTGAACTGGACGGGGAGAGAGTATGTGGAGCAGGGAATCTATGTATGCCATGGAAATAACAGGAAAGCAATCAGGGAATCTTTGAACAGAAGCAGGTATTAGTGTGTGTGAACAAGCAAAGAAGAAGCAGAGAGAAAAAATATGGATTATATAAATTGTTAGTAAATGTGTGAGAGGGAGAGAAGTCACCAAGGAGTCTGTGAATGGGTGAAAACAGCAGAGGCACTATGAAAAACATCAGCAGTGTTGCCAAGTCTCCAGATATCTGGAGCTTTTGTCTTCCTGGAGTCATGTGAATACATGAGAATTTCAGCTTTCATTTTAAAAAAAGAAGTTTCTAGCCCTCAGTGTTGTGGGGAAAAAATGTGACATGAAAAAGCACCAAGCACTTATTTTTCCAAATCTCATGATGTTTAAATTGATCTCACGAATTGTAAAGGCTTGGGGTTGACTATCAAGGCAGTATGGCTGGGAGGAGAGTTGTAAAAGGAGCAAGGTGGGCCTCACAGTGGGTGTGTCAAATTTTCAAAGGTCTCAACCTGGCTTCTAAAATTATACCTGCAACTTGCTATACCCAAGTTCCTGTACTTACATAAGAAACTGAATTGTACCATTACAGTTACAGCCTTAGAAACCACTTTGGCAAAGTAGCCTCTTGGTACATCTACATAGCTACTTGCAGCCTAAGGCAGCGAGCCTCTGAGCCCCAGTCAACAGATTCAGGCTTGCAGGGCTTGTGTTACCGTGCTAAAAATAGCTCTGTAGACAGATCTTTTAAGTTGCAGTTTGGGCTCTGAAGCCCACTCTCCTCCCTGGGCTTCAGAACCAAAGCTCCAGCCCGAGCCCCAAAGTCTACACAGCTATTTTTAGAGAGGTAGAGTAAGTCTTGTCAGCTCAAATCTGTTGACCCGGACTGGGAGGCTCACTGCCATGGGCAGGGTAGCTGTATCCTCTGTGCTTTGGAATGAGTAGGAAGTTGTTCGGGAGCATGTGCTAAAAATGAATGGCAGAACTAGCTGGCATAAAAGTTTCAGTGTATAATTTATTATATCTGGTCCCCCAAGGAACTAATGAAAAATGTACGTGAACCTAATATAAACATGGCACCGAACTCTAAATCTTTATACTCTAGCATTTATTTTTGTTTTATACAGGTGAACTAGTTGTAAGGACCAAATGATTTTTGAGAGAGACCAAAGCTAGGTATCAAAAGTATGCTGTAGAGCTGGTCAGGAATTTTTCAACATATTTTTTTCAGTGGTACATGCCAATTCTTCAGAAATAAAATTGTTCCTTGGGAAATTCATTTTGCTAAATTAACAATTTAAAAAAAAATGAAGGAAAAAAGGTTGCAATATCGTCAAAACAGACTGTTTTGACATTTTTTAAACAAAAAGTTGTTTTTCAGTTTCAGATGCCTTTGCATTTCTGAATTTAAGTTAATTTATATTTTAAAAATGTTAATAAAAGGTCAAAATCAAACAGGAACTTTCACTTGCCTCCTACTGCCCACTCCCTAACCACCAGGCTACAGAGTCAGTCTTGTGTGCCTTCTGAACAATTGGATGTATAAGTACTTTATACAAGCAAAGTGGAATAGTTCCAACAGAAGAGACTGAGAACTGCAGCTAAGAATACTGCGTTGTCCATTGGCGGGGGCACGAACCTACATGATTGGAGACTGGTTAAGTCACTGCTCAGGCAGAATGGGGAATTGAACAGAGGTCTTTTACATCTTGGGTGAGTGCTCTAACCACTCAGGGTTGAGGGGGGAACACCATGACCAGCACCTCCACCTCCTCCTGTATGAGGTCTGATGTGGCAGATGATGTTCTGAGAATGCTTAAGAACCTGACAACCAGATCAGGTAAGGTACGTGGGAGAATGCCTACTTTGCCTAGATCCACTGTGGAAGGGTCTAGGCATTGAACAGCTCAGCAGCATAAGGACTTGGGTGGTGGTGCACGTGTGCACTGCCAGAAATGTAGGTAGGAATTTAGGGGACTTTACCATCAGAAATGTAGATGCTAGGGACCTGAGGCACCTCCCAGAGTTAGGAGGGAGTTTTGAGGATCTAAATTATGCAGTTAGGTACCTAGCTCACTTTGTGGCACTAGCCCAGGGTACTCGCTCTACACCTGTTCATGAGGTGCAGCTTATTCACCCAGTTACCCTAGGGTCATTTTGCTGGAAGGTTTCACCTCATCCTTGCCCTCTTTCAGGGTGCTGTGTACTCTCAGGGTAGGAAAAGAGCAATATTGTCCTCTGCTGAGTACGGCATAAGCAATTGTTCCTGACCTTCATACAAGCCATGTGAGGTACAGGGTCCTTGTTTCCTGGCTTACCCTCATGCATCCACATAAGGGCTAGGCACAGGGTGGCCTTAAATTAGTGGCAGATATATCTGGTTGAAAGTTTTTTGACGAAATTTTTGTTGTTGGAAAATACCAATTCACCAAGAAGATTCTCAGGTCCAGGATGGAATTTCTGGAACGAGAATCACCCCAGAACAGCCCAGTGGTTAAGGCATTCACATGGGAGACCCACTTTGTGATTCAGAGTAGGGACAGGAATCTGGTTCTCTGACCTCCAAAGTGAGTTAACTACTGGGTGACTACTCAAGTCAATCTTGCTCACTATTCCAATGAATATTTACTTATCGGTACAAAGTGGAACAGCTCCAAAAGGAGAGACTGAGGGAGAGACTGACTCTATAGTCAAGTAAATAAGGATTCACCTTGTTCTCTTACAGCCCAGCTGAGTGCCTTAACTGCTGAGCTATTGGCTGTTCTGGGGACTCTGAGTAAATTTATACTAGATAAAAAACTCACAACACAGCCATGGCTAGCTTGGCAGGGCTAAAAATTGCAGTGTAGATGGTTGGGCTTGTGCCAGAGCCCAGGTTATTAAACCCAGCAAGTGGTGAGGATCTCAGAGCCTGCACTCCAGCCTAAGCCAAAAATCTACACTGCAATTTTTAGCCATGCAGCCCAAACCAGTGCCAATTAACCCAGTCTCTGAGAAATGGTGCTGTGGGTTGTTTTTACTGGAGAGTAGACATAGAATGATAGAATCATAGAAGATTAGGATTGGAAGAGACCTCAGGAGGTCATCTAGTCCAACCCCCTGCTCAAAGCAGGACCAACCCCATATAAATCATCCCAGCCAGGGCTTTGTCAAGCCGGGTCTTAAAAACCTCTAAGGATAGAGATTTCACCACTTTCTTAGGTAACCCGTTCCAGTGCTTCACCACCCTCCTAATGAAATAGTTTTTCCTAATATCCAACCTAGACCTCCCCCACTGCAGCTTGAGACCATTGCTTCATGTTCTGTCATCTGCCACCACTGAGAACAGCTTAGCTCCATCCTCTTTGGAACCCCCCTTCAGGTAGTTGAAGGCTGCTATCAAATCCCCCCTCACTCTTCTCTTCTGCAGACTAAATTACCCCACTTCCCTCAGCCTCTCCTCATAAGTCATGTGCCCCAGCCTTCTAATAATTTTCGCTGCCCTCCACTAGACTCTCTCCAATTTGTCCACATCCTTTCGTAGTGGGGGGACCAAAACTGGATGCAATACTCTAAGTGTGGCCTCACCAGTAATGAATAGAGGGGAATAATCACTTCCCTCGATCTGCTGGCAATGCTCCTACTAATACATACCTATGCTTTTTCATTAAAACATTCACAATGTCTCATTTTCATTCTGATATAGAACAAATCTAATTTCTGAATCCTCAACATCTTGTTTTCTGATCAGCCCAAATTGCAGAAACTCTTCCACACAGCTTTGCTGCACACAGCATATGCAAGCTGTCTGAGATAACTGCACACCACTGGGAAAATTTCATCCAGAACTTGCAATGTATTTACTTAGGTAATTTACAGCCCATGTGTGCAAGATATCTGCAATTTATTTCCCTCCTGAATTTTCAGAATATATTCTGCAAGAGACCTTGCAAAATAGGTGTAATTCACCCTGTACTGTCTTGTAAATATTTTTGAGAATAACTTTAATCTATAGATTGCAGTCCATATGCCTATTATTTGCTGAAGATGTTTTTTACATTGGTTTGCAAATAAAGACATAGGAAATAATACACACCACATGTTTGTTTAAAAAGTATAAATGCAGAAGAACCACAGTGCCCTGACTAATAAAACTAGTAATAGTATTATTTAATACCACCATGAGCACACTCTTATCAATTGAATAAATTGTAAAGCCATGTTCAAAACTATTGCTGAACCAATAAGATGTACAGAGTGTGTAGTACACATAGGCTTGGCAGAATTTGATTTTTTTATATATATATTTTTGATAGACAATAGTGATGTTTATTTTTAAGCATTTTTATTTCTATTGATTTACATGATCACAGTTCTGTACAATTATGAGTTTTAAGCTTTTTCATTTTTTATTGATTTTAAATTTTCACAGTTGTGGGGAGTCAGACGATGGGGGACTTAGAGAATAATTATTTAATGACAGGATACATTGAGATTCAAAAAGTTAAAGCTTTATAACTGTTAAAACAACAAACGTCAACATCACCTGCCAAAATATACAAAGTAAATATACTTAAATCAAACTAACAAATTCTCAAGCAGCATTTTTCTTACTTTGCCTATCTGTACATTTTGCTTATTATCAATTGAAATATTTGTTGTCGGTTTGTGTATGTATGATTAAATTGATATTTATTGACATTTACTGATAAAAATCAAATCCTTCCAAGTTTAAATATACAGCAGTATCACAAAGCTTTCTAGTTTGAACCCACTGAAAGAGATTGCTTTGGTTACAATTGTAAAAAGCAGTGGAGAATCTAACAGTAACTCAGATATGGGAAGGACTAATGAGAGATTTGAGCACAAGGAATGAACCTGTTGGGAAGGTAAATTATTAATGTTATAGATTAAAAAATTTCCACTCCATCCTGGACCTCTGGAGCTAGAACCTATCCCACATCTTCAAAACCTTTTTTACATCATGGGCACAGCTGCCAATATTCAATAAATTCTACCCTGAACAACTTAAATTTTCAATTTTATGGCTATTAAAAGAAAGTTAGAAGCTGTTTAAGGTTCCCATTTCGGTGATAAAATGTTTGATTGTTCTCTGCTAGATGTTAAAATGGATTGAGGCTGTGGATAAATCAGTACAGAAATCACAAAAGCAATTATATCTAACACGACATTCTTCCTGGTGGTTCTGGGTCTCTAACACCTGGTAAGGATGACTTTAACCAGACACGTCATTTTAAATGGTTTAACATACAAACAGTAGAAAACATGATTTCTTAAAAAAATATTGGTTCTTTTTTATTGACCTAATCAAACCACCTTCAGCCATTTTGAATTTTTCCTCTTCAAACAGGGGTTTCAGATTAACATAGGGCTGGTTGGGTGCTAGACTTTGAGAAGTGTTTATAGTCATATAGCTCCCCAGATATGCAAAGCAGATCTTATCAGCTACTGCATATATGTTGCATTGTCCCATAGTTTTAAAATAAAATACCACCGTCTTTAAAAAAAAAAGAGAGAATCAGGAAGAAAAGAAAGAAAAAAACCTGTTGAGCAGGTTCTTGGTAAGAAAATTGAAGCACTAAGGAATGGCATGCAAAGAAAAATGCAAGTTCACACACCAAAATTAGAGGATTTGGGATTAATTGAAATCCTCAAGTGGTGCATGGTAAGTGACTGCCTATTTAGAGCCAATAGATAGGTTTCCGTGAGGTTAAGGAAGCGAAAAATCCCATACGAAGCTAGTGAGATGTTAAATTCTAATTAGAAGTGTTAATTAAAAAAAAACATTTCCAATTTCATCAGTGAGAGTGCTTTTGTTGTTCTGATTCTCTTTGCTACAGTGACTCCTAAGTATCCCAACTCATTTTGTCCCAATATTATTTACCACTTCTAAAGGGTATAAAAAAAAGTAGACTCTGACTATAGGAGCATGGATTATTATAGCAGCATCTGCTACTGCCTCTGCGATAAGAAGACTGAAGACTGCCAGCATTTCTATTGCATCTTCCGATTTTCCCGGGCTTAAAACTTGGTCATAAAAATTCATGCTGGGCTGAAACTTTAGCATACAAGGTCTCAGACTGTAAACAAATGATCTATAAATCTTTACCCACACAAATTGGCTTGGACATTTTAAATTTATGAGAGCAAAAAGTAGCAGTTTCCCCCTACCTTTAGATGTTTCCTTTTGCATTGCTGTAACTCAAACACAGCTTCATTATTTAACCTGACATTTTGCAGGCCATTAGTCCACAGTGTGAAGTGAACCACCTTGTTTGTTTGTAGCCAGATTGATATAGATATAGGATCACTTCATTGGAAGCAGTGGTTGCTCAGCACCTCCCAAAATCAGGTCAACATTTTTTAATGTTGTATATGAACATTAGTTAGTACACATGCAGAGAAACTCTCCATCTAATTGTGGGCGGGCCAGATTGCAAAGGCCAGGCAAACAGACTTGCAGTGCAGGAAGGATGTAAGAGCAACCAGACAGGATCATAGCCTTTGTGCTCTGAGAGTGCAGAGACTGCTCCTTTCCTAATCCCTAGGAGAGCTCTAGGCACTCCTGCAATATCAGGAATGTATAAATAATAATAATCCATGGTGCCCCATAGCAGGGCAGAGGCAAGGCCATGGCTCTGTTCCCCTGTTCCCTAGCCAGAGGAGCCGGCCTGCCGAACAGGGAATAATAAGTTTCAATACAAAAGGGGTAGGTTGTAGTGGGTGCCCAACCCTCTGTGTGTCTGGGAATTCCACAGGCATTCTTCCTCCCTGTGTCTACTGTGGTGCAGCTATCTCCTTTCCACTCTGCAGTGAAGAGTTTTACCTAATAGGCACCACTGGGGCCTTAATTTGCAAATCCATACTAACAGTTCTACAGTACATCTCAATACTACATATCAATATGCTAATGCAGAAAGGCTCCAAAAGTGTTAGTGTTTACTCTCTTCTTTGTGTTATGATACTAAAGAAACCATTTGACTAAAGCATTGATTGTATTAAAAAGGATGCCTAAATATTGATTTCATGCTATTTGGCTCCATTACACAGAAAGTGTGTGTTCTAAACATCGAAAACTTATTTACTCAGTTAATTTATTCAAGCTTCTTTGAAGCTATTACAACAGAGAGAATATATATTTCAAATATTCTCTTAACAGATAGTTCTGTAGGCATCTAACACAATGACTCGGACATTCCAAAACTGCAGTTAGAAAAGCAGAAAAGAAGTTTTAAAAGTAAGACGTTGATAGAAATCTAGAAAAGTAGGACAGTCAGAGCTAAGGTTGAGACTCTTTTCCTCTTGAGCCTGGGTAGTTTAGGAGTTCACAGACAAGGGGTGGTTTTACAATGTACGGTAACATCTACAGAAGCCAGTATTATCATTATCCTGAGTTTCCTTGTTTTTAAGGCTTAATGTTTTTAATTTTGTTTGGTACAGTTTTGTGTATATAACTTAATAAATTAGAGCTAGTTTCTGATGTCATTAGAACACTATGGCAAATATATGACCAATTCTCTTTAGACAGGCTAGGATCAAGCTCTGTATTCCATTTTATTCTGGAGAGGAAAGTTGTTAGGGAGGAATTTGTTATATAGAATTTTTTAATACTGAGTAAAATTAGGTATATCCTAATTGTCTCCCCCATGACCTGACCACCACCTTTTCTTCAACACTATTGTGGATCATGGATTGCAGCGTTTCTGCCCATGTTTTCAGTTGCTCTGGGGGTCCCCCTCTTTCAGTAGAAGTGATTAGAAATCCTTTGAACAGAAAGCAGCTTCTATTTTGGCAAGATTGTTGGTCTGTGTGACACAGATTGTACTCTGAAGTGCTGAAATGGAAGAAGAGCTTTAGCCCTTTCTCCCTGCTCCCAAACCTTAAGGCTCCAGGCAAAGCTCCACGAGTCATTCTTTTTTTCTTTAACCCTTAAGAATGTTGTACCTGATTCAAGCAGCGTTGCCAACACTCATGATTTTCTCACAAATCTAGCAATATTTCTTAAAGTTTTTCTTAAAGATCCAGCTTCTGTAGTCCGTTAGTTACACCAGAATCTCCTCTCCCTGTCTCCCCCACCCCTCAAAAAAAAAAAAAGAGTTTCTAGTCCTGATGGCTGTGAAGAAAAGCTTGGAAATGTGAACCTTAAAGACCCAAATCAGAAGGCAAATAAAACTAACTCAACATTTATTATTTTATGAAACCTTGTGATTTTTAAGATAGGTTCATGATTTTTGTGGGGGCTCCCTCATGATTTTGAAAGCTTGGTGTTGGCAATGTTGGCATTGCTGCAGTAAAACCCATCAGATTGGATGTCGAGCTTGCCTCTCACAAAATTAGTCACAGGGCCTGACTCCAAGCCACATGGATCTAGTGGGATAACATCCATTCTCATGGAGGGCCTATGCTCCCATGGCAGCTTTCAGCTCCCAGCACTTCCTCCTTCCCAGCCATCGGTACGCCAGTACTGCTTTTAAAGAAGCAGGACTCCCCAGCTGGGAGGGGGCTCCAGAGGAAAGGAAATGTATTACTTTTCCCAGGTCAGCTCCGTGGAGGTGTTGGGAGAATGATATATGTCTCTCTGCCATACCCAGTACAGGACTGCCCACTCCATTTTCAATCCTTCTCTCCTTGCAGATCTCCATGAGGTGTTGGGAAAGGAAGAACACATCCAAAGAGGCAGCTGATGAACCCCACTGTTATCCTGCCAAAGTGTTGTTCCCTACATGGAGCGTCCCCTGCACACGCAGTTCTTGGGGGCATGATTTGGGCGTTTATTAAGAAAGGTCTGTGTTCAGCAACTGATTTGGATTTTCTGGTTGAGGTCCTGTGAGCATGCTCAATTACCAGCTGGTAGGTAGCTTGTTATTGTATTATATTTCACTAAAAATATCTCCCAGAAAGATGGCCTTTTCAGATCCTATGCCCCTCCCAGTATCAGCTTTCCTAGCCATCTGTATTATTTAACAGTTTATTTCTCTATGACGCAATGAGTGCTGTCTAGTCAAAGCATTTAAATCATCCTCCATGTCTTCTAGTCTTTGCCTTTACTGACACAATGTTACACCAGCTGTCAACTTTTCAATACAGCCCCATTTTCCTTGAGAGGTGCCTTGTCTTCCCTCAGATATAGAAAGAAAAGCTCTCATAGAAATTGTTTTAAAGAGCAGAGTTCACCACACAGATATTAGGCTTTACGGTACATTCACTATTTTGATGTGAAGCAGAGGTCAATAATCTGAGAAAGTTTATTTTTGTCTACCTATGCAGTGTCTCTGACCTTGACCTGATCCCTCTGGTCACATGTTACCAAGCAATATTTAGACATAAAAATGTGCCCACTTCTTTTGAAAGGAATCTTCTACAGAACATTCCAAAAAAAATCCATTCTTTACCTCTGCAGTGCAGATAGGACAAATAATTCACAGGAGAAAAATGGATTGTTGGGAAAGGACCTTGATTTTTTTACTCTCTTGGGTACTAGTTTCATGAATGATGCATTCATTATTATAGTCTCTTGGTGTGAAGGGGTGTATAAACCTTATACTAGCCATGGAGTTAAAAAGTTGCTGTGGCCAAGGCCCTGCCCCTCTGCCCCTTTCAATCATGTCAGGGGTGGAATAAGGGCTTAAAAGCAGGACATTGCAGACAATGGCTCTAAAGCTCCCAAGAGAGACTCCTGAAAGCCTCCAGGGGAACTTCCCTCAAGAAGGCCATCCACCAGTCCCTCCCTCCTGCAATCTCCCCATGTCTACAAGGAGACAACAGACTGTGCTATACCGTCCATATCAAATAGATTCAGCAAGGCCCAAGGTGAGCTATTCGGCAATTGCTGCCACTACCCTTTACCCGTTTTGGGGTTAGGGAATATGGGACTATACTAAGTGTAAGGGGACTGGAGTACTTGTGGCACCTTAGAGACTAACAAATTTATTAGAGCATAAGCTTTCGTGAGCTACAGCTCACTTCATCGGATGCATCCGATGAAGTGAGCTGTAGCTCACGAAAGCTTATGCTCTAATAAATTTGTTAGTCTCTAAGGTGCCACAAGTACTCCTTTTCTTTTTGTGAATACAGACTAACACGGCTGCTACTCTGAAACCTGTAAGGGGACTGTTGCCCCTTACTAACATTCAGTGGGAGTGTTTTGGTTGGCTAGCTCCCAGTACTAAAAAGGGGGAAGGGTTGATGGGGAATCAGGACCCTGAGACTGACAGCCCCCAGGAACAATGGGGAGAGGCCAATGCTCCAGGTCAGCCCGAATGACAGGGCGGGCAGGCTAATCAGGGAGTCAGGAGGCCAGGGAGATCCTGTTCTCCGTGAGTGCTGGATTTGTCTGGGTCAGACAGAGGGGGGCCGAGCTAAGGAGAAAGCAGGGGCCCAAGCTAGGCTGGGGAGCAACGCTGTGCCAGATCCAGAGGGACCAGAAAAGCAGCCCAGAGAGAGTAGACCCTGTCCTGGGAGCAGAGCTGCAGCCCCAAAGCCAGAGGCACAGCCCAGAGAGAGCAGACTTGCCCTGGGAGCAGAGCTGCAGCAACCAGAGCCAGAGGGGCCAGAAAAACAGCCCAGGAAGCAGGTCAGTGCTGGGAGCAGAGTCACAGAAGCAGCCTGCAGAGCAGACCTGTCTTGGGAGCAGAGCTGCAGCAACCAGAGCCAGAGGGGCCAAAGTTTCAAAAACTTTTATTTCAATTATTTTCATGACTTCCTTTCCTCCAAACATTTTCTCTCAAGCTGAAGTTCTGGCATACAATCCCTGGCCTAGAATGGATGATCACTCTCCACTGGGCCATAGTCTACCACCATGTTAGTTTGTTCCTCACCATCTTAAACTGGTGCCTTTGTCACCTGGAAATCTCATTTTATGGTATGCAGTGCTGATGTGACAGGTTAGCTGCAGTCTTTTCCTTCTCCCCAGTGTCTCTAATCATAGAAATACAATTCATTCTCTAACAAAATTACTATATTTTTCTAGAGTGCAGATAAGGTAGGACTCAAACAAATATTTTATTAGTTGTCTGCAAACCCTAAGACATCAATATTGATCTCTGGGGACTTTCTTCCAATTTTTATTTGGTTGTAATTTCAGTTATTTAGCACAAACAAAACCATTTTGTTTTAGTTCTTATCAATATCGGTGCCTCTCTTTGCAAACCTCTTGAATCAGCATTCCTGCCTCAGTGATTACAGATCCTCTTGATAGGAAATGCTGTGACTGCTGTTCCTATGTGGGCATCTTATTTCCTGTGCCACCCATTCCTAAGTTCTGAATCAGAGGAAATAGCCTTTTGACATAGACAGTTCTGACCTCATCACTATGCTTCTGCTCTCCCTTCAGACTGCTTATTTTTGATACCAGAAGCAAGACAATCTTTACACATACAGAAGAGAATCAATCTGGGTTAAATAAAACAGACTCAGAAGGCTGAAGCTAGGGAACTTAATTTTTCCAACCTAAGGCCAGCCTATAAGACCCCAGTCTTAAGACCGCAGTTTCAAGGGCCTGCAGTGAGTTCCCTTTAGGTGTTGCTTATTCATTCTGTCCCATTGGCAGGATGAGTGATGGACCCCATCCATGCATTACTGACTCTCCTATAATCAAGGCCTATACCCCATCAAATACTATCTACACAGAAACAGGAGTCTACACACCATCTCCTGCATCAACTTACAATCAAAACGGATTCTGTGGAAATTTTACAACCAAATAAATGGCAGAATATGACCAATGTGGCATGTAGAAGGAGGCTAATTATAACGAGACAAAGTGGAGGACCAATTAAAGATATTATGATCCTTTCCACTTCAGAACACCTTTCAGCCAAGAATTTCACTATGTTATAGCCATTAATTCACTAAACTTTACAATACTCCTGCATTATCAGCAAGATTGTTGAACTATTGTAGCAGAGACAAATTGTCTCTAGGGAAGATTCTGTCCTACTAAAATAAATGTATTTAAATTTTTATTATATAAAAAAGGGAGGGAAAAATAAAAATTGTCTGAAATAAGGTCACCTGAGCTGCAGTCTGTGAAACATGAAATCTTTGGTATGTTTTTCACATAAAACACTATTCTAAATGTGAGTGGATCTGTAACCTCAGAGATTAATAGAAAAAAAATCCCTTTCTTTTGGTTTGTTTGTTGTGGTTGCTTTTATTCGGGTAATGAAAATAGAACAAAGCAGACTATGTTCAAACAGCAGTTATTCAGTAGTCTTTACAGATATTGTCTGAATCTAATTGGATTTTAATGAAATGATATTTCCTTTGTGATAAGTACATAAAAATTATGTTTTTAATTAACATCACAAGGTATAAGCTATAGATACCAACCCTCAACTGAAATAATATTACTTTAATGTTTGCTTCATTAAAAAAGGACAGAAGTAATAACAACGTAGCAAGAAACGTGTGTAAACTAACTGGACAATGATTAGTGCTGGCCCCTTTTCATCCCAAGGAGCTGAGTAATTTTCATGATGTCTTTTTCATTTCCTACTGCTTGGTTCACTGGTTGGGTTTAGCTGTGAAAGAGTTTCAGGGTTCATTTATAAGCTTGGAAATTCATTTTGGGACAGGGGTATTAGAAATGAAATATCAATATGCTAGAAAATACAAAGTACACTAGGTTTTTCAAGGAGGTTTTAATTCTAGTTGGTACAATTAAAATTATTGGGGGGAGGGATTGAAGCAAAAACCCATCTGGGGCACAGAAGTCCAAGCACAATTAACCCCTGAGGGATCATATTGTTTAGTAGTTACCCCTCTGGCCAATTAAAGAAGGGCATTGATGGGCTCTAAAGGGAGTTCTAGCTTGTCCGGAAGGACTGTGGTATATCCCCATCCTCCATGCAGCCAGTCAAGAAAGGCATCATTGGAAACATATCACAGAAGAGCAAAGGCCCTCCAGGGGTTTCTTTGAGGCATAGAATGTAGCTCCATCCACAACACCTTACCTAGAGGGCATGATGTGACCCACATGTGAAATATGGTGATGCTCTTGTCCCTGTTTTTTTATTTTTTAATAAATATGTCAGTTGCAGTTAAAAATTGTGGAGGTTATAGAATTAAAAACAAAAAATGTGAAGGTGAGAGAAACAGAGACGAGAATGGAATGATTGTTGTCCACACTCCATGCCCGTGAAAGGATTTCCACACTGTGGATAATAGCACAGGATGAGAGGAAGTAGCCTCCACTGAGTCACTACTCCGGTCCTGTGCAGGTGATCAGGGACGAAAGAGGCAGCAGAAAAGCCCTCCAATATGCCAGCCAGTGGAGCCAAGACCATTAGCAGATTATTTCCGCCTTGCACCAAGGATGGAGCCTGAGAGGGAACAATGACTCTCAGTCACTTTTGCTCCTGATGCAGTATAACTACACAGTGCCCCTTACCACAGGCTGAGAGTAAGTGCAATCTACTATACAATACAGACGTGCACAAAAATTGTTCTCTGATGACTACTATGCTATAAAGAAGCAGACAAGGGAACAAAGAGCAAATGCAGCGAAGGTTCATAGATTTTAAGGGGTGATGGGTTGTTTGTATTTATAAGATACTCATTCTGGCAAAGAATTGTAAATGAGACCTTTCCATCCAATAGAAGTTAGGCTAAGTAGAACTGAAGGAGAGTCTGCTCTTAGTCATTTAATATGTGTAGGAAAGGTTAGAACGAAAGCATCTGATGTACTGTATTAAGGTCAGATTATGATGCCATTACTCACATTGAGTGTCACATAGACTTCAGTGGGATTTGCTGTGGTGTGTTCAATGTAGGTAAGGGCATCACAATCTGGCCCTGTATAATTAAGGGTCCCCATTGCTGTCACAGGGAATCTACAGCGTATGTTCACATGGTCACTTACCCAAGTAGTAACACAACATAAACCTTCTTAGCTCAGATAAGATTAGGCCATCTTCTTTCAAAAGGGCCTTCATTTGGAGCTCACCGTGACTCCCATAATTTATTCATACCAAAATGCACTTATTATGCATTTGCAGTATCATTATTTGAGTTTGTTATACTGTGGCATTAGCTTAAACATTTTATAAACTGCTGTGCAGGTGTCAAGTTTATTAAGCAAAGGAAGATTATTGTTGCAGGAAAAGAATATTGGGCTGCATTCACCAGGAGTTTAGTACAATTCTAGATTATTCAGAGGATCAACTCATAGGACAAATCAGAAGGGCTGCAGATCGTTATTGCTGAAACCACAAAGACCACAAGTGCAAGACTTGAAAGTTAAGGAAATCAATGTCCTGCATGAGCTCAGAGTGTTATTTTTTGAATACCTCCAATGAAATAGCAACATTCAGATTGATTTTCAAATACTTAAAATATCAGGGATGTTTTGGGATTGGGCTTAGTTTTGCCCACTTATAGAGAAAAGGACAAGGTGTGAAATTCTTGTCCACATTTGACCTCACATCTGCAATCAGAAATGTATAGGTGGACTCCCTGAGCCAATGCAGAACCCAATATATATATGGGTCTGCCCAGACCTGATTGTAAGAGCAGTGACATGGATTCTAAATCTCAACCTCTGTAACTGAAGAGTTGCTTATAGCAGGGTTTTGATTCTGGTTGATTTCAGTATTCTTAGTTTTAATAATTTAAATCCAAATTTCTTCAAACAAGGCATAGTTCGCACTCTGCCCTCAATACTATATACATGTTAAGTCTGAGGATTTAAAAGAAAAGCATTTTTGACCTGTGCAAAGGCATTTAATACATTTTAAAACATACTAAAATTGTCTTACCTGAAAAGTGCTCTTTACGCCATTTTAAGTTGTAAACCCTTTGGGGCAGGGACTGTGTCTACATATAGGTTTTATATCGCAGTACAGTGGGACCTGCTCTTGATTGGGATGACAAGGTGCTATTGCAGTATTGTCAATTAAATAAATAAATAAATAAATGATAATGTAATTGAAAAATAAAACCAAACTGATGCTTCACAAACTTTACAAAGAAAAAGTAATGGGATGAAATCAAATAGCAGAAATTGCAGCCCTCAAGGAAATCTGTAAGTGACTGAGAATCAAAATGGCTTTTGACTTATTCCATGACGTTATATTAATAAGTGTATTAGCATGGTGTATATTAATGAGCCAATAAAAAGAAGTTTTGCAGTTAACCTGTGTAGTCAAAAATATTCTATCCCTGTGGTCTTATTTCAAATATGAAGTAGGATAATCCCTGAATCAGTGTTGGTTCACAACTTCTTGTTCTTGACAATGAATATTGTGCATATGCTAAATCTTTCCAGCAGTGCAGAGCCCTTTCAGTATAAAGGAAGATGCATATATGTTTAAGTGAAATATTGATGAATAAAGCCTTTCTTGTGAAAAAATCAGAGGCTTAGGAGTCAATCATTTTGCCTTGGAAGCATTCACTCTGCAGTGCAACTGAGTTTGATCTGTAGACATAGCAAGTAGATAGGCATTGATGAGGAAGCCAAAAATAGATAACTGCTTAAAGGCAGTGAAGAAGTCAGGCCAGTGCTTCTACAAATTAAATTAAATAGCTGGGAGCCTCACTTTAATAACCTGTTAAGACTCAAAAGACAGAAGCCTAATTTGTATATAGCTGTTTTCTCCAATAAAATTTTAATCTATTATGCATACTCATTTCTGTCTCGACTACAGTTTCAGCAATCAGTTCTTAGCAGCATTATAGAGCCATAGCACTTAGTAAGAGGCCAGAATTGCAAAGGAATGGCTTTGGTTAATAAAGCTTTTTCAAAGCTCTGAAATATTATATCCAAGAAAGTGATCACAAATCAAGGAGAACATACATCCTTAGAAGAGCTATTTATTGAAATGTATCTTGGTGCTGTAACTGTGGATGTCACAAAAATAGCTTTAGAGAGTGGCTAACCTAGTCTGGAAATAGGAATTGTTAAAATACAGTCAGGTTTTCCATTTCAAAATGTTGCTGATTGGGATTGTACAACTTGTCAACTGAGTATTTGGGTAAAAGGAGCATATTTTCAGAATACAAAAGGGATGAGAGTGGTAAGAAAATTAAGGTGGTAAAATAGTCATACAAAAGGTAGTACAAAAATAAACCTGTGTGCGCTGGGAATGCTAGTCCCAGGTTGCAACTAAGATTCATGTTTCTTGGAGTGGAGGACCACTTCTAACACCTTAAATGCATTCAGATACTATCACGAAATACTGAGCAAGTGACCTTAATGTTCATTCCGAGCCAAAGAACAGCTCTGATTGTGCCTATGCTCATAAGATGTTTGTTCCTGGTAAACACCAAGCAAATTTTATGTGGTGTTGAAATACATCTTGAACAAACATTTTATAAACCAAAGGTCATGATTCTGTGATGATAAATAAACTGAATGTCATATGAAAAATGGAGACATGTGAGGCGACCTGAAACAAGTTCCTGGGATATCAGGCAACATATGAAAAAAAATCAAGACTGTCGTATGATTTATTTTTGGAAATATTTATTTATTGAAAATGCTGTTGAATCCCAAAAGCTTCCCAAATTTTAGCAAATGGAATGGAAATTTGCACCAGCATATCTACCTCTATGTACTTAATTACACTGACACGATTTTCCCTCTTCTAAACAAGCCCTCAGGCTTGTAGTCATGATACTGCTCATTAGAATTGTTCACATTGCTTGGGCATTCCTGGTAGTTGTCCTGATTCCTTGGTCTTTCCAGAAATTGCCAAATTTAAGACTTAAAAGAATGAGAGAAGTTTTTTACTGTCTTGTCATTTCAAAAGATTTTAGTAATGTTTGTGCCAGATCAAGATGCTCAAGTCATATTTGATTAAGCTAAGTATAATCAAGGAAGTAAATTTCCTGGCCGACCCCAATCATTAGATAACACAAACAATACCACCAAGTTTGGACCGCCCATCATGGTTTGCAATCACAGTGCCTGCTCATGTAAAGTAATTACAAATGTGGCTATCCAATCATAATTCTTCAATATTGATGCTGGTGGGTTAGGCAGTGTATTGCCACTGGTGTGCAATCTTGCTGTTTATTTTTTCTGCATTTTGTTAGAATACAAAATGCTGACACACAGATGAGAGCGAATGCTAAATTTTTCACCTGTAGCAGTGCTGGTCAATCCTCTGAATCTAAATGACTGATAGAGTATTAATTATTATTTCAGCATAGGTATCTGCATATTAATAACACTTAACAATGCTACCTTAGAGCATAAGTGATAGCAGATAATGGACTGTAGATTATGAATAACCATTGACAAGCCTCAAGTGTTCAATGACATGGGGTATTCTAACAAATTCAGCTGGTTTTCAATCAGTTTTGACTGCCTGCAAGTATGATACCTTTCTCAGTAGGGGTCAGAGTTTGCAGCTCTCTGCCATGAACCTGGACAAGTTTTGAGACAGATTGTTGTCACTCACAGCTGTTTGTGTCTTAAAAGCTGCTAGTAAACAATTGTCAAGGAACCAGTCTCTAAGAAAAATGTGTTGCTAATGTGTCAATCACTTTGATTTCTCAGATTTATTTAGCAGCTTTTTTTACTCTGAACTTTGTTGATGTCATTGTTAAGGTTATGCATTTCTTAATGTATTTTCATATGGACCAATCTCTTTTTAGCTATGTTGTCTGCGTAATTCTGCAGACTTCAAACATTTACTTCACTACTGTATCTTTGACTTCACTTCGCAATCATTGTGTAAACCATTCTAAACAGCACATTATAACAAAAAAATAAAATTAATTAGCATGTGTCAAGGTTCCTTCCCCACTCTGAACTCTAGGGTACAGATGTGGGGATCTGCATGAAAACCTCCCAAGCTTACTTTTACCAACTTAGGTTAAAACTTCGCCAAGGTACAAACTATTTCCCCTTTTCCCTTGGACTTTATTGCTGCCACCACCAAGCGTCTAACAGATATATAACCGGGAAACAGCCCGCTTGGAAACATCTTTCTCCCCAAAATCCTCCCCAAACCCTACACCCCCTTTCCTGGGGAAGGCTTGATAAAAATCCTCACCAATTTGCATAGGTGAACACAGACCCAAACCCTTGGATCTTAAGAACAATGAAAAAGCAATCAGGTTCTTAAAAGAAGAGTTTTAATAGAAGAAAAAGTCAAAGAATCACCTCTGTAAAATCAGGATGGTAAATACTTTATAGGGTAATTAGATTCAAAACATAGAGAATCCCTCTAGGCAAAACCTTAAGTTACAAAAAGACACAAAAACAGGAATATCCATTCCATTCAGCACAGCTATTTTATCAGCTATTTAAACAAAACAGAATCTAACGCATCTCTAGCTAGATTACTTACTAAGTTCTAAGACTCTATTCCTTTCTGTTCCTGGCAAAAGCATCACACAGACAGAGAAACCCTTTGTTTCTCCCCTCTCCAGCTTTGAAAATATCTTGTCTCCTCATTGGTCAATTTGGTCAGGTGCCAGCGAGGTTATCCTAGCTTCTTAAACCTTTGTAGGTGAAAGGGCTTTTCCTTTGGCCAGCAGGGATTTTAAAGGTGTTTACCCTTCCTTTTATATTTATGACAGCATGTTTTACATGAAATGGAATAAGATAAAATTAAATGCATATTGCTTGTTGCTGAAAAATCCAACTTACAGTACATTGCAATGAGATTCCATTCTGACTGTGGGTTGATGTACTGAGTAAAGGGTACAGCTTAACATTGGCTGTATGATTTGGTTTGTGACTGAAAATTTACAAACTCTAATAGACGCATTTCTAGAACTAGATTAATAAGTATGTGTCAACTAAGGAACTTAACAGCAATAATGTCATTAAGAGTAGCAATGCTGCAAAGCGCATCTGCCTGAGCAGGCATTGTGTGGAGCTGAGGAAGAAGAAAGTGGGATATATCTGTTGGAAAATATAGTGGTGGTTTTAAGCTGTATTGGTCAGATGATTGGTGATCAAATGATGTATGGTTGTGTGGGAGGAAGAAATGCTGCTCCTTTTGGTCAATGTTAAAGCTATGTTTCCTGTGTTCTTGTGTTTTGAAATGGATGAATGGTCAAATTCACCCTGTTCTTTCATAGATTCATTCATAGATTCTGAGGCCAGAAGGAACCATTGTGATCATCTAGTCTGACCTCCTGTATAACACAGGCCATAGAACTTTCCCCAAGATAATTCCATTTGAATGTGGACTTTGTATAAAAGAAAAATATAAAGAAGTAAAGAATAATAATAAATAATAGCTAAATCTGGCAATATACTTTTAAGTATAATGCCTTTGTTTTTCAAGATGCTTTAAAGAGGAACTTCAGATGTGATTCTTGTTTAAACTACTGGAGTATCACACGTTGCCTAGCGAAATACTGTAGAACCTCACTTCTTCACGCTAATGCCTGGGAGACCCATTTAGAATGATTGAATTTTGCAAATGAATGCATGAAGGGAGCAGTATGATGATAAAAAGACAGTGCATCATAAAATGTACCTTGTTCATTTATTTGACAATTGTGGTTCAATTTTAAATATTTACAACAATGTTTGATACTGGACTACTAAACATACCACAGAGTATTTAGGGGAATTGATAAAGTCTCAGTGGCTTCATTAGAAGTTTCCCAAAGCAAAACCTGAGATCCTAACACAACTGAATTTTGGGAAGATTCAGCTCTTGCTCCTTATTTTGTGTATGTAGCTCATGTTTAAATATGATCCCTCTCTACTTGGGTCCCCACAGAGGCTAGAGACTCTCATACAGTGACTCCATATTCCTCCCCACCCCCTCACTATCTGGTCCAGCAAAAGCCCAATTAAGTCATTGAGAGTCTTTTTTCTTGACTCCAGTGGACGTCAGATCACGTGCCCATGTCTGCACAGCTCCCTTTGGAGGAGGATATTAATTCAAATATAATTCTATTTACAATAAGTGGGCTTCCAAATTGTGCTCTAACTTCAGTTTCCAAATCATCTCAACCTATCAAGCCCCGATGCTGAACACATTAAAGTAGTCTAATCTTCAGGTGTTAGATTACTCTAGTGTGTTCTGTGTCTCAATGAGACCATGCAAAGTTTCTATAATATAAAGAGGCTACCTATGCTCGAGTACCAGCCCCCACTGCAGGGATAACCAATGAAAAATAATCATATCCCTCTAGTACATTATTTCCTTGATCCCCTTTTGCCTCATGCTGAACTTTGTATCAAGCCAGAGACAACTAAGCCACTAATGACCCTACAGTTTTACCCAACCCGGTTTTGTTATACATGCAAAGCCAGAGGCATCAACCTTTTATCGAATCATAGATGGTGTAAATGTAACTAACCACAGACCTCACATTAAACAGCATGAAGGTATGAACCAGATCTCTCTCCACTGTTATCCTGCGTTCCTCTGCCAAATGCCAGGCAATTGAACAGATACCCACATCTGTGCCTGTGATGCTGAGCTGTTTGTGAAGCTGTCATAGGTATGCAGTTAGGTGCAATGAAGAGCTGTATGATGCCCTGCGGTTTGCACAGCACCTGCCTCTGTAACATGCGTCTTATCATTTCTTCATCCCCATTGGCATTAAATTAACCAGAAAATGTAAAACAAAAAGAAATTACAAACATACTGTATATGGGGCCAAATCAAGTTCATCTTAGCATTTTTATATATTATTACATTTCGTTTTAGTTTCCCTATCTTCAAGCTGTATAACAGTGCATTTTTAAAATGTCAGTTTGTTGTTATGCTTAAATTAATAAACCTCTTGGCATAATATTATGTCATAGACATTTGCTACTCAAATTGTAGGATAAATTAGTAAAAGCCATTAAAAGGATGCACTAAAAAGTCTTCATTTCCACTCCATATTTGGTTGGATTTTCGTTACTGCTCTTTCTATTTTTTTTCCCCATTCCCAGATCAGTGTCTGTTTATATTCTACTGATAAAATTCCAGTCACAGGGCCAGTCCTCTTGAGATTTACCTGACCTAGGACACACTCTAAACTGTTTTATACAGATAACAAGCAGATCTACTGACACTGAATGCACTGGCTTAGTGGCTCTCACATTTTAAATTATGCAGCTGATAATGTTATCCAATAAGGATCAACAATCATAGGGAGTTTTGTCACTTCAGGTTCACTACTCACTCATAGTGCAGTGGGAACCTTAAATCTGAAATGGCTGACTTTGTGCAATTATAATCTCAACTTTAAACAAAGCAGTAATGCCATTGTTTACATGGAAATCATATATGTAAAGAGGGAAAAATAATCAGAACAATATAATGGTTACTTATATAACATCTCTTTCTTAGACTTGCCTTCTTTTATATTCTGCTTTTGTCCTCTTAAAAAAAAACCTCTTTTTTTTTGCACCAGAATTATTGTTGGCATTACTGAGCATGTTCAGGATGGTGGTGGGATTTGAACATGGCAACATTCAGCAAAGCACTTAAGCAAATGCTGCACTTTGAGTATGGGCTTAAGCCTTGTCCTGTTCAGCAGTATACTGTAGGAGTTGATTAACCTGAAGTTCTTTGGTGAATTGGGAATATTTACTGTTTGAGTAAAGCAGTAGCAGACTCTTTAATCTCTCTTGCAGACCAGTTACTAAAGAGGGACAAAACTCCACACCCATGAGGATTATACTGCCATTACTCATATATTACTTTGTGTCTGTGCAGCACATAGAGTGAAGTGGACCTAAGCTCTGATTGGGGCCTCTAGAGACTACTAAATATCCTGAATACATACAAGGAATACAATGAGAGCCACAGTTTTGTGATAGCAAATGTCAGGAGAAATTAGCGTTCATGGAAATATATTAGGGAGATATCAAAATCACTGACTGCAGATAGCCTTCCAATAGCGAAATGTTACTGAAAATCACAAGGACAATGCAAGTTCTGTAATACATTGTGGTAACAATTTGAGCACATCACAGGTAAACTCAGGCAAAATAGCAGCCAGAAATCTCTGTGAAGTTTGAGCAACCAGTGAATTGGGAGATCCAAGCTCACATGAGGGCTCAGGGCCAGATTTTCCACTGCTTTGAAGTTTATGTAGTCATGTACACCTGTGCAAATCAGAATGGTCACACGTTAACCACCTTGTACTGGAATAAATAATAGTGAACATGCAAAACAGAAAAGAACCAGTCCTCAGACTACTTCTCCTCAGTCCTGTAATAGGCAGGAATGATATGTGTGGAGCCGCCAAGAGTAAGGTGTAGGCCTTACACCTTCATAACTTTCCCTTCTTAGGAGGTATGTACAACAGCTTACAATTGCAGCTGAAAAAGGGGCCCATCTTTCAGTGTGACTGTTACAGAGGAGTGACTTGGAAATAAAATGAAACATTTGAAGGATTAATGGACAGAGAAACCCCCTAATCTTCTTCCAGTCTAGGCAATGTGACAGGAACGTCCTGCTTTGGAGAACAAATGGGCAAAGTGCCCATCTTGGATAAAAGGGGGTGGAAGAGAATAAATACAATGTTTTTAAAAAATGGCTCGTCTCCAGTTGTTAGCTACTCAGATCGCACAAGACATGCCTGAATAAGCACACAACACACACATTGTGAGAAAAATTGGCGGAAAGCTGCAAATTTATTAAACCCAATAGCTAAGTATGTATACGGATTATAACACTCTTTGTGTTGAAACACAGAAAGTAAGCCTTGCAGTTTAAAACTTGCTAAGGTCCCATCCTGAACCACATGACCAAAGTTAAGGAGTACAGACTTTTAACTTTCACATCTATTCTCCATCATTCTAGCTGTCCCACAGCACGTGATTGGGCGTTGGCTTCCCCCGAAGGAGACGAAGCCCTCCCCCGCCCCCTGCAGCACTTTATGATTGGGATCCTCACATAACCCTCAAGAAGTTGATTGTTTTCACTTGAATTCAAATTTGTGCCTGGATAAGGAATTAATTAACCATCTATTCCCCTGCAAGAACACAGCACCTAGAACCTTCTAAATGGATTATCCTCTCTGTGTTAAATACTGTAGTAGAATAATTATAGTAATGCAACATAATACATTCTAACAACATTGTCTCATTGTTTCTTTGTACTCCCCATCTGTCTGTCTGTATCCACTTTTTGTCTTTTGTTTTATACTTATAAGTTCTTTGGGACAGGGATCATCTTTGTATTCTGTATCTGTACAGTACCTAGCACTGTGGGGTTCTGGTCCATGACAGAAGCTCCTAGGCATTACAGTAATACAAATAATAAGAAATAATAGTAACGTAACAAAAAATTGTAAGATTGCAAAATTATATCCTGTGTGACAGTAAAAGCAAAGTTGTGTGGGAACACAACAATGTTTGAGAATGAATGACACTTAAACAGGCTGTATCTGTTTAAGAGTCATTCATTCTGCATAAATATTGAGCAGGATGGTGGGCAAATATGAAAGGTCCTGGAACCAGGCAGAAGAGCCTAGGAAATTGGCTCTACAGCTTTAGACACAAAATTGGGGAAGTGGGGGTGATGGTAAATAATGAAGCAGACATGTCACTGATTCAGAATGAACTGGATTTCTGTGTAAACTAGGCACAAGCAAACAATATGCCTTGTAATAAAAAGGCATCTTTTAAAAAGTGGAAGTCAAATCCTAGTGAAATAAATAGAAAGGAGCAAAAAATTAAATTAAATTAAATTAAATGCCAAATTAAATGTAAAAAAGTAATAAGAAAAGCAAAAAAGGAGTTTGAAGAACAGCTAGCCAAAAACTCAAAAGGTAATAAAATGTTTTTTTAAGTACATCAGAAGCAGTAAGCCTGCTAAGCAACCAGTGAGACCCCTGGACGATCGAGATACAAAAGGAGCATTTAAAGACGATAAAGTCATTGCAGAGAAACTAAATGAATTCTTTGCTTCAGTCTTCACGGCTGAGGATGTTAAGGAGATTCCCAAACCTGAGACGTCCTTTGTAAGTGACAAACCTGAGGAATTGTCACAGATTGAAGTGACACTAGAGGAGGTTTTGTAATTAATTGAGAAACTTAACAGTAACAAGGCACCAGGACCAGATGGCATTCAACGAAGAGTTCTGAAAGAACTCAAATGTGAAATTGTGGAGCTATTAACTACGGTTTGTAACCTGTCCTTTAAATCAGCTTCTGTACCCAATGACTGGAATATAGCTAATGTAACGCCAATATTTAAGAAGGGCTTTAGAGGTGATCCCGGCAATTACAGACTGGTAAATCTAACGTTGGTACTGGGCAAATTAGTTGAAACAATAGTAAAGAATAAAATTGTCAGACACATAGATGAACATAAATTGTTGCACAAAAGTCAACATGTTTTTTATAAAGGGAAATCATGTCTTACTAATCTATTAGAGTTCTTTGAGGGGCTCACCAAACATGTGGACAAGGGGGATCCAGTAGACATAGTGTATTTAAATTTCCAGAAAGCCTTTGACAAGGTCCCTCACCAAAGGCTCTTACGTAAATTAAGTTGTCATGGTATAAGAGGGAAGTTCCTTTCATGGATTGAGAACTGGTTAAAAGACAGGGAACAAAGGGTAGGAATAAATGGTAAATTTTCAGAATGGAGATGGTAACTAGTGCTGTTCCCCAAGCATCAGTACTAGGACCAATCTTATTCAACCTATTCATGATGTGGAGAAAGGGATAAACAGTTAGGTGGAAAAGTTTGCAGATGATACTAAACTGCTCAAGACAGTTAAGACCAATGCAGACTGTGAATACCTTCAAAAAGATTTCACAAAACTAAGTGACTCAGCAACAAAATGGCAAATGAAATTTAATGTGAATAAATGTAAAGTAATGCACATTGGAAAAAAATAACCCCAATTATACATACAATATGATGGGGGCTAATTTAGCTACAGTTAATCAGGAGAAAGATCTTGGAGTCATCGTGGATAGTTCTCTGAAGACGTCCACGCAGTGTGCAGTGGCAATCAAAAAAGCAAACGGGATGTTAGGAATCATTAAAAATGGGATAGAGAATAAGACAGAGAATATCTTATTGCCCTTATATAAATCCATGGTACGCTCACATCTTGAATACTGCTTACAGATGTGGTCCCCTCATCTCAAAAAAGATATACTGGCATTAGAAAGGGCAACTAAAATGATTAGGGGTTTGGAACGGGTCCCATATGAGGAGAGAATAAAGAGGCTAGGACTTTTTATCTTGGAAAAGAGGAGACTAAGGGGGGATATGATAGAGGTATATAAAATCATGAGTGGTGTGGAGAAAGTGAAATAGGAAAAGTTATTTACTTGTTCCCATAATATAAGAATTAGGGGTCACAAAATGAAATTAATAGTCAGCAGGTTTAAAACAAATAAAAGGAAGTTCTTCTGCACTCAGCGCACAGTTAACTTGTGGAACTCCTTGCTTGAGGAGGTTGTGAAGGCTAGGACTATAACAGGATTTACAAGAGAACTGGATAATTTCATGAAGGTTAAGTCCATTAATGGCTATTAGCCAGGATGGGTAAGAGACAGTGTCCCTAGCTTCTGTTTGTCAGGGGGTGGAGATGGATGGTAGGAGAGAGATTATTTGTTCATTACCTGTTAGATTCACTCCCTCTGGAGCACCTGGCATTGGGCACTGTCGGTAGACAAGATACTGGGCCTGGATGGACCTTTGGTCTGACCTAGTATGGCCATTCTTATGTTCTTATGTAATATGGATTAATGTAAATGTATACATCTAGGAACAAAGAATGTAGGCCACATCTGCAGGATGGGGGACTCTATTCTGGGTAGCAATCATCTAAAAAAGTTCGGCTGTTGTGAATAATTATCTGAACAGGAGCTCCTAGTGTGATGTTGTCGCCAAAAAAGCTAATGTGATCCTGGGATGCATAAACAGGGGAATCATACGTAGCAGTAGAGAGGTTATTTTAACTGTATCCTTGGCATTGGTGCAACCACTGATGGAATACTGTGTCCAGTTCAGGTGCCCACAAGTCAAGAAGGATTAATAAAGTGGAGAGGGTTCAGGAAGAGCCTGAAAATGATTAAAGTATTAGAAAACATGCCTCATAGTGATGGTTTCAAAGAGCTCAATCTTTTTAGCTGAACAAAGAGAAGGTTAACAGAATTGATTATAGTCTTTAAGTATCTACATGGGGAACAAATATTTAATAATGGGCTCTTAGTCTAGCAGAGAAAGCTATAACACGACCCAATTGCTGGAAGCTGAAGCTAGACAAATTCAGACTGATAAGGTGTAATTTTTAAATGGTGAGAGTGATTAACCACTGGAACAATTTACACAGTCTCATGGTGGATTCTCCATCACTGCAAATTTTTAAATCAAGATTGAATGCTTTATCTAAAAGATATACCGTATTAATTGTTTTAGGGATGTTCTATGGCCTGTGTTATACAGGAGCTCAGACAAGATGATCATAATGGTCTTTTCTGGCCTTGAAATCTATGAGTTTAAAGTTTGCAGGCTCTTCCATCAGCCAAACTGACAGTTTCCTGGCTGGATCCCACAAAGCCATTGGCTGGATTATGAGGTACCCAACTCTCCGTCTGAGTTGTTTCTTCCAAAACTGTCCCAGAGATAAGGTTAGCATCAACTGAAAAGGACTGTCTCGTATGAACAGCACCTACCTTGTGAGACATTGTATTTTGAGTCTTACAATATTTAGCATCTTATTTAAAGCTCCAGCCCCTGGGACCAGTAATAACATGACAATCTCAGCATTCATTATTTTAAGAGTAAATTTCTAGCCCTTATGGTTGTAGAGAAAAGCTTGAATATGTAACCTGAGAGCACCCTAAAGGCTGAAAACCTAGAAGGCAAATAAAAAAAGAATTGTTCCCTTTTTTTCAGTCTCATGATTTTGTGGGGTGGGACTTGCCTCACAATTTTTGAATGTTTGGTCTGGGCAATACTGGAAATATTGGTGGAAGGCCACAACTTTATTAAACTCAGAGTGAACTATGTAAATCAGGTTTAATGAAAACAGTTGCAGTTTTTAACCTCCTAAGAGCCAAAAGGCTCATCCTTGACTAAAACAAAGCACTCGATCATATGCTGTATCATATTCGCTGCCTATAGGCCGTGACTGCTAATATGGGCCTCTCAGTCACGGAAGGTTGAGGGTCTTGTTATAACATGATGGGAACTAAATGTTGCTCCTAAACCTCAACCAGTTTTTAGTTAATCACCACCCACCTCTCTATGCCACTTACAGGTCATAAGGGAATAGCCACAGTACTCCTGTGCAAGGATTAACCTGACCAAGATGCTACTGATGAATCACTTGACTGTCATTCCTCACGCTATCTGTCAAGACCCCCCTGAATTATTTGAAAACAGCAACTGGAATTTAATAAATTATTTGACTGCTAACGGACAAGGTAGAACAGACTCGTCAGCTCATCTGGTCAGCTGGTCAGCTCTAAAGTACTGAAATAGTGAGGACATATTTTTGCCAGTAGATATGACTCCGAACACACACATCTGTCATTGAATAGAGAAGCCTCTATTTTAATGTAATCACTTTTCAGAATAGAACACGACACTTTTCACCCTCGGCCTATCTCTCAACACAAGGGTGAGGGGTGTGGCAGCTGTCAATTTTAACCATAGATTTCCATTGCAATTTTTGTTTAAAGAAAAGCTTTGTTTTAAAATATGAAATGTCTGCATCTTTTAAAACTTTCTTTTTTTAAAGAACTTTTCTTTGAGACTGTGTCAGGGCCAAAGAATCTGGAGGATCAGTGTGCTTATTATGCATGGATCAGTTACACACTAGACCATCTCAGCTCCTTTGGAGTCATCATGCTCTAATTTCAAGGCCTCCTGTTCACATACTGTGAGGAGCTATTATAGACTATTGTGCCAAGGCTTACTTGGAGGAGTGGGGGGCACTTGAATGCATGGATTATTGACCCAATAGACTGTAATGGTATGTCAATTGTCAAGGCCTATGTGGAGATATTTTTCTATGCGGATCATTAACAAAGAGGCTGACACTCTATCATGTCAGCGAAGCTGCCAAAATGTACACACTAACTCTGCATACTAACATTCTTTATGAAAATCTGAATGAGCACTATGGAGGATGCCCTCTCATGGCAGTCAAAAGGTCATAAAATTCACTAAGTTATTATTTATTTAATAATTAAACACATGCTTGCATTGCAGAAGAATCAGTGAATTTTTATCAGTGAATATTTGTCAGTGAATAAAGTCAATCTATTTAAAAACTAGTCAACAGAAAAAAGCTTTTAATAACAATAAACAATGCCTAGTTCTTTCACTGCACAGGTCATCAGTAGACATCAAAACACTTCACAAAGGAGGTAAATATTATTATCCTCATTTTACAGATGGGGAAACTGAGGCACAGAGCAAGAGACTTGCCCAAGGTCTCCCAGCAAGCCAGTAAGCAGAGGTGGGGAATTGAACCCTGGTTACTCCCAAAGTCCTAGGCTATTGCACCACCCACTAGACAAGACCGCCTATTACATATTAACATGTTCAAAATGATCAGGGGAACCTTCCATTCTATAAATGCATCTGTGAAAATAGGGCAAAAATACCAGTAATATTCAATCATTAGATTGAACTAGATCGCATGCCCTGATTCTCATGGGTGACTTTAATCTAGATCGCATGCCCTGATTCTCATGGGTGACTTTAATTTTCCTGATATCTGCTGGGAGAGCAATACAGCGGTGCATAGACAATCCAGGAAGTTTTTGGAAAGCGTAGGGGACAATTTCCTGGTGCAAGTGCTAGGGGAGCCAACTAGGGGGAGCGCTTTTCTTGACCTGCTGCTCACAAACCGGGTAGAATTAGTGGGGGAAGCAAAAGTGGATGGGAATCTGGGAGGCAGTGACCATGAGTTGGTTGAGTTCAGGATCCTGACGCAGGGAAGAAAGGTAAGCAGCAGGATACGGACCCTGGACTTCAGGAAAGCAGACTTTGACTCCCTCAGGGAACAGATGGCCAGGATCCCCTGGGGGACTAACATGAAAGGGAAGGGAGTCCAGGAGAGCTGGCTGTATTTCAAGGAATCCCTGTTGAGGTTACAGGGACAAACCATCCCGATGAGTCGAAAGAATAGTAAATATGGCAGGCGACCAGCTTGGCTTAATGGTGAAATCCTAGCGGATCTTAAACATAAAAAAGAAGCTTACAAGAAGTGGAAGCTTGGACATATGACCAGGGAAGAGTATAAAAATATTGCTCGGGCATGTAGGAAAGATATCAGGAGGGCCAAATCGCACCTGGAGCTGCAGCTAGCAAGAGATGTCAAGAGTAACAAGAAGGGTTTCTTCAGGTATGTTGGCAACAAGAAGAAAGCCAAGGAAAGTGTGGGCCCCTTACTGAATGAGGGAGGCAAGCTAGTGACAGAGGATGTGGAAAAAGCTAATGTACTCAATGCTTTTTTTGCCTCTGTTTTCACTAACAAGGTCAGCTCCCAGACTGCTGTGCTGGGCAACACAAAATGGGGAAGAGATGGCCAGCCCTCTGTAGAGATAGAGGTGGTTAGGGACTATTTAGAAAAGCTGGACGTGCACAAGTCCATGGGGCCGGACGAATTGCATCCGAGAGTGCTGAAGGAATTGGCGGCTGTGATTGCAGAGCCCTTGGCCATTATCTTTGAAAACTCGTGGCGAACGGGGGAAGTCCCGGATGACTGGAAAAAGGCTAATGTAGTGCCCATCTTTAAAAAAGGGAAGAAGGAGGATCCTGGGAACTACAGGCCGGTCAGCCTCACCTCAGTCCCTGGAAAAATCATGGAGCAGGTCCTCAAAGAATCAATCCTGAAGCACTTAGAGGAGAGGAAAGTGATCAGGAACAGTCAGCATGGATTCACCAAGGGAAGGTCATGCCTGACTAATCTAATCGCCTTTTATGATGAGATTACTGGTTCTGTGGATGAAGGGAAAGCAGTGGATGTATTGTTTCTTGACTTTAGCAAAGCTTTTGACACGGTCTCCCACAGCATTCTTGTCAGCAAGTTAAGGAAGTATGGGCTGGATGAATGCACTATAAGGTGGGTAGAAAGCTGGCTAGATTGTCGGGCTCAACGGGTAGTGATCAATGGCTCCATGTCTAGTTGGCAGCCGGTGTCAAGTGGAGTGCCCCAGGGGTCGGTCCTGGGGCCCGTTTTGTTCAATATCTTCATAAATGATCTGGAGGATGGTGTGGATTGCACTCTCAGCAAATTTGCGGATGATACTAAACTGGGAGGAGTGGTAGATACGCTGGAGGGGAGGGATAGGATACAGAAGGACCTAGACAAATTGGAGGATTGGGCCAAAAGAAATCTAATGAGGTTCAATTAGGATAAATGCAGGGTCCTGCACTTAGGATGGAAGAATCCAATGCACCGCTACAGACTAGGGACCGAATGGCTCGGCAGCAGTTCTGCGGAAAAGGACCTAGGGGTGACAGTGGACGAGAAGCTGGATATGAGTCAGCAGTGTGCCCTTGTTGCCAAGAAGGCCAATGGCATTTTGGGTTGTATAAGTAGGGGCATAGCGAGCAGATCGAGGGACGTGATCGTTCCCCTCTATTCGACACTGGTGAGGCCTCATCTGGAGTACTGTGTCCAGTTTTGGGCCCCACACTACAGGAAGGATGTGGATAAATTGGAAAGAGTACAACGAAGGGCAACGAAAATGATTAGGGGTCTAGAGCACATGACTTATGAGGAGAGGCTGAGGGAGCTGGGATTGTTTAGTCTGCAGAAGAGAAGAATGAGGGGGGATTTGATAGCTGCTTTCAACTACCTGAAAGGGGGTTTCAAAGAGGATGGCTCTAGACTGTTCTCAATGGTAGCAGATGACAGAACGAGGAGTAATGGTCTCAAGTTGCAATGGGGGAGGTTTAGATTGGATATTAGGAAAAACTTTTTCACTAAGAGCGTGGTGAAACACTGGAATGCGTTACCTAGGGAGGTGGTAGAATCTCCTTCCTTAGAGGTTTTTAAGGTCAGGCTTGACAAAGCCCTAGCTGGGATGATTTAACTGGGACTTGGTCCTGCTTTGAGCAGGGGGTTGGACTAGATGACCGTCTGGGGTCCCTTCCAACCCTGATATTCTATGATTCTATGATTCTATGAATCACATTTATAAATGAATTTGATTTAGCCATGTTCTGTGCATATTTGAGTTCTTACACTAATGCTAGTGGAGAACAGATTTTAAACTTGCATGCCCAATAACTGTGGACAGTGGCTTTTAAACTCATGAAGGTGAATGCTCCCAATGAAGATAATCTAAGTTACAGGGGCAAGGAAGACCTGATTCACATGGCAGGGAGAGAGAGTATTCAAAACCGTAGAACAATGGTTCTCAACCAGGGGTATGTGTGCCCCAAGGAGATACATCAATTCTTCTAGATATTTGCCTAGCTTTACAAGAGACTACATGAAAAGCATTGGCGAAGTCAGTACAAATTAAAATTTCATATAGACAATAACTTGCTTATACTGCTCTATATACTATACAATGAAATGTAATACAATATTTATATTTCAGTTGATTTATTTTATAATTATATGGTAAAATGAGACAGTATAAGCACTTTTTCAATAATAGTGTGCTGTGATACTTTGTATTTTTCTGTCTGATTTTGTAAGCAAGTCGTTTTTAAGTGAGGTGAAACTTGGGGGTACAGAAGACAAATCAGAGTCCTAAAAGGGGCACAGTAGTCTGGAAAGGTTGAGAGTCACTGCCCCAGAGTTCTATGAAAAGGGCAATTAAATCAGCCTGGAAAGAATCTGAGCAACTCCCTCAAAACTAGGGCAGCAAATGTCATGAAATTAGTTTGTGACAATGACTACAGTGAGAATGGAAAAATTTCAGATCAGTAACTGCAGTGCACTCAAACACAGCATTAGGGCCTGACACAGAGCCCACTGAAGTCAGCTGAGAAGTTCCCATTGACTTCAGTGGGCTTTGGATCAGGCCCTCAGTCTGCTGGAATGGAGTACAAAAGCCCACATAATTATAAAGATTCAAGTTAAATGAAGATTTTTGAACCTTGAGGTTTTGGGAAGAAATTTGTGTTGAGGGGAGTTGTTCCACCTTATTGGGATATTAACTCATTCTTTGTAAACATTATTTTCCATTGAAAAACGTGTGTGTGTGTGTGTGTGTGTGTAACATTTTGCATAAACAAATAATAAAACAAAATCGGCAGCAGCATGAGGTACTTCTTGAGAAAATGACATAAAATTAGAGCTGGCTGCACTCTTCATTATGTATAATATTCTTCTATAAATGTAGCCCCCTTTTTCATACACAAGTCATTATGAATGCATGGGAATGGTTCTCTATTAACTGGTTTCCAGTTTGGAAAGGTTTTACTAAAGGGATTGGACTTTAAAATTACAGCAGCCGTATACAAGGCTTTGATATTGGAAGATCAATTATATGAGTAAAACTTTCCTATACATTCATTCTCTCAAAAAAATTACCTGTAGATATGGGGAGTCTGGTGACACCTTAAAAACTAACAGATTTATTTGGGCATAAGCTTTCATGGGTAAAAAACCCACTTCTTCGATACTTGACAGTAGATATGGGTTCATGTAATTAGCTGATATAATCCTATGTTAACAGTATCTTCCATCTGTGCATATTTACCAGCTCTCTCTCCTGGAGAATCTGTGTCTGTGACCACAGCATCATACACTGGGCATAGAAACAGGCCAATTATGGGAGGAGTGAATCATAACTGTGATTCACTATGCAGCAAGTATGACTTGACTGACATGGTATCAACTAAATTCTATGGGAGCATTTGTTAACAACACCACTTCATGGAGTCCAGGCTGGATCCCCAGCAGACCTACATCTGGGTGAGTGTTATGTTCAGGTGTGCAATCCAGATTGGTGAAGAGTTGTGTCACCTTTTACCCTGAATCTTAAGTGCCTTAATGCTTTGCTACTGTAATTTTCTGCCTGGGATGCCCACAGTCAGCAACAAGCATACACTTTATGTCTATTTATTGGGCAGCTCTGATCCAATGCTTTGGATCCAGGAACCTACCTTCAGTACCATAGACATCCACTGGTTTCCACCAACTTTAGTTAGCAGCTAGTAAGGTGACTCCACAGCTCCAAATTCCCCCCCTTCCCCCGAATGTGTATTTTGAAATGTCCAGCCCTGCTCTGGAATAATTAAGGTTCATTGCTCCTCTAAAGAGTCAATATCCCACAGTTTGTTACTTTAACTGGAGTTACCAAACAGCTCAGTTCAAACAAAGTACTAGATTGTTTTAGATTAAAAATAAAACAAGTTTATTTAATTCCAAACAGATTACAAGTGGGTATAAGTATTGGAATTAAAGTCAGAAATGGTTAAAAGAGAAATAAAGATAAAACACTGTCTAGTAACCAAAACTTAACAAGCTGAACTTAGTTCAAGGAATAATCCTCACCACATATTTCCATCAAAATAGCTGACTGAACACCTGAGTCGGGATTTATCCCTCAGAGTCAAAGGGCTAGTACTTTTGTCTTATTAGGTGAAAGACAGATAACTGGAGTTTCTTTGCCCCCCTCTTTTATACGCCAATGAGCCTTTTCTTCTGAGGGTTACTCCTAACTAAAGTACATACAAGCCATAAGGAAGGCAACATGGAGTTTCCTGGTGAAGAAAGTATCCTGCTAAAATGCAAATTATTTAGGTCCTGCCCTCTCCAGTGTAATTCCGTGAACATTACATATGTGATTGTCTTTCTCCTCCCACACTGTGATAGTGTGAGGTTTGCCTCCACCCCTTGTTAGCTTGATGGATCTGTTTTCCATGATATGTAAAAACATCCTCATTGTCTTTAAAAGTACTTTGGCAGTAATTCCCAGGTGGAAAAACTACATTCCTTTGTCTAGGGTGGAGTAACTCCCACTTGGCTGGCAAACACATTTTAAGAATGATAATTTCAGTTTATGTCCGTAACATTGCCTGCACCTACATTGTGTGATGATTTTATTAACCAGTGAGTCATCACCTTTTCAGTGACACTTATCAGATACATTTCATGACAAAGAATTGGGATACACTTGAATTGGTTAAGCCAGCTATTGTTCATTATCTGCTATCTTGGTACCCCTGGCCCTCTGCCCTTGGTCTGTTCTTAATGTCACAGGGAGAATAACTTCATTTTAGCTACTGTCATAGGTCAACTAGAACCTTTTCAGCCTTAGTGAGTTGTTGTTGCTTCTGTTTTTATTTGTCTGATTTTTGTCAGTTTGTTGGTTGGTTGTTTTTTTGTTTTCTATTACCTTATTAATAAAGTCTCATTTCCAAAATGGATGTTGTACAATGCCTGATTAGACTAGAAGAAAAAACAAATGGGAGATTGCAAATATTTGCAGGCTGGGCAGTACTATGATGAAGCATAGGGATATCTCTGTTAGCTAGGCATGAAGAAGTGTTTTGGAATGGAGTTCATTTGTCTGATATAGGTTCAGATATGCTCCTGACCAACATCTAAAGTAGTGTTTAGTTACCCATCTGGCTGGGGTGAATGGTTAAGCCATTCAGTTGGCACTTTCTATGGCAGAAATCCTCTGTAGTATAGTGTGGCAGCAACTTAGCCAGTGCAGAGTAGTGAGTGAATGTGCCATAGAATGGCCCATAAGTTGTTAGGGAAGTCCTTTTATATCAGGCACAGACTGGAGGCACCTGTCATTTGTTCAAAATTGTTCACATAAGGAAGGTATTGGTTGGGGGATTTGGAAAATGACCTGTATCCACCAAGGTGGGGCCCATCTGAGGTCTTTGCATGTCATTCAAGCTAGTTATAGCTACATTGTGAGGAGGTAATCACATTGGCTAGTTTGACTCTGCTGGGCTATCAGGAGTTGAACTGAATAATAAAGGTGTGGTTAATCAATTAAGTCATGTGAAATTCACAAATGTTTCCATTAGTAGCTGGTAGTTGCCCATGTATCCAAGCACATCAAATAAAGTGACTCCAGTGATGCAAACCCACCAAAATATTGTGATGTTATTTTTTATTATTATTCAACCAGCTTTATATGAAATGTGTAGCATTTTATAGGATATTAAGGGGAACGTAAAGTGCAGTACCTCATGTAGGAATCTCTATTGCTGTAACTCCTAACTAAGTACAAATATTAGCTGCTTGTTAGAATGCTTTAAAAAGATTGGTAAAGCATTTACCAGTCCCTGTATTTGCTGAAGCTAAAGGAATGTACTTCAGATCACTTTAACATTCAGACAACTGCATTAGTTATCTGTAAGTCAATGTATTGATTTTGGAATTGCTTGTTTATAAGAGTGTAAAGGAATTGTCTACAGACGACTTATTCAAGTTCATATCTGTATATGTCCTCTCCCTTGTGGTCAGCAACAGAGCTGTGAAGTGCACTAACAAAAGTCTGGCTCTGAAATGGTGGAGGCCACACGTTTGCCTGAGACACTGATGGTTTGAAACACTTCTTTTGAGAATTCAGCAGTATCAGTGACTGCACTGAAATAGCTCTGTACAGCTGGCCTACTTGATTATTTATACCTAATTATGAAGCTGTGAAACACTTTCAGGTACATTTATGAATCACATCCTATAGGATTGGATATGTATTTTATATTGTATTGAAGGCATTTAGCTAGTAGTGCAGCTGTGTTAAAAATGCTTTTCTTTCACACAAATGGGTCATTTGGGCCCAAATGTTCTAAACATCAATAAAACTAATCAGGGTTAATGCTGCAATGAGTATTAAACTGAAGATTAAGCTGAGAAAACAAACTGTGAAATGGGTTCTTCTTATTCCTCAATTACCAAGTAAAACTGAAGAAGCTTACCATAATCAAGTGATGAGTTGAACTTAGAACTTACAGAATATAGCCTTATGAGAAAATAGTGATATTTATTGATGGTATTAATGTTTTTTAATAGGCTTAGACCTTTTATAATACCACCGACATTTCATTTTATGGAACATGGAATGCAGAGGCTGTAAAGTCATGATTAATATTGCTAACAGTAATAAGTGGAAATGTAATAGTCATTTTTTGCTCATATTTGCTTATATTATGTGAATGCCTTCAATGTCTTAAGAAACCCTATAGGGACATAATTTTCCTCAGGTTTTGAAATTGGCTGTCTTATGAAAACATTGCACTGAGGGACGCAAAAGAGTTCAGATAATCTACTTTAACTGTTAACCGCCCAAATGCTGTGACAAACACTTGGAAGCTCCTATTCTGCCTGCACAATTAGTTGCATTTACTAATCCTTCCCAATATATGTCACTATGCAAAGTAGGATTCCACAATTTTAATTTGCTAATCACCTTAGTTCAATGGAGAAGATGCTAGTCATCCACAGGAATCTGTAATGACCCTGAGACAAGACTGAATAAAATTGAGTCAAAGCTTTAACAAATAAAGGAAAACAGAAACACCTGGCAAATGGACTTGTGAAATGTACTGTCACCTTTTATCTGTTATAACAGAACTGCATAATAATACTTCCTAATGTAACTTTTATAGATTCAACCATAAAAAGTCCATCTCTGTGTGAATAACCCAATAAGATATGTGAAATATTTGAAAACAGTCCTACAGTAAGGTACAAAAGGAAAAGGATAATATGTTTGTAGAAAGTTTTCACCGGTTAATCTTGGCTAACCTGAAGAAAGCTTATTATCAACGCATCTATGCTTCAGTGATCTCCCTCATATTTTTGTTGTCACATTTCCTTTTTATGGTTAAGTGAACCTCAAAACAATGACAAAGAAATAGGCACAGAATCACATACAGCTTTACAGTAAATAGACTGTCTTCTCAACTAACAAAAAGAAAAGGAGTACTTGTGGCACCTTACAGACTAACAAATTTATTAGAGCATAAGCTTTCATGAGCTACAGCTCACTTCATCAGATGCATTTGGTGGAAAAAACAGAGGAGAGATTTATATACACACACAGAGAACATGAAACAATGGGTTTATCATACACACTGTAAGGAGAGTGATCACTTAAGATAAACCATCACCAGCAGCAGGAGGGGAAAGGAGGAAAACCTTTCATGGTGATAAGCAAGGTAGGCTAATTCCAGCAGTTAACAAGAATATCAGAGGAACAGTGAGGGGTGGGGTGGGGGGAAGAAATACCATGGGGAAATAGTTTTACTTTGTGTAATGACTCATCCATTCCCAGTCTCTATTCAAGCCTAAGTTAATTGTATCCAGTTTGCAAATTAATTCCAATTCAGCAGTCTCTCGTTGGAGTCTGTTTTTGAAGCTTTTTTGTTGAAGGATAGCCACTCTTAGGTCTGTGATCGAGTGACCAGAGAGATTGAAGTGTTCTCCAACTGGTTTTTGAATGTTATAATTCTTGACGTCTGATTTGTGTCCATTCATTCTTTTACGTAGACACTGTCCAGTTTGGCCAATGTACATGTACAAAGTCACAAAGTTCAGCCACCAGGTTAGCCGTGACAGTTTCGGGGATACTGTTCCTGACGGCTACATTCCACAGAAAGATGGACTACAAGCCGTCAGGAACAGTATCCCCGATACTGTCACGGGTAACCTGGTGGCTGAACTTTGTGACTTTGTCCTCACCCATAACTATTTCACATTTGGGGACAATGTATACCTTCAAATCAGCGGCACTGCGATGGGTACCCGCATGGCCCACAATGCCAACATTTTTATGGCTGACTTAGAACAACGCTTCCTCAGCTCTCGTCCCCTAATGCCCCTACTCTACTTGCGCTACATTGATGACATCTTCATCATCTGGACCCATGGAAAAGAAGCTCTTGAGGAATTCCACCAGGATTTCAACAATTTCCATCCCACCATCAACCTCAGCCTGGACCAGTCCACACAAGAGATCCACTTCCTGGACACTACGGTGCTAATAAGCGATGGTCACATAAACACCACCTTATATCGGAAACCTACTGACCGCTATTCCTACCTACATGCCTCTAGCTTTCATCCAGATCATACCACTCGATCCATTGTCTACAGCCAAGCTCTACGATATAACCGCATTTGCTCCAACCCCTCAGGCAGAGACAATCACCTACAAGATCTCTATCATGCATTCCTACAACTACAATACCCACCTGCTGAAGTGAAGAAACAGATTGACAGAGCCAGAAGAGTACCCAGAAGTCACCTACTACAGCACAGGCCCAACAAAGAAAATAACAGAACGCCACTAGCCATCACCTTCAGCCCCCAACTAAAACCTCTCCAACACATCATCAAGGATCTACAACCTATCCTGAAGGACGACCCATCACTCTCACAGATCTTGGGAGACAGGCCAGTCCTTGCTTACAGACAGCCCCCCAATCTGAAGCAAATACTCACCAGCAACCACACATCACACAACAGAACCACTAACCCAGGAACCTATCCTTGCAACAAAGCCTGTTGCCAACTCTGTCCACATATCTATTCAGGGATACCATCATAGGGCCTAATCACATCAGCCACACTATCAGAGGCTCGTTCACCTGCGCATCTACCAATGTGATATATGCCATCATGTGCCAGCAATGCCCCTCTGCCATGTACATTGGCCAAACTGGACAGTCTCTACGTAAAAGAATGAATGGACACAAATCAGACATCAAGAATTATAACATTCAAAAACCAGTTGGAGAACACTTCAATCTCTCTGGTCACTCGATTACAGACCCAAGAGTGGCTATCCTTCAACAAAAAAGCTTCAAAAACAGACTCCAATGAGAGACTGCTGAATTGGAATTAATTTGCAAACTGGATACAATTAACTTAGGCTTGAATAGAGACTGGGAATGGATGAGTCATTACACAAAGTAAAACTATTTCCCCATGGTATTTCTTCCCCCCACCCCACCCCCCACTGTTCCTCTGATATTCTTGTTAACTGCTGGAATTAGCCTACCTTGCTTGTCACCATGAAAGGTTTTCCTCCTTTCCCCCCCTGCTGCTGGTGATGGCTTATCTTAAGTGATCACTCTCCTTACAGTGTGTATGATAAACCCATTGTTTCATGTTCTCTGTGTGTGTATATAAATCTCTCCTCTGTTTTTTCCACCAAATGCATCCGATGAAGTGAGCTGTAGCTCACGAAAGCTTATGCTCTAATAAATTTGTTAGTCTCTAAGGTGCCACAAGTACTCCTTTTCTTTTTGCGAATACAGACTAACACGGCTGCTACTTCTCAACTAACAGAAGTGATGGCACTTAATTTTATGATTTCTCCAAATTTTTTTCCTTTTGTTTATGTCCTATTTCTGCTTTCTTTTCCTGTTACAGAGTGCGCACAAATCTGCTTCTTATGAATGCCATAAAAGACATCTTTAGCACCTCAACACTAATAGCTACAAAATAGGAAAAAGGTGAGATTACTGTCTCTTTGCATTATATTTGAGTAACTGTTCCCTTATTGGAGAAGCTTTAGCAGTTATCCAGGATAAAGTAGATTTTTCTAAAATATTATGTACCTCTATTTATGCTATCTTTCTCTTATAAACATTAACCATCCCTCTTGTGTTTCAGTGTAGAAAAAACATTTTTGAAACACTGGAACTGATAAGAAAGACTATGGCGTGTCACTTCAAATAAATAGAAGAAAATTCTAACACTTTGGTTGTCTCCTTTTGGCCAGTTCTAAAAATTGAATGATTATCAAGGAGCATTGCTAGAGCTTTCAGTGATATTTGATTCCTTGGCTAGTGGTTTAACTCTGCCACATTTTTAGTACCTTTTAAGTGTAGTAACTTAGCCTGTTTGTATAGTTTTTGGAAGACACTAGTTTTTGAAAACAATATAAAATAGTTCTCTTATGTATTCTGATGTTTATAAAATTTCAAGGGATGCATACATGAGCATATATCCAAACATGAGCATACATCCTAATTGTGCTAATGAGAGTCTAATAAAATGTGCCTGAAGAGTTCAGTCCTGCTTCTGAACAACTCAGATCAATGGGATCTTGGTCACTGATTTCAGTGAGAGCAGTATCAGGCCCACAAAGAACTTGCCCATGGATCTATCCATAATTAAAAAGACATATTTAGCCTTGTTCTCTCAGGGCTAGATGTTGACGACCTTTCCCATACGGGTGAGCAGTTACAAGAGTATTTCTATTGACTTCAGAGAGACTATTGCTGTGAATAACTTCTTACCAGTATAAAATATTGACAATCTGGCCCTTTACCTTTTAATAGCAGCATTTTTCATTGCAGTTTGTCTCTTCATTGCAGAAAAGGAGGAATCTGGAACCTGAGCCATTTTTAGGAGCAAGGGGGATTTATTGAGAGGACAAAGGTACTTGTGCCCCCAAAGCAAATACTTATTTAGCTGATCTGATGGACATTTACATACCTTTTCATTCTGAGCTCCCTGACAACCTTAATGTTCTGAGCACCTTTCCTTCTCAATAGGGCTCTCCACTTCCTCTTATGCAGGAACAAGAATAAAGCAAAAAATGTCATTTGGATACACCCAAACATTCTATTTACCTTACTATGTACTAATACGGCACCCATCATTTAGCATCCGGGACCCTCACAGACATTAATTGATGTATATTAACAATGGTGTGAATAGGGGAAATATAATTAGAGCTATTTTGTTGAGGGACAGAGATGTTAAATGACTTGCCAAAGTCATACAGGAAGTCTCTGGAAGAGGCCAGAACTGAATCCGTGGCTTCTGAGTCCTACTCCAGTGCATTAATCACTAAGGCGATGTCTATCCTGCACACCACTGGCAGCATTGCGTAGTGTACTTGTAGCTCCAAGCCACAGTGACAAGCAGGCTGCATCCACACTGTGGTGTGTAGCTACAATCATCAGTGTAAGGCTCTGGCAGGGAGGTGGCAGCAGGAAAAGACTCCAGTAGCTCCTCCACTGCCAGAGCCTTTCCCCACTGCTGGAGTCTTCCCTTCACCACTGAAGTGACTCTGGCAGCTCCCTGTGGCAGGGAGCTGTGTAGAAAGCCATGCAGGATACGTACCCTAGGGGTCAGGAGTGTCTTTACTCTACTTGCCCTAAACTGTGCCTCACTGGCTAGATAGTTATTTATACCCAGGCTGGGGTGTGTGTAGTGTATGTACCATGCACACTGCTGTAAGGAGTGTGCAGTGTAGACGTACCCTTAGCCATGAGAAACAATAGGTGAAATTGATTAGAAATATTAACCTATTCAGCTTCAGATTTTGTTTTCTTTCTTTCTGTCTTTGTCAGGCAAAAGAACTCCTTGGGGTAGATACCATCTTCTAGTTCTTTTTGTACACTAACTAGCACAATGGGGTCTTGGTCCATGACTAGGGCTCAAAGGCGCTAGGGTAATGCAAACAAAGAAAAATAAAATAGGAGCAAACAAAATAAACAGTGAAAAGTGGATCTTCAAATCTTTCATATTAATATAAAATGTTATTAGTTACACAGGTAAATCTTTTTTTTTCCAATGACTGTGATCCTTTTACATTTGTGAACTACTAACCATCACGGTTGTAAATCTTGACCCGAGTCAGCTAAAATCTGGTTCTTGTCATGACAGCTCAATATCCTTTTGCCTTTGTTGGTGCCAGATTTTCCAAAGTGATCATCCTAGAAATGCATCTAAAAATCCATAATGGGAGCAGAGATGACTGGCTGCACATTTTCGTATTAAACATGTCAATACTATTTTTAAATATATCCAAAATGCTGGGTCATCAAAAGGTGACTTTTCACTGATGCAGCAGTGAAATCTCATATTTTACTCTGTGGGAAATATAGACTTGTGCAATATTTTTTTAGCGATAAATTACATGTGTGGACTTACTTAGATTAACAAAAGGTGAGAAATTGTCATTGCTGCTTGCATATATTTAAAATTATGCAAGCAATAAAATATAATGAATAATATGAATACCACAGCAGACAAACACATCACTGCCAGTTATTCTGCAATCAGATCTCAGAAGATAAGCAGGGTTAGGCTTTGATAATAGTTGAATGAAAGCCTAACAATTCAGCAAGTGCCAGCCTTCTCTCTGACCCATCACTGAATCAAGGATCCAACACTGGAGATCCATGGTGCTCTCTCACCATGAAAAGACTCATTTTTCATTTTATTCATTTAAAATTGAAGTCCTACTAAAGCTGTGTGAATAATCAACACTTCAGTTCTGTAGCTAAAATGAAAAAATGAAATTCAGAGTGACAGAAAACAATTATTTTAAAACTTTTTGGCAAACATTTTGGGGGGTTTTCAGGGTTTTAAAATTTTTTACTTTAAAAACAAATAAAATTGAGGGAAATTGTGACATGAAACACTTTTCTGAAAACAAAAGACAAAACATTTCATTTTAGAAATGCCGAAACAAACCTTTTTTACTGAAACAATTCATCTCAATTGACCCAAATTTTCAGATTGTTTTGGTTGATCTGAATCTGTATTTTTCTATGAAAAAAAGTTAGGCACAAGATTTTTCGGACCTCTATACCTAACCACTAGTCAACCCTTACTCAGCCACACACTCAGACCCCTCCCGCCCCCATTGTTTTTACTGTCCTCAGTCCTCCTCAGACTGAAACTCCAAGCTGTACTGGGGATAGCAGGGAGTATGTGCCTGATGCTTACTTTCTGCTCTGAAAAGGAGAGTAGGGCAAAGAATGGGAAGTGCTCTGGCTCTAACCCTTTTGCTCTAAGAAAAGTGGCAAAGTAACTCACCTCTTACCTCTCCCTGAAAGAACCAAGGGGAAAACTGTGAATCTCTGAGTCACAATTGGTTCTCTGGTATGCTCTTGGGGCAGCTCAGCTATGCATTGCACCAAATTCAGGGCAGACTATCCAATTGTCTTCTAGCCTTAAGAGTTTGATCCTGCAGCCATTGGCAATACTCCCACTGACTTCAGTCAATGGCAATACTCCCACTGACTTCAGACAAAAAGAAAAGGAGTACTTGTGGCACCTTAGAGACTAACAAATTTATTAGATCATAAGCTTTCGTGAGCTACAGCTCACTTCATCGGATGCATTTGGTGGGAAAAACAGAGGAGAGATTTATATACACACACAGAGAACATGAAACAATGGGTTTATCATACACACTGTAAGGAGAGTGATCACTTAAGATAAGCCATCACCAGCAGCGGGGGGGGGGAAAGGAGGAAAACCTTTCATGGTGACAAGCAAGGTAGGCTAATTCTAGCAGTTAACAAGAATATCAGAGGAACAGTGGGGGGGGGAGAAATACCATGGGGAAATAGTTTTACTTTGTGTAATGACTCATCCATTCCCAGTCTCTATTCAAGCCTAAGTTAATTGTATCCAGTTTGCAAATTAATTCCAATTCAGCAGTCTCTCATTGGAGTCTGTTTTTGAAGCTTTTTTGTTGAAGGATAGCCACTCTTAGGTCTGTAATCGAGTGACCAGAGAGATTGAAGTGTTCTCCAACTGGTTTTTGAATGTTATAATTCTTGACGTCTGATTTGTGTCCATTCATTCTTTTACATAGAGACTGTCCAGTTTGGCCAATGTACATGGCAGAGGGGCATTGCTGGCACATGATGGCATATATCACATTGGTAGATGCGCAGGTGAAGGAGCCTCTGATAGTGTGGCTGATGTGATTAGGCCCTATGATGGTATCCCCTGAATAGATATGTGGACAGAGTTGGCAACGGGCTTTGTTGCAAGGATAGGTTCCTGGGTTAGTGGTTCTGTTGTGTGGTGTGTGGTTTTCCTCCTTTCCCCCCACTGCTGCTGGTGATGGCTTATCTTAAGTGATCACTCTCCTTACAGTGTGTATGATAAACCCATTGTTTCATGTTCTCTGTGTGTGTATATAAATCTCTCCTCTGTTTTTTCCACCAAATGCATCCGATGAAGTGAGCTGTAGCTCACGAAAGCTTATGCTCTAATAAATTTGTTAGTCTCTAAGGTGCCACAAGTCCTCCTTTTCTTTTTGCGAATACAGACTAACACAGCTGCTACTCTGAAACCTGACTTCAGACAGTTCTTGATCTTCTCCTGGGGGAATTCTGTGCCACTGCATGCACACATAATTCATGTCCCCCACAGATTTCTTTGCTTCCCTGCGAAAAATGATAGGGAAATAAAGGGAATCCGCAAGAGCTGTCACACACCACTCCCCAGCAGTGTGAGCATGTGGCTTCCAGCATCCAGAGCAGCCGTCAAAGAGCGGCGGATGACCATAGGCATAGTTCGGAGGCTATAGGGGGGTATTTCCCCCCAAACAGAGGTAAGGAGTGAGGAGGCACGTGAAATCGTGTGCCACTGCCTCCCCTCATTTTTGCAAGTGTAGAGCTACCCAGGTGAGGGAGGGTGCTGTTCTGGCTAGCTGACTGCAGCTGGACACCACCTCGTTGGTCATAGTGCTGGTTGTGCTCCCCTTCTATGTGTGCTGGGAGCCATTCTGTTTTCTGTACAATGGTGAATGCCTGCAGTGGAGCAGGACAAGTGGAGTGGGGGAGGGAGGAAGAAGCAGTGAGGAAGGAAGGGGGACGGGATAAGGTGGGGGAGGGGATGTGGGACTGAGGGTTGCACGGGAGGCAGTGGGGAAAGGAAGGGGAAGGAGATGGGGCAAAGGGGGGCAAGCTGGAGCCCAGCATGTGGCAGCCTCTTGGCAGCCGCTGGGGCTCCCCCGTTAAGCAGGTCCATTGAACCCCCACCATGACGAGCCCTATGCCACCTGCACCTGGACCATACTGACAGGCCCTCTGCACCTGGATTCCCAGCCCACTGAGACCCAAACAGCTGCACCCGGACCCCAACCCCACCAACCCCACCAACCCCCAGTTCTCCAGGACCCGGACCTCCCGCTAAGCTCCCCATACCCAGCCTCCCCTGCTGAGCGCCAAAGACCTTCACCTGTATATGCCTGCAGAGTGCCATTGCCTCTGCACCCATCACCCCCTAACAAGCCCCTGTGCATCCAGATTCCCCCCCCATACACACACACCTGGACTCCCCACTGTGCTGCCTGCACCAGATTTCCCCACACAAAGGGAAAAAGCCCTCTCACCCCACATCTGGATCTCCCCACATTAAACCCTTCCACACTTGGATCCTGCTGGGCTGAACCTCCCTTCCCAGCCCTGGCACAGAGGGGCAGGGCCTTGAGGTGTTTCTGGGGCAGACCCAGCCCTTGTGCTGTGTCAGGCTTGGGTGTAGCCTCACCACGGAGTTCATGTCCTGGGAGGGGTGGGGGCTTCAGGATGATCTCCCAACTCCATGCAGACAATGGCCTGTGCTCCCTACTGCCATGCTGGAACCTCTACATTTATTTACTGAGAAATAAACTTTGCAGAATTTTAAAATATTGTGTTCAGATTTTTTTTTTGGTGCAGAATTTCCTTAGGAGTAATGATCAAGCTCTAAAAGCCCCATGCCACTTTTCTCAAAAGTAGGACGTTGACTAAATTTCAGTTGGTTAGTTACAGTCTTTCTATCTAAAATTTCCAGGTAGTTTGTAATAATAAGGTATAAGGTGTTTTTTATCAGTGTCCTGGAGTGTTGTGTAGTGCTGCTGTATGCTGTTTAATGCTGTTCAAATAAAACAACTATAGATAAGTATTACAATGTAGTGCTTATTTGCTGATGAAGCTTTATCCCCCAATATTAGGAGCTGTACCTCCACAACGATGTACAATCAATTTTAGATGCAAAGTCCATATTCCATTGCAGTACTCCTACCTTACATACATACTATGACAAAGTCAGCATAAACTAACATAAAAGGAATTACAGAATCTTGCAATTAATTCGTATTCCAAATATAGGAAAATAGTGTGACCTCTCAGACACTATAATGTGATAATTGTTGGTAAATACTATGTTTTAGTGGCTGCTGCTGTATGTGTATCTAATGTTGTATAAGAAATTCCTGGTTCCTTCTATTACAATGCATTGTATTTTTTGACAAAATGATACATGTGTGGGCTATCTTTTATTAGACACAAAAGGTTCTGAGTCAAAGGTGTTTGTTCTCCCTGGTTTTTCGTATTATATCTCTCTATCTATGTTTCAAAAACACACCAATCACTAGAGTATTTGAGTCCCTTACAAAGTTGTATTAAGTTTACACCATATTTTGTTTGCTGATCTCATCAATTCATGTGGCTTTATTTTTTATGCTGATAACTCATAAATCTACCTCTTCATGCGAGACTTTTCTTATTCTATCCATCCTGAATCTCTGTCTTTCTCTGAAATCTCTTCCTGGGTTACTCAAGCTCAACTTAACATGGTCAAAGTTGAACTCCTCACTTTCCTCCCAAGCCTTCCCCACTCCCTGCATTCTCTGTTTACAATAACAATGACAGTAACAGTCATTGAGGCCTGTTACCTGGGATCCATCTCTATCTATTCACTCTTCTTGGACCCACATCTGTCCATATCTTGCTGCTTCTTTGCCCATAAAGTTTCTAATATCTGACCTTTTCTTCCTATCTATTGCTAATACTCTTGTCCAGGGCCTCATCCCTTTTGGCCTTGGAGTCTGTGAATCTATGAATCCCCCTGTTCATTCCCTTCCTTCATGGTCTATTGTGAGAACAGGAAGCTCTTCATTGCCCTCAATAGGCTCATAATACTTGAAGCTCTGTATTGCAACAATGACAGTAACAATGAATGTTTGGTTTTGTTGTTTTCCTTCTTCTGACTCATCAGGGATTAGCCAGGGCTGGTGATGGGACTCTCAAGGGGGTGGACCAGTGCTCAGATGTGATACAAAGAATACATCCTCTGAAGCATGGGGCATAGATCATTTGCTAGAATCATCTATACATATCTCACCTATTCAATTCTCTGCCATTCCAGTTGTCCAGGCATTGGCAGCATCTTATTTCTTCCTGTGGCACACAACACTTCAGTCTTACTCAAGGTACTGGATTCAGTATAGGGTATCTGAGTGAAATTCAATGACCTGTGTCATAGAGGAGGTCAGACTAGATGATCTAATGGTCCCTTCTGTCCTTAAAGATTTATGAAACTATCATCTCTGTCTCGATTACTGCAGCTTGCTCCTCTCTGTTCTGATACCTGTATCACCTTCTTCTGGCCTAATCAAAATATAGCCACTAAGATCTTCCTCCTTTGCAGTCATTCATGCAACCCCCTCTTAGAATCCCTCCTCTGGATTCCCTCTGTTCCCTGCATTGAGTTCATTCTTGGCCTTACCCTCAAGACTCTTCCCAGCTCTGCTAGTATCTTTCTTATTCAGCTGCCCCACCCATCCCACTCAACCAGTGATGCTAACCATGACCACCCACTTGTCTGGTTTACCCACAACCATCTGCACTCCTTCTTCCATACTGCTCTCCATGTATGTCTTCTCAAAACAGTGAGGCCAATGCCCTTTCCTTCAAAGGCCTCCTTTCTTCTAATATGAGGCCTTTAAGGAATTAGCCAGTTAATAATGGATATGTTGAGGGGCAACTGGGTATAGCTAATATGTTTTTTGAATAAAAAATATGTATGTAGTGCATTGGTTTATATAATGTTGAGCACTTGCAATTCCAAATGAACTGCATATGCTCACAACCTCTGCAAATCAGGCTTATAATATATACATTAAATTATAGGCAAGGCTGTGAGCACTGACAATTATTAATGTTTCCTGACACTATTATAAGATCCGTTTTTTAGTGACTTATAACTTAGCCAAACTTTAACCATTTATGCTGAAATTTTTCATGCCAGGTTTCTGCCTCAGGCTGAACATTTTGGAGAAAATTTCAGCCTAAATGATTCAGCCATTTCTGAGAGGCAAGGGGAAAAATACTTTTTGTTCATGTTAAAAAATTTTGGCAACTTTTTTTTTAACACTGTTAGCAACCTTGTGCTTTGGAGAAGGGACCTGAAATTTGGCAGGGGTGTAGTCTTTGTGTCAGGAATGTGCCTTTTGCGATCCCTATTAAAATCTACCCAGATGTGGCCAAGTTACAAGCCTTTGGAAAATCACAACAGTGGCTTCTTAGATTTTCACAGCCAAATTCTCCAAAGATTCCATCCACCTTGAGCATGCTCCACCCTGGAGCTAAGCTAGACTTTCCTTGCAGTTGCAGCTCTGGAATACTGCAGGGCATTCGGCATCTGGGTTCAGGCACCTGAAGTGAGAGCAGGGAGACTATCTCTCTTGTGCTCTCAATAACCCCCTGCTGGTCCCAGGCACACAAAAAAGGAAGCTTCCTTATTTGAATGCAAAAGTGGCATGAGTTGGCATTGTAGAAGGTCAGGGAATAAATTGTTACAAGTATCCTGGGAGAAGGTGATGGAAACTTGGAACCAGTGGTTCAGGATAAGTCAGTGGGGAAAAGAGACAGATCTCATGAGAAGCCAGTCTGGCTGGGCAAAGAAGTTTGGAAAAAGAGCTGGGTACAAGGAGAATGAATGAGAAATTCTGGGAGGAAAACGCTGACTAGGAGCCAATGTGGATGGGAACATAGGTAATGGAACTGGACAACTGACTGCCGATCATGGGAGAAGAGAGACATATTGAACAAGCAGCTGAAGGGGGGAGCTGAAAATGACCTGAAAAGAAGACTAGGACTAGAAGTGGAGGGGCAGGAAAGAGTGGGATTGGGAATGTGAGTTGGGAGTACAGGTTGGAAAGGGAGAACTCAGAAGGGCTCACGTTTGGGAGGGAATCAGCAGAAAAGCCTGTGCCCACTGGAACACACTCCCTTCCAGAGACTGGAATGGAAGTCAAGATCCCTGAATCTCTCCAATCCTGTGCTGCCAGCAAATATAATAGAGTCATAGAAAGAGGGGCAGGAAGGGAAATCAAGAGATCATCTAGTCTAGCCCCACAGCTGAGGCAGGCCTAAGTGTACCTAAACCATCTCTGACAGTGATTTGTCAGCCTTCTTAAAAACCTTCAGTGATGTGGATTCCACAGCCTCTCTTGGAAACCTGTTCAAGTGATTAATTATCCTTGTAGTAAGAAAGAATTTCCTCATCTCTAAATCTCCCTTGCTGCAGATTAAGTCAACTACTTCTTGCCCTACCTTCAGTGGATAATTGATCACCATCCTTTTTAAAACAGCCCTTACCACATCTGAAGACTTTTATGGGGTCCCCCTCCAGCCTGCCTGTCTCAAAACTAAACATGGCAGGTTTTTTAACCTTTTCTTATAGGTCAGGTTTTCTAAACCTTTTATCACTTTGTTGTTCTCCTATGAACTCTGTGCAATTTTTCTACATTTTTCTTAAAGTAGAGCACCCAAAATTGAACATTGTACTACAGCGGAGGACTAACTAGTGCTGAGTAGAGTGGAACTATTATCTCTTGTATCTTACATACAACATGCCTGTTAATACACCCCAGAATGATGTTAGCCTCTTTCACAACTACATCACATTGTTGTCTCATATTCAGTTTGTGATCCACTATAACCACCAGATACTGTTTAACAGTGCTATTATCTAGCCAGCTATTCCCCAGTTTGGCTTTGTGTGTTGACTTTTCCTTCCTAAAGTACTTTGAACTTGTCTTTACTGAATTTCATCTTGTTGATTTCAGACCAATTCTCTAATTTGTCAAAGTTGTTTTGAACTTTAATCCTGTCCTCCAAAGTGCTTGCAACCCCTCTCAGCTTGGTGTCATCCAGAAATGTCATAAGCATACTCTCCATCACATTAATGAAAATATTGAATAGTACCAAATGCAGGACATACCCCTGTGGGACCCCACTACATAGGTCCTCCAAGTTAGACAGAGAATCATTGATAACTATTCTTGGAGTATATTTTTTCAACCAGTTATGCACCTACCTAATAGTATTTTAATCTAAACCACATTTCTCTAGTTTGCTTATGAGAATGTCATGTGGGACTGTGTCAAAAGCCTTACTGAAATCAAGATTCCCCCCATCCACTAGGCTAGTAACCCTATCAAAGAAGGAAATGAGGTTGGTTTGGCATGATTTATTTTTGAAAAATCTATGATGGCTATTATTTATTACCCTATAATCATCTAGGTGCTTACAAACTGATTTTTCAATAATTTGTTCCAGTATCTTTCTAGGTATGAAGGTTAAGCTATAATTCTCCCAGTCCTCTTTGTTCCTCTTTTTATAGATAGGTGTTATGTTTGCCCTTCTCCAGTTGTTTGGGATCTCACCCAACCTCCATCAGTTCTCAAAGATAATCACAAAAGTTTCTGAGATTGCTTCAGCTAGTTTCTTAAATACCATAGGGTGAATGTTGTCAGGCCCTCCTGACTTGAAAATATCTAAATTATCTAAACATTCTTTAACCTGTTCTATTCTTTCTTATGTTCCTTCCTCTTTGTTGTTAATATTAACTGTGTTAAGAGCCTGGTAAAAATTAACTTTTTTAGTGAAGACTGAAACAAAATAAGCATTAAACACTCTAGTCTTCTTGATGCTGTCTGTTATTGGCTCTGCTTACCCAAAAAGTAATGGACCTACCCTTTTCTTCATCTTTCTCTTGCTCATAACGTATTTAAAAAACCTTTTTTTATTGATCTTTGCGTCTCTTGTTAGACATAACTCATTTTGTGCTCAGCCTTTCTGATTTTGTCCCTACATGCTTGCGCTATTCTTTTGTAATCATCCTTAGCATTTTTTTCTATGTTTCCATTTTTTGCAGGATTTATTTTTGATTTTTCAGGTCATTGAAGAGCTCCTGATGCAGCCATATTGACCTCTTTCTATTTTCCCTATCTTTTCTTCATGTTGGAATAGTTTGCTCTTATGCCTTTAATAATGTCTCTTTGAGAAACTGCCAATTCTCCTGAAACTCTTTTCCCCTTAGATATTTTTCTCATGAGACCCTACCCTACGATTTCTCTGAGTTTGTTGAAGTCTGCGTTTTTGAAGTCCATTGTCCTTATTCTGCTGCTCACTCCTTCCTTTCCTTAGGATTATGAAAGCTGCCATTTTGTGATCACTTTCACTCAAGTTGCATTTCACCTTCAGATTCACAACCAATTTCTCCCTGGTAGTCAGAATGAAGTGTAAAATGCACCTCCCCCACCACCCCCGTTTACTTCCTCCACCTTCCGGGGAAGAAGAAGCAGGGGGCTGAGGGGAAGAGGGAAGAACTTACTGGACATTTTGGGTTATAATGAGTTATTTTTCCAGCAGATGTCTGGGTAGTTAAAATCCTCCATCACTACCAAGTCTTGTGGCATTTATCCTAGAAATGCCTCATCCACTTCCTCCTCCAGATTTGGAGGTCTAGGTAGACTCCTATCATAATGTTGCTCTGTTTTTTTCCCCTTTTATTTTCAACTGGTCTGCCTCTGACCTCCTTCAGAACCTCAGAACAAGTGTTTACATGCTTGATGTACAGTGCAACACTTCCTCCTTTTTTTCCTGCCTGCCCTTCCTTAACAAGCTATACCTCTCTATACCGATAATCCTGAGGGCTTTTGTCACCTGTTCCCTTTGAACCTAATTTAATTCCCTCCTCACTAGGTTGGTGAGTCAATGCTTACTCTTCCCTTTCTTCATTAGATAGACTACATTGCTTCCCAGCAGTCCTCAACCAGAAGAATGGACAAGAACACAACCTATGCCCAACTCCTTGCTTCCACCCTCACTCCTAGATCCCTGTAGTCATTTATGATCTGCTCATGGTAGTCCCTGGCAGTATGTGAAATGTTTGTTGGCATCTGTGAAACCCACCAACAAAGTATCTTATCTAGAGCTGATCAGAACATTTTTAATGAACTGTCATTTGTATAAGCTGAAAAACTGTGGAGGTGTATCGGTGTCAACAAATTTTCATTGGGAAGGTTTGTTAGGGCAATGGTCTCAGATATAGGACATCTAGGTACAAGTCTCTGCTCTGCATGATTGAGAGTGATCTGAGATGAAAAAAAATATTTTCTGTGTCAAGCAAAGTAGGGACTTGAACCTGGGTCTCCCACATCCCAGGCTAATGACCTCACTTCTAGGGGACACACACACTTTGCTACTTACTGAACCAAAAAGCTCAGGATTTGACCCAAAATGGACATTTTGACAACTCTCAAAAGGTTCTGATGTTGCTCCAATGTGGAACTAAAACAAATTTTGAAACCTCAAAAATTGCCACAGAATGGAATTATTGTCTCTAATCTGCTCTAGTTTCATCCCCTTGTGGTGCTGGTCCACATAGGGGATAACAATCTACTACTATTTTGTTATTCCATTAGATCAAGTGGTAAAAGTCTGCGTGGTGGATCTAAAAATTCCCACCCTGGTGTGAATATGATGCCACATGATGGAATTTCTGTTTTTCCAGTTTGCTTTTTTTTTCAAACCTAGGAAATTACATGCAATATATATATTAAAAGAACATTACTAATGTTGCAAAATCAAGCACTCAGAAGTTCGGAAATGCCAGAATTAAGGTTGTAGTAGGATTCTTTTTTGTGCATGTATGTGTGTGTGTATTTTATGTATATAAAATTGGTGCATATTTTGCTGGTGTTACTCTCCCCACTATTTGCTATTTCTTTTTGTTCTTAGATGTAAGAGATTCTTTGAGGCTGGTGTTATGCCTTCCTATGCAAGAGAATGGGGTCTAGGACATAGGACATAATACAACATCTTATAATGCTGATCCTAATGAGTGACCTACCAGCAGACTTGAGTGTTCTTTTTTCTCGCTCTTCCCAATAGTTCTTCTCTCCCTCTTGACGAAGTTTCCTTCATTTTTAAGTGTTCATGTTTCATAAACACAGTACATACATTTAATAGCCTCTGGGAACAAGGTGTATTTAACAGGTCTCAAGGTTGAGTCCCCACTCTGGCGTTTTGAGTGCAGAGGGTGGGAACCCGCAAGGATTCTAAAAATTAATACTGGCCACTCCAGGCTTGTATTAAACTCACAAGTTTACAGCTTTTCTCTGACCTTGGGTGTGCAGATGCTGCCACCACCCAAGTGCAAAACCCCTTTGAGAACCCAGGAAGGCGCACTTGGGAATTCCTTCCTGTGCAGTACCCTCAAGCCCTTTCACCCTCCCTCCTGCTCCTGGGAAGAGCTGAAAAAGAAAAACAAAGGAAATCAGCTGCAATTAATCGACAGCCCTAGTGAGTATGCATGGCCCTGGTATTTCCCCCTGCACTCTCTGCTTGCTCCTTTTTCACCTACAGATGCACAATCCTATGTCCCAGCCAGGGATCCATCAGGTCCTTTTCTCACACAAAGGCAGAGGGAATGATTTAGTCAGGTACTTAGACTGAACCCAGTTCTCAACACACAAGTTAAGTAACTGAGAAGGTCCACAGGGGTATGAAATGAAACGATCTTCCTCTACCAGGCCACAAATGCACTTTCCCTTAATGCGGAATAACTGCCTTTTCCCAACTCCTCACCACTTCCACACCCAAATTCACTCTGCATGACAGTATGTATTCATAGAGGCCATATGGAGATTTGCACTGCAGCAGGTGAGGAGGGGGGGGAGTGATCCTTTCATATGATTCCCAACTCTTGCACCTCACTGAACAGTGGAACCATATAGACAATGCTGCTGTCATAGCAGTTCATGCCTGTGGGACCGGGAACAGGATGCACTGTGAACTCAATTGCTTTGGTTAAACAATAACTAGGTGGCCCACATTTGAAAATTACCCAGTGTATTGTTACCACTGTTCACAGTGTTTTATCAAACTGAATTTCAGCTCCGTTGATCTCAATGGAACAACCATTCCATGGTGAGGTTTCCTTACAGAACGCTACTTTCCATTCTATCTACAATGTATATCAACATAATTTTCTCAGGTCAAAATTTAAAAGAATGAATATATAGCCCTCACTCATTTCATAGGTGTTTGCATTAAGAGTCCCTTTGTTTTGACACACTGAGCATTTAATGTGGAACTATTCATGTTTTGATGCAGAATCTGAGTAATAAGGGTCTGAAAGGTGTGTTAAACATACATCAAATAAAGTAATTTTCCTGTAAGTCTGTGATATTGCCATTTCCCTAAACATTCTTCAGTCTCCTTCATAATAGAAGTTGCAGAGGGCTTAAAGTACTAGAAAATATAAAATACCTATGGGACGTATTCCAGTACTGTACATTAAATTTGAGGATTTTACATGTAATAAAGTATGTCAGTGTTGCTTACAGGGAATTCCAGTGATACCTCAGCTTTCTTGGACTTATTATAAATCCTTTGTTGGAATTATTGCGGCTGGTTCAATAATTCAGATTAGCCCTCATGTTTATTAATGCACTACATCTGTGCAAACAACATGTCAAGCAGAGAGTTTATTGTAATTGCCTGAGCAAACAGAACCTGAAAGAAGCAATTTCCAGTTACAATGTGCTATGACAAGTAATGAGGTAATTGGCATTCTGTCCTGATTACTTCCACCTTCCTTTTCATCAGGTCTATATTGTGTGTGATAGATAGTTTTATAAGAAATGAGGTGTTTGATAATATGGTTTGCTGCTGCTTAAGGTTAGTGATTAAAGACAATCATCATTTTCTCTCAGAGATCTTATTAGCTTTAACATTATTTATTCATATGTGTAAGATGTGGGCCCAGAACGTATCTTTCAGTGCTGCTATACATGTAGTTAAAATATAAACTCAATGTAACTGAATGAATGCAAAACATGCTTTCATTTTCCTAGGATGATTCAACAAAGCAACTTTTTTGTGATAAAATCTGTGCTGCAACATTGGGTCTAAGATAGATTGCTTCAAATCTATATTTGCATATATATTATATTTAACTTATGCATATACTATATTTATATTATGCACATACTCTTTTCATATGGATATGTATTACATGCCTTCAGTATCAACACTATAGTTAAGGATGTGATCTAAGCAGGGGCGGCTCTACCAATTTTGCTGCCCCAAAGAGTTGCCGCCAAATTGCCGCCGAATTGCTGCCCAAAAGCTGCCGCGGCGGGAAGAGCGGTGGGGCTGCTGCCGACTTGCCGCCGTGGGACACGGACTGCCGCCCCATTCGGAATGCTGCCCCAAGCACCCTGCTTGGAAAACTCGTGCCTGGAGCCGGCCCTGGATCTAAGTTTTTATTCTAAACTTCTAGTTTCAGGCATCTTCATCTTTCCAGAGAAGTGATCTCTTTGGAGCCAGTTTTTCACTTTTATTCTTATTTTAAAGGTGAATTGTTGCGGAGAATTTGACAAGAAAAAGATATTCAGTCATTTTTGTATTATCCAAGGGTGGGCCAATGCTATTCTAATACTGTGCTTCACTTTTTATTTCACTCAGAATTGTTTTGAACTCAATAGAGGAAAAAGATGGGCATGAGGTACACACATAATACCTCATGAGGAATATGTGCTTTTGCTAGATTTCTTCAAAATCAGTTTAGAAATACAATTATAAGGGTTTTAAAATGAAATATTAATGAGTATGTGCAGTACATTATTTTCCTTATACATTCAAGCACACATCTGAGCCAAATCAACCTCTTTAGGGTGAAAACATCCAAGGAAAAGTATGTTCCGACTATCATTCCAAAATAGAGAAATGTAACCGGCACCCTGTCAAGGCACCAAGATATCAGTGATATACGTAGCATTAGATAATTAGATTTAGAATTAGTAGTAGAATTTGCTCCCATCAAATTCATCCAGATTTGCAATTTTCATTTAAGGAAGAGGCGATAGTTACCTAACTGCCGCAAAGGCAACTTCATTTACAGCCCAGGAGATGCAGAACACTGCAGATTTTCTGTGACCATAGCCACCAGCTTAGTTGTGCAATATCTCTCTTGCATGGCACATAGGTAGTGGCAGTTGATGCTGTCATGTGACGCAAGTTGACAGAGAGTAGAAGCGTGGAAGATAATTGGATGATAGGAATGAAGACCAGAATTCCAGGAAAGATAATAATCCATAACCTCTAAAGTAATTCAGAGAAAAAATGCTTAGCAGACTCAGATGTAAGGGTGTACAAACACAGCTCTGTGCAGTTTCCATGTCCAATCAGTGCTCTACAGCTAATATTATTTCTGCTTTCCCTGCATGCCAATCACCTCTGGAATGGTACTCTTCTCACGGATACATACACACAGTGTCACAACTGCAATGTGTACTTACCTCCTATCAAAAACAAACAAACAAATAAACAAACAAACAAACAAACAAAAGCAATATAGTAAAATAAACAGGGAATGTAAATATTTTTTTCAAACTGTTTTCTGACTGTTACAAACTGTCCCGATACTCTATTGTATGGTGGCCAGTCTTTAACAAGTGAAATGAAGCACTAGGTCTGAGGTTGCTTCCAAACCAATGGGCCTTGGGTAGAGTCTAATCCCTGTTTTGAGCTCTGGCTCTCTAGGGCTCATTCCCAGACTCAGACATCTTGTCTGAGTATCTAGACCCTGAAACCAGTGCCTAAGATCTCCTAAGCCCACCTCCCCAGTTGCTTATACATGCTCCCTCTGAGTTCTACATGAGTGGTGTGCACTCTGGATTTCCAGTTTAACCCATTCAGTGACAACATGGCAAAAAAGCAAGGAACATAGACTTAGTAAAGGAGATTCTTAACCACAATGTCTTTACTCTTAACTCTTGAGAGTTACAAATCTTTGAAAAGTCCTGAGATGCACCCTCCCTTATTCTGAGCTTACCCCTTTTGTAAGTCCATGGTTTTTCAGTATTTGCGGTTGGGCAGAGTCCCTCCTACCCTCTGTCTTCTGCAAGTCCTTCTTCTGTATGGTGATGGTTAACCCTCTGCACAGAGCAGTAAGTACCCGGTTCTTAAATATGGCCCCCTTCTCTGTGCCATGTGCTCAGAATGACAAGCTCCAGATCGCCATTCATACTTGTCCTCCCTTGTTGGACTCTGCACAGAGAGCCCACTGTTCCATTGGGGAGAGGGGTGGTATTTGACAGTCATTTAAATTTGATTTGATTGCCCCAGATTACATCCTTGAGGGTGCCCAGTGATGGTCCTCATCAAGATGTCAAACACTTTTCCCAGGCAAGGCAGCTGTCTGGAATGCAGGACTATAGGTTGCCCTTAAGACCTGTGCAATCACTTTGCCAGTATTTCCACACATTGTTTTCATAATTTGATATTGTCATATCCCAATATATCACAGAGGCAGTGCCTGCAATATCAGTTACATGCATCTGAACATTAAATGGCCCTGTCCCAGTGGGATTGGTTCTACTTATATAGCACCACCTATGATTAAGGTTGCCCAATATTTCACATTGTAAGACCCTGTTTTCAATTGCTTATTTCTTTGCCAAATTTCAGCCATTTGGCCTGAAATTTTCCCATGCTGGATATCTGCCTCAGGCTGAATATTTTTTTATGGAAAAAAAAAGTCAAAGTTGTTCAGTCATTTCCAAGAATGAGGCTATGGAAAAAATACACTGTTTTCCCCATGTTAATAAATTCTGGCAGCATTTTCTTTAAGTATCTCTAACACCCCCATTATGTAGAACAGGCACTTGAAATTTGGCTGAGGAGTGTCCTTTATGTCAGAGGTATGATTTTTGCTGGCCCTGTGAAAATCTACCCGAATTTCTCCAAATTATAAACCTTTGAAAAATCACAGTTTGCAAATGCTCAATACAGACATTTTAGAATAAGCATGCTTCAGTGCAGGGCCTCCCATGGCTGAGCAGGACTTTTCCTGCAATTGCAACTCCAGGCTGCTGTGGCCAGAGCCTGGGCCTGCCACCACAACTGAAAACAGGGAGATTACCTCTCCTGTGTTCTCATTGATGCTCCTGGTAGGCCCCAGACAGCACATAGGAGGAAGTTGCCTGATTTGTACGCAGAAGGGGGACTGGGCTGAAAAGGCTGGTTGTAAGGGAGAGGAAATGGCGACTGGGAGCTGGATGTGGGGGAGACTGAAATTGGCTAGGCAAGAAGACTGGTACCGGGAAACAGTGGGCTGTGGGAGAAGATGTTGGGGGATAAAAAGGTGTCAAGGGCCAGGATGCAGGGGGAAAACTGGGATTGGCTGGGCAAAGAGACTGAAAATAGATGCCAGAGCCTGTGTAAGAAGTAATTGGAAAAGGAGCGGGGCTGTGGGGAAGAACCAGTAATAGCTGCACAAAGAGACTGGGACTAGTCGGGGGGGGGGGGAAGAGATGGGATGGAGACTAAGACTGTCTGTGTAAGGACACTAGGACTGTGATGAGAAGTCTGAGGATTGGGGACTGGGATCAGCTAGATGAGAGTAATGTGACTGGAACAAGGCACCAGGCATAGGGAAGAAACAGGAGTGGAATAGGGATGGGTTAGAGGGGACAGGGTAGAAGGGATGAGGATTGGGGGAGCAGAAAAAAAACTATGTGCTTTCCACTAGAGCACACTCCCCCTCCAGATCCTGGAATGGAACTGAGGATTTCTGAGTCTCACCATCCCTCTGCTGTCAGCAAATATCTGCAAAATCTATTGGCAAAGTGTCTCATCTCTCTCTTAGTGCTGGCCCATGTAGATGGTGGCAGTTTACTACTGATATCAGTTACTGTCTTAGCTCAAGTGGCAGAGGTCTGTTTGGTGGTTTCAACCCTCATGAGAAACTGTGTGAGAGCTGATATGATGCATCATGATGAAATTTCTATTTTTTCAATTTGCTTTTTTTGAAACCTAGGAAATTATTAAAGAAATACTATTCAGGTTGCAAAGTGATGCAATTAAAGACTTTTTAATAGGACACTGAATTAAGGCTGCACAGACAACTTTAATTCTGTCATTTCCTAACTTCTGAGTGCTTGACTTTGCAACATACGTGCATATATTGAGAGAAAGATATCAGTATGGCATCTACATGATTAAGATGTAGATGCCATCATATTACTCACTCGAACATGCTACAAGTACTCAGTCTCTTTCCAGAACAAAGAAGGAACCCACATTGGCATCAATATTCACGTCTGCAGAACATCAAAAATGCCAGTTAGGACAGACTACTATCTCTTATTAATGGTTAGGATCAAGCATAGCAGTATAGAATAGATTCCTTGGTAGATACAAGAGCATACGATAGTATATTAAGTTATACTAAACTAAAATAGAGTGGTAGCAAATCAAAGGTGAAGATTCAACAGGTAATTTGAAGACATCTAGCTGCTTTTCTGTAATGTTAAATGAGTGGTGTAGTTTCTGATGAAGGTGAGAAAGACCTTCCCTCTTCTTCTTTCAGCAAGGAGGAGACTAAATAATCAGGGTATAGTCAAATTATTCTTGTCATACAAAGGAATATTAAGATAGCTTGACAATCATACTTAGCTGGCGGGTATATGTAATGACCACCTGGGACAATATACAGCTGATGGTTTCAGGCAGACAGCAAAATGAGAAAGTTGTGGTGGTGGCTTTACAAAGAAATTTAAAAGGAGAATAAACTGGAATTTGGGGGCAGGAAAGGATTTTGAGAAAGTTCCACCCCACTGTCAAACATGAGGAGTAAGAGAAAGTTCCAGTCAAGGGCCTGGAAAGAGAAAAGCTGAACAAGTTTGTGAAAGCTGGGACACTAAAGTATTAATGATGAGATTAGCACATGGGACCATCATCTTACTAGAACCACATCGTAACATGAAAAAGCAGGTGTATTTACATTGTATCATATTACAGATTACTGGAGTGAAAATTAATAAGGTGTAATGTGTATTGATGGTATGCTACATCTTAATTTCAGAAAAGGACAATGATGGTTTCAATGCCTCCCGCCCTGAGGGAGGGAGAGACAATGGGAGAGGAACAGAGCAAACATTCACTGCCTAGCAACAGATCAAAGGGAGTTAGAAACAGTTGGCTGCACATGTGGTTCTGTAAAGGTAGCTGGAGTAGCATGCCACATGGCCAACAACTTCTGCCCTCCTAGTAGTTCTTCCTCAATTCTCAAGCAGGTTCGCCATATATATTGGGGAGTGGGGATAACGATCTCCAGGTGCTTGGGTGAGTAGGTTCAGATGTTCCTCTTTTCTCATCCTCCAGTCTTTTAGGGAAGTTGCTACAATCCAGCCCTGCTGCTTAGGTTTCATCTCCTCTGTATGTGGTGGCAGAGGGCATGATTTGACCAATATTGTTAACAAAGATAACAAAATTGTACCATCAGAGCAATGAAATTAGAATATGAAATTCACAATAGTAAGCTACAAATATAATTATGTATGTAAGAGATAATAAAATGTCTGGTGAAAGAGTAGAGCTTTGCGGATCTACCAACTTTGCCTGTAACCAAAACTCTTTACAATGGAGATGAACGTCTTGTAGAGTGTGGGGTTAACCTTGCTAGGATAGCTTCCATACCTAACTCTGACTCATGCAGCTCCCATTTCAAAGTGGAAAAAAACCAAAATCAAATTCTAGTCTGAGCCCTGACTGAGCTCTTTATCTGAGCACTGTTGTCTGACTTCTATACATGGGAATCATCCTTGAAGTTTAGGAAGAAAAGTGGGGGTTATCAATTACTTGTTCCATGACTGAATGTGTGTCAGATTTCACCATTATCATGGCTCTACTTGAACCACCGCACAACTTTATGTGTTTCCACTGGGATATGGTCCTTTCTATTATCAAAAGCAGTAGACAAGTGGTAGGAAGGCTAAAGCTTGTAGGTAATGGAGCTTCAAATTGAATTCTGGATTAAATCCATGCTGAGTTGCCAATCCAACACTTTGTATTTCATGCCAATAGCTTTGGTGCAAGTGAAAAAGCAAGCTTTGTTCTAAACTGGTGCAAATTCCTTGGTTGCTGTTGTTATACCAATAAAATAAAAACCAGCAGGATCTTATTAAAGGGGAAAAGGCAAAATGCCACATTTATTGTGAATACAGAAAGAATCATAGTAAGCAGTTAGTTATAGCTATAACATTCCATTCAATTTCATATTTATTCACACATTCATTCATACACACACACACACACACAGGTTCTACAAGGTTGTTCTCATAGTTACCAGCCTTAGAGTTGCTCATGCAAAGCCACTGGCCAGGTGGGTTTGGACATGAGGAGGGAGCAGGGCCTTGTCAGATGCTCACCTGATGCTCCTGGAAGTTGGTTTGCAGAATCAGACCCCAAAGTTCTCACTTTCTGGAGTCCATTTTTATAGGAATTTCTTCCTATGCCAGTCTATGGCAATTGCTTCATCATGCTGTTGCTGAATTAATCAGCAGATGGCACATTCCTGACGGCTCCGTGCTACCAGATGTTATCTTGTTCTTTGGTTCTCCCATTCTTGCGGCTGTTGGGTGGATTCCAGTATGCCCTCCAGGGGTCCTCTGGTTATTTCCACTTGACGCCTTCTTCAGCTGATGGACACTGGATTCTTAGGCTGGCACCTCCCTGATCATTCAGTTATTATCCACACGAAGCATCCATCCACATACATCCTCTATCTCTATTTTAATCACAATTGTTAACAAAGCAAGATGAATACAACAAAAGCTTGGGGAGTCTCTGGGTGCTGTTTCTGTTGTTACAGAGTATTGCTTTGAGTCTCTCTCTGTGTGAGTAGTTGTTGTTACAAAGAATTGCTTTGAGAACAGACTCTGTCTTAGAATGTACTAACACAATTAGCAGCTTGCAAGTTTCACACATAGAGGGAGAGAAACAGTACCAAAGACCAAGAGACCTCTTAATTAGTAATACCCTGGAATTTAAACTATGGGGAATCAAACTCATTTGTGATTTTAATACAGAACTACTTTAATATGATCCAACACTCTGATTGTAGCTTGTTCAAAGTGAGTGATCACATACGTGAGTCTTAAGTAGAGCTGTACAAAACTTGGCAGCTTCAGTTCACAGGAGATTTGGTGAACCTTTAGTTGGCTTTAGCTTGTGTGTGATTGCATTAGGGATAGGAAAATTAAATGACAATATAGGAAATGCACTTAATACAAGCATCCTTCTATAAAGAAACAAGGCTATAGTGTCAAGAGTGATGGAGATATATCTGTGGTACTGCAAGGGACATTAAAACTGTTTTTACAATAACTTTAGATCCAGTCCTACTACTTTTAATATGCAAAGGTCCCAGTGTCAGGTTTGAGGGGGTGGGAGTTGTGTTTTCTTCTTGTTGGAAAAAAAATTCCTCACCAGTGAAAAAGCCTTCATTTGATTAAACCATTTGATTATATTCTTGTGTTCTGCTCACATTAGGCTTTGCAATTGGGATGTATTTTTGCCAGAATGTACTTATGCATTAGCTGCTTTCAATTAGTTTTGACTTAAGCTTTACACATTAACAAAGTTTGTGTAGGCGGTATGATGAACTGTTGGTGTTTATTGGGCGAACAAGAATAAAAAGAGAACCAGTAAAAATGCTAAGATCAGTAGAGCATGGTATTGATTCTGTTGAGTGTATTAATATAAAAACATTAATATAAAAATCAAATAACTAAGTTGTTCATGAAACTATATATATATAAAAATTGAGTTATCACAACTAAAGCAGCAAATCAAAATGTCTGCTGAGGTTTTCTGGTAGAACTAAAAAAAAAAGTTAGTTTGTGTCCAAGTTCAATAAGTCAACAGCTACCATTGACACAACAAAACTAAAACCCACATGAAGAAGTTGAAAAGTGCACAATGAAATTAAGAGTCTTGGATCAAGTATTTATGGAGAATTGGAAATGTTTTGTCCTATGGACTTGATAAGTGAGGATTAAAAGGAGGTATTAAAGTTTATCAGATCCAGATTTGTGTTATAATCAAACTGGGTTGGAGAGTAGTCCTTCTTAATCCTCCACCTCTCTCCACCCCTCTCCACTCCTTTCTCTCTACCCCTCTCCCCAATATTTTATTACAGGAATTTGTTCTACTAGAAGGTGACCTCTTTGGGCCAGAGTTCTGTCAGGGACTTTGTGCCAAACATTTTACCTACTGCTCCATGTACATTTAACACATTATAGAAAATAATTGTATATTGTACATGTATATTTATTAATTGGCCAGATACTTGACCATTTAAAGCCAGTTTAAATGCCTGAGGTTTCCCTTTGTGTTGGGGAGTGCCACTGTAGCATTGTCAACCGTCCTCACGGTGCTCAGGTCTCCCTTATCCCTCACCAGGTGCATGCCCTAACCACCAGGCTACAGGCTATTCTGTGCTCCATCTCACCTATTGAAGTTGTTCAACTTTGTTTAAATATTTAATCATTCATTCGGCCAAAGAGTGAGAATGGCTCTATTGCCTGGCGACTAAGTCACTCACCTGGAAGGGATGAAACCACATTTCCTACTTCCCAGGTGAGTGCCTTCATCATCAGTTTACAGAGTCACACTCACTTTCTGTCAGAGAATATTTAAGTCCTTATACAAAGTGGAATCACTTCAACAGGAGAGATTGAAAGCCACCCACCCCCGAATAAACAAGTGGTAAGGGCACTCAACTGGGAAGAGAGGGAGCTGAGTTCCTGATCCTGCTCCAGAGCAGGCATTCTGAAATATTAATTTAGCACAACTTACCTGTGAGTTGGCTAAGTATTATCAGCATGTCATAGATAAGGAAACTGAGTCCAGAGAGATTAAGTGACTTCTGCACAAATACTTAGAAAATCTGTGACAAAGATGGGAATATACTCTCAGTTCCATGATGTCTGGTCCTGTGCTTTTACCACAAGAGACCTTTCCTCATATTCTCTATGTCTTTATCACCACCAGTCAAACTGAATGAACAATTCGCAGTGGAAAAATCAGCGCTTTTTTCCTGATGTGGAAATGACTGCAAGCAGACCGATTTTTACAAAGCGTTTGACAAATGTTTGGTATGAACTTGTGTCATTAGTATTAAATATTTTTGCAGAAGTGTTCAGAGGCCCTAATCAGGGATCAGGACCTCACCAAGCTAGACTCTGATCGTATCGCCACTCCAAAGAATTTACAGTCTTCTGGGGACTGCTTACAGAAGCTATTTGTTGGTGTATTTCATTTTTGTGATTCAATATTAACTGTGTGTGACTTGTCATGTGGTATTTTTTCCTGTTCCCTGATTGGTTGAGCTTTATCAGGAGACAAAGGGCCTGATTAACTGAGCAGTGCTTTGATACTCTTAGGGAAATGGTGTAGGATTACTATGGGGAGAAAAAAAATCAGGCCGCAGGAATTCAAGCACATTTTAAACCTTTTTTCCTTTAATATATTCCTCAAGAAAGAGCATTATATTTAGATGTCATTATATCCAGTATTTTATTTTTTTAAATCTCTGTTTTCCTTCCACCAGATGTACTCTTTTTAACAGAGTTTACATTCAATAGTCTTGTCTCATTCCCACAAAGTATTTGTATTTGCATGCACTACACAGTCCTCTTTGCAAAGGATGCACTGCAGGGGCCATCTCTCTGGTTTGTTTAATTACCACAGTGCCGGGGCTCTGGCCTGGGTGGTTTGAGAACTGCTGTTTGCCTTTCAGCTACATGAAGGCTTTGCTGGGAGGGCCCAAGCAACTCTCTGTGCCCTATGCAATTACCCATTACAATGCAACACAAATTACACCCACTGATGCCATCTTCATCAGAGGACATTGGTTCCAAGCCAATCATTTCCCTTCCTCACTTCCTGGCCTACACAGATGGATGGCCCTAAACTGCTGGTTTGGTATGGTCATCTCACAATCTTTAATGTGTTTATGGTTTTTTATGTATAATGCTTGCACCTCACCTACACCACTTCTCTCATTGCAACTACTGCCTGGGTATTTATTTATTTAATTTGTTCCTCTGCCAAAACCTCTCTCCTTTGCCTTCGAACTTCCATTCCATATAGAACTTTCAAGGTAGACATATGCTAACTTCCAGTGCAAACACTAGATAAAAACAAATTTGCACTCGTAAGTAGAAACTAGCTTTCATGTCACACAGAGCTCCCAATGTGTCTATCTCATCATCAGAAGCTGGTCCAATAAAAGGTATTACCTCATCCACCCTGTCTCTCCAACATCCTGGGAGATGCATATACTCAAATATTGACACTTTCTCTTTCTGAAGACATTCTTGAGGACAAGATTTTATGAATGTTATATGAATGTTCCAGAAAAGGGATCAATGTTCATGAATAAGAGTCACAAATATTGGCATAGAAAATATGTATTCTTTATATAATAGAATATTAATGAATACCCCTTTTTATAGCAACAACTACATCTCTCTATAAAACCAATGTTTATTCACACAGATCTTATATTTGTAACAGTGGTTTTTTTTTTACAAGGTTATGTCAGTTGCTGCACTCTACCTCCTAGCATCACAAACCTGTGCACTACTTGCTATGAAATGACAATGGAATATGCATTGCTAATCTTAGATTTTTTTTTCTACCTATAAATGGTAAGCTGCTTATTTGGAAAGGAACACAAATCAAGGGTCTGATTCTCCACTGCTTCCACTTTAGATGGGTAGTCGTTTACACTAGATCAAAGTGATTATAAAATACTATCAGACAGTGGCGAATTAGATTCCAAATGTATGGGGGATTTTCTTGAAATATTGGAGGGAAAGACATTTTTAATTAAGACTCAAAATAGGAACAAAATGGAAAAAAAATAGTATTGTAATAATTACTCAGGCTCAATTTTAAATTCACAAATCCCAGAAAATTAAAGAGGAAGATTGCTAGAGCCCTCTATAAATGACCACTACAGAAATGGGGGTTACATGTGCATGTTATCAATAAGATCATACATTTCATGATCGCATAAAGATGGACATACTGTTGATGAAATCTTTGTTTTATAAAAATGGATAATGGCAGTTATACAAATATTGTATGCCATAATTGTAGTAAATTATCAGATTTACATATAAATTAACATATGAGAAGTACTCAGAATACTGAAAAGTAACTCCCAGGATTGTTAGTCTCTAAGGTGCCACAAGTCCTCCTTTTCTTTTTGCGAATACAGACTAACATGGCTGCTACTCTGAAATCTGATCCCAGGATACTAGGTACTTAAGCTGCATGTGATTAGAGAATATTCTTAAGAAGTAGGCTCATAAAATGAGTCATGGGAGGAAGGGCAGGGTAGATTGTATGTGTCAAAAGTAGGGTATTATAATGTAAAACGCCATAGAAAGTAAAATAATTTGACATAAATTTCCAGGAACAAAGACTCAGTCAGGTAATTTCTTTACATAGCGCCATCTCTTCCTAAAACCCTGTTTTACTGAATATGAGTGCCTGCCTCTATCCATGCTGGAATTAAGGTCTAGCTAGCCTATCCTGGATTAATCTTCTAGAACCCCAAATCTAGTTTTTCAGTCCCTTGGCTTCACCTCCCTTTTGCTTCTGCCAAATATCCTCCCACTCTATCTTCCTCCCATAATTTCCTGTGTGTATGTATTTATTTTGTTTTAACCACTGAAAATAATTTGTCATCTTAGTTTCCTCTGGCTAGGAGGAAACCAAGACTAAGGTCATGAAGTATTTTTGAAGAAACAAACTGGCGGTCAAGAAAATAGAACACTCAAACAGCAACAACAAACTACGCATTGGCAATTTCTCACTAAAACTGTGAAAAAATTAAAAATGTTGGTAAATATTTTTGCAAAAGTTGTCACCAAAGCTTTTTGCTATTTCTCAACCAATTGACTGAGTAGTCAATATCTTTCCAAATGTTGCAATTTCTATTAAACATTCTTGACATTCTAAAAGTTATATTTTTTGATCAACTTTATTTCCCACTCCTGGCTGGAAAGCTGCAGGACTGTGTTCCTAGCACCAGATAGTGTTGTGTGAGGGTAAAAATAGCAGCACTCACAAATCCTTGCCCACACTGATCTGAAATGGAGTCCTTCAGTAAGTACAGGTTCAAGAGAAAAATCAATATTGCCAACTTTCATATTTTTATTGAGAGTATTATCATTTTTGTGGTCTTCTTAAAGTCCTAGCTCCTGGAAGCATGAGACTCTCAGCTCTCATTTAAAATAAAAAGTAAGTTTCTAGAAAAAAGAAAAGGAGGACTGGTGGCACCTTAGAGCTTAGCTCATGAAAGCTTATGCTCAAATAAATTTGTTAGTCTCTAAGGTGCCACAAGTCCTCCTTTTCTTTTTGCGGATACAGACTAACACGGCTGCTACTCTGAAACCTAAGTTTCTAGACTTCATGGTTACAGAGAAAAGCTCAAATACATGACCCAAGTGAACCTGAGAGTCTCAGAAACAAGAAGGTAAATAAAATAACACAAAAATAAAGTGTTTTTATAAATTTTTAAGCAAGTCTCATGATTTTTGAATGCGTGGGTTTGGGAATATATGGAAAAGTTCAACCAGGGGAAAAAATACTCCCTTGAGGTAAAAGTGCTTAGATCTTTACTTTTGTAACAATAGATTTTAAAATATGAAGAGCCAGCTGAGAAATGTGAACCTTGTTGTTGGATTCTTCTTTATCTTTCTCCCTGTGTGGGTTTTTGGTTTTTTGTTGGGTTTTTTTTTTGGAGGTTTATGAGTGGGTTTAATAAGAGGAATTTAGAATACCTTTTGTTTTAACCCATTATTAGCCCTATGTCTTGGATTCTTGTATGGCCTGGTAGCAGCTTGCGCCACCACAGCTCTGAAGCATTCAGAAATATTGGGAGATAACTGTCCTTCTGCTTCCTAGTCAACAGTATTTTTGTTCTGTGACTCATCCTAGTTTTAGTGATTGGAATCTCACCTTAAATGTATGTTTGCTCTGATACCTGGTAGGATCTAGGAACTCAACAAATCCCTGAACATTGTGCTGATCTTAGTGTAAAGGTGGTATTGTGGTCCCTCCAACTCTTCTGCAACTGTAGCAATTTAAGATGGCACGGGATTATTGATGTTTGTTTGCATTCAGAGGCCATCTGATGTGGAAGGCAACAGAGACAGCAAGTTATGTGTAAATAACCTCTTAACTGAGCTGGTTCAAACCTTTAAAATATTCAGGTTTGATTCAGGTAATAAGCAAAGGTTTGATCTAATTTTTATTTTGTGAGTAACAAAATGAGAAAGTAATAAACTAGGAGCAGGTTTGCGTCTGTTCTTACTTAGGACATTACTAGTTGTGAACTCTCTCCTGGTGCTTATTTGACTGCTTTCCACGGTAAATTCTGGCTTCATGAACTGGCTGTGATATGTGGGACTAATTTTGGAAGCTATAAAACCATCCATGGAATGCCCCTCACTTCCACATATGTACAGTAGCTTGTATAATACAAAAAGTATTTTTAAAAATTGATTTCTGTGTAAATTCATTTTTCTGTTCTACAAAAAAAAGGTAAAAACAACAACAAACTTGATGCCATAATGTATATTCCAGTTGAAATATGCCATATGTTTCCAGTTGGCTCACTAGGTTTTTCAAATAGAACAATGAAGTATTCCAGGGTTTCTAGGGCTACTAGTACTCCAGTTCAAACCATTAGAGGTCAACAGAGACTATCTGAAAGTTTGTAATGAAGTCTACTAGAATTTCTAGTGAAATAGGTGAGAAGACATTGCATCCTCTTGTGGTTGCCAGGGTAAATTTGGTTGTGGAATAGGCCTTACCTCTCTGTACAAGCAGAGGAGGGGTAATATTAGAAGAGTTAATAATTTTTTTTTAATTTATGTTTTATTGAGCCCAAATGTATATAAGTATTTTATTGATCAAAATTCATGTCAGCATGTTACTCCTAAGTAACAAGAGAAGTGGAGTTGGGTTGCTGTTGCTTCAGCTACTATACTAATGCAACTTTTTAGAAACCACATAGAAAAAAATATTGAATGCCTCTCACTATAGCTTCATTGGTTAATGAAGCCATGCAGGTGAAATACAAATGTCAACAGTTGTGAATGACAAATATTTAGGCAGGAGGGATTTAAGATTAAATCGGGCTCAGATCCAACAAAATGTCACATAATTCTTGTTCCGTGGCCAGACTTTGCTCAGTCCAGACAGACTCCTTGACCTTAGTCTTTACCCAGGAAGCCTAAGCCTAAGTCAAGTCCAGTCAACTCTGGATAGACTGGTTTTTTCTCTAACATTTTGGATGCTTTGAAACTCTAGGCTCAGTTGCCAAAGATCCTAAGTACCCTCAGCATATAGGAATACTTGTTGCAAGCTTCAGAACCAGTAGAGGTGTTTATTAGAGCTTTTCATTGAATAGTCTGTCTTCATTTTAGAAAAAGAATAAGCAGATTTGGGGTAGGGGAGAAAAATATTGTTTCAGAATCTTGTATTGAATTTGGGCCCTCTCATATTCTTATATACAGCAAGGTTCCTGTCAGAGGAAAGGTTTCCAAAAGCTTCATGTCTTGTGGTCCAAATCTTGAGGTCTTGACTCCCCTTCTGTGAAGGCGATCTGTTGGGAATTGTATCCTCAGAGACAAAATTAGTACAATGGACCAAACGTTAGACTTGGCCTTAAACTTTTTTCAGTAGCAATGGAATACCTATGGAAAGGGACCTAAAATCCAATTATTTTGTCAGATAGATTTAGATTCCCCATTGATTTGGTGGTAGGTGTGTATTCACCTTATGACACTGCATACCTGTGATATTATATATTTATTTGTGTTGTAGCTGTGCCTAATGGCGCCTTCTGAAATCAGGGCCGTATTGTGCTATGTATTGATAGACACATAATAAAAGACAGTTTCTGCACCAAAGAGTTTATAATCCAAGTAGACAAAACAAATAAAAGGTGGAAGTAAGAAAGTATTACTTTCCTCGTACAATGCTCTTCCATCCCCTACAGACACATGCAGTTCTTCTGTGTCCAAATGTCTCATTAACTTAGTTGCACCTTATGTGCATATCTACCTTTTAGCTATTCCCAAATAGTTGTACAGATTATAACAGTACCTGAGGTGAAATCCTGGCCCTAATGAAGTAATTTGGAAAAAGTCCCATTGACTTCAACAAATCCAGGATTTCACCCCGATGTTTTTAAGTATGTTGCTGACATTTTGTGTGGATTTTATGGATTTTTGGAACAACTGTGCGCACCATTCTCCCAACAGGAAGATTAAGTCAAAGATTTTTACAAGTAATACATGTCTTTTATTTTGAGGTTTCTTTATGGCTGTAAGAAGAAAATAGTTCAGTCTCTAGATGACTCAGTTTGAGTGCTTTCTTTAGCTAATTTTTGGGCTTGTAGAACTAAACTTTTAGCAATGCATTAAACGTCTAGTCTCAAATATATCTACAATATTTTTTCAAAAAAATTAAATGCCACCAAAAGCCCTGCTTTATCAAACTTATGTCAAATATCAAAATCAGAAGAAGACTTAGCATTTAAACCATGGAGCACTGAGGATTGAGCAGAAATGTTTGATTTATATAATTTAATGATTTTTTAAAAAATGGGCCTATCGATACACTTTACCTTAAAGAGTCCCTATATGCATAATGAGAACAACCAGTTTAATTTTAAACAATTGTAAAATGTACAGTTGTTTACTCTTTTTATTAACTTTTAGTGAAATATTAAAATATAACTAAAACCATGCAGGTTAGTTATAACAAAATCCAAATATTTAAAAAAAAAAAAAGGTGGAACTCATCTATCCTGAACAACTTTGCCTCTGTGCTTCTTCATATAGACAATTACTTGTGTGCAGGGGAGAAGTGGAGAAGCAGAGGAGTTCTGTGAGGACACAGAACTCCTCAAGCCCCGGTGCTGGAGGAGCTCACTAACTCTCCCTGCTGTGGTCTCGGGGTGGAGGACCCCATCACAGCCAAGTACTTGTGGACACATGTATTCCAATGGCTCTACAGAGCACAGATTTTCACTGAAATGGTCAGTGTACTGCAGTTCATTTCTATGAATATGATGTGTGTGTTTAAAATGGCCCACCAAAAGTGGTTAATTTAAAATTCTGGCGCATGCCCCTTTTTGTGTAAGATTATTCACATTTGTATAGATAAGCTAGTATTAGTGTCCCTGGGAGAGAGTTTATATTTAAATTAACTGGGCTGAAACTTGCATAAATTCTCACCTGGAGAAATTCATTTAAATCATATTTGGGTTTTAGTTAAAGGAAGCTACACGTTTTTTTTTTAAAGCTAAACAGAACCCAGCCTAGATTTAGCCTAGAACAAAGTGGGGATAAGTGGTGTTCTCTGCCTTAGGAAGCAGCCTTTTTTGTCTCTCCCGGTTTTGGTCACCATGTATTATCATTCTGGATTCTTAGAATAAAAGTAGTATTACACTGCAATCTTCCAGAAAGTATTTTATGTTTTTTATCTAACCTCTCTATTTGTATGCTATGAATGTTACAGTTTTACCATAGTGAAACTTTTCTGATTTAGAGAGTTGCACCTGACTGAATTCAGTTAAGCAAATATAACAATCCAGGCCATGTCTCTCCGTTTACAACTAAACAGTCTCTTTAGGTATTCTCTGTTGTGGGTTCTTTTCCATCTTATTTCTCCTCATTACCTGCTACAGAAAGAAAAGAAAGTTCCCACACGGACATTTTTCCCCACATGCCATCTGACCTGGAAGTGGTTAATTGATACTAAACACATTGCTCAGGGTCTAACTGATTGCCATATCAGAGGAAGGTGATGGCATAACCTGATCTTATAATCTCCAATACCCATTGGTCCATTGTTATTGCTACCCAAGCATGGTAGAATGGGTGCAGGCAATGGCCAAAATGTTGGATAGGAGTATCTGACAGTGCTATATTGCAGGGGAGGTCATTCAGACCCTCGACAAAGACTTCAAAACTGTGGCTTGGTGGTAGATGATTGTGAAGATGAGGACTGAGTTTAAGGGGCCTGCTGTCTTTGTGAGCATTGCTTATTTCTATTCTGGTCAAATTGCTATTGCCATAGGCGATGGAAAGAGCTGTCTCTGCCCTTTTGGTACAATAAGTACTGGCGTTGCTTATTAGGCGGCATGCATATGCCTAAAATGCACAGGGTGGCCCGAGAATCTTTCATAATGTGAAGGATGTTGTCCGTTTTTGCAGTGAAGAGCTTCTCATGATCGAAAGGGAGATCCTCCACCTTGAGTTGGAGCTCTTTTGGAATACCAGACGACTGTAACCATGAGGCCCTGTACATTACGACAGCAGTGTCTGCTATATCCATCAAGGCCTGTAGAGCTGTATGGGCAATTAGTTGTCCCTCATTTATGATGGCAGTGAATTGGAGGCATTTTTTCTCTGGTAGAACTTCAAGGAATTCTTGCCGTTTACTGTAGTTGTCAAAGCTGTACTTTGCAAGAAGGGCTGAGTAATTGGCAACCCGGAATTGGATTGTCGCCAACGAGTACACTTTTCGGCCAAAAAGATCTAAACATTTATTTTCTTTGTCCTGGGGAGTGGACTGGAATTGGGGTTGTTTGCTGCAATGGTGGCAGCTTCCACCACCAGGGAGATGGATTGTGGGTGGGAGAAGAGAAAGTCCATCCCTTTAGCAGGTATGAAATACTTTCTGTCAGCTCTTTTGCTGGTAGGTGGTACATCTGTGGGGGTCTGCCAAATATTTTCCACTGGCTCCATTATGGCATCTTTGATAGGGAATGCAATTTGGATGAAGTGGATGTCTGTAGGATTTGTAGCAGCTTGTGCTGTATTTCTTGCATCTCCTCAAGAGGAATGTCCTGGCTGGCAGCTCCTCCTTTAAAGTGTTCCTGAAATTGTTTCAGGTCATCTACTGTCATTGGAGGCGGTGGTATGACAGCCTCGTCAACAGAGGAAGATGAGTTATAAGCTGGCAAAATGCCTTCCTAGTCTTCCTCTTCATCTGCCATGCTTTCGGGTGCCTCCGACATGTCCCTACTCAAGGAGGGTGGAGGAGAGCGAGTTTCCCCTCGGAATGGGTTGGATCATGCACGTGCTACATGAGGCACCAAAGGCATTGCAAGATGCACACGCATGCTTTGACCAAGCATTGTTACCGAAAATCTCTGATCTGCAGCGCAGGGATGCACTGACACCTAAAGTGGAGCCTCCACAGGGATGCTACTCGAAGAAGAAAAGAAAGTTCCACAAGGATATTCTTTCCCCACATGCCATCTGACTTGGAAGTGGTTAATTAATACTGAACACATTGTACAGGGAATACATTGTGGTATGTGGAGTCAGGATAGAATTTCCCCCCAGGTCAGATTGGCAATGGGGAGTCACTTTCCTTTGCAGCATGTGGGTACGGATCCAATGAAGTGAGCTGTAGCTCACGAAAGCTTATGCTCAAATAAATTTGTTAGTCTCTAAGGTGCCACAAGTCCTCCTTTTCTTTTTTCATAAAAAGAGAGTAACTCCTTACGATGAAATTGAAAGAGTAAAAATAATTAATTTTGGACCCATAACTGTACACTACAGCTTCAGAGAACTAGTCAGAAACACTGTGGATTTTTACATCTGCTCTGCCTGAAGTATCAGTAACTGCACATATAATTGAACTGCCAGATATAATTTCTCTGATTAGGAACATACAGATTTTAGTTTGGTTTTCTAGTTTAGAATAACTCCAACATCATGGATTTGGGAGTTTTTTAAGATCTGTTTTGATCAATTTCCTTTCATTTCATTGTGCAAAATAAAGCCAGGCAATCCACAAACACTTAATTCCACTAAAGATTAATTCCAGTAATGTTTTTGTCATGGTTGTGAAGTGATAACTGTGACAGCCATGGGCTTAGTTCATCCCTGGGATACACTGAATTTTACTAGCATATCCCAGAGAGCAGGGTTCTCTGAGGGAAAGTCTGACTAGATAGGGGTTGGAGCAGCACAAGTCACCTACGATCCCAGCTCAGCCAAGGGACCTGGAACCAATCATGGCAGCATCAACACTGATGGCTGGGTGGGAGGTTGGGGCTTGGACAAGATGTCTTGATCACAAGTCTAAGCTGTCCCAGAGAAGTAGAAGCCTCAGGAAAGGCAACAGAGTCAGATTGCCTTTCCTCTCCTGCGGTTGAACACTCCTCCAGAGTGCAGTTACATCCCCTTGTACCATTGCAAGTGAGTTTTAAGTAGATCTGGTTGGAATTTTTTTGTTGAAATGATTTTTTGATGAAAAAATACTATTTTAATTGAAACTGAAATATTGAGAAAAATGTGATTTGATAAAACTTGATTTTGGGAAGAGGGGGAAACAAAACCAGGCCTTTTGATAATGTCTTAATGTTCCATTTTTACATTATTTGGAAAGGAAGATTTTTATTTTTCATTTCAAAACAACTTTTCAAAATCAAATTAATTGTGTTTATATTTTAAAAAAAGGTTAAAAAAGTTTTAAAAGGTCAAAATTAGAACAAAACATTTCAATTTTATCAAAATAAAACATTTGTAACCAAAATGAAATATTGTTGGAATTTCATTTCATCAGAAATTTTGATTTTTTTTTCTGCTCTGTTTTGTTGTTGATGTTTTTTTATTGCATCTTAGAACAGAAAATGTTTGAAATTGAAGAATTTCCTGCAAAGTGGAAAATCCAGTTTCCATCCAGCTCTGCTTTTAAATCCGTTTGCCCCAAGTTATGTTGTTCATCACACTGAGGCAGGCTATTGTGATGGCAATTCCTAAAATAAAGTGGAGAGAATGCCAGAAGGTTTTGCAGACCACCCATATTTCAGGGGCTGTGTTCAGAGATATGAGGAAAAAATCTGAAGGCTAGAGCCCCAATTCAGCCTGGTATTTAAACAAGTGACTTAGGTCTTGTCCACACTAGAAAGTTGTATTCTTTTAACCAATGGTATAGCTGTTTCCAAATAGGAAGGGGGAATAACTATTCTGGTATAAATCACATTTATATACTAGTATAACTTTGTCTAAAGTAGCGGGGAATTGGACTGCTTTAACTATACTGCTAAAAAGTGGCACCCCCAACTGACATAGTTATATCTGTATAACCTTGAAGTGTGGACTAGGCCTAACTTTAAGCATGTGAGCAGGTCTATGAAAGACTTCAATCGGATTAGGCACATGACTACATTTTTTTGTAAACTGTAGCCCGAGCCACAATTTCTAGAAGATTTCCACAACTTGTTAGAGATTTGTGACTGAATTTCCTCTGAGAAATGTATTGCATTAAACTGACTTGGTATATAAAACATGTAAAGCTCTATACGTGCTAATACCAGGATGGTTTTATTCAAGAAAGCTAATGAACTTTCACTCTCTCATTTAAATGCTTCAAATATTTTCAGTATATTAAATGTACAGAAAGTATTTTTCATAACTTTAATATATTACTGTATCATCCATTAAGTCAATGTACTGATTTTCCTACTGGAGCAATTAGAGCATTGTTATTTATTTAATACATCTCTTTTTGTATTAACTTTTGATGCACATAAACACACAAGTTGCCAATATGAAAAAATAGTACAAAAAGAGAGAGACTTTTCTTGAAACAAATGCAGATGTTGTATTAATTTGTAATGCTGACAAAAGTTCTCATTTGTAGCCTTCTTTCTATCCAGTAGTTTCAAAGTACCTTACAAATATTAATGATTTTCAGCTCCTTCTGTGAGATGGGTAAGTATTATAATGCCCATTGAACATATAGGAAGGTGAGGATTAGAGAGACAGAGGGGCCTGATTTTTCAAAAGTGCCCACTAATTTGGGGTGCCTCACTTTTGGGTGCCGAGCTTGAGACACTTTTGCACTGGGCACCCAAAAATGGATGCATCCAGCACTTGTGAAAATTTTGGCCTCGCTGGCTTACCAAGGTTAAAAGGTAAGGACAAAATGCTGAGCCTCTTGAAGAAAATGTGTAGCTAGGATTCCATGGCAAATCTGTGGCCAAGATGGGACTAAAATCCAGAACTACTGGGTTGCAGTGTTGTGGCTTACCCACAAGGCCATCCTGTCCTTTGATGTGTCTACTGTATGAACTGAGAATTGCTTACTGTGTGCCATTGCTGACTTACCTTGGCCCACCATATCAAGGTTCCTTCCCCACTCTAAACTCTAGGGTACAGATGTGGGGACTTGCATGTAGACCCCCTAAGCTTATTCTTACCAGCTTAGGTTAAAACTTCCCCAAGATACAAACTTTTACCTTTTGTCCTTGGACCTTATGCTGCCACCACCAAGCGTGTTAAACAAAGAACAGGGAAAGAACCCACTTGGAGACATCTTCCCCCCAAAATATCCCCCCAAGCCCTACACCCCCTTTCCTGGGGAAGACTTGATGAAAATCCTCACCAATTTGCATCAGTTTCTTACTCCTCACATAATTTCACTGATTTAACATTGATATCTCTATGCCATGTTAGGTGGAGCTATGTAACCTCGATACATGTTTTTAGTTATCACAAACCAAGTGATATTGTGCCTCTAAAAATCAAAATGCCAAGATGACCCAATCATTTTCCTGAGGGTTCCATTATAAGGATTTAGAATTTTACCCTGGTCTTGTTCACTTTAGTCACTAATTTTTTACTAAACAGAATTTCTAATAGTAAAATGTGTTTTCTTGTACAAAAATAGAGGTAATCTGATACAACTCCTTCATTATGGAAAGTATTTGCATGGAAAACATTGATTATTGTTTAAAAAAAACAAGCATAACATTCATAACAGAATAATAGAAGGAATGTCATGGTATAAAGAGTTACATTCATATCTGCTGGCTAAATCCAACATTGAAAAAATTGTGGCATGATGTCAGAAAATTGATCCGGGAGTTATTTGAGGAATATAAAACCCAAATCCTTATTATGGTGTTGGGGAAATGTCCTGATTTAGTGAAATTAAACCAGACTTAATCATTTTAATTCACAAGTCTCTCATGATTTGTTCCTATGATTTCACTAAGTAGTTTGATAGGTTGCTTAAGAATATTCTGTTAAGTAAGTAATATTTACAAGAATTTCTCTCCATCCCTGCAGGGATAATAGAACATTATAACAGCTGACACACAGGAGAAAGCTCTCAACTTTTAACTCCCTTTCTGTCAAATCTAAATATCATTTTGTCTTTCTAGAAGCATTGACATATTCAGTCAATGTAAATATATAAAAGCGAGTGTGAAATGTGGAGAAAAATACAGGGAAACTGGCAATATTCAGAATACAAGATGAGGCATTAAAACCTGGTAAGGGGACTTTGGAGTAGGAATTTGGGTAGAAACAGCCAGACTTCTAGTGTGTTGGCATCACAGCCTATCATACTGACCCGTACTGTCCCATTATTTACTTGTACTCACCCGTTGGTCTATCTGTATGTGTCCATTGTCTCTCATCTCATACTTGGATTGTAAACTGTGGTCTTTTGCGGATTGTCTTTTTGTTCTGTGTTTGTATATTACCAAACACAGTGGGCTCCTAGTCTATGACTGGGACTCCTAGGTGCTATAATAATACAACTAAATCGCAATAATAAGTCTCTATACCAGTGTTTCCCAAACTTGGGATGCCACTTGTTCAGGAAAAGCCCCTGGTGGGCCCGGCTGGTTTGTTTACCTGCCGCGTCCACAGGTTCTGCCAATTGCGGCTCCCACTGGCCGGGGTTCACCGTGCCTGGCCAATGGGGGCTGCGGGAAGCGGCGGCCAGTGCATCCTTTGGCCCACGCGATTTCCTGCAGCCCCCATTGGCCAGGCACAGTGAACCATGGCCAGTGGGAGCCGCAATCGGCAGAACCTGCAGATGCGGCAGGTAAACAAACCAGCCGGGCCTGCCAGGGGCTTTCCGGGTGTCCCAAGTTTGAGAAACACTGTTCCATACATATCTCCTCACGACATCCTGTCAGGATTCCATGGAAATTTCTCATGGAGTTGCAGCACTTGTCCCCAATTCTGACAGATGTCACATCATCCCTGAGGATCCCAAGGCCATGACATTCTGGGAAGAGGTTCTGGTGCCTCCCCTCACCTGGCTTTCTACACAGATATTGTTCCACAGAATCATACCAGGTCATAATTATCCGTGTCCCCTTCATATGTAAATTCCACCTAAAAATAATGCTTCTTATTAAAACTCCACAAAAATGTTTGTGAAATTACATATGGACAATTGAGACCTGTTTGGTCCACACAAAAAAATCTTAAAATTGATCCACAGCCGCATCTAGGTACAGCAGATCCTGAGGTTCCAGCTGGTCTGTATTTTTGTTTCATAGTCCTCATTTAGGCAAAGTCCTACTCCCTTCCATGAAGGTTGCCTGAATCAAGATGAAGTAAAAACTAGATTTTCACCCCTTGAGTGAGAAAGGAGGGTTAGTTGCTCATGGTGCTCACCTGTCTGCATGGGCCCACCCTGAGGTCCATGTGGGATCTAGATACCTGCATGTGGAGAGTCTGGCGGTGAGTGGAGCCTTCACTGGGTGAGATAGGCTGAAGGTAGGACTGGAGTGGATCATATCATTCCCAGAGTGCTGCCATTGAGATTCAAAGCTGGTTGAGGCTGCGGAGCTGTGGATCCAAGGGAGGATCCTGACAGTAAATTTGTATTGGAGTTATTCTTCCACAGCATAGATGTATAGCTTATAATTCTGTGAGAAGAGTGCTCTACATTGTTTCCTCTTGAGATATTCTGACAGTGCAGTGATGGTTCAGATTTCAGTTCCTGAGAATGATGACAATTTGTGCCAAACTTTCAAAATTCAGTGCACCCATCAGCACATGCTCAATTTCGGCAAGCATCTACTCCAGTGCATGTGCAGATACCTGTGCTGATCTTCAGCTTTGGGAGATTTGAGTGTCTAACTCTGGCATGTACACAAGATTTGGCTCTTGGGCGCCAAGATTAAGACTGTCAAAACTCAATTTATTGTTATTTCCTGCACTTTTTTACTGTGTGCTTGGCAGTTTTCTTCCAAGCTGTGCTTCTGACTGCAGCAAGTGGATGGCACCCCTACACTTCTGCTACTGCCTTGCTTTCTTTTACTCTTCTGGAACATTTCATTTCTTCCCTCTTTCTTGTTTAGACTAAATTAGCCAATGAACAACCTGACCCAGCTGCTTAGCTGTTCCCTGATCTGCATTTTACTTCTTAATGAGCTCCAAGTGACAAGCTATTTAGGCTGCTTGTTCCAGCATCAGTTCTGACTCCATCTGTAACTTTAGTGCCACTTCTTTGTCAGCAATGCCAATTACAAATGTGTGTCTTTCTAATTTACAGCATTCTAACTCTAACGCCCACACTGCACTCCATGTTCTGTCTTGTCCTGTGCTGTTTGTAGTCAGTGGGCAGGCCTTTCGATTGTCAGGGCAAGGGCCTGTTATCTGTTTGGCACTGACCATCTAGTCTATGTAGCATATAAAATTATGGCACTATATAAATCATGATAATGTGCTTTTTTCCCCCATCTGCCTTGAATTTAGGGAGCTTGGCCAGTTCACATTAGGACCTGTGTATTCTTCTGTGCTCTGGCAATACTGAAGCAAATGTGCCCTTTTACGTATGATAGTTCAACTTGGAAACAAAATACTTATAATGCTTCTGTAGCACTATATTATAATCATTTTCTTGGCCTTGCCCCCTCATTCATCTGCAAAAACTATATTAAACATATTTCTTTTTCCCCCTCTGACATAATTTGGATCTCATTCATTTCCTTGTGCAGAGTGGTAGAAATGCAGAACCCTGGGAAATGTCTCTCTTCAGGCCACAGCAGTAGCTGGATGAAGTCAAATTTTCGCAATATGGCATATACTGAACGGCTGAGAAACAGAACTGCTCTTTCCAGCTACTATTGCTGTCCTACTTACTAGTATGTGCTTATGATTCCTTTGGTCAGTTTCTTCTCTGCAAACCCCACCCTGAAAGGAAATGAAGGGGGTTGATCCTTTTTGCTCCATTAAATTATTAAAGCAATAGTGTCCTGTGTTTACCAAGTGATTATATAATTTAATAACTCATGTACTAAATGGCCACTACATTTAAAACTAATTAAAATAAATACTACTTCACATAGTTTTCAGTCCACCTGTATAGTTCATTTTGGCTGGGCCATTTAGTCAGATTAGATATTGGTGCTGTTTTTACAAATGGCAGGAAAATTCAATGATCATTAATATTGTGACCATACAGGATAGGATAAGATTAATCAAATCTCATGTTTTGAGGGGCTTTCATTTATTGCAGTGAACATGGTTTCTTCCACAGTACAATTTAGAGCTAATCCCATAGATTCTGAGCAGCCTCAATTCCCGTGGACCTCATTGAGAGTTGAGGGGGCTTAATGTCTTGCCAAGAAATACTCAGCATAATGCACGGTTGACTCTAAGCTAGGTGTAATATGGAAGAGTTGGCCACTATCAGAGGTGGGGTAACAAACAATGATGAGCTAGAAGCCTGAATTTTTATTGGCATAGCTTATGTGGTGTTTCTAACTTTAGAAAGTATCCAGCAGCCAGAGATTGTTACAAACCCTGGGCCATCTAAGGTCAGTGGGATATTTTCTGTTGGCTTCTGTTGTGGGACTAGATTTTGGCCCAGGAGTATGGTAATCAGATCCAATGGTGATTTGGAGGTGAGGTGGTGACCTGCTATTGTCTTAACCATTGCAAGATGTAGGAAGACTAGGTGTAGGAAACACTTTTATACTGTTTATATTTCAGGATTATTTCCAAAGGTTTAGAAGACAAGAAATGAACACCTAAAGCTATGTAGACCGAATTATTTAAAAGATATATACCACACACGCAAAAAAAAATTACACATGTGCAAAAAAAATGAAACAAAGGGAAATTGTTGACCATATGCTAATATTTGCCTATGAAATTTAGACATAACTAAATTTGTGTCCTGATCCCTTGAAAACATACAAACAGACAGACCCCTGAGTCCACATAGAGCACCATTAATTCTGATGGGGCTTCATGTGGACAAATAACGTTGACGAATTAGAGCCTTAACTATCAGAATTGTAAAAAGAAAAGGAGTACTTGTGGCACCTTAGAGACTAACAAATTTATTAGAGCATAAGCTTTCGTGAGCTACAGCTCACTTCATCGGATGCATTAGCTGTAGCTCACGAAAGCTTATGCTCTAATAAATTTGTTAGTCTCTAAGGTGCCACAAGTACTCCTTTTCTTTTTGCGAATACAGACTAACACGGCTGCTACTCTGAAACCTATCAGAATTGTGTTAGCTTTATGCCTATTTTACAGGTAGCTTAATTAAAAGGAGAATCCTGTCAAGTCATTCAACATAATAGATACATAATAAATGTGCACCTTAATCCTTCAGTGACTTCCACTTCTGCACAGATTGACTCATATAAGGGCTTGTCTTCATGTATAGCGCTGCAGTGGTGCAGCTGCATTGCGTTAGTGAAGACAAATTACACCATTGGCGTAGTTAATCCACCTCCCTGAGAAGCGATAACTATGTCAATGGGAGAAGCTCTCCCATCAACATGGTGCTGTCTACACAGAGGGTTAGGTTAGTATACTACATTGCTCAGGGGGTTGTATTTTTCAAACGATATATGTTTGTAGTGTAGACCTGGCCTGAATAGTCTCAATGGGACTACTTGTATGAGGAAATTTACACTTTGCAATCGCTAAATCTTGGAATGTATATTTTTAAAAGATTAGTTTAAAAGCTTAATGAAGCACAACATAGTAGATTTTTTTTTATTTGTATGCAGGAGAATTAAGTTAATTTCTGAGTTAAGGCTTTTTCAGGAAAATGTTTTGTGCTTGAAGTTTTAAAAAAATCCTTCAGATTCAGGTTTCCTAGCATTTTTAGTTTACATTCTTCAATGTTTTCCCGCCAGGAACGTCTGACCTCATCATAGAATTTTGAGGTGTAGTGACTACATACATTCCATTGCATAATATTTGTTCTGTTTTATCTTGTTATTTCTATTATCCTAAAATGTGGTTTTACTCTGAAAAATTACTCTAAAATAAAATTGTGGGGTTATGTGGGTTTTTTGTATCAATTATTTCCAACTCCCTCTTTCAAACTCTACCTAGAGAATAAAAGTTAAGTTTGGTTCATTCCATCTCCCGATCATTACCAGTAAGATGTAAGGTTCTGCACTGCAGGCCGAATAATTCCTTCAGTGCCAGTGAATCTCCATTACCTCCAAAGAATTTGCACAGGAATAGATTCATACATTCATTTATTCATAGATTCCAAGGCCAGAAGGAACCATTGTGATCACCTACTCTGACCTCCTCTATAACACAGGCCATAGAATGTCCCCACAATAATTCCAAGAGGATATCTTTTAGAAAAAATATCCAATCTTGATTTTAAAATGGTCAGCAATGGAGAATCTACCACCATATATGAAGCAAGTATATGTTCATCTGATTTAGGAGGCAGAAGAAAAAAGAAAACTTGCCCTTCTCAAGGTAATGATGTATTTATAATCTAGTGAGGCAATATCCTAGTACTGAAGTGCTGAATACTATAGAAATGTTTGTAAACAATCAAGGCTCAATCACATCTTTACCCCTGCTTTCTGGTGAGTCCATACATGCCAAAAGGAACATCCACATTTATATGGGGTGCAGAACCTAGTCCTTCTCCGAGAAAACAGTATGAATAGCGGAGACAGGCCCATGGACACACCTTTTCCCTGCCCCATTTGGCAAGCTGTGCACCCCAGGGATGTAGAGGGGGAGCAGTCTCTGTGTTCCATAGAGTATAAACACTGCAGTTGTACTGTCTTGTCTGCAGAACTCAATTTAATAAGTTTTCTTCATGAATTTCTATGGAGATTGAATTGGTGATGAAGGAGCTTGTATTCTCTCCATTAAGGTAGCACCTTAATTATAAAACACCGCTACTAATAAAAGGAAAAAGTCATAAAGGAAATCCAAACTTGTGCTCAAATGTAGGCAAATGTGGTACTACCAACAAATTACTTATTGACATGAATTTGCTGTTTGTGGAAGTGGAGCATTGGAAGCTGAAGACTTCTGCCTGTGAACCAAAACAGCACATGTGGTATATGGCTTTCTCTTCATTTCTTCATGTCCAAATATGCCTCTGTCACAACCTGGAGTGACAGACCGCTCTGCGGGTGAGAGGCTAGTTGAGTTTCCATGTTCCTTCCCTCCTTGGCCTCCCTGCTGAGACTGCCAAGCCAAGTATACCAATTAGTGCAGCATTAACAAGCCTCTTTCTGCATTCTATTGGGCCCAAGAATTAACAATTTAATTGTGAATTTCCTTGGTTGGGTGTATGTGTGTTAAATTGGAAGGGGAGGGGCAGTGAGCTATGAAAAATACTCTCAGGTTTTTTGGTAGAGCTGTAACAAATCACTCAAAATTAGAGCTGGGCCTGATCCAAAATCCTGATCCATTTTTTCTGAACGTTGACATTAATCTAGGTCTGAATTGTGCAGCTCGTGCTCGTCTCTGTTTCCTGTGTTCCCGCTAATATAATTTATTTTGTCTGATGTTGAAAAACAAGTTGAAATCCTATTGGTTATTGTACATTGGCCTGATCCTCGAGCTGTTGAAGTCAATAGGAGTTTTTCCATTGACTTTGGTGAGCTTTGGAACAGACCCTAATTGGGGTTATATGGTAAAAAAATTAAGTGATTGGTTGCATGTACAAATGTGTACCATTCACGGCCATATTTATGCATACAGGGTGACATTCACCTATGAAAAGAAGGCCAGCACAAGGCCTGTGAGACATTTAAGTCCAATTTAGGGGGCTTAAATGGGACTTCAGTGGTGCATAGGCCTTGTACTATAACTCTGTATGGGGCTAATTTACCCACAGGTACCACAATTGCATGTGCAAGCAATTCTTACACATTTAAAAAGGTGGCTTTGCAGTATTGTCATTGCCATTACTCCAAATAGAAAGAACCCATTTTTTTTTAACACGGGGACAGTTAAGGAATCTGGACAACTGCTTGTTTTATTTCTTTGTCTTGTAATAGATATGCAGAAGTGGATGAGCCATGCCATTAGGAATATTTGCTAGTCATTGTTTAATACTCACAGCCTATGCTGAGTAGTGGCTTTTTTTATTTTGTAAATAATTGCAGCAAGAATCTGTAAGTATCTGCAATAAAATGAAATCGCAGAGAGGCATAGTTTCTAATGCTACTTTTTCAAGAGTTGTATCATATTACAGTCGTCATGCCTTCTTGCTCGTTGTTTGTAATCCTGTTGCATTAGTCAGTTTCTTCTAATAAATCAAATACAAGTTGTGACATGTTGTTAATTCGATCACTAATAACGTGCTCAAATTGCAAATCTATGTCAGCAGGTTGGTGTTGATTAAGTTTTAGTCACCACTAACATATTGTTTTAAATGACTGATAAATTTTATCTACTTCAGTGATAGACAGCCTGGTCTATTTTTTCTCCCCCTGTAAGCTTAGAAAAATTACACAAATGGCCCTGAGGTGGTCCTCTATAGGTCTTTCTCTTTCTCTGTTTGCTGCAAAGAGAGTTGGTAACCACTAGAGGGGAGAAGACTGCCGGGTTTACTGAATGCTTCACCGTAGAGCTTGAAGGTGCAGGAGCTGTCACAAGACTGGTTGTCCAACGAAATGGTTTAAAATATGTTATGAAGGTTAGTGTAAAAAAATTTCTTAATACATTTCAAATATTTATTTCTCAGCATAGAGACTCTCTTAGGATTATTAATACCACAGGTGAGAGTCTTTGAAGAGAAACCCTACAGTGGCAAACATTAGAAAGATTATCTTTGAAGGAAATGTATTAAACCTTTAAAAAAACAAATGTTTTATTGTCTATGAAAAGAGAATCTCAACTGAAAGTACGTGGTGAAGGAATAGCCAACACTGTGGTTCAGATATGAAATTAGATGTTTTGATGGTATTCAACTATTCTCCCCACCTCCCTCCTCCTACAGAGAAAAGAGAAAAGTACTGATGCTGAGGAAATAACTTGAGTGATTGAAAACTTAAACATCTTTCTTAGGAAGTTTCTAAATCTTCTAGGCTGTGACATACATAACTTAATTTAAACCAGAATAGCAACAACACTCTTTTTACAGTCTGTAGATATAGATATATGTATATTTTATCTATTTCTGTGGAGGTAGATAAATAGATAGTATGACCTTTTTATATGATTTTAAAGAGCAAAATTCTTGGTATTGTTAAAGAGCTATAATGTAGAACTGTAGCTTGTTACATTTACTCTCCTGAGTGTAATTGCACTAAGATCATTCAGTTTCCATTTGGAAAGCCAGTGGCAATTACTGGAATACAATGTATCATGCATTTGCTCACTGGATATAAAACGTATATACTAATTCGCAATAAAATGTAACAGCTGTCAGTGCATTTTCTGCTCTGTTACTTCAATAAATTGGAACTCTGACTAGAAAATGGGAATATTGCATTTTTACACATTCCGTAATGTGTTTGCTTTTTGCAAATACAATTTATTTTTTTATGACAAAAATTGTGGTTTGTTATTACTGCTAGTGGATAAATATTCTTATATTGGAATGAATTACACATGGTATCTGTAAAGAAGTAGTAATATTTTTTTCTTTTTACTGTAGTCTGTCTCCAGTAAACAAAATGCACTTAACCTACTTCTGTCACATACTGGATATATATATATATATTTTACATTGTAATGGCTGTGGAAACAAAAGTTTATTTTACCATACCTATGCAGGTGTTTGGATAACTAGTTAACATTTATTGTAGGAAACCGTTATTTCCCTGTTAAACTTTTTTATATGTATACATACATATATACACCAACAGTTCTGTGAGATAGTTAACCTGGTTCTTCACATTATGAACTAGTGGATCTGAGTTTTATTTAAAATAAAATGCCTGCACATTTGTGCAATTTTGTTACTTGAGGTCAGACTTTTCACAGATAATTAGCCTTTTACACACTGTGAAATCAACTTGCATTGGTTATTTGGCTAGACTCTTTGCTTCTGTTCTTTATTTCCCAGAAGGTTAACGTGCTGAAAATCTAGCTGCAAGCTCATAGTACTGTCTCTTTGTGTTGCTAATTATCCCAATGCATAATTATTAATATCAGGAGCAGGAAGAGGAAACAAGCACACCAAATAGTCGTGAATGCTAGTGTTCTGGCAGGAAGCTAGTCCTGCATTAATAAAATGTGCCTGTGCCAATATCACAGTAGATAGGAGCGTTCCTTGTTAAGGATCATTTATTAACTGAGATCATCTTTTAGTTCGCCTTGGGGTAATGACTAATGTCAATGGCAAATTTCACAGTTGTCTAGAGAAATGAATTAAATTTGTAATAAAAAGCCCTTCGGCTTGTTGTACATGTTCATTTATTGGAGTAGTTGAACTAGGAGAACTGTAAGGCAACCAAGAACATCGGCTTAATTTTCCTTACATATAAGAATGACCTTTAGCTCCATATTGAAAAAGTTACCTATGATAGACTGGTAAATTAAATGAGAAGTTCCTCTAATGCAAAATAAACTAAGTGACTAAGCGAAGTTAAACGGCCCTTGAGCCTATGCATTTTTTGACAGAAACAAATTCTTTTTTTTAATACATTTAAATTTAAGCCTTCTTAAGGTAGTTTGGTGTACAAATATTCAGATAAAACAACAAAAAGTTTGATATTAAAAAATAATTAGATGTACAATAACGGTTGCCGTGGATGATTGTAAATTCAGTGTTGTATGGTGATATTTTGTATTTAAAAATGCAGTTTTCATCATTTAGCACTTCTAAATATACTCTGTACTCTCTTTTATTCAGTATAAACTGGAAACAACCTATATTAAATAAATAACAGAACTTTCTATAAATTTGGGGGCAGCAAACAGAAGCAATTATTAAAATATTTAATCATTTAGCAGAAATATGAAATTAATACACAAATACCAAGATACAAAGGAAAATGGCATGCAATCACATACAAATGAAAGCAAAACTTATAACAAATTCCCATCAATTTTTAATCAAAGGACAAGTTTCTGATTTTGTGGCATATAGCAGGCTCAGTCAAGGTAATAAACTGTGTCCAGGTAGCAAGATAATACGGATTTTTTAAAAAAATAGAGGAGTAAGTTTCTCTGTAGTAAAGATGTTCCATACTTTAAGAAACAAAAAAAGAACATGTGGAATATTCCACTGGGCAGCAATAGAAAATCTGCCCGCCATCAAAAGAAAACAGAGGAAAGAATAAATCTGTATTGCTACCAACACTTAGCAAGGCTATGAATATAGTTGTATGGGAAGCCTTAAAATCAGTCTAGCATGCATTTTGACCATTTTCTAAAATGTTTAAGTCTACAGTACCACTGCATATGTTTGAAAGTATCTTGGACATAAATGAAGCCCTAATGTTTTTCACGATCAGTTCTGTGTGTTTTGTATAATCTCTGCATTGTCATATGTGCAGTTGTTGATGTTGGGTAATCAAACTTCCAAATCAGCTGTATGAATCTATTTCTCCCAAATGTAATGTGAATATCAGCAGAGGATTTTAATATCCACTCCCAGATATCTGTGTGGAGGATCCTGATCTTTTAAAAATATTCTATAGAGTTAAGATAATCTCCCTGTATTAGAAACATATTAAATATTATCTCTTCAAAGTTTGATAAGAATCTGATCATTGAAGTATTACTGTCCTGTAAAAATATGAATTTGTATGGTATGTCAATGGAATTAAAGTAAGGCCTTAAGTGATCAAAGGAATACAATTTTCCATTCTTATCAAGAAACCGGGCATGTCTAGTAAAACCATGAAGAGCCCATATGCAGTATGAAGTCAGACAAGTTCTGAAGGAGGTGGGGGAGAATGGATTTTTTCAAGAGGGAGATGGGAATGGAAGGTTATAAGGAATTTTAGCAACTCTTGCCTGTATAATTGTTGTTTGATGAGCAAACGGATTAATTATTTTAGAGCCGATAAAGTTAGACTATGAAAGAAAAGTGATCTATTCAAGTGGGATATCCAGGATTTGCGATTGTTCCACAGAGCATCTTTGTTGCTGGGACCATTGCTGCACCAGACAGCTAATGGACCAAATGTTCTGCCAAATAGTAAAGGGTAGATTTGGAAGTGCCAGGGCACCAATGGCTTTATTTATTTATTTTCTAATGAAGATCAACCTAAACTTTGTATCTGTCATATATCAACATTTTAATATATCATCTTGAAGTTTTTTAAAGAAATTTAAGAGGGGTGGAAACCAGAAGGTAATTAATGCAGAAGAGAAAAGTCATCTTGGTAGTGTGTATCTGAGAAAACATCATTAGGCTTAGCTTCTTCCATCATTTTAGCAGGTCCAGAGAATCTTTGGCTGCATGGATTTTAAAACAGCTATCAAAGTGGAGCCCAGGACAAAGAGAATCTGTCTGTAAGGATTTCTAAATGGTGTTGAGTAAGGCAGATCCTCGGCTGTATAGTAACTAATTCTGAATCCAGAAAATTCTCTAAAAATACTATACTGATTCAGTAAATTGTAGAAAGAGGGTTGTGCAGCCTCATGGATTACAATTATACTTCCCCACTAATAAGAATGAAATAGCCATAGGCTTTGCTTTCAAAAAGACTCATACAGAATGCTGTCATTAAAAGTTGTGAATTTTGTAAACAAACGTGTTTTTAAAATAAATATTCTAACTCTCACAGCATGCAGGTGGAGATGTGTATAATATGTGTTTTATATTTGCAATTTTCAGTGTGTTGACTTAAGCTTTCCAAGAGGGGAAAATACATCTAAGCAAGGCTACATCATAACCTCAAGATCGCAAATGAAAAATCTAGTATATGCAGATCTAAAAGACAGTTACTATATATATGTGTTTGCAAACTGAAATGCAATATTTTCTGCAGAGGTAAGGTTTGCAGTTATGTATTTAAGGGGAAAAAAATCTAATTCCCCCCCTCAACATTTTTCAGTAATTATGTGATGAAGATCATGTAAAATATTTTTTAAAAACCCAACAGAACACTTATAAATTGCACATTAATTCATCCTTTGCACAAATAAATGTCTGACATTGTGGTAAGCAATTAAGATATTGAGTAAATTGCTCTTAAAATTCAACCTCCATAATCCATATTTTCAAAAATTCTGAGCATCTTGCAGCTCCTATTCAATGGGAGTTTTGGGTGCTCAGTAGCACCCATGAAATACAGGCTACTTTTAGGTAAGGTGCCTAAATATGGAAGTAAGCAGCCCGATTTGAAAAAAATTGGCCTGCCTTTTCTGTTGTAGCCGTGTTGGTTCCAGGATATTAGATAGACAAGGTGGGTGTGTAAATATCTCTTACTGGACTGACTACTTTTGTTCAGAGACACAAGTTTTCATTCTTACACAGAGCTCTTTTCCAGATCTAGGAAACATACTTAGAATGTCACAGCAAAATACAAGGTGAAACCGATTGCTTAGCATAAGTTATGATATTGTCGTTCTCTGGACGGATGACCTAAACTCATTCATAGGTTTCAACCACAATTTCAAAATCTACTGCACATCCATTAATTTCTCTCTTGAATATTCCCACAATAGGATCAGCTTCAAAAATGGAACCCTCCAGACAACTATATACAAAATACTTCTGGATCACCACACCTAGACTTTGCAGATCCAGTAACTACCCCAAACACACCAAGAAATCTGTTATCTAGAGCAAGGCTCTCAGATACAACAGAATTTGTTCCGAGGAAACACCTGGGATATCCACCTTAACAGACTTACAACTGCCTTCACCAAACAACAACACTCCACCAGAGAAGTAGATCGGATCATGGAATGGGCCACTGAAATATCCTGAGAGGATTACAGAAATAAAACCCCCTCTGACTGCACACCTCTAGCTGTCAACTACCACTCCATGCTGGAACCTATATGGGGTATTGTCAAACAATTACAACCCATTCCTGCTGGGGACCCCATCGTGAAAAATGTTTTTCCTGAATTCCCCTGTGATGGAGTGTGCATACCCCACACTAAGCAAGAAGGGACACAGGAAGTCCTGCCCCCCAGTCCATGCTGGGTATGTTCCAACTGCTGCTTCAGTATAAAAGGGAACAGCCCAGCTCAGTGATGGAGGCTCAGTGATGGAAGCTCCAGCCCAGGAGCCACTACAGTCCCTGACCATCGGAGCCAGAGGTCCCAAGAACAAGACAGGAGCCCAGTTGCCTACGACCGTCCAACTGGAGTCAGAGTTCCAGGGAGCTACCTGCACCAAGGAGACTGGAAAGCTCAATGACATATGAATTGCTGCTTTAGGAGACAGGTTAGGAAGTGACCTAGGGAGAGGGGCTACTCGTAACTCCCAGGAAAGGTGCTGCTGCAGGATCCCCACTGACTTGATGGCAAACACACTTGCCACTGGAAGGGCCCTGGGCTGGGACCCAGTGGAGTATGGAGAGCCCAGTCCCCCCTACTCTGGCCATCAACCCCCCTACCCCACTGCCGGGTAGTGGCCCCAGCTTTCGCTATTAGGCTGCATAGCCCTGAACCCAAGCACAGCCTTATTGACTCAGGCCGTCAGGCCACACAGCACTGACCCTAAGGGAAGCCTATTGATTCCTGCCATTAGGCTGCACAGCCCTCAACCCAAAGACAGTTATATTGACTCCAGCCATTAGGCAGTCCTGCGTTGAGTCCAAGGACAGTCTGGTGGACTTTGACCACACAGCCGTCACCCCCCACACCCAGTCCTCTCCAAAGGGGGACGGGGTGTGCATACCCTGCAACACCCATGTTTTGGATTTTAAATAACCCCCCAACCTCTCCAAGGTCATCAGCAGAAGCAAGCTCCCAACAGACCAGGACACATCAACTCAAAGCTGTACCAGATCCTGCCAGAACAACAGACGTATCTCCACTGCTATGATGATCGGCACCCCCCACAGCACACCTGTCAAGCTCCATGAATCCCACACATGCATATCATGACATGCAGTGTACCTCATCCAGTGCACTAAATGCCCCAATAACAGCTAGGTGGGTGAAACCAGACAAGCGTTACACTCTTGAATGAACTCAGACAGAAAAATGATAAAAGGCAAAAACATCCTGTCACCTGTGGGTGAATACTTTTCACAAAACAATCACTCTATATGTGACCTCTCAGTCCTCATCCTCAAAGAAAACCTGCACAATACCTTCAAAAGATGATCCTGAGATCTTAAATTCATAACTTCACTATATACTAAAAATCATGGACTGAATAGAGACACTGGATGGCTTATTACAATAATCTATAACCCACTTAACAGCCACTCAGACCAGGGTTTTTCCCTCTTCCCACTCTATGTCTGAAGAGATGTTAACGGGCCATTTCACTTTGAATTTTCCCTTGAAACATGTGTTAGCTACTTATGCTAAACAATCTGTTCCACCTTGTATTTAGTTGTGACACTATGACTATATTTCCCAAACCTGAAGAAGAGCTCTGAATAAGATCAAAAGCTTGTCTTTGTCAACAACAGAAGTTGGTCCTAGAAAAGATCACCCAGATTTGTGTTTTATTACAATTATACTAGAGTTAACATTTGAGAAGAACTCTTTGGTCTGAATTCAACTCATTTAATCTAAATCAGATTCTCTTCGCTATTAAATAGTTTTCTTTATTTTAAATATATTTCTTCACAACTCTAGACTAACAATAAGTGATGCATCAAGAAAGGAATGCAGAAATAGGTGGGGCTGTCCAAAAATTATTCATTCGTTCCCCTGCCTTCCTCCTCCTCTCCTCCCCGCTTCCGCCCCCCAGCTGTCATGTAGACTTTATGCTTATTCACAGAGGGAGTTTAGAAATGTTTTTAGAAAATGCAGATGTGCAGAGCATTCCTAATTAGGATGGGAAAAGAGTTTGTGCTCCCCTTTTAACCACTCTCTCACCTCAGCCTTTTCAGCATGTAGCCTTATTCTCTGTGGGATTACTTGGATGAAAACCAATTAGAGAACTACTCACACAATATAAATGCATACCGATTAGCACAGATTGAACAGTACCAATGCCAACTAATCATACACTATATAAAGTCGTAAACAATATAGATATTAAGGAATGATGGGGAAATGGACTCGTTATCAGAAAACTGAGAAGAAAATGCAACCAGTACAAAACTATTATTTAAATAATAAATAAAGTATGGGTTTGTTTCCTTGTTTCCCTTTGTGGGAATCTGCCCATCCGCAAACCAAGTATATATTCTTTATCGCTTAATTTACCACAATGAAAAGTCAGCTCATGTTTGTACATAAGCACCTCTCGTACCTTCTTGGTAACATTGCTTTTTTCTCCTTTAACTGCCTGTCCCTCCAATGGCCTCAAATGCAGCACTGATTCTCCAGCTGGCAGGGGGGTGAGAGCCTAGTCTCCTCAGAGGTTGATGCCAATCCACTCCACAGATGGCTGGAAGGAAGCAGTTGGGGACTCCTAACACAATTAGGTTATTTTAATGCCCAGCCCCAGGGACTCGGAGACCTGAAGATGCTCTCAAGCTTTGGTCTGCTGGGTGGAGCTTGCAAGGATGACTGAGAGCCCTGGGACAGGCCATTAGTTCAATTTCAGATGCTGGCTTTTAATTACTTAAATTCTAGGATGTAAATATGGTATTTCTTTTCTCATATTATTTCCCATGGAAGGATAAGGAGTGGTGAGAAAGTGCAGGTCTGTGGCAGTGTAAATGGTGTGTTCTGTTCAGACTTCCCTCTAACTTGGTTCTTTCTTCTCAAGACATTTCTGCATATTCTGTTACATACTAATTCCAAAATGTTTTCAGGATGAAAAAGACTTACATTGGAAAAAGACTTTATAATAACCTTTCCTACCTCCTTTGCTATTTCTTTGTAATGCCATCAGTCATGGTGAAATCTTTTGGAATTTTTAAATTAATATCACATTTTGATCATCCTAGTGTGATTTTCAGCCTTGTTTGTGCATAGTTAGAGCTGTGTGAGATATCTGTTATTTACTTTTGTATTTAGAAGGTCTTTACCCTTGAAAATCATTTTGTTTTACCCAGTCTGCAGTTGAAATGATCTTGAAATAATCTAGTAGACTTTTAAGTAGTCTGCCTCATCCTCTCTTCTGGATGTTTATTCAACTAATTCCTTAACAGCAGAACTAAATTGTCCACTTAATATTATAAAAAATGGGAGATGGAGGAAAACTTTATTTAGCTTTAATGCTCAGATATTGTGAGAGAAGAAAACACACCACGCACTCCCCCCAAAAGTCCTACACAGATTGGCAAAAAGCAACCTGAGCCAGCTAAAGGAAATGGAATAGTTCACAGGAGGGGTTTGGCCCTGTATGTTTTAGACCAGTAGTGATTATGTATTTAATTTTATTCTGAAATGGTTTATTATAGCATTTTTAAAAGCTAATTACAGTAGTAACTCCTTCTACTACATTGTGTCTGTCTCTTGCTTCAAAGAAGATAGTTGAGAAAAGAGAATTGTGCCATCATAGTTATTATGCAATTTTCACTGGATTCATATTCTGTTTTAGTAGGGGTGTGATACCTCTCAAATACATTCATTAAACTTTCATAGCAGAATTTTCTGACTACAAATTGGGGCCAAATCCTAGAGAGCTTACTCAGGGCTTGATCAGTCCCACCCTTTGTGCATGGGGATTATGCCATTGTCACGTGGAAAGCAGGAGTCTCACTGCCCATTCTCAAGCTATTGTGGAGCCCCTGTTATGATGGGAAATCCCCTTTTTTAAGTGGAATGAGCCACTGATTGGGAAAATCTAGGCAGCCTGGCACCTTAGAGTTGAACTGTCATGGAAATGGAGAGAGTAGCAGGGGGTCTTACATCTAGTTTGGAGGCACAAAGCCCTGCCCCTTCAGTGGATCCCTTAGTTCTATAGGTTTTGAAGACTGGATTGCTTGTTTCTTTCGTAGAGGAGGTGGGAACTAAATCCTGACCCTTCCCAAACAAAAATATTTATAGGGAAACTGAGGGAAAACTCAATGAGTTTTCCTATCACTAAGGCCCCTCCTGTGGATAATTGTAAGGATGGCTGCAACTGGGACCTCAGATTTTACTCAATTTACTCAGTTCCCCTGAATTATGTGGCAATTTTATATGTGTAGGGACAGAATAAAAACAGAGTGAAAGCTTAAAGTTTTGACCCCTGAACAATAAACAAATGCTCACCCTTAATATATATTTAATTTGGATTTTCTAGGATGAGTGATCCATTTTCCTCCCTTTACTCTTCCTCAGCCTCAAATGCCCTTTCTTGCCATTACCCATGGTCTGGCTGGGGATGGTTGGATTACCTTGTTCCCGACCCAACAAGGGGTAGGCTTGAGCCAGCTGCCTCTATTCTACCTAAGACTTGCCTCTCCTCACCCAGTGAAGCAAAGGGAGTACCAGACTCTGATTCTCTTCACTTCACTTTCCAAAAGAAAACTAATTTAAAGATGGTCAGATCAACATCTAAATAGACTGAAGGAGCATCATTCCCAAAATAGCAGGTATCAAGCTGTTCTGAGGATGCTTTGCCATGGGACCTGTCACACAAAATCAAATTAAACACAAGTTGTTGAGAGCTAAAGTTAAAGAGCATGTTACTCTCCTACCACCTAGACCAATATGATGTAGATGACTACTCATGCTGTCTACATTTTAATTCTATATATCATAGTATACCAAGAATTATACAAGGAATTGGAAAATCACAGGCCCATAGAGATTAAAGTTGGGAAAGACCTATTAGGTCATCTACTCCTCCCCTCTGCCAGGGAACATTGTTACTGACAATATAGTCTTAATTGCTTTGTCCAGTCCAATTTTTTATGATGCTTGCTGCTCTCTGGAAACACTGGCTCAGGAAACAAAATCTTCCAAATGGAAAAAAAAAGTACTTAGGGAAAAAAGAGTCTACTTACATATGGTAGGATACAGGACTTGGAAGTTTGACTATTTTTTCAGTCACACTAACCACTAATGAAGGCTAGAAAGGAAAGTTTGAGACAATTTATGGAAGGTACCCATAGTTTTTGGCGATAGTACACCATGTGCTATAAATGATAGTGCAATTCTGATTTTTAATAATTTTTTTATTCTATGTTAAAAAAAGTTGCTGAAACAAAAATAAAAGATGGAGAATTGTATCTCAGTGGATAAAGGACAGACTTGGCTGCCAATGATAATAGAAGTGCACCGTATTTTTGTTTCATTTCTAGGAAGCAAAGCAGCAACACGTTTGCTACTAATTCTCTTAAAAAGCCCCACTGCCTTCTGAATCGGGTACTGGAAAACAGATGCACCAACTAGACATTATAAGTGGAATCCCAACCCCATTAAGTTAATGAGAGTTTTGCCATCAACATCAATGGGGCCAAGATTTCATACCATAGGTCAAAAATCTGTGCTATATGTTTAGTAAGAAGTTAGCAGCATTTCAGTCATACACTAGGGGCTAGATTCACAAAGAAACTTAGGTGCTTAGAAAATCACTGGGATTTACAGAATCTGAATTCAGCACTTAGGCTCCCTATCAAGGAGCTAGCTACAAGCACACTAGGCAACAGCCTCGGGCAGCAAATTCGTCCTGGCTGCTCCTCCATGAAGATGGGGCAGCTAGGCCAAATTTGAATGGTGGTGTGACGCTGTGCACCAGGTCACAATGCCAGTCACTCAAATTTGATTCATCAACACTGAGAGGTATCTGGTGCCACAGGCCTATGAAGGGGGGAGTAGGATGTTTAAGTATTGCCTAGGGAGTCAAATTGTTTTGAGCACCCTCTGCTCCCTGTACACATAAGCACTTCAGAAACAGATTCACAAAACCCAGCACACTAGGTGGCTCCTTGCCTAAGATAGACAATGGGAGATACCAAACTTAGGCGTGTGTGCTAAGCCCCACTCCCTCTCAGAGAGAGATGCCTAAATCCAGGCTGCAGGAAGGTGCCATCCTCTGCTCAGAATTATCAGCCATTTTTGTAAGAAGACAGCGGTGAGGAGCAGGACCTCCTTTATAATTTTAGCCCAGTTTGGATACTCACCTGGGATGTGGGAGACCCTTGTCCAAGTGCCCCCTGCACTTGAGGTTGAGAAGGGATTTGAATAGGGCTCTGTCACCTCTTGGTGAGTGCCATGGGCCACAGGCCTACATCTCTCCTGTTGAAGTGTTCCACTGTGGATAAATAATTTGCAAACAAAAAATAGAACTGGGAGACTGGATTTCCTACCTCCCAGGTAAGTGGTCTAATCACTAGGCTTCAGTCATTCTTGTATGTGTCTGTGTCTCTTTTCTCCTTCCCCGTGTTGAAGTTGTTCTACTGTGGATAAATAATGAAAGAATCACTGGGCCAGAGAGAAAGTATGAGGATGACTCTGTAGCCTGGACATTAGAGCACTCACTTAGGAGGTGGGAGACCCAAGAGCCAGTCCCCCTTCTCCAATGACTTTTTTTATTTAGTTTTCTACAGTGGAACAGCTTCAACAGATGATAGTGAGGGAGTCTCAAATCAGAATATCCCATAGTCCAGGGGGCTGGGCCATATCCCGGAAGGATGGCAGATCCCTGTTCAAATTTTTTCTCTCCTTCAGGCAAAGTGGGGACTTGAACTGGGGGTCTCCCACATCCCAGCTGAGTACCCAATCACTGGGCTAAAAGTTATAAGAGAGGTCCTCCTGTCCCTCTCCCCTGCTGTTTTCTGTAATCTCAGATATCAAGACCTGATCTGGTAAGTGTGGTCTGAACATACTTTCTAGATTGGGCCCCACAAGTGATTTAAGCAGAGGACCTATCTTCTCCTGATTTGTGCACTGCTCTGTGGCTCAGGTGTTCAGATGCCTGGTGTGGGGCTGCAGCGCACCTGCTCAAAGGCAGAAAAATAGGCATCTAAGGAACTTCTGCTGCAAAATTTAATGTGCTGAGAGAGTGAAGGCACCTACAGGGCTCGGGGCAGCTGAACTGGAGCTTTGTGAACAACTAAGTCCTTTTCTGAATCTAGCCCTGGTCGTGCACCTGTGCCACAATATTTGGAAATGCAGTGCAGGTATCTCTATGACAGAAATGGAAGGGAAGAAGAACTTAGACGCATCCATTTTCTGAATCATCTCCTGACTTGGTCTCATTTCTAATAGACCAATGCTAACCCTAGCTATTTATTAGTTAACCCATATTTTGGAAACCCAATTTCCAGCATCACACAGAGCAACAACCAGAAAAACTGTGTTTTTCATACTTCCTTATAATACTCCATTAATGTTTTTAATTGTATTAGTAATGTCTCTGGTATATATTAAAGTGTTTGGATAATTTCTAAATGCTACCATCAAAGGAAATAGTCAGGGATTACCTGATTTTTGGTGGAAGGAAGTTCTAGAGTTAACTACCTCCTGCCACCAAGAAAACTTTGTCCCCTGACTTTGCAAGCTTCCCCTTAAGGGATATCATTAATTTGAAATATTATCAGAACATTGTAATGAGGAAGAAAAATAAATTTGGAAGACACAAAATTCTGAGTCAAGATGTTTATCACTATCCTTAACTCTGACCGTGAGTACTTGATTCTTCTCCCACTTATTCCAGTATAAAATGAATAACTCCATGGAAAATTAAAGGTAATAGGATGCTCTACCCTCATATCCATCTAAAGAGTACTGGTACAAGGAAACCTATATAAAACTTTCTGAAGAGACCATCCCAAAGCATCTTGAACTATATACAGATTATTTAGAAGATCACCTTTGTTAGATGGCCACCTCTATTAAGCAACCATTTTCCCCCTTATCCCTTGAGTACTCACTTCAGATAATTTTCAATGTATATTTCCATTGACTGGAAAGAAAAAAGTAATACAATCTACATATCTGCCTCAGATGGACAAATTTGTATCCATCAAATTTGGACATCAATTTATGTAGACCAGACAAGATAAAATTGTATATTGGAGAGGAAGAGTAGTCATGTAGTCAAAACACAAGACTGGGAGTCAGGAATTCTGGGTTATATTTTTTGCTTTGCCACAGATTTACAGTGTGGCCTTGGGCAAGTTACTAAATTTATCAGTGCCTCATTTTCTCCATCTGTAAAATGGGAATCATGCTAACTACAAAGGAGTGTTTTAAGGCTTAATTCTTTATTTGAAAGACCAATGAGATCCTTACATGGACAGTGCTTTAGAAGTCAAAAGTGTTGTTAATATTTTCATTTGATTGTATCAGCACATTTTCTAGAGGGTTGTATCTTAGAACCAAAATGGGGAGGATGGATTAGGTAAACTAAAGATTTTGTGTCTGTATGAAATGGGGTAATGTAGGGTGCAGTATGTTGGATTCTTGGCTCAATGTGCCAAGAATGGGGGATGGTGGTGTTTGTGTGGTATACAAAAATATGAGATTTGTATGTTTCACTATTAACCATTAGAGGGAATGGAATATTGTCTGCAGCTACTAATAAAATGTGGAAAGTGGTAGGCATAGTACATGAGGTGAAGGGCTTTGTAGTCACATTGGAAATGCAGCTGAACTCTACAATGGTTGGGAAAAGAGGAGAGGAAGGTTCTGGCGAATAGAATATAGGCATGGAGATAAATCCAGAGTTAAATATGCCTATGGACTATAACAGTAATAGGCAGGACTTCTCATAAATGACTCTACCATTTCCTACATAAGAGACCCAAGATGTTAACAGTGGGAGTTTGCTCATCTGCTCAGGGAGCCTTTTCATGTGTAGTGTTTCAGACTCCAGTTACATCCCTCTTCCTGTTCAACATGTGTGAGCACAGGTGCTGGAAGTAGGAGTGCTGGGGGTGCTGCAGCACACCCTGGCTTGAAGTGGTTTCCGTCCTATACAGGGTTTACAGTTTGGTTCAATGGCTCCCGGATCCGCACTGTACAAATTATTCCTGCACTCCTATGTGTGAAAGACAATGTGAGCTGTTGTGGCTACAATATAGGGATGAAACCTGGCTCTTCATTACTATGTAACCAAAACTGGGCTGCATAGTCACTGCTAGAGTTGAAAGGAGTGCATGGAGACCATGCTCGGGAGTGGAAGGGGACATGAAGGTCTGAGGCAGCAAGCAATCAGATGGCCTAACACAAATCTCCATTGTAGTTGTCCAACAAGGGTATGGGCCCTTGCAGTCCTCCCCAGGCAGACCCAAGCTGCAGTCTTGCTTTCACCACCCTGTTTTCAAGATAGGGTTGGCCGGTGTGGATTATAAAAGTTTAAATAATATTCAGAGGTAATGTTCCAAAATGTTCTAATTCCTAGTTTACTGATGTGAATTATCTCTGATTTTTATGTGGCTACAAACTTGGCCTAATTTCCCATAATTCAAATACATACATAATACATAAATAATCATCCTTCGGAAGATAAGCATGATTGGGAAATTTTAGGAAAATTGGTTACGTTTTGGTAAAATGCCTAAAAGTGGCTTCTAAGGAAGTACTAGTGACCACTTTATTTATGGTGAAATGACTTGGTTTTTCAATAATACTAAATTTGCTCTTCATGCACTTGTATATTCCACCGGAACAATGAACTTTTCTAAGTGGATCCAACTGTGGGCATTACATGGAGAATGTATACCTGAGCAGGTAGTATATAATCCACTACTGTAACTGTCAAGGCATATTAGTAACCATGAGCATAGTTTTAATTTTCATCACATCACAAGCTTCACTGGTAGGAAAGAAATTATATCTCATTAATGCAAGGTGAAGAAGACGCAGGGAGATAATGTGATATAAGCAATATAATAAATTACTGTTTTAAAAAAGAAATATCATATGTTGTTTTTGCTTAGGTGACCAATTTTGGCACAATGGGCAGACATTTTATTTCTGTTTCGATTCTAACAAGAGAAGTCATGTTTCTCTAACAGAAAATAAATAAGGAATGCACCTGTATCATATATTATATGTGAAATACAATCTGAAAACCATCACAGAAGCACCTATGTTTCCCAGATCATGGTATATATTTCTGACCATTCTAGAAAGTGGGGCATTACTCTTTATTTGTTGTTGTCACTAAACTCCACCTATTGTATATGATCCTTTGTCTGCAGCCCAGAGCACCTGCAGCAATAGATACCCAGTGTGGGTCAGCTAGGGGAATGCCAATAGTTCAGTTGTTGGCATCTTCTCACCACTGTAATGATTTGAGGAGACAGACTGATATGACAGATGCTGGAATCATTGATCCTACAAAGGGCTGAAGGAGTGGATAAGTGATCTGGAATGGTGTCTCACCGATGGAACCAGTGCAAACACTGATAACATCAGTGTCAGGAGATGGAGGGTATCCTATGGGATGAGAAAGGATCTGAATAACTGTGACCTTGGAAAATACATCTGTGCTCTTGATTTAGGTGAGCCTTTCCTTTTGCTGAGTTTGGTGCATTGAGAGGGGGCCAGAGAGCTCTTGTCCTTGTTTTTCGTTAGACCCAGATGGAAGAGATACAGAACTGCATGGGGCACTGCAATGGTCCTTTAGCTAGCCAATCATCCAGGTATGGAATCACCAAGATCTTGTTTTCTCTGAGGGCAGTTGCTACCGTTGCTAAAGCCTCTGTAAATACTTTTGCTGTAGAAGCAAGTCCAAAATGAGGCAGTGGTATTAGCAATGGCCCTGTCTGAGGACACAATGAAAATATCTGATGGGATTCTGTTGTTCTGAATCTTATCAGTTCTCCCAGATGACCAGCAGTGCTCACTTGTTGATCCCAGCTCAGCTGGCAGGGTGTTCATATAAAGATCCACCTTGAGACATGCTGTGATTGAATCAGAAAAGAGTCAATCACTGGGAAATCCCATGCCACAGAGTTCCACAGCATATGCAGTGTTATCAATACAGGTAATTTGAATCCTAGTATAAAAAATCAGGGTGTAGGCAGCCTGGCCTAGCGGTCACAGCTGGGCTGAGGTCTGCTCACCAGGGACATGAGTCGCCAGGCCAGAGTAGGAGAAATCACAAGGCTAGGTCCTGAAACAAGAGTCTGGGTCAGAGTCAGGCCAGGGTCAGAGACTGGAAATCAGAGGCAGTACTAAGTTAGAATAGAGAGGCAGGATTCAGGGTCAGCATCAAGCTGGAGTCAGAGACCAGAGATCAGGAGATAAGGCAAAGTCTGGGAATGCAGTGGCCAAAGTCTGTGCAGTTGCCCAGACAACTTCCTGGGGCAACTCTGCAGACTAGGCTCTGCAGACTCAGGTTCTACTTGCTGGGTCCACAAAGTAGGCCAAGATACCTAGAATGACCTGGAAGGTAGACTGAGTACTATTTGGGCCAGTATGCCTGTGCAGCTCTGGGGGAAGAGCACAAAATAGTTGCTTAAAGGAAAGTCTAATTCAAATGCTATCACCATGCACCGATGAATGCAATCTTGTATGTGGACATGTGGTGCTACAGGCATGCCAACTGAATAGAGGATAGCCCACCACATTTCTTTCTTTCTTTTTTAGTTTATACTTATATTTTGTTTATATTTTCCCACCGAATTCCTGAATGTAGTGAAGTAAAATGAAGTTTCCAGCTGAAATGTCCTTATCAGTGCAGATGCTGCTTTGGAAGATGTATATTGTTGTTCTGGTAGAATAATCTCTGGAAGTGTGTGTGTGTGTGTGTGTGTGTGTGTGTGTAGCATTTTTGTTTCACTATAGTATAATACTACCAGACACAGCATTCTTGTAGTATTTAAGGGAAATGGTGGAGATTAATACCCAGGAAATTCCTGCTAAAAGATTGGAATTTACTATTTTGGATTTTAAATTAAACTAGTTTTTCTTTATATACATATTTGGAAAGGAGGGGCCATTTAAAATGAAATGCGGTTTACCTGCACAGAAAATTTTATGGTAATCTTGTTTTCAGTTAGTTCAGCTCTGCTAAAACTTCTCTTGGTTAGGGTTTGGATTTCATTAAGAATCAGAATTTATATTTCCCTCTAAGTTTAACTCACACAGAGCCAATAAATGGTAATTTTGTTTCCGTCCTGACATGATACAAAATAACCTCTTCATATTAAGATGACTCTGCTTTTTTTGTAAAAATGTGTCATTCAGGTCAAAATCAATACATATCCAAATCCTTTGTGGCAAGAAAAGATGGATAAAATGCTTTGAGACAAAATTTTAAAAACAAACACTGTAATTAGCTTTTATTTAGTCTTTTTTTAAAAAGACAATGATTTTCATTTCATATGGAAATGTAGATATCTTCAGAGTAATTTTATGTTCTTTTTGGTTTAAAGGAACTTTTCCCTTTAATTACTGAAATATGCAGTTCTTTCTGTTTAACATGTAATACCAAATCAACATACTTTCTTTTTTTTTCCACCCTGAGAACAGTCAGCAGAAATTCTGTTCCAAAGTGCCCTGGAAAAGGGGGAATTGATCTCAAGTTAGACTTTTATGCCACCTTTCCCTTTTCACTTTCAGCTGTAGTTGTTAAGCTATCAGCTGTACATTATTAAACAGTTTATAAGTATAAATAATTCACCAGTCAACAAATAAAGTGACAGCCCATTAATCAGTTTCTGTACATGTTCATAGGTGTCATGGTGTAGTCTGTGTTAGGGCATGAATCCTGCTGAGGTCCACAGGCTTGCAGGCTGTGTTTCTTTTTTTTACCTCCATGTATCTCACTTATTGTTTATGACTTGTTTCAACAAACTCAGAGAAATTCCTCAACCTTCCAGAATGTGTACTTGAGTGTGTACAAGTTAGAACAGCCTTGTCTTGCAGGCCAAAAGACTCCTAGTTCTTCTCTCTGGCACAACTGAGGATTGAGCCCAGACATTCTAAAACTCAGTTCAGTTTATTGTAATGTTGAATACATCCTATTGTCACACAAATTAAGGGTAGTTAAGCACTGGAATAAATTGCCTTGGGAGGTTGTGTAATCTCCATCATTGGAGATTTTTAAGAGCCGATTAGACAAACACTTGTCAGAGATGGTCTAGATAATACTTAGTCCTGCCTTGAGTACAGGAGACTGGATTAGATGACCTCTTGAGATCCCTTCCAGTCCTATGATTCTATGACTCCAAGTTAGACATGGAAGAGACCTGTGAGGTCACCCTTTCCATGCCATATTACAGACAATCACAGTCCTCTGGCCAACAATGTCAATTCTGATGCTGGTTTAGGCTTCCTCTAAACTAGAGATATTCTGTGTTAACCTCCATGCAGTCTACCTTTACAATAACAATGTGGAGTCTGGTGGCACTTGAAAGACTAACAGATTTATTTGGGCATAAACATTGGTGGGTAAGTTTATCCCCAAATAAATCTGTTAAGTCTTTAAGGTGCCACTGGACTCCTCGCTCTTTTTGTGGATACAAACTAACACGGCTACCCCTCTGATACTTGTCACCCTACAATAGATGATCATGGACCATATTCAATCTCTACTAAAACTAAAACTACAATCTCTTATGCCACATAAGAAAATTTAGTCACAAAATAATTGTTAAGGCATAATTGGCAAGGCAAAGCAGTATATATTGGAAGTGCAGAGTTTTAAGGTTTGCCAATGACAGATATGGCAGGGGTTCTGGCTTCAGGGATTCTGCTTAATCTACTAGAGCAGTGGTTCTCAAACATTTTTTTTCATGGACCACTTGAAAATTGCTGAGGGTCTTGGCGGACCCCTTAATGATCTTTCCAAATGTTGTTTGAACTGTTAGCTAACTATTATACAACACTTTGGATAAAAGTGCTATATAAAAAAACCCTTAATAATAATTAATGTTTTTTGTTCTACAACACACAACTCATATTTTAATATCAATAGTCTTATCTTTCTGATGCAATGTATGTGCCCTCTCTCCACCGCCACGGCAGTCCCCAAACTGGGGCTGGGAAGGAGGGAGGGTCTCTCCCCCACCACAGCACTGCCTGAGCTGGGGCTGAGAAGGAGGTGGGTCTGTCCCCCCGCCACAGCAGCCACAGAGCTGAGGTTGGGAAGGAGGGCGTCTCTCGCCGGCAACTGCAGCCCTGGAGCTGAGGAAAGTCGCCTCTTTCTCTGGCTGCCTCAGCCCTACATGTTCCAAATTCCCTCCACCCCCTCTTCTCACCCCACTGCCCCCTCCCACCTACCCCCTATTCCCCCCAAGGCCACCATCTCACCTTACATGTGTGTCTTCTCCAGGGTCCAGGCACCTAATTAGTGGAGCTGCGCAGGTGGGGCTCCACTAATTAGGGGGGTGGCCCTTCATTCTCTTGTGTACAACCACCCAAGCATGCACCTTAGAGGGAACTATCCACGGACCACCTGAATGGAGCTCGCGGACATAATCACAGTTTGAGAACCTCTGTACTAGAGTGTATTGCCTTTAGGAGACAAACATCCATGCCTCACCTTTCCCTTCAGGATACAAATGTGTATTTTGCAGAAGTGGCATTTCAATCTCTTCATATGTGCACTGCGAATAATTTTCAATCTCGTGAAATTTTGAAAAAAAATCCTATCTGTGTGTGCAAATATTAGATTTTGTCACTTTATTTTTCCAGATTCATACTAGTTTCATGCTTAAAAGCTTTTATCCTAATATTTTATTAAGACTGTATACCAATAACCAGAGAGCATTACAGGTGACATTGTTTGTTAGCATGGCACAAGGTGCTCAGTAAAGTTGTTAGTATTTGCAAACCTCTGCTGAAATGTGTTATAAGAAGTGTTGTGTGAATTTGCACATTTTTAAGCCATGATATCGCATAGATACATATAAATTCATCATTCTCAACCCTGAAAATCTAATGGATACGTTGAGTCTGGTTGTGAAATAAGAAATTTTGACCAGAAAGAAAGGACAGGTGGCTGTTCGTGACTTTCCACTCTTATCCATCACTGAATGCAAGGGAGATTTGGCTGCTGAGGAGGAGAATTTATTATTTATTATTATTAATTATTTTGTCAAAATGGGAAATCTCAAAGAGGCAACTGAATGGAAAAGAGAAATTCTAAGGTAATATATAACATATATAGTAAAATATTGTTTACAATTGTAAGGCTTTCAGATCATCTGATGCAGAACAAGACAATGTTATGCATACCACTGGTAAAGGTTATATATGAATGCTATTTGTTTAATACAATAGGCTAAGGACAGAGAGAACACACTCATCAGTATGTCACAAGATGAGACAGCTCACAGTCGCATGTGAACTTTGGACTATATGAAGATATACAACTGCTGGGGTTAGGGTGCCGAGAAATTGCAGATTACATTGGCTACATGGTCTTTGAAGACAGCAAAAAGTTCACTTCACATGAATCCATACTCAGTAATATACTTCATGTAGGTGCAGTTGAACCTACAGGAAACTGGTGTGATTCATAAAGGTGACCATGAGAAATGGCAAGTAACTAGCTCAGGACATCCTCTGCCAAATGGACTGTGATTCATCATGCAATGTGGTGAACTGTACAGATTATTGCAAAATAAAACAAGATGGAAATCTGTTTTGGCAGTGCCATGGAATCACATTAAAGCTATTCTTCCTCAAAGCCCTTAGGCTGACCTGATATCTGAAAATAAGGAGTATGTGGCCTACATTTTCAAGTAGCAGAAGTGGTATAGAAATCATGCTTCTTAGCTGAGACATAGGTCTATTTACAGTGATCATGGAAGAAGCCAACACAGCTCAGAGTGTGTCAATAAAAATCAACAATCTAAGGTAGGGCCTCTGATTATTATAAGATCACAGGGACTTAGTTCTTGGACATGAGTGCCTTCCAAGTGTGCCAGGTTAAGGCAATATAACATCAGCCATATAAAGTACTGGTACCAGCACCCTTAAAAGCAGAGCTAACAGTAAAAACTGAAAATCTCATGGAACAAGATTCATAGGTTCATGGGGCTAGATTTACAAAGAAACTTAGATGTGGTAATGCTCAGCATCACCTAACATTTAGGCACCTAGAAAATCAGTGGTACCCATAAAGCCTATGTTTGGCAACTAGGCTCCCGATACGGTGAGTGGGGAGAGATAGGCACCTCACAATGGGATTCACAAAAGCCAACACCTCTAAGCGGCTCCTTGCCTAAATTGGACAATGGGAGGTGCCAGGCTGTAGTGTGTTCTAAGCCCCTCCTCTCCCAGAGATAGGCACCTAAGTCTGGGCTACAGAGAAGTACATCTGTATGCTTGGGATTCTCAGCTGCAAACCTTCTCCTAACATTTACCCAGTGGTTAGGCTACTCACTTTGGATATGGGAGATCCCTGGTTCAAAGCTTTCTTGGCCTAAAGTAGAGAAGGGCATTTGAGGGCCCTAATCACTGGACTATGGGATATTCTCATGTGAGGCTCCCTCAGTTTGTCCTGTTGAAGCTCTTCCACCATGGATAAATAATGAAAGAATCGTTGGGTGTGTGAGAATGAGAGAGAACATGAGAATGATGCTGTAGGCTGGTTTTAGAGCACTCACCTAAGAGGTGGTGAAACCCAGGATCCATTCCTCTGGCTCCAGTAAATTATTTATTTAATGCAAACAATTAGGCTCTGAATAACTTTAGATGCCTAGAAGGTTCAGGGATATCTGAATCGGGGGAGAAGGGGGTTGTGAATTCTACTGGGGCCTGACTTTAGGATTTAGGTATCTAAAGTAGCAGTTTGGTGCCCTAGTCCTTTGTGAATCCAGGCCATAGCTTTTAAGAACAGAAGGAACAATTGTGGTAATGTAATCTGACTTCCTTTGTAACTCAGGCCATAGGATTTCCCTTAATTAATTTGTTTGAACTAGAGTAGATATGTTTGAAAAAAGTCACAAGGCCAATTGACTGGATCAGAAGTACGGCGGGAGTTAGAAAGCCAGACAAGCTGAGGAGCTGCATCAAATCTCAAGATCTCAATAACACACTAAAATGCTTATACTGTTCCCTGCCAACAATCACTTAAATATTGCCAAGTCGAGCAAACACAGATGTTTCTTCAGTCACCGGCCCCGAGGATGGCTTCTGGCGAGTGAAATTGGACACAGGAAGCAGTTACTTGACAACTTCCCAGATCCTGTTTGGGTGATATCAGTGGCTCATGATGCCATACAGAAGTGCAAAGAAAGCGTTTCAGAAGGTATCTGCAGAGACAGCCGAAAGTCTTGAGAGGTTTGTCTGGTGTAGATATCAAAGCAGATGACATTTTTTTTATGACTGTAGTGAAGGAATGAATGCATCTATAACTAACCATAATCACAAGTTTGCACTGGTAATGAGGGCAAGAAAGAACAATCACAAGCAAAGCGAAAAGAGAGGGATTGACCATCAATTGTATAGTACTGCACATCTCTTCCCCACTGAAAGATTGCATCCAGAGCTAGAGAAAATCTGAGCAATTCTGGCTATGACTAAACAAGACAAATGGCAAGTGGAGTAATGCTTGGTGAATTAATTTGCAAAAATCCTTCCTCTCCTGTCTGATGTGTGTAAGCCTCTCTGATGACTAATTGGGAATGGTGCTGTCTGGGAATAGAAATCTCTACATGGCAAAGCCACTGAAATGAGAAAAAGACTCTGTAAACCTTTACTTAGGTGCTACTATATCAGTGAGGATGCACAATGCAGTATAATGCAAGTGAGAAGCAAACCCTATTACTGGGAAGGCAGCCTGTAACTTTTGGTTCAAGATCTCTTTCGCCGGAAATTGTGACAAATGAATGGAATACAGCCCAAGATCTGGGCCTTCATTTTTGTCAAATAAAAGTTTTGAATTCTGGAGCACAAGAGAATAGTCACTATATTTAATAATAACAATGCTACTAATAATAATTAATAAATAACCATAATAATTAATAGGTACCAGCTCACAAGTCCCCACAAACAGCCTCACTTTAGTCCCTGATTGTTATGTAATTTGCAGGATCCAAATCTACAAATGGGAATGAAGGAGTCTGTTCTCCTGTGAATGCAAGCATGATCATTTATGTTGCTTGAATGCAAACTGAGCATGAAATTAGAATGTGAACAAGACTGAAGGGAAAGGTTCAGAATATTGTCAGAAACAGAACTGGGAGAGTTCATACAGCTCTAATACAAAGTTAATGCTCATCTTATCTTCATTTTTATCTAAGAAATAGGTGTCATTTTACTTTCATTTTGCCATATGCATAAGCATAATACATTATCAGTCCACAAGGAGTGATCAGGATTGATCCATGCTAATTACAAACTTATTTAGAAACTATATAAATATATCATTGAGTTTGTTTTTTAAAAATGATTCATTCTACATTGATAGACCTTTTGTTGCCTGTTGGCAGATGAAGAATACCACCTCAGCTGACAAAAGGGTTTAGCTTTACTTCTTGTATCTCATTCCTAAAGGATGTGAAGAGTTAATCCTTTCTCAGCTACTCTCCCTTTTACAGTTCACCAAACATAAATTCTAGAAGATTAAAATAATAGTATAATAGTCATTCCAGCAGTCTAGTTCCATGCTGTCATACTATTACATAAGAAACCAAGGTTAGGGTCCTAATCTTGGTATTGCACATCTCAGACCAAGCTCCTGAAATGGGAGTGTTACTCCCCAAAAAGGTCTTGGAATGTTGTATGGACAGCTCACTCAGCCCTTAGGTAAGGAAAGAGCATGTGGGAGATCTCCTCAGGATGATTTGTGAAGGAAATATGCCTAGTTTATTTTGGCTAAAGGGTAGGCCCTTATTCCAAAGATTATGGTGGAGGGTGGAGAGGTTAAAATGGATGATGGGGAGATTCCAGAGGCCACAGCTTTCCCCCCAGTAGGCAAAAAGTATTAAGCAGTTATAATTTCTAATTAGTTGAACTAGAACTGTTTCAGTGGATGATGAAATAGTTCTGCATGCTGTGGACCTCATTCTGATCTCACACTGGTTTTACATGCTGTAATTGTGTTACTCTTGATTTAAACTAGTGAACTAAAAGAGAAGTCAGTCCCTCCAACTTGAAAAGCATCTTCATGCTTCAATGTTTCTTTGTACAATTAAATCAACTCATACTATGCTGCATGCTGTATCCGAACACATTTCTGGTCCTGAAACTGTTAAGACTGCTTGATGTAGTGATGCCATGTGACTATGAAAGATAGGTAAGTGTACAACAGAGCCTGGACAGGTACCAGTACCACTCAAGGAAGGTCTCTGGCAGTGGAGAGGCAGTGGGGAAAGGCTGCCAGCTCCTTGCTCCTGGAGCCCTTTCCCTCTGCAGGGAAAGATTCTGGCAGTGAGGATCTATTGAAGACTTTTCTCACTGCCTCCCCTTTACGAGGGCTTTTCACTGATACGTGTAGCTACACACCACAGTGTGGACGCAGAGTGCTTTTCACTGGCGTGTAGCTACATGTACACGATATGCTGCTGCAACAAATAGTGAATAATATAGATGTAGCCTTGATGTCTCAGCATAGAGTATCAGATAATGCTTATGCACATTCACAGAGGTAAAAAGTTTGATTTTGAGGAAACAGTTTTGCTCATCGTTATTCACTTACGATATTTTTTTTCTTTGTATCTGGTAAAACTGTAAATTAGTGAGATAATTTAGTTCTCTGCTTTTAAATACATATATACATACATACCTTTGTATTGTGATCTGTCTGACTGTGATATTTCAATGACTAATTTGTATTCAATAGCACTTACAGTTATTTTGATTCCATTAAAGATTTAAATTTCATAATACAAAATGTAGCGTTAACTCAACAGTACGTCAGGAATGCTACCAATAATAAAGTATGGAACTGTTCCATGTTCTTTGTTTGTTTGCATTACCATAGTGCCTAGAAGGCCTACTCGTGGACAAGGATCCCACTGTGCTAGACACTATAGAAACACCAGTGAAAAATATGGTCCCACCCCAAAGAGCTTACAATCTAAGTATAAGACAAAAGGCAACAGACAGATACAGACAGGCTGACAAGGAAACAGTATTGGTCAGCATGATAGGCAGTGGCCTCAGAACATCAGCAGCCTAGCCACTGTCAAGTTGTGGGTTTTGTGGGATTTTGTATTTTTGGTTTTTTGTGCAGGCATCATGGCAAAAGAGAGTTTTTAGGAGGGTTTGTGAATGCTACAGGGAGCTCCTCTCAAGCACAAGGAATGTCAAGCACAAATGTGCTTGTTTGAAAATGTAACAAGTGGGTAATGCAGGCTTGTGCGATGGGCTGATGGGAGGCAGGAGCTGACATCTTGGAATGAGAGATAATAGGTAGGGTGGGGATAGGCCATTAAGGACTTTGCAAGTGAAGACAAGCAGCTTATCGTTGATGCGATGGAGAATGTGGAGCCAATGAACGGATGCAAAGATTGGGGTAATGTGGCCCTAGTGGTTGGTCAGGAGAATGGTCTTTACAGCAACATTCTGAATAGATATGAGAGGGGCAAATTGCATTTGTGAAGGCCAGAAAAAAGGATGTTGCAGTAATTGAGATGTGAGGTGATGAGAACCTGGGCAAGAGCCTGAGCTGTATGGATGGATGAGTAAGGCCATATCATAGAGATACATTATGTAAAAGAGATGTGTGGAGAGATTCCTGGGTGGGTGACAAATGGATGAGATTAAAGATTAAAAAAAAACACCACCATCACATACAAGGACAGGGTGGAGGTGTGCTCCTGGCCAAGCGCTGACTTGCTGGAGGGCAAGATCCCGCTGTTATAGGCACAGCTGTCCAGTTGCAGTCCTCATTGGTGATGATGGGACTGGGACAGGCTTACTTCCTTGTCACACACAATTTGTCCCAAACAAAGACACAGATCTTCAGCTGATGTAAATCCACATAGCTTCACTGACTTCAGATTATCTGTCCTGGTCAGAGAGATGTCTGACAAGCAAATTCTTTAAGAGTGTGAGCTTTTTAGGGCGTGGATCTGTGTTTTCCTACGTTAGTGTGTTGACAATGCCTAGCACATTGTGAGCATTACAAGAATTAAAAAAAAACATAATAACAGTAATATCTGTATTAGAAACATGAAGTGTAATTTTGTAATAGGGAAAATATAAATGATGTATTTGATACTTTAAAGAAAAACAATTATTTACTTTCTGGATAAAGCAGGTGCATTGTAAGAAATTATAAACTATCATCAGCAACAGTTTATGGGAACTAGTAACTAATTTCAATAGGAATATTTTTCTGCCATTGAGAAACTACATAACCTCTGGGAAGTTCTACACTGACATGCATTTAGAGATTTAAAATGAGACAGAATGTGATTTCATCTAGAAAGGCATAAAATTAGAAGTCTCATCCAAGAAGAATTTAGATGTTATGATTATTCAATGTATTATTTATGTTAAGTTTTCACCAGGTTATCTATCACTCAGTAATGACAGATAACCTTTTATTAAGCACAATAGTGATGTGTGATGAGGAATAGCTTTTCCATGAGAGTTTCAGGAAAACACACATACATACATACATATATATTCCCACTTTATTCTGCATTGGCAAAACCATGCTCCATAACAAAGTTTACATGAAGAAATAATAAATTGTACTTAAATAAAGTGCTTTTCATGCAAAGATTTCAAAGCATTTTACAAGCATTAAAGGCACGTGATAGAAGGTGAAAAGAGACATGGTCACAGCAGTGAATGGCAGAACTGGGATAAACCCTGATTCTATTCAGATTTTGCCTACAGAGAACATTTTAATGAAAGGTTGTGCTCCTTTCTGGAGACAACCAGGTACATATAAGAAATCTGGAAATGAAGAGTTAGCAAGTCAGGCTGCAAACTGAGTGATATTTAGAAAGAAGTCTAATTTATTGCAGAGATATCTTTGGAAAATTGCATGTTTCAGCTTCTCTGGAAGACTGATTTCTTTGGTAAGTGAGTGTTAGAATTCAGTCTGTCTGTCAATATTTGGGTCCAACCCTGCAGTCCTTACTCCAGCAGGACTCCTGTTGAATTCAACAGGAGTTTTATCCTATATTTTAAAATATATGAAAACAAGAGTTGGACTAGATGATCTTCTGAGGTCCCTTCCAACCCTGATATTCTATGCAAGAGTAAGTGAAAGAAAGGCATTGATGCTAGGCCATTAAGAACAGTCTTCTCTTGTTGTAGGATAGATAAATTTTGTCTGAACTTAAGACTAAACACATGTGAATGAATTAGTTGTCCACAGGAAACCACCACTGAGATTTTTATTTCTTATGGTAAAACAGTAAAGCAAAGTATACAGCAGATTTCTGTAACGTATCCAGTAGAAATCTGCATTTTCTTTTGCTTGTTCTTTCGGCTTATTTTATAACAGCATGGCTTGATTAGCCTAACAATTTACTATACCTTTTTGAAAAAGTAATAATGAATTTTAGCACAAAGTAGACTGAAATGCAACAAACGTTGTTGCTACAGTTCAAAAGAGTTAATCAATTATGCAAATTTAAATTAAGACTCAGAGAGCTAGAAAAGATTTAGCACAATTCATGGTATGTATCCTGCTTGTTTCTCCAAGTAGCTATATGGAAACTGGACTGAACATATGTGGAGGGAAAAAACATTCCATAAAATAAAAGCATTACATACTATATCTATTTATTGTTTAACAAAAAGTATATTCCTAGTATGTCCTGAATTTTTGTATAGTAAGTATAGCAGTAGCATCTTAAATCTAAAAAATGAAAGACCTTTTTCTGTAAGTTTTCTATTGTGGAAAAACAAAGGTGAATAGCCTCACTCAGCTGTTGCATCCTGTAATCAATGACTGGGGAAAGTGAATATGAGAACTGAACAAAATGCTCTATTTAATCAGATTTTTTAAAGAAGTAGGTTTACAGTATTTTCAATATTATGGGCCTGTTTGTTGTAAAAATGTTATTTTGCCTCAGAAAAGTTGAATTTTTTAAATAATCATTTTTTTCCTATTGGATTTAATTTAAGTTATAGTGAGTGCCCATGCAGCAAATAGCAGGTATAGATTGCTTTAATAATATACGTTTTCCATATTACTTTTTAGCCTTCATGCACTAGAAATCCATTTTAACTAAAAGGATCATGTGACCTTGTTTTTCATATGATGTGTTGCCCCATGTCTTTCATGACACCTGAAGTGTATCATCAGTTTTCTCCTTCATCAATCAAAATATGTGTAATTTTAAAATATATTTAACTAACTACAAAAAGGCTGTTCAAGATGTATACCAATTTAAGAAAATCTTGCTGTGTTTACCAAGAACAAGCAGTCTGGTGGAATGAGTGTTCAGTGTGATTGACAATGTTTGGAGTGAAGAGGAATGTGGAATGAATGTAGACACTATCAAAGCTGTTCCTTTGCTCACAGTGCATGTTAACAGAACTTGCTCAATGTCTTATAAGAAACTCACTCAGAACACCACTGAAAACTACAAAGCAGGAGCGTTCCCATTTGAAGTGCGAGTGTGGTCGCGCGCGAGCGCCGGGAGAGAGCTCTCCCACTGCTCCTGGTAATCCACTTCCACCAGGGGATTAGCTCCGAGCGCTCAGAACCTGTCTACACTTAGTGTTTTAAAGCGCTCAGACTTTCTGTACTCGGGGGATGATTTTTCACCTACTTGAACCAGCAAGTTAGAGCTCTATAAAATATAAGTGTAGACAAACCCTAAATTACAGGAAAAAATCCTCCGCTCCAAAAAATATGCACATATTTCCGTGGAGTCAGAAGCTGACAGTAGGGAATGTTAATAAATAAAATGTACTGTTGTCTTTTTGCCTGTTTTACTGCCCTAAAAAATGTTACCACAAAAAATGTCCTGGTCATGTTATTTTTGATGATTTGATGGTCACCCTATTTTTACTAAAGAAGCGCCCAAACCCAACCCATCCCCCCATCCAAACATTCTACACTTTGAGGAAGTTCAAGTCCAAATCCAAACTTCACCACCTGGAAACCGTTTTTAATTGGAACTTCATTCATATTTGAGGCGTGTGGTGTAAAGAAGTAGAGTTCTGCATACTTCCAAATTGTGTTTTGTTCAGCCAATTATAGATGGGTCTGAAACTGCATATCCATAAACAAACAAACAAACAAAAAAACAAAACAAAACAAAAAAAACCAATTGTTGAGTTTTTCCATATGTATTGTCAGAAAGGCCGAATCCTTACTCATTAATTTGTCTCTTCTTTATTCTCTGTCCTCTTTCTCCTCTCTTTTTAGTTTTCAACTTTTTTGTCAATAAGATGATGTGCATTATGTCCTTAGAGAATAAAGTCATGAGTTGAATGAGGCAACTGCCCATACTGTAAAAAAGAAAAGGGGTACTTGTGGCACCTTATAGACTAACAAATTTATTTGAGCATAAGCTTTCGTGAGCTACAGCTCACTTCATCGGATGCATTCCTTGTAGAGAAGCAAAGTGTGTGTTGTAGATGGCTTGTCTAGTTTTTGTAAAGTCCAGCCACGAGGAAGTTTTTGTGGAAGGTTGGTTCTTTATGAGAGTATCCAGTTTTGAGAGCTCATTCTTAATCTTTCCCTGTTTGCTGTAGAGGATGTTGATCAGGTGGTTCCGCAGTTTCTTTGAGAGCGTGTGGCACAAACTGTCAGCATAGTCTGTGTGGTATGTAGATTGTAATGGATTTTTTACCTTCAGTCCTTTTGGTATGATGTCCATCTGTTTGCATTTGGAGAGGAAGATGATGTCTATCTGTATCTGTACGAGTTTTTTCATGAAGTTGATAGATTTCCACTCCATACAGCTAAATTCAGTGCCTTGCATAATAACAGGTTTCAGAGTAGCAGCCGTGTTAGTCTGTATTCGCAAAAAAGAAAAGGAGTACTTGTGGCACCTTAGAGACTAACAAATTTATTTGAGCATAAGCTTTCGTGAGCTACAGCTCACAAGTACTCCTTTTCTTTTTTGCAAATACAGACTAACACGGCTGCTACTCTGAAACCTGCCCATACTGTGCATTCCAATTGCTTTTATTGGTGAACAAAATGAAAAATGATCAGTAGAGTTTGGGGCAGGGGGCATTACCAAGAATATTTGTTGGAATGTTTAGGTTAATTTGCTTTGACAGTCTTCATACCCTTTTTCTGTTTGCTTTTTACTGAATGATCTAGCAAAGGAATATACAGGAAATACTGGATTTTAAGGACTAGATTGAGTTTAGCCTTCAGTCAGAGGTGATGCACACAAGCTCCCCGCCAGGAAGGAAGCATGACTCAGAGTTACAGTTCTTCCCCTTTGTGCTCTAGGGAGAAAGTAAGTTCCTGTTACCATTGAAAGAGTGCTTCTATCTGCCAGCTTTGCATCTGGCCAGTTGTGGGGGGAGCAGTGGAGGCAAGATGCTACTCGCTCACTTGTTCATAGAAGGGAGTATCTGAAGAGTGAGGGTTGTGCTCCACACCAGGCCTCAAATCCAAGGTGGGCTAAGCAGGTATTGAGTAGGAAAAGAATCCAATCTGGTCCCAAATGAATATTGCAGACTATTGGTAGGAAGGGAGTGGTGAAAGTGTAACATTGTGTGTTTGCAGGATAAATCTGTTTCTAAGAGTCAAGGTTATTGATTCAGGGACTCTAAACATACCACGTTACATGTATCTCCAGTGGAAGCAGCTCAACACTTGAATATCAATATTTTTAATACAATGGGCTACTCACAAACTAGTTATAGTCCAAATATTTTTCACATAAATGATTCAGGCATTAATTTTGGATAACAAATACATTTGAGAAAATCAGTCTGTTCACAAATAATTCACAAACAGAAAGAGGTAAAATTCGTAAAATAACAGTATTAACTATGAATTAGTTCCTCAGTTTTAGTAAGAGAGTATATGTGTGTATTGTGTAGAAAATGTTTGTACTTTATTGAAAGGAATTATGTAAAGTAAAATAATGGAGTAACACATTAATTATAATATACTACCTTTCAAGTTTTTTGATTGTCCTTCACTTTGCATCTTTTTAATTTCCTTTTTGACACTAGAACTTATGTATTGAAGTCATGTTTTGATCCAGTAAAGGAAGGTAGCCAATTATCCACTTTGTTTCTTTGTATAATGTATATTGTGTGCTCACACATGCATTTTGATTCTGCAAACTCTCCTTGGAAACATATTAGTATGCTAGAGCCCAATTTATCCCATCAGCTGTACGGATGCCACTCCCATTGAAGACAAAATTACATGTGCATAAAAGTGATAGCATAATAGGGCCCTCAGTGTCTATAGAGGGCTCCACTGGGTACTCTAGGAAATTGCTCATCAGTAGGGAAAGAGAAATCTGAAAGAAATGGATCACCATTTTTTAAAAAAATGGACACATCATACATCATCTTGGGAAATAGTGCCCTGATGACAGAAGGATAGAGAGCATGTCTATCTGAATCAGGTATTATAGTAAAAGCTAAAGATTTATAGATAGCTCTAAAAGTCACTTAAAATAATTTAAATTAATTATATCATCCAGAGAAAAATGCAACCTGCTTACTTTTCTTGATTAGCATACTCTACAGGACTTTGGTGTCAACAACACAGTATATGAATCCCTTAGAGCTGTTTCTCTCACCCTTCCCTGATTTCATTGGGGCTATTTGAGGCATAAGGTAGCATTCAACATAAGTAAAGATGTTAGAATTTGTCATTTAGGGAGTAGAAGATTGGTATATGAGTTCTCTATAGTACTAACCAGTGCCTGGAAGGTTTGTTTTTTATCTATCTATCTAATCTATCAGAATGTCTGTCTCACTAGGGGAAGCCAAGCTGAGATTGAGATATAGATGGCCAAAATGAAAGTTCAAAAGGCTGAAATTATTATTTGCCGTAGATTTGGCTTTAATCCAATCTTGTTTTATTACAAGTTGTTTTAATACAATTGCTTTGTTTTACTTTTTTTCTCCCCTGAGTAGGTGATATCCTTCTAGGTCAATCTAAGCTTAGACTTTGAGTCTCAGGAATATATGGTGCTTCTCAGACCACTGATTCTTGGTTGGTCAAGACTACCTCTTTTGTCTCCTTTCTGAGTTTATTGCTGCACTAAGTCAGGCAGCAAGCTTATGCTGACATCTGCAAAAAGAATTTCATAGAGAATTATTTTTTACAAGCTGATTCTGCCTTTTTCCCTCAGACCTACAATATGTGCTTTCATTGTTCCCAAACCAACTTATGAATATGTTGATGCCATTTTCTCTTTTTTTAAGCTCCCATCTGAGTTCTGTTCATCACAGATGTTTAGACACACAGCTGTCCATCTACAGTGGTTCTGCATGAAAGACCATGGCTGTTGTGTACAAAAGAGGGGATTCAGGCAAATGTACTATAAATAGATAGTATTGTCTGCCTCTTCATTCTCCGCTAGAGTCCTAAATTCTGGCATTGGAATATTTGCTACTTTATCAAAATAGTTTGTGCCTCCTGCTACAGCTGAACTGTAAAATGGAGCACAACCTGAGCTCATGTTATTGATATTATTTGTGAAAAGTTTCAGTTATCTATAAAGCAGGAAGATGGTCACTCTTGAATAGCTTCAGATTATATACAATGCACTAAGAACAAAACAAATACTGCATGACACAGTATCTTCACCTGTGAGATTCAGTAGCATTCATGAGTCGCAAACTGACTTTGCCTTGAAAATGCTTCTAGGTCTTAGAACCAGATTTTCAGAAATGCTCAGCACCCAGCATGCTGGGCCTTTTTATAAATCTGGCCATTAAGGATCAGGAGCATATGTGAGGGTTCATCCATTATAATAAATCCAGTCCTGGTAAATGGGTGAATGGAACTGCTGATTATCTCAAGGCATATTTTTTGAGAGGAGAGGAGGCAAGGTATGCTCCGTCAAGGGCCCATATCACCATAAGCACAAATGAATCTTTAAATATCATATGTGTCCAAATTGCATTATATGTATCTTATTTGTGTCCCATGGCTTCTTGGGTCAGGAGCCATATCTTCCTGTGTATACAGCACTGACACTCAAATTTTGACCTTGTTTCCTTTTTTCCTTTTGGTGATGGTGAAAAGAGTTTTATTTCGTGTGTTTGAGATAAAGTCATGAAAGAAGGTTCTAATCAGGATGAGGAAATGTAATATAATATATTAGTTTGGGTGTATAGATTTGAAAGATCTGCTTAGACTAACTTAGAGAATAATTTATTAAGACACGTCAATTTTTATAATTCGTCTTTAGTTTATTTTCTTAAGCCCCTAGAAATCTTAGGCCAGATTCACCAGCAAAAAAGGTAGTGGACCCTTTGAACTCTGATAAACACCTTTATTTTTAAGGTCATTCAAGAACTCCTTTTCCAACTGACTTCAAATGTGGTAGAATAGTTCAACTTAAACTGATCTAACTTGCCCAGTATTTGTGGAAGCATTTGTCACAGGCTGCTGTCAGAAGTTGGGATCCTGGGCCAGATGGACCATTGATCTAACCCAGCATGGCCATTCTTATTAAATTTTCAGTGGACAAATAATCAACTTTTTTTCCAGCACTAAAATTATATCTATTTATAGATACTGATAGATATAGTGTGTGAGTGTATTATATATATATACACACAGAGATAAAAAAGAGTCTGTAAAGTATGTGGCACTGCTTTGAAAACAGTTACAAAACCAGTGTCATAGAATTTGATAATGATGAGGGTATTAGTGGAATAATTTGGGTATGGCTAGATTATCAAAAAACAAGAAGGAACTTCAATTAGCATCTGTAATAGATCCCCAGGACTATAAAAGAGTGAGAAAAAATATTCATAGAACAACTATTGAATAGTTTACCACCACAAAATACTGTCCTGAAGGTGACAGTAGCTGTCCAAACATCTGTTGAATAAACCTACTTAAATATGGATCAGCAAAGAGATTTGTAGCCACACATAGAATGGTATAGGGATCCTGTAAGAGTTTTTTAGCTTCTGTAGTAGAATTTTTCATTATCCAAGAAACAGTAATAGCAAGTCAAAGTAGAGGAGAAACCATCTTGAATCTACATTCTAACCGGGAAGAACGGAATGAGATATGAGGGTAGTTAAGAAACTTAGTTATAGTAACAATGCCCTGCTTCAAGTCACATCCACTAATAAAGAATAGGTTCATGGATACACAAGGAAAGTAGCTTTCAATAAAGCAACTTTTAAAGGAAGAGGGATACCATATCTAAGATTTAACAAGATAACAGTTTCATTACAAATGAAAAACTCAACCCATAAGAAGATGCCAGTGTGACTGAAAAAGGGTCTAGATAAAGGTTCAGCATTAAAAATGTGTTATAAAAAACCCAATTCTTGAGTTGCTATCAAAACAAATATACAATAAGGGGGATTTTCAAAAGTATGCAGCCTAACTCTGTTACTGTTTAAAACTCCCATTGACTTCCATGGGGGCAGCAAATGTTTTAAACTCTCATGGTACATTGTCAGTCAGAACTTTCAAGGAAAAGAAATATTTGGAAAAAAGCCCTCTGTAATATGATGTGTGATTTTTCTGCCATTGCTAAGATAACAAATACAAGAGTTTATAAGCAAACAAAAAGAGTTCACACTACTTGGTAAAGATATACATTTAGTTGTTGACTGAAACCTTCATCCAACACTGAAGCGAAGATAATACTATGGTTTGAAAAATTTTATCTATATTATTTGAAAATTGCTTTTTCATTTTTGTATGCCTCTCTGCCACTTGGTTATCATGGTAGTTCTAGTCTAAGTGGAAACGGGAATAACCAATAAACTCACAAGAGCGACTTCCAAGATTTCCAACTCACTTTTGAAGACTCAGTCGGCTTGAATAAGCATCCACATTTTTGGGTGCTTATCAGAGCAGAACCATGGAAACTTGAAGGTTTCCCATTTCTACCTTGAGTGCAGTACCTCAAGTAGACCTGATGGAAATGTGTTTTGCTTGACCGTCATTTAGTTGCTTGTTAAGCAGAGATGAAGCAAAGAAGGGTGGATACAGTATTTTAGGGATCAGTGAAAAAGCACACTATACACTGAGTTAAAGTTAGTATTTTATTGACTATTTTGGGCTTCTTCCAGCAGTTTGAAAAGGTACATGATGCATTTTATTATGTTAATTGGGCATGAGAGATGCACATAAAAAAGCACTGGGTTCATACTGGGTATCTGTGAGATGCAGCTATTTTTAAAAATCTGTAGGTCGTTCACTACCACAGGTAATTAAGTTCCAACACATTTCTTCTTTGACTCCTTGCACGAGGGTGGTCTGCAAAGCAGGAAACAAAGAAAATATCTTTAAAGGCATTACAACATTTCTTAGCTTGATCCTTAGAGGATATACTTTGTTACTTTGCTATTGTATTCCCACTTAAGGAAGTATTTACATAGCCAGAAAGAAGCCCTCTCCAATATTCAGAGACGAGCACATTAATACAGCCACTTATGTTCTATATTTATGCAGGTGTTTTTCAGAAGAGCAAAGTACTTGCTTGGTAGGGATGACATGGGCATCCTGAAATGTATAAATTTTTATGAATAGGCCCCTTGGCAATTACAGATGTGTTAGTAAGTTTCCGCTTTCACTGAGAATATAAAAAAACAATTTTGCTTTCTTTTTCAGATTTAGGACTTTTTTAAACAAGACAGAAGGCATTTAACTTGATTTTAAAAGTATAGTTTATACTGGGAAATCAGTTTATTTCTCATACTGCATTTGTCATATTTAAGAGTGTGAGTTTCTGAGTTAATAACAAAAACATTTTTTTAAATGAGCAGTAGGATTCTTTGCTGACATCCTGTGCTTATTTCCCTGTCTTTATCTTTTAATCGGAAAGATAGATACATTGTCTATGTAGCAATGGATTCCTTGTAATCCCTATAACATGGCTTCCATGTTCTCCATTCCACTGAAACTGCCCCAGTCAAACTCACCAATTACCTCCTTTGAAGCCAAATCCAAAAATTTCTTCTATATTCTCATCCTTCTCCAACCTTTTGTGGCTTTGGAGATTGCGAACCTCCACCTAGATGCTCACTCTTCTGCTTCTGTGACTGCTCTTCACATATCATCTTCTGTCTCCCACTATTCATCATAGTAATTCAGGGCTCTGTCATTGAGTCTCTCTCCCTCTTTCCTTTGACATCTCATTTGATATCATGTGCTCAATTATGGCAGCTGTACTGCTGTGACTTGCAGATCTATCTCTTCACTCCATTTTCCATCTACATATTGTAACCTGATCTTAGATTATGTGTTAATTATATTGATTATTTAAGAATCCCCAGTTATCACTTTGAGGATTGACAGATTCTTGCCCCAAGATCAGGCCCAGTGTTATTTAAATTATTATATAGCTGGGAACCCTGATGTATAGTTGCAACACTCACAATGTAGGAACTCTTTTATATTTACAAATATAGTTTAATAATACATTTAGCACAGACACAAACACACCAACTTGGTAAGGTAGACAGAGATATTACAGAATGTACATCTGCACATCGATATACTCACACCATTCCTTGTAGAACAACCTGAAATGTTAGCCACTGTCATGGCCCCACATTATGCCAACATTTTTATGGCTGACTTAGAACAACGTTTCCTCAGCTCTCGTCCCTTAGCTCCCCTCCTCTGCTTGTGCTACATTGATGACATCTGCATCATACGGACTCACAGGAAGGAGGCACTTGAAGAATTCCACCTGTATTTCAACAATTTCCACCCCACCATCAACCTCAGCCTGGACCAGTCCACAAAAGAGATCCACTTCCTGGACACTACAGTGCAAATAAGTGATGGTGACATAAACACCGCCCTATACCAGAAACCTACTGACTGCTATACTTAACTACATGCCTCCAGCTTCCATCCAGGACACATCACACAATCCATTGTCCACAGCCAAGCCCTAAGATACAACTGAATTTGCTCCAATCCCTCAGACAGAGACAAACACCTACAAGATCTTATCAAGCATTCTTAAAACTACAATACCCACCTGGAGAAGGGAGGAAACAGACTGACAGAGAGAGACGGGTACCCAAAAGTCACCTACTACAGGACAGGCCCAACAAGGAAAATAATAGAACACCACTGGCCATCACATAGAGTCCCCAGCTAAAACCTCTCCAGCACATCATCAGCGATCTACAACCTATCCTGGAAAACAATCCCTCACTCTCTCAGACCTTGGGAGGCAGGCCAGTCCTTGCTTACAGACAGCCCCCCAGCCTGAAGCAAATACTCACCAGCAAATACTCACCAGCAACTACACACCACACCACAGAACCACTAACCCAGGAACCAATCCCTGTAACAAACCTCGTTGCCTACTCTGTCCCCATATCTACACTAGCGACACCATCGGAGGACCAAACCACATCAGCCACACCATCAGGGACTCATTCACTTGCACATCTACTAATATGATATATGCCATCATGTTCCAGTAATGCCCCTCTGCCATGGACATTGGCCAAACCGGACAGTCTCTACGTAAAAGAATAAATGGACACAAATTGGACATCGGGAATGGTAACATACAAAAGCCAGTAGGAGAACACTTCAATCTTCCTGATCATTCTGTAACAGATTTAAGAGTAGCCATACTTGAACAAAAAAAGTCAGAAACAGACTTCAAAGAAAAAAGAAAAGGAGTACTTGTGGCACCTTAGAGACTAACAAATTTATCTGAGCATAAGCTTTCGTGAGCTACAGCTAACTTCATCGGATGCATCTGATGAAGTGAGCTGAAGCTCACAAAAGCTGATGCTCAGATAAATTTGTTAGTCTCTAAGGTGCCACAAGTACTCCTTTTTTTTTTGCGGATACAGACTAACATGGCTGCTACTCTGAGACTTCAAAGAGAAACTGCAGAACTTACAAATTTAACACCATTAATTTGGGAGTGGCTGGCTCACTACAAAAGCAACTTTCCCTCTCCTGGAATTGACACCTCCTCATCAATTATTGGGAGAGGACTACATCTACCCTGATTGAATTGGCCCTGTTAACACTGGTTCTCAATTTGTGAGATAACTCCCTTCTCTTCACATGTCAATATAATAATGCCTGCATCTGTAATTTTCACTCCATGCATCTGAAGAAGTGGGTTGTTTCCCCACAAAATCTTATGCCCAAATAAATCTGTTAATCTTTAAGGTGCCACCGGATTCCTTGTTGTTTTTCATCATCATCATCACTTTCTCCATCACCACCAGTGGCCATCATTCTGGCAACTCCCAAGGACTACATCTCTCTCTCCTATTGCCCCTAGGCAGGGATGCCACTTTTATAATATGTTATGCTGGTGCCATTATGTGTGATGCATATTCAGTAGGGAATTTTTCCCTTTTCCTTATTTGTATTTCCTCACCTCACTAATGTTGGAGTGTCTTTTTCCTATAGGTTAGTATTTCAGTGATCTCAATTTATTATATACGTCAATTCGTTACCATGGCCCTTTTGTGGTTAGACATCACATTTGTTATTTCTATCCTATTTGGTTCTTTCCAAGTTCCAAGTTGTGGTGTATCTGTTCAGTTTAAAAGGGTATGAACTTAGGAAAGCCCCTATGCCAACCTGCTTTAATGCAGCCTCTATGTTAAAAGTCACAATCATACACAGACCTTCTGCTTCAGCTCCATTTATCTAGGTGAAAGGTCCCAGACATATGTATGCTAACTTTGCCTTAGCTCACCTTACAGGATGTGGCCTGCAGGTCCCTTGTGTAACAGCCAAAATATACCCTAATATAAATCTATTATAATAAAACAAATAATCAGACCTATAAGAAACTTCTAAGAAAAGATATATATATAGGCAAGCAAGCAGGCTAGCCTTAAATGTATCTCATGTACACATTATGTATGCCAGTTCATTGCCAGGACACTTCTGTTGTTGAATTATTTACTCCGCAAATACATGGGGCTTCTCTGTTGGGCTGTTTATCTGTTCAAAGATCATAGGTCTCAAACCTTATGCTAAATTGCTGAAGTTAATGTCTTAGAGGATACAGGCCTGTAGGTTTCTTGCATTACTGCTGAATATAATGTAAAGCAGTAAATATACAGTAACTGTGAATATAATAAAGCAAACTAGCCCACTGGGCTAGAATATAGGCTTCCATCTCTACTACCTGTGCAATAGCTTCCTGAATGTCCCAGCAACACAAGCTCAGCAAATGAGTCCTCCTAGTCTCAAGGCAGTGTCTTTCTCCAGATAGCCCTCTTTGACTGAGTCTTTGGTACCTACTCCCTCTTCTCCTTCAGGTCCCTCCTTAAAACTCACTTTTCCAGGAGGCCTGTTAACCCCAACATAAAGTTCATAAAATTACAATGATAAGAGACACAGTTGGAGGAATATATATATATATAAAAAAAAGGAATGTGGTGGTCTTGGTGAATTCTCCATCAGTGACAATGTTTAAATCAAATTGGATGCTTATCTAAAAGACATGCTCTAGGAATTACTGTGGGAAGTTCAATGGCCTGTGTTATGCAGGAGTCAGACTAGATGATCACAATGATCCCTTTTGGCCTTGGAATCTATGATGAACATTACCACTAGGTCAATTGTTCACTTTATTGCATCCCATACCTAATCTCTCTTCTGCTCCTAATTTATTATATGCGCCTTGTGGGAGGAAACATCTCTCCTTACTTCCATGAAGTACCTAGAACAATTTGGGCATTATACAAAAAATAACAATGAACAAATCTGAGAGCATGGCATATGGAGGGGGTAGAATAACTCATGGAATTTAAATATAAGTACACTTTACATAGCATTCATCAATAGATTTGGCCTCCATCCATTTAAAATGCTACGGCAATTGTTGATTTCATTGTCCAGGATGGGGCAATTTCCTCCAACGCATGCGGCTCAGGCTGATGCTCCAGAGGCTGCTGCTGGTGCTACTGCACCTCTGTCCTATAAAGTTTTGATCTTCACATCTTGGACTGTTGATGCCACTGCAGCATTATGGGCAATGAAACAATGAGGTCACTTTTGATTTGCTAAAATGAGGAACATCAATCTTAATCGCTGAAAAACAGGAGGTTAGGTTCAATATGTTGGTTCAAGAAAAACATGGAACAAAAGGACATCTATCTGTGAATATGAAGGAAAGCCTGTTTCTGCCTAATACAATGGAGAAATTGTTCAAAAACAATTCATACTTCTCTAGAAATGATGCCCCTCCCCCCGCTCTCTGCACTGCCAAGTGCACTGTCACTAAATGCTCCTTTATCTTCCATAGTACCAGGGTTAATTTACATGCCTACCTTTTAATGTTTTTTAAGCTTTGAATTTTTGTGAATTTGCTGCAACTTGATGATTTAGACAAGGCCCTTCCCTTTCTTCCTACCTCCTCAGCCTCCTTTTGGAATTGTGCATTCTTTCCCCACAGTAGCAGCCTGATAGCATGGTGCATGTTGAGAAATCCTGTTGGGTGATTGCCAGTTCTGTGTAATTTAGATGTCATTCCATTTTAAAATATGCTAAAACCATGCTTACATGGTACAAGGCATATGTCCTTGCTGAATAGGAACCATAGGATAAAGTCTGGGCATGAAATACATAGGATGGCTTAAGAGTTCCAGCATGCATCCATATTAACCCCTTTCAGTGATGTACAGCACATCCTCCTGATCTGTTCAGATTACTGTCTTCACATTATCATATCATTTCCCCTGAGTGTGCAATAGGTTTAAGTACTGTGAAGGGGCTTATTTTCTTCACCTTATTTTGTGCACTTTTTTCAGGCTCTTCTGTATATATATCCAAAGCAATGTAAAGGATTTGTATGTTGATTTTGGAGCAATATTCCAATTTATGGACCAACACATGTGTATTATTTTTTGTCAGTAACATCTCTTGTTTGAGCCACTCTGACAGATGAATTCTTCAATGGGGTAACTGTGCTCAGGACACTCAGTAGGTGCTGAGAGAACAGCTGTTCTACTGGTGGTAGCAGAGACCTACCAAAACAGCAGAGATGTTGCTGCTGCTTGTCTTGCTTCCTGCAGCAGTTGGCAAGCAGTGCCAGTCAGCAGGGAACAGTTAGGGTGAAGGGGACCCAATCAGTCATGCTGTAGTTTAACATCTGATTGAGGAATTTATGCAGAATGTGGAAACAACCAATTAGAAGTGACGCTTTGACGGGGGAGGGTTTGTGGTTATCTTTACATCTACCACTTAACTAGTACTAGGAAAGCTTGGAAATGGTGGATTTGTTAAGGAGGGAAGAAAATATCTCACAACTGAATCAGCCACTTAGAAAAAGGAAAAAAAAATTTACAAACTCTGTGAGGGGTGGGGGCAGATATGACACTGCACATTTTCCACTGAGGAATTCACTTTAAACTGAGAATTCTCTTTACTAGTAAAAATAGAAATTTTAAGATATCATTGAAGTTTGTGCTTATATTACTTGATTACAATCGTGTCCCCAGTTTAACTTTGGGTATGGATTTGAAAACTTTCTGTTGGAGTATGAAATAAACTTGAAATTATTTTTTTTTCTCAATTCCAATAATTTGTTAATCTGTTTTTTAAAAACTAAAATAAATTTCCTTAACACTGCTCTTTGTAGAGTTTAAATGTGAGAATTAATACCTCTTTAACATTCTAACCTTTAATTTCAGACCTGTGGATTCTGATGTTTGCATTAATTTGGTTTGGTTTTATCAGGAGCCTGAATCCCCTTTTTCTTTCTAGTTTTGTGTTCACAGTACAACACTAGATATAATTGATGTCATCATAGGAGAATAGGTCCTGGTATTGATTATGCTATGTTAGATTTTTAAATTCCTTTTTAATGCATAAAGCCTGTAAACATCTACAGTTCCCAGCAGCTTAACAGAATCATCCCTCCTCTGACCACATAATTGTTAAATTGTGCATATAAAATGGCTTCAGGATATTTTTTCCCCTTTCCAGCAGGTTAGATCAGAGAAAACTAGCCAGAGAACATTGTGATGTTTTTGTACCCTTTAGGTTAGGAACTCAAAGGTCAATAGTTGCCAAAAGCATTTCCACTGAGCAACTACTACTTTTCTCAAGCTCTGCAACCTGCCTCACCAGTGATCCTCATCTTTTATTAGAAGCTGCATATGTATGTGTTTACTTATCTTTATACTACCGGCAAGTAATCTTGGTTTCCTGAAATATTTTGTTTGCTGTTTCATACAATTAATCATGATGATTAATTAGCTGTGTAAGCACATATTACATGTTAATACACCAAGCTTACATAGTCACATTACTGGTTTCTTCCTTTAACACTTTTGGCCAAATGCATGCCTACTGAAATACATCCATCGACTATAAGGGAGTTTCACAGGGTAGTGTGTTTAGCTTGTGCCTTACAAGTAGACTATTTGGTTTTCAAGAGTAGAACAGTTACTAGCAAAAAGAATATGTTCAATGATATTAATTTTACTAGACCAGTATTCAAATATTTGAGAGATAATGTTTTCAAATGTATGCCTTGTGTCTGTCTTCAGGGGTCTGATTCTACCCTACACTGATGTCATGTAGCCTTATTGATGTAAGTGGAATTACTTCTAATTTACACTGGTTGAGAGGAGAATCATGCTCGTAATGTTCTGAGCTGGAGAAGAGGGGGATTTGTCTTTGACTTACTAAATGCTACTAGTTGACAAAAATGTTTCTGTTATTAATAGTAATGTGAGTAGTTAAAATATGAGTGCTATTCAATTCACAGAAGGCTAGATTTTCAGCTGCTGCAAGCGTTGTAGCACCATTGTAGTCACCTCAGCTATGCCAATTTAGACAAGGCTGTGTCTCACAATATGGTGAATAGTTTTAACCTTTCACAAGCATTTCATAGGAGTCATACACAATCCCTTGAGCACTAACCATGGGTTGTTCTACTCATCAAAATGTTAAAGTTGGATTTATCTTTCCATCTAAAAGTCCCAGTATTTCATTACCTGCTCCACCCCCATAATACTGCTAGAACAGAGATGGAAAACCTGTATTTGTAAAAGTCCTACAGTTTTAAGATGTGTATCTTAAGAGTAAAGGCATGCAAGCAAAACTATTTAAAAGTCATCCATACAAACTTCCTTCAGAACTAAAACTTACAAATCAAATGAGCATGTAAGTAAAGGAATTCAGAGTAGTACTCAATTTTTAAACTACAATATATTGAAAATATACATACAATATGAAAATATATTTGGCTTTATGTTTCGTCAGAACTAGAGTGCTTACAAAGGAAATGTAAAGTCCTGTTCAAACAGATTTGGATTGTTTTTCTCTTCATTGTGATTGTATCATCAAATCAGGTAATATAGTTAATGAAAATTAAAGCAGAAAGGAACAAAAGAAAACAAATGGGCAGTGATGGGAAAGCAGTACATAGCTACAGTACAACAAATGAATCTAAGTAGATGAAATATCATGAGGCATCTGAAAGAAATTAAATGAAAACAGATTGTCATCAGATTATATTTTTTTCCAAAAGTTCGATGCATATTTGTTTGGGGAATAGTTTACAAATGATATATAGAATACGTGGAACACAACTGTAAACAGACATGTAATTTGCCTTGCTTACAGTTAGAGTTGCCAACCCTCCAGGATTCTCCTGGAGTCTCCAGGAATTAAAGATAATCTTTAATTAAAGACTATGTCATGTGATGAAACCCCCAGGAATACATCCAACCCAAATTAGCAACCCTACTTACAATCTGTCCAATGATCTTAGTTCATACTAAAGAAAAAAGATAAGGTGCACATTTTTGTTTAAAGTCCTGATTGATTTTTAATACTAATATATTGCATCAAATATTGAATATATGTAATATAGCATATGCTTTTCCAGCTTCAATTTTATGATTTAACAAAAATATATAATGATCACCCCTACATGGTGAACAGTATTGTTCGCTTCCCTAATATTTTATTGGTGATCTAGCAAAATCTGTTTGGACATAATAAATTTGGAGGATTAAAAGGAAACCTATAGTAAGACAATATTGTCTGAAGTATGAACTGGTATATTCAGTGTTTCCTTCACCCTCTGTCACTGAGCACATGTTGCCCTCAGGTCTGTAACTGAGCTGCACTTTGCCCTTTATGGAGCTGCCTTCTTTTTCACTGAGAGGCAGTGCACATTGCAGCATGTGTATGAGAGAGAGGGAGGGCCTTCCATGAGTTGCTGTCAGAGCATGGGAAAACAAAATCCCATCATTTCTATTAGCCTTGTTCCACCCCACTTCATCCGTACACCAACCGTGCATGGCCACTTGGCACTGACCCTTGCCTTGTCCCATTTTCTTTTACCCTTTGAGGTTGCACATGTGCGGCCATGCTGAGCGGCTCCGCATTTTGAAACTGATTGTACAACATTGTCCAGCACAAACCATGCAGAAATTACTGGCTGTGTGCAGAGCCAGGGCTCACTGAAAAGAACGTCTCTTTATAGGTGGTCAGCACAGAGGCAGAGTTTTTGACAAATGTTATTGTGTATGTATCGGGCGACAGAATCACTGGAGTCGAAATGCAGGACGTGAAGCTTGGATGGGAAAAGGCAAAAGATCACATGAGTTTTATCATATCTTGCATTTTGTGCTCTTTATACACTTAAGCAAACGTTATTGCTTTAATAAATAAAACCCATCCCTGTTCCTTACTAGCAGATTGGTCCTGCATTGCCTACTCAGGCAAAACTCTCACTGCCGTCAATGGGAATTTGCCTGAATATGGGGTGCCGGATTGGTTGAGTGTTAAGACCAGGTTAATGATGGACAGCATGAAGTGCCATTTGGATAAGTCATATCAATATCTTTCTTTTCTGTAATAATAGTTCTGAGGGAAAATCAGAATTGACAGCTGGTAACTATTTTTGTTGAGAGGTTTTGAATGGCTCAGATTAATCCATTTTTATTCATTCAAATAATCTAGTACTGAAGAATCTGGTTCTCCTTTCACTTATACAAGAGTAACTCTACTTGAGGTTAATGGAATTTCACCAGTGAAAGTAAGAGGAGAACCAGATCCGTAATTTAAAATGGACTTTGACTATGTGCATTTGATTGTGTACCATAAGGGGACATGAATGATGCTGGCTAAAGAATACCATCAGACTTGATTGGTACAAACGTTAGCATCTATTAGTTTCTAAAATCAGGAGTTGCACATTGTGTACAATGAAAATATTAAGAGTATATGTACAGCATATAGCTATCCATACATACAGTGCATTAATGATATATGTAACATATTGAATCAGGATTTTCAAAAGCTGGTGCCAAAAGACAGGCCAACTTTAGTGGTCGCTGGGATTGCTCAGCAGCTGAGAAAATCAAGCCTCTAATTTAAACACCTAAATTAGGATTTACAAGCTTAAATGTAGACATCCTTTTTTGAAAAACTTGGCTATTCTTCTAAATAAGATATAGAAACATATTACTATGTGGTATCATATTACAGATAAAAGCATATGTAGCATTGCTCACGTCGCTGTGGCTAAAGATGAATCAGTGTGAATGCTGTTTTTCAGAGGCTTATAACTAAGCCATAAAAACATTGCTATGGTTAAAACTTGGCAAACAATGCGTCAGCCTAAGAGATTTTTTTCAAACATAGTTTTTTAGAAAGTCTGTTTTTAAGTACCAGAAATTACATATTCTATCAAAAAACTTTAACAGAATGTTAAGCTTTATGGTGAAACACTCAAAACTCAGGAGAAGTAAGCTTCTTAGAACACCTTAATCCTGCCACTTTGTGCATATGCATTACAATAAGGCATTTAAATACATGCTTCCATACTAGATATATGTTAATATAATATTTGTATTCCTTTGCACACTTGCGTTTATCAACTCCTTTGTATTTTTTCATTGCTGAATACTTACACTGATTTTTGTCATCATAATTATCTAGTCCAGAGGTTCTCAAACTCTGGTCCCTGGACCATTCAGGTGGTTTGCGGATAGTTCCCTCTAAGGTGCATGCCTGGGTGGTCACGCACAAGAGAATGAAGGGTCACCCCCTAATTAGTGGAGCTGAGCAAGCTCCACTAATTATGTGTCTGGACTCTGGAAAAGATGCACCTGTAAGGTGAGGTGGGGGCTTGGGGGAATAAGGGGTAGATGGGAGGGCGCAGTGGGGTGACAAGAGATGGTGGGGGGGAATTGGGATGTGCAGGGCTGTGGTGGCCAGAGAAAGAGGTGACTTTTCTGAGCTCCAGGGTTGCGGCTGCTGGGGAGAGACCCCCCTCTTTTCCAGCCTCAGCTCCGGGGCTGCCGTGGCAGGGGAGAGAGGCTACATCCATCGCATTAGAAAGGTAAGACTACTGATATTAAAATGAGTTATGTGCTTTTATTTGTAGAACAAAAAAACATTAATTATTATTAAGGTTTTTTTAATATAGTGCTTTTATCCAAAGGGCTTTACAATAGTTAGCTAATGGTACAAACAACATTTGGAAAGATCATTAGGTGGTCCACCGAGACCCTCAGCAATTTTCATGTGATCCGTGAAAAAAAAGTTTGAGAACCACTGATCTAGTCCATCTTAATTGTCTCAGGGTCAAGTTGAGAATTGCTAAGAACCACACTGACCCAGGTAGCTGTGACCTTCTGCAACGTTGAAATATACTTCTCCAATAGGCTGCACATCTTGTCTTCCTTCTCCCATCACATTCAGAGCTCTGGGGAAGCAATGGGCTTTGTCTGTGACTGTTCCCCTGATCTACTTCACTTTCCTGGGAGAATTCTCATGCTTATCTTTCATCTTTTAGCCTCTGCTCCCCTCTTGGTTCAGAAATGCATGCAAGAAAGTTCTTGCCTCCCAACTTCCTCCCAAGTGCTCTTCTGTTTCTTTCCTCTCTTTTTCTTTTCCGTGGCTTTATGCTTTAAGTCAAGCTGTTCCCAGTACCTGGAACAATCTCTCAGTTGTTGGGCCTTATGCCTTCAAATTTCTCCTTAAACCTCATTTCTTCCAAGAATCCCTCTAAGTTTTTTTCCCATGAATCATCTCTACACACCCACTCTTGCCTGAACTGTAGTCCCATGTCTTGTCTCTTTTTTAATCTCTGTCTGAGATCCTGATTCAGAAACCTATATGAATATGGAATAATACTAGATCACACACGTACTCTCATTGACTTCAATACTCTTGCCTGTAAGTACTACTCAATATAAAGGTTGTAGAACTGGGCCCTTAGATTGCAAAAATCTTTGTGGTAGTGAATTTTTCTTACTCTTATTGTATCATGTAATTTATAGAAATATATGAATTATGTGTCTGGAGTGCACAGCAGTGCTCATGAGAGGAAGGGCTCTTGGAGATTACGTGTTTGCTCTTTCCATCCCTCTTCCAATCAGCTGCATATTTGATACTTTCAATCTCCTTTGCTGGGGTGGAAAATGTAGGGGGTAGTAATCCTCATATAGATCCTCTGGAGAGACAAAGGGGGAGATAGAGGGATGAAAGAGGAACTAGATTATATTTAATTTGAAGAGAGAGAGAAAGAAGAAACAAGAAATCTACTTGGTTGTCTCAATGTCTAAAATCTATGCTCCCAGGCTGAGGCACAGAGAAGTCACTGCCTTCCCTTCATAGATCTATAGACTTTAAGGTCAGAAGGGACCATTGTGATCGTCTAGTCTGACCTCTTGTATAACACAGGCCATAGAACTTCCCCAAAATAATTCCTAGAACAGAGCTTTTAGAAAAACATCCAACCTTGATTTTAAAATGTGAAGTGATGGAGAACCCACTAGGACCTCGATAAGTTGTTCCAGTGGGTAATTACCCTCATTGTTAAAAATGTACACCTTAGTTCCAGTCTGAACTCCAGCCATTGAATCATCCTATAATTTTCTCTGCTAACTGAATTGTTAAATATTTGTTTCCTCATGTAGTTTCTTACTGACTGTGATCAAGTCACCCTTAACCTTCTCTTTGTTAAGCTATCTAGATTGAGCTTCTTGAGTCTATCATTATAAGGTATGTTTTCTAATCCTTTAATCATCCTCATCCAATCCTTGCATCATTCCCCCAGAAATATGATTGACCTATAAGGCAGCTGGGAGGATAGAATCTGTATGTGAAATGCGGGCCTGCATAGAGGTCAATGGAAACTTCCACTGACTTTGATGGGGCCAGGATTTTATCCTATGACTCTGGATTTAGAGAGGAGGCAGGTTGAGCAGCTTCATCTGCATTGCATGGCTGCCTCGGATGCAGAAGCACTGAGAATATACTTATGTGGCCCCAGCCTGGGATAAATATGACATGAGCTCAACAAGACCAGGATTTGGCTCTAATGTTTTTGCAATTATACAATTAGCAAGGTAATGGGTATTTTTTTCAATTAATATTCATTCCATTTTAAAGTTGGTTGGTTGGTTGGTTGGTTGGTTGGTTGGTTGGTTGGTTGGTTGGTTGGTTGGTTTTTATGCAGCTGACAGAATCCACAAAGGAATCATATCATTTCTGAGTAACCATTAATATGTTTCTCACACTTCAGGCTGTTCTACATTATGCTGGGCCTATTAATCTCTTCTTTTGATTTGCTTCATTTTTGTAATTGAAGCTTTCTGAACTCACAGTGAGGTATTCAGAGAAAGTTAATTAGCCTACGCATATTCACTAACGTCTCTTTTCTACTTAAAATAATTGAAGTGGTCTTTTATTGTTACATTTTTTAAAATTAAAATCATTAGTACATTTTTTCTGGAATAAAAAAAAATGACACAGACTGTGATGGAGTATCCAGAGAGATATACCAAACTGGTTCGATCAACTTTCTGTAGCCCACGAAGGCTATGTTTACATAGCAGTTAGACACCCACAGCTGACCCATGCAGGCTGGCCAGGCCAGCTGACTCAGCCACTTGAACAAAGGGGCTGTTTAATTTGGTGTAGACCTTTGGGCTCAGGCTGCAGTCTGAGCTTTGGGTCCCTCTCACCTCACTCGTGAGGTGAGTCTAAGATAAGAGTACTCAGAACAAAATTGAAATATTGAGAACAAAACTAATCAAAGAAATAAAGGAGATGAAGAAAATAAATTCTTTAATTGCCTATACACCAATGCTAGGAGCCTGGGTAGCAAACAAGAAGAAATGAAATTGCTTATTTATTAGCACAAATACGATCTATTTGGTATTATCAAAATCTGGTGGGATAATTCCCATGATTGGTATTTTAAAATCAATGTTATAACAAGGGCCCTACCAAATTCACGATCCATTTTGGTCAATTACACTGTCATAGGATTTTAAAAATCATAAATTTCATGATTTCAGCTATTTAAATCTGAAATTTCATGATGTTGTAGTTGTAGGGGTGGTTGCAGTACTGCTACCTTTACTTCTGTGCTGCTGCTGTCAGTGGTGTTGCCTTCAGAGCTGAACAGCTGGAGAGTGGCAGCTGCTGGCCTCTGCCAGCAGCAGTGCAGAAGTAAGGATGGCATGCTATGGTATTGCTACCCTTACTTCTGCGCTACTGCCTGCAGAGCTGGGCGCTCAGTCAGCAGCCGTCATTGGCCAGCCGCCCAGCTCTGAAATGCCAGAAACAGGTAATGCCACATACTGTACAAATGTTTAATGGAAAATATTCAATTAGCCCTATGTCATACCTTGTATTCAGCTTTTATATGGGAATGTACAACCACCACAACACCCAGATCTTTTTCACAGTCACTGCTTCACAGGATTGAGTCCCCCATCCTTTAAGAATTACCTAGGTTCTTTGTTCCTGTCCAGCTCTGAAGGCAGTGCAGAAGAAAGGGTGACAATACCGTGACCCACCAAAAATAAGCTTGTGACCCTCCATGCAACTCCCTATAGGATCAAGACTCCCAACTTGAGAAACGCTGGTCTCCCCCATGAAATTTGTATATACAGAGTAAAAGCACACAAAAGACCAGATTTCATGGAGGGAGACCAGATTTCACGGTCCGTGACATGTTTTTCATTGCCGTTAATTTGGTAGGGCCCTAGTTATAGCCTATTTAGGAAGAATTGAGTGGGCAAAGTGGGGAGGGGAATAGCACTCTGTATTAAAAATGGAATTTCCTGTTTCTGAGTCGCTGATAACTCTGAAGAAAATGATCTTGAATGCTTATGGATTAATGTCATAACAGATAAAGCACAAGATGGGATCTTAGTTGTTGTCTGTTACAGACCACCAAATCGTGTTAGGGAACAGGATGACCAGCTACTTATGTACCTATCTATAATGTGTAGGGAAAAGAGATGCATGATCACAGGGGACTTCAGTTGGAGAGACATATTTTGGAGGTCTCATGTTACCTGTACTAAAACATCCTTGGAATTTTTAAATATTATAGATTACAATTTTCTAACTCAAAAAGCGTTGCATCCAACATTGAGGAATTCTATATTAGAGCTTGTCTTCACAGATAAAGAGGAACTGCTCACACAACTAAAAATTAATGGTAACTTAGGTATGTGTGATCATCACTTGATCATATTTATAATATGCAAACAGAATATATATCACTGTTCTGGATTGTGTTCTGTTTGCAAATTATAAATGTGATCAAGTGATGACTAGTTCTCTCTCTCTTACACACACACACACACACTCTCTCTCTCTCTTAGTGCTTTAAAAGGGCCAATTTCACAAAAGTCAAAACATTTATGAGCCAAATCAACTGAGAGGAAGAATTTAATCAGAAAAATATGAATGATATTTGGGAATTGTTTAAGAACACATTACTAAATACCCAAAAAGCCACAATCCAAAAATTGAGGAAGAAGGTCATATTGCTTATATATAAATATATATAACAAAAGAAGGTCGATAGTAATGAATATAAATCAGAAGCTAAGCATTGTAGAAAATTGATAAGGAAAACAAAGGGACACAAGGAGAAATATATGGCCAGTAGAGTTAAGGACAATAAGAAGACATTTAAGTATATTAGGTACCAAAAGAATTCTAAAAATGATATTGGTCCATTATTAGATGGAAATGATAGAATTATCAATAATAATGCAGAAAAGCTATAAGTGTTCAATAAATATTTCTGTTCTGTGTTTGGGAAAAAATAGATGATGTAGTCATAACATATGATGGTACCATTATTGCCTTTTCACTAGTATTGCAGGTGGATGTTAAACATCAGTTACTAAAGTTAGATATTTTAAAACCCTCAGGTCCAGATACCTTGCGTGCATGAGTTTTAAAAGAGCAGGCTGAGGAGTACATTGGATCATTAATATTGATTTTAATAAGTTTTGGATAGTTCCAGAAAAGTGGAAGAAAGCTAATGTTCTGCCTATATTTAAAAAGGGTAAATGGAATGACCCGGGTAGTTTCGCGGCGTAACAAGCTGTCGGAAGGATGGGGGAGGAGGTGGGACCAGGGCTGGGATTTGGAGAAGGAGCCAATAGGGGCAGGGAGGGGGCGGATTTGGGGTGAGACTTTGGGGAAGGGGTTGGAATGGGGCGGAGGAGGGGTGAGGCAGGGGTGGAGTTGGGCAGGGGGCGTGAGCACCCACCAGTGCCAGGAGAAGTTGGTGCCTATGTGATGCAAGACTAGATTAATAAAGAATTGAAGGAAGTAATATAATTAATGTGAGTCAACATGAGTTTATAGAAGATAGATCCTGTCAAAGTAACATGATTTTTTTATGAGATTACAAGTTGGCTTGATAAATGTATTAGTGTTAATATAATAGACTCCTGTAAGGCATTTGAGTTCGTACTGTATGACGTTTCAATTAAAAAACTATAAATATATAAAATTAACATGGCACACATTAAATGGATTAAAGTCTGACTAACTGATAGGTTTAAAAATGTAATTGTAAACAGGGAATTATCATTGAATCGGTGTGTTTCTCGTGGGATCCCTCAAGGATCGATTCTTAGTATGATGTTATTTAACACTTTATTAATGACCTGGAAGAAACTATAAAATCATCATAAAGTTTGCAGATGGTACAAAAATTGGAGTGGTAAGTAATGAAGAATACAGGTCACTGAATATAGAGATACTTGATAATTACTTGATAATAGGTGCAAGGCAACGACAAGCATTTTAATGAGGCTAAATGTAAATATGCACATCTAGGAACAAAGAATGTAGGGTACTCTTATAGGTTGGGGGAGTCAATCCTGGGAAGCAGTGACTCTGAAAAAGACTCTGAAAAGGGTGTCATGGTAGTTGTACATTCCCATGTACAAGATGAATACAAGGTATGACATAGGGCTGATTGAATATTTTCCATTAAAATTTATTTATGTAAAATTAGGGTTTTGACTAAACACATTTTTCATGAAAAGTGTCTGTTTTCTTCAAAAAAAATCAATTTTCAATTTTTTAAAAAACTAAAATCTAAAATTTTTCATTCTTCATCTGAAAACCAAAAAAGTTAGACAAAAATTTTAAAAGATTCCAGTGAACAGAATCTCATTTTCCAGCCAGCTCTACTGTGACAAGGCATGGGGCCTTGAAGAATTCTGCATGAGAAAACTGCAAGGGTAGATGACCCAGTGTCAAATACAACAATTTGAGAGCCACATAAACAACCCTTGCAAAAAGTTCCTTTGGACCTTGGAAAAGTATGCAAAAATGTCATCATCACTGGTTGGTCAAATGTACCTAATAGATCTAAAATAAGCATGGACACCTGATCTTCATATGTGACTGGGAGAAAATCAACTGATATCATCAATGCAGTGCCATACTATAAGGAAATTTAAAACCAGATTCACTAGGATTAAAGAGACGTGGAAAGTTCTTTTGCGATAACCTTTTCAATGGAAAGTCCCCCAAAATAGGCATTTTTAAAATGAGTGATACTTAGAGATACATGCCACAAGGGGCCACAACAATGGTTCCCGTAACCCACCCAGCAATATTGTTAATCTATCCAACTATACTCTTAGCCCAGCAGAAGAATCTGTCCTATCTCGGGGCCTCTCCTTTTGCCCCTCCACCCCCACAAACATGATACAGTTCTGTGGTGACCTAGAATCCTATTTTCGACGTCTCCAACTCAAGGAATATTTCCAACACACCTCTGACCAACATATTAACCCACAGAGACCTTCCTACCACAAAAAGAAGGATTCTGGGTGGACTCCTCCTGAAGGTCGAAACAGCAGCCTGGATTTCTACATAGAGTGCTTCTGCCGACATGCATGAGCTGAAAATGTGGAAAAGCAGCATCGCTTACCCCATAACCTCAGCCATGCAGAACACAGTGCCATCCACAGCCTCAGAAACAACTCTGACATCATAATCAAAAAGGCTGACAAAGGAGGTGCTGTCGTCATCATGAATAGGTTGGAGTATGAACAAGAGGCTACTAGGCAGCTCTCCAACACCACTTTCTACAAGCCATTACCCTCTGATCCCACTGAGAGTTACCAAAAGAAACTACAGCATTTGCTCAAGAAACTCCCTGAAAAAGCACAAGAACAAATCCGCACAGACACACGCCTGGAGCCCCGACCTGGGGTATTCTATCTGCTACCCAAGATACATAAACCTGGAAATCCTGGACGCTCTATCATCTCAGGCATTGGCACCCTGACAGCAGGATTGTCTGGCTATGTAGACTCCCTCCTCAGGCCCTTCGTTACCAGCACTCCCAGCTATCTTCGAGACACCACTGACTTCCTGAGGAAACTACAGTCCATTGGTGATCTTCCTAAAAACACCATCCTAGCCACTATGGATATAGAAGCCCTCTACACCAACATTCCACACAAAGATGGACTACAAGCCGTCAGGAACAGTATCCCCAATACTGTCACGGCTAACCTGGTGGCTGAACTTTGTGACTTTGTCCTCACCCATAACTATTTCACATTTGGGGACAATGTATACCTTCAAATCAGCGGCACTGCGATGGGTACCCGCATGGCCCCACAGTATGCCAACATTTTTATGGCTGACATAGAACAACGCTTCCTCAGCTCTCGTCCCCTAATGCCCCTACTCTACTTGCGCTACATTGATGACATCTTCATCATCTGGACCCATGGAAAAGAAGCCCTTGAGGAATTCCACCATGATTTCAACAATTTCCATCCCACCATCAACCTCAGCCTGGACCAGTCCACACAAGAGATCCACTTCCTGGACACTATGGTGCTAATAAGCGATGGTCACATAAACACCACCCTATATCAGAAACCTACTGACCGCTATTCCTACCTACATGCCTCTAGCTTTCATCCAGATCATACCACTCGATCCATTGTCTATAGCCAAGCTCTGCGATATAACCGCATTTGCTCCAACCCCTCAGACAGAGACAAACACCTACAAGATCTCTATCATGCATTCCTACAACTACAATACCCACCTGCTGAAGTGAAGAAACAGATTGACAGAGCCAGAAGAGTACCCAGAAGTCACCTACTAGAGGACAGGCCCAACAAAGAAAATAACATCACCTTCAGCCCCCAACTAAAACCTCTCCAACGCATCATCAAGGATCTACAACCTATCCTGAAGGACGACCCATCACTCTCACAGATCTTGGGAGACAGGCCAGTCCTTGCTTACAGACAGCCCCCCAATCTGAAGCAAATACTCACCAGCAACCACACACCACACAACAGAACCACTAACCCAGGAACCTATCCTTGCAACAAAGCCCGTTGCCAACTCTGTCCACATATCTATTCAGGGGATACCATCATAGGGCCTAATCACATCAGCCACACTATCAGAGGCTCGTTCACCTGCGCATCTACCAATGTGATATATGCCATCATGTGCCAGCAATGCCCCTCTGCCATGTACATTGGCCAAACTGGACAGTCTCTACGTAAAAGAATGAATGGACACAAATCAGACGTCAAGAATTATAACATTCAAAAACCAGTTGGAGAACACTTCAATCTCTCTGGTCACTTGATTACAGACCTAAGAGTGGCTATCCTTCAACAAAAAAGCTTCAAAAACAGACTCCAATGAGAGACTGCTGAATTGGAATTAATTTGCAAACTGGATACAATTAACTTAGGCTTGAATAGAGACTGGGAATGGATGAGTCATTACACAAAGTAAAACTATTTCCCCATGTTATTTCTCCCCCCACCACACCCCCCACTGTTCCTCTCATATTCTTGTTAACTGCTGGAATTAGCCTACCTTGCTTGTCACCATGAAAGGTTTTCCTCCTTTCCCCCCCTCCCCACCGCTGCTGGTGATGGCTTATCTTAAGTGATCATTCTCCTTACAGTGTGTATGATAAACCCATTGTTTCATGTTCTCTGTGTGTGTATATAAATCTCCCCTCTGTTTTTTCCACCAAATGCATCCGATGAAGTGAGCTGTAGCTCACGAAAGCTTATGCTCTAATAAATGTGTTAGTCTCTAAGGTGCCACAAGTACTCCTTTTCTTTTTGCGAATACAGACTAACACGGCTGCTACTCTGAAACCTTAGAGATACTATCAATGTCAAGAGCTGGTTTCCTGAGTAAGAATATAATAATTCCTTCTTTAAGAAAGCTGGCACTATATCATTCTCCATAAGAAGCCATTGACAATAATCTCCAATGATAGCCTCAATATTTCTGCTGAATTTCAGGGGCCTGAATCTAACCAACAGGTTGCAACCCATACATCCTTTAGCACCTCCAGAATATCAGCAAGCATCATGGATTGAAACTCAAGTAGTGAAGATTCTGGATGAGACTTCAAAAGCACATAAATCACTTAGGGTCACAACTACCATTCACTTTGGAAGATAGTAGATCTTCATTAACAATGACAAAAAATGCCAACCACGTGTAACAGCTATTTTTTGAAAAGACTTAACATCTCTTTTTAAAACAAAATAAACCAGAATTTCAGTCTCCACAGTGCAACAGAGATCATTTGGTCAGTTTAAATATTTGGAAAGGCAATATTCCATATTTTTTTTCTTTATTCAAAGTTCCAAAATCAGATCGTTTGTTGAAAGAATTGTCATAATTATTGAAAGTTTGCTTTCCTGAACATACCAGAGGCATATCATAGTCTATTAAAATATTCCCAGGGATTTTTCATTAAATCTCTCTGTCTATTATTCTTTCTCGGTGCCAAGGTATCAGTTTTTATGAAAAAAATATGCTAATAAAACTATTTGAAAGGAATAGTTACTTGTTTTTAAAGCATGTATAAACAAATATTTGCAAAGTATTTCAATCATGATACTTTATATAGCCTAAATGTAAGCATTTATTAATACAAGCTAAGCACTCATTACAAATTTGCACAGAAAATGATAAAATATTATGTATGAAATGAATCATTAGCATGGACCATTAAGTCCTCTATTTTCATTTAATTGAATTTGTCAGTAGTACCCTCTTTAAATGAAAACCAGTCATAACCACAAAATTAAATAATAATTAAAGAAACAACTATTCAAAGACTTGCTTAGGAACTAAGGTGCCATTTAACCAAAACATAGCAATTTAATGTAAATTGCAGCCCATGTAGACCTAGTTCTGAAAATTATAGTTCCTGTGGTTCATATATGTTTGATTTAGCAAAACATTTTCTCATTAATGTAGTCATTCTGTAAACATAAAGGACACAAAACAAATAGGTGAAAATGGGATATAAATACAACTATCATATTTAAGGGCAATTAAGATTTTACAAGAATAAAATTCTGGTTGCTCAATATATTTTTCATAACTTACTAAATATACTAACTTACAGTGCAATACATTTTTTCACTATATATTAAGTCATTCAGTAATGATTTGTTGGATGTGGAATCTAACATAGTGCTCTTCCAATGTGCATTTTTAACTTTACCAAGATGTGTGTAGACCATGTGAATGTTGTATATCTTTTGTGTTCAGATTTCATCACACCATGTTTTTGAACTTAAGGAAAAACATCAATTTAGGTGTGTCCAGATTCAAATGAGAGTTCAATGTATATATGTAGTTTCCTAGACTCTGCTCCTGCAACTGGATCTGTGCAGACAGAGTCTATGTTCATGTGGAGTTCTACTGAAGTCAAAGGGTCTCTGTGCAGATACGGAGATCTGACCACAATAATCCAGTTGCAGGATTGTGACCTTGATTTCTTAGCATGGGTGTCATCTATCTTTTTTGAAGTGTTTTTACTCATTCTATATACATTCCATTTTGCACAACCAGCAGGGGGAGGCAAGATTTAAGGAAACAAACTGGTAAAATTTTATGGCAGCACGTATTTTAAAAGGGGGAGGGGAGAAAGATCTGTAAACCACTGCAAGACATTTGGGTTAAAGCTGGTATTTTGGCTGTTTACTAGCATGTCAGTTAGAACCATAACGTACAGTTGCCATTTGTATGCAATTAGAATGTACATACCGGTACATGATTTTTGTCCATTTTCTCAACTCATCACCATTTTACCAGCTACAAATATATAGCTGTAGTAAAAATTATTCATTTCAGTCTCAAAGGAAGCCAAGCTAATACAAAGGCACAGAACTGTATGTAAATGATATTGAGAGTTTTGAAGAAAACTTATCTTGTTTAAATGTTTCCCGGAATCATGTCTGCTCACATAATTGACAACTTGTGTGTAGGAACCAGTGAAAGAAATGCACAGCTGGACTGAATGGCTCAAAATTATTTTCAGAAATCCATATCTTATTGTACTTTTCAGTTATTTGTACTTCTTTCATTCTTGTGCAGAACACTTTAAAAATAGCCAGAGTAAATAGTGTGTGGGTAAATGTTGAATCTGCGAAGGGTATTCCAAGATATTTTTTTTGACAGAGGGACAAATATCACCATATGTAACCATAGTCTTCTGCTTGATTGACATGGTTAGAGTTACACATTATATCACTAATGCTGATGTAATGCAGGACCAGAGTTTGCTAAGTTCACTCACATGGACAGTCTCTGGCTGCACATATAGCCCCACTGATTTTAGTGGGACTGCTCACAGAGTGAAGTGATACTTACTGTGACTAAGGATAGAGTAATCTCACCCACGGATGCTCTCTTGTTTGTTACCGGCACGAAGCATGCTTGCCTTTCTGTTGTACCTAGGAATGGTTCCCTGAATTAAATTGCATCCTTCTTTGGGCTTCCATGTGCTATCTCGCATGCAAACAGAACTGTTGAAAGCAGCTAGCCCTAGGAAGTGGTAGGTGTCACCACACTTCCATAACACCATGCCAAATTTATGAAGAGGGATACTGCCCTGTATCCCTGAGTTCCTGGGGGTGGGGGTGGGGGATAGTGTTTCACTTGTTGACAAATCTTTAAAATACTTTCCTCTGAGTAGATACCTTTATTATGTTTTATCTTTCTACTTTGTGCAAATGATGAATCCCAAGGAGGCATCTAGATGCTATGGCTTCAGTAAGCACAGCTTTAAGAAATCATTTGGATCTGATTGTTTCAGGTCTGAGAAAGAGCTCCATCCCATGGCTTTGCTGCTGACAAAATTTGGTGCAAAACTGGAGCTTGGATACAATGTCAAGTATCATCAGCAACAACAATGAAGATAAAAAGAAAAGGAGTACTTGTGGCACCTTAGAGACTAACAAATTTATTTGAGCATAAGCTTTCGTGAGCTACAGCTACAGCTCATGAAAGCTTACGCTCAAATAAATTTGTTAGTCTCTAAGGTGCCACAAGTCCTCCTTTTCTTTTTGCAAATACAGACTAACATGGCTGCTACTCTGAAACCTGTCAACAATGAAGATGGCACTGAGTGAGCAATCACTAGTTTAGATCTATGGCAGTTCATTGGGCTAGTGCAATAGATTGGCTCAAGACCACATACTCTACTGAGTCAGAAACTAGAGCACAGCCCTCGTGTAAAAGGACTGGAATTGATGTGCATCAGAAGCCATCTTCTCTGTACTTCGATTTTGGAACTGAATAGGAGCTGATGGCTTAGGATCTGAGGAGACACTTCTATCAAGCTCCTCATCCAAATCAGATGGTAGATCTTGGCACCATCCTCCATATTCTGTCTCTCATCTTCACCAAGATTCAGATATCACATCTAGACGCTTATAGTCACTGAAGACCTGAAATTAGAACTGCAAATTTGCAGCCTGGCAACATTCCATGAGCGCATCCGATGAAGTGAGCTGTAGCTCACGAAAGCTTATGCTCTAATAAATTTGTTAGTCTCTAAGGTGCCACAAGTACTCCTTTTCTTTTCACTATTTTGTATCTGCACAACAAAGACATGAATGCTTGATGGACTCAGGTGTGGATCAGTGGTTTTAAGAAGGGGAACTGGGTGAAATTTTATGGCCTGTCTTATTCAGGAGGTCATACTAGCCTCTGACACTCACTTCAGGCTTCAAAATCTATTGATTTAAAACACTTTTAGCTACAGCAGTTGCTAAAAGACCTGGAAAGATTTGGTGATTAAGCAGCCAGAATTTTTGCTGGTTTGGATTTCTGCACCAATCCATTGCACTCATCAATCTTCATACAGTATTGACTATTGGATTTCCCCTTGGGGTCTCTGACTTTGTGCACACACATCACCCCTTTTGCCAAATTCATGATGTATTCCTTCCTCAGACATGGAGCCAAAATGGTACTACAATACATAATGTCATGTAGTAATGAAGAACTTCAAAGAGTGCTTGGGGAATGGATTCGGATACAGGCAAAAGAAAATAACCAGGCATTGGAGAACTATATTTTTGGGAGGTTTCCTTGAGTAAAGAATGTAGTCTAATCTCATTAAATACTTATTTGCTTTGTCAGTACAACATTTCCAGCAATGACAACCTCTCCTGTTTTTGTCTAGCTGCTTTTACATCTTTCTACAGAAAATTAACCCAGCAACCAATACTTTACCTGCATTTTTCCCCACTTCCATGCTAAAGAGCCAGCTAGTTCATTACCAGTGGAAGTTACATTGTGTGAATTGCTATTAAATGTTTATATTCCAAAAGCCCTAAGCAAGTGTGAGGCCCCATTGTACAGGAAGGTCTACAAACACAGAAGACATAGGCTATGTCCCAGAGAGCCTACAATCTGAAAGAAGAACAAAGAACGGGTGGGTGATGGTGTGGTCAGAGAGGAAATTCAGCAATGGGGAGAGTAGAGAGGGAGGTTTCAGAGTAGCAGCCGTGTTAGTCTGTATTCGCAAAAAGAAAAGGAGTACTTGTGGCACCTTAGAGAATAACAAATTTATTTGAGCATAAGCTTTCGTAGCTCATTTCATGTAGCTCACGAAAGCTTATGCTCAAATAAATTTGTTAGTCTCTAAGGAGCCACAAGTACTCCTTTTCTTTTTAGAGAGGGAGAATCCTTGATGAAGAGCAGATGAAATAAGTGGCCATTTTGGTGAGTGGGGAGAATGGATCTGAAGTTTCAGGGGGAAAAAGAGGTGAAAGGAAGGTTGAGCCTAGAGAATCAGACAGGACGTGAGTATGGAAATTGAAGTTACCAAGGATGAGGATGTGAGAGTGATGTGTGTGACGTGAGGAAGAGGGCAATAGAAATCACTTGCGATGGTGATCAACAGTGTTTTCATTTCAGCAGGACAAAAGCACTTTTTCTTCACTGAAGAACACAGGCATTTTACAACTTACTGCCATGCCACATGTTCCACCTGTTTTAACAAGCCTGGATAAAGCATTTCTTGCTGTTCCTGAGCATTTTGGTCTTATGTTGTGGCAGAATGTTGCTATTTCCATTGGAAAGCCAAAATTCTGGAGAACCGACTGCTAGAGAATTGCTTTATGTCAATTAGTGTCTGCATGAAATTTGGATAGGTTATATGAGAAAAGTATTTGTGATCAGATCACAATTGAAAAGTCAAATAATTCCAAAGGTAGAGAATTCTTACTAATAGAGAATGATTTAATCCTTGTTTAGACTGTTGAACTACTTAAAAGAATTGAAGCATCCATTAAAGATACAACATCAGTGTCTCCTACACATTCAATAGAAATTATGTTAAGTAACAAATCCCAAATGCACAAGTTGACAAAAATATTACAAAATGAAGGCTAGGTTGTGGCTTAGACTATACACCTTAACAAAGGTATAAGAGGGAACACAAATCCCATTTTAACACCTATGCTGGCTACTTGGATAATGGGGTCAGCTACAAAGAAGGAAACAGAGCATCTTCCCAACCTGGAATGGAGTGGGGAAGGAATGGAAGGACTGTTGGATTCACATTCCTCCATCTCCTCCCCCACTAACTGGCCAATGCAGCTTTGCTGCTGCCATCAGTGTCATAAATTACTGCTGGAATAGCCTCCTGCCCCTCCAAAATAAAAGTAACCAGCCTGAAAACTACTAATGTGTTCACTATATTGGACTATCATCTGTATATCATCAAATAACTTTGACTGAAGTATTGAAATTGCACAGCATTTGTAACATCTGAAGGATTGTCCAGATGCATATGTATGCCCTTTGTAATTACCATATTTCATCTGCCTCTCTATTCCAAATAATGAAGCACAGAATTTTCAAGGTGATGGAACAACTTAAGAAAAACATAATGCAACTTTAAAAAAGATACTACAGATGATGAAGCATCATGCACTCACTGTCATAGGTGAAGACTACCAATTTGGTGTATACTCTGTCACATAGTTTAGATGACTTGTTGCAGTGCAATAAACTAAACCAAAACTTGACTTTGGGAAAGCATCTGTTGTAGATTGAAAAGATACATGGGCATCTGTGAATATTACTGGAAAGGTGTGGGTCATTTTTCCCAAACAAAACATTGTTAAGAAGAAATTGTAAAAGAAATCACTAGTAAAAATGGGATGTCATTTGCCAAAAGTTTTCCATAGGCCAGACAGGATATCATGCTTATTTGAATCCTAAATGGATTTAATGCTGACAGCAAAATAGTATTCAGTCCAGATGTGAGTGCAAATGGATTGAGTACTTACTCAGCTAGGTAATAATGGTGAAGGAACTACACTTTCATTTGCCTCATGGGTCGTAAATGACATTGAGAGAAAGAAGTCACAAAGAGGAAAAAATTGGCTTGCTACTGGAGAGTACAACATTTCTGTAACTACCTGCAGAGATGACAATATATTGTAAGGAGTGATCACTGCTGGCTAACTAAACTGTTTACTGCCAAAAGATCAGTGAAAGCCACTGCTAGGATTGCTTCGTAGACAACCCAAACTAATTGGATTTATTTTCTATGTATAATATTTACCTAATGTGAATAACTATGCTATAGTTTATCTCTTTGTGACTGTCACTGAAAAAATGACAGGCCATAACCCAGTTGATAATTGGAGACATAATTACACAGGCCCAAGAAAATTATGTCACCAAAAAATCTGAAGGATCATGTAAAATGCCCCCACTTTACTGTACTGATGTCATAGGTAAGATCCCACTGATTACAAGGAAAATTGTTATCTAGCAAATTACAGCCCTTTTGTGGTGTCTGAACTTCCAGTAAATGGATGTCAGAACTATCCATGCTGGTACCTGGACAGCAACATCTTGCCAAAATCCCTGGAGGTTCCTTTCATTTATCTTGCATCTCTTTCTCTCTCTCTCTCAAAGCATTGCTTGAGCAGGAATTCTACATGCTCAACTTCATGCTATGAATTAGCAAGTAGAACATTAAATTTTAAAGTATTTCCCTGTGCATTAGTTGACAAAATTCTAAAAGCAAAATGTATACAACTTATCCCATTGGAATTGCCAATTGCCTCCTGGAAAAAAGTAAATTTTTGAAAGAATAGGACTATTTGATGATTAGCCAGTAACTAGGTTGTATGCACTGATTACGGTAGATTGTTCAAAAAGGCTGAAGGTGGTATCTCATCCTATAAAACAACAGAACCTTGTCTGCAGCATTCTGTAATCAAATATTATCATGATTACTTAACCAAATGCAAAAGTCTAACAGTTCACTCAATTAACTCTCGTGTCAGTTCTACTGTACTGACACAGAACCCTGTTCATGTGATTGTTGTTTGCAATTTCTCACCTGTTTAAATTCATTAACCAATATACATTCTTACATTCTTTTAAAGCATTCTCTTATGAGTGCATCTCAGGAATCATAAAACATACCATACTAAATATCTATATACATATATCACAACATAAACAAATACGGTTAGATAGTCCCTTTGTTCTTTTATGTTGATACACGCTACACAATGTATTTAATGCATTTCTGAAAATTACAATGCCAGTGATAAAGCTAGTTTATAGCTTCATAGAAAATTTATGGAAGTTATAAAAAATGAACCCTATTGTCATAACAATATGACAATGTGAACATTCATGTTCATATAGTGTCCACATGCAATATGAACACTGAATATTAATATGAAATGAGAATTTATAAAATTGGCAATCAATGCAATGTTGAAAGAGTAACAACTTGATATGATCGGTGTATCTTGCAACATGTAAACAGGTTTTATATTATGAATTGCTTTGACATTTTCCTTAATGTTCATTGTTTTACATTTACAAATTTTGATATATTTAAAATGTAAATTGGATCACATTCATCCTGTTTCTGCTTTCAGATGCATCAGCTCCAATCACACACACACACAGAGAATGTATTTTAACAATATCTTAAATGCAGAGGGCAGCTTTCATTCCAAAGGATCCAAGTGGGAAAACTCTCTGGATCAGATTCTGCCAGCTTTACTCATGTTAAGCAACAACTTGTTCCTTGAAAAAGCCCAGTGGCCTGGAATGAACTATGGTCCACATACTGGCATCAGCAGTGCCTGCAACAGGGAACTGCATAGTCAAGAATCCTTAGTATTGGGGAAGGATTTCCAGGAACATAACTCTTCTGAGCCTGACTTCAATATATATAGCATTTATATGCTGAGGGCAGGCACCAACAAAGCAAGCACATGCTTGGGGTGGCCCATTTCCAGGGGCAGCATCCGGCCATCCTTTTTTTTGGGGGCAGTTGTGCTCTCGGAGCTGTACCACTTAGACGGGGTGAGGGCGCCATGCCCCCGGCCACAGCGGGAAGGGGAAGCCCCAGTCCCGGGATGCTGAGCTGCCAGGGCCCAGCTGCTATCTGGGAAGGAGAGGGCTAGTCCTGCCAGGGACCCGGGGCTGCGCCACCTCATCTATGCACTGGCTGCTGCGCTGCCTTGTGCCACCCCTTATATCGGGGCATCTCTGTGTGGCTAGGCGGAGGAGGGGGTAAAGCCCCTGCAGGTGCTGGGAGAAGGTGACATCACTCCCTCCTCTTCCAGTGCCACCTGCGAGTCCCAGCCCCACCTGAGCTTGGGGCAGCAAAACACCTAGAGCTGGCCCTGGCTGAGGGAGGCAGTGTCTTCCCACAATCCAAGCTGGAAGGAGAAACTGAATGGATTATGAAGCCTAAAATGGTCTGCCAGATTAATAGCCTCAACATGGTGCTTTGAGCTAGGGTTCTTAACCAGGACCCATTAGCCTGAATTGCACCCCGGTACAAGTGACTGGGAGAAGAAGCTGCAGAGAGGACACCACTATCCCTCTGTGTCACCACCACCACCACCACCACCAAGACAAAAGACCAGAATGCCATTCCACTTTTCACAGAGTACAATTTGGCTGCAGTTAGAGCTGGCTGTAGTGTTCCTAGAAAAAATATTTTCCATTGGAAAAATGTCATTTTAACATACGTGGGGTATGTGTGTATGTGAAATTGGATCAATTTTGACAAAATTTAGTTTTGAAAAAATTTGGAAAAAACCATTTTGAATAATTCAGTATGTCCTGTTTCAATTTTTTGGAATGCAAAGCTTCAATTTTTCATTTCCAAACCACAAAATTTGCTTAAGCTGTATATAAAACCTTATTAAAAAATGGTCAAAATCAAAATTAAATATTTTGATTTGATCAAAACAAAATGTTTTGATTGAACCAAAACCATTTTTAGGGCAGTTTCATTCTGAAAAAAGATTAGAATTTTTGGCTTTTTGTCCAGATTCAGGATGGTTTGGTGTTTTTGTTTGCTTTGTTTTGTTTTTTGGGTTTGTTTTGTTTGTTTTGTGGGATGGAAAATCAGTTTTCTGACCAGGTCTACCTGTAGTAACCCCCCAGTAGAAGTCGTAGGAATCGAGCATATGTTGAGAGCTGCTGGGAGGAAAGCTAGCTCATTTGCATAATTTACTTACAAATCTTCATTTCTCTAGCAGCTATAAAGGACCCTTTTTCTGTCTCCTCCTCCCAAGCAGTGAGTCAACTATCAACAGGCCTGCTGCACAGCCAATTTAGGTAATAAACCAGAGTCTGGCTGTGGCAAAGTGTACTGAAATCCCTTCATCCATCACTTAAAATGCAGCCAGTTGTGATGGAGAACGTGGAAACTAACCGTGCATAGCAATGCTATGCCGCTTTCAGGTTAGAAAGAGAACAGTTTACTCTCAGCAAAACCTAAACCCCCTCCACTTGCAAAATGCTCCATTTGCCCTCTAATGATCAGAAGCAACTGTATTTGGCAATTGCTTGTCAGTGGGGTTCTTTGGAATGTTATAACGCCATTGAATGGCAACACCAGCAGTTTAGTTCTTTCTAACACCTGGCTGGGGCAGTGGTTCAGGACTGCTGACTCAGGGGGTAGTTCAGGGGTGGGATCCAGGAATTCCTGAGTTCTAGTTCTGTCACAGTACTGAGATGCTGTGTGGGCTTTGGCAAATCAATATGGCTCTATGCCTCACTTTCCCCATGTTCAAAAGCAGTAAAAACATTTGCTTACCTACATGGCAGATACAAAGGTCTTTATAATCTTAACTAATCCTTACACTGAAGACATGAATTATGATCCTTACACTGAAGTTGTGTTATATAAGCGTTAACTATAATTATTATCAAATGTGTGGGTATCAATATATTTTAAAAGGAAAACATTTTAATGGCATGTGGCAACCTTTGTCTTGTTGTGTTCACATATATTACAATGCTTCCTCATTACTTGGCAATTAATGCCTGTGAATTTAATAGTCTATTTTACAAGTGCATTGTGACTATAAGCTATGTGTTTAATATTAAACTTACAGTAACACTCACCATTGGCCTCCAAAAATGTTGCAGAGAAGCTAGAGCTGAACTTCACTGTTCTGGCAAATGATCCACTGTTATTAACTCTGTCATAACAAGTGACACATTACTGAAATCTGATATCATTTATGGGTTTCTTTACCACACTAACAAACAGTATGACTTGCAGAGCTGTTCAGAAAACAGAAATCCCATCACTCAGTAAATTCTGATATTCAACATTAGTTTTCTCTCCAAAACAGGATGAAAAGTCTAAACATTGAAAACTTTCAAAGAAGGAAAAGTTCTGAAAAATTTCTATTTGGAAATGAAAAATTTCAAAACTTTTAATCAGAATGGTTCAAAATTTGAAATGTTGATGCTTGAAACAAAGCATTTCAATTTGAATTTTCCTATACAAATTGGGAAAATGTAGTTATATTTGACATTTTCCCACAAAGAATTTTGATTTTGATTAAATCCCATATCTAGCCACAAAAAATTTTTGGTGGTAAAAGTTTGACTATTATCTCATGATTTGTATTTAATTACAATAGATTGGGTGGTCAGTGATTGCAATGGATTAATGTGCTCACCTTTGTTACAGTGGCAAAAGAAAATAAGGCTATGGGACTAATGTGACTCTGGTGGCCACAGATCCAAATCTGGGGTGGGGAAGCACCTCTCCGAGACTATGGTGCGGGAGTGAAAGGATGAGGAATGTGGACAAAACAGTTACATAACGGAGCCTTTTCCTCTCTGCATGCCATGGAGTGGTGCTGTTGGGATTGAAATGTTCCATATTATCCATACTTATAAAGAGCCACTGCCTAAAATCCACCACAAAATAAACACTACTCCAGAAATTAGGCTGGTATAGCAGCTGAAGAAAGGCTGTGGGTGTTTTGGTGGCTTGAATTTTTCTGTGAAATAAAACTGCACACTCATAACATCCGTCTAATTTAGAGACTTTCTAAGGAATGAAAAATGTTCAGGTGGAAATCTGAATAGCTGTAGCAGTCTTTCAGTAACTATGGACGGAGCCATGATAATCCATTTCAAAGAGGATAGAGCCATTATTGATTGTAATTATCATGACACCTGCGTCCACACTTGTGAAAGAATTATTAATGTCATCACCAATGTGCAAAAGTTTTGTTAATCGAGTGATTTTGTATTAGTAACTCTTGATCAGTTTTTGTGACTCTTAATATAAAGCTCCACTTCTGTTTCACTTCAGAAACTTTCAAAATAAGAATTAAAATAAAACTCCCCTTATTATCACAGAGACTAATAAGGAATGAAGAATTAAGGGGAAGACACTGTCACCGTTCTCAGTATTTTTGGGTCCAAAATCATGGCTGACTTACTTGAAAAATGTCAGTGTTATATACTGAAATAGCCTGCTGCCAAATAAAATATACGCAACAGGATTTATAGCAAGAGCTTAAGGAAGGGGCCTTGGAGTCTCCTTTTTCTTAATACCATGTGTGTGCTTGAATCTTTTTATTTATTTTTTGCAGCTGTGGCCCTGAGCATCTGAACCTGGGCACTCACTAGTCCTTGTTCCTTTTATGTTAGGTTCAAGGAGAGATAACCTAATGGTGAAGGGGTTTGGAATATTTTGCCCCATTTTCTCCTTCTGCAACACCATTTGTTGTTTTATTTACACCTCATTTTATTCAATATATTACCACATATACAGCGAGTTGCCTTAAACATTGATCTTAAATGGTGCTGAATGAAAAGATAATGAATGAATGTCCTACAAAGATTAAAATCATTTGACCATTGAAATGTATGAGGACTTGTCTACACAGTGCTTTAGTCTGCACCAGTGGGGTATAAATTTTAGTCCACAGTAGCATGCTGTGCACTAATTGGCCCATGTTAACTTGAAACGGGACTGCATTAACATATACTAGGGAACTTTTAGTGCATGCCAGCAAGGTCCACATAGGCCAGTTACTACATGATATGCTAGTGCAGACTACAGTGTATACCTCTCTGGTGTGGAGTAATGCACCATGTAGACAAGTCCTTAAATCACAAGCTGCTATGTAGGCCCCTACTGCAGCAGCCATAGATTGTTTATTCTGGTGAATGGCCAAAGAGATCCAGCTTTGTGTGGGTAGAAACTCCTATTCCTGATTCATTATTGTGGTTGTGAGATACAAAATTACTTTAATCAAGACCTACTTTGGTCACATTTTTCCAGTTGGCTATTTCTGCTTATCATTGTTACTGGGATTACCTTGCAGCCAGCTCCACAATCCAGCTGGATTAATAGATCTAATAGCATAGTTGCAAATATGGCAGTTGAATAGCTGATGTCCTTCTTCTGCAATGTATGTACATTGAGAGTCTTTGGATCTGCTAAAGTCACACAGAAGACATCTTCCTCTTGAATATCTCTGCATCCTCAATTACTGCATGTTATGGGGTTTTTTTTAATTCCTGGAGTAACTGTGGCACTGGGACATAAAATGATTGCACTGTTGCCAAGGGGCTGGGTGTTTTTCTTTCTGCCTTTTGTGTTACTTTCCACAGTAGGTACACTAGACCATGATGCCGACATTCTCAGTCAGTTTCTCTCCGCCCTGTGTCCTTGGTTCCTTTAGGTTGAGCCTGTGTACTTGTTCTGCACTAGCAGCTGTCATTGTTTTGAGCCTTTCCCTGGACAGTTCAGCAGCGCTTGCTATTTAGAGGCATTTCTTTAAAGTTAGATCTGTTTTTCTCAAAAATCTCTTTTGTAAAATGGCATCAGGCATCTAACAAACAATCATGTCTTGAATTCAAGAATTTTTTGTATCGCCAAAGTTACATGTGGAGGTGAGAGTTATCAGCTCTGTAATGTAAGTATCTTCCATCTTCTTTCTTGATTTTTCTGGGTTTTTAAAAAAAATATTCTCAACAGTTTCATTTTGTCTGGGGTCACAGGACTCTCAAACTACTTCTATCAGTTGCTCATCTTGTGAGCATTATTCCTGGCAACAGTGTCTGACTCACTTTTTATCCTTTTCCCCCCAATGAGATAGTAAACAACATTTGCCCTCATTTTCTCATCTTTGTCTCTGATGGTCAACTCTGTATACAGACTCAATTCTTTCTTTCATTACTTCCATGCTTGTGCAAGATTTTTGGTCTGGAAATCCAGCATTCCTGGTGATCTGAGAGCTTCCATGGAGCCTGTTTTCTCTTTTTTCTAGATAGTGTTTTGTTTGCCTGTTAATGATACGCATTTCCTTGCTGCGGATCTTATTTGACTGATCGCTGCCACTGTTTTATGTATTGCATGTTGAGTAATGACATGAAAGGATACCATGCTTGTACAGCTAATCTGGATCTTTATTAAGAGGACTGTCTACAGAGATGCTGCAACTACAGCTAGCATTTTAGCCATGTGCACAAAGACTGACTTCCTAGTGCCTCCTCCAAATTCTTCCTTCTTGCAACCTGTCCTTCTCCCTCCAAGTTCTATGCAGGTTGACAAAGAAGCTGTACTTGCCTTTCTAAGGGAGAAGCGGCAGCTGTATGCCAATTATTCACATTGAAGATAAGTCTTGATGGCTGGTAGCAAAACGGCAGACCTGAGATGGAAGAATAAATGGGATCTAGAGGGAAGATTCTTCAGCATTGACTGAGGAAAGCAAGTTCTGTGAAAGAATGAGAAGAGCAAGGTGGGAGCCCTGCAACGATTATTAAGTAAAAAGCTAAATGGAGGGGGGGCATACAATTTTAAAGCTTATGGTAGTGGCTCCCAACCTCTTTGAATGAAACTCTCTTCTCCACCTTCTGCCTGGTAACTCCAGTCCCTTTTCCATTTCCACTGACTAACCAGAAGATTACAAGCTATACAGTGGTGTTAGGGGACCTATATTGGTGCCACCTGAGCCAAGTGCCAGGGAACAGAAAAGAGGAGCAAGCAGTAGCCTAGCAACCCCATATCTATAAACTATTCCCATAACCAGCTTCATTTGGGGCCCAAATGGCCAGTGGAGATGGAAGGTAGTAGGGTTATAGGGTGTGGGTGTGTATACAGCTGTATACTCTTTATAGTATAAAGCTGTACCCATTTATGCTGGCAGAAACTGGACTGATTACCCAAAGTGAAGCCCTGGAATCTCTCAGAAATATCCAACCCATTGCTTCTGAAACGGATCCCTGCCTGTACTGGCTGGTGAAGTCTTGTTAAGATCACTTGGCCCTTATGATAAGTGAGAAAGCCTCAGCTATCCTCTGGCAGCTTCCTGCATTCTACACAACCAGGATTCAAACCAGTTCCTGGCAGTTAACCAATGGTCCTTCCATACTGATACTGTTAGGTCTCTCTCTAGCCTCTAACGGCATTGGGCATACAATACTGGTGACTTATATAAAACCTTGCAGGACAGAATTGGGTGGCATTACCGTGAATCCACTTATTAGTCTTAGCCATAGTCCAGACAGTTATGGCAGGCATTTGCTCACCATCATCCAAGTAGCTATTTGTTGAATCTCTCCTCTTTAACATCTAAGTGAGACCACTTAAGGAGATCATGAGATTCCAAAGGCCCAGGTTTCATCAATGTGTGCATGATACTCAATTGTATGTTTCTGATACAGCCTTTGCCATCACCAACATATTACAACACCTGGAAAAGTTGACTCCAGCTCTATTCAGAAAAGACAAATAATGTTAACAGGAAGATTAAAAACACTTGGAGGAACTGGTGAGCCACCTGAACACCACTGTCTGTGGAAGGATCAGACCACACATGTTTTATGTTGTGGGAAACCTCAGTGTCAAGATAGACAAGCAGATACCCACAGTAGTGAGCAAGGATTTTTTTTAATCTCCAATTGTCCAGGAAACTGTGACATCTCTCCTCTCACTTGGGAACTAGCTACTCTTGTCTTCTCCAGGATAGCCTCCTGAACACTCAGCTGGGGGTTGACTGCAGTCACAAGAAAGCAGAAATTGGTATAGTCTGCATTAATGCACCTTGTAGCAACAAAAGCCAATGCAAACGCATCACAGCTCTGCTTCAAGCAACTCAACTCCCCTGTTTGTTTCAGAAGAGAATTTAAAGTTCTGGGGCCAGACCATGTGCTGTGTTTTCAAGAGATTCAGCCTAGAAATGCAACTGAGAGTTTGAGGAGAGGAGCAAAGGTAGTTTGAAACCATCTTTGAACCTCTCTGATATGTGTCTTCTCTGACGGCTGCACTGACATACAGAAGTACACCCAGCTACCTGTGGACAGTTTCACAGCCCACAGATAGTGGAGCACAGGACACTCTGGCCATCTCCAGCCCCACTGCATAAAGAATCCATAGATTTGGCGGGACTGGGACCTTCTTATTCCAACATGTATTGGGACTACAGAGATTAAATCACTGCATGTGATGGGATTCTGCATAAAGGACATTGTACCCCATTACTGCTAGGTGTGAGGTAAAATATAAGCTATAATCCATAATGTCTGAGTATTGAGAGATGTAAACACAGAGCCTGAGATGTCCTGTGCTCGCCAGGCATGAATACTGCCATCCAAGACTAAGTATCCCAGTGTGAAATCTGCACTGAATCTATTGGAAACTGCCTGCAAAAGAGACACTGAAACCATTGTAACACTACACCCCATATTCTTTGTAGAGATAGATATGATATGATTATGGTATCACTAAAATGTATTTTATTCAAGATATCATTGAAAAGGTTATGATTCACTGAATATGATTGTGCTATTTGTATTCATGTATCATTTTGGTATCTGAAGTTAGAATATTGTCTATGCATATATTGCAAATGTGTTTACATCTGGGGAACACCCACTAGGCGGAATGCAATCAGTCTAGATGGCTGGCTGGGATGGGCCATTAGGGAGAACAATAGGTCTTAGAAGAAACTAATCTCCCACCAGGGAGACTTCCTGAGAATGCTACAAACAACCTACGATTTATGGCTTCTATGACCTTACAGGGGCATATGACCAAGTCACTGGGTACTGGACTCCATCTTGGAATACCAGTGTTTTTCCACTGACTGGGCGTGGGAACCAAACATGGAGACAAAGGGTTCCCACCATATGCAAAAGCTATTTAAGGCAGGGGAGTGACATCATCATGGTTCTTCACTGATTCCCTGTCCAAAGAGACTCCTGAGAACACCTGAGGAAGGAGGGCTGAACTGGGGGAAAGGGCTGAACCAAGGATAGAAGAATTTCTAGCCTGTGAAATGAATACCTGGGGTTTAAGCTGCAAGCAAGTGCAGCTTGCCCTTTAAGAAGCTTTGCAACTGGCTTAAATCATCATTTAGGGTGAGAATTTGCTACTCATATCTAATCTCTTTAGTATATTAAGATTAGATTGTCTTTTTGTTTATTTGTGAGGTAATCTGCTTTGATATGTTTGCTATCTCTTATAATCACTTAAAATCTATCTTTTGTAGTTAATAAACTTGTTTTTATTTTGTCTAAAACCAATGTGTGGAAATCATACTTGGGGCAGAAAGCTGTTGCATCTTTCTCTCCATGTTAAGGGAGAGGGTGAATTATATGAGCTTACGCTATACAGTTCTCTGTGCAGTGCAAGACGGTATAATTTTGGGTTTACTCTCCAGAAAGGAGAAAGCTGAGAAGCTAGTAAGTGCCCTAGCTGTATAGTCTTCCCATGCAGGGGCTGGTCAGAAAGCCTTCTGCATGTTATTACAGCTAGGTGTGTGCCTACCAGTGTGCTGGTGAAAGTGTGAGACTGGGAGTATGTCTGCAGCTTGTCACAGCATTACAGGGTGAGTGGGAGTCAGGTTGGTGGGTCGGGGGGCTCAGTGGTACCCCAGTTCCAGACAGCACCCTGGGGGGAACCCACCACAACCACATGATATTCCATATCAACCTTGCTCTAGGTTTGGAACAGATCTCTGAATTAAAAAGAACAATTACCTATTATGGAGTATTCTGCTCAGATGTCACTTTGCTCAGTTTTTTGTGATTCCTGAAGAGTTAATAACACATAATAGCTCACAAGTGATTCATTTTGGCAATCATTTTTGACATATCATTTCAAGCACACTATGTCAAGCCCTGACTATGTACTGTCCAATAGCCTATTAAAAAAGTATGTGCAAGTAGCAAATAACTAGATTTTAAAAAAGAAAGCAAGCACTCCAATGGGTTCAAGAGCTCAATACTTAGTATTAGAATTGAAGTTAGGTGGGACATTCAAAATATTCAAATTTTGACACTTAAAAAAAATTTAACTTTTCATGGAAATCTTTCCCAATTTTTGTTAGGAAGTAGAAACACCTCTCAGAATACTTAGGAGCACTAGTTCAGAGACGTATAAGCAGGACAAAAACTTTAGTACTAACATCTCACAATCTGCTTGAGCTGAAGACAATCTTGATAGTTACAAAAGAAAAATGTATTTCAGGGAATTAGAACAGAAGAAGTACTACAAGTAGGGCACAGAGCTACCCACAATGCAAGTGGGATAAGATGTTAGACTTGAAACAGACAGGTGGATGGCAACCTGCCAAAGCAGCAGGTATGCCATCTGCAACAAGGTTGTATGTCACAACCATCTCTGAAAGTAACTTCCACAGAAGACAGCTATACGAAACCAAGGAGGATACTGACTATTTCCTGAGCACATCCAATATAATATTGATAGTGCTTCTGTCCTTTCTGAAGTCACTGAAAATGGAGAAACACCAGGTGCAGCAGCAAACACAGCATTCAAGGGATCAGATACACTGCAGTGACCAGTCCACTGCAAAAGAAATTGTCTTGCAAAAAAGAAAAGGCCATGTGACCAGAAAGCCATTGAGCATCAGAGACAGCAATTTCTGACAAGTGTCCAATACCCTGCCTTCTTTCTTCTACACTTTTCTATTTGTTTATGCTATTAATTGGTTACATTGGTTTCTGGGGCATGTCTTACCTGTATCTGATTTTCAAAAAGAAGACGAAAGAGGGAGGGGATGTAACAGTAGCCCCTGGAATGCGTAGACACTGACACCCGTCATGTGACGCATATCATGTGACTGGGACCAGTATATAGAAATACGTCTTACCAGCACTCATCCATGTCATACCTTTATTACAGATAGCATCTTTGTTACTTATTGGTTTGGATAATGTAAATGCACACTGGCTTGTCCCAGCATGATAAAGGAAGAGGGGTCCTTCTAACATCTCTGTTCTAATAATCTTCTTCCAGAGAGAAAGAATAGGGCAAAAGCTTTAGAAAAATTTATTGTCTAGCATGCAGTGTGTAATTTCCATAATTTATCACAAAAAATCTGCCATATTGGCAGGTTTGATTTAATGCCATCAGAAGTGTAATGTTACATAGAATAGATGGCTAATTGGGTTAATTTAATAGCAGGTTAAATCTTTCTTTTATTTTGTGTTAGAGGAACTTTAAAAATAGTGCAGTTTTCAAGTGATCTTGGAAGTGTAAAGTAGAGTTTCTTGATTAAAAAAAAATATATAGCATTCCTACTGCTAGGTTTATGGTGGGAGTTACTGGCACTCATCCAGTTCACTGCATGAAACTCTAAGCTGCCTGGATAAGTGCAGAATTTAGCATTGGGTCTTAAGGTTTTGTCTGGTTCATTGCCAAAGATGTTATGTATTTAGCTGAAAAATTGCCTAGACGTTAATTGAGAGGAAAACACTAATATATATCTCCCCCACCTTAAAAATGCTATGGATATGGATATGTCACTGATCTTGATATGAGCGATATGTTTTCAGTATTCCTAAAATTGGCTAGATCGAGTTTTCAGGGTCTACATGTACCCTAGTCACTACTAATATCATTGCTCTCTTTCGTGTCTTTGTAATCTCCCTAGTCACTGTGTCCTTAGAAATATCCAGCAGCCAGGACTATGATGTTACTACAGTGGGCAGGGCTAAAGCTCAGCATTAGCCAAACAATTTTGTGGGACTTCCACAGACAAGGTTACATTAATTTTACCCTCAAAGTCTTACCTCCCTCCTTAATGCAACCAAACAGCTTATGGAATGACCCCTTTGCCCACCATGGCCACAGCCTAGAAAATCCTAGAAGTTCTGATTACAGTGTATGTCTTTACTTAAACCCTCAGCTGTTACTGCATTTTAAATGATTCAAAATAGCAAAATGAGTTTTGCATCTAGTGAAACTGACCACACATAACCCCACTATGCTGTATAATCTAATATGGTAGATTGTGAATTTAATATGCCTCTAACAGTTCACACACTGCACTAGACTTCTAGGCTTTAGCAACTCCATGTTTGCTATAAAGTGAGTGTATTTAATCTTGATAAATCAAACAGTGTTCCTAAACAGTTTTGAGCCAGCCTACAGCAGTGAAGCTTTAGTACTTAATGATCAAGCCACATCTGTAAGTAGAAAGAAAAGGAGTACTTGTGGCACCTTAGAGACTAACAAATTTATTAGAGCATAAGCTTTCGTGAGCTACAGCTCACTTCATCGGATGCATTTGCATCCGATGAAGTGAGCTGTAGCTCACGAAAGCTTATGCTTTAATAAATTTGTTAGTCTCTAAGGTGCCACAAGTACTCCTTTTCTTTTTACGAATACAGACTAACACGGCTGCTACTCTGAAATCTGTAAGTAGGCGTCTGATCATTTTGTACAATACCTATTGCTTCCTCTCAGGATAAGGAGATGGGGGGGAGGGGAAAGAGATACAAGAAACAAAACTGGGGCTTATATAAAAGGAAATAAGGAAAACTGTTATCTTTCAATCCTGACTGACTGTCTCTTCCACATTTACTGTATGCCCTTGATGCACTGAGGTTGAAGAGATTTGAGCAAAGCGGAAACAATGATATTTTGCTACTGTATGAATTCTCTCTCCTTGCACTTAATCCTGATCTTACTGGGGCCTTGTGCTGAAAGCTAATAATTTTGATGGGCCCTGAATAAAACCAGTAGCTTGAATTCCTGCCACCAGCCCCTTTATAATGAATAGGCCTAATGAATGCTAGTAAGTGGTAGGAATCTGTGACCAGCTGCATCAATGCAGGTAATACAGCTCAGATTTAATTGGGAGCAGGTATTGGAAGGCTGTATTACTTTAATTGGTGAGGGGGTTTTCTAAATGGAAAGGACAAAGTATAATGGGCAAATTGTGCTGTACAATAGCACTTAAGCTGGGATTGTATGCATTCGTTAATCTGTTGAGGAATGAGGCAATTCTAAACAATTTTCTCAGTGAAACCAACTCCAGAAAGCTTGTCCCTTTTGTTCTCCCTTGGGAAAATGCAAGATTGAAACAGAAAATACCTTTACCGAGGCAATCATTTGCCACGTGTGGAAAGCGGATACAGCTGTAAACTACGAAAAAGGGATCTTTGTAGTACCATAAAGGATGGAAAAAGAGATAAAGCTGTGCATAAGAGTGGGCCTGTCACTGCATCCAAAGGAGGAATAAAGTGATGACATTTACAGTGACAGATGAGACTGTAAAGAGAACTCGGGACAATTTAGAGAGGGAAATTTGATATTTAAAAGAAAGGGCTCTGATAATTAAAAGTAGCATTACATTAAACTGTTATGTATGTCATTAGTGACAGAAGGGAACTGGTGCCTTTTGAAAAGTTAATGATTCAAACAGACCTGCTCCTGAAACTTTGTATTTAGTAAAGTTCACTTGAGCACAAACTACTTTATGTAACACAGGCTTCATTTACTCCTTATTTTATAATAGGAAATAAAATTTTACAATAATGTGGAATATGCACTTTATATATCATAAGCCAATTTGTGTACTGTTTAGGGGTGTATATGTCTGTAAATGCAATACTGTGTACGTTAAAAGTAGAGCTGAATATCCCAACATATGTAAATATTGTTGAAAATGCTCATTCCATTGAATGTTATGGAAAGAGTAAGTCACTTCAATGGGGCACAAGATATCCCTGTCAATTGCTTTTTCTAGTTCATATAGGGCTAGGGTTATTCAACATAGGGACAACAGAATGTAGCTTAGAAAGTAAAGTACTTGCAGGTTTGTGGTGCACTTAATAATGTGCAGTACAGAACATGCAACCACATTGTATGACTGATACACCCATAACGGGTTAAGAAAGCAATTGTAACTGAGTTCTACTAATAGGGCTTTTACTCTTGTATATTTCATTACAGGTGGGAAAACTAGAAGGATTGTATGTCCTTCAGAGTTCATGTAGGCCTGGCAGTGGGAGGAGAGAAACAAAATGAAGCATAAAGCAAGGGTTGAACGGGCTTTCCCAGGATCCCCAGGTGGGTTTCGTGTATTGCCTAACGTTGAAAATGAGACAGATACAGCTTTCTACATTGGTTGTAAAGGCTGAATTATCTTACATTTACTATTGTTCATGTCAAAAGTAAATGCACAAAGCTACAGCTTATTTCTGAAAGTCTTTGTCAGGAGACGTATTTTGTTTGTTCTACATTTTCTCTTTTTTATAGATAAGTTCAGAATTTAGTCTCAAGCTTACAAAATATTTGCAAATCATAAGGTAAATTCTCAGTTTTTTTTAAAAAAAATACAGCAGTAGCATTATTAAATTCCAAAAGGGAAAATGAAATGAATACTTCTCATTTCTCTGGAGATCGACTTAAAAAAAATCTTCACTGAAGCTTTCAATTGGCACTCAGTGAACTGTAGCAAAGTTTTGCCTGACTGTGCAGGAGGTACATAATAAAATATGTAACCTAAAGTCTGTGCCAGCAAACAAAACATGACACTCAAGGAATAACTAGCTAATGGGCAATTGTTTCATTATTTTTTTAAAGGATATGATGCAAATAGGCTCAGAAGAGTGCAACTGGTGGTCATAAGGTTTAAAAATAAAACTGCTGATTTTTTTAATTTTTTTTGCAGAAGTGGATATGTACAATCTACTTTGATATCCTAAATTTGGAGAACTGCTAGTCATTATTAAAACACTAAGACTAGCTTTATGCAATACGTCTGTTTTATTTTTATGGACAAAATAAAGGAATTTAATGTCACTTTGTCTTCAAATTCTGTTTTGTAGAATGTCATCCATATTAGTAGACACATTAAGGAGACATCATAAAAGGACCCAGGGGGAATATACAACTCAGAAGATGGGGAGCTACTGAGGATTAAGTGAGTTTCTTTTAAAAATAGCTGAGTTCCTGAAGTTGCCCAAAAATAAACTGGTGCAAAACAATGGGTCTATAATCAGCACTGGTAAAGCTTGTTGCAGGAATGTTTACAGTGTAAGGTCAGATGCCACAATACTATTGTTAGGTATAGCTATGGAAGACGAGACTTCAGAATCTAAGTGGGGAATTAAGTACTGTAGAAAATATCTATTGTTTGACTGTAATATCTGAGCACCTCCCATCGATCTACCTGCTATCTATAGCTGTAAAATATAATAACAATCTCTTCTTTTACAGCCTGTAAAGAAAACAGCTTCACTTTACAGGAATTTGGGTTTTCTTTGTGTCAATGTATGTGTTAGACAGAAAAACTTATTGAGAGAAAGGTAATCAGATGGGACCGTGAAGGGGCCTATAGGACCCAAGATAGAATGCTATGTCAAAGAAACCAGCTTTGCATTTCTGAAAACTGTGACATAACTGTAGACATTCTTGTATCTGTTTCTGCTATTACTTCTGACTCTTATATTTATAACAGATCACTTTGTGTACTCTGTGTGAGCTTTTATATTTAAAAATACAATTTTAGTCAATTTAGTGTTTGTGTGAAAGGTCACAGATTTGCAGCTCTGGAGACTGAAGTCCTTTATAGAACAACATGGGTGTTTACAGTGCATGCTTCATATGCCACCAAGCAAATGTGCCTTAACCTTAACAAGCCAATTCTATAAACTCCTTCAGTCTTTGGCTTCTGTGCAGATGTTGCTAATAAGTTCTAATAATGAAGGCGGGGGAGCAGAGCAAGCAGATTCTAAGAACTAGAATGAAGACTACCAACTCATTTTACCTAGGTCCTTAAATAGCTATCTGATGGAATGACAACTGGTTGTTATTAATATGGATTGGATTTAAGTTGATGAGCCAGCACTGAATGGCTCAGTATTCTGTTACTAATTCCCCGAGTGTATGTCTACCCTGCAGCGGAAAGGTGTTATTTCCAGCTCAGGAAGACATAGCCACACTAGCTGTGACTGAGCTAGTATGCTAAAAATACAAGTGTTGCCACATCTGCCTCAGACAGGATTATACACCGGGAAGCTAGCCCCCTGTGCCACTGTGGTTTTAGGTGCTAGCTCCATTATAGCTCCCCGCCTTCACTATAAGAACTTATTAGCAACATCTGCACAGAAGCCAAAGACTGAAGGAGTTTATAGAATTGGCTTGTTAAGGTTAAGGCACATTTGCTTGGTGGCATCTCCTCAAACAGGAACTCACACCTTATAGCTCCAGTGTAGACAGAGCCTAAAATACAGGCTTGTCTGTGGACACTGGACCTCAGTGAAATACTTCCTGGTGGCCTTGATGTTGTGTAGCTTATAGTCTGCACTATAGAAAAGTTTCAGAACCCCTGCTCTAAACCATCCAGTCACTACACATATCACTTACAAATGTATTCTATATCTGTATTATTTTTGTCACTGCTTCTGGAATAGTGCATTTTAAACCTGCTTCTTCTGACAGCAGCTCTTTAAGAATAAGGTTGTGGCTGGCCTTCCAGAGGTGCATGAGGGAAAGTGAGCAAATGGCTTCTAGACTGTGATCTGTGGGCCTGTGTATCAGCCAGCCACATCTGTAGTTCCTATACTTGGGGGAACACTGTATGCCAGTGGTTCTCAACTGTGGTCCATCGCTTGTTTAGGAAAAGCCCCTGGCAGGCCGGGCCGGTTTGTTTACCTGCCGCGTCCGCAAGTTTGGCCAATCGTGGCTCCCACTGGCCGCCTTTCGCCGCTCCAGGCCAAGGGGGGCTGTGGGAAGTGGTGCAGGCCGAGGGATATGCTGGCTGCCCTTCCCGCAGCCCCCATTGGCCTGGAGTGGTGAACCGTGGCCAGTGGGAGCCACGATCGGCCGAACCTATGGACACAGCAGGTAAACAATCCGGCGCGAAGCACCAGGGGCTTTCCCTGAACAAGCGGTGGACCACAGTTGAGAACCACTGCTGTATGCTTTTGGGGGAAAGGAAGGCCCCAAAAGTGATTATAGAGTTGCAAGGAGGAAGTTGGTTCATGCATCATGCCCAAGTCCTAACATCATCCCACAGTGTGTCCCAGGGAGAACAGGATACTTCTGTATTATCAAGATGATTGAGGAGGGATTGTGACATGTTCCCTTAAGGAGTTTCTCCTGGGGAGGTATTGCACTTCCCACAAAGCAAATCTGAGCGCTGGTGGCATGATTCAGACCTAAGCCACTTTCTTGTATGGAAAATATTTGACCTGAACATTGGTGGTGGTGGGGGGAATAGGATGCTACTACAAATAGAGACCAATAGCAGCAGAGTTTTGGAGGGAGTTTAAAGAGGGAGTATGAGAGGCTTTCCTTCCAGGTCCAGCTCTATGTACAATTTCATGATGGTCAGCCGTGATGGTGACCTGCAATGGAAGTGCTGTGTTTTCTTTCCTGCCTCAAGCCAGAAGGGATTTCCTGTACATTAAGTGCATGTTGGTAGCTGTGCTGCAAGAAAAGATTCTTGGACTTGAAGGAAAAGTAAAGATGCTATGAAGAATCAGAGCAGCTGAAAAGATCCTGAACATCAAGGTTCAGGAAACTTCAGAACCCGAGGTTCAAGGAAGAAAGGAACTGGCCACTAAGGAGTCAGAGAGAGAGAGAGAGAGAGAGAGGAAGTTGGAGAGGAGGCTTGGCATGTCAGAACAACCAGAGGCCAGAGACGTGATGGTGGCATTCTATATAGCTGGAGATAGATGAGGATAGTCAGGCTGTGACCACCAGAGAGAAGGTGACCAGGAGGATTTCCACACATCTAGCAGTTTTCAACTGATACGAGGTCCTCAACATAGAAACTGTGGAAGATATTCCTCAAGATCCAGCCAGTCCAAGGGAATGAAGAGAGGTATGGGACAAACCTATGGATGGCAACTTGGACCAACCTGTAAGAAAATCAGGCTTGCCCACAAAGATTTCTCCAACCATAAAAGGAAGACAGATGATCTTTGTTGATGTTTCAATACTCAGAAGAATTTTTAAAAAAAATTCTTTAAGAGACAGACAACAGGAAGACATGCTGTTTTCCTGGAACCAAGACACAAGTTATCCCTCTGATTGGATCGACTGCTTAAGTTGGATGGACAAGGATCCACTGGTAACACTTCATATCAGTGCTAATTATATTGCACTGCAAGCTATCTCACAGGTAATAGATGACTTCAGGGAGCTCAGAAGCATGCTGAGGAAGAATCTCCAAGGATCTTCTCTGAGATCCTTCGTATCCTAAGTGGTATAGGGTGGAGGAATTTTGTTCTGTGGAATATTGGTCACCTTCTAGGGGAAGAATACAATTTGGATGGCCTCCACCTCAGTAAAAGGGGAGTCAATCTCTTCTGGGACAAGCTGACTAGAGTAGTCATGAGGGTTGCTAAAAGGAGAGGGTAAAAATTGGGAAGACATGAGGATTCACAGAAGAACCATGAGAATGATTAAAGGATTAGAAAATATGTCTCCGAATGATAGACTCAGGGAGCTCAATTTATTTAGTTTAACAAAGAGAAGGTTAAGGGGAGATTTGATCAGTCTGTAAGTACCAACAAGGGAACAAATGTTTGATAATGGACTCTTCAATCTAGCTGGCTGGAAGCTGAAGCTAGACAAATTCAGAATGGAAATAAGGTGCAATTTTTAAAGAATGAGGGTAATTATCACTGCAACAACTTATCAAGAGTTGAGGTGGATTCCCCTTCACTTCACTAAACTGAGATAGGATGTCCTGGGATGCTTTGATTTTTCTCAGCTCTGTTTTCCTGATACAGTTAAACTTTTATGTTGAGAGTCAATTGTCATATTAAGTATCTTAGAGTAAAAGTTGCCATCTTTGCCAAATTCTCTGAGGCCAGTTGTCAGCACATGCAACATGAAGCAATAAAGGTCTTTTACGAGACCATAACATGCACTGTAACAGATAAAACTATTCTGTACCTGCTGTTAGAAATATAGAAAACTTACCTGAAAAGTCCACTCTACAGCTATATAATTTTACATGTTTCACTTGAGTTATTGAGATAACTGATGATTTTGGAGGGCAGAAAAAAGCTTTTGTTGTTTACTTCCTAAATAAAACTGACTTACAGTGGGCAGATCCTCAGCTAGTAAAAATCAGTGTAACTCTATTGACTTCCATGGAGCTCTGCTGATGTACCCGAGCCAAGGATCTGGTCTAGTGGGAACGCATAAGTCCTCTGGAAGACTGTGTAGGAAAAAAGGAATGAGAGTCTGAGGAGCAAACTGTTGGACAGATGCATTGTCTAATGGGTTAAAATCAAACCAAGCCAGAGTTAAAATCCAGAAGTTTTCTCTTTGTCACAGATCTTGGAGATTTTGTCACATTCTGCACCAGAAAGGTACAGAGATGATCAATGATTCTGCCTCTAGATTTACAGGATTTAAGCAAAGACAGACCAAACTTCTCAGCTAAAGCAGATTAGCACATAATTCCTGTCTTGCCATGTTTTTTGAATGTGGCAGAGATGGCCCTCTGCAACTTATTCCTGATGACCTTTTTCTTGATTCTTTCATTCCTCCAAAATAAAATACAAAACAAAACGTACTTAGCTACCCTGAGTAGATTTGGAGAGAGTGTACTTTTGGGATCTCAGAAATGAGTTTTCACTGCCTGTGCAGATTTGTTGAGATCATTCAACTAAATCCTGGAAAAGTATGTACACTTTTCAAAGGAGCTTATATATCACACAACAAGAGCAATGCAAAGGAGAATTCATTCCAGAATAAACACCTTCAGCTAGTCAAGTTAGACAATGAAGCATAAATAATTGAAAAAAGAAGAGAAACTTGAATTTTCTATAACTATAGTTGTTGTTAATTGGAACTAATTCCAGTGAAGTCAATGGAGTGACACTGTATAAACCTGGTGATTCTACTGTCACAAGTTTTTTAGTGAGAAGAATTTTGCCCAGTTATAACACCCTTACTTGAATTGAAAAGCACCTGTCTGTACAAGTATTCCCACTGGTTGTCTTTTAGTTCCAAAAGCATGATCTACAGTATGTGACAAATGAGAAAGAGGCGTGAAATAAGCCTGAGTATTATGCATTGCACCTAGGCCATTTAGACAGGTAGGAGGATTAGTTTATATGAATGGATTCTTATTCAGAAGTTGCCTATTTTATTGCGACCTGTTTGGTGGGAAAGACAGCAAAGGGATCTCATAATAACAGACTTTCTGATGAGATTTCCAATACTTCCTGGGTTTAATTTTAATACTTTTCTCTCACATTTTCACCTCTAGTCTTGAATTAAACCTCAGCGTGCAAACAATAATAAAAAATAGTAAAGAACAGACTTCAGTGTTTGTGTGCATGTGTGTGTGTGTGAGAGAGAGAGAGGCCTCTTTCCTGCACATAGAGGGAATCCCAGACACTAACTAAGGAAACTATGTACGCATACCTGAATGTGATATAGGAGCCACTTGACAATTGGGTAGTGGAACATTACCTGAAAGACACCAAAACAAAGAAACGCATGTTGGAAACTTCTGAAACCCAAGAATATTTTGATTATACAACATGTCCCTGAACCAGCAACCATCACCATATAAATGTTATGAATCATGAAAATACTACCAGCAGTGCTTCCAGTGACATTATAGACAAGAATTCTATTTTGTTGTTTTTTTTAAATAAACCTAAGGTCTTGCCTGCATGGTAGGGTAGTGCACTCTATGCGGTTATGGTTTCCTAAGTGTACTAACATGTTGCACATTAATTGGTCTGTGTAGACCTTGCTGGTGTGCTTTAACATAATGCTGTTTGAAACTGTGCTATGTTAAAGCACACCAACAAGGTCTACATGGACCGGTTAACTCACAACATATTAGTACACTTTAGAAATCAAACTCCTGTAGACCACATGACCCCACTGTGCCCTAAGAATAGTTTATCTGAAGTGATCCTAAACAGTAAACATCATGTATAATTCTGATTCAAGTCAGAAGATATTTTGATTTTTGGTTGATGGAATTCATGTAAAACCCTACCGAGCTTTGCCACCAAGAACCTGTATTTTTTTCCTCAAAGAAAAGCTTTAGTATCTATGAAATAACAATCATATTAATTTTTCAAGTAGATAATTGGAAGATACCCTGGATGAAACAATAAAATTACCAGTCATTTAGCAGTTAGCTGCTAATTTGCAAACTAAAAGGTTTCAAAAGTTGTTGATTACACCAATATGATCTCTCTTAGTACTACAAATTCAATTAATTTCAATATTCCAAGAGTTGAGCATGGGTTGAGCACTCCCATGGGGAGCTGACCGTTCACATGAGAAGCTGACAGCTCTTAGATTGGGATAGTTGGAGAATTAATTGCTCCTTTTTTTTTCTTTTTCTTTTGTTGTTGTTGCACACTTCCACTCTTTCCCTCTCTTGCTTTCTCTCCTTCCTGGCATCTTGTAGTAAGAAGGTTCTCTGTCTTTGTGCATCCCCTTTGCCCATACGGTGCGTGTGAGAGTTAAGCTATATTTTAGTAGACATATAGAAGACTCCTGGTAGGTCAGGGAGTGTGAAACCAGAATGAGTGGTGAAACTTCAATGGGAACAAATCAGATTTTTAAAGTTGAGGAGCTAGCCATCAATGTTTAAGGTACCTTACAATTTGTGTGTTTAGGAGTTATGCCAGCACTCTGGTATGGCTAAAGGAAAATCCTATTTCCCTGTGTGGTGGGCTATGCAACAGGGGCACAGACCTTTAATTTACTGCCCCCACATGCTGGAATGATAATTCCATGTAGAAGAAGGCAGTACTTGTACACTATTATTTTTTCATATTTTTTTCCACCAGCTTCCATTCCCAATCATGTTTCCAGGATGTCTTTGAAAAAAAAAAGAGTGTTTATCTGTTTAGAAATCTGCATACCAACAAAACACTAGCTGAGGGCTCCACTTGAATGAATGCTATAGTCAGTTGACCATTCATTGATTTGCAGCACAAAATATCAGTTCCCTTTCAGCTGGTGATCAGTATGTAATCCTGGTAGACAACTAAGTGTTCTCCTCTTTTTTCCACATGATTATATATATTATATATATTTTGTCTTGTTATTCTGCATTCGGTATTTAAAATCTGCAAATCGGTGGAGAAGATCAGGGACAAAGATGATTTTTTTAAAGCATCCATCAGTGCTGATCATGCAAAGAATTGGGCAGAAACTTATTGTACAACCAGCTACAGTGGAAATAACTCATCCTCTTTTCAAAAGGCTGTTTGTAATAGCCCAAGAGGCTCGGGTTAATGTTCTCTATCTTTCTTTCCTCAGACTTTATTCTTTTCCTGCACAATTTGTGAGAATATTTCCTTCCTATTCTCCCTCCTGGCCATGGAATGACTATCAATGGACACACATACCTCACACTTGCTGCCCTAAAACAGCACAATTCTATGGTGTGCAGGAATGTACCCATAAGAGATTTTGTTCTAAATAGGAGTAAAAAAATAAGTAAACAAAGTAATGTACAAGGTAGTTAACCTCTATCTCTTGACTATCAAAAGATGAAATAAGCAACTAGTTTCCCCTATTTAGGGATTCTTATAACATCAGATGGAAGATGTGATAAAGAAATCAAAAGAACGGAAGGATACAGCTTTCAAAAAATGCTTTCAGCTACTTCCAAAGACCTCTGAGTTGTCAAAAACTAAAGCTACATGTCCACAGTAGAATCTGAAGTGCAATGTATGGTCAACTCTCCTCTACAGATGTGAGAACTGGACATTGAGAGGAAAAAGGACACTGAGAGATGACTCAGAGCATTTGAATTTCTGCATTACAGAAGAATGATAAAAATTAGCTAATAACCAAATCAGTGAATGATGAGGTGATGAGAAAAATGAATTTTAAAAGAACAAATTAAATTAATGGGCAGCAGGTTTAAAACAAATACAAGGAAGTTCTTCTTCACACAGTGCACCGTCAACCTGTGGAACTCCTTGCCTGAGGAGGTTGTGAAGGCTAGGACTATAACAGGGTTTAAAAGAGAACGAGATAAATTCATGGAGGTTAAGTCCATTAATGGCTATTAGCCAGGATGGGTAAGGAATGGTGTCCGTAGCCTCTGTTTGTCAGAGGGTGGAGATGGATTGCAGGAGAGAGATCACTTGATCATTACGTGTTAGGTTCACTCCCTCTGGGGCACCTGGCATTGGCCACTTTGGTAGACAGGATACTGGGCTGGATGGACCTTTGGTCTGACCCAGTATGGCCATTCTTATGTTCTTATGTTCTTAACCCAATTACTTGAGACCTGAGGTAAGAGAATAACATGTCTCTGCAGACACATTGCTCACCTATCCCAGAGGAACTTGATTCCAGTACTCATACTATCAGGCAAGATCACAGACAAACTAGGAAGAGGAAGAAAGAGAGTCAGCTATGTCAGAAACATTGCCAAAGGTACTGGTATCCAAAGACGAGTGGAAGTTTTACAACTTTATCACTACTGTGAAAGATGATGGTGATGGTTGACAAACTCTGTATCAAAGATGTCACCTGAAGAAGAAGATGATGCATGAATAATTTACTCCCAGAATATTTAAGGTGGTTCCATTAATGTACAAGCAAATTCTGCTTTATAGCAATCCATGGAGTGTGAAAGCATTTGAGTGATTAGATAAAAGGCGGATTCTCCATTATGCAATCTCTTGCTCTGTCAAATAAGTTGTAAAGGGGATGAATCTGTTTTGTAATGAAGGAAAGCTTTCTGCTATTTTAATTATTTTCATCCTGCGTGAAAAATGTGCAAAACAGAAGTCTAGTGCAGAAGTCTTCAAATCTAGTGCAGCACTGTTTATAAAAATAGAATAATTTAAAAATGGTGAAACACTTCTATTGCCTGCTTCCTGGAAGATATTTGAAATATAAAAGCAGCAGTACTTTGTGATGGTTGAGAGAAGGGACATCCTAAGAATTAAGCTTTTTCTCTAGACAAAGACAAATATTTAGTATATTATCCTGAATGATATGACCTACAGATCCGTCCTCAGGGGAAAAGGGGTTCCAAGAAAAAATCTTTGGAAAAGATTTAGGGAAATATGAAGTTACCAGCAATGATTTTCAGAAATGATAGAGATTTTGAGTATCTTAATTTTCAGTTTCCAATTTGAAACATCTTAATTGGTCCTTACTTTCAGAGGTATTCAGTACTTTCTGAAAATCAGAGCCCTTAAAAATATTTCCAATGGGGCATCTGAAAATGTAGTCACTCAAGATTACTTTTTGATTCCCCAGCTATATTGCTTGATTGTGAAATATTTAGCCTATCAAAGTTGTGAAAAATGTGCTGTAGAGTTTTCAAAATCAACATCAGTTTGGTGGAAAATATAACCAAGACATCTATGGCTAATTCAGTTTATTTCAGTGGAATGTGGAACTCTTGGTAATTCGTAAGAGGAGACTTCATCAATAAGCTTCAGTGAAGGAAGCATTTTCCCATCAACAGATGCATCAGAATCTCCCATGATAATATCTAATAATAATTTCCTGTTCAACTTTCTCAGTGAATCCCAGTATTCTCAGAGTGCAGTAATTAGAAATGTTCTCAAGCACTTCATTTTAGAATATACTTGCATGTAACTGGCATTCCAGTTATAATTTAGTACTTTCCAAATGAGTCTAAACACTCAAAAATGTATCAGTCACAATTTTAGAAACATTTTTGGTCATTTGAGTCCTGTAGCAATTTTTAAATTCCAGGTTTTTAACTGCCTGGACAAGTCCCAGTGAATGAAGTTCACGCCATTTTGCTTTAGTAGCCACAAGTACCCAGACCAGAAGATTCTACCTGATCATCAGTAGCTAGCATCTCAGCTGTAGCTTGAGCTAATCTATTTAAGCAATGGGGCACTGAGGATTGGTGAGCCTCCCATCCAGGCATCCTTTCTCTATGCATCACCTAGGAATGTCTGCCTCTTGCTAGTCCTTAAAAAAAGTTCTGGCCAAAAAGGACCCAGGTCAATCTGCAGTCCAACACCAGTATGTTATTTCTTCCCATGACACCAGATTTTCCAACTTCACTGCAGAAATAACTGTAAAACCTGTTTAATCAGAATGCTGAACAATTGGAGAGAAGGTATTGCAGTTATGAATTAAGGAAGGTTCATGGGGCTTCATGTTTAGCACACATCAATCTGGAAAGTGTTTCAGCCTCTCAAGCAAATTGTTCAGTCACCTCTCATTTCTGATCACATAAACCCCATCCACCAATCAATCCTGCAACATTTGGTTGGTTTAGAAGATAGTTTGAGTAATGAGTAATATAGAAATGGCCACTATTTTGGCACTCCCATATCATGAGTGCGTTTGAACTTGCTTTGGCCTGTGAAGACTGTAGGAGTTTTGACTGTGAAACTAACAACTCAAGCTGTCTTTTTGTTATCTTTTCCTTTGGATAAGTGTTAATGAGTAAGTGTCATTATTTGTCATACTGGAAGCCCTTATTTAGTAAATACTTTGAAAGTTATTAAGTAAATTGGTGCCAGTTCTAGATACTTGAAGAGAAGTTTCCCTTCCCCTACTTCCAGCTTTTCCTTTACTTCCCTATAGAGATCTGCATAGCTGTTTTGCATCATATTCCTTTTACGTTAGTCCAGGACTCAAGTACTGAGTGAGCAACTCCATAACTTTTGCTTCTTAATCAGAATTCCCTGCAAACCCCCTCTCCATGTCAGAAGACTTTTGGCATTATCACTTTAGTCTCTCTGCTATAGGAGACCTCAGGGTATAAGTCTCTCACTGTCAGCATCATCAAACTGTAGTAACAGCATCAGAGAATGTGGAGGCAGCATTGTCCCACTGAACAGGGACAGCAGCAAGGTCCCGGCATAAGTTTATTGTTTAATGCTTAGCCCTTACTGCTACTTTGATACCTTTGTGAAGATCTAATAGGTGCTTTACTGGGGTTTGTTTGTTTTGTGCTCAGCACCTAAAATAATCTGATGATGTATTTGGTCTGCTGCCTCACTTGTGTAACCCCTTGTTGATTCCTGTTGGGTTTGCTGGGCAAAGACTTGTACTAATAATGTCACATGACTTCTATCGGCAGCTATCAGAAATGGTTTCAAAATCCAGGAGCATGACCAATTATGCCAATAAAGTATACTTAATTTTTAGATATGCTAAGTTTTAGTTATGATAAGACTACTTAATGGGAAAGAACAGGCTTTTGCCAGTGAAAGTGAATTGTTGAGTGAACTATAACTTTACTAGATTGAAAGCAAAACTAATGTAAAAAAAGTATGAATTATCAGATGCAAATATATATCCACTTTTCTGTCATCCTTCAATCTCTCTATCAAGGCAATGAGTCCTTGGAAAGAAATATACAAAATAAATGTCTGTTGTGCAGCAAGATGTTCTCTAATTTACTTCCTTGTGTTTAAAAATGATGCCAGTGTAGCACTTTGGTGTAGATATGATTTAAAGCCATTGACATGACAGATTGAAAACTTTAAAATGTAGCATGAATAATACACAGTAAATTTATGTTGGGATGCTTTTATTCACTAGGGAGCCCTGAATAAGTTAATAAGTTAACAGTTCTAGCAGCCACAACTTGTGTATACAAGAGAATAATTTGTATTTTTTCAGTTCTCATAGAAAATGTACTGGTATATATATCCAGCTAGTGTGTGGGTTGGTTTGTGTGTGTGTGTGTGAAACAGTGTAGTTTATTAACATTTAGCATATCATCTCTAAATGGAGCTTGCTGCAATTTGAGATGTGCCCTGCAAGGAGCTAATGAGCAAACTCCTGCCTGATATTGACCATTAATCAGGCATAAGAGTATCTAGGATCAGGACCCATTGCCAAATATAGAAAGCTCATACAGACTTCAATGAAACATGATATGTGAACAAATTTGTCTAATTGTATATCCATCCTATGAACAATTTCCCACTAAAACACTTAATTATCTACAGTACAGAAGCAATGCATCAGTCCCAGAATCCGTTAGAGGCTTTTGTTTTGTTGTAACCCATTTACCGTAAGTAATAAATTGAAGGAAGCATTATTATGTTTTCTTGCCAGTGTTCCTGTTTTAATTGGTCTTGTATACTGAAGCCAAAGTCTGAGTATTGGCTAGAGTAACTGAGCAATTGGCTACACATTTAGAAATAGCTGTCATTGTGTGAACTGGTTTCTTTTGGGGGGAAGAGGGAAGAGCCTCAAGACTTTGTGTAATAAAGGGTCACCTTTGCACTCTAGTAAAACAAGAAAATCAATAATTGCTAATACAGAAAAGTATTTTTACTCTGTGCTCAATACTGATAATATAGCCAGTGTGAGATTTTTTAAAATCATGCAAGAAACTTTTCTAGAAACAACAACACAAAGTCTGTTATGACACAAAACAGAAAATAGCTTGAAAAAGTATTGCTGTTACTCACTGCAAAAAATTATTTGTGCAAAGATTAGATGCCTTGGCCTTGAGAGAGAGACAAGCAAATTGAGTGGTTTTCCTAAGACGCATTCTTGTAGAACTGTTGTGCGTGTTTTTTTTTAATTCTTCCTGTTGACAGTACAGATCTGTAGTATATTGTTGGATCTGCTGTGTGATAACACAACAAAGCTTACTTTATGTTCTCAGAAGTGCTATTTATACATTGTAGCATTTTTCAAAGTATTGCTTTGGTGTTCTTCTATTGTCTTTAAAAAGACAAGATAGCCTACCTCAAAATAAAACTATAAAATAAATGCAGCAGTCATTATTAGCAGAATCCAAGCATGAAATTTTGAAACACAAAGCAGTATCAAAAATATGAAGTTTATTGACAATAAAAATATCTTGTTCTGAGTTCATGTAAGTCAATTTTCAAACAAAGTGCAATATCTTGTAGATGGTGAATAAGGTCCAAAGTCCATCACTTATGGTGGAAGAAAACAAAAACTGCTCAAGAGTTTGCATGAGCATGATAACCACAGTGGATAGTGAGGGACAGCCCTGGGAGTGGGCATAAGCTCAAGCCATGTGTGGGTATCTTTTGAAGATCTCCACTATAGTGAGAAAAAGGAATGTAGGCTTTGAGCAGAATTCCACAATGGAAGACATAAACACTGGAGGTAGGGGGCTAAGCAACAGTAATTTTTTTAAGCAACTATCCACCAAAGTTAAATAATATAACTGTATTCATACAGTGAAACCTTTCTTCATATGGTCTTACTCAGGGATTCTTCTGACATTGATGCCAATCCATTGTTCTCAGCCAGAAGCTGAAGTGAAATTTACTCATAGCTGAGAATTAGTGAAACTAGCACAAAGGAGTATGTACTCGGCAGCAACGCAAGCACTTGTTACCCTTAACAAGTAAAAAAAAGATGGTTTCAAATGTTAATGATGATGTATTTTGGATATACAGTGGTTGTCGTAATAAGTCATCGGTTACGACCTGTTTTTTACTTATATTTGGAAATATGAAAATGCTATGCTATTTCACACACATTGTAACTCTTGGCAAAAGTTAACTCTTCATAGCAACAATTCTGTGTGTGTGTGTGTGTGTACAATGCACATCAGTTTTATTTCCTACATCACATTCTGGTCCTTTACATAAAATCAGAAAAAAATATGGTAGCTGTTGTTAAATGTTGACTTTTAATGATGATCACTGAGTATTAATATGTATATAACATTGTTTAAACATCAGGAAAAATAAGGCCAATAAATTCTCTATAATGTTTTTAAAACTTAATTTAATAGAAGAAAAATGATTTTTTTACAGTTAGATTTATTACTGTCATGAGTTTATGACTCATCAGCTAATTTCTTCAAAGCATGTTGGGTCAGAGATGATGAAGAATCTACATTGGCTATCCAGATATTGGTTGGAATGGTCAGAAGTGGCACAACCTCCAACAATCAAACATGGGAAACAATTTAATTTGAGTGTAGATAAGGATTCAGAATTCATGGAGAAATCAAGTTCAGCCCTGGGATGCTTATATTTTTGGGTGCAGGCAAAAAGGGTGTCTAATCTTAAAAATATTTGCTCTTTGAATACCATCTGTTTCATTCTCTTCTATAGCAAAGTTCTGCTGCTCCCTTTTCAAACAACAGTTGCTGCTAGTAGTAACAGTAAAAGCAAATGTTGACAGTTGCGGTGTCATAGACCTATTGTTCTTTTATTTCAAAAGAAATCATATGTTTCATTGATAACATATTTCTACTATTCACAAAACGCACTGGCTACACAATAGTGTCTTTCTGTGGGACGGTGTGGTTAGAGGTGCAGTCTTCTGTTTAAAACATATAAATGCCCCTTAAATCTCTCTCTAGCTAGCTATCTTAAAGACGTTTGAGGGTCCGTAATAATATTTTAAAGGAGTCAGGAATAACTCCTGTTTCTCAGTTGGAAATATCTTCTCAGTATAAACAGATTTTTATGTCCAAGACTCAGCTATGTCTATACTGCACACCATTTGCACTGGTGTGTAAGGTATGTGTAGCTACAGGGAAAACCAGGCTGGTGTCCACGCTGTGGTGTGCAGCTACACACATCAGTGAAAGACTCGGCAGGGTGGATGCAGTGGGGAAAGACTCCGGATGCAGGGGGAAGCTGCCAGAGCAAGGAAAGCCTCGGGCAGCTCGCTGCTGCAGGATCCTTTCCTTGGGACAGGGAGAGGCTCCAGCAGGTCTCTGCAGTGGGGAAAAGTTCCAGCAGCTGGGAGCTGCCAGAGCCTTTCCCAGCTGCTTCCCCACTGCCAGACTCTTTTCCCTGCTGCTGGACCCTTTACCTGTGTCAGTAAAAGGCTCCAGCAGCAAGGAAACAGCAAGACTTTACGCTGCAAAAAAATAGTAATGTAGATGGGGGAGGTACCACTTGGGCCAGAAGAGAACCGTGTAGTACATAGTCAGGTACATGCCCAGGATTCAGGCATGTCGTTATTCACCTAAGCAGTTCCTTACTATCTACACTGTTATTTATACCCATTTGCGGGGAGGAGGGGAGTGTTATAGTGTATGTATGCTACACGCTGCTGTAGAGAGGGCAGTGTAGACATATGTTCAGAAGGATAGATTCACAAAGGAACTTAGTGCCTAGACAATCCTTGGGATTCGCAAAGCCTGAGTTTGGCATCTAGGTTCCCTATACCATGAATGGGGAGAGTGAGGCACTTCATAATGGGATTTACAAAAGCCAGCTCACTGGGAGGCTCCTCACCTAAACTAGCTGGCATTGCTAAGCCCTACCCTTCTCTTGGAGATAGGTACCTAGGTCTGGGGCTGCAGGGAGATGCCTCCCTCTACTTGGGATTCACAGCTGCAAACCCTCTCTGGGTATTAGGCACCTTCACTGTTTTAGCAAGAAGTGTGGGTGGGGTGGGGGGAAGAAGAGAGAAGCTTCCTCATAACTTTTAGATCAGTGGTTGGGTACTTACCTGGGTTGTGAGAGACCCTTGTCCAATCCCCCCCTGCATTTGAGGGTGAGCAGGGATTTGAACAGGGATCTGCCACCTCTCGGGTGAGTGCCACAGCCAACAGGGCTATAGGATATTCTGACTTGGGCTAGAGAGAAAGAGAATGAGAATGACTCTGTAGCTGATTGTTAGAGCTAGTGCCCCGCAACCTGACCCAAACCTAATCGGACTTGACTACCAGTGTCAGGGCCAGATCGGGTGGGAAAACCATCACATCTTCTCGGGCTTGGTTCAGGTCTGCTCTCCTCATCCTGTCCAGGTAGTCAGTTTGGTGGCAGCTGCACACCCCACTTCTGCCAGCCACTACCACCTTGCCATACTGTGTGCGCTGTGGAGTGAGTGTGCTGAGAAATCACAGCACCTATCGCTCTGCAGCGCACACACAGTGCAGCAGGGAGTGGCAGATGGCCGGAGCGGGGCTCACAACAGCTGGCACATACAGAAGCTGCCAGCACAGCATGGCTACCACTGTGCTGACCTCACAGGCAGGAGGTGGTGGCGGTGCTGACTCGGGTTTGGGGGAAGCATCAAGTCAGAAAATGACTTGACCCTCTTGGGCTCAGGTTGGGTTGTGTGGACTTGGGTCCAGTTTAAGTCTGAATCGGGCCTAAAATTTAGTCTTGAGCATACCTCTAGTACTCACCTAGGAGCTGTGGGAGACACCATCCAGGCCCACTGCTCTAAAGACTTCTTGTATTTATTATCCTCAGTGGAACAGCTTTATCAGCAGAGACTGAGGGAGCCCCACATCAGAATATCCCCTATCCCAATGGTTAGGGCACCCACTTCACTAGTGGCAGATGCCTGTTCAAATTCCTCTTTCCCCTCAATCAGAGGGGGGACTTGAACTGGGGTCTCCCACATCTAAGGTGAGTACCCTCCCTTCTGGGCTAACAGTTATGAGGGAGCGTGTCCTCCCTGTCCCAATGCTTTGTGTAAGCTCACCTATAGGGGCCCGATCCTGTAAATGAACTCTGGGCTCACTTATCAGATTGAGCCCTGCAGGTGAGTTAGATGGAGGAAGGTCTATCTTCTCCTGCTTTGTTCATCACACTGAGGGTAGGCATCGGGACACCTGGCATAGGGTTGCAGTGTGCATGCGTAGAGGCAGAAACATAAGCATGGAGGGAATTTTTGTTGCAAAAATTTAAGCACTGAGTGATTCTTAGTCACCTACATGGTTCAGGGGCAGCTGTGTGAGGATTTTGTGAACCCCAGTGGGAACTGATTCTGGAATTTAGGTGCCTAAAGTGGCAGGTAGGTGCTTAACTCCTTTTGTGAATCTAGTCCTGAGTGAACAATTATATTTTCAGCATTAAGCTATCTAATTTGCCCACATATTTACTGCTTTACCACTATGGTACCTAGAATAATGCATACATTTAGAAAACACTATGTGATAACCTGAGTGTGAAGTACAAAAGGCATTACTACAACAGGTACAATACAACAGGAGAGAAGTAATATATAGTTGGATTCCAATTTTCATGGAAGATGCTGTGACAACTTGGTATTCTCTTTCTAGAACAGAAAATGGTAGAGCAAAAACATCTTTTGTTAATTTCAGTTGTTTATTTTTAAAAATCTGCTTTATTGTAAAGTGTTCATTAAAGAACAATGCAAACCAAAACCATCCAGTTAACTCAGAATGACATTCCAGGAGCTGAAATAGTAACCTATTATAAATTTATGAGATGGAAATTTTTGAAAATTCTTAAATTTCGCTAAAAAATTGCATAAAGTCAGAGTAACATTCTGGATGAGGAATGTGTGAATTGCATAATAAACTTGCTAGGTATGGTGAATATCAGTGCTATTTATCAGCTCAGGGATATTGAGACTCCAGTCTCTGTGTTTGCTATTTTCAACAATGCTCACAGCAGTCACCTGCACCTCTGAGTGCTGACCAGTGTTCCTAACTCTGCCTTCCTTGACCAGCCAGCAGGGACAAAGTAGGCCAGAAACCGACATCAACTAATCAACCAGAGCACCCTGGTTCAATGGCCTTATGCACCACTGACCTAACTTCAAGAGGCCCATTTTCCTCCAGTGGTATGTCAGGCTGCTTTTCCATACCTACCCAACAGCGGTTGGGCAGTAAAAGGCTCTACTGCTGCTGGTAATGTAGTAACTAGGGAAACACCAGGTTAGGGCACTCTGTGCCATGTCAAGCACTAGTTAACATGAAGGCAGCAGAGAATAAGTTAAGTGGGTCAGAATAAGGTATAAAATGCTTAGATTTGATAGGCACAGAGCATCTTGGACTTCTGAAAAGGGAAACTGCCTTTTCAACCTATTAGCATCCTTAGAGATCGTCACTATGATAATGGACAAAGGAGAACCAGTCAGCAAAATATAACTGGACTTCCAAAAAAGCCTTTTAATAAACTCCTTAATAAAAGGTTATGATGGAAATTAAGTAGTCATAAATTTAGAGGAAGAACACTTTTGTGGGTTATAAACTGATTAAAAGAGAGAAAATAAGGAATGGAAATAATTGGTCAATTTCAGTATGGAAGGAGGATGTTATACATTGTGTTTTGGTACCAGACTTGTTTCTGCCAGTCCACTTTTGTGGGCCCTATTTTCCTGTGCTGAATGCCTGTGACCTGGCCCTATGTGTGTATTGTGTGCACATACATTATACTTATTTACTGCATACTGTTTTATTTTAACACCATGCCTTTTCTCAGAATCTGAAATGATCGGAAGGCCTTGGGCTGATAGACAGATGTAGGGTATTATCCATAGCAGCCAAGTATTTCCAGGAAATCTCTGGGGAATTTTTACATTTAAGTAGTTACATGTAAAGATGCAACCTTAATAATGAAATGGAGGTATGTCAGCAAATATCTGAAGCTTCAAAAGTAGGGGAAAAGTTGGCCAAAAATAACAGATAAAGAAAAAATGGGGTGCACATAGGTCTTGACAGAGACTTGTATACCACAAAAACCATAATAAATTTAATTGAGAAACTTTGATAATGTTGCAGGAAAAAACTAAACATGAAGCTTGGTAGCTCTTATTTTGTATGGTTTAGCAGATTATAGAGAGAGAAACAGCATAAAGAAAGGAATAAACTGTGCTACCCTTTATTTCAGTTTTAATATTACTAATTTTTGCTGTGTGGAAGTATGCAAGTATGAATAGAATGCATTGAAACATACATTTGTTAAACATCTATTGTTTTCCTTAGATACTATGTTGGGCCTTACCAAATCCACAGCCATGAAAAACGCGTCACAGACCGTGAAATCTGGTCTTTTGTGTGCATTTACCCTCTGCTATACAGATTTCACAGAGGAGACCAGCATTTGTCAAACTGGGGGTCCTGACCCAAAAGGAAGTTGCAGGGGGGTCTCAAGGTTCTTTTGGGTGGGGGGGTCACAGTATTGCCACCCTTACTTCTGTGCTGCCTTCAGAGCTGGGCAGCTGGCCAGGCACTCATCTCTGAAGGCAGCACCCCACCAGCAGCAGGGCAGAAGTAGGGGTGGCAATATCATACCATGCCATGCCATCCTTACTTCTGCACTGCTGCCTTCAGAGCTGAGCAGCCAGAGAGTGGCAGCTGCTGACTGAGGACCCAGCTCTGTAGGCAGCAGCGCAGAAAAAAGGGTGGCAATACCATAACATGCCATCCTTACTTCTGTGCTGCTGCTGGAGGTGGCTCTGCCTTCAGTGCTGGGCTCCTGGCCAGCAGCCACAGCTCTCCAGCTGCCCAGCTCTGAAGTCAGCGCTGCCACTAGCAGCAGTGCAGAAGTAAGGGTAGCAACACCACAACACCCCCTACAATAACCTTGTGTCCCCCACACAATTCTTTTTTGGGTCAGGATCTCTACAGCTACAACACTGTGAAATTTCAGATTTAAATAGCTGAAATCATGAAATTTACGATCTTTAAAATCCTACGATGGTGAATTTGACCAAAATGGACCGTGAATTTGGTAATATGTGTATCTACATTCATGAGGTTTTGACGTCTAATATAGGATACACTCAGTATATCTAGGCATATTAACATATATTTTAGGTTAAGGAGCATTTTTCTTTTGATAACACAGTGATTCCAAGCTTCTAAATGACATACAAGCATGTATAAGTATATTTGTGTGTGTGTGCAAAACACACACATTAAATATAAAATACTTGATTTTTTTCTTTAAATATACAAATTAAATGCAATAATGTTATGTTCAGTAATGCCATGTCTTCAGTGCAAAGAAAGCCAGAAATAAGATTAAGATTCCTACATCAAAGATAATTTGGATGCTTTGGACAAGATTGTTACTTATCTTGAGTCAGTCATCACTATGGCCCTGTATGGCTTGCCTGAATCAGAGCACAAGGTGTGGAGACAGGCAGACTCTGTGGGTATGCTGCTACTCATGGTTTGCAAGAGGTCAGGGTCCGGTAGGGAATGGGTGGAGCTTTGAGTGCGTCAGCTGGTGGAACTGTGTGAGTACAAGAGGAAATCTATGCTACCCCCTGTAAAAGATTGAAGACATTTCTCTTGTCCCCCCACCCTTCCCACTCTCACACCAGCTAGCAGCAAGGGAGGAGCTAAGGGAAGAATTGTTGAAAAAAGCATGAACAGAAAATACTGCCTGTTTGCAGTGTGGCTGAGTTAACATTGTTGTAGATACTTTGATTTTACTTTATCATATCCTGCCTTTGCTTTCTCTTTCAAGAGTGCAAATGCTTAGGCACAGAAGAAACAACGCATGTGTAGTTCCACTGGCGACTATAAATAAAGTTACTCACAAGTGATTGAAGGATTGGGTCCTTAATGTTTCATGTGTATTTCATTTTATTTATACTTAATAGACAAAATATATGGTTGAGAAATCAAACATTCATAAATCAGGACATTCCAAAATTTAAGAAATTAAATCCCAGCCCTATGGTAGTCAGTATGAGTGTTCCCATTGATTTCAACAGGGCCAGATTTCACCCAAGATTTCTCCTCTGTCTCACCACTGTATTGTATATATGGATCCTGTATATTTAGTGATCTAAAGTAAATAAAAGAATAACTCACTAGGTTTAATTTAACAAGAAAATATGCACAAAACAGCAGGAAAAATGTCTTAGTAGAAATTTAAGCTTTTGGATTTTTGGATGTTTGGCACTAGATTGTACTTTTCATCTCCCCTATTTTTATATGGAATATTGCTAATAAGTTGCAGTGTATCCTTATTAAGTTGATTTGACTTAAACTTATATGTACATAACCAAGACAGAAGATTCCTTAAAGGAAGAAGTATCTGTAACAAATACATCATTAACTGAGGAAGACCAAATGAATATGTCCTGTCCAAATATAATGAAAGCTGTCCTAAACTGAAGTATCCTTTATGAAGGCAGAGAGGCAACTAACAGAAAATTCCAATACAAAGTTTTATAAAAAATGTAATCTTGAAACTTACCTAAATTTTTAAACTCCTGAAACAATTTTCTTCATACTTGTTGTGCTTTGTTTAATGCACACTGTAAAACAAGCCAAGTTTTAAGTTTCTGGCTCCAATTGTGAAGAAAAGTTCAGTCAGAACACATAGGGGGAAATTGATTTTTTTCATGATCACCTGCTCAAAAATGGCTAAACCAATCTTACTCATACTTAAAAAAGTCATCTTTGGGCTAAGATAAAGAATCTAAAATTTCAGCCCCTAAGGAATTGATTGAGAAAGCTCTGAGCAACTGAAAGTGGATGATAGAAACCAATGTAAACTTCAAAACCAGACTAATATATATTGTATATATAAAATAGCCTGTAAAGATATGTGAATAACATGTCATTTATAATTTCTCATTAGCCTTATACAGGTAAAAATGTTTAGAAACCCTAAACAATATGGTATTCAAAATATAGAACTTCCAGTTTAAAGCAGATTAATTTTTAACAAGAATTCCTATGCAGTAGGCAAATAGTTCCCACATTCCATTGTGATTGACAAGCCTGACATATGGAATAGTTCACAAATTCCCAGGTGACTGACAGATGGAGAATAGAAAGGCGGATAAAGTTGCCTAGAGAGCTGAGGACGATTTCATATTCAGCGGTTTTGATCAAAAGGATTCCAGATCTCACACTAAATTTAGCACCGCTGGCAATTAGCGCATGATTTATTCAGTCCTTTCATTTGCTGGTTGACAAATGGAAAACAAGCACAAAATTAAAAATAAGTTTATTTCCAGCATTTCGGATATTTAAAATGTGTGTGTCTTTGTTTGCACATAAATTAACATGAGATGAATTTATAGTGAGATTAAATCTGAAATGGAGATTCAAGCAATAAATAAGAGCTTTTTTATGTATCTTTCAGGCAGAACAGGTGTTTGAATTAAGAAATACTAATATGTTTATCAGCATGGCTCCACCCTTAGCATTAGGGAGTTGATGCTTCCCTAAATTTAGAGTAATCATTCCATAATTTAGGATTCTTTCATGAACCTCCAGCATAGGTGACCATCTGTAAGACAATACCAATGCTTTTTAGACCAAATTATAATTAAACAAATGAAGACCTATCCCCATGTTTTCTGAACTGAAATGAAGTGTTGTATTCTCTGACTGATATGCACATGTAATTCTTACAAATGGCAATAATGCATGGACATCAAAGGGGGATATTCCCCATAATGTATAATGTCTTATTTGTTCATAAATATAGGTACAACTTTTCATATATCACAGTAAAACTACACTCAACAAAATCCCTGTTTCCAATTTCTGTACTCGTCTTTAGGTGAAGAACAAATGACTCCAAAAGGACAGGTTTATGCAAACCTACTCTTGTGTTATCCAGGGGTAGAATAAGAAAGCATTTAATTCAGAATTGGAGGGTATAGTCGCATGAACATATAATAGCCACTCCTCAAAAGAAACTGAAAATCAGGGAGTTTCATACACATGGTAAAATGTATAAAATGAACAATAACCAACTCTATATATTGTGAAAGGCAAGATGGTTATTTCTAAAAATACCCCTGATTTCAGTGAGTGCGTTTGCTCCTGTTCCAAGGAATAATATTGGCAATTTGGTATGGTGTCGGATACATATATTCAAAATATAAATATAATGCTGAACAATGTTAAGGATTTGAATCACCAGGGCACTCCACCGCCTTTAGAACTGATAAGGTATTAAGGTATCTTCTGTTGGTATTAAGCTTCTTTTGAATAGAAAAAACAATCAGTGTATTTGCCAAACGGATGGAAAGAATTGATTGTAAACATTTAAAATCAAAAGTAAAAAGGGGACAATGGTATGCTACGTATTAGGGATAAGGTCCAGTCATTTGTAGGGTTCTGACATTTAATTTGTTCTTATTTTCTATTCAGAACCAGAACTGTTTTTTCGCTTTGGTTGTTTTGTTTTTGTTTTTAAAGCGTTAAGACCATGTAAATAGTAACAGGACAAAATACAGTGTTAGGCTTTAATTACTGCTAAACTAACCTGGCGGGCTGAGAAAACTGATTTTCCAGAGACTACGGAAGACTACTCAGATTAAGGCTGAGCTCAGATTTTAGCCCACAGATATGGGAAATCAGTGGGTTAACAGAACACTAGCACAGCCCTACCTGAGGAACACGACATATTTAGTGGTTCAGTGCTCATTCTTTCCCCACGTCTACCTTTTTTCCCTTCTCTTTCCCCCTCCTCTTTCTCCTCCTTTCCCCTTTTTCCCCCTGTAGCTCAGTATTGCTCTTTTTTTTCCTCCCCTAGATACTGCTTCCCAGCAGCAGCTCCAAGTCAATTCCCAGTTAAGCAATCTGAGTAGTCATGTTTTTATTTTCATATACAGAGCTCTCCGTGCACTACCCTCACAATGGAGTAAAAATGGTGCCAATCCGTAAATACAGGGACCTGAGGCCTTTTCTTGGCCTCTGAAGGATGCTAATTAAGCTTACCAGCCCCTCCATTTCCATTTATTTTATTTTTCAAAAATACCACTGTATTCCCAATGTTTCCAATACAGATAACCACTGGATTAACAGGAGGAATAATATCAAAAAGATAAATCACCCTTTCCCATGGGAGGAGATAAGTGAAGGGCTAAAGGGAACAATATCTCTACAAGGTTCTCCCCAGTCATTCTAGGAAGGTGGGCTTTGCATATTTCAAGGTTAAAGTCTGTTAAAACATCAGCATTCCCAGTCGTCACTGACATTTAGGTTTATGGTCTCTCCTCACCCCACATTCAAATATTAAAAGACCGAATGTACGTGAGTTACAGGGGCCCAAAAATATCTTACATTTTTAAAAAAGAATTTTTCACTTTTGCTCCTCTTAGGAAGTTAGAGGAGTGGGGTTTATGCATGGAGAAAAGCTACATGTGCACATATATACACATGAGCACACACACACACTCACTTTTGAGAGCCTATGGGGATTTTTAATAGGCACAGCTTGCATTTGAGAGATGGAAGACCAACTTCCTGGTTCCTTCCCAAATGACTTGCTATAAGCAATCTTAATCCTCTTTTAAAATTACAGATTTATTTCTGGTTTCAGAGTAGCAGCCGTGTTAGTCTGTATTCGCAAAAAGAAAAGGAGTACTTGTGGCACCTTAGAGACTAACGAATTTATTAGATTTATTTCTGTCATAGATGCCAAGCATTTATCATTGATTATACCATTCCGAGCTAATGGAAATCTCAGCAGATATTTTCCAATGTGAAGGTCGAACCTGCTGCTGTAGTCTTCTTCTCTTTACTTCATTTTTTTTAGTTTCTACTTTAGGTCAGATTAGATCCCTGTCCTCTTTCCTCTGTTGTTTTTCACTCTCCTCTGGGTAGACTCTGGGAAGACAACACTGCATCAATTTCCTCGTGAGTCACATTTCCAAGGTTATCTTTTCAACGAGAAGGGCTAGAAATATATATTATTTTTTGTAATGTAACCTGAAGATCTGCACAACATGACTATTCCAGGCAGGTAGGAATTAGTCCATAGGCCAGATGTTTGACATTTCTGTCTTAATGTTACCAATGCTTCAAAATTATGTAACCATTGCTGTTATGTTACTAGTGTACCTCTGGCCTAGTACTATTGTGCTATTGTACAAGTAGTTGAGTGGGATTTTCAAGATGTTCAACTTTAGCTTATCTCTGTCTCACTGATATCAATGGGAGTTTTACTAAAATTGGATCACCGAGTCAAACCAATGACAAGCACTTTTGAAAATCCCTCCCCTCATGTATTGCTGCCAGCAAAACGATTGGGCTTCCTAACACAGCCACAAAATGGCTGCACATACATGTGTCCTATATAAAATAGATTTTACTCTTCTTGTCTTCTCTGTTAAGCACTGTGCATATTTGTAGTGCTGTATAAGCTAAAACCTGTCTGCCATCACTATCTGGAGTTTCTCTCCTCCAATTCCATCCTAGAGCCTCTCCAATTTAGCTGCTGCCCCTTGTACTCCACTGAAACAGTTCTGACAAAAGTCTCTAATAATTTCTTCCTAGCTGAAGCTTAGAACCAGTACTCCAACCTCATTCTCCTTGACCTATCAGCTGCCTTAGGCACCACTGACCATGCTCCACTTCTTGAAATCTTGTTCTCCCTTGACTTCCGGGACTCTGTCCACTCCTTGTTCTCCTCCTACCTCTCTAAATGCTCTTTCAGAGCATCCTCCTCAGCTCTCCAAATTTCTGTGAGAGTTCCAGGGCTCTGTCCTCTGTCCCCTTCTCATCTCCCTCTACATTTCATCTGTGGGTAATTTAATCTGAAAACACAAATTCAGCTATCATCTATATATTGATCACTCACAGATCTACCTATCCCTGTTCCAGACCGGTTTCCTTCTGTCCGAACTGAAATTTCAGCCTGTCTTCCTGACATCTCCTCGTGGATGTCTAGCCATCAGCTGAATCTCAACATGGGTAAAACAGTGCTCTGAAACTTCCCCACCCCTCCTAACTACTCCTTTCTTGATTATTGTGGACAACACCACCATCCTGCCTCTCGCTCAGGCCTGTAGCCTGGGCATCATCTTTGACGCTGACCTCTCTCTAGGTCCTCGCATCCAGACTATGTCTAAATCTTACCAATTCTTTCTGCATAAGATCTCTAAGATGTAGCCTTTCCTACCCGTCCACACTGATAAAACTCTTCACTAAGCTCTCATCATCTGACATCATGACTACTATAACATCCTTCTCTCTGGCGTTGTCTTGCCCCACTTATATCCATTCAGAATGATGCTGCAAAAATCATTTTCCTTGCCAGTCACGTTGACCATGTCACCCCTCTCTTTGCATCTCTCTGCTGGCTCCACCTTTTCTTCCACATCAATCATAAGATGCCTGTCTTCACTTTCCAGGCCCTTTACTGTGTGTCCCCACCCTATCTATCATCTCTCATTCACTATCTAATTGTTGACTTTCACCTCCAACTGGCAAACAGTGCCAGCCTACATCACCCCCTTATGTTTTCAAAGGGCACCTTCATGCTTTCATGCTGTCCTTGACACTTGGCATGAACATCCATGAAGCCAGCTAATTGTCCTCCTTCAAAACCCTCCTTAAAACTCTCACTGTCCTTTGATCTGATGCCTTCATAAAACTTGACAACACTTAGGCCACTGGTGTGCTGAGACCACTTCCCATCATGCTAGCTAATGTTGTCTCATTGTTTCCTTGTGCTCCCCTGTATCCATCTGTTGTCTTTTGCTATATATTTAGATGTTAAGCTCTTTGGGGGCAAGGAATGTCTTTTTGTTCTGTGTTTGTATGGCACCTAACCATGGGGTATTGTCCATAGCTAGGGTTCCTAGGTGCTACAGTAATGCAAATAAATAATAATAAATTAATAGTAGAGCTGTTTGAACAGTATTAGTTGAACCAAAGATGTGACAAATTTCAGGACTTTTTTTGTTTTGTTCATTTGTGAATCATTTCCATTAATACACTCCAGATTGCTGCTGATAATGTATAATATTTATCAGTACTTGCTGATCAGTTTGAATGGCTGAGATATTGAACTTTTACTAGAACTATTCATTGTTTGCAATTTGTGATATAATTATTCACATGGTATTGTTTAGAGCTGTGCAAATAACTGAGTTTTTGGTTCAGTGGCCAAATCAAAATATTTAAAATAAAATCAGTTTTGTGTCAACACAAAGATGTTGGGGGGGATTTTTGTTTGGTTGTTGTTTTTTGTTTGTTTGTTTTCCAAACTGGAAAGTTGCAAACATTTTATTTTGGCTCAAACTAGATATTTTGTTTGACCCCAAACAAAATGTTTAATTTTGAGGGGGGGTTTACCTTTTTAAAATTTGAAAATATCAAATTGAAATATTTGATGTTTGTAAATTTTGGAATTTTGTTGTGTTTTGTTTTGAACCATCACAACTGGGCAAATTCAACACAAGTTTGAAAAATGTTTTGATTAACCAGAATCTGCATTTTTAAACAAAAAGGTTTCACCTGAAAAATGTCGCCCAGTTCTAGCATTATTTCTGCTCCCTGACTGGATGCCTGAAACTTTCAGCTGAGATTAGGAGAATAATAAATAGCATGATTGCACCAATTAACGACAAATCAAATTTGAGTCACTTATTCATGAATCTGTCTTTCATTATTTGACGAGCTGAAGTTTATATCCATCACTCCTTTAGCCTCCACTGAATTTTCATTTCATCATAATGTTTGGTTAAAATCAAATCCTTTTTGGGGGCCAGCTTCTGCTCTCAATTGCATCAGTATAAATCTGGAAGAACTCCATTAAAGAGTCAATGGAGTTACTTTCCACTTATTTCAGTGTAACAAAGAGTGGAGTCTGAACCCTGTATATATGTTTCTGCCTCCTATATTAATTTTTATGATCTTTGTATTTGTTTACGGACAACATATAATTTTCCCTGAGTGGCCTTATCACTTTCTCTGTGAGTGTTGGGAGAAAGGCAGGGAGGGCTATTGCTTGACTTTTTTTTTTTTTTTTGCTCTTAGCCCTTTTATTTTTCTTTTTAGAGAGTATATTATGGGTTTAACTACTTAATATTATTTCCTCCCTGTCCACCCATCTGTTTATTTTAGTTGCTTCTTCCTCTCTGCTGGCTTCTGTATAGACTCTGCCCATATGCCTGCTAGGAATGTGAATGAATATGAATAACAAACACTGAAATGCACAAATAACATATTTGGAATTCTGTTTCAAAATCTGTATATCATGGATATTTCAGGTCATATCTGTTTCTCAGTATATAAAATATTTTCTATTTTGATTGTCAGAGGTATGCAGATAGGAGCACCTCCATATGATGCCATGTAAGACAGTTTTTTAACATCACTAATGGATAAGTTTTGTGATAGCATGCTTTCTGCCCATGATATTTATTAAATATGAAACAGTGCAAACATAATGGCTACAGATCAATGTTCCTCCACCTAGGAACTTGCCTAGGGTGAATAATTCTGGAGAGGTGTACATGCTACACATTTGTACATGTGAAGCAAATACCACTTCAGAGCACCGTCTCTCCAAAGAGAATGGAGGACGGAGCCCAGAAATAGCCAAGTATTGAAGGTAATCAGGGTCATGCCAGAACAAATGACCAAGAAATAAGAAATTCTTTAGACCCAAGTCAAGATCCTCAACTGACGATGTGTGGTTCCATTGCCATGTTAATTGACATGGCCTTAGGTCCTCCTAGTCCTATATGTCTGAACAACAGGATTTATCCTAACATTCCTCAACTTCCAGGTTTATTTTGGAGTAGTTTGAATAAGCATCCACATGTTCAAATATTGTGATTGTCCCTATCTCTATATTTATATGTGGTTGGACCATGTTGGCGATGGTTATTGCATGCATTTACCAGTAGTGTTTCTATTATTGGACTGGTTTACTGAGTGATCTTACATGTAACTTGGGGATATTCAATACTGGATTTGCATGACTTTTGCTCTATCTCAGAGTGGTGTTTATAGTTGTAGAAACAGGGTAAGAATATTTTAATGAGAAAAAACAACTATTTCAGGTTAGGATTCACAGGCAAACAAAGGCAATTCTGGATGGCATTAACACATGTGCTTGCATGGAGTGTGAAATTTACTTCCCTTCTCTTTTGTATTGTCCAGTGTTTTTTTCAACAGAGTGTATGACTCAGTAATGTTTGACTCCACATAAAGAGAAAGCATGATCATGGGGAAGTAGGTCAGAAATTCTGCCCATGTGATTCTGTTCCTGTGCACATTTACCATTTTATTATAGTTTTTATGGATCATCATCATCATGACTCCTGTGTGCCATCTACATGTCATAGGAATCAGTAATGATTTGGATACAGTTTGGGATCCTGCTAGAGAAACAGTATAACATATCTCCTGCTACTGTACTCTGTGTGCATTTGGGACTGCGCTCGTTTGTCTGCTTGTTCTGCTTTCAGTGGTGCTGGAGCTGTTTGCCAATAAGTGAAGCAGAACTTTCTCTTTCTTGCCTGGCCCAAATCCTATCATTTACATCCCATGTTCCTTTTCTTTCATGCCAAGCTGATCAAAATGCTAGTATGTTGATAGTCTTTTGTTCGAATTTCATTGGGGAAACTGCATGGGCAAAACTAGAACTGGGTGAATAATGGATATTTGGTTGGCTGGCAATTCTGAAACATCAAAAATAAAGTTTTGTTTTGGGTCAAACCAAAAACTTTTTTTTCCCAAATTTTCAGCTTACTGAAATCAGAATTTCCTTTTAATCTGTAGCTAGTGATTTAAGTATGCTTCTGGGATGTTGGAGACCCAGTTCAATTCCTCCCTCTGCCTGATGTGGAGGAGGGATTTGAAGCTGGGTCTCCCACATTGCAGGAGAGCACCCTAATCCCAGGGCTAACTTTTATAAGACAGATCTTCCTTTCTACCCTGGCACTTTGTGAATTTAAAAATTAGAAGGAAAAATTTAGAGTTGGGTTGAAACTAAACGTTTCATTTCAACATTTCAGTTTTTTTATTCAGTCAAAACTATTCAGCTAATGCAACGTAAATTCACAAGTAGTTTTGGGGTGGTCTGAAACTGCCTTTTACAGCAAATAAACCTATTTTCCAAAAAAAAAATTGCCCAATTCTAGGCAAAACACTTGCAACTTGAAAAATACCTCAACTTATACTTTCAACCTACTAGTGGTCAGACTACTGACACCGGGGGGAAATCCTGACCCAAATGAAGTCAAAGACAAAAAGTCCCATTGATTTCAGTGGAGACAGGACTTCACCTTGTAAGGATGAGCATGTCCAGTGAATCAGCTTTGAGGAACTTGGGTAGAGAGGAGATGAGCAATAGCCACATCCAGCAGCGTAACAATATTCTGTTCTGACTCTGCTCGCCTACAATAGACAGAAGAAAAATTGTGAACAAGTTGTACATTACTTCCACTTAAGTTCATGAATACAAAATTTCGAGCCAAAGGTGGTTTCTCATTTCTTCAGGGTGAACAGAAAAGTAACATTTTGTGGATGCCACATTGCCTGTAACAAAATGGAAAGCTGAGCCAAGTTTTGTGAAAATATTTTTGTTCATTTTTGCACAGTTCTAAAATTAGCCACCTTAACTGAAAACTAAACTTAATGTATATGTAGATGTAAGTTGTTTTGATTTATTTATAAACAGTGAATATTTTGGAGAGTTGAATGGGTATTGCAAAAAAAAAGGGGGGGAGTCATGAATATTCACTCCAGTTTAGAAATGGGTTTCTTGTGTTCATGCCTCTTCTGTGTTCACTTTCTATGAACTTCCAAGTGATTGAGATTCGGTTTCCATGTATCAAACTCTATTGTATGAGAGTATTCAAGGATAATGAATTTAAAACAGATTAAATGAATCAAATACAACCTGTTCTCACCCTTTGTAATGAGACTAAGACTGCACACAAACATACAATCACTAGAGCTGGTAAAATTTTTCTGTTGGAATGTTTTTCCATTGGAAAATGTTGTTTTGTCAAAACTGAAACTTCCCATAGGAAAGTGTTAGTTTTCACCAAATTTCATGTTGGCAGGGGAGAGTTGAAAACAAGCATTTTTATAAGGTCAGAGCATTCTGTTTTGACAATTACAGAATGGAGGGTTTTGATTTTTCATTTTTAAACGATTTTTCATGTTTTATTTTATAGTATAAAAATAAAGTCAAAATTGAAATGAAACATTTGATCCACAACCAAATAGTTTTGGAAATTTTATTTTGTGAAAATTCTGTTTTCATTCCAATTTGGAACAAAACAAATTTAGAAATCACAGAATTTCCCATGAAATGTAAATTCCAGTTCTTGCTCTGTTCCAGCAATCATTCTGTCTACAGTTATAGTGATGACAGAAAATTACAGATAAATGCTAGGTATTACATTATTATTATATGCAATGCAGTTAGTGTATTCCATATAGGGTGGACCACTGATGAATAGAGAGGAACAAGATTCCCAAACCCATTTGCTAGAACCCTCACATAGGGACAATTGCAAGAGCCAGGTAAAAATTATATGCACACAATTCACAACAAGGAACACAGTTATGTGTGCATCTGAAACTAATGTAATTCCTAGTAAAAGTTAAGGGCTAGACCCTTGAAATTTGAGCAATCAAAACTATGTCTGAAACACATCTTGTGACTGTGTTTTTAAAAAGACAAATCACATACATTTATTAAGTGATAGAGTGCAGACTGTAAATATGAAATAACAGCAAAAGAAAGGGATGAGATAATGAAGACAATAAATATTTTTCTAATACTAAAAAAAAATTCAAGTTCAGTACTATTTAGTTTACCAGATGTATGTTTCTCTATCTCTATATACTAAAATACATAATATTGTCCCAGGTATCTGCATGGAATGCAAAATGTGAAACAGCCAGGCTCTTTCATATGTGTGGTATGGAACTACTAAATGGTGTAAAAAAAAAGGAAAACCATCCTGAAATAAATAAATACAAATATTGGCGATAGAACTTGCACAGGACTTAGAGATGTCTATTGAGGATTGGCCTGTTAAAAAGATTCAGACCAGAAATAAGGAAGCTACTCCTGTTCTTCTTTCCATCCTGGAAAACATCCAACTTCCTCCCCAAATCATTGAATGGTTGAATGGTTTATCATGCTAAGGTTATATTTAAATAATTTTGAAAAAAAGAGGGAGAAATTTAATGATATAACAATGTTCAATATATAATATATTGCTTAATATTGTTAATTTTGAAGAAAGATGTGTCCCTATATGTGTCAAGACACTGTAATTGTAATGTCAATATAAAGGATCCAAAATATCAATAAATAAAATATTCTCCTCCAGACCCCCCAAAATAAGAGACCCTGACTGTAAGGGGGTGCATGGGAAGAGCAGTCACCTGAGCACTGGAACCACAATTGTGATTTGCTGTTATGTGGATGGCGCAAAAAGGGGGTGGGATTCAGGCTGCTTACACTCTGTCTCCTTCCCCCATCCTGCCTATTCTCCTAAGGGCTAGCAACATTCTTACCCTAAAGAATGGTATAGAATGTTGTGGGATTCCATATTTATGTGCTTTTGCTTCAAATAACTACATATCATGCATAATTTTCTATGATCTCCAAATTAGATTATTTTTTTCATCAAAACAATACAAAGAGAGTAGGGAAGACTCCTCAATACAGTCCTGGAGATGAAGCACTTGTTTTCAGCAAGAATGGAAAGGGGAGGACCGGCTCTAGGAACCAGCAAAGCAAGCACGTGCTTGGGGCGGCACAATTCCAGGGGCGGCATTCTGGCCACTTTTTTTCCCCCCTCTCTTGGGCAGTTGTGCTCTCGGAGCTTGGGGTGGCAAATTTTTTGCTTGGGTGGCAAAAAACCTAGAGCCGGCCCTGGGAAAGGGTATGTCCTGTTTTGACCTTGGCCACCTGCCTGTTAGTAAATATAGTACATGGCAAGACACCTTGCTAAATATGATCATCAAAAACTGGATTATATGGCTGAACTCTGCTCTGATACTGAAGCATTCAAAATCTATTAGGAAAAATGTCAACAATATATTGTATATATCCACAAGAAACTTCAGGCAGCAGCCTCTCCTCGGGTTATTACACTGTTACCTGAAACCTACTCTCTGAAATGAGAGTAACTGCTGCTTTCAAACACCTGACTCAGCTCTCATTAGTCTTTGGACTAGTTTGATAGCTGTTTTTAGAATTTCCTGCAGAAGCAATGAAAGGACTTAGAGGCTAAGCAAAGGGGCTTCGTGGGTTGTTTTTATATTGCCCTCTAAGTTATTAATATGTAGTTCACTCTCTTAGGTTGGTAACCTATGGTTAGTTATGAGTTTTTCCATTTGTTTTATTCTTGTGCCAGCTGTATTTTATAGAATTTTAACACCCTCTATGCCATATCAATTTAAAATAGAAAAAGTTGCAGTAAAGGGCAATCATGCTTGGGCTCAAGGTTCTTAATTTATTAGGAGTGTTAAGGAAACTGTCTGTGCTCTTTGGAAAAGATGATCTTAAAGGGGACCCCACTGAGGCTTAATGGTCACCGTAACAAAGTCAATACTGGCCTACTGGGTAGCTGAGTTTTAATGGTGACCATAGTAATGCTATTAAAACAAGAGGCTACTGATGTACTTAAATTTAAACTCATTCTTAAGTACTTTGCTGGATTGGAGCCTTATTAGAGGAATCAAGTTACATTTAGTTCCAAATAAAAGGAATGAACACCATCAATATAAGCTAAAAAACGGCCAGACACAAAAGAAGTTAGAAAAATATCTATAATGAGTACAGTATATGAAACAAACTGTACAATCAATCACTATATAAAACAGAATATTCAGTGCATAGAGAAAAAGCAATAACAGGAGTAATTAGTGCAAGCTTCTTTAGAATAAGAAGACATTGTGGGTACATATGCTAAATCAGAGAAGAGACTGGCCTACATAGTTTCCTAGCCTTTTTATATTGAAAAAACAGTATTGCACCATACATACATGCAGGCACATATGTATTAAAGCACATATGCAGATACCATCTTACATATATTATAATCCTATATATATGTATATTAGTAATCCTTTCCAAGATTGTGTCATACAAAGCATCATAGGGCATCTGAGCCTGAATCCATAGTATGAAGGCATTAGTAAGTGTTTGCTATGATATGTTGCAATGGGTTCTCTTCTAATGTCTGTATGGATGGAGTTTTGTCAAGACAGACCCTACGGAGGCTTTCAGAACTATAACAATCTATCATATGAATCAGAGAGTCTTTAACCCTCAGACCATTGACATGTTTTCTTTCCAAATCATTAAAGTCTATTATATCAATGTACACTATTAAGGATACTTAATGTGTGGATTATGGATCTTAGTTTGTCATAATAACCCTGGAACAATTATGGTATGATATGTGAGTAGAAAATTAATTAAAAAATTAGTAGCTGCATAATTTATCTATAAAATATGTAATACTACAGCATCCTAGTACAACTAGTACATGTCATAGAGGTGTATTGAAAACGTATTGTATTTGCTGTCTAGCCAATGTACCTAGCAGTTGATTATAAATCCCCAGTATATCAAGACTTACTTTTAAAAAAATCAATTTTAAAATTGGTATACGAAGATTTAGCGACTCAATTCCTATAAGCATCACTAGGAGTTTCATTACTATCCTACCTTGCACCATTTGATCTCTTCTGCAAATGCAGGTATTAAAAGGATTATGGACTAAGCATCTGTCTAATTTTGTGTTATAAGAGAAGACTTTGGAGCGTTAAAAATCTCTCTCTCTGAATCCACAAACATATTTTTTGCCCTGCCCTGACTTAATAGCCAATTGCATTAAACAAAGTTTTTGTTTTAATTGTTTTCATGCTAAGGCCATGTATGCCAAACTTCATACCTGAGTAGATTTTTAAAGGCCAGTTATTTGTTTTTCATAGAAATGATGGCTGAACCTGAACTTCGGTGACTCTGTTAGATAACACTATAATAACGCGAGGAAAATGCCTCTAAAGTATAAGGATAAATTATTCCTGTTGTTATCTCAAAAATAAAACCAGATATGGAAATGAATGTTTTGTGCTTTTTAAAAAAAAAAGTATATACTGACTTTATCTAGGAATCCTTTAGGCATGACAGCTGTGAATCATCTGGCTGGTGATGGGGTACCTATATACAGAAAATTACAGGCACAAAACCGTAGTCATGTATCAAGAGTCCAGATCCTGAGCTCAAGGGACAATGGATAAAACTGTTCTTACATCTTTCTCAATCGAATGACAGCTATCATCACCATTTTGCCACTGGCCATTTTGTCACTGGCGCTCATGAATGTCTAACAAAGGATTAGGCTGAAACATTCCGACTTACAGACACAGAAATGAAATTAGTGTTAAGGATTTTGAATCAGCACCCTTCCACAAACATATTGTTAGGCTAGATGAACAACTTTGAAGATATTTTTGGTGTATGTATCCTAGCTGTTCTTGAGAGTGGCAATCTGAAGTCTGGTACAAGTTGAGCCAGAAGTTACAATACTAAATAACACCTTCTTTGTTCCCAGTGAAGACAGCAATAAAAATTATAGAATTGTAAGATACTGGAGAGAGAATGGTGAAGAATCTGATGGGTACAAAAATCAGTCATACTTGTTGTTTTCCACTGCAAATAGATTTTCAAGTTAGTATGGACATCAGGAAGACTATAGATTGTAAATCAGAAATAGATACTGATGATAATATGTAGCACCTAAGTAGAACTTTACATTTTCAAAGTGCTTCTCAATTTATGGGCCATCACCTTGAGTCCTTGGGAATTCTACCGAATTAAGGTCTGAAGGATTTGGCTCTTTAACTAATTAACCTTACAACATAACTCTCAGATAGGTACATGCATACTTCTTGCTAAGAAAAGAGAAATGAACGGAAGAATGCAGAGTCCATGGCAATGTCTTTAAGAGGGAGTGCATTGTATTTCAGTACTATCTGTTTCAGTAGTCAAAGGAAAGAGGCTGGGATAAAATTACATTGTTTTCTAGTGTTGTAAAGAAGTTCCTGCCCTGTCATAGAACTGAATGGTATCTGAACAGGTGTCTCAAACTACTGTGTGCAACAAGTAATTAAAAACAAATGCGCTAGATACACTCTTCTTTTAACTCCTCGATGTCAGATTTTTCATCAGTTATTTAAAAATCCAAATAACATACAGTTTTCCAAGATTCATGTGGATATACTTTGCGTGAGTGGTTTCTGAAATATCGTATCAGTGCTACCACAGCAGCAGTCAGTATTCCTCCTTGGTGGTTAGAAAAATTCTCTTGGTTTTTTATTTTGTTTAGCTGTGTACATGCATCGCCAATTGCCCCCCTACCCCCAACCCCTCCAGCTATCACACAAAGACTTTTGATCAGCCTGTGTTCCCATTGCTCTTACAGTGTCTTTGAAATCAACAGATTTGTACTAAAAGTTTTGAGCATACTGGAGAGGCTCACAGCACACAAAAGGTTAAATAACTTAACCAGTAATTACTGCTCTTTTAACATTTCTTTTTTCTTCAATCTGGTATTCATTCCATCTCTAACCTTGTTCCTGAGATCATTTACTGTTAGGGTAAAACAAGAATCCCTCTTTGTTATCTACACTGAGGTCTTTGAATTAAGCCATTTGAATGGGAGATATGTTAGGTATGGTTCCATAGGGTTTATTAATAAAAATTGTCTTAGAAAATATGTCTGTTTCATTTGATTCTGAGGAATAATTGGTTAATGAGGGAATGATTACTTTGTTCAGACATGATTACTGAAGAAATGTTTAGTCCATATGTTCCTGAATAATGGGAAATTCTCAAGTGAAAGAGGACAATGATTAGAAGAAATCAGATAGCTAGAGAATATATTCCCCAACGTGTTACAGTAGTTTTTGTTATCAAGCCAGCTCCAAGGATAGTGTTTCTCTGAACAGCATGGAAGTTCAAACTACCTAATCGGTTTAAACTGTTTGTTGAAAAAACAGTAGGTAGTTTTCTTTGTTTTTTAGATCAAAGAGCTGTAGCTTCCTCTGATAAATGATGTGAGTATCACAGCTGTTTGCCTTCCTAGTTTCCCTTAACCCAAAATCAATTCATTATTGGTTCCTTCATAGGAATATACAATACATTAAGATTTACTCATTTCTTTTTACTATAGCTTATTGGTTTCTTCTTGGCATGGGAATTCAGCTTATTGGGGTTGTAAAGTACAGTGAGTACACAGACATTATAGCTGGTGTAAGTGTCAATGCTTATAATTAATTAAGGATGCCCAACTGCTTTCATTATCATGGGTCATTTTAAGTTGCTTAAAATTTTTTCTCTCTTACTTTACAGCTGAAATTTGATATGCTTGCTTGCAGTGGATTTTTTTTCTGAAAGCTTCATCAAAATGGCTGCAAGCATAGGAGTGAATAAAATGCAGCTAAGACAAAACAGAAATTGCAACCTTTTTAGACCAGCTCTAGCACCTCAGCAGAAGATGATGGAGGCTTGAAAACTGGCAGGCACTCAGGACCCGGTTCAGTTAAACAATTAAGCACGTACTTAACTTTAAGATTGTGAACAATCCCTTTGACCTCCATGGGAAGGAGAACAGTGACACAGAGGCCAAGTGACTCACCCAAGCTCACACAACAGCATGGGTATGTAATGAATGCTCACTTCATAGGAAACCGCTTAAAGTACCTTTTTGTTGTTATTCTCTTCCTTCAGGGGCAATCAGCTCCTCACTGAGCTCTTACTATGGGCAATCAATATCCAGAATTAAACTTCATCAATTCTGCAGGAAAATTTATTGTTTCATTTTTCATAAGCAAAGCTGTAAGTATTTGTCAATTAAATCCCCAGGTAGTTAGCTTTCAAACAGTCAGATATAAACTTAGCAAATGAAACATCTGTTCAACACTGTTATTTTATAATAACATTAATTGGCAGATGTCTTTAGATGCCGAAGTAAATGAATCAGTTCTGATTTGTTCTTTTCCACTGAACTGAACTTGTGGTCATTGAAAAGTACTTACCTCAAAGACCATGGCAGCATGTGGAATATTTCCATGGGCTCAGTCATCAGGGATTTTCTGTGCAGAAAACTGAAATATGAAGGCCAACTGCCCATTGAACAATGTAAATTCAATGTCCAAAAACATACTATTGTAGAGAAATCCCGTGTTGTAGAGAAAGTTATTCTCACCCTTGTCAAGACTGGTATTTCAATCTACATATAGTTTGCACAGAAGTACTGTGCCAATTCAATTACTGTCTGATTAATGAAGTGTTGCAGGTTTATTTCAGGGGTCTAGCTAGCTATTAATTAGCATATTGGGGCCTACAGTCTGCTGTTTTGCCCTGATATGCTTTGAAAAATCCCAGTGCAATTAAATAAACTTTAATATGCTTTAAATAGTTACTTGAGAAAACACATCCAGGTTTTTTTTTTTTAAAAAAATCTCTTATGGGATTTTTAAGCACATCCAGATTTATTGTAAAGCATCAAAAGTTCTTTGCAAAACCCATCATTGCTTTGGTTTACACTAGTCAGCAAAATATCTCTCCACTCCCTAAAGCAAGAGGCTGATTTTGTTCTTGCCATGATCCGGCAATAGGAAGCACTAGTGTGGACCCTTGAACCCTTTCAGAATCCCATTAAGGTCAGTGGGATTTAGGGTGACCAGATAACAAATGTGAAAAATCACATTTTTTCCAGTGTTAGGGGGCATAGTATCATGTATAAGATAAAGCCTCTAATATTGAAACAATGTCAATATTATTGGGATGCCCAAGGGTCCTGCTGGAAGATTTTTTAATTTCAATCATTGTAGATTTTCAGAAAGATCAGTGCAGTATTTAGAAGTGTACTGTATATACACATGCAGAGCACATGCACCTTACATGTACATCTTTCATAGGGGCCAGAGGGATATGCTATAAATCCTCATGTTTTAAGCCATATTGATCACAAGTGCAGTACCGGATTTACGATGGCGCCAGGCCCATATTCAGAAGGGGCCCCGCTGCCCCCTGCTCCGCCTGCATTCTGCCCCAAGGCACTGTCCCTGCTCGGCCTCTTCCTCTCCCAAAGTCCCATCTGCTATTCACTCCTCTTAGTTCCCCCGTCCCCACGCAAGCGGTGGCCGGGTGGAGAGGGGACAGGGCCACAGTCCAGGCGCCGGGGCCCAAAGAAGGTTAATCTGGCTCTGCACAAGTGGGTCAGAGAAACATATTCCTCCATGCATTAAATATTTACTATAGGTGCATTATGTGAGATGTATGAACTTATTAGACTAAATTAATACAAGAAATGAGAGCTGAGTTAGAGAGTTCTGTTTCTGGGCTTTATTAACCCATCTCCTCCCAACTTAAGTATCTTCACTGGCTCCCAGTATTTTACTGTATGCAATTCAAGCTACTCAGCCTCACATTCAAGGCTGCACAGTCTTGCCTCTGACTATATTTTTGCTCTCATCTCCTCCTCCTTCCTGTGATCAACATAGCCTCTCTCTTTTTAATTCTCCCTTTGTCTCCTTTTCCCACTCTCATCTTCCAACCTTGCTTTCCCTAGATTTCAAATAGCCTTCCACTTCCTGGTCACACACTTTCCTTCATATCCTGCTTTAAAACTTATAAATTATTGAAATCCCTTTTCTCCTACAAATCTCAAATTAAAGCATGTTTTGTTCATGATGCCCTTCTTGATTGGCCTGCTCACCAGTGATGTCTGCACGCTCTCCCACACTTTAATTATTGCCTTGTGTTTGCTTTTGCTTGAGTTAATTGTGTTTTCTTAAGGCCCCATCCTGCTTCTATTGGTGTCAATAGGAATTTTGTCATCATCTTCAATGGGAGAAGGCTTTGGCTTTTACATTAGAAACTATTCTGTGCTTTATAGAACACTGTGCCATTACAGTGCTACCTAAACCCAAAAAGTGCTGAGTTATAGTTAAAGTTGCTAAATGCAAGTTAGGGAAAGTGGTCAAAATAAGGTTTATAAGGGAACTTTCAGTGCAACTTTATCTACAGTGTCGAGGACGGACTTCCAAAGTTTTTTTTTATTATTATATTATGCTAAAGAGAAGGATGGAGACTGCAGCTAGTTATTGTTCTCAGCAACTTCTCTTAACTGACTGTCCTTTTAGTTTTGTCCTTGAGTCCATGCATATATATATAATCCTTAAAAAATCAAACCACCATCCACTGGCAATTTCCTGTGTTTTCTTATATAACTCCTCCAGATCCCAATCCAACATGGTACTTAAGCGTGAGTCAACTTCAAGCATGTGACTTATTCCACTGACTTCAAAAGGACTATTCACATGCTTAAAATTAGACTCATGGTGAAGTACTACCTAAATTGGGACCAAAAACTATTCACTTAACATAAACTTATAAACACAGAGTGTTGTTTCATACTGTAACCTGCCTTTGGTTTTTCATGTAATTGAAGCTAACTACAAGGTTGTAGTGGTATTCTAAATTGTTATACAGTGCTAAATAATTTGCTTCTAGTAGGGGATACTGAAGGTGATCCTTAATGTATTGTTTGATTGACAGACTAGTCCATCAGGGCACCATTCATTGGTGCAACTGGGGATGTTGAAAGGAAAACTCGTTATGAATTGATAGCACTAGTCCATTTGGAAAAGAGGTACAGGTAGCCTTTGTCCCTAGGCACCATGATCCTGCCTCCTCCTCCCACCCTAGCCATACACCTCTTTACCAGGTGATTTCAAAGTATCTTTCGGTAGCTATTCAAGAGGAACTATTCATGAATGCATTACAGGACTATCTAATTCAGTATAATAAGCATACGACAATTTACAGTTCTAAAAAAATGCTTAGATTATCTATGTATCCATCTGTTTCTTTCCTTTAAACACACAACACTGTGGTATCTGAGCAATGACCTTTTTAAATAAAGCAAAAAATGTAGCATTTTAGAGGAAGGGTTTCAAAAGGACAAATTACAGTGAGGTGCCCAGCTACCAATGACTTTCAATGACAGTTAGTTGCATAATTACCCCTTGTGTCTTTGAAAGTCTTTCCCGAAACATTCTATAGTCTTTCCTTGTTCTTAACATGTCTCTTTGTTTGATGTCAAAGAGTAGTTATTGGGGAAAAACTCATTTAAACAGATTAATCTCTTAATGTTAATTGTCCTAAACCTGACAATGAATTAATTCTGTAATGTCAATCACTCGCAGATGAGCCTTCCCTCGTTAAAGGAGATAATGGAAACATTTTGGAGGATGCTTCAAGGAGCTGACCAACATCATTCTAGGACAACTGATTTCCACCCAGAACATGACCTAACAGGTAGGTAGAATATGACCGAGAATGACTTTGCAATGACTTTGGGGACAGTGGTTTGCTTGGATTTTTATTTTATATTTTCCTGGAAAGTATACTGGCTCCATTTGAAGAATCTGAGAAAACAGATAGAAGAGCCAGGAGTCCAACAACTATTACTTTTTACTCATTGTGTAAGTCCAATTTCTAACTAATGAGTACGGAGTAGCTTTGCCTCTACAGTGGACTAATTTGATGTGGTCAAAGGAGTTTGCTGATGTGAGAGGAGGAAAAAAAGCTGTTTGTTTTTCTTCTCTAGGAAAAATATTTAATCAACTTCATATGAGAAAGCAAATGTTTTGTCAGAAATATTATTTTCTGGTTATAAGCCCATCTTTGCCTTCCTCTCTTGAATAGTTAGGGTAAGTCTACACAAAAACCCACGGGTGGCTCATGCTGGCTGTCTCAAGCTTATGTGGCTCAGGCTGGGGGGCTCTTTAACTGCAGTCTAGACATCTGGGCTTCGTCTGGAGCCCTGGTTCTAGAACCCTGAAAGATGGGAGGATCCCAGAGCTCGGGCTGCAGCCTGAGCCAGTACATCTACATCAAAATTAAACAGCCCCGCACCCTGAGCTCCACAATCCCAAGTCCGCTGGCATGGGCCAGCAGTGGGTGTTTAATTGCAGTGTACCCATTCCCTTAGTGATTTACAGTATTTCATAATCACCACTTACCCACCAAACAGATAATGTGACATGAAACTACTGTTCTAAGTCATGGGATAGGAGAAAAGTCGTACATTATTTGTGATATTCTGCAGCCTGACAATTGTTTTTTTTTCCCCCTTGCATGGCTTCTTGGGCTGGAGAGCCAAGGAAACCCTCACAGCCTCTGTGATTCTACAACTGGCCAATCTATAAAATGGGTGCTGTGATCTCAAAGCTAAGTGGATCAGGCTGGGTCAGTTCTCTGATGAGACCTCCAGGGAAAACTCAAGTGCTGCATGCAAACAGTTGGTCTTGGTGATCTATTTTATTATACGTATAAAGCTATTTTGGTCAATAATGAACCAATATCCCACCATTATATAAATGGAAATGAAAATGAATTAGCTAAAATTACTGTTAACAGTGAAGGAGGTTTCTTAGTTTTACTCCCATTGATGAGAGCAGTAGAGTGCAACTGGGGATTTTCAGAGGAAAACTCTTTATCCGCCCTCTGCTTAATTAAAATACATCAGATACATGGATTTATTTGGGGCTTTGATGTTGAATGAAGACAAATAAAATGCTTTATGGAAAGTGATGCAACACATTATTTAGTCTGAATGAGCAATTCTGTTCTGTCAATACTTAGGCTTGTATTAAAGTACATGCCTTACACCTATTTAGCTGTATGCATTATTCTATTGAGTGCACATATGTTACATGTTAAGGTTAATAATGCCTGTTGTTGGAGGTAGTTGGCACTAGGAGTCTGATCACGCACACTGGCAAAGAACGACTGCTACAGGACAAGATACCTCACGACAGGCTGGAGACTTGTGATTCTCAGCCAATACATACTGCAGCATATGCACTAACCTGTTATGAGGCCGGACTCCTCACCTTTTGCATCAAATCACACTTTATGGGGAAAAGTAACTTGTTCTAGCTATCTCCCACTCCAGAGGCAACACATGCTTGCACTGAGCATGCTTACACGGACTAAGCAAGCTCAGTAACACTGCTGAAGCCAGCTGCCCTCACTCTGCCCCCCATATCAGCAGGCATGGCTCATCTCTGTCCCTCTCTTCTGAGCTATGGTAGGATTCTGCCTACCACCTGATGCAGGGGGAGACTCTGTCTCCACTCCCCGGGCCCACATCCATTAGCAGAGGGTAGAATTTATCATGCCGGGTATACTGATTATTTATATGTGTTCTATGTACAGTATTTACATACATTTATTGTTAACCGGCTGATGACATATGTGTACAAAAACAGTAATGTCAGAAATATGTGTTCTGTGCCTAACTGTCCTCAACAGCTTTTTTTCTATGCACTTCTGAGTAAATCTGCATTGCTCTTTGTGATGTTTTCTAAGTCAGTGTTTCACCCAATAGACCACACTGTTTCCTTTAAAACTATTAAGCTCTATTAGTATAAATGCTAACATGTAAAGTTAGCAAATTGAAGGTAGCAGTTGAACTATGCAATCATTGATCTGAGCAACCGTGTCAGTTTGAGGCTGGTATTATTTTCCTATATATGCAGTAAAGGGGCAAATCTAGCCCCTTTTCCATGGAAGCAGGGGGCAGAAGGATGATGCACAAGGCACAGGAGGGAAGGTATGGGCTGGTTATGGGAGACACCAGAAACCTATTGCTTTACAGGCTTCCCAACCACCCTACCAATGCAGGAATATGTGTAATGTTTCCTTGGAGCATATTCCTGCTATTGGCTGTATTTCCCTCCTCAGAATGGTTGTGCATCCACAGTTATGGGTTATGATCCCTTCTCTTCAACCTGTTTGCATGGCTCCCAAATACCGAAAGCAGCTACTTTCAAGGATGAGTTTTTCTCCTTACTCAGTTTATCCTAATATTTTATGCTAAAATTCAGTATGGATTTTTGGGTAAGCAAAGCTGTCCATTCATGCACAATGATGATTATTTAAAGGAAATAATGTGTTCTTTAAATGACAAAAAAATAGATAAATGATGTATTCCACTTTAATGGCTAATGGATTACAACACTTTATTTCCAAACACAGAGGGCTGGTGAAAATTACCATAGCTCCATGGAATTCAATTCAGCTATGCCAATTGACACCATTCAGGATCTGTCCCCAAGCTTCTTTTGGCTCTGCAAGGGAGTAAGGAAATGAAGGGCAGAGAGAGGCTGTTCCCTGGAAATTTTCTTCTAATTTTGCAAAAATAAAGAAATAGAAAAATCCTAGCTTGACAATCTAAGCCAAGTTTGAGCCTACAGATAATTTTTATGGCTGAGATATAAACCCCGAAGTAAAAATGCAGACACAACGTTAAGTATAGTGTTGCAAATGTAATATTGTAATTTTATATGTTAATCTATCAATACACAGTATGTGCAAACATATGTTTATAGACATAGAGACTGGCATGTATAAATGAGAGAATAAAAAATCCCTATTTCTCATTTGGTGCTATGCAATTTCTATCAATTTAGGAATATATCTTGATTTTATTTTAGGATGACAAACTGTAGAATCATAGAATCATAGAATCATAGAATATCAGGGTTGGAAGGGACCCCAGAAGGTCATCTAGTCCAACCCCCTGCTCAAAGCAGGACCAAGTCCCAGTTAAATCATCCCAGCCAGGGCTTTGTCAAGCCTGACCTTAAAAACCTCTAAGGAAGGAGATTCTACCACCTCCCTAGGTAACGCATTCCAGTGTTTCACCACCCTCTTAGTGAAAAAGTTTTTCCTAATATCCAATCTAAACCTCCCCCATTGCAACTTGAGACCATTACTCCTCGTTCTGTCATCTGCTACCATTGAGAACAGTCTAGAGCCATCCTCTTTGAAACCCCCTTTCAGGTAGTTGAAAGCAGCTATCAAATCCCCCCTCATTCTTCTCTTCTGCAGACTAAACAATCCCAGCTCCCTCAGCCTCTCCTCATAAGTCATGTGCTCTAGACCCCTAATCATTTTCGTTGCCCTTCGTTGTACTCTTTCCAATTTATCCACATCCTTCCTGTAGTGTGGGGCCCAAAACTGGACACAGTACTCCAGATGAGGCCTCACCAGTGTCGAATAGAGGGGAACGATCACGTCCCTTGATCTGCTCGCTGTAAATTGTGCTTATTTGAGAACTCTCTGATGGTGTATAAGATAAAAGGGAAAAGGTGTCTTTCAGAAGCTCTCCGGTGACCTAAAACAAACTAATAAATAATACAAAAATTGTGGCCTTTCCCTGCAAACATGTTACCAATGTTCTCTTTGAAGCAAAACATCAGCTAGGAGATAGTTCTCGGATGGTTAGGAGTTACTAGAAAATATGATGCCTACTAAACACATCAAAAAAAGGTTGTTTAAGGGGTAGTTTGTCTTTTATACTCAGATTACAAGAAAAATTATAAGATCTTTAGATGAAGTATTTTACGAAATTGGCAGATGGCTTTAATTTGTTTTTGTGGTACTGAATCCTGTTCTAATTTTGTTTTTGATGAATGTTCAGCATGTTCTGGCCCTATTAGGACTTTGTCTACTTAAAATGGAATTTGCAAACTATAGATATGATTTTTAAACAAACAATATACTTAAGTTGTTCCAGTGACTGGGAGACCCAGACTTCAAAGTTGCCTTTGTGACTCTCGCTTACTAGGCTGGTAAGGATGTGGCAAAATGTGGAGCTCATGCATTTGGGCCCCAGGTCAAAAATGATAGTGTCTTCCTGACTAATTAGTATTTGTAAAGTTTTTAACTAGATTTCTCCTCCAGTGTCCCCTCAGGAGGGTGATTACAGTCTGGCTGCATACTTACTGTGGCAACAAGGGTGGAAGGGTGATATTAGGCCTTACCTGTGAGTCTTGCTGGCTGCATTCTTCCTCGCTCTCTCCGTGCCTTCTATACCGTTCTGCCCCCTGCTGGAGGGGAACCAGTGCCACAAAGGCCTGGTCTACAGTACGGGGTTATTTCGGAATTAGGCAAGTTACTTCGAAATAAAACTGATTCCGTCCACATGACCAAACCAGTTTTTTCGATTTAAAGGGCTCTTTAATCCGATTTCTGTACTCCACCTCAGCAAGTGGAGTAGCGCTAAAATCGAGATCGCAATTCCGGGTTACTGATACTGTGGACACAATTTGACATTATTGGCCTCCAGGAGCTATCCCAGAATGCTCCCTTGTGACCGCTCTGGATAACACTCTCAACTCCGACACACTAGCCAGGTAGGCAGTAAAGCCCTGGGAACTTTTGAATTTCCTGTTTGGTCACCATCAGTACAGGTGACCATCAGCACAGTCCACCATCACAGGCAACCATGCAGAGTCCACCATCACAAAAAACCACGCAGTCCTGGATTTGCAGACGAGCTCCAGCATGATCCAAACGGGAGGTACTGGATCTCATCACATGTTGGGGAGACAAATCTGTTATGCAGAACTACGTTCCAAAAAAAGAAATGCAAATACGTACGCTAAACTCTCCAGGGCCATGACGGAAAGAGGATATTCCAGGGACACAGAGCAGTGTCATACAAAAATCAAGGTGCTCAGGCAAGCATACACAAAGCCAGGGAGGCGAACGGGCCCTCTGGATCACAGCCGCAAACATGCCACTTCTACCGTGAGCTGCATGCAAATATGGGGGGTGATGCCACCACTACCCCACCACTGTCCGTGGACATCTGCAAAGAGGGAGTAGCACGGAGTGAGGAGGATGAGTTTTTGGAGGAGGAGAAAGAGGAGGAGGAGGACAGTGCACAGACAGCAAGTGGGGAATCTGTTTTCCCCCCTAGCCAGGAACTATTCTTAACACTGGAGTCAATAGCCTCCCCCCACTCCCAAGGCATGCTCCCGGACCATGACCCTGGAGAAGGCACTTCTGGTGAGTGAGAGCATGATCGGAGCCACGCGGTGGGGGGAAACCCAGCCACGCTGGGCTGTTCACATTTAGGTTAAAGGGCTCATCCCTGCTCAGAGCCTCATCGGAGCCATGTGGTGGGGGTGGGGGAGGAAGTGGGTGTTGTGTGAAGCGATCATCCCAGAGAGCCCGCAGGCCCTCCTTTTATATAATAAACCCACCAGGCATTGCTTGCTATGGAAAAGGGGGCCCGGCAGTTTGAAAGCATTGAAATGAATGCAGAAGAAGCAGAATGCCACGTTCCCATAGAGCTTACCGTGGCTGCCTGCAAGCTGAATTCTGTTGCCTGGCTGCATGTGATGGCTTACTCGCACCAAAGTGGCAGGCACTTCAGTATAAGAGGCAAAATGCGACCTTGTACAGAAAGAACATGTGCTGTGTACTATGAATTGCCCATTTCACTGAGAAAGAGTGTTCCCTTTGTTCTCTAAAATGTATCTTTTAAAATACTGCCCTCCCTTTTTCTCCTCCCGCAGCAGGTGCAAATGTTTCAATGCGGCACCTATCTACTCCATCCCAGAGGCTGGTCCAGATTAGAAGGCGGAAAAAACGAACTCGGGATGAAAATGTTTGCCGAGCTCATGCAGTCCTCCCGCACTGATAGGGCCCAGCTGAATGCATGGAGGCAGACAATTGTGGAGTCCCGTAAAGCGTTACATGAATATAAAGAGAGGAGGGACATTGCGATGAGAGCAGGCAGGATGCTATGGTCAAGCTCATGGGGGAGCAAATTGACATGCTCCACTGTATGGTGGATCTAATGAGGGCAAGGCAGCAGGATCACAGACTGCCACTGCAGCCCCTGAATAACCACCCTCCCTCTTCCCCAAGTTCCATAGCCTCCTCACCCAGACGCCCAAGAACATGCTGGGGGGAGGCTATGGGGACCCCACAGTCAACCCCAGAGGATTGCACAAGCAGCAGAAAGCTGGCATATCCTAAATTTTAATTTGGTTTCTGGACTTGTCTTTCCCTCCTCCACCAGCCCTCTAACCCAAAACCACCCCCCGCCCCCATCTAGCTTCTGATTTCTCTCAATGTTTTGTGCAACAAATAATAAAGAATGGGTTTTTAAACAATTGTGACTTTATTTCCTTTCATATATATAGGCAGCGGGTAGCTTTAAGAGAAACAAGCACAACTGTCACACCGTACCCTGGCCAGTCATGAAACTGGCTTTCAAAGCTTCTCTGATGTGCAGCATGCCCTGCTGAGCTCTTCTAATTGTCCTGTTGTCTGGCTCTGCAAAACTGGCCACCAGGTGAGTTGCCTCAACCTCCCATCCCACCATAAATGTCTCCCCCTTTACTCTCACAGATATTGTGGAGCACACAACACGCAGCAATTACAGTTGGAATATTGGTTGTGCTGAGATCTAACTGAGTCAGTAAACTGCACCAGCGCACTTTCAAACATCCAAAAGCACATTCTACCACCATTCTGCACTTGCTCAGCCTTTAGTTGAACTGCTCCATACTACTGTCCAGGGTGCCTGTGTACGGCTTCATGAGCCATGGCATTAAGGGGTAGGCTGGGTCCCCGAGGATAACTATAGGCATTTCAACATCCCCAACAGTAATTTTCTGATCTGGGAAATAAGTTCCTTCCTGCAGCTATTCAAACAGACCAGAGGTCCTGAAGATGAGAGTGTCAGACACCTTTCCCGTCCATCCCACGTTGACGTTGGTGAAATGTCCCTTGTGATCCACCAGTGCTTGCAGCACCATGGAAAAGTACCCCTTGCGGTTTATGTACTGGCTGCCCTGGTGGTCCGGGGCCAAGATAGGGATATGCGTTCCGTCTATCGCTCCGCAGCAGTTAGGGAACCCCAGCACATTAAAGCCATCCACAATAGTCTGCACATTTCCCAAAGTCACTACCTTTGACAGCAGCTTATCAATGATTGCATTGGCTATTTGCAGCACAGCACCCCTCCCCAGATTTGCTCACTTCAAACTGATTCCTGACTGACCAGTAGCTGCCGGGCATTGCAAGCTTCCACAGGGCTATGGTCACTCACTTCTCAACTGTGAGGGCTGCTCTCATTTTGGTGTCTTTGCATTTCAGGGCAGGGGACAGCAAGTCACAAAATTCCATGAAAGTGGCCCTATGCATACGAAAGTTCCTCAGCCACTGGGAATCATCCCATACCTGCAACACTATGCGGTCCCACCAGTCTGTACTTCTTTTCCGGGCCCAGAATTGGCATTCCACAGCATGAACCTGGCCCAACACCACCATGATCTCCCAATCGCCACATGCCATGCTTCTAGGAACATCTGTGTCCATGTCCTCATCACTATTGTAATCATGCTGTCGTCACATCCTTGCCCAGTTTTGCAGGTACTGCATATACTGCTGGATAATGCATGAGGTATTTACAATGGTCAAAACTGCAGCGGAGATCTGATCAGGCTCCATGGCTGTGTCACCTGCATGGATAATCCTGGAAAAAGGGCACAAAATGTAGGAGAGCAGAGTGGCAGCGGAAGAGGTGCTGTTTGGTTCACGGTAGCTGAAAAAAGGTGGGAAATGGTTGTCTTCTGTAGCTTTCACGGAGGTGGGAGCCCAGGACAGACAACATGGAGAAACTGGGAAGTGTAGCAATAGCAGGAGAGCAGAGTTGGAGGCAGAAGCTGTGCTGCTCGGTTCATGATGGCCGAGCAGAGTTGGCAGCAGAAGCGTTCGATAAGGGAGAGAAAGAGTAGATAGTAGAGACTACATAGGAAGATGAGAGGAAATGAAGGTGGATTCATAGTAGCAGGAGATCAGCGGTGCACCATCTGCTGAAAGCAGTATGGTGTCTGCACTCCAAAAAGGCGTGAAACGATTGTCTCCCACAGCTTTCATGAAGGGAGGAGTGACTGGCGACACACACGCAGAAACACCCACGAGAATGTTTTTGCCCCATCATGCACTGGGAGCTTAACCCAGAATTCCAATGGGCAGCAGGGACTGCAGGAACTGTGGGATAGCTACCCACAGTGCACCGCTCCGACATTCAATGCTAGCCTTGGTACTGTGGATGCACTCCACCGAATTCACATCCTTTAGTGGGGACACAGAAGGCCAAATGTATAAAATAGCTTCCAAAAATTTGAATAGAATAATTTTGAAATAATTTCTTACTGTAGACATACCCTGAGAGAGGAGGAAGAGAGAGAGACTGGCTGTCTGCTTACAAAAGTCACACAGGTCCTAAGTGCCCAGGAGGAGATATAGCAGAGGAATTTGCTGCTTGCCCCTCCCACTGCAGCTGGATGCCTGAGATTCCAGCAGAGCTGCTTAAACACACAAAGGGGAAAAAATATGAGTGTCATGACCACAGCTGATCAAAATTTTCCAAAATTCAAATTTTCAATAACTTTTATCAATATTTTTAGTTTCTGACCATCACCTAGAAAGCTTTGATGACATTTTCATACCTTTGTGATGTGTTTTTCTAATACTACAGAGCTGGTAGAATATTTTTAAGTTTCAAAATTTTGATAGTTGATTATTTCTAATTTCATTGAAAATATGTAAAAAGAAATTTAACAAAATGATCATTCTTTTTTTTTTTGCACTTTGTCTACTTTTGTTGTTGTTAGTCATCACACTTGGTAGTTCAGCTTCCTACAACACTCTGGCCTTGAGATAGACAGTGCAAAATGTAGATTATATAATTATTCTAATTGTTATTATTTATTATTTAATATTATATCTCATAAAGGATGGGTCAAATCTTCCTCAAACTCTGCCTCTTCAGTCCCACTCCCTAAACATTTCTCTGACAGGAGAGCACATAGTTGAAGTGGGAAAGACACTTGTGGAAGTCAGAGGAGGAGTCAAAAATCAGGCTGATCATAAAAAGTGTTTTATACTTCTATGATGGAGTCCCTACCATGGTTTTGTAATAAAGAAGTATCATGTAGTATTGTCTCCTTTCCATTTCCCATGGATCTTCAAGGCACTGAGAAGGATAGAATACCATAATTAGTATCAAGCTTGGAAAAGGTTTATTCACATTTTACAAGTCAGACAGAAGAGTAGATAGCAGCTTTGTTAGTGGCTTTTTGTGGAAAGAAGGATTTAGTACTTAGCCACACATTGTAATTACACTGTATACAATAACCCCAGTCCCTCCTTTGAAAAGTGCCTTTCCCAGAAATAGTACTAAGGAGCTCTGACTCAGGCCAGTCATGCTTTTTGACAAGACCACATTATATTTCAAATGCTGGCAATGGACATCCCTTTGTATTGTAAATTCTGGCAATAGCCAACCAATTCTACTTAAACCAACAGCTAATGTTGGCTCCATTTCTTTTAAATCCCTTGTTCTCCACAGACCATATAATCAGAGGGACAGGCTGCTCATGGCTTCCCTGGAGCTCAACTGTATGCGGTCATGACAAAGCCTAGTTTTTGGATGGATGGCACACAGTGCATAATGCCTTGCTACCTGTGAGTAAACGTGTGTGCGTGTGTATGTAAAGCACAGCAGTCTAATGTTTATAACCTTTAAAATACAAAGGAGTGGACATCTCTTTTATTTTTGTACTGTTTCTTTCAAAATTAAAAAAAGAAAAGATTTGCTGCTTTCTTTCAGCAGCCCAGGCAAATCTGCTCAGACAATATTATCAACATTACATTATAAACAGAAACTTTAACACAAAGGTCAAATATTCACTGCACAGTAACCACTCTGTCAAAGAAAAACAAAACATTTGTTAGCACCTGTCCCTTTGGCAAATTATGTAGTTCCATTGCCTCATGCACCAACCAGACACTATTATTTTATTAGCATTACATTCAACCGTTTATAAAAAGGCACCAGCAAATGCCAAATAATTGTTTTTGTGGAGTAGGAATAAGTTAGTCAATTTAATTTACCTATTTAAGTTATTAGTTAAAAGTCAAAGATTCATCACACATGTCACTTCTCTTAACAATATAAATTCATAATAATAAACACACCTGTCATACATCAACATTACTGCACTACAGAAAGTTAGCTATTGTGTATTTATGGTCAATTTGGAGGAAGGAGATATATATAAAGTAAAATAAAATAAAATATACTAATTGCAAAAAGCCAAATTAGTGCAATGTTAAGTTGCATTAAAATAATCCTAAATAAAATCAGGTAAAAGGAAAAATGTTACGATCCAACAGCATCACCACATAACACACACCCAGTATGTGGCATTTTGACAACATACTGTAAACAGCAATTACACAATATATTTAATGTACAGTGTACATTTTTCATTCATTTCCAGGCTTTTTTTAAAAGATATTTTTAATTACCTTTGCTTATTGATGTTGGCGTTTAATGGTCCCAGTTAGGTTCTGCAGTTCACAGCTTTCTCAGGCAAATGAAATGTGGAACAATAAGTTTCCTCTTTGGCTGCTGTTCTTGCTTTATCTGGAGAAAACAGCCTTGCAAAACTGTTATAAAATTTTACCAGCCCAGGAACAAAATCTATTCGCCCATCCTTTTCTTTTATGATGAGGTTAATGAAAGGAAAAAAAATCCCACACTAATGACATTTTACTTGCCTTAATGGAGTATTTGTACATTTTTGTTGTAAGTGTTTCAATTAGAGATGGGCCTGAGCTAAAACCACTTACTTAAATAAAACTTTGGGGATGTTCAAAATTTCAAACTCATCTATATCTACAATTCTGAAAATGATTCCTATCTTGGTAATAAGCTGAACCAAACATCCAAACAGCTCTTTCACAGTAAGGGAGTATGGGTTCAAAATGAATATATGAATTATGAGGCTTGTACCAGTCTCTAGTTTCAATGAGATATTTACATTCACCCCATGCAAATTGCTTAAGCAGCAACTCCTGTCAGGCTGTGCAGAGACAATGGGCATTGTTTTTACAAAATGGGATGAGCCTTATTAGGCTCTGCTAAAATCTTAGCTAAAACCACTGAGCGTGCTGAGATATGATTTAAAAATAAAATCCCCAAACTGTGCAAAGGCACTGGTTTTCAATGAGGGTTGTATACATACCAAGTTGCATGTTTTAGACATTAGCTGATTTTGCCTTAGCCCTGTTCAAAGGACTGAAACTCCAGTCTCCAAACTTCTGGTCCTGCCTGGAATTGGTCCCCCAGCAATTAGGCATGAAGTCAGGACACTGGTCACATTACTGCACGCAGACAACTACCAAGACAGCTGACTTCACAATTCAATCTCAATGCCACATAAAAAATTGCTGGCTTAAGTAAAGATGTCCCTTTTCTGAAATAGTTGAGCCTCTCAGACAGTACATCAGATACAACCTTTCTAAGGAACAGCAGCAACAGGCTACACAGGACTATATTTTGGATGAATGTCACATTTCTGGCCAAATAGATAGCTTAAATCCACATCCTCTGGTCTCTTCGGATCAGCTCACACATGCCCCTCAGAACAAGCATCTGACCCGAAAGATTCTTCTTCGTTGTAACCGGATAGATTGTGGCCATGGGTGGTTTAATTGGGGCTTCCTGAGCTCCCCATCTAGCCTCTGTGAAGCTCAAGAACAATCAGCATGCCATCAGGTCATGGACGGTTCTTTTTATTGTCTTGATGGTGGATGGATGCGCTTGACATCTCTGGAAGCTGCTGCCGTGATAGGGTGACTATATCGCTTACCCAACATCTAACTCATTGTTTATGCTGTGAGTAGCCATACACCAGAAAACTATGCAGCTTCCCTCTGTGAACTAATTTAACTCAAAATATAGTAAATATGTTTTATTTGTATTAATTCCTTGCATTATGTGTCTCAGGGATGAGAAAAAACCCTCATCTGAGTGTATTCCAACATCCCAATTCCCTGAGGAACTTTGAACAGCAGCCATTTTTTAAATAAAAGAAACCTACCATCGTAATCTTTCCTCCTCCTTTTTGTCTTATACGCAGAATTTCCCTCAAAAATTACATCTGTTCGAGGCCCAGAGTGGGCAGCATATTAAGTCATGGAGTGGTAGAACTTTTCTGTATGTAAAAGTATCATAACTTTGAAGTCCATTATGTCATTGTCCTTAAGGCATAGAAATGTGGTTTTGTTTCTGTGGAAAAGAGGAGATTCCAGATTTTCCAGTGAGTGTCACAGCACCTGCTTCTAGCTGTGGGAGGTCTGGAGATATCTGGTATTTAGAATATTGAGTTTTGTGTACAGAGATGTTAAATTAGGTTGAGTGAGTGTTTAAGGGATAGAGTATGTGTGTGGGGCCGGGGGCAGGAAGGTTACTGTCTCTCTCTAAGCCCTGTTCAATTTAATTCATGATAACTAAGACACCTGTCTCTGCAGGTGGAGTGACACAAAAATAGTTCCATTCAAATAAAAATGAAAACAAAAATCCTCCACAGGTTTTATAAAATAATTTTCTCTGAAACATACATGATTGTGCTGGCGTATTCACCCCACACCAGAAAGGATGGGGTTAAAAGCAGCCTAGGGAGGCTGCACAGGGAGCAGCCAATCAGGGCCCTGTAGCCTTACATAAAAGAAGCTGCAGGGCCAGAGACAGGCTGCAGGGTGCCCAAGGAGAGAGGACTGTGTTCCTAGTGGGCTGCAGGAAGGTAGCACTTTGGACAGAGCAATTGCTGTTAGGGACTGGGGGAGCAAAAGGGAGCTCCTAGCTGGCTACTAGGACTGTGGGCTGGAGACCCTGAGAAGAGGGTGAAGAAGGTGCTGGAGTCATGGGGAAGGGAATTGAAGCAGTATTGGCAGAGATATTAAGGAGAGGCAGAAGGAGGCTGGGCTGGGACCAGAGTAATGGGTGGGCCCAGTTCACCCCCCTCCCTGGAAGGGGAAAACATGGATGGTGACATGGAGGGAGGCTAAGTCATGAAAAGATGCTGTGGTTCTGGGGCTGAGATGGGTATGCAGGCAGAGAAGGCAGCAGTAGAGGGCATGCTGGCTAAGAGAGCTATCCCCAAGATGGCCAGCAGGAGGTCCCACTCTGGAGTGAACTCTATCACAATGGTATATCAAAATATATGATGTGTGATGTTGTGAAAAGTTATCATTGACACTTGTTTAGGATGATCTGCATCTCTCTGATGTGTGAGTCTGGTTTATATAATTACATTCTACTGCCCTAACTCCTACCTGCAGTATTCTTTCACAATTATTTCCCTAAACTATTGTGTGGGATTTATGGGTGCTGTTAAACAGCTGCCAAGTTTCACTCCATAGGTGGCTGCACTTCAGTGGTGGATGTAATGATTCGTGAAGCATTTGGGGATCCTTGCAGATGAAAGCACTGTCTAAATCAAAGCTATCCAGCTTGTGATTCTAGAGCTGCATGTGGTTTTTTGGAAGCCAGAGATCTGATATGAGCTCCTTTTACTCTTCTTGTGAGAGAACAGGCAGAGTGCAAAGCAGATCCCTTCCCCTCTCTTCAAGCAGCCAGGACATTGGCTTATATATTTATTTTTCTATACAGTATACTCCCAGCAAGCACTGTGTGTGACATTCTACAACATATGTTCATGATATCTTATGATGCATAACAATGTAACTGTAAAATGAATGTGTATCCCACTGTATAGTAGTATGGAGCTTAGTTGGTGCTGAACTGAAGGAACAGTGCTGACGTCGAACATCATAATCAGTAAAATTGCAAGTGACTGATGTAATTCAAACAGGATTATGACTTCATGGAAAGCAGGAGTCAGTTCTGACTTCCTTTGACTACTTCACCTATCTCTCCTTTTACAGAATACAGGACTGTGAATGATGAATGAGCAATGCAACCAACATTTTCAACAGGAAAGCTATCTTTCTTATGCCTGTAACCTATTCACTGAGCAGCTGGCACATGGCTCTAGTGAAGTCATCCTATTCTCCTCCTACCAAAAATTTATTGTGTTGGTGAGATGTCAGTCATATTAATTGGTCTTCTTGATCTGTATGCTTTATTCAGCTATGGAGTATTATGCTAAAATGCCGCCTGATATTTATCAAACACTCCATAACAGCAACTGAAAGGAAAAATGTGGCTTCTGCAACATCACTGCTTTCCTCAGTGTAAGTGGCAGTTTGGGATAGTTTCCTTGTGGCTCTGGAATGTAATAAGGAGATGCATAAGAGTAGAGAATAGTCTCACAGAATAAACATGAAGGTAGTTTGTGTTGCCACAAGCAGATGTGTGCAAAAGTCAGCACTTTCTTTTTTTTCCAAAATATTTTAAAAAGCAAAAAATGTTGTATAACTCAGTGTTCGCAACCAGGGGTACACATACCTCCGGGGGGGCGGGGGGGTTGTATACAAAGGGTCTTCCAGGCGGTACGTCAACTCATGTAGATATTTGCCTAGTTTTACAACAGGCTACATAAATGCACTAGCAAAGTCCGTGCAAACTAAAATTCATGCAAACAATGACTTGTTTGTAGTGCTCTATATACTATACACTGAAATGTGAGTACAATATTTATATTCCAATTGATTTATTTTATAATTATATAGTAAAAATGAGAAAGTAAGTAATTCTGCAGTAATAGTGTGCTATGACACTTTTGTATTTTTCTGTCTGATTTTGGAAGCAAGTTGTTTTTAAGTGAAATGAAACTAGGGAGTATGCAAGACAAATCAGACTCCTGAAAGGGATACATTAGTCTGGAAAGGTAGAGAGCCACCGTTATAACCCACTGGCAGTGAGTTAGAGGTCCTCTTCTGTGCAAGGCTAGGAATTGTTACCCCAGCTTCAAAGCATTAGTTCAAGCTTTAGCCCCTTATATTTTTAGTTCAGTCCCCAGTTCAATCCCTGGTATGTTGAGCAAGATGGTGGCAGTCATATTTGCATTTTACTATACCTTCCAGCATCCTCAAACTACTGCTTACGCAAGTGTTAATGTCCATAAGATGAGTATTTCTATAAGGGATATCATGATAATGTTGACTGACAAATATTCTATGTATTTTCAAATATCACGAAAATCAGTTGAAAATACACAGAATAATATTCTGGGTACTAAATTTGCCTACACTAGATAGGAGTGGGTGGCCGGGGCAATTTTGAAATAAGGAAATGCATGTAAACAAATAGATCAGCCTAGAAATAAGAGAGATGTATTTCAAACAATACAGACCAGCAAAAAAATAACTAATGTGACTAGAATTCTGATAGTAGCCCAAAGCGGTTAGGTGCCCTGTTCTGAATGAAATTCAATGGGAATCATGCAGTAGTTCCTCTGAAAATCTCTGCCTTTATGTTTAAGTTTCTAAAAAGGAGTTTTTATTGTTGTTGTTATGACAGTATCTAAGGACCAACCAAGAACAGGGATTATTGTGACAATAACAATACAGAGTAACAGAAGGTTCCTGGCCTGAAGAGGTTACAATCTAAATAGACAAGACAGACAAAGGGAAGGTGAAAGGGTTTTAGCATACAAGCAGTGTGACCATCTCCATTTGCTAATTTTCCTTCTCTCATAACATAGTCTTATGTAGGTTTCCTTTATTCATTTGTTTTCATCTTATTCAATCAATGAGAGATAGAGTCAGCACACAATTTAGAGGGAAAAAAATTCCTCATTTCAATACAATGTCCTTCTAGGCAGAAAATTATCTATTAAAATATTTTGACTATGGGACAAAAAGTAATATTTGATCCCCTCATCGCCATAATGACAATATAGTACCTTTGCACTGTGGTCTTGATCCAGCTAGTACCCCCCTGTGTTATGTTCAGAGAGGGTGAATTTCTCTCCTGTACAATGTGCCCACACAAGACCTGTTCAGCACTTAAGTCTGAAAATAGTCTTAAGTGGGGTTTAAAAAGTGAGAAGGGCTTATGTGGGGGAAGCCTCTGCATAGAGAGTGTAACAGCAGCACCTTGGACTGGAGAATCATGAATGCTAATGACATGTTGAAGATGTGCTAATCTAAGTAGGAATTTAGTACGTTAGTCAGCTACGTTAAACGTAATAACTTTTGGACTGTTAATTAAAGTAAAACATAGAGCGATTGTGAATTTTAGGGTGCCATCGCAACTCCATCACAATTACTGTATTGCAGTCATCGTATTGCACTGAACAACCAAAACATTTAAGTAATGGTTTTCTTTTCCTTTTTTGCATTTGTGTTTGCCTGCAAAAAAGCATATGTGGTGACGATACAGATACACATTTTAGAGCTGATTGGGAATTTTCCATTAGAAGGATTTTGTGACAGAAATCGGCCTCTTTGCAAAATTGAAATTTTCCACATTTTGCCAGGAATTTTTTTAATATTATTATTTCTCTGTAGGGAAAATTGAAATGAGAGCTGCCCATTGGCCTGCTTTTCTCAATTTCACTTTCTGCCTGCAGGGAGAAAATGAAGTTGATGAGAGCTTTCCAGGGGAGCAGCCTGCAAGCAAAAATATTCCATATTTGTTTGCCCAAAAGGAAATATTTCCAAAAATCTCTTCCCAAAAAAAAATATTCATCACATTTTTGACTTATTTGTCCTGGTTTGGAGGAATTTTTCAGGGAAAAATTTTGCATTTTTGAAAAAAAAGTATTTCCAATTTCCAGACAGCTCTAATGTATATTATTGATCTCTAAAATTCCAATGGTTTGATAGCAGGTGTGAAGTAATGCACCATGTTTGAACATATTTTAGTTTCATTAGTTTGTTGGGGGAGGGATTGTTTTTGGTTTTGTATTGTTGCTGTGATCTATTTACATATTGTAATTTTGCTGTTTTGGAGCACAACGTATATAATACGAAGTCCTGGCTTCATTGAAGTCAATGACAAAAATTCTCATTGCCTTGACTGGCACCAGGATTTCTCCTTTAATTCTTTGCTTTGCAGGCTACTATGTGCTAACTGAGGATTTCCCTAAATTAAATTTTATAGCATCTGTAACTAAACCATTTCTATTTGTAATGTGATTCATACAGAATGTGACACAATATATCTATGACAGGTTTCAGAGTAGCAGCCATGTTAGTCTGTATTGGCAAAAAGAAAAGGAGTACTTGTGGCACCTTAGAGACTAACAAATTTATTAGAGGATAAGCTTTCGTGAGCTACAGCTCACTTCATCGGATGCATTTGGTGGAAAAAACAGAGGAGAGATTTATATACACACACACAGAGAACATGAAACAATGGGTTTATCATACACACTGTAAGGAGAGTGATCACTTAAGATAAGCCATCACCAACAGCAGGGGGGGGAAGGAGGAAAACCTTTCGTGGTGACAAGCAGGTAGGCTAATTCCAGCAGTTAACAAGAATATAAGAGGAACAGTGGGGGGTGGGGTGGGAGGGAGAAATACCATGGGGAAATAGTTTTACTTTGTGTAATGACTCATCCATTCCCAGTCTCTATTCAAGCCTAAGTTAATTGTATCCAGTTTGCAAATTAATTCCAATTCAGCAGTCTCTCGTTGGAGTCTGTTTTTGAAGCTTTTTTGTTGAAGTATAGCCACTCTTAGGTCTGTGATCGAGTGACCAGAGAGATTGAAGTGTTCTCCAACTGGTTTTTGAATGTTATAATTCTTGACGTCTGATTTGTGTCCATTCATTCTTTTACGTAGAGACTGTCCAGTTTGGCCAATGTACATGGCAGAGGGGCATTGCTGGCACATGATGGCATATATCACATTGGAAGATGCGCAGACATTTACAAGCCATTTACAAAACACACTTTGATTCTCTACAAAAGAAAAAGGACACTAAGCTATCTAAACTACTATATGCCACAAAGGGCCACAACAATAGTTCCCGTAACCCATCCAGCAATATTGTTAATCTATCCAACTATACTCTTAGCCCAGCGGAAGAATCTGTCCTATCTCGGGGCCTCTCCTTTTGCCCCTCCACCCCCACGAACATGATACAGTTCTGTGGTGACCTAGAATCCTATTTTCGACGTCTCAGACTCAAGGAATATTTCCAACACACCTCTGACCAACATATTAACCCACAGAGACCTTCCTGCCAACACTACAAAAAGAAGGATTCTGGGTGGACTCCTCCTGAAGGTCGAAACAGCAGCCTGGATTTCTACATAGACTGCTTCCGCCGACGTGCACGAGCTGAAATTGTGGAAAAGCAGCATCGCTTACCCCATAACCTCAGCCATGCAGAACACAGTGCCATCCACAGCCTCAGAAACAACTCTGACATCATAATCAAAAAGGCTGACAAAGGAGGAGCTGTTGTCATCATGAATAGGTCGGAGTATGAACAAGAGGCTACTAGGCAGCTCTCCAACACCACTTTCTACAAGCCATTACCCTCTGATCCCACTGAGAGTTACCAAAAGAAACTACAGCATTTGCTCAAGAAACTCCCTGAAAAAGCACAAGAACAAATCCGCACAGACACACGCCTGGAGCCCCGACCTGGGGTATTCTATCTGCTACCCAAGATCCATAAACCTGGAAATCCTGGACGCCCCATCATCTCAGGCATTGGCACCCTGACAGCAGGATTGTCTGGCTATGTAGACTCCCTCCTCAGGCCCTTCGTTACCAGCACTCCCAGCTATCTTCGAGACACCACCGATTTCCTGAGGAAACTACAGTCCATTGGTGATCTTCCTAAAAACACCATCCTAGCCACTATGGATGTAGAAGCCCTCTACACCAACATTCCACACAAAGATGGACTACAAGCCGTCAGGAACAGTATCCCCGATACTGTCACGGCTAACCTGGTGGCAGAACTTTGTGACTTTGTCCTGACCCATAACTATTTCACATTTGGTGACAATGTATACCTTCAAATCAGCGGCACTGCGATGGGTACCCGCATGGCCCCACCGTATGCCAACATTTTTATGGCTGACTTAGAACAACGCTTCCTCAGCTCTCGTCCCCTAATGCCCCTACTCTACTTGCGCTACATTGATGACATCTTCATCATCTGGACCCATGGAAAAGAAGCTCTTGAGGAATTCCACCATGATTTCAACAATTTCCATCCCACCATCAACCTCAGCCTGGACCAGTCCACACAAGAGATCCACTTCCTGGACACTACGGTGCTAATAAGCGATGGTCACATAAACACCACCCTATATCGGAAACCTACTGACCGCTATTCCTACCTACATGCCTCTAGCTTTCATCCAGATCATACCACTCGATCCATTGTCTACAGCCAAGCGCTACGATATAACCGCATTTGCTCCAACCCCTCAGACAGAGACAAACACCTACAAGATCTCTATCATGCATTCCTACAACTACAATACCCACCTGCTGAAGTGAAGAAACAGATTGACAGAGCCAGAAGAATACCCAGAAGTCACCTACTACAGGACAGGCCCAACAAAGAAAACAGCAGAACGCCACTAGCCATCACCTTCAGCCCCCAACTAAAACCTCTCCAACGCATCATCAAGGATCTACAACCTATCCTGAAGGACGAGCCATCGCTCTCTCAGATCTTGGGAGACAGACCAGTCCTTGCTTACAGACAGCCCCCCAATCTGAAGCAAATACTCACCAGCAACCACACACCACACAACAGAACCACTAACCCAGGAACCTATCCTTGCAACAAAGCCCGTTGCCAACTCTGTCCACATATCTATTCAGGGGATACCATCATAGGGCCTAATCACATCAGCCACACTATCAGAGGCTCGTTCACCTGCGCATCTACCAATGTGATATATGCCATCATGTGCCAGCAATGCCCCTCTGCCATGTACATTGGCCAAACTGGACAGTCTCTACGTAAAAGAATGAATGGACACAAATCAGACGTCAAGAATTATAACATTCAAAAACCAGTTGGAGAACACTTCAATCTCTCTGGTCACTCGATCACAGACCTAAGAGTGGCTATACTTCAACAAAAAAGCTTCAAAAACAGACTCCAACGAGAGACTGCTGAATTGGAATTAATTTGCAAACTGGATACAATTAACTTAGGCTTGAATAGAGACTGGGAATGGATGAGTCATTACACAAAGTAAAACTATTTCCCCATGGTATTTCTCCCTCCCACCCCACCCCCCACTGTTCCTCTTATATTCTTGTTAACTGCTGGAATTAGCCTACCTGCTTGTCACCACGAAAGGTTTTCCTCCTTCCCCCCCCTGCTGTTGGTGATGGCTTATCTTAAGTGATCACTCTCCTTACAGTGTGTATGATAAACCCATTGTTTCATGTTCTCTGTGTGTGTGTATATAAATCTCTCCTCTGTTTTTTCCACCAAATGCATCCGATGAAGTGAGCTGTAGCTCACGAAAGCTTATGCTCTAATAAATTTGTTAGTCTCTAAGGTGCCACAAGTAATATATCTATGTGTTTCATGTTATTACATGCTCCATAATCTCACATATTCATGTATTATATTTATCGTATTCTCAACCACTGGGGCCAAGCCTGCACTCCTTGCATATTTGAATTCCTGTTAACTTCAGTGGGAACGTTGGGTGCACCAGAAATGCAGGACCAGGCTGTCCAACACTGTGGAAATGACATACTATGACAATGCACTCTATAGAGGCATTGTGCTTCACTCTGCATAGGATGAAACTCTGATGGACTGAGTTTTCTCAACACCTGCATCTTTTTCATCAGAATTACCACAAATTTGGAACTCCCTGACACAAGAATCACTAGACATACAACCGCCTACAGAACTAAATGTAAAAGTTGCATCTCTTCACATCAGCTTTCTTATAATAAATGCTCAGAATGAGAATCTGATACATCAATTGAAGGAAAACATGTACCCATCCTCCCCACTAGCACTGGTTGAAAATTTTATGTCAAAACTGTTTTTTGATGAAAAACTGCATTTTCAATCAAATGTTAATGAAAAGTTTCTTCTTCCCTTGACTTTATTTTTTTTCCATTAAAAACAAAGACAAAAAAACCACAAAAGAATGTCCATTGTTCTCTGTGAGGCAGAGTTCCCAACTGATCTACATCTCCCATGATTTACCACAGCCAGGACACCCATGATGTATCACATCTCCTCACCAAGAGAGGAGATTGTAGGTCACCATGGGGGATGGAGATCTGACCAGGGAATCCAGTCTATAGAAGTGAATGGCAGCAGGAGGCGTCCAAACTATAGTTTCCACTTGGAACAGTGGCAACATTTTCAAATTGATATATTTTGGTTTTTGACTTTTCACTGAAAATTCAAAAAAAATTTGCAAGTTAAAAATGCCAACCAGCTCTACTCAGCATAGCCAGGACTGATGAGAGTGGATGGAAGCAGGGGAGAATTGTACTGGGGCCCTGAGCTGAGGGTTCCCCCCAAATGTCTAACTTGGGTGAAATGGGAAGGAAGGTGGGTCTCAGTGAACATGATTTACCAGGACCCTAAATTTTCCTCAGTGAGTCTGACTATAGCATCAGGCTGGAGGAAGCATACAAACTTTTAGACTTACTTCTTACTTTCCATAACTTTGGCTGAGCTCAGATATCATGGTGACGATCATGTTATTAATATCCTAAGTAGATAATTGTGCAGATGTATCAGATAGACGCTGTGGTGAAAATTGTGATTGTCAATTCTTATCTAAAACATACATTTATAAAAGTCTTAAATATGATCTGTCTAGAGTGTTGTATTCAACTTACGATGAATATTTTTGTCCAAAATTATAATTAGAACTGTATAATTGTTGCATTGATCCTTTACAATCAAATATTAAATGCTTTGTTTGCAGTAACTACTATTTTATTTTTAATAATTAGATACATGGGACACTTTACTGTAAAACAGAAAACTGTTCTGCCCACTGTCAGTTGAGTGTATATCAAATTTTAATGAAAAAGGATCAATAAACTGTCTCAAAATTCACCATCATCTACTGCATTCAGCTCGCCCCATATAACATGTAATAAGCTAAATTTTAGTTTATGTGACCATTTACAACTAGTACTAATGCCTGAAAAATTGTAATCTTGCAATAGTTCACATAACCAGTCAATAGGCTCAAAACCACAATTGTACGCCTTAACTGAAAAACTCCTACATTTTAAAACCTAGGTAAAACCAAAGTGGGGCACAGAAGTTATGTTAATTAAAATATATTATCAATAGTTTAGATCCTAGCCCTGACCCAATGGCTATTCACTTCCACTTTGGCTGTAGTACTCAGCATTTTTCAGGATTTGGCCATTATATTTTTAGTGCAAAAAATAAGCTAATCTAGTTAAAAGAATTTTGATATTGAATGTCCCATTAATACACTTGGAATTACTCACAGGTGTTGCCTGTTTAATTAATTTTTCCATTCTCTATTAGCACCTTTACTTCTATTTATAGAGTAGTATGTTCCAGAGGTACTATAGAACTAGCTGGAGCATCTGCCTTGTAATACAAACCTCCCATGTATTTACTGGTGAATTCCAAAGTAATGATGATTGGGGTATGGTGGGGGAGACTGGAGGAGGAAGGTAGGTTTAGGAAGCTGCCATGGTGACAGGAAGAATTTGACTGAGAAACTTTAGTCTTTGCTCTTCTTTCTTCCATTCATCACAATAACCTTCATCTCTGAGATTATGAAGAGAAGAAATGCCATGTGATGTCGGAAAATCATTAATGAAGCTAGTGATAGTTTTCTTCCCAAATACCTCATCTAAAGCTTGACCATGGAAGGTGCAATGCATCAGAATTCACACAGAAGTTAGTTAAAGTTTTGGGTACTTCTCTTTCAAGATCAGGACTTTCAAGATATTTAGTAAAAAGAAAAGGAGTACTTGTGGCACCTTAGAGACTAACAAATTTATTTGAGCATAAGCTTTCATGAGCTACAGCTCACTTCATCAGATGCATCCGAAGTGAAGTGAAGTGAGCTGTAGCTCATGAAAGCTTATGCTCAAATAAATTTGTTAGTCTCTAAGATGCCACAAGTACTCCTTTTCTTTTTGCGAATACAGTCTAACACGGCTGCTACTCTGAAACAAGATATTTAGTAAGCAATTTCATGTTAAAAACCAGTGGTGTCAGACTTGACCCACAACAGTTCTTCTCAAATAATAGAGAGATTTTTTTCCTCGAAAGTGATGTCAGAAGGGAACCCACTTTGTATATATTTCCAGCCCCATTCTTGCTACTATTGATTTAATGAGAAACAAGAATGAACCCTATAGTGGAAAAGCTCCTTCCATTTTTGAATGGTTCAGGTTAGGGTAAAGAAAAAGCAACTTGAGAAGGAATTTCATATTGAGGAGGGAGAACTCTTTTTGACTGTTCTGATTTCCTGGAGACCAGTTGCTTAGAATGTCTTTGAATATATGATATAGACAAGGGTTGGTACCAGATACCAGAGGATAAGTTGTATGAAACACCAGGTCATTGATTTTTTTGAAACATGATTATTAACGACTTGATAACCTTTTCAATAAAGGGAACATTCATCATAGATTACTTCTAAAAAGTATCTGTAAATTGTTTAATGCAGATTCAAAAATAAATGCTACAGGATATATTAAGATATTTCCTTAAAGTGAAATGATTGTACTGTAACTGAAAACTGTTTGTTTTTTTAATGTTCTTCCACAAGTTCTTAATCTTGGCAACTCCAAAGACTTTGAAGTTTGTGGTTTTATTTCATGACAGAGCATCATTTCGGTTTTTTAATCAATTTATTTTAAGGCTCAGATGTGAATTGTGTGTGTGTGTGTGTGTGTGTGTGAAGTTCACTATTAGGGACCTCCCTTAAGTTTTGAGTGTTTTAGAATCTTTCCAGGCAACATAGAAATAGATCTTGCAAAGTGCTGTGTGCCTGCAACTCCCACTGAAGTCAGGGGACAGATTTCTTCCCTTCTATGAGTGGTTCCATACTTCTGAAGTGACCTATATCTAGATCTGAAAATATAATTTCCAGCAAATAATTGGGGCTGATTTTTGCATTATTTTCTATATTCTCAAATTGTACGCAGACAGCTCACAATTATCTTACATTTTTCCATTATATAAAATTATCCACCAAATAATTTTGATAACCATTCACCTGTGGACTGGGCATGAGCAGTTAGCTGTAAGTAATTTTATTCAAAATCTGAGTTGGGTTGCTTAGCGGCAATTGGATATTTAGGTCACAGAAGGTTGTTTCTCTTCCTTTTTTGGTGAGTGTAACTCTTAAAGTCAGGCTGTGAACACGTACAGTTGCAAATTCATAAAGCTTGCCATACTGGAATATTCTTCAATAGTCACTTAAAATTTTGTTTCCATGTACATTCCGACCAGTCAACTCATTTCCAGAAAGTGAACACAAAAGAGTCATGAACTCAATCAGATTGCTGTATATTTCCAATAAAAGTCATGGACTTTATTTTGCAGTTATCACCCTGCTCTGGTATTATTCTTTAAAATTCCTACAACTCTGCTGACCAACCACATGTGTTTTGAATGAGGAGAGGGAGAGTTAAGAACTCATTTTATCCTCCCACAGAGTCCTTACTTTCAGTGGAAAACTTTACCTTGAAATTGTTCTACCCCCTTGTATTTCACATGGATGGTTATTAGTACTGGACATTTCTGAAATAAACATGCAGGATGAAGCCAACAACACAGAGGCTACATTAGCCTCTCTTTTTAGCAGGTTCAATGGAAGGATATTTAAGACTTATAATGGAGCTTCAAGAGAGTACAGTGACAAACTGAAGTTCTAATAGAAAAGATGAGAGCAGAGGGACCAAATCAGTACTGATATTTATACAGCAGAAAGAAATCCTGACTCCGTATCAGTGGTCAGGTTACCCAAGCCAAATGGCAAAAGGATAAAGTAATGCTGTGAAACAGACATATACAATTTACAGTAAGATTTTAGATTTTGCTTATAAAATTCTCCCACCAGGGAAGACATTCTTTAAATAGTTGATGGAAATCTCTTCTGCTTTCAGCCCTTCCTGCACCATTTCATTTAAATGGTCTGAAAGTGTATTTGATAGGATTTTCCTTCCATATTCAAACATGATGTCTCAGCAGTGCGACCCATCACTTGATGTATCAGACCTACCTGGGGGTAAGGTTTTCAAGTGCATTTCCTGGTTTCCTCTTACCCATGGCATCTGCCATGTCAGTGGAGATAGCTGAGAATAAAAAGAAATGCAACTTTTAAAAGAGTAAATAGTATTCCTAATATTAGCCACAATCATTAAGGGAGGTGGGGCGGAGGGGTCAGACTACAAGACAATAAGCCAGTAGCCAACATTTTGAATAAATAATGAACCAAAGCAAAATTAGCCATGCATCTAATTGGGACATTTTCACAGCACTGCTTGAGGCACAGAATACTTTTCCAGGCTAGATATGTGCTGGGCAAAATTAATCAGATAATCAGTTTCCATTCTCATCTCCAATTTAAAACATTCTGTGTTGGCTCTGTGGTTAAGAAGACTTTACCTTTATTGCCAATGGGTTTTTGGTGATAAAAAGAAATGTTAATTGTAAGTAGACTGTGACACCCCGTTCAATGAATAGCTGTAAAAGGTGATTTTGTGAATGTGCATTTGAAAGCTTAGGTTAGGCTGAGTGTTCTTATTAAATAATTAGAAAATAATAGGAATTCAGACTAGCATACTAGCAGATGCAGCCTCCATCCCTGATCATGGCAATTTTGAGGACCCTGGTATAGACTTTAAGAGCCCCTCCCTCCAAAATCATATTGTTTAGAAGAGTTATGGAGACTTGGCAAGTCCAAGAGGAAAATTAGCACTCCAATGTCAGCAAATTACCATTATACTATTAAATAAGATTAGGCTTAGGCAGATTAGATTTTTATTGATAAATGTCAGTAAAAGTCAATTTCACTGTACACAGACAAACCGACGCAAACGCGTATCCATTGATAATTGAAATTTACAGATAGACAAAGTAAGAAAAATGCTGTCTGAGAACTTTTTAGAGTTTGATTTAAGGATATTTACTTTGTATATTTTGATATATTATGTTGACAATTTGTTTTTTAACTGTTAGAAAGCTTTAACCCTTTCAATCTCAATATCTGCTATCATTAAATAATTAGTATGAGCCCCCCCTCATAATTCCCCACATTATGAAAATTTAAATCAATAAAAATGAAAAATTGCTTAAAAATCTGTCAAAGTTTTAAAATAATACTGAATTCTGCCAAGCCTGAGTAAGATGGAAATCTTACCAGAAGTATGTTATGGGATCCTATTGTATGGAGTAGTCAGATTACTAGCCTTTATCAAAGGTTTTTATGTCTAAGTTGGTTCCAGATTCAGAACTTTTGAAAGCACAAATATCTTTGGAAGGAAAACATACATTTTCCAGCAGAAGAATGTATTTTAGGAATTAGATCACCAAACTCATTAAAGAAAGATCCTGAAAATCCTGATTCCTGAATATTAAAAGGCACTGAGTGTGCCTGAGTAGGCATTTGCTACTTTGTTGACTAATGATATAGTAATGAAGAGCCCCGAATAATTGTCAATCTGCTGCAATGTTAGGAGGGCGGTTGTGGACTAGCTCCTCACCTCTGCCAGACCACCACTCGGGCCAGGTGAAGAGGAAAATGAATTAATGTCATCAGTGTCCACAAACTGATTCAGTCCCTGGTGTAACTGAGAAAAGATAACAATGAGACTGTAAACCACACCATCTTGTACTTGATCCAGGATCACCAGAGCACATGCCACATCTACATGGTACAATCCCAATACGCCTCCTATGTCTGGTGGAGGATCCAGAAGACAGTAGCACAGAGATGGCCACGCTGACCCAGTGTTAGCTGAGGAATCCTCAGGTGTCTCTTTAGGGGATATTTAACGCATAGATTTACAGCCCTTGGAGTGGCAAGAAGGGATCAGAATATGGGCCAGAAACTGGCCTTTTAGTTGAAGTGGGAATGGACAAAACCATCTGAATAAAATAGGAACCAACCCATGCTTTCCTTCACACTGAATGTTAATTGAAGGCTTTTCTCAGTTTTAAAAATGTTTGGTTAACTTTTTTAAGTTTATTTTTTCTTTTTTCCTGGACATAGGCAGATGCCTAAACTGGAACAATGAAATATTACAAGAAACTATTCTTGACAGGTGTGTGACCTGGCCAGAATGAAGGAGCCCTGGAAATTCTGTGTGAAAGCCAGCTCTTACAAGATTCATAGCCTGATACCTTTTAAACCAATGAGTTTTATAATGAACTTTGGCAAAAACACACAAGATGCTTACCAGAACCAAATCCCCACACTTTTGAAGGTTCACCCAGCACTAATTTGAACCTATCCAACTACGGTCCATAATAATTCTACATATATCAGATCAAGTGGATTTAAAATAAATGTAATAAAAATGTGGTACTATAGAAGGTAGTCCAGTAATATAAAATATAAAACCAGCTCTATCTTACCTATTTATTTGGAATCTTATCTTGCAGAGGAGAAGGTGGTTTAAAATGTGATCGATCAGAACATTTGCTATTGGTAACAATTTACCTCTTCTTTTGTAGATTGGGAACAATTAGATATACATTTAGAAAGCCAACAGAGACATTTTTTGTATTTATTCTATTGTGTTTATATCAACAACAAAAAACAGTCTGTAAAAAAATGCAGATAGCACACAACTAGACATAAATACACTGACACAGAAAGAAAGGTAGAAAACAGGCTCAATTGAGTTCCCTTACAGAAGACCTATGGCTAAATCCTTGGTGTAAATATATTGACTTCAGTAGGGTCAACTAAGGATGAATTTGGATCCTATCCTTTAGAGTCCTAACCAGCCTAGAGAGAATAATCTGATAAACAGATAACACTAGATTATAGAGCAGAAAACCAAGCACTAAAACAACTTGAACTTCTTTGTTCCTAAAATTGATTTGTGGGACCTTAAGAAACCTCAGAGGCAATTGATCCAAGTGTCAAACAGATTAGTATATAGTTAATATACTTCTGCTTCTTTGTTTGAATTCTGGTGATCAGGGATATTCTCATTGGGTTTGATTCTGACCTCACACACCATTAACTTTATTCAAGTTACTCCTAATTTACACTGAAGTAAGTGAGATCAGAATCAAACCCCTAGTTCCAAATACCCAAGAATATCCATCGGTGCTTTAATCATACAACCCTTACAAAGAAATACTAAACTAATCTACTGTTATGGCCCCAAACATGGCAGCTTGTAATTGTTTAGGACTATTCACGTAGAAAAATGTAGAATTATTTTTTTCCATGCGAACTGTGGGGGTGAGGAGGGTATTTTTCCATGGGATCACCAAATCTCACTTGCCATTTTAGCTTTGCTGCTGGGAAGAAGTAATTTCCTGTGACTGTGTCAAATCTTTAAATGCTTTATTTTGAATTCCAAGCACATATTTCACCCATGCTTGTCCTCAGATCTATTTTTCAACTGAAAACAAAGTACTATAGTCACAGAGGGGCTGTCTGCCAAAATACAAGAAAAAAAAAAGAAAGATTAAAACCACCCTGGTTAAATGGCAATGTTCAGGAGTGAATTATCACAAATTATGCTCATAGAAAGGAACAAACTTTCTGTCTTGATGTCTCATTGTAAGATCAGGAGGAAGAATTGTGGTTCTAGACCACCTTTCTGTGCTCCCAGTTGTGGGACTGACCAGGGGTCTGCCAACCCTAGCATCACTTAAAATATCAGAAGGGCTGTTCTGAATCATACCAATAGTAACTGCTCTTTAGGGACCATTTCACCAGCTAGGAATCACCGGAGCACACTGCGCTCTTGTCACACTCCTTCCCATCCCAAGCCCACCCCAGTCTTCTCATGGACCATATGCTGGGGGGAATCCCCAAGTGCCTCTTTAGAGGCAGCTTTCTAGCTGATTTGTCTTGCCTGAGCAGTACAAAGTAACAAGAAGGGGGTTTGAAGAACTCACAAATGCAGCATTCTCAGGATTTTTTAGTCAACAGTTTTGTCAGCAGTTTCAGTCAAAGGGTTCATAGTATCTCCTTGGCAGGGGCATAGCCATGAGTGGGTCTGGGCCCACCCACTTTGCATCCAGGACCACCCAAATCTGAGCAGGGGTATAGTGCTGTCACAGCAGCCCAGAGCATCACTTGGGCACCTGAAATCCAGGATGGAGCTATGCGCCCGCCCTTCAAAAAGCTATGCTCTGGCAGCTCTGCCTTGCCATTTTCTGAGCCCTCCATGCACGTGCCCAGCTCGGCAGATGAAGCCCTATGTCTGGGGGCACCAGAGCTAGGAAGAGGCCATGGCATTGGGGAGAAGCTGAGCTACCACAGCCTAGAATTAAGACTGTGGCTAAAGGGAGAGATCCTGGCATTCATATGTTTCTTGTTTTGGTGATTACTACGGTCATTGGTCTCTTGGTTTGTTCACAAGAGTGCCAGTTGTTTCTAGGTGCTAAAAAGCCAATATGCCATTTTTAAATTTCCTCCATACCAGGGTTCCTAGTGGCAGAATTTGTTAGACCCGTCTTGAATCAAGACCAAAGAATGATGTTTATTTGATTTCTGAATAGTAAATAAGAACATAAAAATAGCCATACTGAGTCAGACCAGTGGTCCATCTAGCCCGGTATCCTGACTTCTGACATTGGACTATGCCAGATGCTTCAGAGGGAATTGAACAAAAAAAAAAGGAAAATTATCAAGTGATCCATCTCCTGTCGCCCAGTCCCACCTTCTGGCAGTCAGAGGTTTAGGGACACCCAGAGCATGGGATTGCATCCCTGACCATCTTGGCTAATAGACCTGTCATCCATGAACTTATCTAATTCTTTTCTGAACCCATTTATAGTTTTGGTCTTTACAGCATCCCCTGGCAACGAGTTACACAGGTTGACTGTGTGTTGTGTGAAAAAGTACCGCCTTATGTTTGTTTTAAACCTGCTGCCTATTAATTTCACTGGCTGATCCTTGGTTCTTGTGCTACATGAAAGGGTAAATAACACTTTCACTTTCTCTACACCATTCATGATTTTATAGACCTCTATCATATTCCTCCCCCCCACCCCCACATAGTCATATTTTTTCTAAGAATAATAGTTCCAGTCTTTTTAAATCTGTCATCATATGGAAGCTGTTCCATACCCCTAATCATTTTAGCTGCTGTTTTACTGAGTAAACGTGGTCCCCCCAGAAGTCCTGTCATTAGTGTTGTTTTCACTTATCCATATTGCAAGCACATTTTATAGCGCTGTTTGCAGGTTATTCAGCTCCTTGGCTCTATGGATGATGAGATTTACCAAGGATAATCATACATACTTTAATGTTATCTCAAGTTGCATAATAACATCTACAGTTAACTCAAGTCCATTGTCATTTTGGAAGATATACAAAGCATATACCATAACAGAACTAGAATAAATATCCCAATAGCACCTACAGGCCTCATCAGGGTTGGGGGCCCATTGTGCTAGGTACTGAACTACTCCAACAAGCTTACAACCTAAGTACATGTTGAGAGACAGATGGTGGATACAACTAACAGGCAAAAGGGGCACAAGGAAACAGATTATTATGATTAGCATAATAAGCAGCAGTGATAGCACCCCAGCTACCCAGCCTTTGATGGTTGTTTTGCAAGCATCACAGGAGAGGGAGTTTTAAGGAGAATAACTGAATGGTGGCTTGTATTTTTACAGGATTTCTTCCCAGGGATAAGGAGTGGCCTGGGCAGAAGCACAAAAGTGTTTGAAATAAAATTTGAGTGTTGAGTGATAGAGACTGGAATCATTGAGAGACAAGAGGTGGGGGGTCCATGGCTAGATAGTGTAAACAGCAAAAAGATTTTTGAAGTGGAGGTGCTATGCCAGGAAGGGTCCTAAAGTAAAAGACAAGTAGTTTGTCTAATGCAGTGGGAAGTGGGTAGCCAGTGTAGGGATCCAAACAGGGGAGTGACATGTTCAGAGCAAGAAGCCAGAAAGATGACTTTTGTGGCATTTTTTTTTAATAAGAATGGCAAGATGGCATTTGTCGAAACCAGAAAGTCAGGTTTGCAGTAGTCTAGATGTGAGGTCATGGGACCTGGACAAAAACTTTAGTTTTGTTGACAGAGGAGAAAAGGCAGAATCTTAGAGATGTTGTCCAGGAAGAAGCAGCAAAAATATCTATCAACTGATACCCAATCTTGACTGCATGTTTAGAATGACAGTGATTACAGAATACAAACTTTAGCCAAATGGTTCTTGTGTATACTTAGCCATTTGTATGAGACTATGACACTTGGCTGCATATCTGTGAAATCAGCTTGTCTTTGTCCTCAAAGTGAATAATCCTCATTTTAACTTGACAAAAATACTTTTTGAGTTTGGCCTCTTAGCTTTAGGAAGACATTCTGTGTGTGAAGTCTCACAGACTCTCTTGGGACATCTCCATTATTGCTTTTCAAATTCTTTCATCATTCTATCATATCCACCCTGCCCTGTGACAATATGAGTTTGATTTATGACATCATATATATCTTCTGTCCTAAGGAAAAAAAAAGACACTGAAAATCCAGGCCCTTGTCATCTGGCTTAGTCTTCTTAATGATTATTTTCCATAAAACCACACAGTAGGATCTGAAAAAATACTTAAATAAAATTAAGCCATATATTACAGTAAAATATTTTGTTCTTTTTTTATTTTGAAATGAAACTTGAATAATTTCACTTTCATGAATATTTGCTTATTTTCACAGAAACATTCCTCTCAGCGATCATGAATATGAAAGTGCAACAGCATACTACATTATTAAACTGAACCTTCTATTTTGCAATAGCCTGTTCACTTTGGAGGTCAGAGAGGGTGGCAAAGCTGTCTTTTCAAGTAATTGCCTTATAAACATGTCCCTAGCCACTGTTTTAAAGCAAAACTTGCAAGGAATGTTAAACTACTGCTAGTAACTTGGCCTAATGTGTAGGATCTGAGTAGTTCATGAAAACCCCGCTTTACCCCTTTGACCCTCATATGCAACTTAATGGTGAATCGGGAACAAGCATGTAGACCAAGGGTTGCAGTGCTGCAGTGATACTGCAACCTCTTAGTCAGGCAAGATCTTTGACCATGACCCCTGCCCTTTCCTATGCCTGCCTCTCCAGCTCCCTGTGAATTTTTCTCCTATATCTATGCTGCTCTAGATTTTCTTGCTTGATCTCACCCCATTGCCATTTACCCTCCTAATTCTCAATATTAAATATATGTGAGAGGTGTGAAAAAGTATGGGCCCAATTCTCATTTACACTAAGAGACCTTTACACACTGCTGCGGGTCTGAAGTGGGTGTACATTACAGAAAGGAAAACAGACTCAATTCTTTATTGGTGTCTCTGTGCTAGGACTCTGTCCAGGAGCTTTACATACTCCTAGCTGCAAAAGCTTTGGTTACATCTCCTTGTCAATCTTGTGTTACTATGGTAATGCAAGCACTCTGGCCAGGGTTATTTAGAATGCAACCCTGTCCCATGGTACTGTTATAATCAGGCATTGTACAGCAATATTTCATCTATATACCAAGTACATTTATTGAATGTACAGGTCTTCAGTTCTCTGACATCCAGCATGGTTTACTACTTTAATTGACACAGTGCATGAGTAACCCACTGGTGTGTGTGTGTTACAGATTCCTCTCTAGAGTGATCACAGAGGATATGCATTGTACAGACACAGCTATAGAGTCCTGGCTTTTAGCTCTGAAGGTTCCCCAGTTCAATCCTTGGTATGGTGACTGTCACACATGCACATCCATTGGCCTAATTGTGAAGTTTGTGATTAGATCACCCTGATAGTCTCACACTCACTGCTCTTACAAGTGGCCTGGGGAATATTGCAATAAGTCTCTTTTTTGATATGGTACTTAAACATTATTCTGCTGGTATTTGCCTTTATTAGTCATTTTCGGGCATAATGAAAAAGCAAGGTAGATGGACAGAAAAAAATCTCCCCCTCCCCCCCCCCAAAAAGATACCATGTAGGTGATAGGATTACCAGCATAGTTTTATTGTCACAATCTGCCACTTTTGTTAATGCTACACTATGGCAATCCGCTGCCAGAAATCAGTCTGCTTTGTGCACTTTGACTAAGAGCAGGCACATAAAAAACATAGAGCCCTTTTAGAGTACTGAAAATATGGGCCTGATGTAGTCTAATTAGAAAATGATGCAGATGAGATCAGTGTATCTGAAGAAGAGACCTTGTTGCTACAGGATGTGTCATGTTTTTTTTTCTGAAAGACGACTCGATGATGATGAACCACATGTTGTTCACCTTGTGATATACCTGCTCAAGAGCACAAGGGTTCCAATGGGAAAGAACAGGAGGCAGAGGAGTGGAAGGATATAATGGAAAGACTCTTTCAAAGGCCTGGGAAATAGTTACGGCAGCCTCAAATGGAATTAATCTTCTACTGGCTTTTAGGTACGGCTAGGGAGGGAGATAACTGGCATTCTTCATTCCTGTCCCTATCCCTTATCCTGAGAGGCTGCCCCTTCCACAGCCTCTGATCCTCTATTGACAGAGCTCTATGGGGCCAGGATGAGGAGAGACAGTGCTGCAGAGGCACCTGACTCCCCAACACATTGGACATGTCAAGAGCATTCATACAAAGGATACACTAAGTATGGAAAATACTGGTAGGAGCATCTGGCCCTTTCTATTTGGTTCTTATTGTCAGGGCCCACTTATAGTATGGCTATGTAGGCAGGTATATGGAGGCAGAATTGCAGGCTTAGAACCTAAGTTTTCATTTTAAAAAAAGAATAAATCACTAGCCCTTATGTTTGTAAAGAAAAGATTCAAAATAGGACCTGAATGTAAATTGATCCAGTGGTATCTGTTTGAGTCTACAGACAGCATGAATCAACAACTCCAAGAAGTCTAATGGTTCTATTGAGCATAACACATGTTAACCCTGAAGCAGAATAATTGGAAATTAAAACACAATATGAACAATTTCTCTTCTGAACATTTTAGCAGAATCACATGATTAAAGTGCTTGATTGTTGCTGTTAGATATAGTGGCAGATATTGAGGCAGGATGCAGTGGCCATTTTGTTACTGCCAAGGGATGCTGCGGGAGAGCATAATTCAAGGCACTAAATCTTGACTCAGAAGTCTTCTAGGGGGAAAATATTCTTTTTATTTATTTATTTGTTTATTTAGTAGTAGATATCACATATCTAAAAATGTTCTTTAGAGCTGTGCTTTGAAGAATCCAAACTTTAGCTGTACAGACTGTAAACAGATATGCAACTTGCTTATGGTTTGAGCCTGTATACTAACTCATGTTTCAATTAAAAGTAAAATTATTAGATTATTTAGTTCATGCAATTTTTTGATAGAATAGTGCATTTGTATGTTAATTTTGCTAAGATCAACTTTATTTATCTACAGGAAGATATTCCAAGATTGTTGTACATTTTCTTTGCTTCTGAAATGTTATCACATTTAATTGCCTGATCTTATTTGGGTTGCAATCATAGTAATTAATTAGCAAGAAGGTGAGGGACAGCATCATATCTGACTATCTGTTATGGCTGCTTTAATGAGGAAAATACCTGCCATCATTTTAAAGGCATCCTGTATATTTCACAAATACAGCTTGCTGTAGCATTCTCATTTAGACTGTGAACATCAAAGGAAATTGATGTCAGGTGTGAACAGAAGCTGTGGACTATATCTGTTGAAGAATCTGAGTGGTATGTCTGGATGGGAGAGATGAAGGGCAGCTTAAAACATTAACAGAACTACAGGAAATTAGTGTAAACTTTCAAGGGTAAGGTATGCTTGAGGAATAAAATTGTTGTTTATAGCTATTCCCTGTAGTGCCACTATAGCTAAGGGTCTGTCAATGTTTTCATTTATAAAGCCCTATGTTTATGGTATTGTGAGCTAGTAATAAAAATTGTGCTTGGGGCTATAATTTGACAATTTAAAGAAAAAAATAATTTGTTTTTGTTTTTCTAAATTATATGAATAACAGAAGTTTACCTGTTTTGAAGCTTGTTTGCCTTCATATAATTCAGCTGTTGGTTTAAAATCAAATTAATGAAATTTGGCAAGCAATTAACATGGACTAATCAGTGTTGGAATTTTGAATAAAAAGCAATGGAGATACTTAATGTTTTGCAGGCACAAATAATATCTTTAAAAATCATAAAGAATTCTACCATCTACTTATCTGCATGTATAGCATATGCCAAACTAATATTTACATTCCAAAGAAAGTGTTACAATATATTACCTGAAAAATAAACTTTAAGAAGTGCCAGAATCTAAATGCATTTGATAGACTATAATGCCACTGTACGTTTACTGTGTTATATCCAGCTTTCTGAGTGGTTCTAATGGTGTCGTCATACCTTGTGTCACTGTCAATATGATGCAGTATGATCTTTTTTTCCTTAAAAAAATGAAGTAGAAATTTCCAAAACCGTTTCTTGAGTTCTTGAAGTTCTTCAGGCTTGTGTCTCTCATAATTGACTTAGGAGACATGCAGTAATAATTCCCCAGAAATGAACTGCCTCTTGATTTTTAATATTTAATTATGGATGAATATTGTTTCTCTGCAGGTTTTGTTTACTGCAAATGACACTTTTCCTCATTACGTTATAAGAATTTTAATGTAAGATATAGCTCACACATTTGAAAGACAGATTCTTTTAAATATAAGTTTAAAGGCCAAACAATGTTGTGAGTCACTCCAGTAAACCTAACAATAATATCTAGGTCATAGAGCTTTTCAACCATAGATCTCAAAGCACTGCAGGAAAAAGATAAGGATCATTACCCCCATTTAACAGATGGGGAAACTGAGGCATAGGTGAAGTGACTATCCCACTAGGCCACAGGCATAGCTGGAAATTGAACCCAGGTCTCCTGAATCTTAGACTTGTGCTTTACCGGCCAGGTCACACAGTCTCTGGCAACTATACTGAAGTCAATGGAGTTACACTGGTGAAAATTTGGACTAAATAATAGACTAATATGTTCATATATGTCTGAAGCATTCTTAGTGTGTGTGTGTGTGTGTGTGTGTGTGTGTGTGTGTGTGTGTGTGTGTGTTCATAGTGCATCACACAATTAAAAGTTGTTAGTGTTTTGGAAAATTTTACTGGCTCTAATGTTAATCCCATGCTGATATGTATATTAACTTACTATTATATTTCAAAATGGTGAAATCATTTTAAGTGCACCCACAGTACCCATTCTCTTCTCAAGTTTCTGAACATATGAGTATATCATCCCACTGTAAAGGTCAATGGCTAAAAATCTCCTACCATTTTATTATGGGAGCACTCATTTTATCTGTATGTGATTTACCCATCCATGATCCTTCTTTCACCTCTGTATATGTATAGGGGTCACTGTTGGTAATTTATGAAATTGCAATAGTTAGCACTCTACAGTTTCTGAATTATTCCTTATGTAGAAAATAACCGTGGTTTCTCAGATATTTCGTGTAGCAACTGTTGGTAAGTGGTCACTTTGTAACAGCGATGACCATATACAAAACTGTTTCACCTTTCTGCCAGATGTAATGCTGATTTTCAGTCTTTGCTAAAATTGATATAGTTGCCACTGGTGTGAGAGCCACCAGGAGCTGATAGTAAGAAAAGTAGCTCTCACTTTTTTCCCCAAGACCATACACAGAGTCATAGATTGCAAAGCCAGAAGGGAACATTACGATAATCTAGTCTGACTTCCTGCATAACACAGACTGCAGAATCTTACCAAATGATTCCTTCTTCAAGCCCCTATCTTCTATTTAGCAAGGTTAAGCAAGGTCGTCTTTCAGATGGACATATAAAGGCACCAAATGATTAAGAATCTACATGTCCTCTATGACACTAAAGAACAAAGAGGGTGTGAAATTCTCCTCCTCACATAACGTGCTACCTTCTGGGCAGATCTACGCCTGACCCAACCATAACTCATGGACAATAGGGGTTTAAAAATCAGCTCCTACATGACCAGAGAAACTAGTGAACAGGAGCAGCAAACAGGGGAGTTTTGCAAGGCAATTTAAAGAGGGAGCACGATAGCCAGAAACACCTAATAAACATTCTCTAAATTTAGGCCAGTAAGTGTCCCCCCTGCCCACCACCACCACCACCAAAGGAAAAAAGTGACACAAAGAACAAATAAACAACAACAACAAAAAACCCTACAAAAATAAAGGCAGCAGTCCAGCACCAGCGTGGGGGCTATCCAGTTTATTGCACTGAATGCAGTATGTGTGACTATCTGCCTCGTGGGCAGGTGGCATGTGTTGTGCAAGCAACTTATGGCCCTCAGAGACTGAGTACAGGCTCTTGAGATCAGAGTAGCTGAACTGAAGGAGCTAAGAGGGACAGAAGTGTACACAGATGAGACCCCCAGTGTGATAACTTCTGTGCTGTTGAGAAGGATGCAAGTCTCAGGGAAGGAGAATATAAGCTGAAGCAGAGAGAAACAATCCCATAGTTGGTATCCTCCTTCCAGATGATGTCATGGCATCCTCTCACACTGCGGGTAGCACCCTTGAGGAGAAAACCCCAGTTATTAGGAAGAGACAGGTAATCATAATGCAGGATTTGATTACTAGAAATGTAGATAGCTGGATTTGCAATGACTGGAAGAACAGCACGGTGAATTGCCTGCCAGGTGTGAAGGTGGTGGATCTCTCGAAACATCTAGACCAGTGCTTCTCAACTGGGAGTCTGTGAGCCTTAGCTACCCTCTCCTTGCACCCTGAGCAGTTTTCAAACATTTTGAGCTGAACCCCACCACACACAAACCAGACAGGCTTGGTGGCCTGCTGAGGTGAGTTTGGGGTGGAGGTGGTGCTGTGTTCCTGGACCCTGCTGTGCAGAGATGGCCCAAGCCCCGCCAGACCCTGCCTCCCAAAATAGAAATCAAACTATGCTTATGCCCAAGGGCCCTCCCCCAGACCAGAGCCCCAAGTCCCCCCTCCCACCCTGTTGGGCCCTGGAGTTTTTATAGCAGGTGGAGGCCTCAGAAGAAAAAGGTTGGGAACCCCTGATGTAGACAGCCTGGTGTGCAGTGCTGGGGAGAAGCCTGTAGTCGTGGTGTCATAGGGAGAGGTAGGAGAGGGGTCCTGGAGGTCAAATGTTGATTGATAGGAAAGAGATTAAACTGCAGGACCTCCATGGTAGAATTCTCTGAAATGCTTCTAGTTCCATGTGTAGGGCCAGTTAGACAGGCAGAACTGCAGGATCTCAGTGTGTTCTGGAACCAGATTGCTAGCATGTAAAATTAAAAAAAAGAGGAGTTTTTAAACTAAGGGCTGACGGAAAGCTGACAGGTGCAGAACAGCACACATTTTGGACACATACATCCCTTAGGGGATGATTTATTAAAGAGGATATTCTATATCCTAGTAAAGAAGGGAGGCTAGAAATTGATAAAGTACAGGCAGGAGCTTAAGAGAAGCAGTCAAATGAAAAACAGTCCCATTCAATTACATCACATGAAGGCAGACAACTAAATATTGACAAATTTTACAGGTGTTTGTATACAAATTCAAGAAGTCTAAATACTAAGATGGGTGAACATGAGTACCTGGTATTAGATGACAGTAGGTTGCGCACTGGTGCAGGAGTGGCACAAGATGTGAAAGAAAGCATAGAAACAAATACAGTAAAATTCCTAAATGAATAAAACAGTACCATAGAATCTCTATGGATAGAAAATCCATGTTTGAATTATAAGAGTACAGCAGTAGGAATATTCTAACCACCTGACCAGGATGGCGATGGTGACTGTAAAATACTCATGGAGATTAGAGAGGCTACAAATACAGAAATCCCAATAATAGAGAATTTCAGCTATCCCCATATGTCACCTCAGGATGGGATGCAGAGACAAAATATTTAGACACCACTAATGACTGCTTCTTGGAGTAGCTAGTTCTGGAACCCACAAGGAGAGAGGCAGTCCTAAGTGGCATACAGGATCTGGTCCAAGAGGTGAATAAATGAACCATTCTGTAACAGTGACCATAATATAATTAAATTTAACATCCTTGTAAGGTAGAAAATACCAAAAAGGCCACCACAGAAGAATTTAACTTCTAAAAGGGGAACTACACAAATGTGAGGAAGCTAGTTAACTGGAAACTAACAGGAACATTTTTGTTGAAGAATTGCCACTTTTAGGTCTGTAATCGAGTGACCAAAGGGATTGAAGTGTTCTCCAACTGGTTTTTGAATGTTATAATTCCTGACGTCTGATTTGTGTCCATTTACTCTTTTACGTAGAGATTGTCCAGTTTGACCAATGTACATGGCAGAGGGGTATTGCTGGCACATGATGGCATATATCACATTGGTAGATGTGCAGGTGAACGAGCCTCTGATAGTGTGGCTGATGTGATTAGGCCCTATGATGGTGTCCCCTGAATAGATATGTGGACAGAGTTGGCAACAGGCTTTGTTGCAAGGATAGGTTCCTGGGTTAGTGGTTCTGTTGTGTGGTGTGTGGTTGCTGGTGAGTATTTACTTCAGGTTGGGGGACTGTCTGTAAGCAAGGACTGGCCTGTCTCCCAAGATCTGTGAGAATGATGAGTCATCCTTCAGGATAGGTTGTAGATCCTTGATGATGCGTTGGAGAGGTTTTAGTTAGGGGCTGAAGGTGATGGCTAGTGGCGTTCTGTTATTTTCTTTGTTGGGCCTGTCCTGTAGTAGGTGACTTCTGGGTACTCTTCTGGCTCTGTCAATCTGTTTCTTCACTTCAGCAGGTGGGTATTGTAGTTGTAAGAATGCTTGATAGAGATCTTGCAGGTATTTGTCTCTGAGGGGTTGGAGCAAATGCAGTTGTATCATAGAGCTTGGCTGTAGACAATGGATCATGTGATGTGGTTTGGATGAAAGCTGGAGGCATGTAGGTAGGAACAGCATCAGTAGGTTTCCAGTATAGGGTGGTGTTTATGTGACCATCGCTTATTAGCACCATAGTGTCCAGGAAGTGGATCTCTTGTGTGGACTGGTCCAGGCTGAGGTTGATGGTGGGATGGAAATTGCTGAAATCATGGTGGAATTCCTCAAGGGCTTCTTTTCCATGGGTTCAGATGATGAAGATGTCATCAATGTAGCGCAAGTAGAGTAGGGGCATTATGGGGCGAGAGCTGAGGAAGCATTGTTCTAAGTCAGCCATAAAAATGTTGGCATACTGTGGGGCCATGCGGGTACGCATAGCAGTGCCGCTGATTTGAGGGTACACATTGTCCCCAAATGTGAAATAGTTATGGGTGAGGGCAAAGTCACAAAGTTCAGCCACCAGGTTTGCCGTGACATTATCGGGGAAACTGTTCCTGACGGCTTGTAGTCCATCTTTGTGTGGAATGGTGGTGTAGAGGGCTTCTACATCTATAGTGGCCAGGATGGTGTTTTCAGGAACATCACCGATGGATTGTAGTTTCCTCAGGAAGTCAGTGGTGTCTCGAAGATAGCTGGGAGTGCTGGTAGCGTAGGGCCTGAGGAGGGAGTCTACATAGCCAGACAATCCTGCCGTCAGGATGCCAACGCCTGAGATGATGGGGCGTCCAGGATTTCCAGGTTTATGTAGCCTATCACTTAAATCAGTCTCTGTACCAAGTGACTGTAGGATAGCTGATGTGACAAAGATTTTTTTTTAAAAATCTCCAGTGGCGATCCTGGCAATTATAGGCCGGTAAGCCTAACTTCAGCTCCAGGCAAATTGGTTGAAATTATATTAAAGTACAGAATTATCAGACACATAAATAAACAAAATATGTTGGGGAAGAGTCAACATGGCTTTTGTAAAGGGAAATATTGCCTCACCAATCTACTAGAATTCTTTGAGGGGGGTCAACGAATATGTGTATAAGGGAAATCCAGTGGGTATAGTGTGTTTAGACTTTCAGAAAGCCTTTGACAAGGTCCCTCACCAAAAGCTCTTTAGCAAAGTAAGTAGTCATAGGATAAGAAGGAAGGTCCTCTCATGGATCAGGAAGTAGTTAAAACACGAAGCAAAGGGTAAGACTAAATGGTCAGTTTTCCCAGTAGAGAGTTAAATAGTGGGTTCTCCCAAGGATCTGTACTGGGACCTGTGATGTTCAATGTATTCATAAATGATCTGGAAAAAGTGGTAAGCAGTGGGGTATCAAAGTTTTCAGATGATACAAAATTACTCAAGATAGTGCAAAACAGACTGTGGAGAGTTACGGTGAGGGGTAGGGTGTTACAAAACTGAGTGACTGGGCATCAAAATGGCAGATTAAATTCAATGTTGATAAATGTAAAGTAATGCACATTGGAAAAATATAATCACAACTATGCATACAAAATAATGGGGTCTGAATTTGCTGTTAGAACTCAAGAAAGATCTTGGAGTCATTATGGATCAGTCTATGAAAACATCCAGTCAGTGTGCAGTAACAGTCAAAAAAGCTAATAGAATGTTAGGAACCATTAGGAAACAGATAGATAATAACATAAGAAAATATCATAATGTCCTATATAAATCCATGACCATGCACATCTTGAATTCTGTGTGCAATTCTGGTCACTCAAAAAAGATAGTTTAGATTTATAAAAAGTATAGGAAAGGGAAACAAAAATTATTAGGGGCATAGAACAGTTTCCAGATGAGAAGAGATTTAAAAGACTGGGACTGTTCAGCTTGGAAAATAGATGACTTAGGAGAGATATGAGAGAGGTCTATAAAATCATGGATGGGGTGGAGAAAGTGAATGAGGAAGTGTTATTTACCCCTTCACATAACATGGGAATTAGGGGTCACCATGTGACGTTAATAGGCAGCAGTACTTCTGCACACAACTAACACACAGTCATCCTGTGGAACTCATTGCCAGGAGATGTTGGGAAGGCCAAAAATATAATTGGGTTAAAAAAAGAATTAGATAAATTCATGGAAGATAACTCAATCAATGGCTATTAGCTAAGATGGTCAGCACCACAACCCCATGCTCTTGGTGTCCTTAAACCTCTGACAGATAGAAGCTGGGACTGGATGACAGGGATGTATCCCTCAATAAATTACCCTGTTCTGTTCACTTCTTTTGAGGTGTCTGATGCTAGCCACTGTCTGATGATAGCCACTGTAGGATAGCTGATGTGACAAAGATTTTTTTTAAAAAGTCTCCAGTGGCGATCCTGGCAATTATAGGCCATAAGCCTAACTTCAGTTCCAGGCAAATTGGTTGAAATTATATTAAAGTACAGAATTATGTCTGTCAGAAGACCAGATACTGGGCTTGATGGACCATTGGTCTGACCCAGTATGGCTATTCTTATGTTCAATCCAAATGTGAACAACTCTAACCTTTGAGATTGTTAAAAATATGGATCCACATTTTGCAAATGGATCCTATCTTTATTATCAAACAAATCCTTGGACTCAGCAGTCCTGATCTATGAAGAGTTCATATCTTAATTTAGATCTGGCTTCTAACTTTGTGGTTTATGTCAATCTTCCCCAGCTGATAAATCAGGGCCAAATTCTTCCCCTAGATCCATGCCTGCAACTCCCATTTACTTCAGTGAAAGCTTAGCCTGACTGTCTGAGGGGAAAAATTGTCACACAGACCCAGTATATTCACACTCTTTTTATCAACAAGAAGCTATAGCTGGATGTAATAAACACCTGTCATATTAACTAGTAAGGGACACACTGCATATCTGCAAGATTAATTGTCAGTCAAATAAAAACTATAGTAAAGAAACTAAAATTCCAGCAATGGCGGGGAGGAGGAGGAGGAACAGCAGCAATTCCAAATAAATAAGACACACAATAGTCTATTGAATTCCAAGAACATCTAAAATTACTCTTCAGCTGACCTTGGAACAGAGATGTCCAAGCCTTTTTGTTGAATAACAATATGTCTAATATTAATATGGAAATGACACAAATTATTTTAGGATTTCCTCAGTGACTGACAAGTAGCGATATCCTATGAAAAGCTTGTACAGAATGCTCTTTCACCATTTCAACAATTATCTTTTTCCTCTATGACATTAAACAATAGATGAGACCTCCTAATGGCTTTCCATGTGTTCATCACAGTTACCTGCATGAATTTGCTGTAATTAAGCAATCTGAAACACTGACTGACTCAGAGAGAAAGCTCTTCCATAACAGTGGTGTCCTTGAAATGTCTTCATCATCAAGCAGTCTCTTCTCTTCATCTCAGCAAACGCTAATGTCAGCACTACTGTGTATCAATCCTTTCACTAGAACAGCTATTGAAATCTTATACAAATGCTAAAATACATTTAAAAAAAATAAACCCACCAGCAAAGCAGTGTGGTCAGAGAAATGGCCTGTTCAAAAGTGTTTCTGCTATGGGGAGAAAGGGAATGGGGGCTGCATAAGGGGATGAATTTTTTGTCTAGTCTTTAAGGTCAAAAATATAATTAGCATTTGATACGATGTGAAGATGCACCACCTCAGAGACTACAATGGCCAAATTTGTGCCATTTAATGTCAACAGCCATCAGAGTTGTGATAAAATTAATAGAGGTTTATGTGATTGATAACCCAGCTCATCTGCCGTTCCACTACAAAAGTCCCACAGGTTTAGCAGCTAGAAACTACGATTAGATCAGTTTTGAAAGGAAGCTGTTTGAAAGATGGACTTTAATTAGCTTCTGAATCTGTGACAATCTTCCCCCACCCGCCTTCAAAAACATAAAAAATAAAAAATACATGGTTTTATTAGTAACTGTGATCTGATCTATCTGAGCTGATCTATCTGGCACCAGGCCACCCTCCATGGCCAGTCCAATATGAGTGAATGGTAACAAAGGCAGATTTCCTGCAATAGATTTTTCAGAGATATTCTAGAAAAATTATGGTATATGCATGCGAGCAGAGCGGGTGGGTGGGTTTGTATTTCGTATAAGGAGGTGGGACATTTCTCATACTAGGATTCAGCAATGAAAGCAAATTAGACATACTGTAAATACTATATACCTTTTTATTCTCTATCAATTTATTCTCTATGAATTAGTAAATTGCATTCATTTTTCTTGTCTAAAAAGAAAGCTCTAATATTGTGGCCATTGTGATTTTAATAATCTTATTGGTTTTTTTATAGTATGAATCAAAAATAGAATGACATGGTAAAGGGATAGATGCTGCTTACAGCTGCCATGTCACAGACCTCATGAAAAGCAGTTCATATAATTTTGATAAAAATGTACTAAAAATGAAACTACTTAGGAAATAGATTCTGATTTTAGAAGAAACAAATGTTCGTAATGTAAAATGAGATATAGCATATACAAATATTTCATTTTTAACCTGTTTCCATGTTCATAGCACATCAAAGATTTTTTATGTACCTCTGAAGAAATAGTAAGATTTTCTTTCTCTGTATGTATTTTTTATTTCAGAATTAAACAGTAATGCATTATTTCATGCCACCAGCCTCTTTTCTCCTTAGAAAAAATGTGGAAAAATATGTGCTAAATTAACAATTTGTCTCCTTAGTGGATAATATCCTAGAGATATATTTTTGTGAAATGGAATTTCTTATCCACCTGAACATTCTACTTGGTTGACTAAAAAAAAATACATAGCCTAATTTAAAAATCAGAGGACTGTGACTAAAATGTTGTGTCCATAGAAAATTCCAATATCATGTTGTTAATTTAGGGCTTCAATCTGTGTCTATTAAAGTCAGTAGTAAAATTCCCCATTGACTTCAATGCAGTATCAGACACTTCAACCTAATCTCTTATTTCAGTATCTATGAGCACCAGACAAAAGGGAGGTCACATTCATCATCTCCCAATTACTACAGAAATGATTTAGTAAAGACTTATATTGTAGGTCTTTACATATTCCTCAACACTGGCAGCAAAAAAAGTCTATCTAATCTTTCAAGACTAGAGGTGGGCAGAAAAAAATGGTGGGGAGGAGATGGTTAGTCAAAAATTGAATTTTGATGAAAAAAATAATCAAAACTTAAAGCAAAGAGGGCTATCCATCACAACCACAATTCTCTTACTCTCGCATAGTCACCTAACGCATTCAATAAGTGCTGAATCACTGTGAATTTTCCCACTGAAGGCAAAGAACTGCTTGCTTTTCTTGGGGGATACACACTGGAGCAAATAAATAAAGATATACTGTCCCTAAATGCAGTTTGTCTACTACTGTGCGTGCCTTTAAAAGTCATACCAAATCAACTGAAAAGTAACTGAAATTAAAGAGAAGAAATCCCAGTTAGTTGAAATCAATACTTCAGTCTAGGTCATTATTGGCCCAGATCCTCCTCCATAGGTAAATCCATGTAGTTCCACCTGAATGATACTTAAACTTTATAGCAACAGTGCATAATGTCTTACATCATCCATACAGTGATACATACAGTGCACAATTACAGTGCCCATAGGACAAACCTCATTCTTGCAGTCTCAAATATGTAACAATTTATAAGTAACAAAGGCATAGACATAGTTCACATGATATATGTATGGTGTGCAACAAGTATCATATCCAAAAAAATGTTTCATGCAACTAAGAGCATGCAGAAATACATCCAGTCAACTGTGGCTAGAGAGATAGAACTTTCTGAATAATGTAACCATGAGATAACTTAATGGGACTATCCAGATCTCAGCTGATAAACACTCCGTGATCCTTGTCAGGATATTGACTATGAGAAAACTTGATGGACAGAATAATTCTGTGCATATTATTTGCCTCCACAGGCTAACTAGTGCCAAAAAAGGACTGGGCATAAGAAATTGAGGGACACTGAGAGATTTAATGACAGGTTCATAAAAAATGCATGCAATACAAAAGAAACAGAAGAAAACATTTTTAATAATTACCACCTGTATCTCTGTGGATCACTGAATGTAGCAAAGGAGACTAAAAGAAAATGGCATCAAAACCTTCTTAGACAAAAGACAATTCATGTTAAGTTGGCACATACTTAGCATCTCCTACCAAAATTTAATTCCACCTATATAAAGTAGTGTGTTGATAAAATGTTATATTATGAGAGGTTGGAGATCAAGATTATGAATATATATTGGGAGTATTAAGAAAAATTATGGCAAGAGGCCTGAATGCATGGTATATATTGCAAAAGATGTCTATTATAGGTGGATCAGGTAAAGAAGTCTACAATTTAGGTTGCCTGCAATATTCCAGTATAAGACCCTGTTTTTAATTACCTATTTCTTTCGCAGGCTTAAAACATTTGGGGTGAAATTTTCCATGCCGTGTGTCTGCCTCAGGCTGAAATTTTTGGAAAATTTCAACTAAAATGGTTCCATTGTTTCTCATAATGAGGTTAGGCACAAATACATTGTTCTGCCAATGTTTAAAAAAAATCTGACAACCATTTTGTGAAGCTCTACCACCTCCATGCTTTGCAGGAGAGATTTGAAATTTGGCAAGAGTGTCACTCTGGTGTCAGGGATGCGTCTTTTGCTATCCCTGAGAAAATCCACCCAAATTTGGCCAAGTTCTATCCTCCCTAGAATCTCAGTTCACACATTCTAAATAGAGACATGTTAGAGTGTAGCAGCTTAATTTTCTGAAGATTCATTCTGCGCTCATCATGCCCCATCTCCACATAGCTTTTAAGTGCAACTAAACTCTATTCCTGCAGAGTGGTAGGCCATGCTCTAGACTAGAGTTGCAGGGGTCAAGTAGGATTTTCCCTGCAATTTTACCTCCCTAGAACCAGGGGCTGCTGTGGCATTGTTGAACTGACAGCAGGAACAGACATTCTGAGTTTTGACCAGATCTTAATATTATATAGTTGGCAGTGGAAAGAGTGGTATAACACAGACTACATACACACTAATCACTACTAGAAAAGAAAAAAGAAAAATTCAACATGAAGTGGAATGCTTTGTCTCCTGCATGTATTCAAAACTCAGAACCAACATAATGGTGTTAGATTGACCTAGTGACCTTTAGGAAATCAAGCAATCTAAAGTAAGGGAAAACTAATAGATAACTAACAAACTAACAAACTAACAAAAGAAAACAATTATATGTACATACTCAGAAGGATTCTTCATTTATGGAATGCACATCAAAACATCAAACACAGAAAGAAAGAAAGAAAGAAAGAAAGAAAGAAAGAAAGAAAGAAAGAAAGAAAGAAAGAAAGAAAGAAAGAACCATGACACAGTTCAGAAAATAAGGCCTTCTTCTTAAGAAGAAGTCAAGAACCCAAAATAAAAAAACAAACAAACATGTATATTGAACCATGCTCACGCTTCAGATCAAGTTTCAGGACTTCTGGTTATGGGAGTCATGGTTGTGATAGGCTACTTTCCCAGGCTACGGTTCTGGTAGCACTTCTTCTGTGCATGCTTTCTCCCATCTTGCCTCTGGCTAATCAGAGGAAGCCGTGCATCATGAACTTGTAACTAGAGAAAAGCTTAACAATGGAAGCATATGATAGAGCGCTATAAAATCATGACTGGTGTGGAGAAAATAAATAAGGAAATGTTATTTACTCTTCTCATAACACAAGAACTAGGGGTCACTAAATGAAATTAATAGGCAGAAGATTTAAATCAAACAAAAGGAAGTAATTCTTCACACAACACACAGTCAACCTGTGGAACTCTTTGTCAGAGGATATTGTGAAGGCCAAGACTATAACAGGGTTCAAAAAAGAGCTAGATAAGTTCATGGAGGATAGGTCCATTAATGGCTATTAACCAGTATGGGCAGGAATGGTGTCCCTATCTTCTGTTTGCCAGAAGCTGGGAATGGGCAACAGGGGATGGATCACTTAACATAAGAATGTAAGAATGGCCATACTGGGTCAGACCAAAGGTCCATCTAACCCAGTATCATGTCTTCCAACAGTGGCCAATGCCAGGTGCCACAGAGGGAATGAACAGAACAGGTAATCATCAAGTGATCCCTCCCCTGCCGCCCATTCCCAGCTTCTGTTGGGATTATGTTTTCCAATGTGCTTTACTTTGATGATTACATGCTCTGTTCATTCCCTCTGGACAGGATACTGGGCTAGATGGACCTTTAGTCTGACCCAATATGGCCATTCTTATGTTCTAATGGATAGTAGATGATGATGATGAAATAGGGGTACTAGAGAATAGGAGTCTCATAGGTAGCCTGTCCCTGTGAGTAGAACTGGGCCCACCTCCCCTGTGTCAGAGTAGGCAAGTCCAACCCTGCCAATTAAAAGGAGTCTAGGCTATACCTGGCCTATAAAGGGCTGCCAGGGGGCAGGAAATGGAAGGTGGAAGGGACTGATTGAGACAGGCTGTGCTTGGGGAAGGGAAGCTACAGTGGAGTGGAGATAACTCCTGTAGTGGGTCCCTGGAGCAGGTCTGCTTCCCTGTTCAGGGAAGCAGCCCTGGGGCTACTGCTCCAGGAAGGGAGCAGAGCTGGCTAGGACGGGGAAGCTGCCAGGAGCAGAAGGAGCAGAGACCTTTGGGAGGGGTGGCCTTAAGCATGTGAGAAAAGGAGTGAATTCAAAGACTGGTTTCAGAGTAGCAGCTGTGTTAGTCTGTATTCGCAAAAAGCAAAGGCAGGAGCCTGGGAGGATTCAACATGGGCAGCCTGCATAGCATTGTTCCTGACTGGCAAGGCACATGTGGCTTACTGGGCAGTTAACAATGACCAGGCAAACTCCTATTGATTAGTGAAGGCAGCCATTTTGGTCAATTAGGGCTGACTCCCAAGGCATACAGACACCGGTTTTGGGTAGAGCAGTTTCCGCAAAGGGTGCAACCACATATAGTGGCCCAGAAATGACAAGATCTTGCAACAGGGTGACTCTGCCCAGAGACCAGCTTGATAGAAAAGTCCATTGTCTTGGAGCAACTACTGAAGGTTCTGTCCATGGGAGCACAGAGCTCAGTACGGTGCTTTCAGGCAGCCTCAGCTGGGGGAAGCAGTGGAGCGAACTGAAGTCTTCTTTGGGGAGATGAGGGGCAGGGATGGGATGGTAAAGTGAGCAGGCTCAACAAGGGATGACCCTGGGAAGCTCTCAGGGGAAACCTTGAATGGCCAAAACTTGGAGGACACACAAGATCTACAAGGGTCCCAGATAGCCCCACAATTTAGCAGAACCACTCGTGGAGGTGGATCAGAAGGCCACGTGGTATGCTTTAGGTGTGGCCAGTCCAGGCACAGTTCACTGAATTGCTCAGTTATGGACTGTTACTACAATGGGACCAGGCAGCAGGGGGTCCACATAAAATATAAGAATGGCCAGACTGGGTCAGACCAAAGGTCCGTCTAGCCCAGTATCCTGTCTTCTGACAGGAGCCAATGCCAGGTGCCCCAGAGGGAATGAACAGAACAGGTAGTCATCAAGTGATCCACCTCCTGTCACCCATTCCCAGCTTCTGGCAAACAGAGACTAGAGACACCATCCCTGCCCATCCTGGCTAATAGCAATTGATGGACCTATCCTCCATGAATTTATCTAGTTCTTTTTGGAACCCTCTTATACCCTTGGCCTTCACAACATCCTCTGGAAAGGAGTTCCACAGGTTGACTGTGCATTGTGTGAAAAAAATACTTCCTTTTGTTTGTTTTAAACCTGCTGCCTATTATGGGCAGGGAAGGGTCGGTCTTGAGTAGAACCAGTTAGGTTGGGAGGAACAGTGGCTACGGGACTCATAGATTCTGGTTGTGCATGCACTTTTGTCCAGGAAGATCAGGCAGAGGTGAATAACCCTGGCAAACATCTCCCTGTACTTGTCTCATGTATCCATGGTCAGACCCACATTTACCTGACAGCAGAAGTCATCCTGGAGGTTCAAGGTTGATGGACATGACTGCGTGTCAGGGTAGTCAAGTGCCTGCTTTGGCCAATAGTTCTGGAGAGGGATGATTTGACTTCTTCAGCCTCAGACAGGAGATGGAAGGGAGTAGAACTAACTAGAGCCAAGTAGCCCTGAAGCCTGAGAGAAAAGAAATAAGTTCAGAACTGTTTTTCTGTTTGTTTGTTTACTTGCCTGTTTTAAGAGAATAAACCTCCTTAAAGGAGACTTGGTGTGTCTGTTATAACATATTCATACTATACCAAAAATCAGGTTTCAATTATTTCAAAAAAAAATTCACCTTTTAAAAAAAATCCATTTTTTAGGCAGGGGGGGTGTCAGTTGTAGTTCCTGCGTATTGTACGTACTAGGAATGGAGAGGAACCCATGTCATCATAGTGAACTGTTAATATACCATGCTACTGCTATTGTTTTCTGTTGCACTATCATGACTGATGTGAGTGATGCTAAACTACAGCAGTGGGGGGCAGGAAGGAGGAGAGTCAACATGTATGAGTTCACAATGAACCAGCCTTACACGTATGTGACTGAAAACAAGGTGTTATGCTTTATATTCTCACGTGAATGTTAACTGCTTATAAAATTGCAGCATGTGATTCACATATGAAGCAGGCCACCAGGTTTCTGAATGCTGTATGAATCAGAATCAAGAGGGTTAATCTTCTGAGTTATCAATCCCTTTTGAATTAGGGAGTTATGATGGAAATTCTAGCCAACTGCTAAGTATAATGCCACAAACTGCAACACTGTAATGATGAAGGCCTTCAAAAGAACATCAGTCCAAACCTCTCATTTAACACTATTTCTCATTTGTCAGAAAGAAATGGGCAGGGACTTGTAAGCACAGGCCAAAGATCAGTTCTTGGTGAAAGAGATCTTCCCATATAATTATTTTTGATGAAGCTGAAAAGGCAAAGAGAGTTTGCAGGTGGCATGTTAACACTATGACTGGATTTTGAAATGAAGCCAGGTGACTAGGAATGAGTATTGAAAAATAGTGCTCATCCATGCAACTGGTGATAAAAGTACAGTTTAAATTCTACCATAACATGTAAATAAAACTTCATCAATTTTACACACAATTGTTTTTTCTGACTACATAACAGTAAGTGAAAGTTGAAATATCCTAGCATTATATTTTTAGAGTGAATCTTGCAGGTTATTTTTTGTCATATTATTGGTGATCTAGAGCACTGTTTTAAGATTTGGTCTAATTTGATCTAATTTGCTAAAGAGCCATAACTAAGGCTGCCCCCACCCAAAAAGCTACCCCCATCCTCCCTCAAAAAAAAGTATTCTTAGGACTCAGATGAGAGAAGAAAGAGCTCTCTCCTACCAGTCCAACATGTGATTTTTTTACTGCACAACACCTCAGACTCAACTGACTCATAAAACTCACCCTTTCCTAATTATGTGCTTTTGGCTCTTATACTATTCCAGGGATCGGCAACCTTTGGCCCGTGGCCCCCCAGGGTAAGACCCCTGGCTGGCCAGGATGGTTTATTTACCTGCCACATCTGCAGTTTCAGCCGATCGCAGCTCCCACTGGCCGCGGTTCGCCGTTCCAGGCCAATGGGGTCTGCGGGAAGCAGCCACCAACACATCCCTTGGCCTGTCCGCTTCCCGCAGCCCCCATTGGCCTGGAGTGGTGAACTGCAACAAGTGGGCACTGCGATTGGCCGAACCTGTGGACGTGGCAGGTAAACAAACCTGCCTGGCCAGCCAGGGAGCCTACCCTGGAGGGCCGTGTGCCAAAGGTTGCCGATCCCTGTATTATTCCATCCCATCTGCTCAACCAGTGATGCCAGCCTCACCACTCCCTAACCTGCCTTTCGCTGATTTCTTCCATACCACTCCCACTTTTGGAATGCCCTGACTGAACTGATCCTATTTATTTTAGGCTTACAAAATATACAACTAGACATATGCAGTAGCAAAAGACTGTGGAATTAGGCTCATGACAAGAAAACACATGAGGGCTTGGAGTAAAGGCTGGAGACAGTTTAACAACCCCTGATATAGGGAATATGCACAAGGCACAGAAGAGTTCTTAACTACTCCTGTGGGAATTCTGCACCAAAAAAAAAATTCTGCGCACAATACTTTAAAATTCTGCAAATTCTATTTGTCAAAATAATACTATATAATCATGCCAGTTTCAATTATTTTGGTAATTTATTTCAAAATACCAGTTAGCAGGTATGTCTGTAATAATACAGACACACAAAATTCACAGAGTTGAGAGTTTAAGAAACCCCTACAACAGCCCAGTTTCTGTTTCTCTGCCCCTCCCACTCCAGAATCCAGTCATGTGCCCCCCACCCAGATACCCACACCGCCAGAGCCCAGTCGCAGGGCCCACCCAGCCCAGACACCTATCTCCCTGTTCCTCAGAGCCAAGGGATCCCGAGGGAGAAACAGCCTGATGCTCAGTCCCAGGCTTGTGTGGAGTTTCCTGAGCACCACTGGCTCCTTCTCCCAGGGCATGTGCAGACCTGCAGTGGCCAGGAATGCTCTAGCTCCTTCCCTCTCCCCCTCTCCCCAGCAGTGTCTTCTAGGTGCAAGCTGGGCTTTGCCAAGTCCAGCAGCCCTTAGTGGCAGCCAGCAATTCTGAAGCCCATTTCTGTGGGGGTAAGGAAACTCTGTGTGCATAATATTGATTTCTGCAAAATTCTGCATTGCGCATTAGTGCAGAATTCCCCCAGGAGTATTTACCACAAGAATATTTCTAGATACAGAATTGTCAGTATTTATTCACCTTGGGTGACCCCAAAACATTCAACAATATAAACTGCTATGTAGTCTACAGTGGTTTTGTACATCCTATAAAATAATCACCATTCAATGGTTCATTGACATTGGTAGAATTTTGAGAAAGTCAGCTATGATGCGTATTTCATTTTTCTTATCCAGCAGGTGTACATCTGTTGGTTGCATTTGTTTCTGTCACTGCAAGCCTTGAAACAGTTTGCAGATGCACATTTCCACATGCCTCTATTGAATTCAAATATTTGAATACCGAATAGGTAAGATGATAGAAAATTATTCCATTAAGATCCCTGATAAAAAGGGGGTTTCAGTAAGATGATTTTGAACCTTTAAGCTACATTTCAAGTGCACTAGACTTTACCTCACAAAGCTGTCACATATCTGCCAGAATTTTGTGCATGGGGTAAATAAAAGAGTATTATTACCTATTTGTCTTGGTAGAAGCTGATCTGCCCAGAAGAGAGAGGTTGGTGAGTCTAGTGTTGTGTTCAGGGACCTTTATTATTAATTTCTTGTTTGTGAGAAGCAAAAAATTAATATAACAGACACATTTTTAGATTAGAGGCATAAGAGAGGAAGTTATTGGGTTGTTCAAATGTTCCTATAGCATACTGTATGGCTAAGTGAATATTTATCACTTATCTGATGAATTTCACCTTTTACAGATCATGAGTTATCCATGAACAAACTATGAAATCCTCAAATTTATTCATTATTCAAAATTAATCACAAATTTCTTTAATGAATAATTTGAGAACAGTTAAATGAGATGACTGAGAATTCAAAATGTGTATTGTATTGTTTGTTACACAAGTAAAGCAGCATTGGGTCTGCTACTCAGCTGAATGGCTGGTACATCCAACCAGTAATAGTGTGAATTTTGTATTGCATATTCAAATATAAAAATAACAATTCAAAAATTTTTAAAATCAGTCATTTCATTATCACATTTGAGATTCATTTTCAGTAAATATTTAGGCACTTGAATTTAAAACTTGATTTTTGCAGATATTTGTGCTAGTGAAGTTGGTTCCCTAGGGCCCCAACCAAACCACCTTTAAAGTCAATAGAAAGACTTCAATGGGAGCTGGATCGGGCCCTAGAATATTTGTAGAAAATGAACAATAATCACGTTAATGGAGTTAAAGCAAATTCATTTTTAAAAAATCAAGGCAATACTGCAAAATAATTTTTTTATGATTATTCACCAAATTCTTGGCCTCAGTATTTTGCCAGTAGTTTATGCCAGTACTTATGGTAACATCTTAGTCCTGTTTCATTTTTCAGATTTTCAGTTGTCTTTTTTTTTTAGTTGATGTGGTTTTGTTTTTGAGAGCTTTATTACTGTTTATAGGAAAACATCAGTTTCTGAGCCAGTATTTAAGAATTCAAAACACACATCCACACCCACATCCATACACACACACACGCACACACACACACACTCAGTAAATAGAAAGTAGAAGTAGCTCTAGATTCTGCAAGTTCACCTGCATGGACTGTTTATACATTTCCAAGCTTGTCTATAATGCTGATAATTAGCCTCCTGGTATTGGTTCTACTGAAATGCCTGGAGTGTGTTAGAAATGTCAAAAATGAATCATGATAAAAACCACCATAAGAGCTCTACAATGGAAAAAAAAATATTAACAGGAACTCTCCAATCTCTTTTCTTGATTACTTAAAAAGAAAAATTAAACAAGAACAAAGATAAAGATTAAGAAATAAAGAAATGCAAAAAGGAAGAGAACTAGAAGCCTGAACACAAATGCAATTATGACTTAATGCCGTTAATCTTAAAGAAAGGAACCCCACCCTAGATAAAAATAAAACAAAATAAGAATACAGTGCTATCAATTAGTGCTGATAATGTTCCTACTAGTCACATTTATCTAGTCAGAGTTTTAAAAATTCTGCTAGCATGTTTGTTGGGAATAAAAAACCCTGTAGGTCAAGTCTTTGAGAGAATGCCAAATGTCTTTGTGTCCAGTTATTTATGGTTTCAGATAATTGTACAGAAAATATCAAATTTGCATAGTGTGATTATTGCTGATTATTTATCTAGCAGTCAAAATGTTTCAGTGGTTCCTAGAATGACAGATTGACAAGTACTTAAAACTCATTCATTTTATGAAATTTGCATGTAATTAGGCAATAATGAAGGGGATGTTTGTGGACAGCGGATTATACTACAATATGCTGGAAGCGATTCAAATGCTTGACAAAGTGTTAACATTATCTTCAGTTTCAACTAAGTCTTGAATGTTTGGCTCAGAAAAATCACTAGAAAAAGGAAATGGGTTATGGAGACTTACTAAATGTATCAATAGAATAAAATACCTTTTTTCCCTCTCCCTCTCCCCCTCTGCAATTTATTTATGCACTGCTGATGAATTGTACTTTAGATATTTAACTCATATCACATTCAGTGTGGCTCATCTGTAATAGTTTCTCTGCCATTGCTGTGGTCCTTATCGTGGTGGAATCCCATGAAAAATGGCCTTCCTTTGTTTCTTGGCATTAGTGTGGGATCTGAATTTTAAAGCTCATGCTTCTTTGAGATTCATACAACACAATGTGGTTTTGGAAGCATTGATTTATCATGTGTGAGGTACTTTGTTTCCTAACCAGGTATTTCAAAATAACCAAGATCTTTTACACTTCAATTATAGTAACACTTTAAATGAAGGTAACCTTCCTAAGTTCTTGATAACAAATGATAAACTTTTTTCCTAATGAATTAGTATAAAGTCAGTTATAACATTAGAAGAGTCCTGTTTATTTCTTATTATTTTTAATGTTTTATAAAGATGCAACCCTAACTTCAGGGGGAGGACTCTCCATGGGCCCAGCACTCTGCCTGCCTGCAATCCATTTTCAGATCTGTGCATACATTTGTAATACAATATGTACAATATTAAAATAAAGTATTGTAAGTATACATAATTCCCTGTCTTGGAATATATTTGATCACTTATTTTAAACCAATTCAATTATTTTATTTTACACAGGTTACCTTAATTTAAAATTCTACCAAAATAATATATATTATTGGGATTCTAATTTCATGCCTAGCACATTGAATCCCTGCATGAGTTGTAGTAACCTTTTTCTCTCCATGGGGAAGGTTACATTCTGTCAGCTCTCCTCCATTTAAAGAAGTCATCCTTGCAATGTGAGGCAGCAGGCTTGCTCATGTCCATAGTGTCTCCAGTGGTCAGATCTGATTTCAGATATGCCTAGCACGGTGGTGACCCTTGAAGAATACTCAGTATGCAGGGGTTTGGTTGAGACCCATGTCTAATGGAAGTTATTGCTGGGGAAGTTGTGGTGCCCATGTGTCAGCCAACACAAGTCACCAATCGCTCATTACATAGGTGTATGATGACCAAAAGGGTAAGCCTGCACCAATATGCTACTTCACAGTGACATTAAGGGCACCCCCTCAGCCTGTGAGTTTACCCTTCTCCATTTCCTTCCTTGCCTCAGCAAATACCCCTGGCATGGTTCTGATCAAGTACTATATTTTGCACAGTTCTAGCAAAGATATTTCACCCTCCTTTACCAAAACAAATGGCTTAAGTAAGTGGTTCATAAATGAGAAAAATATCTCTTTGCACATCAATTACTATATATTAGAACAGACTTTCTTTCAAAATTTCTAGTAGTATTTTAGAAAAGATTTCATACTGAGGAAGGGCTGGGGGGGGAGCATTTAGGCCCCTGATGGGCCTTTCTCAATGAGTTATCTACAGCGTATTCTCAACAGCTTTATATAACCTGAATTAATTACTAAATCTATCCTCTTCATTATCTAATTAACTCATTCCACTGATTTTTTTCCCTGTCTTTAAAAAGCTGTTCAGTTACTAACATTTCAGCATCTGCCTCTCTATTCCAATAGAAGGGATGATAATCTGGTAGCTCTTTTAGCTCATCCAGACTTCAAAAATTCCTGAATGCTCATATTCTTTGTCTGATATCAGTCAGCTACCCTTGTAGTAACTTTTTGAGTAAAAGATTTTCCAGTGTCAAGCAAGCAATATGAGATCGGAAAAAAAGGATAGATCCTGCCATCCTTATGTGAGGTTGAGGTTAGAAGTTAAATTTAAAGGGGAAACTGGGCAGTAGATAGAGAGGCAATAGGAACATGGGCAGTTTTCTGAGGATGAGGAAAAGCAGGACATGCTTCTAGTTTGTGGGTAAAGGGGCTAGAAAAAGGGAGGGAAAGGGGGTCAGGCACATAAGCATTGAGAGGGGGTGATATTGAATGGCAGGTGGAAACATTAAAGGTACGAGACCTCAGAATTTGTGACAGGGAAAAAGGTAAAAAGATAAGGTTTGGGCAGGAGAAAGAAGAGATGGGGTAAAAGAAGGCAGCGAGAGGCCATAGTGATTGTTGTTGGTCTTTCCCTCAAAAAATATCCAGTATCCAGAGGTTGGTTTGGACACATCTGTAAAACACTTTTACGAATCTGTATTTGTGTTTGTAAATGGGGCGGGAGTATCCATCTCTGAAGTGTGGAGTTTAAAAGTTGGGAATTTTGGTTTATCCATTGTATTTCATTCAGTTTCCGCTACTATGTGTCTAAATTTAGTGTGCTGGTTTTGATTTCTAAAATACAAAAAAACTCTACAATAATTTTAAGAGCCCTGAAGAGAAATGCAGTTTTGAGTTATTCACTCCTTTGTGAGCTGTTGATTTTAACTAGGCTATAGCCAGAGTTTATTGTCTTTGGAGAGATTTGATGGGCAGTAAGAAAAGGAGTATTTGTGGCACCTTAGAGACGAACAAATTTATTAGAGCATAACCTTTCGTGAGCTACAGCTCACTTCATCGGATGCATTTGGAGGAAAAAACAGAGGAGAGATTTATATACACATACAGAGAACATGAAACAATGGGTTTATCATACACACTGTAAGGAGAAAGAAAAGGAGTACTTGTGGCACCTTAGAGACTAACAAATTTATTAGAGCATAAGCTTTCATGAGCTACAGCTCAGCAAATGAATCCGATGAAGTGAGCTGTAGCTCACGAAAGCTTATGCTCTAATAAATTTGTTAGTCTCTAAGGTGCCACAAGTACTCCTTTTCTTTTTGCGAATACAGACTAACACGGCTGCTACTCTGAAAACTGTAAGGAGAGTTTCAGAGTAGCAGCCGTGTTAGTCTGCATTCGCAAAAAGAAAAGAAGTACTTGTGGCACCTTAGAGACTAACAAATTTATTAGAGCATAAGCTTTCGTGAGCTACAGCTCACTTCATCGGATGCATTTGGTGGAAAAAACAGAGGAGAGATTTATATACACACACACAGAGAACATGAAACAATGGGTTTATCATACACACTGTAAGGAGAGTGATCACTTAAGATAAGCCATCACCAACAGCAGGGGGGGGAAGGAGGAAAACCTTTCATGGTGACAAGCAGGTAGGCTAATTCCAGCAGTTAACAAGAATATCAGAGGAACAGTGGGGGGTGGGGTGGGAGGGAGAAATACCATGGGGAAATAGTTTTACTTTGTGTAATGACTCATCCATTCCCAGTCTCTATTCAAGCCTAAGTTAATTGTATCCAGTTTGCAAATTAATTCCAATTCAGCAGTCTCTCGTTGGAGTCTGTTTTTGAAGCTTTTTTGTTGAAGTATAGCCACTCTTAGGTCTGTGATCGAGTGACCAGAGAGATTGAAGTGTTCTCCAACTGGTTTTTGAATGTTATAATTCTTGACGTCTGATTTGTGTCCATTCATTCTTTTACGTAGAGACTGTCCAGTTTGGCCAATGTACATGGCAGAGGGGCATTGCTGGCACATGATGGCATATATCACATTGGTAGATGCGCAGGTGAACGAGCCTCTGATAGTGTGGCTGATGTGATTAGGCCCTATGATGGTATCCCCTGAATAGATATGTGGACAGAGTTGGCAACGGGCTTTGTTGCAAGGATAGGTTCCTGGGTTAGTGGTTCTGTTGTGTGGTGTGTGGTTGCTGGTGAGTATTTGCTTCAGACTGGGGGGCTGTCTGTAAGCAAGGACTGGTCTGTCTCCCAAGATCTGAGAGAGCGATGGCTCGTCCTTCAGGATAGGTTGTAGATCCTTGATGATGCGTTGGAGGGGTTTTAGTTGGGGGCTGAAGGTGATGGCTAGTGGCGTTCTGTTGTTTTCTTTGTTGGGCCTGTCCTGTAGTAGGTGACTTCTGGGTACTCTTCTGGCTCTGTCAATCTGTTTCTTCACTTCAGCAGGTGGGTACTGTAGTTGTAGGAATGCATGATAGAGATCTTGTAGGTGTTTGTCTCTGTCTGAGGGGTTGGAGCAAATGCGGTTATATCGTAGAGCTTGGCTGTAGACAATGGATCGAGTGGTATGATCTGGATGAAAGCTAGAGGCATGTAGGTAGGAATAGCGGTCAGTAGGTTTCCGATATAGGGTGGTGTTTATGTGACCATCGCTTATTAGCACCGTAGTGTCCAGGAAGTGGATCTCTTGTGTGGACTGGTCCAGGCTGAGGTTGATGGTGGGATGGAAATTGTTGAAATCATGGTGGAATTCCTCAAGAGCTTCTTTTCCATGGGTCCAGATGATGAAGATGTCATCAATGTAGCGCAAGTAGAGTAGGGGCATTAGGGAACGAGAGCTGAGGAAGCGTTGTTCTAAGTCAGCCATAAAAATGTTGGCATACTGTGGGGCCATGCGGGTACCCATCGCAGTGCCGCTGATTTGAAGGTATACATTGTCACCAAATGTGAAATAGTTATGGGTCAGGACAAAGTCACAAAGTTCTGCCACCAGGTTAGCCGTGACAGTATCGGGGATACTGTTCCTGACGGCTTGTAGTCCATCTTTGTGTGGAATGTTGGTGTAGAGGGCTTCTACATCCATAGTGGCTAGGATGGTGTTTTTAGGAAGATCACCAATGGACTGTAGTTTCCTCAGGAAATCGGTGGTGTCTCGAAGATAGCTGGGAGTGCTGGTAACGAAGGGCCTGAGGAGGGAGTCTACATAGCCAGACAATCCTGCTGTCAGGGTGCCAATGCCTGAGATGATGGGGCGTCCAGGATTTCCAGGTTTATGGATCTTGGGTAGCAGATAGAATACCCCAGGTCCTGGCTCCAGGGGTGTGTCTGTGCGGATTTGTTCTTGTGCTTTTTCAGGGAGTTTCTTGAGCAAATGCTGTAGTTTCTTTTGGTAACTCTCAGTGGGATCAGAGGGTAATGGCTTGTAGAAAGTGGTGTTGGAGAGCTGCCTAGTAGCCTCTTGTTCATACTCTGACCTATTCATGATGACGACAGCACCTCCTTTGTCAGCCTTTCTGATTATGATGTCAGAGTTGTTTCTGAGGCTGTGGATGGCACTGTGTTCTGCATGGCTGAGGTTATGGGGTAAGCGATGCTGCTTTTCCACAATTTCAGCTCGTGCACGTCGGCGGAAGCAGTCTATGTAGAAATCCAGGCTGCTGTTTCGACCTTCAGGAGGAGTCCACCCAGAATCCTTCTTTTTGTAGTGTTGGCAGGAAGGTCTCTGTGGGTTAATATGTTGGTCAGAGCTGTGTTGGAAATATTCCTTGAGTCTGAGACGTCGAATGCCAACTCTGTCCACATATCTATTCAGGGGATACCATCCTAGGGCCTAATCACATCAGCCACACTATCAGAGGCTCGTTCACCTGCGCATCTACCAATGTGATATATGCCATCATGTGCCAGCAATGCCCCTCTGCCATGTACATTGGCCAAACTGAACAGACTCTACGTAAAAGAATGAATGGACACAAATCATACGTCAAGAATTATAACATTCAAAAACCAGTTGGAGAACACTTCAATCTCTCTGGTCACTCGATTACAGACCTAAGAGTAGCTATCCTTCAACAAAAAAGCTTCAAAAACAGACTCCAACGAGAGACTGCTGAATTGGAATTAATTTGCAAACTGGATACAATTAACTTAGGCTTGAATAGAGACTGGGAATGGATGAGTCATTACACAAAGTAAAACTATTTCCCCATGGTATTTCTCCCCCCCACCCCACCCCCCACTGTTCCTCTGATATTCTTGTTAACTGTTGGAATTAGCCTACCTTGCTTGTCACCATGAAAGGTTTTCCTCCTTTCCCCCCCCTGCTGCTGGTGATGGCTTATCTTAAGTGATCACTCTCCTTACAGTGTGTATGATAAACCCATTGTTTCATATTCTCTGTATGTGTATATAAATCTCTCCTCTGTTTTTTCCACCAAATGCATCCAATGTAGTGAGCTGTAGCTCACGAAAGCTTGTGCTCTAATAAATTTGTTAGTCTCTAAGGTGCCACAAGTACTCCTTTTCTTTTTGCGAATACAGACTAACACGGCTGCTACTCTGAAACTTGATGGGCAGTGTTACTGATTAGTTAGCTAACTTTATAAGGATTAGGAATGTGCATGGAGCTGAGTTGATCTTGATATTTTATTCTTTTCTTTACTGTGAACCCCCAAAATGCTTTCACGCTCCTTGGCTATTGAGTCCCGATGGGAATGATAGACTCCTGTCTTCTGAGCCTTGGCATGACTGAATTTAAAAGTTCCCTCTGGAGCTCCTCTGTTACCCTAGAGTACACTCGACTCCAGCTCCAGCTCCAGCTCCTCCTTCCCTGGTTATAAAGCACAATTCCAAGCAGCACTGGGCTGTTGCATAAGAAGTTCAGGATAACTAGTGTGACAATAGTGAAATTACTTTTCATGCTCATTGGGTACCAAAATATTACTATCAATAATAATTTTTGCTTACACTGTTGTAATATCCACGGTATGCCGTGTGCTTTTCAAACAGAGAAGTAGACACACACTCTGCCCCTAACAGCCCGCAATACATGAGGACTCAATTCTCCCTGATTCTGTGGCATTCAGCCTGGCAGTAGTTAGAGTAGACCATTGGGTGCTCTAATTTATGCCCTGGTGTAAGGGCTGTTAGAGACCTTATACCAGCTGAGGATCAATGTAGTGCAGTACAGCTATGCTAGGGCACCTCCCCTGTTCCCTCCCTCTCTAACACACCCCTTATTCCAAAATTGGGGGAAACAGCTGGTACAGGAGTTTCCTCTATCAGATTTATGCCTGTAGTGAATTCTCCTCCATCGGGAATTCTCCAAGGGCTGGGTAGAGAAGGGATCCTGCCACTTTTTGACACCTGAAAAATCCAAATTGGCCAGACTGGGAACAGAGATCTGGTCTACAATCTTTAAAACAAAGATGGATGAAGAGTGTTGGAAAAGGATATAACAATAAAGGACCAATTTTCTGATATTTTTTACACACAATGAATAGCACTGTATTCCATAGTCTTCTTTGACTTCCTGGGGACTGTTTGTGCAGAAGGTGCTATTCAACATGAATCGAGGCATGAAAATGTGGTCCAAAGTGATAGCGGGGCACCTAATCAGTTACATGTTTGGTGATGGTTGTCCATAATTCTGCTTATGGAATTCTACTGGACAAATCCCCAAGATGAAATGGGGCATATTTCTTTTGGGCCTTGTAAATAGAGTGGAAATTCCTCTATATGCTCACAATCTTTAAAATATAGATGGATGAAAAGTGTTGGCAGGCACTTATTGGTAAGAATTTATTGGCAGGCAATACAATAATAAGGGCTTTGTTCTCTCCTTGATCCATTTGCAGATCTCCCATTATTAACAACAGAGATTTGGGGAAAGATCAAAGGGAGGATGATGTCAATATGAGCATGAGAACTCTAGCAACAACATTTTGTAGCCACTGGAAACTTTTCCAGGACTTGTTAGGTACTGTAAAGGAGCGCAGACTCACCCCTGTGTCACCTTCTGCTGGTTGTTGGGAATTAGCTCTTTTTCAGCGTAGAGCGCCCTCTGCAGGCCAGTGATCCACACAGCTCTGGCCCCTATGTCCCTCACAGATGCCAGTGCCCCTTTCTCTCGGTTCTGCCCCCTGGCAGCACCCCCACACTCTACCTCTGGGTCTCCTCTTCCTGGGGAACACCCAACACACTATCCCCACCTTGCCTTAGTCTGGGCTACTGCCAGTCATCACCAAGCCCCCGCTCCCTGGGGCAGACTGCAGTGTAAAGGCCACTCATCATAGGCAAGGGGGTTCAGACCTGTTGCCTTCCTCTGCCTCCCAGTACCTCTATGGGCCTTGGACCGGGCCTTGGACCAGTCCTTACAGCCTGGGGAGTTGCCAGCCTGGAGCACCCCGCTCAGCCTGCTCCTTTCCCAGCACTGCACCACCCTCAGTACCCTGTCAGGCAGGCAGGCCCTGCTCTCTCCCAGCCTGGAGAAAGACTCCTTAGGCCTCTGGCTTACACCCTTTTTATACAGGCCAGCTGGGGGGCCTGACTGGGGCATGGCCCATCTGTGGCTGCTTCCCCAGTCAGCCATCCCCAGCCACAGCCCTCTCCAGGGCTGCTTTTAACCCCTTCTAGTTTAGGAGCAGGGTAGCCACCCTGCTACAGGTACATACAATAATCTAATCTTCAATTTACAGCAGCATGGATAATAGTGGCCGAAGGGCTGAAGGTGTTACATAGGCAATGAAACAATTCCCTGACCACAGAACTATATTTTGTTGGACGAAAGCAATTGAACAAAACATTTAGTCACTGTTAATGTGACCAGTGTGGAGAGAAAAAGGACTATGAGAATTGGGAGCCATTATCACAAGAGTATGCTCTGAGTTATGAAGTTACAGAGTTCTGGGACATTGTAAAACCATTCAGTTCTGGGCAATGGCCAGACAAAATGGCAGTGTCGAAAAAGTTCCCATTGATCAAGAGGGCAGAACAAGAGAGAACAGCTGGAACAACTCAGGAAAAAAAAACTTGACAGCTCAGTGAAGACCTCTGCTCAATGTTTGGTAGCTGCCAAAGAAGTAAGCAATATGTATTAGGTTTCATAGAAAAACAAGAGTTTTTTGGAATGTACACAATACTCCATGCTTCAGCACAAAAGTCACCGATTAACTAATGGAGAAAGAAAGAAACTTTGAATGTGGGTACATTATAACTACTTTCTGTGGGGTTTCTTGCTCATTCTTCTGAAGCAGCTGGTACTGGGCAATTTAGAGATAAACCACTGACTGGACAGATTCATTTTGATGCTTTCTTTGTTCCTATGACTGGCCCAAAATCACAGAAGAAGTGTGTGGCACAACCAGGAACGAAGCCCACATCTCTGAAATCCCAATCCAGTGTCTTAACCCCAGGAGCATCCTTTAGGTCCAGTTTTCTGTTTTCCATTTCAGCTGAAAATGTCAAAGGAACATAATTTCTCCTAATACTGCAGCATTTCATTTCTGACCAAGTCCAGGAAGTGAACAGCAGGTGAACAAAAATCAAGTGAACATTTTCCAACTTCCAACGAAGTTTGGTATAATTCAAGGGATGAGCATCTTATTTTATACATATGGTTCACTTAGCTCTAGTGATAATCTAGTCCACAAGATAGTACCTTTTTTTGATTTTGGGTCCAGTGCAGCTCTAAATGTGTCTTGTTCCTGCAGGCTACTATCTATGGCTGTATGCTCAGTAGAAAGGGATAGGGGTGGTATTTGGATAAAATTCTAACGCATTTGACCTGGTGCCTTAACAGAAGTTTTTTAAAAAATAAAGCAAACAAAACTGAGTTATGTATAAATGTAGGTATTGAAAAGAAGTCAGAGAAAATATCCTAGCACTACATGAAAAGATAGTGAGGCAACATTTGGAATACCATATGGTGCTCGAGCCATCTTTTATTAAAGGGATTTTGGAGCAAGTATCATGGAGGGCAGTAAGAAGGCTACAGAGAGGCCAGAGGTACAGATATTCCAAAAGGTGTAAAATAAGAATAATAAAATAAATGTCTGTTATTGAGAAGGGATCTCACCCAAGTATTATGCATAATATTTTGAAGGAATTAAAGAGGATAGATTTTCCAGTGGTGAATGAGCTAGTCATAGCACATAAACAAATGTGACAAATAAAGCTCAGGGAAATGAGGCTTCTGAAGAAATGTAAAGAGAATTTCCTTTCACAGAGCCAAATTCTTTCTCTGTTGGTATTTACTCTTTAGTCAGGCTCCCACTGATTTCAATAGGCATTTGTTTGAATAAGGAATGAAAAAAAAAAGTCAAATCAGAGACACAAGGTGGGTGAGATAATGTATCTTATTGGACCAACTGCTGTTACTCAGAGCTATAAGCTTTCGAACTTACAAACAGCTCTTCTTCAAGTCAGAGAAAGTCTACCCACCTTGTCTCTCTAATACCCTGGGCCCAACATGGCTACAACAACAAAGGTCAAATCAGGCCTTTGAGATCCATGCACATCTTGGACCCTCTCTGTATAGAGATTTTTCCTGCCCTATGTGGAAGATGGAGGTAGCCACTTCCATAGCTCCATTCTCAGTCATGAGACACTGTAGTTGTTTTATTTCCCTCAGAAGCCTGAATTCCCTCCCAGCATGCAGTGGGAGTGTACACAAGCACCATTCCTTAGTGTCCTTGCCTCTTCCTTCCCCGCCCCAGCCTTTTTGTGTTTGGCCCTTGCACAGGGGATGTGGGGGTGGAGAGGGAGGAGGAAAGTCTGTATACAAATTTGGCCCTGTGTAATCCCATTGGAAAGCATAACACACTAAGTCCTCCATCTCTGGAAAAAAGCAGAAAACTACCGCATGGTTTGGGGCACTAGAACATGGCTGAGTCAGTTTTAAAATGCTATTTTTCTATCCCCTAGCATAGCATATTGTGTGAATGAAAAAGGATGAGCATACCAGACCGTTACTGTGTTGACACATCTGGCCCTCAATTTCTTAACCTTTTATCTGCAACTGGAGGTGAAATTCACTCCCTGGAGAATCAAGGGAATTGCTCTTTTTTTTATATCTATAATTTTTAAAGTACCTTTTTAGTGTTTGCTAATTAAAATAATAATGTCCAATTGAAGGTTACTAAAGTGTTATAATTTTAACACTTCAAGCCTTCCAATCAAACTTATATTGATCTCTTTCCCTGTGAACCAAATGCTTTATTCATCTGTTCCAAGGTATTTCTTTCTAGCCATTTGTCATTTACATAACACTGAGTAACCTGTCTTGGGAATGTCCTAAATTACAGAAAGCCTCTATAATAATTTTTGACACAGGGGACTTCATGGAGAAATCCTTATATTCATCAGCTGCAGATTCATTGCACTTTCTGTTTAGCTAGCCATTTCCTAGTGGAACAGTGATATTTTATTTGGCTGGCAATAGCTGCTAGCACAGGAGAACAGTTGTATTCCTGAAACTGGCTATCGGAAAAAATTTCCTTGCTTATTTTTCCTCTGTGTATGTGTGCACGCATGTTTTAATTTAAAATAGCGGGTGCAAGAGCCTTTTTAGTTATTTGTTTGTTCGTGCATCCAGGCAGATTTTTTTCATATTTCAATCATATTTATGGTGTTTGTGCATGCTTAAGACACTTTGTTTAGAATGTCTTTTTTCCTCTTTTCTTTTGTGTGAAGTGATTCAACTTTAATCTGATATGGTACTTCATTAATAATACTACAATTCCTGTATCACTGTTGCTACTTCCTGTGTTCTTCAAAAAGGGTTAAATGGCAAGGTTTTTCTGTATAAGAAAATAAAACTGTCACTTGTCATAAATCACCTCTTTTGTGCCAGAATAAAAATTCCAGTACAGCAAGAACTATATAACGCTACCTCCCCAGAAGCAGAAGGCAAGGACTTTTTAGTCATATGCAGTATAAATGACCAGCTCCAACCATTTCCCCTTGGTCTTCTTAAATTTTATTTTATTTTTCTTCCTTTCCTGTAAGCATGGAGTATTTGCGCAGTGCTCTCCACTTCTATTTATCACTCCACCTCTACAGTGTTTCTCAGCAGGAAGAAGTAAGCAAAATGGCTGAGAGTGGGACCCCTAAAAAGAAATTCCTAAAATGAATATATATATAATATATGAACCTTCACTGAAGTTGCAGTTTCCTATTTCACAGGGCTATCATGGATTTTTCTTTCTGAATATCTGAGGTCCCTCTTCAAGTCTGGACCTCCACCAACCTGTATGTGTGTGGAGAAAATGTGCATGTTGCTGAAGTTGATTCAGTAAATCAACTACATTACGGGTTCAGATATATTGTATTAGCTGCCTTCAACTCCTCAGGAACTGCAACATTTGCTCAAAATTTTCATCTCCCTAGTCCCTTCAGTTAACTATCTGTTCTGGATTCTTCGTCAAGTAAGTATGTGGGGTTTGGGCAACTCCTCCATCTCCATCTTGCAATAAATAATGGGTAGAGGGACAACTAGGCCTGTCATTGTTTAAATGGTACTTTCCTCTGTTGTTTTCTCAGGCCATGAATAGTAGTACATCATACCCCTACCACTCTTCTCATGCCTTTTTCTCTGTTTCTCTTTCCTGATTGGTTAACTATAACACTTAAAATTAGGTTTCTCTTGTGATTACTCACATTTACAAGTTCAAAATTCACTCTCTGTGAACATTCTCTAATATTCATTTAAAAGTTGCTCTTTCCGCAAACATTCCTTCTACTAAACTTAATCACAAGAACATTAGTGGCAATCAAACATGAAAGGGCAGAGCCAAAGAGAATTCAGAAGTTTTTATTCAAGCAAATTTTGCTGAACCCCCCCCCCAGTATATAAAGATACCCAACATTAACACTGCTAAAACTTATAAGAACAGGCACACAACACAGCAGAAACACTGCACACATTCATCTAAAAAACTGTGATGTAGAGGCCTCAAAAAGTTTGTAGTTCATGAATGGTTCAGATAGACCTCCAAATGCTATGCTGCTTCTCAGATCATGTCCCTCCTTCCCCATTAGTCTCCCCCATGTAACCACACTTCCAATCAACTGTCTCTATTTCCCCCTACCTGCTTGAGGAAGGCCTGATAGGTTGCTATACCCCAGCGATTCAAAGGCAAAAGGAAAATCCTCTCTCCTTCCAGCACCCAGTTGCTTCCTTGTAGGACACAAGAAAGTCCCACTGACTCCAGCACTCAGTTCTTCGTATTCTGTGGTGTGAATATCAGGGTCCTGGAGTCTTGTGTAGGGCGGGGGGGGGGGATCAGCTTGCCCCTCTGGCTCTGAAGTTTCCTACTTTTCTCCCTTCTAACTAAGTTTCTCCTTTTCAGAGAAACTGCGAAGTCAAAGCAAGCAAACCACATAGGACTATTACTTTTTATTTACCCCAGATAAAACCTATTCAAATAAAGTCTCTCTGAGACTCCATTTGTTTGTTTGTTTGCCTGGACAGAATATATGTTTGAGATTCTTAGGCCATCATTCCTTGGTGAATTAAGAACTGTACTATATGTAGGCCCTATATGCAGATTACTACCCTCTGTGGATATGCTAGCACTGTCACCATTAGCCAGAGAAGGCAGAAGCATTTATAGTCTATATATTTATAGCACAAGAAATCAGGGCTTGTCATGATGAACTGGGGGAGAAATTTCAAAATCCCTTGACCTGGACCCACCAGGAAAGATCCATTGATAGAAAAATGAGGAAAATATTATCTGCAAAGGAAAAGGAAAAGTCTGCATGCAAGGGAAAGTCTATTTACTTAGTACCTATTTATAGAGGTCATCTTACAATTATAAATATACTGCTGTAAAACACAAGTAGAACAGTTGTTGGCAATGGTCCAAATTCTCAGCTGCACCAAGTGTGCGCTAAGTAGAGCTGAGCTGTGGAGCCAGTCATGGCTCCCTAATCTTGTAGTCTTGGCCCAGCCCAGTATCAGTTAGAACACCTTAGCTAGACTGTAGCAGTGCTCTAATTGACCATTCCCCCACCCCCAGCCTCGACGGCAAGGCCTTCAGTTGCACCAGGAACTGGAGAGAGAGTAGCCAGCCAGTAGACACAAACTAGAAGAGATCTACGTCATCAGGAGACTCCTCCAAACTAGAGCAATCCTCAGTTGGGGTGAGAATCTGATCTGATGTACCTTTAAAAGAGAAGCATGCATAGGTACTGGCTTGAAGTGGTTTCCATCATATAGAGGGTTTACAGTTTGGTTCAATGGCTCTCAGCTCCCCCACTACACAAACTGTTCCAGCACCCCTAGAAGAGTGAGAGGTAAACATTTAATTTCTGGCCTTTGAACTCTCTCTATTTTCCCCATCTTCCTCCCTTCCATCCTTCCTCTCCCCTTCCCCCTCCCCCACCCATTCTGCCTCACTCTTGTGTTTTAAGATCTGTTTAATTATGCCTGTAGAAAAGAAAAGGCTTGTATCAAAAGAGCAATTCCCTCTTTTGATTTTCAATTCATTTCCCCTCTCTCATTCAAAAGAATAGAAATATACAAAGTAATTTGGTATATAAAATGATTCCCCATAATTTTAATCCTTTTAAAGTGCTTGTAGAGATTAGCACAATTTGATTTATTTTGACAAGGGGTGGTAAAAACTTTAAGAACATCTACTAAACCTGTCTTTAGAGCCTGCTGCTGTGCCACAGGAATGAATATTTCAGGTGTTCCAGAGGTTTCAGAGATGATTTCCTAATGTAACTAAGTGAATTAAAGCAGCACAAGAGAAGACTTCAGAGTAAATAGAAAAGGGCCAGCTCTTTTGTATTATTTGAGGATATTTGTCAGCACCAAAGCCACTAACATTTTGTTTTTATTCTATTGCTTTAATGTTTTCCTCCTGCTTTTGAAAATAATCTGGAAACACATATAGTGAAATTCATTGGAGGGAGAATGTGAAGACTCCCATTGACCTCACTGGGCTTTGTGCAAGGGGTCTGCACGCAGTTCCATGCTCTCCTTAAGGCCTTAACTTCAGTGAGCCCTCTGCACTGGTGTGAATTGCACCCTAACTGTATATCCAGGACTCTACTGTCATGAGTTAAGTAACCGGTGAGCCAGAGACATTCCCTTCACTGCAGCAGCTATTTCACTAATTGCTAAATATCACTACAATTCTTGTTTAAAGTAGCAATTATTCACATAACTTCTAATGTGAACATAAGAGTTCATAATATATACAGCACCTTCAGGGAAACTACTCTCGTTTAATGTTAAGCAGATGCCTTGAATGTTTTGCCAGGTTGGGTCAGGGTGCTCAGCACTTTGCAGGATCGAATTCCAGGGGGGGAGACAATGCATATTATTAAAGTAAGAGCCAAAAGGGCAGTATCTTTGTAAAAGTAATATATCTAAGTGAGATGGTTAAATAATTACTTCAGCATCTTGTTTGTGAATTTCTTTAGTTGGTTAAATACCATTTTCTGTTGCATACTGTTTATACTTTAAAAAGATGTTTTTCCCTGGTTTTGATAAATGATATAGCATGCAATATTTGCTCACTGAAGGGCATTATTGCACTATATATTTTAGCATTTCTAGAATAAGTATTTCAAGTGAGAGTCCAAGTGAGAATGAGAGTGATTCATTATTGTACCTCTTTTTCTGGTTTACTTTTGCTCCACCTTTTTATTACCTTTGTTTTTCAGAAGGCCAACTTCAGAGTACTATAAAAGGGGCCAGGCTCTTACCTACTCTGTCTCTAAATAGACCTGCAACTCATTTAATTTAAGGAGAACTGGAATTTCAGTGCAAGTAAGCTTTGTAAGCAACATTGAAAAGAAGTGAATATGTGGCACTCACCATATTAGAACCGCATAGTCTTACTTGTACTTACACTCTCGGAGCTGTGCTCCACAGGTAGGTGATACTTTTCTTGATTTAGTGCTAAATAATATTTACTGTTCAAATGAACATGTAACTTTTTAGAAAATAACCTATCTCGGGAACTGAACCACCCAAAAGGAGATGGTGAATATGCAACTGAAAAATGGAGGAACTTACTGAAGCATGTAACACATAGAATGCAGAGAATGATCAGCTAATACATTACTCTTTTTTTACTAAATAAGTATGAATGGCAAATTATTTCAAAGCAATAATGGTCTGTACAATCACATTAAAACATACACACAAATGAAAAGGAAGATGGGAAATTACAGAGTAGGCGAATGACTGATCTTTCTGTGTAGTTTTCACTGGAGCGCAAGAAGAAAGATTACATCCCTACAGCAGTCTTCAAAGTGTTGGAGTCAGAGAGTGGAATAGGAAATGAACTGCAGTTCAGTGACCCTCTCTGGCCCTAACAGTGGGAGCTGGTAAGCACAGCATTTCCACTTTATTCACTTCTCCTTCTGTAACCACTGCCAGTAGAAGGTCTCCCCCTCCCCTTTTATATTACTATTGTTTCCTCTCTCTCTCTCTGGGCAGCTATCTGCTAGATAGATCTATCTATCTAGCATACTATATATACACCAGCACAAGCTTGTGTGTACTATATGTACAGCCTATATATTTTTTCTATAGATGCCTGTTCTGTGGTGTCTGACACAGGAGTTCATACTACGCCATGTAATTTTCTTTGTGTTTTATTAGTGATAAAACCAAAAGTTGGTCACCTAGGTCTGCTTGAACAATAATATAACATAGAGTTTTCAGCCTGGTCTATAATTTTCTCTCTAAGGGGGATGCTTTCTTTGTCCAACACATTGGCAAAATACCCTAGCCTCAGGGAAAGAAGAAATTATAACTATAGCCATATTGTGATGTCACATAAGAGATGTTTGACACCTTCCTCTATTTTCATACTATATAAGAAACATGTATTTTAACATTTAATAAAAGGTTTACCACATACCACGTCTGTCCATACCATTAAACCTATATAATTATATTGCAAGACCCTGCAAAACATATTTGGGAAGTAAAACTGAAAGATATTAAAGTTTATGTAGCCTTGTAAGTAAGTACTGTTTAAGGCATCCAAAGGGACTACTGATGATCTAAGTGAATTTTTTTATTATTATTTTGTAACTGGAGATCTCTTGATCTTTAAAAGGGATTTCCAGATTTCTCAATGTGTTTATTTTTAAAATGGAAATATATCCTTACTCACATCCAGATTTATCAAACATTTTGTAGAGGTGTAGAGGCAGCTCAGATTATATTAGCTTTTAAGCACATATGGAGATGGGGAACTTGAAGGAGCCAAGTATACCAATACTTTTCACCTAGCCAGTGTCCAGATTTTTAACTAGATCTCAGAAGATGAGGCACGGTTAATTATTAAGGATACTTTGCTAGGGAAAAACTTAAAAATCAAACCTTATTATATTTGTCTTTCTGCTGTGAAGTAGTCTTCCTCACCAGAACCCTTTGATTCATTACCTTCTATAGCTTTGTAAATAATTGATTTTTCGAGTTGGCCAGCAAACTGAAAAATCAGGGGAAATAGTCAATTCGATTTGTAAATTGTCAATAAATTGGAAAAATCCATTTGGGGCCAGCAAATGTACATACATACACATGTCAGGTTTCAGAGTAGCAGCCGTGTTAGTCTGTATTCGCAAAAAGAAAAGGAGTACTTGTGGCACCTTAGAGATTAACAAATTTATTTGAGCATAAGCTTTCGTGAGCTACAGCTCACTTCATCGGATGCTGTAGCTCATGAAAGCTTATGCTCAAATAAATTTGTTAGTCTCTAAGGTGCCACAAGTACTCCTTTTCTTTCTGCAAATTCATACATGTGTCTCCCTATGTAACCCAGTGGTTAGGGCATTTGCCTGGGATGTGGGAGACTCATATTTGAATCCCTACTCAGGAACAAGGACTCGAAGTCAGCTCTCTCCCCACCCAGGGGAGCATCCTTACCATCAGGTTATTATTTATTCCGGGGGTGAATTTCTCTCAAACTCTCCTCTTGAAGCTGTTCCACTTTGTAGAAATACTTAAATGTTAATTGTGCCAAAGAGAACAACTCTGTAGCCTGGTGATTAAGGCACTCACCTAGGAAATAGGGAATGTGGATTCAAATCCCTTGTCTTCATTGGGCAGAGAGAAGGTATGAAATTACATATCCTACATCCCAGGTGAGTGCCTTAATCATCAAACTACAGAGTCATTCTCAAGATACGTCTACACTAGAAATGTAAGTCGATCTATATGTCCACACCACTCTGTTTGGGACGGTGGTGCACATCCTCACCAGGAACGCTTCCACTGACCTAAGAAGGGCAGTGTGAGGAGCTGAGAGCCTGGTCTCTCAGGTCCACTGGCAGCTCTCTGCTGGGAACCCAGCTACCCCACAGGCTCCCGGGTTCCCCACAGGCTGCCCCCATCTCCCACTCAGAGCAGGGAATCCACCATAGGCTTCTCCCCTCCCCATTCCCTTCTGGAAGCTGCCCAGGGCTTTTCACCCCTGGGAACTGGTGTCCAGCTGCCCCAGTTTCTTGAGCCCCCATGCCTGCTCCCTGCCAGGAGCTGGACAGCCTTGACAATTTCATGAATCAGGGACCTATGAAATTGACAAGGCTGCATGGCTCCCAGGGTCCTCTAAGGTGCCACAAATACTCCTTTTCTTTTTTGCGAATACAGACTAACACGGCTGCTACTCTGAAACCAGGACTTTTCACTGGGAGTGGGTGTCCATTCTCTCCCCAGTTGGAGCAGGGTCCAGCCCCCCACCTCTACAGGGAGGCGGGAACAGCTGGGCCCTAGCTGCTTAGATTTCTTGTCAATTTCATGGTTCCTGTTGGGACTTAGTTTTTGTCTTCTAGCCATCCTGCAGTAGCATCACTCTCTTGACTGCCTGTCATTGGGTGTCCTTTTCTGTAGCCTCTTTGATTTCTGTCAGCTTTATTATTGAAACTGGGAGATCAACTCCATGAACATGCTACACTATGTCCTGATCCCTCTGATGAGAAGAACACCTCACACAGGCCTGAGCAGAGTTAAGGGAGCCAGGAAAGTCAATTAATTCCACAGGCTGCACCTGGAACAGGAGCCAGAGAGCAGGAGTTTGATTAGGAACAGGCTGCACAAGTGGCATGGAGCCTATAAAGCCAGGAAGGAGCCCACAGAGTGGGCAACTGTGGAGAAAGGGCAGTCATGCCTTGGGAAGAGGAAGGTGTATTTTGGGGCTTCTGGGAACCGCCATAGGAGGGTAAGCAGCAGCCAGAAGTTACTTCCTGGGAAGAGGGAGGAAGGTTTGAAGCTTGCATGCCCAGAGAAAGGAGGGGACCCAGAAGTGTGGGAAGGAGCAGTCCAGGGAAGGAGCAGAGAGGGTGGAGAGAAGAAGCTCAGAACTGCTGAGCTGAGGGTCTCCTGAGATGGAACCTGGAGAAGAGGGCAAGCCCGGGTTCCCCTACCAGCCACTGAGGGGGTGACACAGAACTCAGAGAATTAATGGGAAGACTGCCTAGGACTGCTGACAGATTGTACCCTGGAAGGGGGATCTCTGAGTGACCTAGCCAGAGGGTTAAGTCACAAAGGAGATGCTGGGGGTCCTGAAGTGAGAGAGGAGCTTCAGACCAGAGGGAGAGACAGAGTAAATGGCATGCAAACTGTGGACAGTGGATTTGTCCTTGAGAGCTAATCCCCAGAGTGACCAGGAGGAGGTGCCAGACCAACAGTAAGTAGTGCACCCCTGTGACAATCCCTTCCTGCCCACTCTCTGATGCTAGTGTATATGCCCAGCTCAGGGTGTCAGCTAACACCGGCAATCGTCCTACTCAATATCTGATCTCTACCTAGTAGTGCTGGAGGCTTATCAACATGCATTCCAATTTCTCTGGAGCATTTAATCATGTTAAACCCTTCTATCTCGAGGGGTTTGTGTTCTGATTGCACTACTACTGGGTGGCCATAGATGTACTGATGGAATCACTCCACTCCAAATAGCACAGCCAGATGCTCTTTTTCTATGTGGGAGTACCCCCACTCAGTCTCTAACAGATATAAGTGACTGGCTGCGCCTGCAAAATAGCTACACCCAATCCTTTCTCCAGTGCATAACAGTGGAGTGTCAGTAGCTCTCCTGGGTGGAAGTACTTCAGGACAAGGGTGCCCATTATCATTTGTTTCAGCATGACAGTGCTTGCTCTTGGGGATGTGCCATCCACCTCCTGTACTAATCTGACTGAATATTTCTGAGACCTTCTGCATTTGCACATGCTGCTAAAATGGTTCAACTCGCCACGTTCCTTGCAATGCGGTTCTAGGGCGGAGCACTTCTTTACCCACTCATGCTGTCTGCCATGTAAATTCATCTCGCTCTGGATGTGGAATCCTGTCTGTCTGTTCTACTTTGCTGTTGTCTCACGGCATGTACTGCTGAGGCTTTTGTGCCTCCTAGGACTTTCATCCTTTCTCTTGAGGCTCCTGCTGCAAGCCCCTTGTCTAAGCAGCTGTCTGATGTGAGACTGCCTTCCTGGAGTAGCTGCTCCCACAGGTTGTGAGCCCAAGTGCCACAGATTATCCTGTCCCAAATCAGGGAGTCTGTCAAGTCTCCAGAATGGCAAGTACCAGCCAGTGTGCATAAAGCAGTCATATAGGAGTCTATCACTTCCCCTACAGATTGAAATGAAAATGAATGAAACAACTGTCACTCCAGGCTCTGCTTTGGAGAGCAATTTATCCCCAGGATTCCCAGGACTTCTGTGAGGCTTGAGGCAATGGTGAGCTGCTGAGCTTTCTCCATTGTTCCCCAATAAGGTAAAATAATAGTTTGACTTTGCCATTGTTATCCTCCTCCTGCATGGCCAGGTCTGTGTATAGCTGGAACTCCTCCACCTCCAGTCCATTGCTGGGCTAGGTTTGTGTTTGCAAAATCCAGGGTGCCAGAGGGCTTCAGACTGAGTTCCATGGCTCATGCTGCCAGCTACTGCACTGCAGAGAGCTCATAACTTAAACATTGCCATCATGTTTCATTAGCAAAGAACTTGGATTCAGCTTAACTAACTTGAAGTTGAACTTTATTGAACCCTGTGCACTGCTATGTTCATGTTGCTGAGTTTCTTCCAGCCTAACTCCCCACATTCCTTATTTAACAGGTGTCCCATCAATAGTCTCTCTGGAGAACATGGGCCCTCTGACTCTGGTCATGATACTGGGAGAAGAGAAATCTGAGTTCAAGTCCCTGTTTCAGAGTGTGGATTCAAACTTGGGTTTCCCGCATCTGAGGTGAGCACCCCAACCACAGGGTGAAAAGTTATAAATGGGGATACAGAGGGACATGCATAAATAGAGTTCTGGCAGTGACAAACTTTTCCCAGGCAAAACTACTGTGTCAACTTTGTACATAGTTTTGAGTTGGTTGAAACTGCATTTTTTCAGTGAATAAACTATTCAACAGATTTTGCCCAGCTCTATTCCCTTCTGCACACCTCACGGCAATCTAATGCCATTCAGGTTTCTGGAGCAGGGAAGAGGATGAGTGGTTTTCTTTACCAGGACAGACAAGAAAGAGTGAGCAGATTCATATGCAAAGGGATATGCTTTGGGACAAATCTAAACTAACATTAGTACTTCAGACGTAAGAGAGATCATGCTCTCCATTTTCTGCTCTTCATTAGAACAGTCTCTCCAATGCAAGCCACCTTCACCTGGCTCATCAGCATCAAGCTGTATTGTACTCCTCCTCTTTATAACACCAAAACCAAAGTTCTTCACTTAGTGTTTGGCTCCTGGTGATTGCTCAGAAGTGGGAGTCAGATACTTCAAAGCCTGACAGAACTCCTTTGTTTTTGCATATTTCTGAATTAAGTAAAGAAAACAATTATTCAAATTGTATACGAGAATCGTGTTGGAGACTATCATTCTTTAATGCTTCTAATTATATGTGTAGTAGTAATATTTCAATTTTAATCTAAAAGGATTATATATGAGTTTTAATATATAGGTGCAATGAATATGAAATTTCAATCTGTGTTTTTGTACCCCAAATATGAGTGTCCAATTAAAGATTTGTCTATTTCTATGTGGCTTTCACTTTAAATCCTCAGTAGATTTACAAAAGAGTCTAAAACTTCATTCTTCTTACAATCTAAATCTTCATTTTTCAAAAGAAATGCCTAATATAGTACTCCTGAGAGCCCAACAAAGAAACTCCTAAATGAATAATTAAGAGGTGAATTAATGTTTTTGTGATTCAAAATCTGGGAATATAAATCTGTTGCGTCATCATGTGGGCTGCAAACAGAATAAAAGGTTATGTTAAATGCACACTCAAAATAGAAACTTTACCTTTTACCTTTTTCTCTGTAGTTCCTTTTTGAAGCCAACTCCTTGGTTATTACTCTTGACTATTTCCAAATCTCATCTCAAGACCTGTTTTTTTTTTTCCCTCAGCCTAGGAATCCTAATTCACTTTTGCTATAATTAAAGGTCCCTGAGACTCTCCATTTCTCAGGGCCCATTGTTATTGCTGAAACTTGTCTATTACATCTTCCTCACCCTGGCCATACTGAGATAGAGAATCTGCACAGCTTACTTAAATTTATAAGTGTGAAGTATAATTCAGCCACTCCCTCAGCATAGCGATCAAGGCCTCAGCTCACTCTTTGCACTAGGCTTGCACTGCATCTAAAGTGATCTTCAAGGACTTTGTCTGGCTTCACATAACAGATTGTGTTTATCCATTTAACAGAGCAGCTCTACTGAAAAACAGCTCTGCACCTTTGAGCACAGTAATTGCTAAAATCAGTGCAAATATAGAAACTGTGTGTCCCTTGTTCATACGCTTGGTCTGCTGTGAGCTCCTGATGAATGCTCACACCAATAGACTATATATGTATAGATAGACAGATATAGCCCCTGGTGATGCCTTTACATACAGTTATTCACATGGACACATCCCACCTACATACCCCTTTTACAGCGTGGATTCAGTTTTTCATTAAGTATTCATTTTATCTGAAAGTGAGGGTCAACATATGTGACCTATTTCATGTGAACAGAAATGGGGCTGTGGCTGAGTCTACTGCTGTTATGAAGGAGGTTGAGGGGGGTTTCCGTTGACCAGCAGGGGGCATAGTTTATTCTTTATAGCAGGAAAAAAATCCATGCCATTTCTGGCCCTATAAATAACTTTAAAATATTAATATCAGCTTGTAACATACCCTTCCTTCCTCCTCCTGCCACCTCCTCCAGTGTGAGCATCTGTGATGAAGTGGTATTTTAGCCTATCCCATAATAGCATGATAAGATTGGCAATGACTGACATAAACTGAATATCCAGCTAGACACCTTAAGGACCTAACTAGAGATTGATCCACGCGGTGTTGATCTGCAAGGAGACTACTTTCGTTTGGGATTCATTTGCCATGATGATGGTAGGAAACACATTCCAGTAACCTTTAGAGTTTAATTGTAGGTTCAAACACTATTTTAATTTTAACCCCTGCATTACCTAGAGCCAAGGTTATGCCCTTGTGTGGTTTATAGACAAAGTTTTTCACCTATGGGTAGATTCATCTGTGGGATCCTATCTTAGGCACAATTTAGAGTAAGGTCATCAAGACTGTATCGGCAATAAAATGCTCACATTCTTTACATCTCATATTTGCACTCCTCTGATGTATCAGTTTTCACAGTTGAGGAATCCTTACAACATTGACAGCAGAGGTACCTCCATTTCTTTATTATGTCTCTACTTGGTTTCACCACCATTTAGTTCTAAGTTTTTCTCACCCTCTCCTCCTTTTGGTAAAGGACTTTGGGGGTATGTTTACATGGCAATTAAATGCCCACAGCTAGCCCATGTCAGCTGACTTGGGCTGTAAAGTTGAGGTGTAGACATTTGGGCTCAGAGGACTCAGTCCAAGCTCAAGCTTGGGCTCAGTCGGCTCCAGTCCAAGCTCAAATGTCTACATCAGTTTTTCAACCCTGTAGACTGCAAGCCCAAGTCAGCTGACCCAGGTGTAGACTTACCCTGGGTCAGTTATGAGGTAAAACTTTCTGGCTTCCCTATAGGAGATGCTTACATCAAATATCTCTGCTTCAGTTTCAATAGCATCTGAAATTGGCCTACCATAGCCTATGACAATGTGTTTGGTATTTTCCCTGTGCTCCAGGTGCATAGCATGTGTCCATGGCAGATTTCTCTGCCGAGACCCAATAGGGTCTATCTGGACTAGTCTTACAGCATCTTTCTGATGGTTTCTATTCCCTTGAATTGTGTGTGGGGGGGGAAAATCACATTCATCAACAACATGCATAGAGGAGTCAGACTAAGGAAGGTGGTTTGCTCAATTCCCTGTTTGGAGGAAGAAATTCCACATGTATGTGACAGATTACACATGTATAATTAGCAGTAAAGGGTTTATGATATTTTTGTATGAATTACTATATTGTATGAACAAAGAGGAGTCCTTGTTGCACCTTAGACCAACAAATTTATTTGGGCATAAGCTTTCATGGGCTAGAACCCACTTATCAGATGCCTGGAGTGGAAAATACAGTAGCAGGTATATTTATACATAGTACATGAAAAGATGGGAGTTACCCCCAACCTGGTAAGGCAAGTCTAACGAGACAATTCAATTAACCATAGAATACCCAGGGAGGAAAAAATCATTTTTGTAGTGGTAATGAGGGTGGCCCACTTCAAACAGTTCACAAGAAGTGTGAGTAACAGTAGGGGGAAATTAGTATTGTAAAATTAGATTTTTGTAATGACCCATCCACTCCCAGTCTTTATTCAGGCCTAATTTGATGATGTCTTGTTTTGCAGATTAATTTTAGTTCTGCAGTTTCATACTGGAGTCTGGTTTTGAATTTTTTTGTTGAAGAATTGCCACTTTTAAGTCTGCTGTTGAGTGACCAGGGAGGTTGAAGTGTTCTACTGGTTTTTGAATGTTGTAATTCCTGATATCAGATTGTGTTCATTTATTCTTTTGCTTAGAGAATTTTTGTATGGTTGAAGGTGTTCTTGAAATTTTCTTTCAGAGAAAAAGGAGTGAAGTCAATGCTCATTTCAGTGGAAAAACTATCTAACAGATTGAGCCAGGCAAAATGTAGACAGGTGTTCCCATATAGTTTTGCTGAAGAACTATAATTCAGATGTGAGACACAATCACTATTCCAGCCTCGAATCTCTCTTCTATAGAGACAGTCAATCATGTCTAATTGCATGATGAATTTTATTTTATTTTTTTCTGTTTTCAGTGTGAATTTATAAGTCTTCACTCCCCACCATTTTAAAATACTTTTACCAGGATTCATCAAACCTAAACCAAACATTTAGTGGGGAAATTTTCATGGGTACTATGGAATGCATAAAGCTTTCACTTCACAGATCAACAGTAGTGCTGTCAGGGCTGACCATAAGCTGTAGTGATGGGCAAAGTGGAGAAACAGGCCTCTCCATCTCCACCCCCACAGAGCAGGTTGGCTATGGAGCTGGCAGGAAACCCCATATTTACTTTCTGCTGTCAGCTACCCAGAGGTGAAAGTAAGCTGGTACACCCTGGTACAGCACACTGGCAAGAGCCAGTGCACCGTACCAGGGTAGATCAGTTTCCCCAGGTGCAATTTAAAGGGCCTGCGGCTCCCAGCAGCAGCTGGAGCCCCCAGCCCCCTAAATGGCTGCCAGAGCCCCGCTGCCGGAGCCCTGGGGCTGCGATTTAAAGGGCCCGGGGCGGTAGCAGCAGCTGAGCCCTGGGCCCTTTAAATCATCCCCGGAGCCCCGCCGCCACTTCCCCATGGCTCCAGTAGTGGTAGTGGCAGCCGGAGCCCTGTCCCCAGAGCCCTGCTGCTAAAGCCCTGGGGAAGCGGCAGCGGGACTCCAGGGACGATTTAAAGGGCCCAGGGCTCCAGCTGCCACTACTGTCCCAGGCCCTTTAAACTACTGCCAGAGCCCCCGGCTGCTGCTGTTACCCTCGGTGGGGGAAGGAAGCAGTTGCCAGTACAGGATGAGCCCCGCCCCTTCCGGGGGCCAGAGCCAGGCCCAGCCCAGCCCCGTACCGGTAAGTCCCTAGACTTGCTTTCATCCTTGCAGCTACCCTAGGACTGGAACAGGGATAGTCAATAGGCAGACTGCGGGCCAAATCCAGACTGCCCGATTTTGAATGGACCACAAAATCATGTTTACTCATTACTCATTATTTACTCATATTTTATTTACTCATAATTACTCATTATTGTTTTTTATTATTTTCTCTGGAGTCTGGACCTTGACTATACCTTGACCAAGAAATCTGGACCTTGACAAAAAATAATTGACTAACCCTGGACTGGAGGATGGGATGTGGAAGAGACTGTTTGGACTGCAGATGGGGCACAGCAGGCTAAGAGAAGAGGCAGCACCAGAGGGCAGCCTGAGCATGTGTCCTCCTGCCGCTGCACAGCATGTAAGAATCAACCAGAGTCCAATGGGAAAGAAGCCCCTGATTGGTTACTGAGGGACTGGGGTGTGTGTACGGGGGGTGCACTGGGACTGTGTGTTTGCTGCTGCTAAATCTCAGTTATTGAAGAAGGTATTGCAGTGACCTCTAGGTGAATTCATTTCTCCCCAAGGCAGTAGGCAGGGTCTCCACACCAAGGGGGAACTGACTACAGAGCCCCACCACAGAACAAACATCTAACTCCCTTTAAACATTGCCTCACTCCCATTTGTGGGTTTGAAAATCATTCCCTAGAAGATTAGATTCCTTATTTGGCCCACGGCAGCTTTTGTTGAATTTCTTCATTCTCCTTACCTTTGAAAGAATCTAGCACAAATTACTTCCCCCACTTCATGGATCAGCATGTTGAAGAGTGAGGAAGAACCAAGGCTGTCCCTATTTGCTGAACACTTGCATGGCATGAGAAACTTGCAGCCTGCCAGTGCCAATTCTCCTCCATGCACAGGCTCTAGTGATGCCGGTAGCCTGAGCAGAAGAGTAAGAGTGCTTCCTCCCTTATGTCCCATACATAGACATGCAAGAAGGCTCGTAATTGAGCCCTTTTATTATTGGTGCTAAATTTAAAGACAAGTGGACAATAAGGGTGAAGATGAGGAGCTGTCAGAAATGGTAGTATATACATCAGAATGCACACTCCAAGAATGACAATGGCATTGGGAGCCAATTCATGATTTATGACACTAACAAGACACTAGTGGAAAAACTTGATAAAACTCTGAACTTTCTGCTGAATCCATATTATAGTTGTGTTTAGGAAATAGACTTGCAGCAGTGTAGAGCTAGCTATCACTATCTGATAGTGCCCTAAACTATGCCATTATCTCATTGGGCAATGGATATTAAGATAAGTACATTATAAAATAAGTAATGCCATTAGTATTGAAAAGTAAATCTTGAAGACATCTGTTGCAGGATTCTGTTTTTCTGTAGTTAAATCATGCTAACACTTATTACTTATGAATGGATTTGTAAGTGTATGCATTTGGCAAGTGGATTTTCATCTGGATTTTCAAACAGTTCAGCACCCAGTGGTTCCCATTTATCCCTCGAAATGGGAGATGAACTCTTTAGAAAACTTGATCCCTTATTCTGAGGACTGGCCTTTCCAATTAGTCAGTTTAAAAAAAAATCAGGGGGTAGAGGAGGAATTGTTTCATGTCACCCTAAAATGAAAACTTTTCATTGAAATAAAAATAGTTTCAGATCAAACTGAATATTTTTTTTAATTTTTGAAGGATTTTTTTACTTTTTAAAATAAAATGGAAGTAAATTTAGAAATGAATCATTTTGAATCAAAATATCAAAATTAAATAGTTCCATTTATTCAGAATATTGTTTCTTTTGTCACTAAAACAGTGTGGTAAAATTGGCATGAATTCACAGAATGGTTTCAGTCAATCCAAATATTTTTGTGAGAAAAAAATCTGTTTGAAAATTTTTGCCTAGCTCTTACAATATGTAGTGTTTAAGTTTTGAGTAATGGTAGTTAGTGGATACAAGGAAAGTTTAGTCAAAGGTGTTTGCGATGTACATGTTCGTTATGTGAATGTAAACTGTTCATTTAACTCTCCAGCAGATGAAGATGTGGTTGCCCCCCTCTTCCACTTCCTATCTTCACCCTTCCTTTTTGGTTTGCTACATCATAAGTCTAAGTTTTAGCCAATGATTTCAATGGATGAGATCCCATTATGTCTATTCATATGAGCCTTCTGGGACAAATAAGGGGAAGTGATTTGACGGCACACAATTTAAAGAGGATGTGCTGGAGCTAGTTGCTTGGTGTCCTACTCTGAATTAGCTATTGGCCAGATGCGTCATAAGACTTTCTGGGAAAGGGATGTGGGGAGATGATGACTAAACAGGCAAAAATATGAAAAGTGGTGAAAGAGTAAATTTATGAGGCACTATTGAGCTTGAAGTAAACTATTGAGTAAAGTTCTCTTGAAGTTGAACTATTAAGTAAAATAGGGCATTCTTTTTAAACATACAAAAGGAGATCCCACAATTATTGTATTCCTTAGAGAAATTATGCATCTAAAATTTTTGTTTTCTGTATCACTTTTTCCTGTAAGTGAAGTAAATTACTTTATTACACAAAAAACCAGAATATTTAGGAAAATTGCTCATTTTCATTAGTCTCCCTGACTAAAATATCTGTCAAATCTTGCTAGAATTCTTTTGCTAATATTTTCAAACAATGAGCATGTTTCTCTTCTCTCCATTGGTTTTACACCATTTGAACTCCATAGATTTCTATACAAGTTCCAGATTTGCACTAGCATAACTGAGGGGGCGATCAGGCACAGTTGATCTACTTTTTATCTATTCTTTTAAATAGCTGTCACTCTCCATTGGTCAGAAACCTCCTGGCTGATGGGTACCATTCTTAGATCAAAGGCAATCTCTAAAAGTCATATGACCAGACTGTGTGTGTAAGGACTCACCTCTTACTCCAATGCCATACTTTTCTTTATTAACCTAAACCTAGTTAGATAAATGGCCTCCCAGAGGAACTGCTTAGGAATTATTTCTTTCCTGTGCAATTTTAACTTTCCATAACAAAGGGATTCACTGTGCATTGATATGCACCATCAAAGTGTCTGCACTTTCTCCTCATTTGGGGCCAGATGGTGCGAGGTGCTTAGGTGAGTGCACAGGGAGAAGAGCATGCAAGGAGCTTTCTGCATGAACCCCCTTGTACAGCTTGCATAAGAGCCAACTGTATTTCAGTCCCTACACTGCAAGGAATACAGGGACTGCTCTGTCTCTGTTCGACTGGGGTGTCTGACACCCCAAGGAGAATAAGGAGTAAGGAGAGTAAGGAGGCTGTATTACTATTGCCATGTACAACTTGTATTCAGTAGGTACAGGGCTGCTAGTAGGTCAGGCTCTTGTAAAAGATGTAGACTAGCTACAGAGCTTCCTTCCCAGAGAGAGACACCAGAGGTGTTTACTATAAGATCCTCTAATGCACTGCCAGGAATGGCTGTTGTGAGCTTACGGTATATTATACATTATACCACCTAGTGGTTGAAGAATATAATACAGTTTAGCATTCCATTAGATCTCCCCCTTTTGTTTTACATTCCTACCATTTACAAATTTACACTATCATGCTGTGTTTAATGTTCAGTACAGATCAGTGTGTTAAGTATCTCTAAATCATACTGGTTTTCTAATTGCATGACCCATACATGTAACAACTTGGTCATCTTGCATAAACATGGTCGCCAAGTTCTAGACTTGAAAGTTTTCTGACATCTATTAAAGTGTGCATAAGTTCTTTTTGCCTTTTATCTGATTTGGCTATTCTCTTCATGTTTGGCCACTTTGGAGATAGGTTCTTCTCCAGAATCAGCACAGTAGTTCTGAGTTGCTTTCCCATCAGGAATTGTGCTAGACTATACCCAATAGCTGTTGTTGGTGTCAATCTGCAACTTGGAAGATCCATTCCCTATTCTCCTTTCTGTAGGATTTTCTTGACTGTCTGTATAGCGCTATCAACTACTCTTTGCTTGTGGCTAATGTGTGTTGCTAGTAATATGATAAATCATATTTGATTTGGTATGACTTAAATTCTGCTGTGCAAATTGTGGTCCATCACTAGTTGATCTGGAGTACCAAAATGAACAAAAGTTCAGTTCAGTTTCTCTAACACTGCAACATGTTATGTCTTTCAAGTACATTATTTCTGTATACCTGGAAAAATAGTCCATTATGACCAGGTAATGACCTCTGAATTGACATAAGTCTGCAGCTAGCCTTTCTTCCAGGGTCTATCTGGCAGAGGTGTTTGTACACTGTAAGATTCAGTATTGTCTCAAGTTTATTTGTACTGGGTCTCCCTTCAAAAGTCCAATATCATGAAATATTCCATTGAGTTCTTTCATCTTTCTTATTAGGCCCGTCATACCTGCCATGCTGCAGCTGAAGAGGTTATTAGTCTTTGTTTCTTTGACCACATGCACTCTGACTGCATAGCTTCTGTCTCTGTAAGTTGTTTCTGTAGTGAACTGTCCCATGCAGTTCCAAATACTTCCAGGGCTAGGCAGAGCTGTCAGGGGATTTCCACTTTGGGAGGCATTGTAGGCGATTGTAAATCCCTGCTGAGATGACTCGTATCTGCTTCTCGGTCAGTTTTAAAGTCAATAGTCTTTTCATGAATATTCAATTTCACTCTTCAGGTAGGCTCTCTGTTATCACATGTGACAGATCCCAGAAACAATGCTGCTTGATTTTGTGCAATATCAGTCAACTCCTTGACTGCCTTGGTATGGCAAACATCTGCAGAAAGTCCATATTTTGTGCATGTATTATACCTTGCACCTTTGGCTAATGTACACCTATTGTGCTATGAATTTTTCTACATCTTATATATTTCCACATCTTGTTTAGTCTGAAATGCTTTGTAGGTTGCCTGAAATTTGTTTCTCTTTGCCTCAAGGGTCTTTTGGTAGTGACTTTTAGCACTGATATGTATGTTTACAGCTTCTAAACTAGTTTCATGTTTTTTTCAGGTTGTTTCTAAGAACATAAGAATGACCATACTGGGTCAGACCAAAGGTCCATCCAGCCCAGTATCCTGTCTACCAACAGTGACCAATGCCAGATGTCCCAGAGGGAGTGAATCTAACACGTAATGATCAAGTGATCTCTCTCTCCTGCAATCCATCTCCATCCTCTGACAAAGGCTAGGGACACCATTTCTTACCCATCCTGGCTAATAGCCATTAATGTACTTAATCTCCATGAATTTATCCACTTCTCTTTTAAACCCTATTATAGCTCTAGCCTTCACAACTTCCTCAGGCAAGGAATTCCACAGGTTGACTGTGCGCTGAATGAAGAACTTCCTTTTATTTATTTGAAGCCTGCTAACCATTAATTTCATTTGGTGGCCCCTAATTCTTATATTATGGGAACAAGTAAATAACTTTTCCTTATTCACTTTCTCCACACCACTCATGATTTTATATACCTCTATCATATCCCCCCTTAGTCTCCTTTTTTTCAAGATGAAAAGTCCTAGCCTCTTTAAACTCTCCTCATATGGGACCTGTTCCAAACCCCTTATCATTTTAGTTGTCATTTTCTGAAACTTTTCTAATACCAGTATATCTTTTTTGAGATGAGGGGACCACATCTGTACACAGAATTCCAGATGTGGGCATACCATGGATTTATATAAGGGCAATAAGATATTATCTATCCCTTTTTTAATGATTCCTATCATCCCGTTAGCTTTTTTGACTGCTGCTGCACACTGAGTGAACGTCTTCAGAGAACTATCCACGATGACTCCAAGATTTTTCTCCTGATTAGTTGTAGCTAAATTAGCCCCCATCATATTGTACATATAGTTGGGGTTATTTTTTCTAATGTGCATTACTTTACATTTATCCATATTAAATTTCATTTGCCTTTCGTTGCCCAATCACTTACTTTTGTGAGATTTTTTTTTTTTGAAGTTCTTCACACTCTGCTTTGGTCTTAACCATCTTGAGCAGTTTAGTATCATCGGCAAATTTTGCCACCTCACTGTTTACCCCTTTTCTACAGATCATTTATGAATAAGTTGAATAGGATTGGCCCTAGGACTGACCCTTGGGGAACATCACTAGTTAGCCATCTCCATTCTGAAAATTTACCGTTTATTCCTACCCTTGGTTCCCTGTCTTTTAACCAAGTCTCAATCCATGAAAGGATCTTCCCTCTTATCCCAGGACAATTTAGTTTACGTAAGAGCCTTTGGTGAGGACCTTGTCAAAGGCTTTCTGGAAATCTAAGTCCACTATATCCACTCGATCCCCCTTGTCTACATGTTTGTGGACCCCCTCAAAGAACGCTAATAGATTAATAAGACATGATCTCCCTTTACAGAAACCATGTTGACCTTTGCACAAAAATATGTTCTGTGTCTGACAATTTTATTCTTTACTATTGTTTCAACTAATTTGCCCAGTACTGACATTAGACTTACCAGTCTGTAATTGCCAGGATCACCCCTAGAGCCCTTCTTAAATATTGGCATTACATTGGTGTTACATTCCTGTCTTTTGTTCTGCTGTTTGACTAGTTAAGATTGCTTTGCTACCTGTATAGCTCTGGGTAGATTTAAGTCTGTTTTAAATTTTAGTTGCTGTGGGAGGTTTCTGTCTGTTAACCCAATAACCAGCCTGTCTCTGATATTTTCATGTTTTGCAGCCCCCAAATCATAATGTTCAGACAACGCATGCTCTTATAAAAGAGTTAACATTTTCTCTTGGTTCCTGCATTATCTAGTGAAAACATGCTCTTTCAAAAATCACATTTCTCGGAGTTATAAAGTATGCATCAAACATAGCCAGAACCCTTTCATAGACATCTTTGTGACTTACTTCAGTAAAGATTTAAAGATGTGCTCTGCCTGCTTCCCCATTGCATAAATTGAAGATATCTGCATATCTCCCATTTTTCTTGTGGAGTTTGAATGCAATTGGGGCTGTCAAGCGATTAAAAAAATTAATCATGATTAACTGAACAATTTAAAAAATTAATTGCACTGTTAAACAATAATAGAATTCCATTTATTTAAATATTTTGGATATTTTCTACATTTTCAAATATTGATTTCAATTACAACACAGAATACAAAGTGTACAGTGCTCACTTTATATTTTTTATTACATATATTTGCACTGTAAAAAACAAAAGAAATCCCATATTTCAATTCACCAATATAAGTGCTGTAGTGCAATCTCTTTATCATGAAAGTTGAACTTGCAAATGTAGAATTATGTACAAAAAACTGCATTCAAAAATAAAACAATGTAAGACTTTAGAACCTACAAGTCCACTTGGTCCTACTTATAGATTCATAGATACTAAGGTCAGAAGGGACCATTCTGATCATCTAGTCTGACCTCCTGCACAGTGCAGGCCACAGAATCTCACCCACCCACTCCTATGAAAAACCTCACCCATGTCTGAGATATTGAAGTCCTCAAATCATGGTTTAAAGACTTCAAGGAGCAGAGAAGCCTCCCTCAAGTCAACCATGTCCCATGCTACAGAGGAAGGTGAAAAACCTCCAGGGCCTCTCCAATCTGCCCTGGAGGAAAATTCCTTCCCGACCCCAAATATGGCGATCAGCTAAACCCTGAGCATATGGGCAAGATTCACCAGCCAGATACTACAGAAAATTCTTTCCTGGGTAACTCAGATCCCATCCGTCTAATATCCCATCTCAGGGGATTTGGCCTATTTACCCTGAATATTTAAAGATCAATTACTTACCAAAATCCCATTATCCCATCTTACCATCTCCTCCATAAACTTATCAAGTAGAATCTTAGACAAACTTCAGACAAACAAGTTTGGTTACATTTGCAGGCGATAATGCTGCCCTCTTCTTGTTTACAACATCACCGGAAAGTGAGAACAAGTGTTCACATGACACTCTTGTAACTGGCATTGCAAGACTATTTACGTGCCAGATGCGCTAAAGATTCATAGGTCACTTGATGCTTCGACCATCATTCCAGAGGACATGCATCCATACTGATGATGGGTTCTGCTCAATAATGATCCATAGCAGAGTAGACCGATGCATGTTAATTTTTATCATCTGAGTCAGATGCCACCAGCAGAAGGTTGATTTTCTTTTTTGGTGGTTTGGGTTCTGTAGTTTCTGCATCGAAATGTTGCTCTTTTAAGACTTCTGAAAGCATTATCCACACCTCATCCCTCTCAAATTTTGGAAGGCACTTCAGATTCTTAAACCTTGGGTCGAGTACTGTAGCTATTTTTAGAAATCTCACATTGGTACCTTCTTTGCGTTTTGTCAAATCTTCAGTGACCAGGGTTTGTAAATGAAACAACATGTGCTGGATCATCATCCAAGACTGCTATAACATGAAATATATAGCAGAATGCGGGTAAAACAGAACAGGAGACATACAATTCTCCCCCAAGGAGTTCTGTCACAAATTTAATTAATGCACTTTTTTTTAAAAGAACATCGGCAGCATGGACGCATGTCCTCTAGAATGGTGGCTGAAGCCTGAAGGAGCATATGAATGTTTAGCATATCTGGCATATAAATACCTTGCAATGCCGGCTACGAAAATGCCATGTAAATGTCTGTTCTCACTTTCAGGTGACATCGTAAATAAGAAGCAGGCAGTAGTATCTCCCGTAAATGTAAACTTGTTTGTCTTGGCGATTGTCTGAACAAGAAGTAGGACCGAGTGGACTTGTAGACTTTGAAGTTTTACGTTGTTTGTTTTTTTGTTTTTGAGTGCAGTTATGTAACCAAAAAAATCTACATTTGTAAATTTCACTTTCACAATAGAGATTGCACTACAGTGCTTGTATGAGATGAACTGAAAAATACTATTTCTTTTGTTTATCATTTTACAGTGTAAATATTTTTTAACAAATGAAAATTGAGTACTGTACCTTTGTATTCTGTGTTCAAATAGAAATCAATATATTTGAAAACCTAGAAAAACATCCAGAAATATTTAGTACATTTCAATTGGTATTCTATTGTTTAACAATGTGATTTAACTGCAATTAAAAAAATTAATCAATTCTTTTTCAAGTTAATCATGTGAATTAACTATGATTAATCGACAGCCCTAATTGCAGTATGAATTCTTGCAAAGTACTGCTTCCACTCTGTCCATTCTGAAGGTTTGTTAAAGCTGATGTTCTCTGGGGCATTGAAGAGAAGCATTTTGATGAGATCTGGCAATCTTTCTGGCTTTTTTTTTCTTCTGTCTGCAACCTTTGTTTTCCTTTTATTTCTGTTCTCCTCTGGCACTAGTCATACATGACAGGGTGTCAAAAGAAAACTTGTACTAGCACATCAGACTCTCATACCAGATATGGACTGACTTCAGAGCTTCCTTCAAAGAGAGAGCAAGAGCAGATGTTTGCTATAAGAATCTTTTTAATGCACTATCAAGAATGACCATTATGAGTTTAAATTAGGTTTGTTACACCTAATGGGTGAATGGTATAATACAGTTTACCATTCTATTACAATTGTGACAATAGAGCCCATATAAAAGGGTTAGGTAGACTTTGCCTTCGTCCTCCTGATGCACTGGTCAGCACAAAGAAATAAGCTGAACTCATGAAGGGAATAGCAGCAGGCAAACTACTTGTGTGCATCTGCAAGTTCTGAGAGATGTTCTGCTTCCTTGAGCCAGAAAACCTCTGTCAGACAGGGTTAGTGTTATACTGCCCCCCCACTCAAGGTTCTGCCTTATAGGAATGGTGGGGAAAACATTTCATTTTACTCAGTAGCTCTTCTATGATTGAAAACATTAAGTTTTGGGGATGGCTATGAAAAGATGGGGATGAATGAAATGAATACTTTTATCAAACTACACAAGCGCAAAAAAAGTGTTAGATACCAATTATGCAGAGGACAAACGCTAAAGTTTTTCCATACAGGTCTGCATACAAATATATCTCCAAAGCATGAATGTCAGATGTTTGGAAGTCATGGATGGGCAGATTACTAGTCGGATACAGTAATGGAAAGGACGACATGTTATACTACAGTTTAATATGCTCTTTATTGTAGACAAGAAATTCAGATAGATGAGAACAGGTCACAACTCGGTGTATATTGTAACTATGTAGTGACTGACCATATACTGCACCAAAATATTGAGCACCCTAAAAATACACACAGATGATACAAATCAATTTCAAGGTAAGCCAATATACCTTATATGATAAAATTTGTAATTCATGTGAATCTTATTTCACATCTCCAGTTTTCTTTGACTCCCATGCTTCAAACTGTGTTGTGGAAGAGTGATGATTAGTAGACAATCTGTCTTGACTTTGATAGTCATGACACACCTGTTTTTGGAAATGTAGCACTTCATCTTCTCGGTTCCTGATGACACATTACCACTTTTGCTGTGATAATCAAAATAAGTTAAATTCTCAATCTTTTAAGCATTTTAATGCAAAACTCTGAATCTGGTAAGATAAATTTAACCACTGAAGAAAATTACAGTAATTGCCCAAAAGCACAGAAATGTAAAGTAAAGGCTGGACAGCTACCTTGGCTTATCTTCCCTCACTATGGGTCTCCTCCAAAGTCCATTGAGCTGAATGGAAAGATTCTCATTAACTTCAGTGGGTTTTGGATCAGGCCCTTCCCCATGTTCAAAGTTGTACAGGAGGACAGTGTGAACTAAGTCTGGAAAAAACCTTATTTTTACTCTTAATTTCTTTTTGGGGGTCTGATCCTGCTCCCATCCAAGTCGATGGCAAAGTCTGCATATTTACTTCATTGTGATTCCTATCATTACTTTAACATAGTTTAGGTAGTTAAACTCATTTTGGGCCGGAATCTGGCACTGACTTTATCAACATTTGTATCGGTAATACTTTGTTAAAAGAATGACATTTGATTAAGGTCTCATTTACTTCTGTTTGGATCATGTTTTCCAAACATGAGGGAGAGAGACTAATATATGAATTACAATATAAATCTTGCAGAAAGTCTCATTCTCTCTCTATTTCCCCTATAGTTTTGCTGTGCAGCCATTACTATGATGTAAATAGCTACAGTAAAAAAAAATTAGTTTTGAAAATACATTATATCGACTAGATAAATTAGTAATTAGAGAAGTGTAAATATGGATTCTTTCCTTGGATTATTCACCCAAGTGTTCAGAGTAATCTAAACATTAAAGACGAGAATGATTCTGAGCCTTTTGACTGCTTCAGAGATATTCTTCTTTGAATTATGTCACTACATTCTGATACACAGCATCATAAGCCACATGCAGGACTCCATCAAGAATGAACCTTCTCCTTTTGGACATGATCTGAAGCCCACTGAACCAAATGGTCCTCTTTCTATTGACTGCAGTGGGTTTCAGATTAGGCCGTTTGTATTTTTTTTTTAATGAAAATGAAATAACACACACAGACACAACATAGACTTTCATGTAAACCTCCTATGGACCATTACTTACAAAAGCTTTACTAGTACTTTTTCAGACTTACTGCAGAATCCTGTTAGATATTCATTATACACTAGCATCACAGGTATCCTTGCAAGTGAAAGTTTTAATATCACACTTGCCAGAATTTTGATAGCATATGATGGTGTAAAATTTAATAATGTATTTTTCTGGCTTGTGAATATTAACTACAGTTGAGCCCAGACTCAACATATAAATAGCTTGATTAAGTATTTGGCCAGTTTTGAGAACTTCATAAATATTCTGCCACTTAGGGTGACCACAGAGCAAGTGTGAAAAACAGACTTTTTTTAGAGGGGAATGGCAGTGATATAGTTGCATATATAAGACATAACACCCTAATATTGGGATGGTCCTAATAATATCAGGATGTCTGGTCACCCTATTGCCCTTCCATACAAGGATAATCATTGTGAAGGCTTTTTTCTTTATCCTGGGACACTTGGTCTTCCAGTCTGGTACCTGATGAAGGCAGGTTAGTGTGTTGGATTCAGATATGAGCAAGTTGTATAACCAATAGGCTATACAGACTATCCTGGTCACTGACATAAATGCACTCCGTGCTTGGAGCTATATGAAACCACTCTTCCAGAAAGCACTATATACCTGGACAAAACCAGACTGCTAGCCAGAATGGCATACCAGATTTCCTCTGTGGGCCCATATAACTGGTGCCAGTGGGCGGAACTGTCCTCCATTATCTATTTGGAGGATTGTGCTTCGTTTTTACTTACAGGCTTCCCCAACTATATGGAAGGCATGACCAGAGAGCCTTTCCAATAGGAGGGGGAATGGGTTTGCCACAGTCTGAGGAAATTGCAGGAATACGAAGGGGCCGTGTCATAGACATGGGACGGGGACAGTGCATGGGACTTAATAGCTTTTTCTGGGACCAGGACCAGCACTTTCCCCTACAATCATAACACACCTTAATAAACACTTCTAATAATGAGTCACGTATCAAAACCTTTGACTGATTGGAGTTGCATCAGCACCTCGCCTTATAAAACTATTGACGCCACTTTTCTTTCACTCTGTCCTGATGCAGCACATTAAAAACCGTGTTTATTACGACACTACTCAATCTGGGCCTGAATCACAACTTCAGATTGGAACATTCCCAAATTTTAGAGGTGTTTGAAAATCAATCCTAGATGTGGATCCAAATTTGACTAATGTTTTCTATCTTGATCCTGGAGTCAATAAAAACTATATATTTGAACACTTCTGCTTTATGAAATGTTCAAAATCTGGATCTCTGCATTGGGTGGCACTGAGCATTCTCTGTCATTGGCTTAGCGTTTTACAGGCTAAGCATTTTAAAGGCTTAGTTTGAAATTTAAAAGCTTATCCAGATCGAAACCTTAACTTCAAAGCTTGGCCAGAGAGGCTGCATTGGTGACTCAAAGCCCCCTTGAAGGTGCTAGGCACTGTGGCATCTGAGTAAATCATTCTTTAATGATCACTTGTAGAGGTCAGGACCCAAATAATAAATAGTAAGTGGGGAGGGGCATGTCGCCTAGCTCCAGCTATAAACTGGGAGGCCTCCTGCAAATGCCCCTTCTCAAACAGAGAGAGCCCACGACAGAGTGAGGCAGAGCATAGTGACTGAGTGAACTACCAAGGTAAGGAGAGTTTGGCTGCAGGTGTAGGAGTCTGAGGGATTTAACAATTAGAAAGGCACCAAGTCCCCAAGAAAAGCAACTGATAAAATAAAGAAAATGCAATTCACTTAACAAATATACCTAGAAATAGGCTAAATAAAAAAGCCCCAAGAGTAAAAATGGGGACAGAAGACCAGCAGCAGTGTGGGGGCTACCTAGTTAATTCCAATGAGTACAACATGGATGATTATCTTCCTTCGGAACAGATGCAATATGTGCAGGCCGTGCAAGCAACTCACAACCCTTAATGCATACTGCGAGCTCTGGAGGTCAGAGTGGCTGAACTGGTGGAGCAAAGGGAGAGGTACGTAGAGGAGACTTTTAGGGACATAGTAGAGTGGTTCCATCTCCTGTCCAGGATGAAAGTCTTCGGGCAGCAAAGCACCAAGCTAGAACAGAAGAAAATGATAGTTGGGACACACCTTCCAGATTATATCATGGTATCCTCTTGCACTTAGACAGGGACTCCAGTTATTAGGAAATGACAAGCAATGGTAATGAGGGATTCAATTATTAGAAATATAGATAATTGGCTTTGTGATGACAAGGAGAACTGCATAGTGAATTGTCTGATGGCTATAAAGGTAGCAGATCTCACAAGACATCTAGATAGCCTTGTAGGTAGTGCTGGGGGGGAGCTGGTGGTCATGGTACAGTAGGTACCAATGACATTAGGAAAGTTGTCCTGCAGGCCAAATTTAGTCTGGTAGGTAAGATATTAAAATCCAGGACCTCCATGGTAGCAATCTCTGAAATGCTTCCAGTTCCATGCGAAGGGCCAGTTAAGCAGAACTGTAGAGTCTCAATGCATGGATGAGACAATAGTATAAGGAGGATGGATTTAGATTTATTAGGAACTGGGGAGCCTTTCTGGCAAAGGAGTGGCCTATACAGGAGGGATAGGCTCCACCTAAACCAAAGTGGAACCAGACTGCTGGTACATAATAAAATTTAAAAGATTGTAGAGAATTTTTTTAAACTAAAGGCTGGGGGAAAGCTAACAGGTTCAGAGGAGCACGTGGTTCAGTCAGAGGCATCTCTTAGAGATGAATTTATTAAAGGGAACCTCTATATTCCACTAAAGAAGTTGGTAAAGTAGAGGTAGGCACTATTGAGCAAATGCTTTTGTACAAATGCTAGAAGTCTAAATACTAAGATGTGTGAACTTGAGTTGCTGACATTAAATGAGGATATTGATACAAAAAGCATCCTGGAAACTTCATGGATTGATGATAATCAATGGGACATGGCAATACCAGGGTATAAAATACATAGGTCATATTGGTAGGGGAGTGGCACTATATGTTAAAGCATTGAGTCAAATAAGGTAAGAATCTTAAATTAATCAAACTGTACCACATAATCTCTATAGATAGAAATTCCATGCTTTGTTCCGTGAACAAAAAGTAAAGCAGTAGAAATATACTGCCAACCATCTAACCAGAATAGTGACAGTGATTGTGAAATGCCAAGGGAGGTTAGAGAGGCTACAAAAACAAAGTGCAATCATAATAGTTGATTTCAACTACCCTCATAATGACTGGGTAAGTGTCACCTCAGAGATAAAATTTATAGACATTATAAATGACTGCTACTTGGAGCAGCTAGTCTGGAACCCACAATGGGAGAGGCAATTAATGTAGTCGTAAGTAGAGCACAGGATCTGGTCCAAGAGGAGAGCATAGCTGAACCACTTGATAATAGTAACAATTACGTCATTAAATTTCAACATCCTTGTGGGGGATAATATTAAAAAAAAATCAGTAACATTTAACTTTAGAAAGAGGAACTACAGAAAAATGAAGATACTTATTAGATGGACATTAAAAGGAGCTGCCATAAGGGTTAAATGCCTGCAAACATATGGGGACTATTTAAAAACACCATAAAGAGGCTCTGACTAAATGTATACCTCATAGAATCATGGAAGATTAGAGTTGGAAGAGACTTCAGGAAGTCATCCTAGTCCAACCCCCTGCTCAAATCAGAAAAGATAGTAAAAGGACTAAAAGAATACTACCATGGCTAAACAGCAGAGTTCTGGAAGCCATCAGAGGCAAAAAGGCATCCTTCAAAATTTGGAAGTCAAACCCTAATGAGGATTTCAGAGTAGCAGCCGTGTTAGTCTATATTCGCAAAAAGAAAAGAAGTACGATTATAGCAAAGAGTATAAACTCTGGCAGGTTGTATAAAAGTATGATAAGGCAGGCCAAGAAAGAATTTGAGAAGCAATTTGCTAAAGATGCAAAAACTAAGAATTTTTTAAAGTATATCAGAATCAGGCAATGGGGTCACTAGATGACTGAGGTGCTAAAGGAGCACTCAAGGAAGACAAGGCCATTTCAAAGAAGCTAAATGAATTCTTTGCATCAGTCTTCATTACAAAGGATGTGGGGAGATACTCACATCAGAGCTATTCTTTTTGGGTGACAAATCTGAAGAATTGTCCCACACTGATATGTCAATAGAAGATAAAAATTGATATTGATAAAAATTGTAGAACTATCTGTGGTATGCATCTTATTGCTGAAGCAAGTCTGTGTGACTAATAGCTAATATAATGCCAGATGAGGTCTTGGCAATTACAGGCTGGTGAGCCTGACTTCAGTACCAGACAAATTGGTAGAAACTATAATAAAGAACAGAATTATCAGTCACATAGATCAACATTATTTGTTGCAGAACAGTCAACACAGCTTTTGTAAAGAGAAGTCATACCTCACCAATCTATTAGAATTCTTTGAAGGTAACAACAAGCTCATGGATAAGGGTGTGATCTAATCAATATAGTGTACTTGGATTTTCAGAAAACTTTTGTCAAAGTCCCTCAGCAAAGGCTCTTAAGGAAACTTTAGTTATGGGATAACAAGGAAAGTCCTCTCATGGATCAGTAACTGCTTAGAAGATAGCAAACAAAGAGTAGGAACAAATTATCAGATTTCACAATGGAGAGAGGTAAACAAAGGGTCCCCCAAGGATCTGTACTGAAACCTGTGCTGTTCAAGATATTCATTAATCATTTGGACAAGGGAGTGAACAGTGAAGTGGCAAAGTTTGCAGATGATGCAAAATTATTCAAGATAGTTAAATTCAGAGCTGACTGCAAAGAGCTACAGGGGGATCTCACAAAACTGCGTGACTGAGCAACAAAGTGGCAGATGAATTTAGTGGAGAGAAGTATAAAGTAATACATATTGTGAAAAATAACCCCAACTACACATATATAATGATGGGTTCTAAATAAACTGTTCCCAAACAAGACAAAGCTCTTGGAGTCATCATAGAAAGTTCTCTGAAAACTTCAGCTCAATGTGCAGCAGTGGTCAAAAAGGCTAACGGAATGTTAGGAATTTGTAGGAAGGGAATAGAAAATAAGTAAGAAAATATCATAATGCCTCTATAAAAACCCATGGTGCATCCAGACCTGGAATACTGGGTCTAGTTCTCAATGCCCCATCTCAAAAACAATAGTGTAGAACTGGGAAAGGTTCAGAAAAGGGCAACAAGTATGACCAAGGATATAGAACATCTTCTATATAAGAAGAAACTAAAAAGATTATGTGGGTGTTCATCTTAGAAAAGAGACAATTAAGAGGATATGATAGAAGTCTAATAAACCATGAATGGTGTGGAATAGGTGAATAAAGAAGGGTTATGGTCTCTTTCCCAAAATACAAATACCAGGGGTCATCTAATTAAATTAATAGGCAGCAGATTGAATACAAGCAAGAGGAAGCATTTTTCATACAACACATGATCAAAGTGGAACTCATTGCCATTGGATGTTGTGATTGCCAAAAATATCCTGGGTTCAAAAAATAACTAGATAAGATCATGGAGGATAGGTCCATCAACGGCTATTAGCCAAGATGGTCAGGGATGTAAACCCATGCTTGGGGAAACCCTAAGTCTCTGACTACCAGAAGCCATGAGGGGAAGATGGGTGAATCATTCCGCCCTGTTCTGCACACCCCCTGAAGTTCTGGTACTGGACATTCTTGGAGACAGAATCCTGCACTAGATGGACCATTGATCTGACCCAATATGGCCATTCTTCTTTTTAGTGTAAGGGTGCTGGGAGGCATTGGTGGCCTGTAATATATAGTCAGTAAGACTAGATGATCTGGTGGTCCTTTCTGGAATTAAACCCTATTACTCATCTGTAGACACTGGAGCTGGGATTGCCAAAGGGGAAAGCTAATGGGATTTGCATGCCTAATTCCTTTAGGCTCTTTTGACAATCCCTCTCAGCCTGGCTTCCTTCGCTCTGTAAGATAATTATTTATTATACTGGCGGGTACTCTTTTAAATACAATAGAAATTCACTTTTTTAGAACACTATCTGAAAGATTACAAACTTGTTAAACAAATCTTCTCTGACAAATGAGGTTATAAAAAGATAAGCATACTGGTACCTGATAAAAGAACACATAGACGTGGCAGCAATTTATGTCACACTACCAGTATATAGCATTATTTACCCTGATAGGAGGATAGAATATACAGAGAAAAAGTCTATTTACCACACAGCTGCCATAATGTAGTAGTAGAAAATATTTATAATATGGCAGTACTCAAAGGCTTCTGTCAGGCTGGGAGCTTCATGGAGTTGCACTCTGTTCAAACATAGATAAGAGATGATTCCTGCCCCACTTACAGTCTTAAAGAGATGAAGAGTATGGGATGGGGATTTTGATTTTTATTTGGGATAGAGGTGGGTTGGGAAGAGGAATGAAATAGGCGTAAGGGAGATATTAAGAATAAAGCAGTAGGAAAAAGGAAGAGAGACCATCACAGCTCTATCTATCTTAGGTACTTATGTGCCCCCCCCTTCTCATAGCATCTGAGTGCCTCACAATCTATAATACTTGTGACACCTTAGAGACTAACACATTTATTTGAGCATAAGCTTTCGTGAGCTACAGCTCACTTCATCGGATGCATTCAAACGCATCCAATGAAGTAAGCTGTAGCTCACGAAAGCTTATGCTCAAATAAATTTGTTAGTCTCTAAGGTGCCACAAGTACTCCTTTTCTTTTTGTGAGTACAGACTAACATGGCTGCTACTCTGAAAACAATCTATAATGTATTTATCCTCACAACACTTCTTTGAGGTAAGGAGGTCTTATGATCATCCCTATTTTACAAATGGGGAACTGAGATACAGAGAGACTAAGTTACGTGCCTGAGGTCACACAGGAAGTCTGGAGCCCAGTAGAGAATTGAACCTTGAACTTCCAGGATCCAGGGTAATACTCTAACTACTAGACCATCCTTCCTCTGTCATCAGCTGTCCTGTTACAAACAGCAGGTGCAGTTATGTCATCATGGCAGAGGTCAGTCTTTAGAAGGGTTTTGAAAGAAGTGGTTAGGTGTACTGAATTTAGTCAGGAGAATTTTCCCATGAATATGGGGCAGCGTGAGAGAAGCACAAAATAGACCTCATTGAAATATGCCATTTATTTTTTGTGAGACTTCTAAATACATTTTTTTTTAAATTCTCATGAAAATGTTTTGGTTTTTCAGTGAAAAAATGAAAGCAGCAAAATTTTTTTTCAGAATTAGTTTTCAGTAACAATGTTCTGGTTTTAAGTTTAAAAAATCAATTTTAGAAACCAAAATTTTACCAACCCAAATTTTTGATTTTCAGTTTTTGGCTTTACTTAAAAAAATTCAACTAAAATGAATATTTTCTGCAAATTTTTCCTTTTGGTCAAAAATCCATTATTTGTTTTAATATATGTATATATTTTAACCAACTCTTGCACAAAAGTGCTTAAGGGAAAAGTTGACCAGAGTAGCCATTAGAATTATTTTACAAAATGCTATCTAGTGAAAACCTTCACTTTAAACTATTTCTATTTTCTTCCCAACATAACTTACTTGTTACAAGGTTTCAAGTAGTCTGAGCCAATAGAACTTACACAAAAATTTGGAGCATTTTGGTCAGTTGTTTTTTTTTGGGGGGGGGAGGGGAAGACAGTGTCATGGCATTCTGAAGTAGCATTTTTCCATTGGTCAAAAAGGAGAGTGATGTTACTCATCCGTCTATCATAGAATTTTCTATAGGTTTCCTGCTGCCAGTAATAGCACCATGAGAATGTAGAATGAGAATATATATATTCTCTAGGTAAGGTAATATCTTTTATTAGACCAACTTCTGTTGATGAGAGAGATGCTTTCGAGCTATATAGAGGTACTTAAAATGTACTTTCCCAGACCTGAGGAAGAACTCTGTGAAGCTCAGAAGATTGTCTCTCCCACCAACAGAAGTTGATCCAACAAAAAATATTACCTCACTCATTTTGCCTCTCTGATATCCTGGGACCAACAATGCTACTACAATACTCCATAATACTGTACACATACAGGGGATGTGAGCATGCACTGACGACAGGTTTTTGTATGTTGCAGGTTGAAAATACATATCCTCGTTAAATTGGTTTGGCTTTTGAATTCTTGAGGGTGGCAATGGCCATTTGCTATTTGTGGAGCACATCAAACACTGCTGTGTCTTGGCTAGCTTGCAAATGGACAGATACAGTCACACAGCACCCCCTAATTGGCAAAATCAGTCAATTTCATTATGGTAACCACTCTGCTTCTACTGTCTGTTATTAAAAGTAATGCTTTCAAAAGAAGCATAACTTTGAAAGTTACTTTTAGCTGCACAAGAACTAAAATTTTTCTTACAATTTAATGAAATTCCATGATCTGGCAAAGTCAGACTTGTCATTTTGAGACCACTTGAGCTCTTCGGTGCACTAGAAACTTTAGAAAAAGGAAATGAGTTATTGATGGTGTTGAGGATTACGTTAGTTCCAAAAGGAGAGAAATAATAATAATTAAATCCTATTTTGCAAACATTGGTTATTAGATATGAAAAAGGTGACTAACTGGTGAATCTGGTTAAGATTTTTTCAGGGGGAAGGTCATCGGTTACTGCCTTTTACATTACTGTAAACTAATTTCAGTTGGGGTACAGTTTATATTATTACACTGAACTAATTCACTGATATTTTAATGGTAGTACACTATAATTTTACTATGTTAAGTATTAAAGCATCATTCAGCTAATGAGCTATAGTAACTCTAGTTTTTCATTCTAATGTACAGTACTGTAGTTAAAATAGTTGAATTTTATTAAATTTGAAATAGTCTGTGTAGAAAGTGGCTCTCTAAATTACTACTTACTATTTAAATACTTATGAAGACTGTATTGGAAATCCCATTGCTTTTAATTTAACTTTTGTACTCCAAAGCTCTAGTCTTCCAAACTTTACAAGTTCAGACCACCAGGCCTAGAAATAAATGGTTGAAATCATATAGGTGGACATACTGTACTTATATTGTGCATCTCTGCTTAGATTACACATGCTGCATTCAAGGTGGACTCCAGAAAGAGGTATATATATGAAACCATAGTTTTTTATACAAACCAAAAGCTAATCAGAATTCAGATAAGACAATAGCTATATTAGGTTCATGTTTCATACACAATAGTTTTTGACAATTTTCAGCAGAGATGGAAAGAGGCATTTAAAATAGTTGGGCCCAAAAATTAAGATCTAGACACAAATTTTACCCAAAATAAACAACATTTGGAGTCGGAGTTTTGTTTCAAGTTTATTTCTTATCAAAAGCAATTTAAATGATCCATTCTCACAATGCCGGGATTTGTAGTAAAGCAATGCTTAACAAAATATTGTCAAAGCTATGTGTCTCCCTATACATAATACTATTGTTGTTTTTCATTTTTTTTTTAGAATTTTAATAATGGTAATTACTGATGAGTGCATTTACTTTTTGTAATGCATATTCTTTTGGAGATAGAGAAAGAATACTAATAGCATTTATTATTTGTACTGTGGTGGCACCCAGAGAGCCAAATCAAGGATCAGGGGCCAATTGTGCTAAGCACTGTGCAAACGAATCATAAAAAGACACTACTCGCTACAAAAGAGTTATCATTCTTTAAATACATCCCTGTATATAAACAGTAATGAATTTCTGAGACCATAATGAAGACTCTGTTCTGCTATTGTAAAGAAAAACCAACTAGTATCAATATTTGATGGTACAAATTTAGCTAATAAGACCCCAAACCTGTAATTTATTCCATGCAAGCAGATTCCTGCACCAATATGCAGTCCTACTGACTTTATTCGATCTCCACCTGGCACAGAGATCTACCCAGATGGAGCCCCAAATTTAGGTAGATTAAATTTTTTTAAAGGGTGAAAAATAACTGAAACAAAACAGTCCCATTCTTCTCCCTTCTCCCCCCCCCCCCAAAAAAAATCAGGTTATACAAAATGCTTCGTTTGACCTGAAACATTGAACTGAAAAATTGATTTGCGTATCTTTAATCACATACTACTTTTTTCCACAGGATGGACACACATGGGCAACCATAAATCTGACATTTCCTAACTTTTGAGTACTTTCCAACTTTAATAATGCTCTTTGACCATAATTATTAATTCTGAAAATAGCCTGTAGTTTGTATTATTTTTCTAAGCAAGCTTGAGTCCTGGTAGGGGAGCAGCCAGAAGTGCGTACATTTTAAACCAAAGAAAGAAAATAAGGGCATAAAGAAAGAAATAACTGAGAGAGGGCTAAGAAAGATGGAAAATGCTGCAAAAGTGAGAATCTGGGGAAAGGAGGTGGATAGGAAAAAAGAAATAAAAATTTTATATTGGGGTGCTTATCACAACTGGGTTTAAAGCTTTTGGGTTCTGTTTATTTTTTCCCCAAATCCTAAACTAAGAAGTTGCATTGAATGTAGTAAAGTATCTAGAATAAGTATTTTATTGTTTTACTGAAGGTTTGGTAAAGTTTTGAAAATATGGCCTAAGGGATAATTATGTCTAGTAGTTTCTTTTAATATGTTGTTTAGACATTCCTCGTCTCTCATGCTCCGCCACCCCCTCTGTACACATGTTTTATAAAGTCAGCAATGATTTAGATTATTTAGATCTTTTTTTGAAAAAAAAAATCTCCATTTTTTTTCCAAAGGGCTTCTTACTTAAAATGTTTTTGTAATGTTTTTATGTCTCTGTTTGAATCTTTCTCGAGTAACAGATTTTTCCCCATGTATTATTTGGATAAAGACATTTCAGAATCCCTCTAGAATTGTTCAGTTTGGAAAACATCCTATAGACATAATTTGCTGGAGGCACTGCAGATTAAAAGTTTACATGAAGACAATAGACAAAGCAGAGATACTTTAAATCAAACTCAAAGAAAAAGGTCCCTTTTTACTAGGCCTAAAAAGACCTTTATTTAGTATCTTGTCAGAAACTAAAGTGTATTATCACATACACTGTAAACTTTTGATCTCTGTTCATTTGTTATACACTCTATTAGAATTCTCTTCTCCGTGCTAGAGCATTTCCCATGGATTCTGAGAAATTCCTTCCACATTCATTGGAATTAGGCATTTGGATCACAGATGCCATCAGATAAAATGTAAAATAAAACCAGGTATTTCCTAATTCTTCATGTTGTAAAATATGATCTCACTTAACCTCTGAAACTGTTTTCCTTCTCATTTATATACCGTAGGCAAGCAACTGAATACCAGTGTTGTAAAAAAAAAAAAAACAAATAAAAAAGAAGGGCGTTTAAATTGCCCTACTTGTTACTGAGCTACAATGTCAGAGTCACTAGTTCTTGCATCTGTCTCTGACCACATCATGAGTTATTTCAGAGGAGGTACTATAGAATATCACAAAATACTATTATCGAGTATTTTCTCTGTCTAGCACTTTCAATATAATATGTTCTTTTTAAACAATATATTGTACTTCATCATTTTGTCTCAGATTAAAGAACATTCTTTTTTGTTTTCCTCATGAAAAGATAAGACTATTTACTGTTTTTCTTACCTAAAAAAATCATAGAATCATAGAATAGAATCATAGAATATCAGGGTTGGAAGGGACCCCAGAAGGTCATCTAGTCCAACCCCCTGCTCAAAGCAGGACCAAGTCCCAGTTAAATCATCCCAGCCAGGGCTTTGTCAAGCCTGACCTTAAAAACCTCTAAGGAAGGAGATTCTACCACCTCCCTAGGTAACGCATTCCAGTGTTTCACCACCCTCTTAGTGAAAAAGTTTTTCCTAATATCCAATCTAAACCTCCCCCATTGCAACTTGAGACCATTACTCCTCGTTCTGTCATCTGCTACCATTGAGAACAGTCTAGAGCCATCCTCTTTGAAACCCCCTTTCAGGTAGTTGAAAGCAGCTATCAAATCCCCCCTCATTCTTCTCTTCTGCAGACTAAACAATCCCAGCTCCCTCAGCCTCTCCTCATAAGTCATGTAAATGCAGTATTTCCTCACTTTCCTATTCCAGTAGTTTTATACTGTAAGCACATCATGCCCCATTTCTGACCTCTGAGATACATGTTTTCAGGTCCCTGGAAGTCATAGGAGTGGCGGGGTTGGGGGTGGGGAATAGAGAGAGAGACAAGGTCATTACAGGTTTCAGAGTAGCAGCCGTGTTAGTCTGTATTCGCAAAAAGAAAAGGAGTACTTGTGGCACCTTAGATGAAGTGAGCTGTAGCTCACGAAAGCTTATACTCAAATAAATTTGTTAGTCTCTAAGGTGCCACAGGTACTCCTTTTCTTTTTAAGGTCATTACAGTGGTAATATTTATTGGACCAACTTCTGTTGGTGAGAGAGACACGCTTTCAAGCCACACAGAGCTCTTCTTCCGGTCTAGGAAAGGCACTCTCAGTGCCACAGCTCAGTGCAGGGTAGAACAGATTGTTTAGCATAAGTACTTAGCATATATTGCTAAGGACTGTAATAAATATAAAGGGAATGGTAACCACCTTTCTTATACAGAACTATAAAATCCCTCCTGGCCAGAGGCAAAACCCCTTCACCTGTAAAGGGTTAAGATGCTAAGATAACTTCGCTGGCACCTGACCAAAATGACCAATGAGGAGACAAGATACTTTCAAAGATGGGGGGGGGCAGAACCAAGGGTCTGTCTGTGTGAGGCTTTTGCTGGGAACAGAACAGGAATGGAGTATTAGAACTTGTTAGTAAGTAATCTAGCTAGAAATGCGTTAGATTTCCTTTTGTTTAAATGGCTGGTAAGTAAGCTGTGCTGAATGGAATGGATATTCCTGTTTTTGTGTCTCTTTGTAACTTAAGGTTTTGCCGAGAAGGATTCTCTATGTTTTGAATCTAATTACCCTGTAAGGTATTTACCATCCTGATTTTACAGAGGTGATTCTTTTACTTTTTCTTTAATTAAACTTCTTCTTTTAAGAACCTGATTGCTTTTTCATTGTTCTTAAGATCCAAGGGTTTGGGTCTGTGTTCATCTATGCAAATTGGTGAGGATTTTTATCAAGCCTTCCCCAGGAAAGGGGGTGTAGGACCTGGGGGGATATTTTGGGGGAAGACATCTCCAGGTGGGCTCTTCCCCTGTTCTTTGTTTAACACGCTTGATGGTGGCAGCATAGGGTTCAAGGACAAGGCAAAATTTGTACCGTGAGGAAGTTTTTAACCTAAGCTGGTAAGAATAAGCTTAGGGGGTCTTTCATGCAGGTCCCCACATCTGTACCCTAGAGTTCAGAGTGGGGAAGGAAACTTGACAGGGACTATTCAAGGTAAAGTTGCCCATTAACAACTCTGCAGTCATAGGACAAATAGAGGGGATTTTGTGAGTTGCAGTTTGTTGTAATAAGCCATAAATCCAGTGTTTCTATTCAGTCCATGATTTTTAGTGTCTAGCAGAGTAATGAATGTAAGCTCCCAGGCTCATCTTTTGAAATTGTTGCGCAGGCTTCCTTTGAGGATAAGGACTGCTAGGTCAGCTATAGAGTGATCACTTTGTGAAAAGTGTTCACCCACACATGACAGGGTGTTTTGTCTTTTGTCATTGTCTTGTGTGAGCTTATTTGAGAACACATTGATTGTCCACATAGTTGTTGTTGAGGCATTTAGTGCACTGGGTGAGGTACACCAAATGTTGTGACAGTTTTATACTGCCAGGATCCATGGATCTTGAAAGGTACATTGTTGATCATTGTAGCAATCAAGATAACTCTACAGGTTTTGCATCTGTTCTGGCAGAGTTTCATGATGCTTTGAGTTGGTGTTTTTTGATATATGGCAAATTTTCTTCTGATGATGAGCTTGGAGAGGTTACAGGGTTGTTTGAAGGCCAGAAGTGGGGGTACAGGAAATGCTTCTTTCAGGATGGGGTCCCCATCGAGTATGGGTTGTAGCCATTGATGAGCTGCCAAAATCTTAACAACCGGTTCCCCCCTCACCCCCGCCTCCTGGGACTCCTGCCCCATCCAACCCCCCGCGTTCCTTGATGCCCCCCCCCCGGACCCTTGCCCCATCCACCGCCCTCCTCTGTCCCCTGACTGCCTGCAGAACTGGGCAGGAGGGTCTCGTGGGCCACCATAATGGGTGCCCACCCCACCCCTAAGAGCCAGAGGGACCTTCCAGGAGGTGAGGTGGGGAGTCCTGGCAGTGCTTACCTGGGGCAGCTCCCAGAAAGCATCCAGCAGATACCTCTGGCTCCTAGGGGTGGGGTAGCGAAGCTGGGTGGGGAACAGGGGGAGTGGTCGCTCCCCGCACTGATCACATCAAAAGTGGTGCCTTAGGCACCGACTCTGTAGGTGCTCCTGGGCTGGAGCACCCATGGGGAAAATTTGGTGGGTGCAGAGCCCCCACCGGCAGCTCCCCACCCCCTACCTGGCCCCAGCTCACTTCTGCTCCACCTCTGCCTCCTCTCCTGAACGCGCCGACCCGCTCTGCTTCTCCGCCCCTGCCCGGCTTCCCGCAAATCAGTTGCTCTCACGGGAAGCCTGGGAGGGCTGAGAAGCAGGTGGCGGCTTCGCACTCAGGCCCAGGGAGGCAGAGGTGAGCTGGGGCGGGGAGCGGTTCTCCTGCGCGCCTCTCCCCTCCCCCCAGGTTACCTGCTGTAGTGCGGGCGGCCCTCCTCGCACCCCCCCCCCCGCCTCAGCTCACCTCTGCTCCACCTCCCTGGGCCTGAGTGCAAAGCCGCCGCTTGCTTCTCAGTCCCCTCCCCACCCCCAGCTTCCCGCGCAAACAGCTGATTCGTGGGAAGCCGGGGGGGTGGAGAAGCAGAGCGGGATGGCGCATTCAGGGGAGGAGGTGGAGGCGGAGTGGAGGTGAACTGGGGCTGGGCACGAGGCAGAGCAGGGAGCTGCTGGTGGGTGCTCTGCTCCCATCAAATTTTCCCCATGGGTGCTCCAGCCTCGGAGCACCCAAGGAGATGGCGTCTAAGGTGCCACTTTTGGCCGGTTGTTAAATTTAGAAGCCCTTTTAGAACCGGTTGTCCCGCGAATTCTAAAAGGGCTTCAAAATTTAACAACCTGTTCTAGCAAACCAGTGCGAAACACCTCCAGCCCACCACTGGTTATAGCTGTTTGATGATCTCCATATGGGTTCCAAGTGTGGGGTGGTAGCTGACAACTAGGGGTGTGCAGTCAGAGGGGGGTTTATTTCTGTATTGAAGCAGGTTCTCTCAGGGTATTTCGGTGGCCCATTTCATGATGCAATCTACTTCTTTGGTGGAGTGTCCTTGTTTGTTAAAAGCAGTTTTAAGTGTGTTAAGGTGCATAGTCCAGATGGTCTCCTCAGAACATATTCTATGGAATCTGAGTGTTTTGATTGTGGATAACAGATTTCTTAGTGTGTTTGGGATGAATACTGGATCTATGAAGGTAAGTGTGGTGATTTGTGGGTTTCTTGTACAGGGTTGTCTGTTGTGTTCCATTGTTGAAGCTGATTGTGGTGCCCAGGAAGTTGATGCTAGTGTGGGAGTGTTCCAGAGGGAGCTTAATGGATGGGTGATGGTCGTTGTAGTTGTGGTGGAAATCTATGAGTGAGTTTAAGTCATCTGTCCAGAGGATGAAAATATCATCAATGTATCACAGGTATTTCATTGGTTTCATGATGCATTCAGCCAGAAATTCTTCTTCAAGGTGGACCATAAAGGTGGCATACTTGGACAAAGTGTGTTTGTTGAATGTAAAATTGTAATGGGTGAGGATGAAATGGATGAATTTGGAGATGTGTTTGGGATGGTATCTGGGGGTGGTCCATTGTCTGTCTCGTAAATATTAGAGGCAGGCAGTTATGCCACCCTTGTGATGGATGTTGGTGTATTGGGAAGTGACATCCACGGTATTCAGAGAGAGACTGGTGTTCTGAAGGAGGTGGTTAATACTGTGGAGTTTGTGGAGGAAGTCAATTGTGTCCTGGAGGAAGCTGGCCATTTGAGTGTTGAGTGGTTTGAGGATGACTTCTATGAGTCCCAATATTCATTCAGTAATAGTGCCATGGTCAGATATGATCATTCTGCCTGCGTTCCTTTGTCTGAGTATCTTGGGAATCATGTAGATGGTCCCTGGGGTGGGTTCATGGGGAATGAGTTTGTAAAATTTTTCTTGTGGTCATTTGGGGAAAGATTTGATGATATCCCTTATGTTCTTGGGTAAACTGTGGTGCGAAATCTTCTTTACATTCTTTACAGTAGGTGCTGCCAGAGAATCATCAGTTGTCCTCGTTAACATCATCATTGTGGTTGAGGACTACAATGGCACCAATTTGGTCTACTGGTTTGATCACTATCTGGTGGTTAGATTTCAGGGACTGTATGGCTGTCCTCTCAGCAGAGAAGAAATTATGGTGGATATGGTGTTTGTTAAGGATTTCTCAGTCCATTTTTTTCCCCTGAAGCAATCAATGTGATGATCAAGAGTGTGGTTTTGTCCACTCTTGGGTGTCCAGTCAGATGATTCTTTTTGATTATGATTGTCAGTGGAGACATGGTTATTGTGAGTGGTGATATTGTTGAGAACAAATTCTTTGATGCACATATTTGGACATTGAAGAATAAACCCTCTTCAGAACTGGCTGCCCAATCCTCCTGCCAAGAAAGGTGGTGTCATGGCTGGAGGGAAACAAAGCAGAAAGGGAAGAAAATATATTTAGGTGGCACTCATGTTCCAAAAGGAGTAGAGGAAGCTGATCATTTTGCTGGAAGCTTCAAATAAAAGAGCTATTAAAATAACTGACAGTGGAAGAGAAACTTGATATAGCTTTCTTCTCCCCCTCCCCCCCAAACCATGGTGGTATGGCAGTAAAAAGGGATAATGTAATACCTAGTGCTAAACTATATAGGAAGAACTGATTAGGTTGTAAAGGTAGGTATGTAGCACTACACCTGAATGCTTCCATAGAATCCAATGCAATAAAATTTCTGAGTATAGCAGTCCCTATAGCACAATTTGTATGGATAGAAAAACCCCGATAATAAAAATTAAAATATACAAGTAGTACTATCGGATTATACTACCAGACTCTTCCTTCCCCATCACCCCTCCCCCCTCAAAAAAAGATATTAGGTGCACAATGTTCGAAGAGATCAAAGGGTATAAAACTACACTAACATTTTCAGCAATGACCACTGATTTTGTAAGCCTCAGGTATTAGGGGCTCAGTCTGACGTACCTAAAGGCCTGATTTTTCAGAGGTGATTTACCAGTTGATCAGATGTCAGATTGGGAGAAGGTTTAGAGAAGTATTTAATAACTGTTTCATGGAAGAGCTAGTTCTAGAGCATAAAAGAGAAGAAGCCATTCTCAACTGAGACCTACATAACCCAATAAAGATGAATTTTAAAAAATCTGAGGTCAAAAGTGAGTAAATTAAAATCCTTAGGTTTAGCATGAAAGCTACTTATGAATCTCAAACACAGAATGTATTTAACCCCTTTTTGGGGGGAAAAAAGAAGTCGGGAAGACAAAGAGAAGGGGTGTTAAATACCAAGGGTTTCAAGGTTATTTGATCTAAAAAGGTGTCTTTCAGAAAATGGAAATTGAACTCTATGGCAGGTAAAATTTAACATGTAAATTAGGAGAGTGAAGAGGAATTTGAAAGTGTAGCTTCACATTTTGGCTTCTCCATGTTATATTCAGTTGTATTAGTGTGCAGATTTTGTAAATGGCAAAGGAAAATGCATAACTTTTGAGAAGTTAATATAGCTAACCTAGTGGCCTTGCATTATATCCTATGGGGTTCTCAAGACACCAACTCTTGCTTTTACACTTTTCCCTAAAATACTTAATTAGCTTCAGGAAAACCAAATAAATATGCACATATACACATCTAAATCATTGTAATCTATTTATTGCTAGCTAGTAAGTCTGTTGTGAAAAGTAATATGAACAAATATACAAGAATCACTTTTCACAGCAGACTTAATCAGCTCTGGCAAGCTTGGGGGAAAATTAAGCCTTGGATGCAGGGTTGTGGGAGGTAATGGGGGCTAAGGGGGCTGGGGGAGGCAGAGAGGGGCTGGAGCCTGAAGCCCTGCGGCCGGAGAACGGAGCCCAGGAACAGAGCTCGAAGCCCTGCGGCTGGAGAACGGGGCCCAGGAACAGAGCTCGAAGCCCTGCGGCTGGAGAACGGGGCCCAGGAACAGAGCTCGAAGCCCTGCGGCCGGAGAACGGGACCCAGGAACAGAGCTCGAAGCCCTGCAGCCGGAGAACGGGGCCCAGGAACAGAGCTCGAAGCCCTGTGGCCGGAGAATGGGGCCCAGGAACAGAGCTCGAAGCCATCTGGCCGGAGCCTGGGGCCTGCTGCCGTGCAGCCGGAGCCTGGGACTGGAACCTGAAGTTGCTCTGCTAAAGCCTGCCACCCGCCAGGTGTCTCCAGAGGGAGGCAGGACCCAACCCCTGCTGGTGGCCCCAGCAACCAACACCAAGGCAGGACATCTATGAGTAACAGGGATGGGGTGGGGGTGCTACTTTGCCCTTCCCCCCTCACAGCCAGGAAGCCCTGTGGCCACAAGAAAAGCTACAATGGCTGCATTTGAGAAACAATGCCATCCTGCATATTTGGGGGAAAGGGAGCACAGCTTTTGACATTCTTGAGCAATTCTCTCTAGCCAACACTTGGAGCAGCTGGAGAAATCCAGTTTCTTTAATGTGAGGGATGGCCACTGTCATGTGGAGCCATTAAGGATAGTGAGAACATAAAAGGTCCATGGAACTTTAGTACATCCTTACCAAACACTGTTCTATTGCATACAGAGTGCCCATTGTTTATTGCCAGTAAACATACCTGTATCATACCTGTAAAGTGGTAATTTAAATAAAGCCAAATGCCCGAGTATGTGTAGGTGAGAATGAAAGGAGAAATCCTGCCATTCAGGTCATGAGGTAGAAGCAAAGTAAAGAAACCACTACTTCAGCATAAGGGGACTGCATCATTATGTGAGCCCACACGCTCTAGCCTTCTTCTGTTCTGTGCCCAGATCAACTTGGGGAGTTATAAGGGGCCAGACTCATCCATGGGGTAACTTCATCGAAATCTGTTTGTTCCAATATTTTTTTTTAAATATAACAAGGGGGATTATTTTCTCTGTTCTCTTTTTCTATTAACCTCTAAAAATAGCTCTAAGGTGTGATTCTTATTTACACTAAGGTATCTTTACCTGTTTCTGAGGGGTAAAGTTGCCTTAATATTGGTGTAAATAACAAGCTCTTTAACAGTGCTAGAGTGTTGTAAAGTGATCTGAGGAGTTTATCTACATGGGGAGTTAGGCTATGTCTGCACTATATCATGTACAGCAATGCAGCTGCACTGATGTAACTACACGACTGTAGTGCTCCTGCTAAAGACTCTGTAAGCCAGGGATCGGCAACCTTTGGCATGCAGGCCGCCAGGGTAAGCCTCCTGAGGGGCCGGGCTGGTTTGTTTACCTGCTGCATCCACAGGTTTGGCCGATCGTGGCTCCCACTGGCCACGGTTCGCCACTCCAGGCCAATGGGGCTGTAAGAAGTGGCAACCAGGACATCCCTAGACCCGCACCACTTCCCGCAGTCACCGTTGGCCTGGAGCAGTGAACCGCGGCCAGTGGGAGCCATGATCAGCTGAACCTGTGGACAAGGCAGGTAAACAAACTGGCCTGGCCTGCCAGGGGGCTTACCCTGGCAGGCCGCATGCCAAAGGTTGCCGATCCCTGCTCTAAGCCGATGGGAGAGCTCTCTCCTATCTACTTAATAACTCCTGCCTCCTCAAGAGGCGGTAGCTTTGTCAGCGGAAGAAGTATAACTTACATAGCTCAGGGGTGTGGATTATTCACACCCTCAAGTGACATAAATTATACTGAAGTAATTTGTAGTGTACACATAGCTTTAGTGTGCAGAAATTTGAGGTGTAAATCTACCATGCTCTAGCCTGCTGTGCACTAAGTCACAATGTGGACCCTGCTACCATGACCTAAAAGTTCTGTAGTGCGCTTTGAGCTACTATTGTTTGAAATAGGCGTGTCCATGCAAACCTGAGGGTCTTTAGTTTTTAAAACACTCAGATGTTTCATCATCTGTTTCTAGCCATCGGCGGTTCTTTTCTTTCTCTCCGTTGAATCAGGAGCTCCACTTAGAAGGGTTACCTACAGGATAGAAGGCAGCAGAAGCTGCTGTATCCTGAGCATTCATTTTATGTCACTGTGATTAGAGAGAGGTAGGTCTGAATACTTTCAGTATCCTGGGCTTCAGTTCATTGTCATTTCACAAATGTAAATTGCATTTTTTTGCAGACTGATGGCTTGCTTCTGCCTGAACTAAGGAAAACCTCCCTCCACACTTATAGAGCAGTATTGACTGAGACAAAAGGCACTTGTTTGGGGGAAATCTAAAGTTTTAACACAAGACAGCAAAACGTTTTCCTCTTCATTCACCTAACACATGGTTTTTCTTACTGCTGTCACTGGCAAAAAGATTTTCTTTGCTCATCTTTTGCCTTTCGTGATTAACCATGAAGAATAGCATTATGAAAAAGAAAAGAATACTCTGAGATAGCCTTATGAGATACAGGTCTCATTTGGCATGATCTTTTTCCAGTCCTCAGTTTTTTATCTTCCCAATGAAGTAGCATTTTCCCCACTGATCACTTTCCTACTGGAGCGTGAATTTTAGGGCTTGTAACATTAGACCTTTTTTTATTGATCTTCATGAGTTTGCAGTGGGGACTTCAAGGTTATTTAGTCACCAGGGTTAACTTTGCAGTAATGAAAAGCAATAAACTGTTTCAGTATAGGTGGGTATTTATTATGAACATTTCACTTCCAAAACTGCAGTACTGTTAGAAAGTATTGAAAAAAATAAGTTCTTATTTCTTTTGACATGTCCTTTCTTTAAGCATTCTTCTTAACTTGCAGCCCTCATGACCCCCTTAGTAGCAGATACAATTCATTTCTTATGCAGACTGACAAAAAAGATGCATGGTATATGGCACTGCATATCTTTACTTCATTATTTCCTCATAGCAAAGACTTGAAACTGGAATGTGTGAGAAAGAAAAGGTGCCAACATGACATTTACTACTGCTAATATGAATCTGATTAATTCTACAACAAGAAACATTATATTAACTCCTTATACTCTCTTGTGTGCTTTGCTGTTCAAACCAAATCGATAAATCAGAATACTCTGACAAATAACATATGCTGGTAGAAGCAAGCAAAATCACAAAGTAATAATTTGCAAGAAGTTTATTGTAAAGTGAGCTCAAGGCAGTATGAACAATATGATTAGTGCTTTAAGGATATTTTACATTTGCTTGCAATGTAAAATCTTTTTAATATAGTAGAGCATACGTAAGGTGAATTTAGCTTTCGTTAAACTTTATTTTGAGTAGAGCAGAATGCAAGTCACAAGTTGTTTCAATATATTGCACATACAATATCCACAGTGAGTCTCCATGTTCAGTGAGAGAGACTTTCCAGTAAAGGACTTTATTTCTCACTTAGGTATTCCTTCCAAATGCTTATTTTTTGTTGGCAATTTTGAAAGAGAAAGAAATGAACAAATCTATACCTTACAGTGATTCATTTTTTCTTAACTCATTGGATCACTATGATTTTTAATAACATTTTTAATTGTGGTGGGTTTTTATTAAATGTGTGTGCTTTTTTTAAGTGAGTGGCTATCTGATTTTCTTCTTTGTTTAGTGTAGTGCAGTATGAAGAAAGTTAAATATTGTAGTTTTACCTTCTTCATTCTGCTTTCTACTATTTGCAAGTTTGGCTGAAATGTCAAAAATGTAGAAGCTGTGAAAAATACCAAAGAATGTGCTCAAGTATGTACTTATAAGAAAAATGTTTTTCATTGGTGGGGGGGGGGATGGGAGAAAGAAAGAAAACAAACTAGTTTAGAGGGAACCAAAAATGTATTTGATCTATATGTATAATGTTTTCCTTATGTATGACATGTATATTTAAGCATATATGAAATTGTAAAGAAATAACCTACAGCATTTTGAACACTGAGATATTTTTAAATGCAGGCTGACAAACATCGGATTGATGACCTTGTGAATGCAACATTCTCCTCGGAATAATTTCTTTTTATTTCTTTATTGGATCAAATTTAAAATATCTGTAGAACTATTACAGTGGAAAAAATAATCTAGGTGCTAACAACTGTCTGGCTGTAAAATATGGAAAAGACAAAAAAAATGAAAGAAAAAAAAATACTGGAGAGGATAAATAGCATTTTGCCAAAGTTCAGAGGCTATTGGTAAGCAAGTGAGGTTAGGTCTGGCTGTTGCTTTGTAATACCAAAGCAATACAAATAACTTTGAATGCAGGCAAATGACACATAGGTCAGGATTTTAAATGTGAACACATGCTTCAGAGGAAACCATACAGGAATAAAAATTGTTCCTGTTATGTTAGTTTAGATTCTGAAAGAAGCTTTTGTGTGTAAAGATGTAAGACGATTCCATGCCTGGAGCCATGCCCTGTGGTACACAGACCACTATGTCTGTCCCAGAGTACCAAAGCAAGAGAAACTTGCACGCCTTGTATCTCCAGACTGGCACTGGCTTTTGTAACATGAAATTTACATTTACCAGTGTGATAACAAAATGAAAACTTTTGTGTCATTCTTCAGTAGGATTAAATGGGAGAGAATTTGAGTCTTGCTGAAGGTAAATCTTGAGTACCACTGCTTTAAAAAAAAATTAAAGAGCAGTTCTGTTTCAGTATTATAAACTCTGCTCTTTGAATACCTTCCAGAAATCTGCTGGTTTAATTTCTTAGTCCCATCTGTTTCCCTCTCACTGGCTATATTTGTTAGTATTTCCTCAAGCAGCATGTTGTATTGCCCTTACTGTGCTGGAGGAAAAGGGCATAGATTGATCATTTTACAGGACAGGGAAACGTTTATTTTGGGCTGGAGTGCAGTGCATTGCCTTGCTTCCTGCCCAGAGTTATAGAAAACCTTCTTCAGGGAAAAAAATAGTAGAGACTGTTTTGGTATAAGAGGGAGAAAAAAAGAGGCAGCAATGTCAGGAGGGCCATTAGGCTGCTTATCTGTCTTTCTACTTTGGCACGTGAAAGCTCCCAGCTCAGCATGCCATGTGTCAAATCTATCATTTGATATGTCAGGAACCATTATTCCCTCTTTTGTCACCAGTTTTGACCAAAAGATGAAAAATTGCTGTCTTACACAGACAAAATTATTGCTGAAAAAAGGGCAACTCTGGCACATAAGAGTAGGCCAAGGTGAATCACGGGGAAACTCTCCTTAGATTAGGTCTGGGTTAAGAGAATATTGATCTGTGTGCTAAAAACTGTTGATCTCTCTGAGCAGAGGATGACAAATGGTGGCAAACAAAAAATTGAGTGTCTCCAAGGACGTCTGAGCTGCTCTGTGTTTTCTGAGAGTATTTGTTTGGTTTGTGGGTTCAGCTCTAGGGATTTGAACTAAAATAAGCAAATATTAAACAGAAATGAAACAGCCACAAAATGATACAGTGAAAAACTACAGGAAGAGAACGTGCAGCTAGAAATCCGGGTAGGTATTAGCATTGATAAATGGCCCAAGCATAAGAAATAACAAGTGTTAACTACAGAAGCTGAACATATTATAAAGTATTTTTGGATACGCACATGCATGCCAAAGGTAAATGGGGTTGCCCCGATACAGCCAACACCAGAATCTAGTCCTTTGTTTTACATTATGTCTGGAAAATACCTATGTTGGAGCATACATAACGCAGGCCCTGGGACATTAATCAAAGCATGTTAGCCACCTTAATTCACAAGTAAATCATATTGAAGACAGTAATAAGTAGGGGCTGTGTAACAGGGTGAGCATGCTCTGTGACCAGAAACATCTCTTCTTTTACGGACCATAAACAAAGGTGAGGGGAGTGGGTGGGAAGAAGCCAATAGCAGGAAGTAATTGAGCACAGGTGCTTCCCTCCCTCTGCTCCGATTAGGCAAGGAGGGAAAGCAGCTGTGGTTGGTCCAACATCCACCCATGGAGACCACATAGATTCAAAAGAATCAGAAAGAGTTGGGTGTGGGACCCTCCCCAGGAGAAAGATTCACCTTGCTAGGTGAAAAGAAAAGGAGTACTTGTGGCACCTTAGAGACTAACAAATTTATTAGAGCATAAGCTTTCGTGAGCTACAGCTCACTTCATCGGATGCATTTGGTGGAAAAAACAGAGGAGAGATTTATATACACACACACACAGAGAACATGAAACAATGGGTTCATCATACACACTGTAAGGAGAGTGATCACTTAAGATAAGTCATCACCAACAGCAGGGGGGGGAAGGAGGAAAACCTTTCATGGTGACAAGCAGGTAGGCTAATTCCAGCAGTTAACAAGAATATCAGAGGAACAGTGGGGGGTGGGGTGGGAGGGAGAAATACCATGGGGAAATAGTTTTACTTTGTGTAATGACTCATCCATTCCCAGTCTCTATTCAAGCCTAAGTTAGAATCATAGAATCATAGAATATCAGGGTTGGAAGGGACCCCAGAAGGTCATCTAGTCCAACCCCCTGCTCAAAGCAGGACCAAGTCCCAGTTAAATCATCCTAGCCAGGGCTTTGTCAAGCCTGACCTTAAAAACCTCTAAGGAAGGAGATTCTACCACCTCCCTAGGTAACGCATTCCAGTGTTTCACCACCCTCTTAGTGAAAAAGTTTTTCCTAATATCCAATCTAAACCTCCCCCATTGCAACTTGAGACCATTACTCCTCGTTCTGTCATCTGCTACCATTGAGAACAGTCTAGAGCCATCCTCTTTGAAACCCCCTTTCAGGTAGTTGAAAGCAGCTATCAAATCCCCCCTCATTCTTCTCTTCTGCAGACTAAACAATCCCAGCTCCCTCAGCCTCTCCTCATAAGTCATGTGCTCTAGACCCCTAATCATTTTTGTTGCCCTTCGCTGTACTCTTTCCAATTTATCCACATCCTTCTTGTAGTGTGGGGCCCAAAACTGGACACAGTACTCCAGATGAGGCCTCACCAGTGTCGAATAGAGGGGAACGATCACGTCCCTCGATCTGCTCGCTATGCCCCTACTTATACATCCCAAAATGCCATTGGCCTTCTTGGCAACAAGGGCACACTGCTGACTCATATCCAGCTTCTCGTCCACTGTCACCCCTAGGTCCTTTTCCGCAGAACTGCTGCCGAGCCATTCGGTCCCTAGTCTGTAGCGGTGCATTGGATTCTTCCATCCTAAGTGCAGGGTCCTGCACTTATCCTTATTGAACCTCATTAGATTTCTTTTGGCCCAATCTTCCAATTTGTCTAGGTCCTTCTGTATCCTATCCCTCCCCTCCAGCGTATCTACCACTCCTCCCAGTTTAGTATCATCCGCAAATTTGCTGAGAGTGCAATCCACACCATCCTCCAGATCATTTATGAAGATATTGAACAAAACGGGCCCCAGGACCGACCCCTGGGGCACTCCACTTGACACCGGCTGCCAACTAGACATGGAGCCATTGATCACTACCCGTTGAGCCCGACAATCTAGCCAGCTTTCTACCCACCTTATAGTGCATTCATCCAGCCCATACTTCCTTAACTTGCTGACAAGAATGCTGTGGGAGACCGTGTCAAAAGCTTTGCTAAAGTCAAGAAACAATACATCCACTGCTTTCCCTTCATCCACAGAACCAGTAATCTCATCATAAAAGGCGATTAGATTAGTCAGGCATGACCTTCCCTTGGTGAATCCATGCTGACTGTTCCTGATCACTTTCCTCTCCTCTAAGTGCTTCAGGATTGATTCTTTGAGGACCTGCTCCATGATTTTTCCAGGGACTGAGGTGAGGCTGACCGGCCTGTAGTTCCCAGGATCCTCCTTCTTCCCTTTTTTAAAGATGGGCACTACATTAGCCTTTTTCCAGTCATCCGGGACTTCCCCCGTTCGCCACGAGTTTTCAAAGATAATGGCCAAGGGCTCTGCAATCACAGCCGCCAATTCCCTCAGCACTCTCGGATGCAATTCGTCCGGCCCCATGGACTTGTGCACGTCCAGCTTTTCTAAATAGTCCCTAACCACCTCTATCTCTACAGAGGGCTGGCCATCTCTTCCCCATTTTGTGATGCCCAGCACAGCAGTCTGGGAGCTGACCTTGTTAGTGAAAACAGAGGCAAAAAAAGCATTGAGTACATTAGCTTTTTCCACATCCTCTGTCACTAGCTTGCCTCCCTCATTCAGTAAGGGGCCCACACTTTCCTTGGCTTTCTTCTTGTTGCCAACATACCTGAAGAAACCCTTCTTGTTACTCTTGACATCTCTTGCTAGCTGCAGCTCCAGGTGCGATTTGGCCCTCCTGATATCTTTCCTACATGCCCGAGCAATATTTTTATACTCTTCCCTGGTCATATGTCCAAGCTTCCACTTCTTGTAAGCTTCTTTTTTATGTTTAAGATCCGCTAGGATTTCACCATTAAGCCAAGCTGGTCGCCTGCCATATTTACTATTCTTTCGACTCATCGGGATGGTTTGTCCCTGTAACCTCAACAGGGATTCCTTGAAATACAGCCAGCTCTCCTGGACTCCCTTCCCTTTCATGTTAGTCCCCCAGGGGATCCTGGCCATCTGTTCCCTGAGGGAGTCAAAGTCTGCTTTCCTGAAGTCCAGGGTCCGTATCCTGCTGCTTACCTTTCTTCCCTGCGTCAGGATCCTGAACTCAACCAACTCATGGTCACTGCCTCCCAGATTCCCATCCACTTTTGCTTCCCCCACTAATTCTACCCGGTTTGTGAGCAGCAGGTCAAGAAAAGCGCTCCCCCTAGTTGGCTCCCCTAGCACTTGCACCAGGAAATTGTCCCCTACGCTTTCCAAAAACTTCCTGGATTGTCTATGCACCGCTGTATTGCTCTCCCAGCAGATATCAGGAAAATTAAAGTCACCCATGAGAATCAGGGCATGCGATCTAGTAGCTTCCGTGAGTTGCCGGAAGAAAGCCTCATCCACCTCATCCCCCTGGTCCGGTGGTCTATAGCAGACTCCCACCATGACATCACTCTTGTTGCACACACTTCTAAACTTAATCGAGAGACACTCAGGTTTTTCCACAGTTTCGTACCGGAGCTCTGAGCAGTCATACTGCTCCCTTACATACAGTGCTACTCCCCCACCTTTTCTGCCCTGCCTGTCCTTCCTGAACAGTTTATAACCATCCATGACTGTATTCCAGTCATGTGAGTTATCCCACCAAGTCTCTGTTATTCCAATCACGTCATAATTCCTTGACATCACCAGGACCTCCAGTTCTCCCTGCTTGTTTCCAAGGCTTTGTGCATTTGTATATAAGCACTTGAGATAACCTGTTGATCGCCCCTCATTCCCAGTATGAGGCAGGAGCCCTCCCCTCACAGACATTCCTGCCTGTGCTTCCTCCCGGTATCCCGCTTTCCCACTTACCTCAGGGCTTTGGTCTCCTTCCCCCGGTGAACCTAGTTTAAAGCCCTCCTCACTAGGTTAGCCAGCCTGCTGGCAAAGATGTTCTTCCCTCTCTTCGTAAGATGGAGCCCGTCTCTGCCCAGCACTCCTCCTTCATGGAACACCATCCCATGGTCAAAGAATCCAAAGCCTTCTCTCCGACACCACCTGCGTAATTGTTAATTGTATCCAGTTTGCAAATTAATTCCAATTCAGCAGTCTCTCGTTGGAGTCTGTTTTTGAAGCTTTTTTGTTGAAGGATAGCCACTCTTAGGTCTGTGATCGAGTGACCAGAGAGATTGAAGTGTTCTCCAACTGGTTTTTGAATGTTATAATTCTTGACGTCTGATTTGTGTCCATTCATTCTTTTACGTAGAGACTGTCCAGTTTGGCCAATGTACATGGCAGAGGGGCATTGCTGGCACATGATGGCATATATCACATTGGTAGATGCGCAGGTGAACGAGCCTCTGATAGTGTGGCTGATGTGATTAGGCCCCATGATGGTATCCCCTGAATAGATATGTGGACAGAGTTGGCAACGGGCTTTGTTGCAAGGATAGGTTCCTGGGTTAGTGGTTCTGTTGTGTGGTGTGTGGTTGCTGGTGAGTATTTGCTTCAGATTGGGGGGCTGTCTGTAAGCAAGGACTGGCCTGTCTCCCAAGATCTGTGAGAGTGATGGGTCGTCCTTCAGGATAGGTTGTAGATCCTTGATGATGCGTTGGAGAGGTTTTAGTTGGGGGCTGAAGGTGATGGCTAGTGGCGTTCTGTTGTTTTCTTTGTTGGGCCTGTCCTGTAGTAGGTGACTTCTGGGTACTCTTCTGGCTCTGTCAATCTGTTTCTTCACTTCAGCAGGTGGGTATTGTAGTTGTAGGAATGCATGATAGAGATCTTGTAGGTGTTTGTCTCTGTCTGAGGGGTTGGAGCAAATGCGGTTATATCGTAGCGCTTGGCTGTAGACAATGGATCGAGTGGTATGATCTGGATGAAAGCTAGAGGCATGTAGGTAGGAATAGCGGTCAGTAGGTTTCCGATATAGGGTGGTGTTTATGTGACCATCGCTTATTAGCACTGTAGTGTCCAGGAAGTGGATCTCTTGTGTGGACTGGTCCAGGCTGAGGTTGATGGTGGGATGGAAATTGTTGAAATCATGGTGGAATTCCTCAAGAGCTTCTTTTCCATGGGTCCAGATGATGAAGATGTCATCAATGTAGCGCAAGTAGAGTAGGGGCATTAGGGGACGAGAGCTGAGGAAGCGTTGTTCTAAGTCAACCATAAAAATGTTGGCATACTGTGGGGCCGAGGAAACTACAGTCCATTGGTGATCTTCCTAAAAACACCATCCTAGCCACTATGGATGTAGAAGCCCTCTACACCAACATTCCACACAAAGATGGACTACAAGCCGTCAGGAACAGTATCCCCGATACTGTCACGGCTAACCTGGTGGCAAAACTTTGTGACTTTGTCCTGACCCATAACTATTTCACATTTGGTGACAATGTATACCTTCAAATCAGCGGCACTGCGATGGGTACCCGCATGGGATATAGGATTGAGAGATGCTGGAAACTATGTCCACGTACAACCAATGTTGGAATGGAGCCATGCTTTCTCAGTTGTGAGACCCAGAACAGGTGTGACTCTTCAAGTTTGGTTTGGCATAAACCTCAGGCCTCCAAGTCCTAAGGCCAGCTTACCTGAACCATATTGATGATTATTCCTCCTCCATTCCTGCACAGGGCTGCCAAGAGTTAAATATCTTCTATGACCCTTCTGCACTTGGCAGACCTGCCTTGTCACCCATAAGGAATTTGTTGATTCTCTTCCTGGCCACCAAGGGTCACTATGGCAGAGCTGATGCTTTCCCTTCTGTCACTGCTTTTGCTGTTGGATCCAAGCCAGCATGGAGCAGCCAGGAGGAGGTTGTGGTGTGTGCATCTGGCTTCCCCAATGTCCTCTAGCCAGGAAAAGGAAAGGGCAGAGATAGAGGGGAGAGAATGGGATGGGTGATGGGTGCATCATGTGAAGCAGAACAGGGGGATATGGACTGAAAGGGAGGCACCAAAGGGAACATGGGTAGAATGGGAGAAGCTGCTCCAGAATCTCCTACCCCACCCCCAGGTTCATGCCACCAATCAGATCTACTCCTGGCTCTCTCAACCACTTCCTGAAAACCCTTCTATCTCCCCACCCACCTACCCAGTGACCCCCCCACACACATTCTGACTCCCTCCAGATACCCCAACCACACCCTAAACTTTCTGAGATGGGATTTGTTCTTTAGAGGAACAAAGAGGGGTGGAGTATACCAGATATCCCCGAGCCAGTTCTGAATGCTCTGGTCTTCTGAGGATCCTGAGGGCTCTGTAGAGCTTGGGAACAGAACCACTGGTTGTTTACTGGAAGGACAAACAACTCTCTTCCCATCTTTGAAGAATACTAGAAAACTCTATGAGGGAATCTGTGTGCAGATGTATCTCCCAGGCACTCTCCCAAGGGTACATTTTTTTGGAGGAAGGGATGATCCAGGCCTTAAAACCCACAAATGCAAAGGAATTCATTGTAAAGGCTGAAGCTAGGTCAGCTGATTGGCAAGTATTATGGCATTCTAATTCTTAGATTGTTGGCTGTTCCAGGCAGAGACTCAGTGTTCCTCGATATTTCTACAGCACCTAGCATAACAAGGCCCTTATTCTGATCAGGCCCTTTGGGAGCTACTGTAACAAAATAAGTAATACTAATTGCATCTGGGCACCACAATAGGATGATGAATTCATTGCATAGAGGGGAGATAAACCTTTTCCTTGCATTTGCAGTAGGTTTGAATGTGAAACTATGATTGCAGATGATTCTAACAAAACTAGGTAAATGAACAGCATGGTGGTAGTTGAAATTATATTAAGATAAATGCACAATAATGGACATTGGAAGGAAAAACTGTATGCATGTAAATTGCTGAGCTCTAAATTAACTGTAATCACTTTAAAAAGATTTGGGTGTCATTGTGAACAGCTCCGTGAAAATACTTGCTCAATGATCAGCAGCCGTCAAAAAGGCAACTGAAATGTTAGGTTGCATAATACAGAAATGGGATAGAAGATAACAATGGAGATATTATAATGCTGGTACATAAATCAAAGGTATGTGCGCACCCTATGTTCAGTTCTAGGAGAACTGGTCGGAAACATTTTTTTCTATCGGTGAATGCTGATTCATGGAAATTGAAACATTTCACCAAAAAAGGCTCAGTTTTGTTTAAGTTATGATGAAAACTTGCTTGGTTGCCTGCCAGTTCATCTACTTTCCTGATTCCCAGCTCTTTAGTAGCTCACCTGGTTGACTGACACAGAATTAAGGGATTAGGAGCTTTGGCTCCTAAACTGAGCTCCCAGGCTTCTTGGCTCCTCCATAGCTCTCCTGGTAGGCTGCTGCAGAGTGGGGTTCCCAGGCTTCCAGGTTCCCAGCTCCCCTTGGTCCACCAGGGGGATAACAAGGAGCTGGAAATCCTGAGAATGCTGGATCCCAGGTTCACAGCAGCTTGCCAGTACCCCAAGATCCCATGGTTTACAGGGTTTGCAGCACTGGAGCAGCCTGCCATATAGCCGACCCCTGAGCTGGGGACATGAAGCATTCCAGGATCCGCAGTTCTGGAGCAGGTGGACTACTCTCGAACTGAAGCACCATTCCTGTTCACACAAAATTCCAAAACGTTGGGCTTTCACTGCAAATCAAAATAAAACTAAATTTTGAAATATCAAAATCCTCCACAAAATGGAGTTACCTTTCTCTGTCCAGTTCTAAGTTGTGGCCACACTAACTCATAAAAATTATAGCAGAAATAGAAAAAATTCAGAGACTGGGAACAAAAATAATTAAAGGCATGAAAATGTTTCCTTATGTGGTGAGATTGAAAAGATTGGGACTTTAGATTATGGAGCTGATAGACATGGATCTAAATAAGGTATATACATTAACAAGTGATTTAGAGATGGTAAATCTGGTGCTTACTCTTCCCCATTCTCATAACAAAAGAACAAGGGAATATCCAGTGCACATTATTTCTGATAAAAGGAATACTTTTTTATATAACAAGGAGTTAACCTGTGGCCACAAAGTATTATTTAGGCCAAAAGTTTAGTACAATTTTTAAAAAAATAGACATTTATATGTATGACTACTGCAAAGCTACAACTATATTAGTTAGCATTTAAAAAAAACATAAAGGATATAAACTTTTATGCTTTGAGGCATAGCTATTCACTCACTGTCTGGAGTTAGGAACATAAGAACATAAGAATGGCCATACTGGGTCAGACCAAAGGTCCATCCAGCCCAGTATCCTGTCTACTGAAAGAAAGGAAGAAACATCCCCTTTGTGCAAGTTACTCATAGTTGGCCTTCATGGGGATTCTTGCCTCTTCTGAGGCACCTCATAGTGTTGGAAACAGGATACTAGACTTGACAGACTACTCTGGTCTAGTAGGGCATTTCCTTTGTTCCTAAGAGTTCTTTTGTTTGTGTTTGTTTATATTTTTCACAGGCTCTTTTAGTTCCTCAGGGAATAATTTGTAGACTGAAGTAATAAGATGTCTGATTCTTTTCACTATAATTCAGATCCTATATGGTCAGAAAACTGTCACTTATCTATCTTAGCCCCAGAAATGGGGAACAAAGGCCAGTGAAAAACATAAATACCACTGTCAAGGTAATTTAGAATTATTCAGCTTTCGGAAGAATCCAAAACATCCTGCTCTACTTCTAAGATGATTGTGAGCCTAACTCAAAGTACTAAGATTACTATCAGATTTTTAAATAATGATATGGAGCAAAACCAAACACAATGCGCATGCACACACAAATGTACACACACACATAGTGTGATATGCTATTACGCTAGTAGCTCCTCTGAAGAACGTGTGTGTGTGTGTGTGTGTGTGTGTGTGTGTATAGGATCCCGTAGGATTCTAGCTGCTTTCAGGATGCTAGCATGGAAAAGTTAGTTAATCCCATAAAACTTTAACAAATATTTGGTGTGACTATTTTGAGGCTAAGCAGTCAAGTTATCTCATTCTGTGTCTATCACTGAACAGAGGCATTTGGGTGCTGAAAATGCTATGTTATTGTGAGCTGATATTCAGGCCAGTCTTGATGAAAGTTGGTTGAAAATCTTTTAACCACATGTTTTTTTCATTGAAAGATGCACTTCGGAATGTTTTACAACATAGTTTAATGTTCACACAAAAAAATGAAAACAACTTTTTTTTATATTTGTTTTTGAAAACCAAGTGATTTTAATTCAATATGAAACAAAAAAAGTTTGTTTCAGTCAGAATTTTTTTTGTCAAAAAAATTTAATTTTCCATGGAAAAATTTCTAATGAAACCATTTTGTTCAAATTCTGGGGAGCAAGTCAAACTGGATTTTTCAAACAGCTGTGGTTGTAACTAGATGCACCTCCATCTCCCTTTGTAGTTTTAATCCTGGAGGATGAGATTGCCTGGGATCAAGTCAGAGCACATACTTAGCCTAAATATTTAGACTTTGGAATGTCCATTCTTGGCTCTGGCTGTTTTAAGGGCCTGCAGGGCATGTTGCCTGAGGTTCTTGGAGAGGCAAGGAATTCAACTCGCTCATCATTCCTTTTCCAGCACGCAATATCTGAGTATATTGAAAGACTACTGATTTAAGATATTTTATGTTAAATATTGGGGTGGCGGGGGGGGGGAGAACATCTGTATTTGTAATTTGCCACAAAGGATTAGTTTGTTACACTGGCCTCACTTTTATTATTGCTCACACACAATGAATAAGAACTGGGGCTCAAAATGGGATGGAAATGGAGATGTAAGAGAGTAAGGAGCTCTGCCTACAACTGTACATTACATGTTTGTAATTTGTAGCATGCACCCAGGAGTCAGGTTGGCTGAAGAGAAGGTACATCACGTTTTGCTGACTGTACAAGCATCCACCTCCTATTGAGTCTGCTCTAGCTCATGGAAAAATCTAGCTTATACTGGGGAATGTCAGAGGCTTTGTGACAGCATGGCCCTGGCCCTTCATGGCCCCCTGCTGGAGGCCTTTTGGCCCTACTATACCCTGGCCCAGGAAGCAACAGCAAGGGAGGATCCAAGCCTGCATAAAAAGGCTGTACTGAAGTAGCCAATCAGATTCCAGCAAGCTCAGATAAAAGAAGCTTCAGGGCCTTAGCAGATCAGTTCCTGGCTGGGACCAGAGGGGTGAGGAAGAGAGCTTCTTTGGCCAAGGGAGCTTGATAGGCTGAATTTGCTAAACTTGGGAGCATGGGGACCTGAGAATTCTAACCCTAAGGTAATAGGTGAAGGGACCAGGTGGGAAGAGGCCCAGGGAATGTAGCAGTCACTAATTAAAGGAAGCAATACATGGCTGCTCTGTGCAGGGCCCCAGCATTGGAATCCTGAGTCGTGAGTGGGCCTGGGTTTCTCCACTGGCCACTAGCAAAGTGGCCTAAGCCCCAAGATGGGGACATGGCTCCTTTAGAAGCTGGAATGAAGGGCAAGATTTAAAGGGCCCAGAGATGGGGCTGAAGACCCTGGTAAGGGCAGACAGTTTGAACTGTTTGCAACCCAGAAGGGGTCCATTTTTGACTCTGTGATTTGGCCCAAGGACTGAGCCACTGGAGGCTTGCCTAACAAGGAAGGCAACCTGCAGAGGGCTCCGGGAGCAGGAAGAAGATTGCAGTACCACATTCTCTTTGGATCCTCCTTTGCAGGTGTATTTGTGCTCTTTGCTGGTTATAACAGAGGAATTGTTCTCTTCGGTGGGTGAGTGAGGGCAGTGACAAGAGCTACCCTTGTCACCTTCTCCTCTTTGCAGTGAGGTAAGCAAGATCAGCACTAACTATTGATCTTTTCTAAGTCAGTTGGAAAGCTGACACTTTTCCAAATCTGGATCATTGGCTCCCGTGATTAACCAGTGGCACTAATGTCAGTGAGTCAAGATAGTTTGCAGGGCTCTGATTGTACATGCCACCATGTCAGAGGATGGGTTAACTCAGATATCACAGGTACACAGCCTAAATTTAAATGTTCTCACAACTTCTCCAACGGTACCTGAGGAGATCATATCAATTGTATTGATTTGCAAATGTAATGGGAACAATGACATACAATGTAGCAAACCTGAGCTAATTGAAACAAATCAATCACAAATCAATGGCACCATTTGATTTTTTTGTTAATTTCAACTGATGGGGGAAAAAAACAAGGTGCATTATGAAAACATGCAATTTGGTACACTCCAGCATAAACTCCAAGAACTTCCCAAATAGGGCCTTAGCGTATTATTGAATGCAGATTTTAAAAATGACTCTCCAAATATAAAATTTCAGTGCGCACAGAACCAAATTTCAATAAACATCCTACTGCATTTTGCCTGTTAAACTGCATATGTAACCAGGGATTTGCATGCACAATGTTTAATTTTGTGATTACTCCTGCATTTCAATGGTTTAAAAGACATGGCTCCAGTAGCTATTGGTTTTTCTCCTTGCCTTTGCTCCTAGAAGCCTGCCAATTTTCCTACTTTTTACCCATCCAAATTCCAACATTGCTCCAGCCTTAAAATCATTGGGTATTTCTACAGATGACACCCGATTAGTGGCATATGGATGTTGGTAAGGTGAAGTGATCCCTATATCACAAGGTCCTAGATATTAACAATAGGGAAACTCCTAGAAGGTCATCTGGTCAATCTCCTTGAATATACTGTATTGTTCTGTTCCATTCTGCTACTTGTAGGGTGCCAATGAGTATCGATCTGAACGCATTCTAAAAGTGCATCAAGTGACACGACTAACAATGTGTGGTTCATGCCATCGTCTTCCAAATAGGAGTATTTTAATTTTTTTTATTTATAAGATATAAGGGATGTAAATCTTGTCTCTGTTAGTAGTTTAGCACAAGGGCAGCTATACTGTTGTTGACTATTGCTATAGTTATGAGTTCTACTTTTTGTAATGTAGATGCAAGTAGGGAAATTTGATGTGAGCGCAGCTCTTCAGTGCTGGTTTCCAAAGCTCAGAATTTGTCATTAGGCATTGGGAAATTTAATGCAAACTTACTCAAATATTGGGGGATGTTTGTTTGTTTGTTTGTTTGTTTTATGAATGCTTCCTTCTTTTATGAAATATTTTGTTTCAGTTCCACTTAATGTGGTTCACTCTGCAATGGACCATTTGAATTTAGCTGCAAGTTGTTAGCTGATGGATACAATAATTTCATGATTTCAAAGTAATTGTTCAAACTCAGTTTAGTTGTACAAAGACATTGCAAGATCACTATTCACACAGACAATTTTATAATGTTTTTTTTATTTTTGAAAAAATAAACTTTCTGTAGATGGCTGTGTGTGTATATATATAGATTTTATATATCTATATATTTTTATATTCTTTAAAAGCACTAACTGTCTTATTACCTACAAGTTCATATCTGTGCAATAAAGGTTAAAGGACTATTTTCATCAGTGGAAAACTTCACCCTTCCTTTCACTCCCAAAAAGTAACATTAAACATAGGCAACAATAGTATATAAGCTTTGGCACCTCTTCAATACTTTTTAGGCATCCTCCAAAAGTGCTGATCTTTGGCTAGTCTGACTTATTCCTAAAATAACTAAGATGTTATATATTCCAGGACAGCTACAATTCTAATCCAGCAATTATAAATACAGCATATTCCTAATTATTAAACCATTTTACAAAGCAAAATTAAATTTTGCCGTATAGAATAATTCAAATATTAACCAGATTGGAGAAAAAAATGTTAGCAGTATAAAATATGACTCCTACAAGCAACACTTTAACTCCAGGGCCATATGACATGCAAGTGTATATGCTTAGCTCCAGGCCAAAAATAAATAAATATATAACAAGTACCATACTTCTGTCAGTTAGATCTGGGTGAATTATGGATTTTTTAGTTCACTGGCAATTCCAAAACACAAACGAACAAAATATTCAGGTCAAACTAAAAGTGAAATTTTTGGTGAATCACAAAGGTAAAAAAAGTTTTGTTTTGATTTCAAGGAGACTTCTTTTCTTTTCTTTTGCACTTTTAATTATAAAAATACATTTGAAGGAAATTTCTAGTAAAAAAAACTAATTTCAAACTTCTTGTTTCAAAAACATCAAAATGAAACATTTTGACTTTTTTTTAGAATTTTTGTTTTGTTTCTTTCCAACACAAATAACTTTTCAAAACCAACATGAATTTGCAAAATGTTTTGGTGTCACCAGATCTGCATTTTGTCCCCCACAAAAATGTTTTGGACAAAAAAAATTATGCCTGGCTCTGTCAATTGCTAGCTCTTTGTATTTGTTTACCCAAGGTAAAATTCTCCCTCATGCAGAGGGCCACCACAGTGCTGATGCACTACTTTAAGACCATAAATTATGCATAAGTTTTCTGCTAGCCTTCTCTCACCTAAAGTTTTTATGCATGAAAATTATATTAATCTACTATGTTCTACCTTAATCCTTACATGTGTGTTTATGGCCATGCGAAACATGTCTTTAAACTACATGGAACTGAACAGCTATTAGCACTTAATTAGAAAATATTTATTCTAAAATAACTTTTAATTAAATCCAGGGATTACTTCCTATAAACAAGCAAAATTGTTAATTATAATTGTTAAGGTATTGAAATATACCATTACACCAGATTTTGTGTCCTGCGGAGAAGGAGAACCCAAATGGACATTGAAGGCCATGATTAAGTATCCTGATGCTTTTCCAACTCCAAAAGGCTTCAGAGAAGCTTCAGGGATGTTTGGTGTCCAAAAGCCAAAGCATGCAGGACCTAACTGGATTCGTTGCACCAGGAGGATGCACTGTTGCATCCAGTCCTGAATTGTGAATACTGGCCATTGGACAAGTGCTAGAGAAAGCCATGTGACCCCAGTCTGAGGGACAACACTGTCAAAGACTGCAGATTTTCTCGGGAGGAGACCTACCCCAACTAACAAGGAAAAAATTGAGGCTTGGCTTGAGCATGCCATTCAAATGGACCAGGAATGGTCATGCTCTGAATGACAACAAAGAAAAGACTGTTAGAAAGCCTAAGAGGATCTGGTGCAGATTCCAGTAGATCCCGCAGGGTTAGCAACACAGAAGCCACTGCTGCAGATTATCTCTCCATGTTGGAGAGAGTCTTTGGAAGTACTGAGACTAGAGCAGATGTCCTGCTTAAGTTTCAAACCTTGCGGCAGGAACCTGGAGAGAAGTTCTCTGCCTGTGTGTTACTTATTGAATGTCTCCTGCAAGGGGCCCCCACAAGAAAGGAATTTCAGGGAAAGAACTAAACTGCCTGAGAGTTGAACAGATCCTTAGAGGTGCAAGACATTCTGGTTTGCTACTTCTTCAATTAAGACTTGAGGAGAGGAAGGGAAATCTACCACAGTGTGGAAAGACTAATATTGAGACTAATATAGAGATAGCTGTCCCTGCAGTGAGAGCGATGTGTAAGATTGCCAAGGCAAAACCCAACTTGACTACTGCTAAGGTGGGGAGAGCTGTTGATGTTTTGGGAGCATCTCTTGAAACCATTCCTGAAGTCTACTCTCTAGATCATGATGGTGGGTGTCACAGTGCCCTTCGAGAACAGGACCCTGGCCTTCTGCGATGCCCAAGCTTGAAAGGTGGAGAAATTTGCCCCTCTGGAGGACACCTTGAGAGCTAATGGTTACCAGGTTCAGACACACGCACTGATCATCGGAGCACTGGACGCATGGGACCTCAGTAACGAGTGAGTGCTGAGAGAATGCGGAATTGGTCAACGGTTCAGCTGATGCAGCAAATCATGGTGTCGGACGCCATCCAGTGGTCGAGGGACATCTACATCGAACACATCACCGGACATCAGCAATACCAGGGGAGATGAGCTGGAGTGCTGATGAGAAGCATAGTCAGGAAAGTAACTGAAATACTTCCCTTATGGATTGTATTTTCTAAATGGACAACCTACCATAAATTCTCAATTACTGAGGGACAATCTTCACTCATTGATATATTTTCTTTCCACAACCAACTCACTATATAACTTTTCATGAGTGGTGTACCCAAATACTTGTATGTAATAGCTAAACTGTATTGTTAAATTTATTCATTTAAATTTGGGCTATTGCTGATTATGCACTGTATGTATCTTATGACTTTTAAAGCAAACTTTATATTTGTGGATAATCTAAGCACTATACCCAGATGTGCAGACATTCTCTTTTCTCAACCTATGTATTATATAACTTTTAAACATTAGCTTTAATAAAATTTTTAACTCTTATACTACAGTAACTAATATACCATGTCTGTGTTTGCTAAGAATTTACCTTGGTTTCATAGACCTTTTCCCCCTTACAGTTTCAATTCAGTAGGTACTAGTACCCTCCCTTGAAAGTCTGTAGCATCTTCACTAATTTGTTCTATTTCTGCTAAGATATTTCCTGGTCAGAAATAAATTAATGTAGACCCATAGGAAAGCATAGCTTCTTCATTCAAGGTTGCAGTGAGCTCTTACTGGTTCTCCATTGTTGGCTATAAACACACTGTACCATATACAGACACTCTGCAGATTTCATCATACAATTTCATTTCTTGTTGGTGTAGCCATAACTCCATCCTTTCTAAGAAAAGAAGTAATAAAACCAGTATGTTCTTTATTAAACTAAATGAAATTATTGTGATTGCTTATGTAGCTTGGCTCTTGGGATGTATGAAATGGGATTCTGGTCGAGCTGGAAACTCGGCACTCCCCACTACCGATACGTGTTCACTGCAGAATTCAAGACAGCTCTTTAATATGAGGGATATCTGAGTTCTTATTCTGGTATAGACACTCATTCTTTATGTAAAATCAGCAAAGTCATTCAAACTCTCAAGTTTTTCCATCTGCAAAATGGGGATAATACTACTGTACCTCATAGGTATGTTGTAAGAACTCATAAGCATTAACTAATAAAGTATACTGAAGATGAAAAGCACTGAGTATTAAGTGTTGTTTCTTTTTTACTTAAAGTTTTTCAGACATGACTTTTAAGATTTCTAAGGCTGCCAAGTCATCTCATCACAATCATGCTTCACATTGTAAGTTTTTTACTGACGCAATTGCTCAGTGGTACATATTGCATCAAAAAAAGCGAGACTTTGGCCCAGGAATTTGAAAAGACACTAACTTCATTTTTGTATATGATGATACCATCTTACATATATGATTTTATGCATTTTAGTTTCTTGATTGCAAGAGGAAAACAAAGTTCAGTGTTTAGTGCCAGACTGTTTTGAACATGTTTCAAAAGTTGGAGAGAGAGTGGAGGGCAGAGAAAGAGTTATAATTCAATTCAAGGACTGGAAGGAGAAAACAGCATAAGTAACTAGTTGTAGATTTCCACTAGGGGAAGAATTATTGATACTTTTATTTCTGCTTATCACACTATAACTTTAAACCTGATGACTTAATTCTATTGGACTGTTTTTTCAACCTGATTGAAATATAGCAGTGAGCTACTGGACAATAGTCTAGAAAAAAGGTATTGGCCTACCTTTTCATGAATGATTAGTAAAGTTGTTTCAGTTTTTGAGTGCCTAATGTGAGACACATTTACAGGGTCTGATGCTTCAAAGGTCAGGTGCTCAGTACTCTTAACATTTGGGGGTGGAAATAATGTAGTTAAAATTCATAATATATATATTCAAAGCTTAGTCTACACAAGATGAAAGTAATTGCCTGCATCTTAAATCCACTACTTACACATTAGCAACACATGACTTAAATAAAATGTTCAGTCTCTCAACAAATAAACACTGTATATGACAATCAGAAAGCAAATCTAGGTAGAAAATATGTCTAAACTTGTGTGGGATTAGGAAAAGAAGGAAAGAGTGGAAATCAACTGGAATAATAGTGCTCTAGACTAATTTTAGTGCTGTACATCATCAGGAGCAAAAGGAAGTAGAGGTTCAAATTAAAAAGGAAATGAAATCCTAATCTTATGTAGTCCCTTCTTTTCATACCCTGCAGTTCTTTAATACAGACACACGGAATATGCTTTATGTAAATCAATCAACCATAGTCCTTACCAAATTACCCACATCTGTGAATGAGGTTAAGCCCAATTACTGTTAAAATTCTGTTAAATGAATGATTTTAGGAATTACTATGGACCACATTGTGCACAGGAGACAGGAGTTATGCACATAGAGGCAAGAGTCCTAGCACATATCTACCCTTCCCGTATGGAGAGGTAACTCAGTCCCTATCACAGACACACATACTTTGAGTCTGGGGATCCAGGCAAGGGGATGGGGCGGAGCCAAGCGGATACACATATATAAGTACAGTATTGACACAGGGTTCCCCACAATAAGATAGTACAAACATATTAATGTTTCTCTGCACCCAAAATCCTTTCTGGGGATCCACCCCCTTTCATGGGGTTTGAGGAAGTGACTGGCTCTAGAACCTTTGTCAGTTTGGCTGGAGAGTGCTATGCTAGTTCCAGCATCTCCCTGTGGATACTTCTGGTCACCATCTGATTCCCTGAGATCCATGAGTGGTCAAGTCCTGTAGCCTATTCCCCAGGCCACCAACAGAATAACTCAGGAGAAAACTTCATGAGAACCTCTGGGTCTTACAACTCCTTTTACTTCTCCTGTGGGATAATCCACAGGGTTGGAAGTTGGTGACTGAGCAGGCTGTACATAAACAAAACCTGAAATGTATAATCACCCAGCTTTTCAAAACAGTGCATATTTCTATGGGCACACAATTCACACTGCAATTGTAATAGAACGGACAAACTTACATACATAACTATATGACTATATATATAGTGATGTTTCAAAATCAAGGGGGGGAATGCCAATTTCTAGTCAAAATTTCTGCGCAAAGAGGAGCGCAATGTCCTGTTCTATGTAGCAAGACCAAGTCATCCTAGAAGCACTACTGCAGTTTGTCTTCAGCAGGTGCTTCCTTCAAACTTTTGTTCTGCTGTATCTCTTATCTTTATTTTCTCCAGAGATGTTCAGCCAGTTCTGTGTAGTGAAATTTTAGCTTAGCTCTGCATAAAGTAACTTCATCCATTTTTGCTTCCAAAAGATCTATTTGAGCACCAGCAAGGCCTGTCATTTGATCTTCATAACTGGACCCAGATCCAGAAAAAACAATACTCATATAATAAGCAGCTTTTCCTGGCGTGGATAGTCCTAATATTCAATTATTAGTTGCAGGGACTCATTCCATTTAAAATGCCATGAAGGGTCCACTACTGAAATTGACTTAGATGCATAATTCCTACTGAAATCAGTGGATTAATTGCAGTGTAGTGGGTTTCGTAGAGTTGGGATGACTGGTTACTACAAAGTGTGGGCTCCAGCCCATGTCTCATTGAAATTGGCTTTATAGTAGATAGTTTTGTTTTTTGTTTTTAATTATTGGAAGTAACTTTGTTGTCAATGCATCCAGCAATGTGGTGGCAATCATTACATCTATCTAGCAGATTTCGTTAGAAGGATTCCCCAAATGCTTTGCAAACTGAATACAAATTAAAGGGATGAAATAACACCTATGCCCAATGTTCCTGGACCCAACTATCCAATACCAGCAAAACTTCTAAAAATATCTTCCTTCCATTGTATTAAGGTTATGTAGCCAGCTCAGTTAATAATTGCTACTACTTTCCTTTTTATTTGTTGCAAAAACTAGTATTTCACAAATTAGAGCTTGCTTGCCTGTCTGCCTAAAACACAGTACAAAACTCGATATATATATCTATATATATCTATATATAGATATATAGATAGATATATATATTTTTGGCATGCTCAGAATCCCAAAGGTGCTACCTTGCCCTTCTGTAAAGCCCTCACATCCCAGTAAGTCTTTTGCATTGTCCACACAGTCACTTGCTAGGGATGGAATTTCAGCTACTAGGGCTTCCTCAAGCCTCAGTTTACTTTATCTGAACATGTGTTTTCTCAGCCAAATATGCTTACAAATAACAAAAGTTGTTTCTCTTTCTTCTTGACTTTTTATGATGACAAGTAGTATGATAAATTGTTAAAGTGGAGGAGCTGTGTGTCATACCTGGGTCTGACTCTTCTGGGGGAATCTCACTCTCTGTGCCTGACTCAGTTTACTCATCTGCAAAATGGGTGTTGTGAGGATGAATTATTTAATATTTTAGATACTTTGGCAGGTGCTATAGAAGTTCAAAGCACAATGTTACTCACTGTGGAGTCACTGAAGCTAGTAATCAATTATCTGTTTTGCTGTTTGCTGTGTGCTATGGAGTCTCAAAATCTTAAGCAAAATCAGAAACCTCACCAAGTTCAGAAAGACCAAATAAGATGTGGAAGGAGGGGAGAACAAAGTTCTTTTTGGTATTTTTCTCTCCTTTCTTTCTTTGTTTTGAAATCTCTTCCCCAGTCTATAGCGGTACCCTAAGCTTCCTTACATGGGTTAGATTCAGATATCTATCTCTAGTAGGGTGACCAGCAAGTTTGAAAAACTGGGACAGGAGCTGAGGGGTAATAGGTGCCTATATAAAACAATCCCAAATATTGGGACTGTCCCTATAAAATCGGGACACCTGGTCCCAGTATGCGAACTCCTGTGATGATCCTTGTTCAAGAGTCTTAGAAGGGTTTGTTTCACCATGACCACGTGTATTTTTCCTTATTGGTTTATAGTCAGATGATGTGGATAGAACAAGTCACATGTTGTTCTTTGTAAATAAGGAGTAAGACCTAGAGATGCTTTTGTCCTGTAAAATGTATGCATGTTTAATTATTCAGACATAGTAATCCAATTAGATATATTTAATCTTTTATTTTTAATATGGATTTTTTATTTTATAACTTTGAAGCTGGTTATATAGGACTTCTCCCTCCCCCCCCCCCCGCCCCCGCTTAATCTTATGACCAGCCCTTGCCTACAATTACAAATAAGGGTTGCTTTTGCACACTTATTAGTATTAGTATTTATGTATTATATATACTATTCAAGAAATGTGAATGATCTGCACATAATTCATTGCAGTGAAAATGACTGAGCACTCTGTAAGAACCTGCATTCTGTCTGTGCTATTCTGCTCTTAGCCCAAGAGAGCTGATGATAGCCCTGCACATAGTACAAAACTTACTGCACCACATTTTTAAACCCTGACGTCAAACTTGTGTCTGCAAAACAGGTGTACTTGTGCCAAAAGGGCCAGAAGTAGTTCCACTCATTTTATTTGGCTTTGGATCACACCCAGAAAGCTGACCTGATCCAACATCTGTCAACATCAGTGGAAATGCTCCCATTTACTTCAGGGGGAGTTGGCTCAGACCTAGTACAGGTTTGCTAATGCAAATCAGATAATTGAAGGGAGCATGTAAATGCATACTCTGTATATGTAGTTACCAACTTACAAGTGAGTGGATTTAACATAGGTACACACGTTATGAAAATTTAGCAAATTATGTTTGCAGGCACCCTTGATTCCAAAGCCTTTAAGTATAAACACTGGAATAAGAAGAGCTCGGTAGATCCAAATACCCTGCTTATTATCATTAATAGACATTCATAGAAGACTTTTTGGGGTGCTTAAAAGAATATTACCAAAAACTTTTAAAATGGTGTGTAACATTTTTCTTTCCTTGGGACAGATCTTTGAAGACCCACAACTTCATGACTTCCGTGGGAGCTTAGGGGGCTCAGCTCCTTCCTGGAGGTGCTGAGCCCAGGAAGGATCAGGCCTATTTTTCATAATACTCTCATAAAAAGATTAAAACTATTTTTTCCTATCAGCTTGTCTCTTTCTATTTGGCAAACATCCATTTTGTTCACCATATTTTAAGCTGAATTGTAATTAAGTTCATAGTTTTTAATAGCATCTTCATGCTACTGTGTATAGTTCCTTATGTCAAAATTGCTTTGTCTGTGCATTAGTATTATCAGTGAGGCCTGATCTCTGGGAATTGTGTTTTATTAGGCATCAAAAAAGCAGAGATAAAAGATCTCAATGTATTTTTGTTTTGGTGGGTTCTACAAAAATCATTCTTGGTGATGGGATTGCAGGTTTTTTCTCTTTTAAAACAGATATAGAGGGTGTATTCTCTGCTGTGACCAGTATTTGATAGGTGGAGTTGTAGAAATCACTTGCAGCTCTATGTTAGTTTGATGCCAGCCGGTTATAACTACAAGGGGCCATAATACCTGCTGAGTATTGCCAAAGTGCTGTGATACACTGGTTGTGCTCCCATTTCTTTGGCCACAGCCTCTATGCCATAAGTCGAGAGAGGACAAAAAGTTTGCAATGGTGGCTCATTCACTGAGTAAACTACAGTATAAACCTTTATTGTAAATGTCAGCTTTTCAAAAGTTTATTTGCTTGTTTGTTTGTAAATATTCATTATTATTCTGACCTCAAAATCTGAAACTAGAGATGTCTCCGTAAATGAATGGCCATGCATCCTGCAGGAAAACTCAAAGAAAGAAATATTGTATGGAGAGTGGTCGCAGCATCATGATATTTGATCCTACAAAGGATGTAGCTTGAAACTGTTAAATTTATTTTACAGACATCACCAAGCTAGATTTAATCAGCTGGACTTTATCATGAAGCTAAACTTTGCCAGTGTAGCAAAGTATTGCTTCAGCCACTCATCCATCCAAGCCTACCTCGCACTACCTTATTGTGACCAAGTCAAAATCTTTGAAAAATAAATTGGTTTAAAATGTAGGTATCTTTTGGGGGGTGAGCGGGGGTGGAAGAAGCAGGGAATGTGATAAATATTGGTGTCCTGTCCCTATTATGATGAAAAGAGCAGTTACCACGCACAGGCATTACATACATGTGGCAATAGCCATGCCAACATCATCAGCAACTGATACACATCTTTCTAACTGGAGCTATAAAAAGTACTGAGAGATTAGCTCAAGGCATCACTGCACATTTGAGGTAGTTATTGTAGGAAAACCCAAAGGGGCAATTATTTATCTTTGTTTCCCGGCCTTTTTTTCCCCCTTCTGAATTGTATTAGCTTGGTTTTACTTTTGTTTTAAACTGAAAAAAGCATTTTCCATGAGGCATGTTTTCTGTTCTGTCTGCTGTCACACTCCCATGTTTGAAAGTGTGTTATCCATTTAGTAGTTCCTACTGTAATGACTGCTGCCATCATCGACAGGATCAAGGGGCCAAACAACCCTAAATTGCATTCTGTTCTTTTTTGTGTTGTTAGATGTATGCATATGTCTAATTATTCAGTTATAAATGCACTGAGATCCTCCCAAGAAAGATGCTGTGTTTAGTGCAAATATTATTTATTTAACTGCTATAACTATCTGGTATTAAGGCTAGCTCTGAGATCCTGAGTGTTTTATCTATCTAATCTATGTATTGTGTAAATGCTTTAACTGCTAAATACTAAAGAGAGGTGTGGGTTTAGTGCTTAGTGCCTAGATTCTCTTCTTTCTCTCTGTCCCACTTTTTAAAGGGTAATAAGAATGTAATAGAGAGCACAGAGCCAGAGTGGACTGGTATACCGCTGCGGGCAGAACTCAGCAATATTTAGGCACAATGTGGCTCCTTGTACCAGACAAAAATGTAGCCTAGCGCCATTGAAATCATGGAGTTTGACTTAAATAAAATTGTGCCTGCTTATACTATGTCTGACTTTAGTCTGAGGCAAGTTGGAGATAGCCCAAGATTGGGAAGTAGGGAGATGACAAAGATGGCTTTACACCACCTTTGTGACTCCCAGATCTTGCAGTTAGCCCTAGGGAATTTAGGGCACCCTTAGAACCGGTCTCAACTTCTCCTAGGTACCTGTGGCTCCCAGGAGCTGTCCCAACAGCCATGGGTAGCTGGAGCATCAGTGCTCTGACCACACACCCTCTTTCCCAGCTATACTCCCTAACTATGGGACTAGGAGAAGGTGTCATAGAGGCACTAAGCCAGCTCTAAGCCTCCTGGGGAAATACCCAGATAACCATTTAATGCAGTCAAAACACGGGAGAAACTGGGGTCTAAGAGTCGGATGATGATCTCTGTTACACAGAGTAAATCTAGAGATGATCTCTGTTACACAGAGTAAATCTAGAGAAAGTCCACCGAAGTCAGTAGTAATTGTAATCAGTAGTCTCCGATCTCAGTCTTAGATCAAAATTTAGTAAGAGTGCTGAACTCTGCTCTGACTCATAATTCAATACTACTGAAGTTAGTGGAATGACAGTGTAAACCAGAGCAACATTTAGCAAAGAGCGGTAATCTTAATTCTGCATTTCTTTCGAGTGTTCTGTTTACCATTAAAAAAAATGCTTTGGAGTATATTGAATTTATTTTAAGGCACCAAATGCAGCAATTTGTCTTTTTAACTATGATGGTTACTTTAATAAATATTGTAATCTTCTTTGTTGTGGTACTACATTTCACACCCCATGTCCCTGTCATAGTGATACTGCTAGGAATAATATTTATTACGTTTTAGATGATGACAGTCTTATTCAGCAGTCATCAGCGCATATCCTACAAGTTCAAACATCCTGATTGCCTTAGGGACTTTTTTTTACCTTCACCCTGACAACTGTGTGCTGTGTTTTTAATAATGCTTATTCTTAAGATATCCCGAGCTCTTTAAATGGAATATCTCTGTACTATACGTTTTCATTTATTTTATCTTTTCTCTGTAGCAGAGTATTGGTCAGACCAATGAAGGAAGGAGATTTGACCTGAATGTGATGTTGGTTCAGAAAAGAGACATCACGGGACAGGGTGTGATGGCACTCGTTGGAAATGATAGTGAGCAAAGACAAAATGTTCATCACAGGTCTGGTTTAAGTCAGATCATGTAGTTCTAGTTGCCATACCAGATCAGACCGGTTCTCTACCTTCTCTAATATCATCTACACATCCGTCTTTCTTTTCTTATTCATAGTATCTGACAATAACTATCTGTCTTCCTTGCCAGCTTGTAGGAGAAATATTTTGATTCACATTTGGCTCACATTAGTGAGAGAAAGTCAAGTCAGAGATGAGTTTTGCTTATGGTTATGAATGCTTTGAGAGCTGTTGGTTTTGTTATTTCCTGGTATGCAGAAACAAGCCCCAAAGTTTAGGTTCAGCTCCTCTGAAAGCTCTGTCTCCTGCACTCATCAGCTTCCTTCTAATGAAGAGGTTCTTAAACTGTGGTCCATGGACCACTGCTTCATTCAGGTGGTCTGCGGATAGTTCCCTCCAGGGTGCATGCCTGGGCGGCCACACACGAGAGAATGAAGGGCCACCCACCTAATTAGTGGAGCCTGCAGGCCTGGTTCCACTAATTAGGTGCCTGGACCCTGGAAAAGACACACATGTAAGGTGAGGTAGTGGCCTTGGGGGGAGCAGGGGATAGGTGAGAGGGGGAAGTGAGATGAGAAGAGGGGGTGGCGGGAATTTGGGACATGCAGGGCTGAAGCGACCAGAGAAAGAGGCGATTTTCCCCAGTCCCAGGGCTGCGGCTGCCAGGGAAAGATGGCCACTCCTTCCCAGCTCCAGCACAGAGGTTGCTGTGGTGGGGGAGAGAGAAACAGACCCCCTTCCATTCCAGTCCCAGCTCGGGGGCTGCCGCGGTGGGGGAAAGAGGGAGATACTGTCATCCTTGCCAGGCACAGCGTGGGGGCTGCCATGGTGGGGGAGAGAGGGCACATCCATCACATTAGAAAGGTAAGACTACTGATATTAACATATGAGTTGTGTGCTTTTATTTGTAGAACAAAAAAGTTGTTTATTATTAAGGTTTTTTTTATATCACACTGAATGCATCCAATGAAGTGAGCGCTTTACAATTGTTAGCTAATGGTACAAACAATATTTGGAAAGATCATTAAGTGGTTCACTGAGACCCTCCACAATTTTCAAGTGGTCAGCGAAAAGAAAGTTTGAGAACCACTGGTCTAGTGGTCAATAGTTTCATTGTTCCAGTGAAATGTACCTAACTTGAGAAGTCATAGTCAAGTAAGGAGAGGTAGTCTCACAGGCCGAAATATCCTATCACATAGAGGGCTTTGATTATCAGAACAGAGATGGAGGTGGATAGTCATGGCAGAAAAATCTGCTGTATTTTGAACCTCATGGTGCTTTTTCAGGGCATGTTGCTTAATTTAAAAATATAAGCTGCAATAATGAAGCCTAGAGGTCACTAATACATGGATAACTATATGGTATGATTACTATGTAGATGGCTTGGTGCAATCTTCAGGCAAATCACAGATGGGAATGAACACATCCCTAGCTATTTAGGTATCTAGTAGCATGAAGGAATCCAAAAGGATCCCAAGGCTGTGGATGAGCTGTCAGTAAATGAATTAAAAATTCATTTTCCCAAGAGTTTTTCAACATGTAGGCTTAAAGGAACAGTCAATTTAAAAATAATGCTATTGTCTGAAAATGTTTTACCTACTATTATTACAAGTAACACCTAAAGCTATTATAATGATAAGTGATTAGAGAAAAATATTTTTCTCTCTTTTCTAGTTTATTTTCCTTGACAGAATTTTGTTTGTAATCTAGTTTCACTTTTCTCCTCCGGATTTTTGTTAGCTGTTTTCCTTTCTCATTTTGATTGCATGGGGCTTTCACACAAAGCAATATGGCAGAGAAAGACATTTTTTTTAAAATGTGATCACAATACCTCAAAAGGTATCAGGGAGACTCGGGGTCAGGTGAAACTTCTTTTAAATTATTTTTTGACATTTGACTAGCTTTCAAAGTTGACAGTTTTCCTCCAAAATTTGCTATCAGTGAGCATTTGTTCTAATAAAACCTAATCACATAAATGTTCAAGAATCATAGAAGATCAGGGTTGGAACAGACCTCAGGAGGTCATCTAGTCCAACCCCCTGCTCAAAGCAGGACTAACCCAAACTAAATCATCCCATGAAAGGTGGACACCAAAGATCTGAAAGTGAGGTGCACAACACCCTCTCTTTTGCTTATGCCCGGGCCCTGTCACAGGGTCATTGTTGTTTGTTATATGGTGAAAAATAGGGAGATCAACCAGTTATATGTAGAAGCACTCTGGGGATATCCACATCAAGTAAAGTCCCATTCAGTGCTGCTGGGAATTTCTATCAGAATGTTTTGACTCATTGCCTTGAGCCTTCATCAGCTGATGGAACTAATTTTTTGTTCATCATCTGATTAAGATTCAAGATAATGAGTCAAAACATGCCAGTAGTAATTCCCAACAGCACCAAAGACAGGATGTTAACTTCTACACATACACAGGCATGCATATAGCCAGACACCAAATGAAACTCAGCCTTCCAGCATATGGATGAGTTCATTTCATTAATGGAAAAGGTGACAATTTCGCATATACCTAGAAAAAGAAGGGGGGAGGGAACCCACAGCTCCAGACCAAACAACTGAAATGATGCCAACAATTCTATCACAGAAAGAGAGGTGCCATAGAATTAATGGAATGAAAGAACACTACCAAAGGAAAAAAGGAATTACTGTGTATAAATCTACATGAAATCTGGGAAAATGCAGATTCCAAATACTTTGTGCATTATCCTGAATAAACAAATGTGCTCCAGAATGTTTTTGATGGCACTGTTACTTGGCACACTGTACTAAGTTTAAAGTTTCAGAAATTTTCCATAACTTCTTTGCTTTCTGCTGGCCTTTTACTTGACTACAAAACACTGAATTTTACAAAGAGTTTTTTGATTAATTATAACCCCCTTACTGTCTATAATTAAAAATCCCAATATATTTTTGGAGAAACATTTGAAATATTTCTATTATGTATTGTTGTACTATCTGAACTTTTATGGCTTGAAAGGTTTGGGCTTTTGGGGATGGATGGGGTGGAACCAGAAGGATTTGTATTAGTGAGAACCACAGTAACCATCAATCTGACCAACAGCTCAGTGCCAGTAAAAGGGTAAAAAAGCTACTTAAAGGATGTGTGAGCTGAATAATTAATACACTGTTCCCAGAACCAGTAAAATTCACAAGTTCCTAAATGTAATAGTCTATTATTCCAAAATCTGAAAAATAGTAATCCCATGATATAATCCAACTTCTTTTTAACCTATCCATAGAAATGTCAGTATTATGTTAGCAACTGATTCATAATATCTATAATACAAAGTCCTGTATATTTATATTTTGTATAGTAACTGATAAATTATGGTACAGCATAAACTGAATGTTAACTATTTATACTGCATATCATGGCTGGGATCCCAATATCTTCAAACCACAAGGACTGGAAGTATGTAGCAATTTTAAATGCAAGCCTCTGTTACCAGAAGAGAGGCTGAATTCTTACATATATGATTAAGGATCATTTCTCCCTGTAGTATGCAGCTGATCTTCATGTTTCTAAAATAATCTTCTTGCTGGAACTCTTTGTTACAATTGCATATAAGGCTTTGGAAGAAAGCAAAGTGCTACAGAGATAAAAACATCTTTTTTTGTCTTTTCCCCTCCACAGTTATGTCTATACTGTAACAATTCCTAACCTGTCAGTTGCTGCAGGCACTATCAGTAGGCATAATAGAAAGCAGGAGCTACTGCTATTGTGCAATTTACAATGCGCAATTGAAGCGAAGCAATTGTCCTACAATCTATAAAAGACTTACTCATAAATGTCTTCAGAGAGGGTCTTAATTGCTGGATGATTTACTGCATGTAGAATATCTTCCCTTTTGTGTTTAGAAGTATTTTGTTGAAGGAGAAACCTTTTTAGCCACATTTTATGGGCCAGTCTTTGCATTGGTAGCACGCATTTATTATCTGTGTAATTGGTGGCACAGTTCTTCTATCATAAACATTGTTATTAGTTAATTAAACTTGAAATGCAGCTTTGTTCCACAACATGTTTTGTCAGATTGTTTACTTTATTTATTTATCATCATAAAATTTTATTTTATGACTGGCAGCTTCTCAGCCCTCCAATAATAATATAAATCAAAACATAAGATTTTAGTCTTCATGCAATTTCCTTTTGGTCTGAAAATATGAAACCAGATGTTTTTGGCATGCTAAAGATTCTTTTCATCTTTTTTTAGATTATTTCAATGCAGTCAAAGTAAATGCATTTTTAAAACTTATGAAAGTTAAATTTCCTTTGTTCACTAGGGTGTAGTCTGGTTTGCATTGATGCAGCAGCCGAGAGAGACCTTTTAGATAAAATACTGAATGCCACTGAAGAATTACACGTGTGCCTCAGCAACAGGAATTGTATTAATAGCAGATCAGTAGATTTATATTATAATTTAAAACATTATGAACTTTTTATGGAAGAGCTTAGTAAGCAGTTTAGAAGACTGGACTGCAGGACAGCTATGTGACCTACAGCATGTGTACAGTAAGTGACTAACATGCAATATCTGTTCACATATTTAGCAGCCTGTTTCAACTCAGAAACAGATTTTATTTAATGGTGGCCTAAAGAATTGTCATCAGTATTTCCTTTAACAGTGAATTCCATTTCAGTAGACATGAGATCTAGGCCTGAGGCTACCACGGAAGGACCTAAACATTCCCAGGCGGGCCTCTCTTCAATAACAGTAGCAGCCTTGAAGGGATTTACTGATACTGTAAAGAATATGAAGTAATAAACAGGAACTGGAGCAAAGTGGGACAATTGATATGCTCATTTACATGCCAGTACTCAGAATACTCTTCCAGCTCCCAGTCATTTCAAAGGAGTTTTTTGCTTTTTCAGCTAGAATGGTGGAAGGTTTCCTCCACATTTACCTTCCATGTCTAAACTGAATGAAAGAAAGAGATGTACATTTGTTTTTAGTTAGATTTGACCTACTTCAGAATCAGGGTGTTAGACAACCAATGAGCTTTATAATGAGACTAAACATTTTCACCCACACAGCAGATGCATATTTGCCACGGCTTTGCCATTTTTGTGGCATTTGTTAAATCTCTGTGGCCTATTTATTCAGGGAAATTAAGTTGAATAGGGGACATGAGAAAAAACATGCAACATCGAGTGAGAATAAATGCAGTCATTCCGCCTGATCACATTATTTTTCTGTTGAATTTTGAACTTTTTTATTAAAGTATTTGAACATAAACATTTTCATTATTTGGCTGGCTTAGTGAAGCTTAGTGAATAATGTAAATTTTTTTTTAAAATATACATGCAAAAACTCACTACCAAGGACTGTAGTGTTTTCAATATGTTTAACTATATCCTAATATTTTAATACTTTGATATTTTTCCTATATGTATTTTTGTCCAGGGAAGAAGGGAACGAGCAACTGGGCAGTATGTCTATGGAGGAGAGAATAAAGTTGCTGACTAGCCTGTTCAGGGCAGAAGGGAACCAGGAAGTATGTGGAGGAGAAAATGGGGGGCCAAACAGGGAATCCATGAGGGCCACTGAGCACTGACGTCAGTGGGAGCTGAGCTTGTTCAGCAACACACAGACCTATGTGCCCAGGTGACGGGACCAGGTGGAAGAGAATTACGTACAGCTGGGGAGAGGGGAAAGAAAGGCAAATGTAAACAGAATGAATAAGATTTTCCTAAGTGTTTTTAATGCAGATTATGTCTTTAGAAGAGAGTGTGTCTTGTGACTACCTCTGTTTTTTATTTGCTATTGTATGACTCTGCCACCCTCCTACTCACAATTAAATAATGATGCTGTGGCAAGTATAATAATTCTGTACCTGGAAAAGCAATAATATGACACGCTTTGTGTATTTTTAAGTAAAACTACTGTATTAAAGAAAACTTTGAAAGGAGAAGTACTGCAGAAGCAGTATGTGTGTACTGCTTTTTACAGACCTTCAGGCTTTTCTTTTCAACTCAGTTCCTGAACATTTGTAAAAATAGCTGGAAACAAGGAACATAAGCTTAGTATGAAGCACCAGCAAGTGTTCCAGGGACCTAGTTTGGGAATGGTTAATTTGCCACCTTCAAAACTGCTTGAAATACTTACTTTTCCAATATGTGTTTTCATTCAAGAAATTGCTGTAAGTACCACAAGGGTGATGTGGGATTGCAAATGAAGAGGAGACAGTCTCCTGGGCCACGAGGCTCATGGCCTTGCCTCCTCTTTGGCCCTCCCCATATCTGGGAAGCCTTATGAACTCTCCAGGGGTGTGCTCAGGGAACAGACCCTGATCTCAGAGGTTGCAGTTGTGACAGGTCCTTGCTCCGGCCACACAAACGGGATGATTGTTGTATATCCCCCCTTCTGCCAGGCACTTGCATAATGGCCTTTCTCAGTCTGGGTCGTACTAGTCCAAAACGCTAATCTAATGGGGTGAGGGGGAGGAGTCTCTGGCCTGACCTTGCTACACACTCCTCACCAAGTAGGCTGGTTGACTTGGGGGAGCAACTCCTCCTGCATGTCATGCTACTTGGGAAAAGAATTGTGCCTCCTTGAACTCCCCATAGGACAGTGCAGCTCTCTACTGCCCTTAGCTCAGGCCAGTGATTGAAGCAGTAATTTGGTTGAGCAGCTTACTATAGAGAGCTACTATAGTGTTTTGTGCCATTACTATAAAGTAATTCCTATAAGGGTAAATATTATGTAGGTCAAAGCCATTGAATGGCAGCGCAACCCCGAGTAAGAGTTTGCTCTGATTATGAAATGTTCCATTCAAGTGCTTGCTAAGTACACATTGCTGAAATTTGACATTAACCACTTTCATTCATCATAATAAACACACAGATTTTCCACTAAAAAAATTTGAATCTGATTTTTTATATGAAATGACTGTGTTTATCGCACATTCTGAACACATCGTGAAGATATCAGAATAGGTTCTTAACGTTTTGATATTGTCCAGAACATATACATTTCCTTTCCTGATCGCTTTTTTCCCCAGAAAAAGTCAAATAAGACATAACAAATACATCCTGCCACAGGCATGGCATGGTGGTGGGTCAGATACCTGTGTTATATAAATCTTTATGTTACGAGTTTGACATTTTAACGTAGTGCTTCATTCAGTTTGATGACTCTGGCAGCAGCCAATTATGACATTAAACAATTCACAGAACTTAACCTAAGACCTAAAATTATTTAATTTTTTTTAAATTACTGATTTGTGCCTCTCCCAATACATACAGACCAAGGCAGAGTTTAAAAACCTCACCCTTCTTAATTGCCCCCTTTTAGTTGTTAGCACTGTCTGTCTTTTATGTCCCAAATGTATCTAGTTATTAAAAGATAGCAAAGAGAAAGTAAGCCAGACTTACATAACTTATACAATTGGAGCATAAAATATGAAAGGTTATTGCTATTACATGGAAGCCAAGTATCGAAGATGACTGTTTAAAATTGTGTTCCATGGTCTGATGGGTGTTTGGCCTGTTATTCCTAATTGCAAGGGTGTGACAACTATTGTTCTTCTCAATATGACAGCTGTGGAACTTTGCTAGATAAAAAATGAAGTTGGATATTCCATCTCCAGTAATAACAAACATTTTTTTTGTCCAAAAAGCCTATGTCTGATTTTTTTTAATAGATCCATATTGGTTCATAAAAGTATGTGTATCTCCCTCAACCTTTGCTGAAATGTATCTTGATGCCACAGAAGTTCTAGCAGTCTCTGCTGAGTGGGCTGTTGTCTTGAAATGTCATGAGTTCTATGGCTCTGCTAGAGTGGGTCAAAGAGTTCTATAGCACCTCTGACCTGGAGAAACTCTAGAAGGTGAGGCATTTGTTTTTCCATGAAATACTACTAAAAGAAAAGGACCTATCAGGGACCGAGAGGGGGAACTGGGATTTAAAAGATCTATTTGAAGTTGAGAGCTAGCGACAAAGATGTGAGGAGAAAAATTATTGGAGATCAGTGGCATAGAAGGAATGGAAGAGGAGGAAAATAGAAAAATCTAGTTGGCATGGAGGTAGGACCAGAGATGAAGGGAGAAGAGGCACATCAGATGCTTGGAATAAGTTTGAATAAACTTCAGATAAAATCTAAACTACTGCATACTTTACCGGACCTATCCTCTGAACTTTAGGATCATCCTGAACTATTAACAAGCTGTTCATCCGGTAGTGCTAAAGCAGATGAGCTTCTTATAATCAGGTTTTTTTTAACTCCCTGGGATGCCAGAACATAATTAATAAAATATTGTAACGTGTAACTTTTGTAATCAAATAAACTATGGAGAAGGAAAGCAGTTTAAAAAATATTGAATGAATCTTCATTTTTTTCTAAAAAAAAAAAAAAAGGTACTAACTTTACAGTAAATTGTACTTGTTTTCACATCTGTTTTATTAGTATTTGGGATGTTGTCTAAGTATTTGCCGCATTCAGATTGAGGAGTCTTGGGCAAAAAACGCTTCTTTTAGTTTAAAATAATGCAAAACGTTAAGTACATAGGAGGCATATATAAGAGAGAGAAATTTCCCCTTGTTAAATGTTTATCACTTGAGCCCTGAACATCTGCAATTAGCAGAGAACAGTGATATCAGTGGATGATTCCTAAGGTTAGCCGCCTCAATATTTGCATAGATCTAATCGAAGTCCTTTTCTTGAGGAGAGGAACACATCCAAACTCAACAAAATTGTCATTGACAAATGGCCATAGTGGTATAAGGATAAAAGAAGGACAAGTACTCAGCAGAAAACATTCTTCCTAAAATGCCACTACATATTTTTCCAAATCTGACCTATTTAGTGTTTTTTACCTCTCCACGATTTCAGTCTTGGATTCTTTACCAACCTCTGGATTTTCAGATCTTTTTCACTATTTAGACACCCAGCAGCTGCACTTTAAGTGCATTTTTTTCTCGAAGGGTGAGGAAGACTCTGTCCATATGAAGACAGAGCATAATGATTGGGTGCTTTCCAGGTGGCATTCCACTCTGTGTTAAATGGCTCAATTAGTGAAGTGTCTTTCTATGTCAGTTGCATTGGTTTTGCCAACTGTGTACTTTATTGTTGGAAGGGACAATTTCAACCTGGCCTAGTATCATTTCCCCCCCCTCACCCCCACCCCATATGTTTGTTCCAAGATCTGGGCCATATGTATGTGAAGAAGACATTGGGATTCTCAGGCCCCTGGCTGTTAGGAAACAGAGTGCATTGTGAAAGTAAGACATTCATTCAGATGGTTGGTTAATGAGCAGTGTAGGTGAATTCCCAGGAGATCACCTGGGCACTGCGCCCTCTCTGCTAGAAAAGAGAGGCTAGATGGCAGCCATAGCTACAGGCTATAATGCAGAGAGAGAATACATGGGCAAGAGAGAGAGCAGTGCCAGTACCTTCAAAACTCAATGGTTGTCTTAAATAAGATCCAGGATTTGAAGCCTTTTTAATCAGAGACTCAATCCCAGTAGAAAACTAGGTGAAGAAACTTCAGCTTATGGAAATCAATTTATGTAATTACCCTACACTGAATTTGAGCAAAGCCTCTATGAACAATCTTGTACGAATGTTTATTCCACAGAAAATGAAAACTAGGCCACAGTTCTTTGATGTATTTATGTCATTCGTGGCTCAGCCCAGACATAAACAGACTAGGCCAAATGAGAAAGCTATGTTCTATATGGAGTATACAAGCACTTCATATCCTGTAACTCTTGAGTGCAAGCTTGTTGCAGCTTGCAAAGCTATTAAAAGAACACAATGAAATGTGTTCCTTTCTGTGTTGTAAGGTAAATTCATTTAGTCTGTTGTCTGTTTCTGTAATTCTCGGATTCATACAGGTTATTTAATAATGAAATATTTTGGCATTGATGCAACATAACTACATTTGACTTACCACAGCTTTCATTCATACTTTTTGAAAGCAAACTTATTAAAAAAACAGTTATTTGTTAGGGGTTTTTTTATGGAGGCATATAATATTTCAATGTATTTTGCCATATTATGACAGCTCCTGTTTAAATATACTCCTTACAGTGAAATTTTAAAAAAAACTATTTATTTCCATTACTGTTTGATTGTAGAGGGGGATGGACTAAGAACCATGCTAAACTATTAAACTTATAAAATATATTAATCTCTCTTCAGTAAGTATACTGAAGGGCAAAGTCATCAAAACATTTTTAAATAACAGAAAAGATCCCCTTTGATCATGACTGTTTATAGAATTTTCCAATTTACTTGGTCTATATAATATTTATCAAATGTAACCATGTATACGAAGATCTTGAGCTTGCAAACTTTCATGAAAGAGATTTCTCCTGTGAATAAAGTTACTTATGTGCATAACGGTTTGCCGGCTAATAAATTTTAAATTTCAAAATCAGTGATGTTTTAGTTAAAGTTGATAACAAAATTCCCATTTACTTCATTAACAGGCAGCCCAGAGAAACTCCTATCAATGAGATAAAATTCTGAAAGAATGCTTATTTAAGTGTCTTCTTTTAATTTCACTCTGTTTGCGTTCTTTTTATAGAAAGTTGTAGTATTTAGCAGTCTTTGTAAATGTGCAGTCTTTCTTGGAATGCATATTTTGTACAGTTTTAAATATTGATAAATTTGGGCTAAATCTGTAGAATTTTTGATGAAAACCATTTTTACTGGACAGTCTCATCTTAAATTATGATGTTCAAGGGAAAAAAATCCAGCTACTGTATTAGTGACAAAACAGTACACAGTTATACCAGTTTTCTTACTTTATTAGCAAGGAATATACTTTAATTAGAAGAAATATGTTAATTTCAATATCTTATCCTTCATATCTCTGCCCCCAAAAATCTTTGCACACACCTATTTCTTTTATGGACAGGATAAAGAATGATAATAGATGCCTATGAAAGTAACTAGTGAAATTCTGCATTAGGATAATCTGTCACCCATTTCCATTTTTTCTGAAGAAAGAAAGCATAATCAAAAGCCTAAATGACAAAGAGTTGACAGTAAGATTCTGTAGTAAATGATCCAGAGTCACTGGCCTGCGGAGATGCTGAAGAAGTCCCCAGCAGACCTGATTAATTCCAGTTTCTCCAGCTGCCAGGGGAGCAGAGGCTAAGCAGTTTCACAGAGAGGAGCCTATTACCACTACTAGGCTGAAATAGATCTAATCAACTCACAGCCGCTCAAAAGAAAACTTTACAGGTTTAGCTCACTAAGGTAGTGCTTTAAAATGATGACTACAAAGGATCATGGGAGTCTGAAAGCATTTAGTCTTTATTGCAGCTCAAGGAAATTTTCTGCTATGGTTAGGCCATGCTAATTTACTGAACATGACAATGCCTCCCAGATTGTATGATATCATTTCAATAATGGCCCCAGTTCTTATAGTTAAATATTTCTAATATTACTCATTTATTAAAAAACTTAAATTACTGATATTACTGGGGCTATTTACTTGCAATCTCTGGGCTGACCTTTCAATTGACATTTAATTTAAGCAACAATGCCCTGTGATTTAACTTATAGTGCACAAAACAATGCAAATTGCCATTTTGTTTTCTCAACATGGCTCCAGTATATGTTAAAACACTAAACCAAATAAGGACCCCAGCACCTTTCAATGTATTGTGTACATATTGTGTGTAGCTTCAGAAACTGAACTGTGAACCATGACTATTTGGATTGTGAATAATACTAGCAACAAAAATTCCAAGGACATGCTTTTGTTTTAAAATTATTTTGACTGACAACAATGACACATTCAAAACAAAAATCTCCCCACTGTATTTTCCACCGAATGCATCCGATGAAGTGAGCTGTAGTTCACGAAAGCTTATGCTCAAATAAATTTGTTAGTCTCTAAGGTGCCACAAGTTCTCCTTTTCTTTTTTGCGAATACAGACTAACACGGCTGCTACTCTGAAACATTCAAAACAAAAAGTCTTCAAAACTTTTTGTTGTTGTTGTTGTTAAATCTTCCACTTCCCTCCTATTTAGCAAAAATAAACACAAGGAGAATGTTAAAACAAGGGAAAGTATACATGTAATCTGTTAAATTAAAAAAAAAAGTTCCTTTGACTCTGTCTCTTTGTGTTTCAGTTGAAAAGTGTAGAGAGATAAAATCTGCTTTTGTTTAAAGAATCAGGATTTGGAAACTCTGAGTGTAGTAGTTATATGATATATTATTGTGAATACTTAGTGTGATACCAACAATTCATAGGAAACTTTGTTTTTAATATACTAGTTACTAATGTATGCATTGCTATTATTTCATCAGCTTCCCAAGTAATTAAGGTAGAAGCTGAACAATCTGCATTGCATAATGGCATTTGAAAAAGAGACATTCTGCGGGAGAGAAAAAACAAATGGACCAAAGGGGAATAGGTTAGTCAAGGGCTGAGTAATGGAATGGAACTGGAAATTGGAAGGGGGTTGAAACTTGTCACCCCTAGGTCAGTGGTTCAAATTCAGCCCAAGTGAGTAATCACAAAGTTATCAGGTGAAGGTTTTTAGTTTGTCAACAAAGTGGGCGATCTCAGTCCAGTTCCTAGTGGACAAGTGGACATCACAGTTAGCACTCTTCTTGTCTATTTTAGCAGCTACCAGGAACTGAATGGATATGTGAACTGAGCCCTCTGCACTTCTAAAAGTGATCCCTGTGGATGGGAGTTGGGCCACATCTGCTATGATTTCGGGAGAGGAGATGAGGTGATATCTTTTGTTGGGCCAGCTTTTGTTGGTGAGAGAAACAAGCTTTTTAGCCACAAAGAGTTCTTCTTCAGGTCTGCCTTTCGAACCATACAGAAGAGCTCTGTGTGGCTCAAAAGCTTGTCTCTCTGACCAACAGAAGGTGATCCAATAAAAGATATTACCTCACCCACCTTGTCTCTCTAATATTTTGGGACTGACACAGCTACAATTACAATGCAAGATCTCCAGGGGTCAGTGCGGTTGGGAGCCTTTCACTAAATTCACTTTAAAAATGTAAAACCCTTTGGAAGTCGAATGAAAGTGTTTTAAATCTGCAAGCATGTATTCCCTAACAGAAACATGCAGAATTAAGCAGTTGAACACAGCTCCTTGTTTAAGAGGTATGTACAAAACTATATTTAAAACAGACCTCAATCTACTAACATTTTTAATTCTTCTTATTTTTTTATTCAATATAATAGATACAGTACATAGAGCTTTATGGATAAATGAAAAATAAGGTCCTTATCGACAGCCTTACAATCTGAAATACACTTAACGTACAGAGAGAGAACAATAAACAAAGGAAGATTTATTCCACACAGAGTTTGCTAGTTGCTTGTTGTATATCTTTTCAAATTAATATATGAGGAAAGTAGGGTTGCCAACAGTCTAATCACACAAACACAAACATCCTTACCCTGCCCCTTCCTGAGGCCCCACTCCTGCTATGCCCCTTCTCCAAGGCCCCGCCCCACTCACTCCATCCCCCCTCTCTCCTTCGCTCACTCTCCCCCACTCTTACTCACTTTCACTGGGCTGGTCAGGGGGTTGGGTTGTGGGAGGGGGTGCAGGCTGTGGTGGGGCCGAGGGGTTTGGAGTGTGGGAGGAGGCTCTGGGCTGAGCCTGGGGCAGGGGGTTGGGGTGCAGGCTCTGGGAGAGAGTTTGGGTGAATGAGGAGGCTCAGGGCTGGGACAGGGGCTTGGGGTGCAGGAGGGGTGTGGGGTGTACGTTCTGGCTGGGAGGCGCTTGCCTCAGCAGCTCCCGGTCAGCAGTGCAGCAGGGCTAAGGCAGTCTCCCTGCCTGCCCTGCCCTCCCCCACCCCCTCCCGGAAGCAGCTGGCATGTCTGGGGGGCAGGGGCCTCTGAGCACTGCCCCCGCACCTTCCATTGGCCACAGTTCCCAGCCAATGGGAGCTTCAGAGTCCGTGCTGGGGGCATAGGTAGCATGCAGAGACCCCAGCTCCCCTCCCTGCAGGGGTGCAGGGATGTGCCCGACTCTTCTGGAGCCAGGTCAGGTAGGGAGCCTGTCTTAGCCCCTCTGTGCTACTGGACTTTTAGAGGCCTAAAATCTCCTGGTTTGGCTTCAGTAGCCTCCAGGAGATAGAGCCAGATTCTTATATGTTTTTTGCTTTGCTTATTTTTAAATTTGGTCAGCTTAACCTCATATTCAAAATAAACGGAATAATATTTCTTCCTATATTTTGTTTTCTTTTATTTCATAACCCTTGTCTATTATATTTTTGGTTCGTGTTTTATCCTTTTTCTGTTTTTTTTACCCTTTTTATTGTTTTAAAATGTCTGTTTATGCTCTTCTTTAAAAAATGTTCTAACTTCTGAATATTAACCCTGATGCTTTTCCTTTCCCACCACAAATATTAACTCTTCCCCTTTCTTTCATGCCGGCCTTCCTCTTAGCTCCTTTTGTAGTTTTCTTGACTTTCAATCCCTTATGATAACTGAAGATTCAGAATTCTGGTGATGTTGAATGGCCGCTTAAAAAGCCACCAATAACTTATATCATGGATATCATATTTCTCTTGGGCTGAGAAGCACAGATGCTGGTATGTTTGTCATGGGACTGGGGCCTGCTTTGACTACTCATATGGACGATTGGTGGGGCAGGCTGTTGGGGGCACAATGCTTCAAAGCTGTAGCAGGAGGAGGGTATCTCAGCTTTCTTCTCCTTTCCTGACTCATGCTGCTGCTGTCCTTTGGCTTGCCAAGTTTCCCATTGATTTCCAAGGGCTTTGAATCAGGCCACTAAAAGGACCATCATCAAAGTGTTGTCGCCCAGATGGATGAGGTGGTGGGGGAGAAGGCTGGAGTGTTGGCTGCCCCAGAATACCACCTATCGGTGGAAGCCAGTGAAGGAGGCTGGTATGTTCCATTCCTCTTCAATGCTCCTGTATTGAAGTATTTTGACTTCAAGAGGTGGAGAGGAAAAGGATTTAAAATTCTTGAATTTACTGCAGAGTGTTATCATGAGTGATAGAACCTCTTTGTTAGCTAGACTTTTTGTGTTCATTTTAACCATGTGTTATTGGGGGGCTTTGTTTATTATGGATTTTGCCATGCAGCTAATGTGTATCTAGTGTCTCTAATCAATGTCACTTAGATCACAATATGTCATTAAGCAATAGACCTGTCACTTCAGGGGTGGATAATGGACCACAATGGAAATTTTAATGCACAGCAAGGTCCATTACCTGAATGGTGAAGTCCAGGATGAAAGTGGACCATTGCTACTTAGCAAATGTTTTATATATACATTTAAAATACTTTTTTTCGGTTGTTTTTCAAAGTGCTGAAAGATGCATTTTCATTTACATTGGTTAGTATTTGGGGGGGAGGATTCTTGATAAGGTCATGATATCATCTATGAACATGCAAATGAGTTGTGATAAAATGTGAGGATTCTGACAGCCTTCTTATAGATATATTTATGAGGCAAGGGAGGAAAAATAAAAAAGTAGAGCAGTATAAGACAATGATTGAATTAAAACCAACCAAACGAAAGTCCACTGTAATGAAATTTGTTTGGCTGATTCAGTGGTTTTGTTTTCAGATGTAAATTAATGAATCTCATTCTCTTAATTTTTTTTAATGACTTTGTGGAGAAGTCTTATACTGTGTAATAAAAAATCTCTATCTATCTAGGCTCTTATATTAATAACCATCACTGTAACATCTGAGTACTATTATTTAATAGAAAATTATAGCTTATAGAATTCCACAGAATCTTTCCATAGAATGGTTAATATATTTATATAAAATATCCGTGTCTAATGATTTTATAGGTTTTTAGATTAATTCCCATAAAAACCTGTTAAATGTCTACAAAACCCTTTTGATTTCATTTACATTCAATTCTGCAGGACTTTTTCATAAGGAATAATTTATATATTGGTATGTTCTACTATTTATTATGAAATAAAACATTTTTCCCAAAACAATTGAATGCATATGTGTACAGTATGGGCGAAACGTATTAGATTCCTTAGATTAGATAATGCTATACCCACCTCCTTACCTTCCATGTGATCTTGACCAATCTCATTAACTCTATAAAGAGTTACGCCTGATCAGTGCTTGGGTGGGAGGCTGTAGAAAATGTTGTTTGTAATTTTATAGGTGATTCTCTTCCTTCTAAGGCCCCAGACCAATGCATCTGATGAAGTGAGCTGTAGCTCATGAAAGCTTATGCTCAAATAAATTTGTTAGTCTCTAAGGTGCCACAAGTCCTCCTTTTCTTTTTTCGTTGACAGCATGTGAGTGGACCGGGGTGCCCTCATGTAGCCTTAACTGGGGCTCCAGGTGGGCTCCTCAGCCTGCCTGTAAGTGGCAGGATCAAGGCCTAACTCTGTACTAGCAGTAAACCTCTGGCTGACTTTAACAGGCATTGTCCATGAGATGCTGTCTTTCAGATGGAATTCAAACTAGCATCATGCCAATTTTTGTAATTACAGATCATAAGCAATTTTCACAAGAGTATGGGTGCTAATTCATTTCTCCTGATCAAGATCCATCTCAGGTAATTGTATTCTGCCCACGTGCCTTCCCCAGAAGCTACAACTGTGTAACATGTTCTTCACTCTTATTACATTATTGTGTGCTGCTGGACATCATTAGCTATCATATAGCCCCACAATTGATCACATTGGTATCACCACCACAACTCATATCATTTATATCATTATATCATGTCTCTTCTTTTACCCTCAATTCTTAGGCCCGCCAACCGTTATAAACATTCTAAAAACTTGGGTAAGAAAACTAAGTGCATACACCTTAAATGAAATAGTTACCTCTTTCCCTCTCCCCCCATCCTAAATATGCTCTATCACCCTTAAAACATTGTTTTTAAGAACTGGTTGTTTGGGTCATTCTAAAGAGATTTGAGGGTATACTGTGGTAATAAGAGTGACTACAACAGTTCATGAACTGTGAAAGAGTAGCCTCAAATCCCCAAAAAAGTGCAGCAAGGAAAGGTAGAAAATAACGTATGACGTACAGTTATATACAGGGTACTAATGATTATAGTGTTTTGGATTTACTGTCTGCTCTTTGTTTATGTTTTTTCCTGTAACTTCGAATATTTGCCTGACTAGAGAGTGGCACACCGCTAAAAATACAGGGCAGCTGCCACACACCCCCACTTCCCTTTTAAAAGCTGAGAGTCAGAGACTTGGGTTGCTCTTCCAGAAATGGTATTCACTATTCAGCGGAATGCAGTGTCCCAGAGGGACTGCTTCGTTTCCTAGGGCCCATGATGACAAAGTGCTCTATACTGAATGTTGTCCTTACAACAGACAAAAGACTTTAAGGTATAGTTGTTGTTAAAGACTTAGGGTCAGTTACTGTGAATGAGCTTTTCATGGGAAAGGGAATCTGCAGCTATCAGGAGTGGGAAACAAACCGTCATTCCCCAAAGCTACAGAGAAGCAATGGAAGACTGCAATAGCCCTTGAATCTGCTACACCATGCCCTGCATAGGAAAGAAGTTGGCATGTGGATCTATCAAACCACGGTTTCACTGGCCATATTCCTGTCATCACAACCTCCATACATACTGGAGCAGGTGGAGTCCCACATAGGAAACAGTTCCATAGTGTGCAGAGGTCCAGTATCTGCTATGTGGTTTCTACATTGTGCTCACCGTATAGCGAAACCACAAGTGTTTGGCTGCCTTCATTACATGTTTTCATTACATATGAGGTAGAAAGGATATAATTGTCTCTTTAATAATTGCTTCAGAAAAAAATATGTCACCAGGTTGGGGCTTACTTTCAAGTGTATTGGGGGTGGGAGGTGTTAAATAACATTTTAAAACTAAAAAATTTTTTCCTAGATGCCTAAAAAGCCTCATTTCCACAACTAAGAAAGAAGGCTACACTGGTTAAATAAACAGGCTAGGGTTGAAAGAAAGTAAAGCTATTTTAATTTAAATATATATATATAATAAATGGGAAAAGGGGGAAGTTGATCACAATGATTATAAATTAGAAGCTAGGAATTGTAGAAAATTGAGAAGGGAAGCAAAATGACACAAGGCAAAATCTCTGGCCAACAGAGATAATGATAATAAGGAGTTTTTACAGTATATGAGGAACAAAAGGAAGCTTAACAATGGTATTGGTCCATTATTAGATGGAAATAGCAGAACTGTCAATAATAATACAGGAAAGCATAGAAGTATTTGCTAAATATTTCTTTTCTGTATTTGGGAAAAGGCCAAATGATGCATTCCTATCATGATGATTAAACACTTTCCATTCCAGTAGTAACTCAGGAGGATGTTAAGCAGCATTTACTAGGAATAGACATCTGTAAATCAACAGGCCCAGATAACTTTTACCTAGGAGTCGTAGAAGTGTTGGCGGAGGAGATTTCCGACCTCTTAATATTAAGTTTTAATAAACCTTGGAACTCTAGCAAAGTTCCAGAGGATTGGAAAAAAGATAATGTTCTTCCAAAATTTTAAAAGGGTTAATGGGATGACACTGCCTGTCAGGCTGATGTTGATCTCAGGCAAAATAATGGAATGGTGGCTGCAGGACTAATTAATAAAGAATTAAAGAAGAAGAATATATTTAATGTCAATCACATGAATTTATGAAGAAATTGATCTTGTCAAAAATTTGGTATCATTTTTTGATAAGATTACAAATTTGGTTAGTAAAGGTAACAGTGTTAATACAATATAATTAGACTTCTGTAAGGCACTTACTGTACAACATTTTGAGGAAGAAACTGGAATGATACAAAATTAACATAGCACACATTAAACGTATTAAAACTGGCTAACTGGTAAATCCAAAATGTAACTGTAAAAAGGGAAACCTCATTGAGTGGGTGTTTCTCTAGTGGGGTTCCACAGGGATCAGTTTTTGGCCTTACACTATTTAATATTTTTATCAGTGACCTAGAAGAAAACATGAAATAATTATTGATAAAGTATTCAGATGAGACAAAGGATGGGGGAGTTGTAATGTTTCTGGTGAGCCATCACCAGCAGCAGGGGGGGAAAGGAGGAAAACCTTTCATGGTGACAAGCAAGGTAGGCTATTTCCAGCAGTTAACAAGAACATCTGAGGAACAGTGGGGGGTGAGGGGGTGGGGAGAAATAACATGGGGAAATAGTTTTACTTTGTGTAATGACTCATCCATTCCCAGTCTCTATTCAAGCCTAAGTTAATTGTATCCAGTTTGCAAATTAATTCCAATTCAGCAGTCTCTCGTTGGAGTCTGTTTTTGAAGTTTTTTTGTTGAAGGATAGCCACCCTCAGGTCTGTAATCGAGTGACCGGAGAGATTGAAGTGTTCTCCGACTGGTTTTTGACTGTTATAATTCTTGAAGTCTGATTTGTGTCCATTTATTCTTTTACGTAGAGACTGTCCAGTTTGACCAATGTACATGGCAGAGGGGCATTGCTGGCACATGATGGCATATATCACATTGGTAGATGCGCAGGTGAACGAGCCTCTGATAGTGTGGCTGATGTGATTAGGCCCTCTGATGGCGTCCCCTGAATAGATATGTGGACAGAGTTGGCAATGGGCTTTGTTGCAAGGATAGGTTCCTGGGTTAGTGGTTCTGTTGTGTGGTGTGTGGTTGTTGGTGAGTATTTGCTTCAGGTTGGGGGGCTGTCTGTAAGCAAGGACTGGCCTGTCTCCCAAGATCTATGAGAGTGATGGGTCGTCCTTCAGGATAGGTTGTAGATCCTTGATGATGCGTTGGAGAGGTTTTAGCTGGGGGCTGAAGGTGATGGCTAGTGGCGTTCTGTTATTTTCTTTGTTGGGCCTGTCCTGTAGTAGGTGACTTCTGGGTACTCTTCTGGCTCTGTCAATCTGTTTCTACACTTCAGCAGGTGAGTATTGTAGTTGTAAGAATGCATGATAGAGATCTTGTAGGTGTTTGTCTCTGTCTGAGGGGTTGGAGCAAATGCGGTTATATCATAGAGCTTGGCTGTAGACAATGGATCGTGTGGTATGATCTGGATGAAAGCTAGAGGCATGTAGGTAGGAACAGCGGTCAGTAGGTTTCTGATATAGGGTGGTGTTTATGTGACCATCTCGTATTAGCACTGTAGTGTCCAGGAAGTGGATCTCTTGTGTGGAGAAACCTGCTTTGCTAGAAGTGAATACATTTAAAAATTTGTGTGGCTATTCACATAATTTTTGCAGTATTTGCCCATATTTGATAAAAGTCAATGAACAATAACCATCCTCTCGTCTACAGTTAGACACTTAAGTTGCTGTATAAGCATTCAGCAATAATCATGCCATTTATTGTAGGTATTAAGTGTCTATCACCTTGTTATCTAAGAACCTACCTGAATATTACACTTCATAATATTGAAGGAACATAGAAAAGTTGCAGCATAATGTACCTTTATTTACTGTATGGCAGCTTAATCACTGATTAAATACTAGTAACAATATGAAGATTGACATATAAGCCACAGGAGAAAGCAAAGTTAACTGCACAAAGGTGAAGTTGTTATAACTGGGATTTGTTTCTATCCAAAGAAATTGCATACATACTTGAAACCCAGTCCTGCAAACACCTGAGCATGGGAGCCACTTCACTCATTTGGGGAGACCCCTGGAACTGAACAGGGCTGAAAAGTGAACAGAATTGAAAAGTGTTTCATATTCTTCAGCTTTTTCAGGATTGCGTCGACGGATAGGAAATCAGCGATTGTCCTTTACAATACTACATCATCTATTAAAGTCAGTGATCTGAGTTGTAAAGGAAACACTATTTACCAGTAGTTCAAAGGTTTAGTTTTGATTGTCTCCTGGGCTCATTCTTCCATAATTCTAAACATCCATGGTTTGCACAGACCCCCCAAGCCCTGTCAAAATAATGCATACTTAAGCATTAGAATGATGTCTTTACACAGCTGTAAGTCATAAACAAAGAGAGTTGTTTTCTCCAAATCATCAGATATTTAAATCTAATAAATGGAGCTGATAGAGATCTAAAGGATTAAAATATGGAGTTATGATCCAATGCAGAAGAGAAAAGAGAGAGGCTTAATGCTATTAATATTGGATTTTTCTTTTTTTTACCCATGAATAGGTAACTGCAATAATTGTATTTTGGCCCCCACAGTCCCAGAACGTCTTTATGACACCTGCTGCCATTGCTGTTACAAAGAGCTTGTTATGGGCAAAAGGGAACAAGTAAACAAACAAACAAAAAATAGATGATGAGAAAAATAATGCAACAGAATTTAGTAATTCAGAAAATGAACCAATATTTTCTTTAACAAATAGTCTTCTTCTGCGATATACATTTAAGAATTAAACTTAAATTAGCTCCTTAAAGTGGTCATGAGACTTTAATTATTCAAAATGTACACAAATTTAATGAGTTTTTAAATATTAAAACTATTCTCTATTGTCACTACTATGAGCTCTTAATTTACAGAGCAATTAAGTCAGGACCCTCATTTATCAGTACATGTGCATTTGTTGAAAACGTAGTCAGTTTTTATTAATTGATGCTATAGAAATACTGAGTTAAAATTAATGTGTGTGCTTCAGAGGTCATGCTGGCGGTAGTGGGTAGCTATCAAGGAGCAAGACGTGAGATAAATAAGTAACTGCTGTTTCCTGATTACACTAGAGATATCTGAAATATTAAATGGCACAATGGGCACTATTCTTAGCCAAAATGCTTGAAAGCAAATGCCCCCTGAGTTTTTCTCTGGCAAGCATCTGTCATAGTGGTAGCTGAGAAATAGGGAAACTTCAAAGCTTTCGTTTCTGATTATTAGCAGAGTGTGTAGTGAAATGTTCTTACATTTAAATGTAAACTGAGTTGTGATGAGCTGAAAGGGTAGAATTAAAAAATATTCCTACTTCCCTTTGTTCTTTGGTATGTGGCTGACAGGAATGTGAGCAGCCAGGAATCTCCTTGAGTGTTTATCAGCTTGTGAATCACAAGGAGGAATAGGGGCCAAATTTGCAAAGAATCAGCTGTGTGCTCACAGCAGAGCCTGCAGGCACATCCTCTTCTGCACCCCCAGGATGGTGCATGTCTTCAGTAGCCCTGTAGGTATAAGCAGGTGGATTGACGAGTGTGTGCAAGGTCAGGGCATGCATAGATTTTTGGTGTTTGTAAGCAGAAACTTTGAAATTGGGTGACAGAGTGCTAGGCTATTTTACTGTCAGCTGTGCATGTGGCCCACCTTTAAATCCTCCACCTAATTCAAGCACAACTATGTCCCCACTCAGGTGGTAAATAAAACTACAGAAAAGACATTCACAACAAACAGGGGAAGGATTTCCAGAAATTCTTTCTTCCTGCCAGAGAAACAAATAGCAGGAAACTCATTATACAATTAATTTTTAAAATAGTGGCAAATGCTACTGCTTTTTAAATCCCGAGAAAAATACTCTTAATGGGATTGTACTTCAAGGATCCAATATATAGCTCTGTTAGCAAGGGGCTCACATGCACCATTTGTGACTTATGGCATGTCTGAACAGTAGCTGGGAGGTGTGGGCTCTGCTTGAGCTAGCATGCTAAAAATAGTAGTGTGGCCATGGCAGCATGGGTGGTGATTCAAGGTAGCCACCCAGTCCCGCCCAATCCCCTAAGTATGTACTTGGGCGGTTCGCCCAAGCTACCACCCGTGCTGCAGTGGCCACACTGCTATTTTTAGGCACTAGCTTGAGTGGAACTAATGTGTCTGTCTACCCAAGCTGGGAGTCACACCTCTTAGCTGCAGGTTAGATGTGCCCTTAGTTTCCATAATCTCTTGTTGAGAATGGATTTTTTGAAAGTCCAAGTAAATTTATATCACCTGGTTCTACTCCACATTATTTTGCTGACATGCTCAAAGAATTCTAATAGATTAGAGAAGTACAATTTTCCTTTAAAGAAGGCCCTAAGTGTTTCATGATATAATATAATTTTATAATTCTGTTTTAATTATTGTTTCAACTCATTTACTTTGTGTTGAACTAAGGCTCACTGTTCTGTAATTCCTAAAATCGCCCATGTGCCTTTTACAAAGATAGATGCCTTCTAGCATTCCCATACAATGGCTGATTTTTAATGGAAGACGGCTTTTTTTTTTTTTAGCCAATTCATTCTTGTTTGTTTATAAGCCTTGGAACTGTTGGTGATGCATTGCTCTTTATCAGTTTTTCCAGAGTCTTTTCTTTTGACATTTTGATCTCTGACACTGTCTCATCTTTATTACCTGAAAAGAGTTGGTCTGGGGTGAGTATCAGCATCCTCTGGGATGAACACTGATGCAAATATATTGTTTAGCTTCTCTGTAATGTCCTTATCCTCCTTATTTTCTCACTTTACTCCCTCATGGTCCAGCAGACTCACCAATGCTCTTGAAGACTTCTAACATATATAAAGAAGTTTCATTTTTATGTTTGTCTTTGGATGTTCACTCTTCATAGTACCTCTTAACACTTTCCTTTTCCAGTTTCTTTCTTACATTTTACCTAGCATCAATGCATCATGCATACCCAGCATCAGTTGTCCCTTCTGTTAGCTTTCTCTTGGGCTGGATTTCCAGTTTGCTGAAGGATATCTATTTGGCTTGAGTAAGACAAGAACCTTGCCATAAAGCTATACTTTTTTCTCTTTCTTTCTTATTCCTTTTGTCATGAAGGGCTATGTGTGTATTCTGAGTCTCAGGTATGGTATGGTTACATACCATGGTTACCTCCATTATAAGTATAAGGATTTCAATTTCCTCACTTTTGACTTTTGTGTCTTTTTGACAAGCTTCCTCATTTATTTTGAAGTCCTCATTTCTAAAGTGTAGTGTCACTGCTAATTTTGGTACGACACCTTCCCTGAGGATAGTGTACTTATATTATGGTCGCTATTATTAATGTTTTGACTATTGTTACTCCTTAAACCAGTTCCTATGTGCTACTTAGAACTATGTCATGCTCTAGAACAGGGGTTCTCAAACTTCATTACACCATGACTCCCTTCAGACAACAAAGTTATTACATGAACCAGGGGGAGAGGGTGGAGCCCAAGCCCCACCACCCTGGGTGGGGATGGAACTCAGGCTTCAGCTTCAGGCATGGGTCCCAGAAAGTCTAATGTTGGCCCTGGTGACCCCATTAAAATGGGATCGCAACCCACTTTGGGGTCCCGACCCACAGTTTGAGAACCATCTAGAAGTTGTTATTCGAAGGAACCAATCATATAAGGTATCCAGAATTTGCGTTTCTAAATCTTGTTCCCAGTATGACATTTGACCATTTTATACACAGGTATTTGAATACACTTAGAGGAAGCTAGACACTAGGGGCTGGTGGAGCTAAGCCTCACTAGTAATGCTGTAGCTGGCAGTGGCAGCAGAACATACCATGTTCAGTATCTGTAGTCTTGCTGTTGTACCATGGATCCAATGTCACCTACTGCCACTGGGTGGACTTGTGGTAAGGTTTCCGCCCTGCCAAGAGTCTCTGAAGCCCATGTGTTTTAGGGAGCATGTGCAGAGCAGGAGAAATAGTCCCATGAGAGGCTAATTCAGTTGAGCCCCACAGTGTTGGAGGACAGGCCCCCGGCATGTCCTTCCTACTTCTTCTGCTTTTGCTTCTCAAAACCCAGCAAGTGGTTCCTGAGCTGGGGGAGGATTTTGAGCCTGGAAAGGGAATGGGGTTGTGTTCTGAGACGGGACAACCATGTGTGTGGATGGAGGATGTTCTGGTTGTGAGGGGGCAGAGGATTCAGAACTAAGGGGGTGTTTCTGAGCTCTGGAGAGCTTAAGTAGGAAGGGATGGTACAGGCTCTCAGCTTGGTGAAAAGTAGAGTGGGGAGGTTGAGCCTGTGGGATTCAGGTGGGAGGGGTTTCTGAGCGGGAAGGGGGGATTGCATTGGAAAGGGTTGGAGAGGTTCTGAGCTGAAATGGCTTCCTTGGCAAGGTGGAGAGCAAGGTGGGAAGGGAGCCATTTGGATGTATGCAGTGGAGCTAACAGTAGTGGAAGATGGTAGGATAAGAGCGCTAGACTGGAGGGAAAGAGGTTGGGAATGAAAGAAAGCAGTAAAGAGCCAAAGAAGGTAAATACTGTTTTCCCCCACCCTTATTGGAACATGGCCCCGTCTTGTATTCTGAAAGGATGTGGGGATGGGGAAAATAGGAGACATCTCTTTTTCTTCCTATTTTCCCACCACTTTCCTCTGTGTCCCCAAATACTTCCCTCTCACTCCCACCTATTTACTCCTCAGCCAGCTTATTTTTCACTTGGAAAATATGGGCCACCTGCAGTGATATGGGGGTGAGAATCTGGTATTTGCAGTCTCATCCCTCATTTTTAGAATCAGTTGCCACTGCCCATTATTTATTACTGTTGTGCTAGATTTAGGTGTCTATTAGTCTTCCTCAACATTGTGCACACTATTCTTTTCCTGATCCAGAAGCCAGTACTATTCCTCACCAATGTTTTAGTACTCTTTATGATTTTGAATTGTACTTATACAGATGTCACTATATTGTCCTTTCCATTCATAAATCTTGTCTCATTAGGTTCTGTAGAATCTTTTAAAGTATAGTGCTACTTCCCATCTTCTGTGTCTAACCTGTCCTTCCTATGTAGGTTGTAGCTGGGTGCTATGGAATCTCATTGACTTTTGCCATATCACTATGCTTTAGAAATGCTTATATCCTGATCCTCTGCCACTGCCAGGCATTCTAGTTAATCTATGCTTGTTTTTAAGTTTCTGGGCTCCTCTGCCTCAATACCCTATGTACCCACCTGCCAGGGAAATTGCTCTGTCATTAAAAGCAAACCTTAGTTCATGTGCAGTTAGTATTTTTCATTTATGATGGACTTCCTTTAGTCCAGAATTATTATGGTACGAATAGGTGAAAAGGTTAAGGAGCTTATTGTGGGTTAGTTTAGGGTTAGTCCTTACTTTTCATAGTTAGACTCTATTTCCTTGGTTTCTAATACACAAACAAAGATACTCAAACTCTGCTGTCTATGGGCTGATAACAGATGTGAAGCTGCAGCAAAGCAAAGACATTTCTTAAGTTTATCTGTGTGATGCCTAAAGAATATTATGTCTCATTACACTATTCACTTCCCCATCATCTCCAAGCTGGATGCTACCCTTCTCCTTGTAATATCTTTCAGTGTGACCAAGTTTCTGCTTTAAGAAATAAAACGATTCCATCCGTTCCCAGCAGCTAAGGTTAAAGATATGCACTAGGTTCTAAATCTTAGCTGCTGACGGTCTCTTGACCTTTGATCTTCCTTAGCACTGCTAAGTTTGATGGGACCATGCCAAGCCGAATTCTGTAACCCATGAGTTGGTTAATATACTCCCATTTCTCATCCAGACAGCCAACAGAGGTAAAAAAGGCAGCAGGGCAACAAATGCTGTCTTCTGCAAATGCTCTGTAATAAATTGCTCTTTCAGTAGTGTAGAAGACAGATTTTTCTTTCTTTTGCTTTTTTCCTCCTTTGCTCAGAAGTCACCAATGGGAAGCTTGCTTTCCCACCTGGCCCCAGCTGACTGTGACCATAAATTTGCCTATGCAGTGCCTGTTTACGGGTCGCTGACGAACACAGAGATGGGTGCGTTTTGTAAGCACTGGGTAGATAATTATGGTAATTGATGTTTGGAGCTGCTAGCTCCTAGGAGCATAGGGTCTTTCTCCCAGTGAGGCCCTGCTCCATGTTATCAGTCCAGCCCATAATTAAATATCACTCTTTTACAATATGTTTCAGGCCCTTAATGAGTCTAAAGCAGAAATAGTCACCTCTTTCCCCTCTGAGCTTTATTTGCTTGTTATTAAACAATGTTATTGAGCTGCCTTCTTTCTCTGTGTTGCCAAACCTGCATCATTTCCGTTTTATAATTGCACAATTAGAGTCAGTGTTTTGCTTTCATATATCAGCAAGACCTGCTTCAGGGGGTGGGGGAGGAATCAGGTGTTCACAGACAACTCAAATGCATCCTATTTTCATTAACTACCAGATTTTGCAAAATGGGAAGCTATTTATCATGATCTGTTTCTACTACCAGCCACCCCCACGACCCTATTCTTGTGACTTTCACTCTGACCTTGTGCTGTATTGTGAAGGGTCCAATTTGCTCATTGTTACTTGCTTGCATAATTCTGTGCACTTCCCCCACCATCTTTTTTTTTTTCTCCCAAGCAAAATCCAGTCATTTATATTCTGAGGCTAAATGGTATTCTTCCCCCACTCCCGCCTCCCAAAAGCTGGCAAGCTCTCTAACACTAGTAATTCCTTCTAACAAATTTCCACAGGCACCCCTCCCCTACACTTGCACATGCACACACACTCTCTTTCTGACACACACTCTCGCATGCACACCCTTAAGCTGCTCTAAGCAGTGTATTAAGTAGCTGAAGAAAATCCATTCACATTCTGCTGTGTCGCTTTCTTCTCAAGTCATGAACCCATCACAGACTTTTTCTAGCTGTAGGTTGCCACGGTGAAGATTTACAATGCCAGTTATTCATACATCTGCCTTCTCTTTTTTCCCCCCTTATTCTTAAATCCCTTGGGCGAGGGCAACCTTGATACTGAGACTCGTAAAATTCATGCAGGCTTATCATCCTTGGTGAAGGCTTCAGGCATGCATTACCGTATCCAACTGCCTGCTCACCGCCATGACAGAACTAGGCCTATAGCTTTGATTTTTAACAGGAGAAAAAATGTATTGTTGTGCTAAACAGAAGAAAAAGCTTAAATGTTTTGGAAAAAAAACCCATTATCTGTTTTTCTTAATGATTTTTAAATTTGTTTTAATTACTTTGCTCCCTATAGAATGGCATAAAGTTGAAACCAAAATGGTTTTTTTTAAGTACCCCTTAATTTGTGTGGAATAGTATTCTGAAAGTCCAATCACTATGCAGTGTGCAAGTAGAGTGTTAATACAGCCTCTGAACTCCATATCAAAGTAATGAATACAACAAACCTGGGATTAATTTCACATGTGAATTTTAAAATCTTTTCCTTATTTTTTCCCCCATTTATGTATTTTTTATTTTATTTTAACTATGCAGGTTCTATTATCATAAAATGAAAAACTTACTTGGAGGAGGTCAGTATATATATATATTCCGCAAATTAAAAAATATCAAATTGCAAATCTTTAGTTACAAAGTCAAAAGCTAAATATTGAGATTGCAAAAATGCAAATCCGTGTGATTATAATCTTGATAAGACCATCATTTGCTACAACATTAACTATGTTTTTATATTTGTCAGTTCCCCTAAATTGCTGGAGCCGACGGAAGTTTGAGAAAGAACATAGGTTTAGGAGATGGAGGTTTGTGTTTTTGTTTTGGGGTTTTATATATAAGGTCACAATCCTACAAAGTATTTTGAAGACTGGGAGCTTAAGACTTTTCTAGTTATGCTTTCAAGTTGTTGGACATTGTGTTTAAGGGAAACAGATTGCAGCTGCTTTATTGTTCCCTGAGTTAGATATGAGTGGTAGCCTATCATCCAAAGGAGGTAGTTTTTTAAAATTTAAATTTACTGAATGTTTTAAAATGTCTCATGATTTTATGAAGTTGAGCAGTACAATTTAGCTATGATCATCCTGAAAATCTTTAAAATAAATTATGACTGTACAAGTGGGACCAGCATATTTTAATAGCTAAATGTAAAAGTCAAAAGATATGAAGCTAGATGCTCTTTCAATATATTCATGTGAACATGGTAAGTTTTTCTTAAAAACTGTGACTCATGATTTCAGAAGGAAGTAGAGTAGCCTTGAAGCCATAAAAATGTAAAAAGGAGATGAAACAATATGTCCTTTGAGGAATCGCACCCCATTATTCTTATCCTTTTCCCCCATTTGCGTTTTATTGTTGCTTTAAATGTTTCAAAACTGTTTAAACCATTAGGCTGTCAAAAATGTCTTTTCAATTTCAGATCCATATCTGCTGACACTTTAAGACAGTTACACCAGAAAAGACGGCTTATGTTGATGTTACTCAGTCAGCACTAAGTTGTCACTCGTGCTGTCTCACTTCAGTATGATAGTGATGTCCACCCTCGTTAGTACAACCATCCACCAGAGTTGAGATTACATCCCCATTTTCATTAGGAACCAAGGTTTACAAGAGTTTAGAACTTGGCCACAAAGAGCCACATTCTTCAAGAGGCCTCCACTCAACCTGTCATTTTGCACCTAGTCATTTGTGGAGAAACTTTTCCAGAGTGAAATAGTAACATTAGAAATCTATAAATTTGTTAGTCTCTAAGGTGCCACAAGTACTCCTTTTCTTTTTATTAGAAATCTAATAATCTGAATGATGAGTTTCACAGGCACAAAACTGAAGTCTACATAAGAAGTTTAGACATTTCTACATATGAGCAAGGGAATAGCAGGAATATTGTGTTTCCAAAAATATATATGTTAACAAATTCTTTGGGATAAATAGTTCACTCCTTCTGGCCAAGGGAAGTACGTATAGTGCATCTTTATATTCTAGACTTGTGCTTCTGGAGGACTGCAGGCAGTGTTTGCATTGGAGGTTATAGACACTTTATGTAACCCAGGGTCCGTGTGTGTGTTATGTGTCCTTGTCTGCACCTGGATGCAGAGGAAGAGAGTCTGTTGAAGCCCCAAATACAGATCCTGGATCTTTAGCTCAAGCAGTAGAAAGACTCATGCTTTTTATCTTTGAAGGTCCCTGGTTTGGCCAAGAGGACAGCTGACACATTTGCACCATGACAACCTCCTCCTAGCAGACTATTTTGGACTGGGACCCTTCAGCAGAATCATCTGAAGCTGACAGAAATGCTGAGTAAATTTGGCCCTTATTTTAAATTAAATGTTGCAGGTCTTTAACAGGTGTTCCCATGGGTACTTGCATTAACTGTTTAGATTTCTTTGCCCCAAATGGCTTGGGGGTTCCTCTGAGGTTATCTCCCTATCACATTGTCTAAGGCATCTGTGTTCTGCCCAACACACAATGTTCCCCTTTGCTTTGGTGATCCCACCAGAGTTACTTCTGTGTTTGGCTCTGTGTGTGTGTGTATAAGTATGTGTTAACCCACCCAAGTCCCCCTCCATTCAAATATCTCATGTAAACAAACCATTCTGGTTTGTTGTTCACAGGGCCATCTGAGAAGCATGTGAGATTATCAGATGTACTGTTAAAAATAAGCCTTTCTCTATGATCATCTAATGTAGATTGACTCCTGAGTGGTAAGGAGAGAAGTATGAGGTGGGGACACAGGAAAATGACTGCACCGCACCTTTACGTGGCGGGGGGAATTTGACTGGCTGGCCGAATGAAGGAAACCGTGCTTTATGACTGGGTGGAGGGGAGGAAAGAGCGGAAAACTACTGCAAAAGGGGACTAGGGGCCAATGTGGCAATGCTGACTCATCCCCTGGGACCCAGATGGGTGGGAGGGTTTAAAAGAGGCAGCCACATGAAGCAGCACTGCCTGTGTGTTTTTCATCATTTATATGGTATGCTATGTAATAGGGAAATGTTTAATTTTAAAAAGTGCCTTTCCCGCCCATGTAAATATTATGTCTGATTTTTAGTATACAGTATGTGTAAACTGGATATGTTGCAGTTAGCTGGTTATTTTTTTTTTAACATTGAATGTTCAAGTTAATCATTTTATGTAGAAGTTGAGCATTTCTCCATGGAGTTTAACCATAAATATATAAAATTGTTTTCTGTTTTCAATGAGCTGACATACAGCATCAATTGCATCTTCAGTACATAATTTGGAATGTTACTTTTTTGGGGGTCTACATTAGTTTTTTTTAAAAAGCAATGTGTATATACAAGATCGGGAGAGGGGTTTCTGGTGGCAACAGAAGCTAAAGTAGCCACATCATTGTTATGGTGTCATTGGATGTTTGATGAACCTTTTATTTACAATATGGATGACCGCTAGTGTTGACCATTAGGTCTACTGGCCTTCTGACAGATTTGTGGTGCAATTTCATCAGCAAACAACCCAGGTCAGATTGCAGATTTCCCACATAAGGAAAATGTTAACAATATTTTTTTTTATTTGTGGCTAATTCAAATTTTGAAATTTGGATTTAGAAGACAGAATTTGTTAATCCTAAAACTAGAACCCGTATTTACCATTACGCCAAAGATCTGTAAACAGTGACCACCAGTTAATTTTAGTAAATGTACCTTTTAGTCCATTCTGTAAATCTTTAAGGATATATGAAAGTGTACTAAGATTTGATAAAGTCCTACACACTTCGTCTCATCTCTGAGTAGCTTGGCAGTATCTTGTGCTGTATGCATTGTTGAGATAGTAATGGCTACAAAACAGGAGCACTGAATCAATTCCATTAAATTATACTGAGCCCAGAAGACCAGCACCACTTCAATGGCTGTCCCATCTAATCTTTTAAAATTTATTATGAGTCCAAAAATGTCTTGTTGTCTTAAAATAAAAATAGTAATAGTAAACCAAAAATAACATTAAAGAATTTTTAGTTTGAACTTAAAAAAGCAAGGCAATTTAGTATTGGGCTACTTCATCCTCAATTCCTGCAGTTATAGCCATTGCATACCTGTTGCTAGTTATGTTGCAATCACTAAGAACAACAGGCATATACTTCAGAACAAAATGTTAGCTTTCATTCTTCTGGTTTTGGTATGTTACACCCTTTGGTTCTCTGACATAGTGTTTTGTCAATATTTGAATGTTTATAGAGGGTTGCCTGGCCTACTTAGCTTTGTGCATGTTTGGAAGTAATTACTTGTGTCTTCAGTATGAAGTATGCCAGAGAGCTTCTCCGACATCCTTCAAGGTGAGGCTTAAGAATTTGTTTTCATGTTTAATTTTATGTTGTTTTGAGGTGCTGTGTTGCTTTGTTGATCTGATTCTAGTAGATGGGTAATTGGAATTCTTGTGTTGGCTCCCACTCTGGAATTTATTTGGGCAGGTTGCCTTTGGGCATGGTCATCTGCCTACCATAAATAAAAATCTATTATTATTAAGGACTCTAATTTCTTTTTTACTTTTCCAGATTTCAAAATGTAATCTTAGAGTGGTACTGTCACTGTCATCATGATACTTTGGATCTATTTTTATAGCCCTTGAGATACTGGTGACCAATGTTAAAACTGCAGAGTTGAGGGAGGATTCAAATACTTGGGGCTAGATCTTGCAAACGTTACACAAATAAGACATGATTCTTCATTGTCTTTTATACTGTATAGCCATTTATAGCTCTGCAAAGTGGGTGTTAATGCTACCAGTTCAGAATCGTTATACTAATATATCCACTTTGTACATGGTACCAAGCATGGAAGTATCTGGCCATAGTTCTTACTCCTGTGAATTGACCCACTGAAGCTGATTTTCCATTTCCCCAGACTTCTTTACTTTATTCCAGAAGCATAAAGGGACTGTAAAGAAGAAGGAGAGAACACCTACGGAATATCTGCCAGCTGGTATTTCAGTGGGAAGTTGCTTATAAGCCAGTCCCCTTCCAAGTCCTGGTGCAGAGGCGTGTCAGGGGCAAACCGGGATTGAGGACTGTGGCTGGAGTGCTGCTCTCTACCACAAAAAGTAGAAGTGTAAGTTCAGAGGTTGAGCCCAGGATATGGGGAGCACAAAGGTGGCTTAAGGCCACCTTTGTCCCCACCCCTGAATGCATGTACTGAACAGGAAATAGTGCTTATTGACTTCAATGCGTTTACTCACATGAGTAAAGACTGCTTGAATGACTAACGTTTGAAGGAACAGGCTCTGAGATTGAAGGCTCTTCACAGTATTATGTCTTTTAAAGCAACACACATACCTCTGGTTCTGAATCAAAAATAATGATGATATATGCCATTTTCCCTGCACATTCATACAATCAGAATGTCTACACTGTCTGACTCTTTTTACATATAGAATTTATTGTTGTCCTGGAATCCCCTAAAAGATGATTAGCCATATACTTCTGTGCTTGATATTACATTTAGTAAACAATGGGTGGCACTATCTTCAGGAAGAGATGATATACAGTTGCATTTTTGTCTGTATTTTCATTATTTGGGTTACACACTACACCCAGGAGAAGGGATATTTAAGTAGTGAAGGACTTACAGCATCGGTAATTAATAGGGTCCCATTATGTTAACTATCATGCAAGTTTAGGACATCTGAGATGCAAGATAAGAGATGAATAATTTGAAGTAATTTTCTTGTAATCATGCCAATCACTTCAGCAAAGTAGTTATTAAATGAAACAGTATTATGATGAATTATAGGACATCTATTGAATACCTTTTCTTATCATTTACTTATAGTGCCTGATGCAGAAAAGAGGCAAACATGTGAGAGCTCTTTCCCATTAAAATATGCACACTTCTTCCTGTAAATAATAGTTTGTTTAGCAAACCTTGATTTTTAATGAGGCCTGGAGACAGACTTGTACTAGTTCATGCTTCTTTTCTGCTCAAGAAGAAGAGGTTGTCTAGCTTTACCTTTTCTTTAAAGGTAGATATTAGCAAGTATGAGTCACCTTTGATGACAAGGAATTCTTCTAGTTCAAATTTGCTGAAGTGATTAAATATTATTTATCTAATTAAATGCTCAAAACACATCATTATTGAAAGGAATAAATTTAGTGCATTTGTTGAGCTGTGTTAACTGAAATGTAACTGCACATCATTTGACTTTTTAACATTTTATTATGTCTAATAAGTCTTTCTGTGCTTAATTAAATCAACTTATTTTTACACTTAATTTAACATGATTTCATTTTCGTTACAGAGTCTGGATCAGATACATAAAAACCAACTGTATACCCAAATTAGGCTTCTGCTATTCAGGTGCTCTGTCACATTTCTTACATATCTAGTTGCTGTTGAGGATTAATTGGGTGATGGTGGGTTTTTTTCAATATGATTTTTCTTTTTGCTATAGAAAGATTACTCATAATTGTGCTATTATTGGCTATTATAAATATGACTGAAAACATTTTTAAACCACAGAGTCATATAATGTTTGTATCGTATGTAACAGGTTCTGAAAATCACCTTCCTTCCATTTTGTGTTCTCTTTGTATGGGGTTTTGGGTTTGGGGCAGAAATGGCAAATAGGGCTGTAGGATTAATTCTCCCTAACATGGTCACCCCAGCTTCTTATTGTAGGTTGAGAGAATAATGAGATCCAGGAATGTAGTGCTCTAACTCTTTAGAGTGTATCCAGTGCTTGTACAGTACCACGTTTCTTATAACTAAAAGGCATTACAAATCATTCATTTTTCACTTTCTAAAGACTTCTGAGTGCTTGTAGCTCTTCTCTAAACAGCCGCAAGATATGTAAATGGAGAAAAAGAAGTTTAACTCTGTAAGCCTGATTCTGATATTACACTTGCCTTGTGCCCGGTAATACCATTGACTCCAATGGAATCACTGCTGGACTACACTAGAGTATGTGAGATCAGCATCAGGCCCAGTATGTTTCCATATCAGTCTATCAGATTGCATTTTGGAAAAGGTCTTTTTAGGTTGTTCTTTGGTTAACTTTTTCTTTTAAAATGTGCTAGAGGAGACTATCTAGCCAGAAGCTAAAGAAAAGAAAATCAACTTCAATGGAGGGGAGATTTGGGTGTGTCATTTGTGCTCATTTAGCCAGAAAACAATTTTCTCCTATATATCTGAATATTGTGAGTAAAGCTCACAGGTATTACAAGTATTAGTAAAAAGAAAAGGAGGACTTGTGGCACCTTAGAGACTAACAATTTTATTTGAGCATAAGCTTTCGTGAGCTACAGCTCACTTCATCAGATGCATCACTTGCATCTGATGAAGTGAGCTATAGCTCACGAAAGCTTATGCTCAAATAAATTTGTTAGTCTCTAAGGTGCCACAAGTCCTCCTTTTCTTTTTTCGGATACAGACTAACACGGCTGCTACTCTGAAACCAAGTATTAGAAATACTCATCTAATGAGACATGCAGTGGATTTTTAATATTCTCTAGATTTTAGCTAAAATAAAAATAAATAGGATATATTCCCATATGTGTGAGCTTGCACAAATACATTTATACTTACATACACAGTATGCACTGTATGAAATACGATATATTTATGCCAGTAGTTGCTACAGATACACTCTTCTGCAGATACAGAAGACTGCAGAACACTTGGCTTGAATTCCCCAGAGCAAGTGTTCATCATCACAAATTTGGCCAAAGGATTTTTTTTCATTACCCTCAAACATTTCCTTTCACCTCCAACCTCAAGGCAGGACCATCACTTTCCCTTCAGAGCAGGGAATATAAAGACATGGGGCCATTGGGGCTGGCTGTGCCTGACCCCGAGGGCCCTTCTGTCAATCACCGCCTCCCCATCTCTGCTCTCTTTCACACTAGGCAGCTGTACCCATCGCTGTCAACCAGGTAACAACCAGCAAACAATAGAGGCCTGAATGCCTGGTCTAGACACTCTTTTAGCCACTTATTTGCTGCTCTTGGCAGCTGTTGAAGCATAAATAAGCAGTTTGTAATCAGAAAGCTGACATCATCGCAGCTCAGCTGAGAGGGGGAATTGTTCCTGTGCACTGAGCAGCTTCTCGACCTCCCCCCCCCATTTTGTGACAACAGAATCTGGGGTGGGGATACAGATTTGTGCCGTACTAAGCTGGCTTTTCTTTTTATTTACAAAGTACAATTGATATAGGTCTGTCAGTCTCAAGGAAAACCACACACATAACAAATGGCTGGTGTTTGGTTTGCAGCTAAACAAACTTCAAGGAATAATTTCATAAATGTTTGAAATGTGTGGTAGACCTCACCTGGAAATGCATGCTAAGGTGGTTTCCTTCCCATCCAGAAAGTGCTTTGAAACGTATATTGCTGAAGACATTTGAAAGGATATTTCTGAGAGATAGTGGCTATACAACTGGGCAGATCAGGAGAGGTTGTCATCTTTCCCAATGTGTATATCTATCTTTTTTTCTTTTGAAGAAGAGTGATGGGGGAGGGGTTGTAACTGGAGCTGAGTGAATAATTTGCAGCACTTGTATCAGATTAGTCTCTATATACCTTTTGTTTCTGCTCATGGAATACCCAAGTGCAGATCTCAATTCACTACAAGTATTTGTTGTTCAGAAACCTATATGATACATATTTAAAACTTTTTCTTTCTTTTACTTTTTGATTTGGCCAAGTTCAATGTGCCAATTTGATATTCAGTATTTGAAATTCAAGGTGGGTTCCTTAGTTATGACAGGTGAGGGAAGTCACGTGATATTATTCCTGGTCCCTAATTGGATGAGTGTGATAGCATATCCAGTGCAAATATTTGCATGTGCAAATTTACAATTAAGTTTTCACAGATACTTGCACACAGGACTCTCAAATTAACCTTCTGTGAATGCTAATGCTGCTAAAACACGATAGTTCAAATATTAATGGAAAGTGAACACAGAAGTGCCATGAGCATAGATGAATTCCTTTTTTAAGAATCAGGGAAATATTTATGGCAAATTCTTTGCAGTATTCATCCAGTTCTGCTCTTTTCTTGCCATGGTCATTTAATTTTGAGAACAATAGTGCTTTCATGCAATGTGGAACAGCAACGGTAACTGGCTGTCTAAAATATCATTTTAAAATATAAAGTTTACAATCTGAAGAGCCTTTGTAGCAGTTTGTCAATGGAAAAGTAAAGCACAGCATGTAACCTTTAAAAGACATAATCTATACCATTCTCCAATCTTCCCCTTGTGTTTCATGTAGTCCATTCTGTTGCTGACTGTAGAACTAATGGAAAAAAGGCAGATTTTTTTCCAATTATTATTTATTTATTTGTATGCACATTATGAATGCAATCACTGGGTGGAAGTTCAGCCTTCTCATTTTAGTGGAGCAGAGTGCAGCTTTAATCAGAGATGTTCCAGCACCTGCAAGAGTCTGATTCAAATGCCTGTTGGTTGATGGAGGTAGCATTAATACCCAAGTGTCTGCAGGGTTCGCTAACTCTCTGAAATATTTTCAGGTAGCTCAGTCCATCTCCGGTTTCAACAAGAGAGAAGCCCAGTTGAACAAAAATATTGACTTTATATCTCCCAAAGGCTTTCTAGTATTTGTTTGCTATAAGTAGCTCATGATGTAGAGTACAAAGGCATTTCCAGAATGCATGTTTAACAAAATGACATAGCAGATAATTGAAATTTATTTGCAATTTTCAAACTACAATAAACACAATTCTCCTTTTCTTTCATTAATAATCGCACAGCTAATGCATAACAATCCCTCTGCAGCTTTTACAAGCAAACTTGAGCTGCTGTGTTGTAATAGCTGGAAAAGTTAATGTAGCTTGAACAAGGTTCCTAATTGTCCCTGTCTCTGTCATATTTGTCTACTTGAATGGTCCTAAATACCACAGCGATTAATTACTACAGAGCAGGTATTACAAGATGTTATCATCCTTCCCCAACTGTCTGGGTGAATGGAGAGAGAGGCAGTAGATTGTTACAGTGTTTCATCTTTGCACTTCCTGTAAGGCACTTTAACCAGAAGATTTAATGTGTCAAAGTTAACTGCGTTCTCTAGCAGATATTCACATTCTAATTAAAGATTAAGAACGCAGTACATTACACTGTGATTTGTCATACATGGCTTGTTAAATAGGAAACCTACCGGGATTCCCTAACATTTTATAAACATTATTCAGGGCTTTTAACATGGGCAAAGCAAAAGATTATTCAGCTGCTCTGCAGAGTAAAAGCAGGTCAAAGCCCCCCCACAAATAAATAAATAACAAAACTCAGGCAGTTTTCAAACTGGAATTCTGTTGAGATTTTGTTTAAACTATTTACCTTCTTTTTATATATATATTAGGCCTTAATTATTCCTTGGCATTTTTCAACTTTTGCTGTCAGCTATGTAGATTGAGGTAGGAAGTCTTTGTTTGAATTAGAGTAGCAAAGGCAGGAAGAGAGATGAAACAGTTTTTCAATATGCAGAATGTGCTTTCAGCTGATTCTAGCAGTGCTGAATGGCGTACCACTTCCAGTACTAGTGGCAGAGGACTGGTTCACATTCTTTGATTGCCTGAGGAATAAATTAATGAGGTTACTGGAGACACAGAGCATTTGCATATTCACGGATGCTTATTAGGTATAAAGTGAATGCCAGGTGCATTGAATTTTGGGAATACTCGCTTCTTTTTTTTCCACAAAGGAGGGAGGTCCGATGACAAGAAGTAGCATTTATAAAAAATCAAGATTCATTCAATTCAGACAAAGCTTCCCTTATAAGATGTATATCAGAATAAATATGATACAGTATGAAACTGGAGAATAGCTAAGAGCGTCTTACTCAAGACAATAGTTAATCCAACTACTATTGTTATTACTAAGAAGAAATACAAACACAGTTGTTACAAGATGGGGGGGGGGTATTTTTGCACTCTACTCCTTGTGGATTTCTGGCTTTAAAGAACCATAGGAGTACACAGTATGTGTTTGAAGTTACCTTCCAAAACGTCTGTGTATTAATTTTAAAGTACCAATTTTCTAGTACATATTACTGAAAATCTCAAGCTCAGCCTACAAAGCAAGGAAGATTGAATTCTAAAATGGTCTGACCATTTCTCCAAGGGGTGTATGTACATGGTGGCATTGTTGTCAGTGATTTCCATCAGTGTTCTGTAAAAGATTTGTATTGCATCTCATTATTCTTGGAAGTTATCTTTGTTTATTTATTACGTTATCCCCTTTGCATTCTCAATATTCTTTAATATTTTTGTCCTCTTCTTTACCCCTCAGTAGATTATAGAGCATAACATTAACACTGCTTGTTTTAGCATGGAAATATCTGTAACTTGAACCCATGTATATTGTTTGTTTTATTTTTATACAGGCATCTACATGTAAGTATAATACAGGCATATGCGCGCGCACACACACATATACATATACAAAATGAAATTATTGTATCACCTAGTTCCAAGTAACTGATGTACCAAAATCAAGCAGTGATAAGTGTTTACTTAGGATAGTAATATGTATTTACAAACAGGCTCCATTCTGCCCCTTTTTTCACAGACTACTGTTTGCAACTTCTCTTTCCTTGTTGTTGCACTGAGTTGATCGCTGCCCTGCGTCTGCAAATCCTATTTGAAAATCTCATTTGCAGCATAACTGACAACAAAGGCATTACATGGTATATATCCTGCATATTCTGCAGACTATTCCTTGTCTTCATAAGTTATTTCTAACTTTTAATGCAAACATTTTGAGATCATTTGATGATTTTTATATATATATTAATAGTCTGCAAAATTAAGAGTGTAATTAAATAAATGGGTCCTTCCTTGAAAGTGCAAAGTGGCATGCATTAGATTAGTGGTACATAAAGCAGATGTTCTTTTCTAGGCCTTTCCTTGGATGCTGTAGTAAGAAGGGAGTTAAACAAAACATTAAATTTGTAAAGGACTCTGAAGTACAAAACCTGTCACTGCAAGACACAAAAATACTCTTTAGATGTATATTTTCTCTGTATTTGTTTTCAAACAATAATTCTAATGCATTTTTAAAAAACATTAAGATAAATGTTCGTGTTTAAGTCACTCAAAGCAGCTTCTGAATAATTACATGTAAAATGACCTATTATATATTTATTGAAAATATTGTTTTGGAGAGAAAAGTGTATTTTTTTTCAGAAAGGTCATTTCTGAAAACCTCCATTGTCACTGAATCACTAACGTCCAGGGTTTTTTGCCATATACACAGCACAGATTTTTTTGATTATGTAGATTTTTTTTCTACTGCAGTTTCATATGCAAAGCATGCATCACCCACATCCATGCTATCTCCTAAAGCAGTCATTCTGAAACCCAATCTGGGGACAGTGCAGACTAAATAAAATTTCATTTTGATTTGGCCTCCTGCTGAGAATGGGACTGCTTTGTTTCAGCCGACAGAACCAGCAAGCCAGAAAGGTATGTCCTGTTTTGCATGGCTGATGGTGTGACTTGAGTATCACAATCAGGCCGTTCATGCTCTCAGGGCTCGGCATCTCATCCACATCCTGTACTGTCTTTCTCTTTTCCTTTCCATTTGCTTTCCTTCTGTGCTGCCTGCCGTCTACCTGCAGGGCAAAGCTATGGCAGACCCTAACACTATTGTTTACTTTGGCATATGTTTAATAGCTGCATGGCTGTTTGAGGGTTTTTGTTTGGGGTTTTTTCCCTCCTGCCTCTTAGGTGTATGTGGGGGGCGGGAGGGGAGGGATTGGAATTGGTGGGGGGGATGTTGTTTTTTTCATTACCCACATTCACTTTCCTTATTTTCTAGGTGTTGAATATACAAACACTGACTTAACGGAAAATTATGTAAGTACTGCTTGTAATGCTCCAGAGATTTTACCAGAAGATTTGTAATGCAGAATTTTATTGTAAAGCTGAAGAAGCATTTAACAGCTTTTAAGGACTTTAGTTTTCATAGCCCTTTTGAGCTGTTTAGGCAGAAAAGCAATCACCCATTATAGTTAGGGGAAAAAATAAAAGCACTCTTCAGAATGTGCCTAACTGTTTTGCCTTCTTCATATGTTTTATAGTATATTGTGATGTTTGGCTGAAAAAAATATCAGTAAACACGTCTCTGACTAAATACTAGTGTTCATCTGCAGCCAGCTTACATTCCAGAAGATTTGTACAAAATGCCCGTTACTGCGTCTGCCCCATCTTTTGGAATAGGTATTGGCAATCAGGGAAACAACCTGCTATTTTACCCTCTGAAAGAGCTTCCAATATCATGGCAGGATACTTAGAGATCTAGCTATGGCATGAACTCAGTTTTCAAGCACGTCATTTTTCTGACAAATCTACGCTGTCCCTTAAATATAAATATTTTACAGAGAAAAAAAAGTTTGTTTAAATTTTAGGATGACATTTATCTCAGTTGAAGTGCAATTTTTACCCTGATTAATGTATCTTTTTACAGCAATGTGCATATAATTATAACACTGAATGAAGTAAATAGACAGAAGGATTCTGTCTCTAAAGTTTAACAAAAAAAGACAAAGGTAGAGTATAAAATAATACATAACACTGACATTATAGAGAGTTTTACCTCTTCAAAGTGCTATACAAAAGTTAACTTACTAGAATGTATAGCATCCCTTTGTGGTAGGTAAGATTAATAATATTAATGTGTTCCATGAAATCCCTAGGTAAGATTATAACATACTTTGTGTAGGGCTGACAAGTTGTATTTCTAACTCTCCCATGTTACTGCATATACAATGCTTTCATTTTATGACCCAGTTCTTGTTTCAGTTTCTGACTTGTTTGGAATGGCTACTAGAAAAGGCTCTTGGCATCACCCTTTATATCCTCTTACTGCTGAGTTTTGTGACTAAAAGACTCACTTCTTTTTCTTTCAAAATATAACAGGTTTTTTTTTTTTATCCAACTGACAGTTTGGAGGGAGAGGTGAATGAAAACGTGTTTGCTCCCTGATCACTTCTGTACATATAATGTGGGCCAAACTCTAGTCTGAGCTGCATCCATGCAATCCTACTGAACTGAAATGGGTTGCCTAAATGTAACAGAGGGCAGGATTTGGCCCTGTGTACTTTGTCATTCAGAGAGATTTTCAAAGGGAAATGAGGTTTGGGAATACTTTAAAGAAGTCAAGTTATCTGTAATAATGCCACATTTCCTTTTTACAAAAGTGACGTATTAAGAAAATAACAAAAATGGTATTTTTGTAGAAGAATGACAGTTTTTAAATTGATAAAATGGGAAATATTTTGTGATTTCTCAGTATTTCTAATCCCCCTGCTACACCCCCTTGGTATCATTGTGCTGTTTTCCAACTTGCTAACTTTGCATCTAATCACAGTTTATAAAAATCAACTATATGTTTACATTAAGCATTGTTTGATTTCATGGTTAAATATAAATTTTAAAGAAGCTAAACTCGATGTGCTGTGTTGTAGTGTATGCTAATTCCTTCATGTCAGAATTGACAATCGTGTGAGGCTTTTTGTCGCATTAGGGATATTTTATACTATGTCAGTTGTAGCATTTCAGATTAAATTAATATATGCCTGTACATAGGGGCTCATCTGGAAATCTGCAGCATTTTATATGTAAAATACTTTAAAAATTGTGACAGAAATGTTGACTTCAAGGGAGGTGGGGGTATTTATATATATAAAAAAGTAGTGTGTACTGTGTTGGAGCAAAGGCAGCTAATCCCCAGTATACTCCTTAATATAGTTGATTACTCTTTATTAATGACATACCTTTTGTATTTAACTAGAAATGAATGCATGCATTGTCCCTATGTCCTGCATGCTGGAGGTAGACCTCACACTTGTTTCCTTAGGAACTGTGGTTACAGAATGAGGATCAGTAAATGAACTGGTACTGTGTGTTGGAGGTTCATTTTATACTTATTTCTCTGGGAATCATAGTAGCAAAATGAAAAACGCTAAAGGCACTAGCCCAAAGCCGGAAACAAAGGCCCTGATTCTTCTCTCAGTTATGCCACTTGTATAAGGTTGCACTCAGCTGACTTCAGTGGAGTTTCTTCTGATTTACATTAGTGTAACTGAGAGTGGAATCGAGCCTGAAATATATCAGCTGTTTCTAGCAGCACAGGATTCCCAAGAAAAGAAGTTGACTCTACCTGTATATAGCTCTCTTACTAACACATTGCATTTTCGGGGAAGTGACTTGACTAAGGTGAGGCAGACCATTGCACAGGATCCCCAGGAGCTAACCTGAAGGCTCTTTCACAGAGAACTTGCTACAAACCAGAAGACTGGGAATGGAATACCGAATTTAAGTGGATGTTTAACTCTTTTTAATTTACACAGTGGTGTAGATCAGAAGAGGGTTTACTTTCATTATGTGTGGTGCTTTGAAGGAGATATGGTTGCAGTGTATATAGTATGAAGAGTATATATTCATAGTAGCCGTACAATAGTGTATCGTATGGAATATATATAGTCATAGTGACCAGAAGGGACCCCAGGTTCTGCTCAATGGATGTAGCTCATGAAGTGAATGTAGTTGCTGTGACCTTGTGGAAGACGTGAGAACCCATATTGTGAAGGGTGTATGGGCCTCTACTGTGCATGCTTTGCAGATTTACTGAGCCACAACCCATTTGACACTGTCAGTAACCTGCCAACTGAATCATATTTGAAGTGATTGCGCAATAGAATTCACATAGGCAGATGCTTACAGCCACCTGGAGCCCTACTGATGTCAGTGGGATGCTGGATGGGTGCAATGGTCCATCCATGCAGATTCAATTGCAGGATTGGGGCCTAAATGTGCTGCAAAATCACATTTCCTTGCAGAGCATAGATCTCAGCCTCACCAAGACACACGCTAGTCAACCAACCTTCTGAAAAACATCAAGAATTTTCCAGCAGAATGCACTAGCAGAATACACTCATGGCTGGTTGCCACTCTGCTCAGATTCCCCACCCTCATGTTCCTATTTTACAGCCCTGATCTGACCAACATCCATGTAAAAGAGTTCACAGCAATTGACTGGTAGCAGATGCTGCAAAATTACATATCAAAAGCCATTCTATAAGAATTTGAGGAAAGTGACATGTTCTGTCAGCCAGCATGCAAGAGAACCCAGTGAGTTTGTAGTCTGACAGTGGTGAGGAGTGGAAGTTGTTTGGTTTGCGTTATTTTTAACCAATCTCTTAAAAAAAACAAGAGCAAATACTAAAAATGTAGCTTTTAAAAAAATAGTCAACTTCATCACGGACCTGCTGCTGAGGCTTACTGGGGCCATTGCACATTAGAATGAATTTAAACATTTAATATGGATATGGCAAAGTTCATGACTTCCAAAAAGTTGGCTTTTTGCTTGTAAAATAAATGAGTGACCCTCCATTATGACCCTAGTTTTAAAAGAAAATCTAAAAAATCTATCTAGGTACCTGATCAAACGGCTGAATATAAACAGAAAACCAGCTTTGGACACCAGAGCTAAAGAAGCAGAACTCACTGGCAGGCATTTACTTTGTTTAGGAGTAGAGGCAGAACCAAACAGCTTAGCCCAGCAGGTACCTTGGAAATCTAATATTTCCTGTACAGAGGAGGAAGCTTGGAATCAGCAGGGGGGGAAAAGTGACCAGAAAATCCTGTTCTTTGTAACATACACTCCTATGGAAAATTCACCATTGGGATGACCTTATCAGACCAAAGTTACACCCAGGGATACTGTTTGTATTAAGTATAGTTTGTGAGATGATCAAAGATCAGGGAAAGTTTGCAGTTTTGAGAAGACAAGATTTGAAAGACTTGGTTCAAACAAAAAGCAAGTTGTCTAACATGTTAGTGCATAGAAACATGTCAATACTTTAATGATTTTTGAGCAAATAAATGTTTATCAGTTAACTCATTATGGCTTTTTCTGTTTTTGTTACAAAATCAATTTTGATCTATAAAATACTGGGGGAAATTACTAATGAATGTCAGTCTATACAGTATAGAAATAGACTGTACTGGCATAAAAGCTCCCTCCCATTCACTAAGTGGGGTAGGGAAGGTGGAATTAGGCTATAAGATCTTTATGTCATCACAGTGAGAATACATTTGCTCATAGACTCAGACTTTAAGGTCAGAAGGGATGATCATCTAGTCTGACCTCCTGCACATTGCAGGCCACAGAACCTCACCCACCAACTCTTAAAATAGACCCCAAACCTCTGGCTGAGTTCCTTAAGTCCTCAAATCATGGTTAAAGATTTCAAGTTACAGAGAATCCACCATTTACACTAATTTAAACCTGCAGGGACCCGTACCCCATGTTTCAGAGAAGGTGAACCCCCTTCCCCCCATCTGACCTGAGGGGAAATTCCTTCCCAACTCCAAATATGGTGATCAGTTAGCCCCTGAGAATGTATTGCAACTGGTTACTTGTGATAATTTTCTTTATTTTTAAAACTCTTTCCCTCTCCTAGCTGCCTAAGACAAGAAAGAAAAATTCTCAAAAAAATTTTTTTGAATCATTTGCATTCAATGAGAAATGTCATTAGTAACATACTGTTCACTAGATTTCCACTATTGATGGACAAACCTCAGAGGATTCAGAGGATCAGTTCAAATAAAAATCATAGAGCATAAAAGAGCATAAAAATCCAGTTTATCTAAAATGTCAGTAAACATTTTGAAGACCCTTTCTATTTCCTTGATGTGCTGGAGGGCATCCGTCTCTTCCTGTAATCCTCCGAAAGTCCCCAGCTCTCTTCTTTTTGTGACTCTTTTCCCTTCCTGCCATTATTTCCTTTTTGAGTTCCCTTAATTTGATGATGCCAAGGCAGGGTAACTTCTCTTTCCAGGAGACAGGATGAACTTTAGAAGAGGGGGTTCCTTCTCCCCTTTGTTTGTTTCAGGACTAAGGCATGAATTCTTCTCCCTACTGGAGAGGGTAGCAACACTGGCAGCAGGAAACATCTGACTTGTCATGCTCTCTTACAGGTTCTTTTCTCCAATGCTGAATTAAAATTTTCTATAATCTTGGATACATAGGCTGTGCCGTTCTGTTGATGATTTAATAACGGGGAGGCTCTTAGAAAATCCACAAAAGGGGTAATGTGGGAGGCAGAGTTACAACATGTTCGGTGCTCCTCTGATCTTCCTATATCGAAATCAAGTGGAGCAGAGTCACAGGCTCCAACCCCTGAGTGAGAACTAGGCAGCCACATAAGCTGTCTCATGTGGGAAAGAGTTTCTCTCCACTCCAAAGATCTACAAGTAGCCTCCAGAGCTGTGGTAACTAGGTGGACTGGGTAGTTACTGTGGACCCTCACCATGGGAATAGTTGTGAGCAGGATTAAGCTCCAAATAAGAAAGTGGTAAAAGAGCAAGAACACAGCTAACTCAATCCATTAACTGCCCCAAATTGCTGGCAGTATTGTAAATGACAGTCTCATTTCCAACTAATGAAACTAAAAACCCAAAGCAGCAGGTTATAGGAAATCTATCTAATTTTGTAGTGTTTCTCGTTTATAACGGCATTCATTTTTAAAAGATTCTGTGAGATCCCAATTTGCACTTTAGTGAGGTAAGATGAAAAGACTAATGCTTCTTCAGTAGGACCAGCTAAAAGAGCAAAATAGATCTGAGTGTTATGAAGTTAGCAATGATACCTCACCTGAAGGTGCCTAAAATAGACGTAAAAGAAGCATATCGGTATCAAAAAGCAAGGGGCCTAGAACGAAATTCTGAAGATCCCTACAATTAACTGGCAAAGGGTCAGATGAACACTTATTAAAATGCAACAAAGCACAACAGGATGTCTTAAGCATGGAGTTTCAATCTTAACTCTGAATTTCGGTTTTGTCAGTTAGGCCTGCCATGTTATTTTAATAGAAATTTTTGTCCATACATTTCTGTTTAGGATTTTAGGATGGGTTTTTGTGGGGGAGATGGAGAAGTTACTGTATACAAAATACAGGGGAAAAGAAGATTGTTTGGAAGTATAGGAAAGCTGAGATTGCCAAAGACATGGAAACATTATGTCAGTGTTTTAAGGTGCACTTAATGGAAAGACCATAATGGGTCTGCTACTTGGATGTCATGAAATAAATACAGAAACTCACCTTCTTGTTTTAAAGATCACTGGCAACAGCTTTTATTAAACAAGTTTTCCACAGGTGAACAACAAAATACCTGTTAAATATAATATAGTGGGCAACCCCTCTTTTTATAATGTAGACAGTACTCCTACAGGTACCTCTATACATTGCCTCATCCAGACTCAGCATTTAGCTCAATAGTTTCCCCAGGCCAATCTTCTCAACCAGGTAATCCAAAACCAGATAGTCATATAACAAACACCTTTGTTTCAAAAGAAATCTCCAGTTTTCTTGGAAGAAACTATTAGTAGCCATACGCTATTCAGTACTGGAATGGAATTTACAATGTCCCTATACCCCACACCTTCTACACCTGTCGATCCTAGAAAGACAGAGCAACCCCCTCTTTTATCTTCCCCCCTTTTCCACTGCCCATAGCTAGTAAGTAATTCTGACACTTTTCAAACTGACCTTGAAATAAATGTATACATCTATAATCATCACAAACAAAATCTGTCCTTAATATAGCAACAGTATAAGTGGAGTATATTTCAGTGGAGTCTAGCTGGCATCCCAAACCAACGTTATACTTTCTGTGCAAAAATTCTACATGCTTTTAAAACCATGTTTGAGTGCCTGGAAATTAACACCTGTTCCCCCCTGGATTATAAAACCCTTCATCTCTCACTATCACCCCCACCCTCAGTCTTAACTTTGCCCTCTTGGTTAGTAATGAAAATGTGTGGTTGGGTACAGTGGTTTACAGTTACAATTGAAGTTACAATTGAAACAATATGAGAAGCTGTGAGGGAACTGATATTCCTGCCAATCAGCCAGAGGAGAAGGAGCTCTCCCTCAGCTCTAGCAGTAGAAGGGGAATTGCATTCCCCCTTGCCGTACATCAAGGTGTTTAGATATCCTGTGTATATTGTTCATTAAATGTATGGCATGGTTATGAAAGGAATATAATACCAGAGTACATCCGAGTTATATATGTTTTCTCATAGTGTAATATGTTGGCAGCTTAGAAAAAGAGTGTTATGAATAATTGATCTGCTTGGTATCCTGATGTGCATTGATTTGTGATTCTGTAAGTTTTTTAGTATATTTAAACCTTTGGAATTGTTTATTTCTAACTATATTAACTATGTTATTTAGTAACTAACATAGATCTTTTCAGGGAATAATGTGTAATATGTATTAGTTGCGACTTTGCAATTCCTTTGTAATTTGTTATTTTAACCTTTGCATGTCATTTTACAACTTTTAAAGGACAAGATGAAGCTGGGAAGGGCAGAGGTGGAACATCACACTTTTCTTCTTCCATCTGACATTATTAATGTGCAAGGACTGGCCTGAGTTAAAGAAATGGGTACATCTCAGTGACCCAAAACACTCCAATGAACTCAAAACAGGAGATTGTCAATACTCTGGCCCCAAACCTTCTTTGTCCATATGTCTCTCTCTTCTCTTCTCCTAAAACAGTGGATTAAGGTACAGATGACATTATGGTGCCATTGGGAAACCAGGAGACTCAGAATTCTCTCCCCTGAATATATTATTGTGCTCGTAGGTACTAATGACTGCCATCAAGTGAGTCTGTGATCTTTAGACTATCACAGACCTGGTTAACGCCAATGTGTGTGCTAAGCGCCCTTCTTTCTGGCTAACTAGAAGGTGCAATTAACCTCTTTATATAATGAGGTAGCTGGAAACAATAAAAGCTGCTGTCAAATAAATGGGCTAAATGGCAAGGTCTGACCATAAGCTAAGGGCTGAGAGGTTCCCTAATTGCAAATGCAGAGGCTGAGGATTGTTTGGCAAGCTATGTTTGTGTGAAAGGCAGAAATCTAGCAGACAACTAGAGACTCAGGTCATGTCTACACTGGCACTTATGTCAGCAAAACTTTTGTCACTCAGGGGTGTGAACCCCCCTCCCCCACCCCAACAACATGAGTTTTGCCAGCATAAGCACTTGTGTGCACTGTGCTATGTCAGCAGGAGACGTTCTCCCACCGTGATAGCTACCGCTGCTCATTGAGCTGGTTTTATTACGTCTACAGGAGTTCTCTCTCTCCCATTGGCATAACGCAGCTACATGAGCGATCTTACAGAGGCACAGCTATATCGGTACAACTGTGATGCTGTAAGCATGTAAGTGTAGACATGGCCTCAGTCATGAGAATGACCCTAAGAGGAAGCAGAGACAGAGCTCTTTGGGGCACCGGACTGACTGAAGGGGCAGACTTGAAAATTGCGAGCAAGGAAACTACCCATTGATCTTTGTTTTCACTGTGTTCAGAGAAACAGGACTTTGAACATTTTAATACCAAAAAAAGAGAGAACAATATTGCACCAAAGAATATACCTACCTTGTGTCATCCATGTCTCCTCCTAACTGAAGCAATCTTTCAAGGCTCCAAATATTGGCTATCTGCTCAGGCCAAAGGGACAACAACATAAATGCTTCCACCAGACCTCCTCATTCTGGTTTGCTTTGCCTCTGGGTGGAGTCACAGAATCCTTTCATCAGTCATCCTCCTTCATTTTCTATGTTTTGAATCCTGTTTCTCCTGTTTGTTCTTGGTCATCTAAGGAAGAAAATAAGGGAAAAGTTGAGAAGTCTAGAGTTTCAGGCCTTCCTCCCTCCCCAGTGAGAAAGATGTGGCAGACAAAGCTTTATGTTCTGTAACAGAGTTTTCTACTAAGAGCAAGGGAACACTTATTCAGGGGAGACCTGAGAAGCCACCTCATGTGTGGGACTGGTATTACCTTCTGCAGAGGGAGTGGCCTAGACAGGAACTGGTTCCGCTTCAGTCCTTTCATGAAGAAAACAAGAAGAGCACCTGACAACTAGTGTGCTCTTATTAAGGAGGGACCCTAGGAGCTAGAATGTATTTATACTTCTCTGATATTTGATACTGGAGGATCCATTAATAGCTCACCTGTGTAGGAGGAGTGGGCTTGTCTGCCCGCTCTGGAGTTCAATCTGCTGATGTGGAATCAACAAGGATCTCCCCTGCATTGCCCCTTTCTTCAAACATTGTTTCTCCAGACAACCCGCCTTCTCGACAGCTTCTCAGTAGCCATCCAGTCTCTCCAGGGATATACCTATACTTTTCTGCTATTCAGACCCTTTTTAAGCCCTGTTTTTAGCAGTGCTTTTCTGTCTTCTCTCCTCCCCCTGTTCAAGGTTTTCTTTCCTAATCAAGCTCAGCAGAAAGCCTCTATATTAAAAAAAGAAACCATGCCCCTCATCTTGACTTCAGTGATTTCCCCAGGCAAACCTGGATTCCTCCCAAGACTCAAAGGTGATTCACATTTGAAATTACCTCCCTGGCCTAGGCTTGCTCAGTGCAAGACATAAAATAGGTATCCTGCACCTTTCTGTGTGTGGGTCTATCAGATGAGATGTAAACCAAGGCCCTGGCAGAAGCATCCATTAGCCAACCCTCCACCTGGGAACCTCTCCTAAGCCATTTTCTAGCTTTGGAGACTTTGCCTCCAGTGTCCAAACTGTGAGCACAGGCGCCAGCACTTCCAGGTGGGGTATATCTCCCCTCCCAACTCCTATCCTGGCAAGTTTCCTTCCACTTTCTGCTGTCCCTCTTACAGCAGAGAGCTTTCTGCAGTGCTCTCAGTAGCCAGCCTGTCACAGCACTCTCCTCTAAATTTCAGTGGTCTTCCTTTTTATTCACCCTTAACTCCTTCTCTGGTGCCTGCTAACTGCCTGCTTCCCCAGCCTCAGAGAGACCACACTTTCCAGTCACATTTGGCTTCCTCCTGCAGATGCCACACCTATGTCTGTGAAACTGCATGTCACTGCCCTCTCTGATCTCGAGCAGTAGCTCAGTTTCAGCTCAGAAACATCCTGATCCCTCTGCCTCCTCTGAAGGTTTCTTTTCAGAATTTGGGAGGTGGAGAGAAGATGATCCTGGTGATCTGATGTTGCAGGCCTGACTACTGCAAAGAAGAAATTTCCTGAGAAAGAGCGGAGCTCGTTTCTCAACTCCCTTCCTATTCAGAACACCGGGAACCTTTCATCTGTAGGTTATTGGCTACCAAAGTCAGAGTCTGGGTGAATACTGTTGGAATATCATCTTGAACGGGTGTTTCAGTAATGGGATCCTTGTATGAAATGCCTGAGCCCTCAGACAAATGAGCAGTGGTGCCAATTCAGTTATTTCTTGAGAGGATAAGCAAATTCCCATCCCCCCCAGCAGGGAACTTGCTCTTCCCCCTGCCCTGCCCACAACTCCCAGCAGGCCCCCCGGTCTCCCTCAGCCAAGGAGTCTCTTACCCACCCAGTGCATGACTTAGTGGTGTTAGGAGTCAGGTTCTTGGCAGACTCCCCTTCGCTCCACCATACAGAAACAAACTGCTTATTCACCATGTCGCAACTTCATTTGGCCTGGCTGCCCATCTGTGTGGATGGAGGGGCAACTGGGCCAGATTTGAGTGGCGTTGTGCGACCCTGTGCACCAGATTGCAACACCACTCACTGAAATTTAGCATTTGAAATGTAAGTGGCATTGTGACTGTGCAGCAGGGTGGCACTTTGTACTGTTCCGGCACCAGCTATATTGATTTAGTATGTGACCATTGCATAAAAGTGGTCATGCCACTCTGGCTGTGGCCTATGGAATGCTGAGCAAGTGCAAAAACCAGGGGGTGGGGGTGTTAAACAAGCAGCATTCATCCCTCCCCCAAACCCCTCCTAATTTGCACCACTGGTAACTATTCTGTTTTCACTTCCTGTACAGTTGATATGCTCTAGATTGTAGAAACTGGGGCTGACCGTGGTTTCTTTTTCCAGGTCAGGTATATAGCATTTAACAACTAATTGTGTTTATCTGTGTTGCATGTACTCTGCTGATTGTGCAGGAATTTCATATGATGATTTCTGCTTTTGTAACACCTTATAGGTTTCAAAAGAACTTTCCAATCCTTAATGAGTTAGACCTTATGACATAACTGTGAGGTCGGGAAGTACTATTGTCCCCATTTTGCAAATGAAAAGGTTGATTAGAGAATAAGATGGAGAGGGCATGCTAGGGGACAGAAAAAAGGGTCAGTCTTAGCACAGATAAGGGGAAGGTGGGTCTCTTCACCAGAGAACCCTCCCATCCAGAACATGGACCTGGGTTAAAGAGGTCTGAACATTCCTCTGTTGTCAGCAAATATCTGTGAAATCCAATGATAAAATGTCTTAACTCCCTCTACTGGCTGGTTCACATAAAGAATGACAACCTACAACAGCTATCAGCTAGCTCAGGTGGCAGAGAGGTCTGTGCTGTGGCTCAAAGGGTCTCTACTATGTTGATGACTAAGGCTACTTTTTAGTCACAGGTATTTTTAGTAAAAGTCATGGACAGGTCATGGGCAGTAAACAAAAATTCACAGACTGTGACCTGTCCATGACTTTTACTAAAAATACCCATGACTTAAACTTGGGAGGGAGCTGCCTGGGGGCCCCACAGGTGCTGGGGGAGGGCAGCCAAGGTGTTGGGGGGTGCACGCAGTGGTGCATGGCCCAGGGCCCCCACTGGTGTTGTGGGAAAGAGGTTGGCAGGGCCAGTAGGCTCCCTAGCCGGCTCCACTCCTCCCTCCTACAGCAGCAGCAGATTTGGGGTGTGGGAGGAGCAAGGGGATTGCATCTGCCTGCTGGCACTGCCCCCGCAGCTCCCATTGGCTGTGGTTCCTGGCCAGTGGGAGCTGCGAAGCCAGTACTCTGGGCAGAGGCAGCACACCGAGCTTCCTGGCCACACTCCGCCTAGCAGCTGAGCGAGGGGGAGGTCACCACTTCCAGGGAGCCCCCCAGATAAGCTTCAGAGTGGTAGCCATGTTAGTCTGTATCAGCAAAAAGAACTAGGAGTACCTGTGGCACCTTAGAGACTAACAAATTTATTTGAGCATAAGCTTTCGTGGGCTAAAACCCACTTCATTGGATGTATGCAGTGAAAAATACAGTAGGAAGATATATATATACACAGAGAACATGAAAAAATGGGTGTTGCCATACCCACTATAACAAGAGTGATCAGTTAAGGTGAGCTATTATCAGCAGGAGAAAAAAATCTTTTGTAGTCATAATCGGGATGGCTCATTTCCAACAGTTGACAAGAAGGTGAGAGTAACAGTAGGGGGGAAAATAAGCATGGGGAAATAGTTTTACTTTGCATAATGACCCATCCACTCCCAGTCTTTATTCAAGCCTAATTTAATGGTGTCCAGTTTGAAAATTAATTCCAATTCAGCAGCACCACCCAGAGCCTGCCTCACCCCATCCCATGCCCCAACCTCTGCCCCCCTCCCACACCCAAATTCTTCTGTGCTGTGAGGGGGAAATGTGATGGCCTGAGACTGCCCCAGCAGTGGCTGCTGCAACTGGCACAGGGGCTGCCTGAGCTGTCCCTGAGCCAGGCGCACCAGCCGCTGCAGAAGTCACAGAGGTCACAGAAAGTCATGGAATCCGTGACCTCCTTGACAAACTTGCAGCCTTATTGATGACCCACATGAAAGTCAGTTTTGGTTCCACACAATGTAATTTCTGTTTGATCAATTTCCTTTAAAAAAAACCCCTAGATAATTTATATATGTATAAACATATTTAACCTATGTTACAAGAACATTAAGGTTGCAAAGTCAAGCACTCAAAAGTTAGGAAATGCCAGAAATATATTAGCCTGTGCAAACTCAGCCCTTCTATGTGTGTACAATATGAGATAGATAGATAGATAGATATTGACTACACTGTTTCAATTCTTGTATGTTTTTTGCATGTGATTCAGTCTCATGTTTCAGTGATATGTTCCAATATGCTGTACTTTGACATTCACACTGGATCATAATGCAACACAATAGGTGCACAGGATGTTTTTTAAAGTTTCTCTTTTGATTTTTTTGAAGTCAAGTCAGAATCAACAACAATTATGACTATCAAATTACTTCCGCAAATTTTTGTGGACGGAGCTGCGGGAAAGAGGGGAACAAGGGGAGGATGCTCTTGCTCTTTGGAAGATGGATATTTCTAATGTGCATACTATATATTTTGTCTTTCAGATGTGTTGATAAAAGTAGTTTCTTTACAAGTATTGCATGTTTCATTAATAGCATGTTTAAATAATTTAAAAGCATAACTCAGAGGCGATGGCTAAGATAAAAGTTTTCAGACAATCCATTATTGTGATCAGACAGTACTTTGAAAAAACTCATGGAGTTGTAATTTAGTCATTTAACTCCTAAACTCAGTTGTTTAGTAAACTATTACACTTTACTATCGGTTTGTTCTAGTCAAAGGGAATGATTCATTTCCCCTCTGTCGATTGTTTCAGCTGCAGTTATTAATGGTTCTAGGGTTGAAGGGGTGCTGGATTCCTGTTTGAATATCATTACTATGCTGTTCCCAATCTCTGGATGTTGTCACTATGGTGTTACATGTGTGATATTTACTGGTTATAATTATTTCATGGAGACAGGGACTGCAATCATTTCAATCCTTAATATTGATATCCTTCATTAGACATAATTCTGTAGGCAAAGAGCGAGAGAGATTAGTTAAGGGGGATGTATAATTGGTTGTAGTGGGATTAAATGAATATGAGTATATTCTACTAATAGATGACCCAGAAGGAACTCATGGCAAAACCATTAATGAGATGGGAAAGGAGAGCAGACAAACTAAACGTTATCTCTGTTACTGTCTTAGTTGTGCTCAGATTATTGTGCTATAATGTAAAATGAGCATTTATTTTATAATCATTTTTAACAAATGCACTGTCTTCTTGAAAAAGGAAGCCAGGGTTGGTTGGTTGATGCTATATATATTTTTTTTCATCACTCCAAACCTGTTTTTAGGTGCATATTGTTTGGATATGGGTTTAATATTGCTTCAGAATTTGGCTTGTAAAGTGGTGGAAAATGATTAAAATAAGATTTGAAAAATCCAGATAACTAGTCAAATTAATTTCTATATTTCCCTCCACTACTGCTAGTGGTAGAGGTGATGGCAGGGATATGCACCAGGAGATTCCTGTGTGGAACGGTCTCAAGAGGCAAAGAATGTGGAGACAAAGTCTACAGTACCTGTTGTTGCTACTTCCTCATCAGTGTCGAAACTCCATGGGAGCATGGTTCCAGGGTTAGCTATGGTCAAGGGAATCTTAGGCAGTACGTATTCTGCAGGAGCCCAAACTATCCAGAGAGACAGCTGGCAATGTCGTGGAAATCCTGAAAATTCCTTGTCCCTGGCAGATCCCAAGGTACGTGCAAGTCTCTGCAATGCATGGATTTTTCATAGCTGAATCTTCTGCTATAATTCCGTAATAAGGTGGGGAGGGGCTAGCCCCAATTCTAATCATCTTCTCAATTACAGAACTGGAAAAAAATGTGATTTATTTGAAAGGCAAGGATTTTGCCTGTACACAGGAATAACCCATGTTGGGAATGGAGTCTGTTATTAACTGCAGATTACCCGCTCAGCCCAAGAAAGACAAAGAAATATAAATCCATTAAATAATGCTTCATTTGTCTGTGAGTTACAATATTTCACTGCCACTTCCATTTTTGTTAAAGTCACAACCAAAATGCAAATAGAAAATAGATGTGATTTTCCATCTCTATTAAATAAGGTGTTAAAGGGACTCATTCTTCTCCCATAGATGTCCAAGGGAATTTTGCACCTGATTTCAATGAGAAAAGGCTCAAGTGCTACATGTATAATGGCTTACTCTTTAGCTCAATTATGTACATAGGTAAGCCTCTGTACTTTTCACTTTTCTTACTCCCTTCTACACATATCAAGTTTTTTATTGAAGTGCCCTATTTTCTTTATTATAGTTTCACTAGTTCCCAAGCTTTCTCCTAAACTCACCTACAAAAACGAATCTGTGCTAAAACAACACTTAGAGCAGACATCTCTATGGTGCTTATAGTTGATTGTTATAGTTTATAAATCTTACAGCTAAATAATAACACACAAGATGCAATTACAATTTTCTGGGCACATATTGTAGGGACTTTGCTGAGTCTTCATCAGATTTCTCCTTAAGAAGTAGTGTTTCCAACAACACTAGTAGAAACTTCAGTCCTCCTCTTACTGACGTGTGCACAGTTCTTCAGTGTCTAGCACAATGGGGCTCCAATCCGTCACTGGGGCCTCTAGGCACTTCTTCTGTCAGTCAGTCAGTCAGTTATCGTAAGTCCACTGCTGGACAAAGGCCTCCTTCATAAAGCACCATTATTTTGATTTTGCACCATTCTCATCCCAGCAACTTTGTCAGCTCATCTCGCCATGTAACTCACAGCTGGCTTCTGCTTCATTTGAAATCTATGGACAGTCATTTAAAAACCATTTTTGTTTATCTTCCATCCCCCACCTAGTGAGCAGGCCAGTGAGCTTCTTCTACCTACTCTTTGTATTGATGATGACATAAAATCTTTGTTGCCAACTCTACATGTCAGTTCTCGTGTCCTTCAATGTGATACCAAGCATTGCCTTCGCCTCTCTTCTTTGCCTTATCTTCAAGCATTTCCTTTGGTGGTGTCTAAATTTCAGCCATACATGCCAGCAGGCAGAATGTGTATGTTATACAACTTTCACTTCAGGCAAGGTGGCATCCTCTCTGTAAGAAACTGCTTTAGTCTGCTGAATGGAGTGGGAGTTCTGTTGGAGGAGAAGGGGTCCTATAAAGATAGCCAGCCAGCCAGTCAGGCAGCAGCACAGACAGCTGCAGCGGCACAGGAGGCAGCAAACAGAGCTGTAAACAGGGGAGTTTCTGTGGGAGTTGTGTTGTAGGAGAAGGATTTAGGTGGGAAGGCTATGACAGGATACAGAGGCAGCAGTGGGAGTGACCCATGTAGTGGAAGACACAATGAAGATGACTGGATGTGGAAGCTGCGGTATGTACATGATCCTGGAGAGGGTACCTGGAAAGAGTTTTGTCTGCATGAAATGCCGCTTGATAGAGCTGATGGAAGAGAAGATCTGAGGATTGGAGATGCAGGTGGAAAGTCTGGTTGAGTTTGGTTCAAGCAAATTATGGAGCTAAGACATGAGGCAGCTGAAGGGAAAAGATCAGGCTTGCAGATGTAAGTAGGACTGAGGAATTCTGAGGGGAGATATATGGGTGAAGAAAATGGACAGTGGAAGCATGTGACTAAGAGAACCAGGCAGAGGAAAAGATGGGCTAGCGAAGGAGAAATAGAGCTCAAGAACAGGTTTGCAGAGTTAGAAAATGAAAAAGGGGCTCAGCAGGTGGTCACTGAAGGTGGAAGGGCAAGGAAGAAGAGAAGAGCAGCTAGTCCTATAGGAAAAGCGGAAGAGTCAATGGAGATTACACCAATTATTAGCCCCAGGGGGATACAGGATGGGTTGAAGAGGATTACACGGGAGAACAGGGGATAGACTGGTGAATAGCACCATCACCAGGAAAAGGCAGGTCTACGTGATTGGGGACTCCATACTGAGAAGAATAGACAGGCTTGTAACCAGAGCTGATCCAGAAAATAGAAGGGTGTGCTGTCTGCCAGGTGCTACGGGACGTAGACCTGAGGTTTAAAAGGATCCTGAAGGGAGCAGGAAAGAATCAACTGATTATCCTGCATGTGGGAACAAATGATAGAGGTAGATTCTCGCTGGAACGTATCAAGGGAGACTATGCCAGACTGGGGAAGATGCTTAAGGAAATCAAGGCTCAGGTGATCTTCAGTGGGATTCTGCCTGTTCCTAGATAAGGGCAACAAAGGTCTGACAAGATTATGACTGTCAACAGATGGCTTAGGCAGTGGTGCTATAAGGAGGGCTTTGGGATGTATGGCCACTGGGAGGCATTCATGGACAGAGGACAGTTCTCTCGGGATGGACTTCATCTGAGTAGGGAAGGAAATAGACTTCTAGGATGGAGGCTGGCACAACTGATAAAGAGAGCTTTAAACTAGGAATTGGGGGAGATGGTTGGGAGATGTCCACTTAATCTCCACATCGGATTTTAGCATTGAGAGGGAAGAAAACAAAGTAAGAAAGGATACAGCCATGGGTAGGAGAATGGACATAAGGAGGAAGGGCAGTGTGGATACCAGTCTTATAGGTCATACTGGCTGTATAATGACCGTGCCTAATCGGGTAAATAAGGTGAGCGAGTCCAAACAGCAAAAATTAAGATGTGAGGAGCCTAGGCAACAAAATGGAGGAACTAGAGCTACTAGTGCAGGAAGTGAAGCCAGATATTATAGGGATAACAGAAACATGATGGAATAGTAGTCATGACTGGACTACAGGTATTGAAGGGTATGTGCTGTTTCAGAAAGACAGAAATAAAGCTAAAGGTGGTGGAGTAGCATTGTATATCAGTGATGAGGTAGAATGTAACAAAATAAAAAGTGATGGAATGGATAAGACAGAGTCCATCTGGGCAAAAATCACATTGGGGAAGAAAACTACTAGAGCCTCCCCTGGGATAGTGGTTAGGGTGTGCTATCGACTGCCAGGATCTAATTTGGATATGGAAGAGCCCTCTTTAATGTTCTTAATGAAAGTAAATACTAATGGAAACTGTGTGATCATGGGAGACTTGAATTTCCCAGATATATACTGGAGAACAAGTGCTAGTTATAATAATAGGGCTCAGATTTTCCTAGATGTGATAGCTGATGGATTCCTTCATCAAGTAGTTGCTGAACCGACTAGAGGGGATGCCATTTTAGATTTGATTTTGGTGAGTAGTGAGGACCTCATAGAGGAAATGGTTGTAGGGGACAACCTTGGTTCAAGTGATTATGAGCTAATTCAGTTCAAACTGAACGGAAGGATAAACAAAAATAAATCTGCGACTAGGGTTTTTGATTTCAAAAGGGCTGACTTTCAAAAATTAAGGAAATTAGTTAGGGAAGTGGATTGGACTGAAGAATTTATGGATCTAAAGGAAGAGGAGGCCTGGGATTACTTTAAATCAAAGCTGCAGAAGCTATCGGAAGCCTGCATCCCAAGAAAGGGGAAAAAATTCATAGGCAGGAGTTGTAGACCAAGCTGGATGAGCAAGCATCTCAGAGAGGTGACTAAGAAAAAGCAGAAAGCATACAGGGAGTGGAAGATGGGAGGGAACAGCAAGGAAAGCTACCTTATTGAGGTCAGAACATGTAGGGATAAAGTGAAAAGGCTAAAAGTCAAGCAGAGTTGGACCTTGCAAAAGGAATTAAAATCAATAGTAAAAGGTCCTATAGCCATATAAATAAGAAGAAAACAAAGAAAGAAGAAGTGGGACCACTAAACTCTGAGGATGGAGTGGAGGTTAAGGATAATCTAGGCATGGCCCAATATCTAAACAAATACTTTGCATCAGTCTTTAATAAGGTTAATGAGGATCTTAGGGATAATGGTAGGATGACAAATGTGAATGAGGATATGGAGTTAGATATTACCATATCAGAGGTAGAAGTGAAACTTGAACAGCTTAATGGGACTAAATCGGGGGGCCCAGATAACCTTCATCCAAGAATATGAAAGGAATTGGCACATGAAATTACAAGCCCATTAGCAAGAATTTTTAATGAACCTGCAAACTCAGGGGTTGTACCGTATGACTGGAGAATTGCTAACTTAGTTCCTATTTTTAAGAAAGGAAAACAAAGTGATCCGGGTAATTACAGGCTTGTTAGTTTGGCATCTGTAGTATGCAAGGTCTTGGAAAAAATTTTGAAGGAGAAAGTAGTTAAGGACATTGAGGTCAATGGTAAATGGGACAAAATACAACATGGTTTTACAAAAGGTAGATTGTGCCAAACCAACCTGATCTCCTTCTTTGAGAAAGTAACAGATTTTTTAGACAAAGGAAATGCAGAAGATCTAATGTACCTAGATTTCAATAAGGCATTTGATACAGTGCCACATGGGGAATTATTAGTTAAATTGGAAAAGATGGGGATCCATATGAACATTGAAAGGTGGATAAGGAACTAGTTAAAAGGGAGACTACTGCGGGTCATACTGAAAGGTGGACTGTCAGGCTGGAGGGAGGTTACCAGTGGAGTTCCTCAGGGATCGGTTTTGGGACCAATCTTATTTAATCTTTTTATTACTGACCTTGGCACAAAAAGTGGGAGTGTGCTAATAAAGTGTGTGGATGATACAAAGCTGGGAGGTATTGCCAATTTAGAGAAAGACTGGGATATCATACAGGAGGATCTGGATGGCCTTGTAAACTGGAATAATAGTAATAGAATGAAATTTAGTAGTGAGAAGTGTAAGGTCATGCATTTAGGGATTAATAACAAGAATTTTAGTTTTAAACTGGGGACTCATCAATTAGAAGTAACGGAGGAGGAGAAGGACCTTGGAGTATTGGTTGACCACAGGATGACTATGAGCTGCCAATGTGATATGGCTGTGAAAAAACTAATGCGGTCTTGGGATGTATCAGGCGAGGTATTTCCAGTAGAGATAAGGAGGTGTTAGTACCGTTATACAAGGCACTGGTGAGACCTCACCTGGAATACTGTGTGTAGATCTGGACTTCACTACCCTCTGACTACTTCTGCCATGGGCTCCAGGGGTTCTCTGAGGTCCATCTGGATTCAAACTGGAACAGGTACAGAGAAGGGCTACTAGGATGATCCAAGGAATGGAAAACCTGTCTTATGAAAGGAGATTCAAGGAGCTTGGCTTAACCAAAAGAAGGTTGAGGGGAGATATGATTGCTCTCTATAAATTTATCAGAGGGATAAATACAGGAGAGGGAGAGGAATTATTTAAGCTCAGTACCAATGTGGACACAAGAACAAACGGATATAAACTGGCCAGCAGGAAGTTTAGACTTGAAATTAGACAAAGTTTTCTAACCATCAGAGGAGTGAGGTTCTGGAATAGCCTTCCAAGGCAAGCAGTGGGGGCAAAAGACCTATCTGGCTTCAAGATTAAACTCGATAAATTTATGGAGGAGATCTTATGATGGGATAACATGATTTTGGCAATTAATTGATCTTTAACTATTCATGGTAAATAGGCCCAATGGCCTGTGATGGGATGTTAGATAGGGTGGGATCTGAGTTACTACAGACAATTCTTTCCTGCTTATCTGGCTGGTGAATCTTGCCCATATGCTTAGGGTTCAGCTGATCGCCATATTTGGGGTCGGGAAGGAATTTTCCTCCAGGGCAGATTGGAAGAGACCCTGGGGGGTTTTCCACCTTCCTGTGTAGCATGGGGCACAGGTCACTTGTTGGAGGATTCTCTGCACCTTGAAGTCTTTAAACCATGCTTTGAGGACTTCAATAGCTCAGACATAGGTGAGAGTTTTATCGCAGGAGTGGGTGGGTGAGATTCTGTGGCCTGCATTATGCAGGAGGTCTGACTAGATAATCATAATGGTCCCTTCTGACCTTGATATCTATGAATGTTACCCAGCCCAAGATAATTCTATTTTCTAGTTCATCATCTTCATCACTGTCCATGGAAACCATTTACCTGGGTAGACATACGTGTCCACTGCTTGAATTGCATTGCCTTGAACTTGAATTTTGAACATCTGTGAACCCAAACTCAGTGCTGGGCTCCACTAGAGCCCAGCCTGGATCTGGACTTCACTACCCACTGACTACTTCTGCCCTGGGCTCCAGGGATTCTCTCAGGCCCATCTGGAGCAGTCCCTGTGCTCTGTAATCTACTCCCAGCTTCCTTTACAGGCTGCCTGATCAGCAGCCCTCTTCCTCCCTCCTCCTTTAGAGAAGTGGATATCTTTGACTGTTCTCCCTATTTCCAGCTTAGGTCAGGTTCATTCACTGTTGGGGGTGGGGGAAGAACCCTTATGATTTGCATCTGAGGAAGGAATTACAACCTCTTTGACTGACCTACTATGGTGCTAAGCAGGATCTGCCCATGGAGAAGGGCTTGCCCTGCCTTACTTTCATGGCTTGAATACGTGAATGGCATGAAGAGGTAATCTTTCAAAAATTCAGCTACCTCAGAATATAATCCTTTCAGACTTTCCTGCTGTGAAACTTAAAGGATTCAATATTTGCCTTTTGGTAAACTATTCCAAAGAGTTGAGTTTAAATTTGAAGATTGGGTGTTCTGGTACAGAGAACCTAATTCCTCTTGTCCTAAGCTCTGGGTTGTTTAATATAAAATGTGATCAGATGTGGACTTTTCAGAAAGACAGAAGTACAGGGTTTTTCTTTTAAAGTGTTTTCTTTTGTGCTAAACAAGGGACTCAACTTAGATTTAGGAATTCTCATCTCTCGCACAGACACTTCCAACCTGAAAAGCCATTATGTTTTAATTAAAGAAAGAATCATGAGATATGCTGGACAGAGAATATTGGAGCTATCCCATTTCTATCAGCAGATTAGTAGAAAGGAGTAATGGTAGCAGTGACAAAAACTTTCAGCTATAAACTAGTACCTCCAAAAAAAACTGTGTGAACAACATAGAACTGAAGTAGCAAAATCAGTACAATATACAATATAACTGCTATATTGAGACCCATTGGAGATAAAGTGTTGACTGACCATGTTATAAGGATATAATGCCACAGCATTAACTTAGGGTTGCTGCAGAGCTACCATAGTTTCCAGTGGAGTTTTCAGATATTTGCCATGAAAAATATTATCCTGTAATTGGCAACTCATTAAATGATAAAAAGAAAAGGAGTACTTGTGGCACCTTAGAGACTAACAAATCACAAGTACTCCTTTTCTTTTTGCGGATACAGACTAACATGGCTTCTACTCTAAAACCTGCCATTAAATGATGTGTCACTACAGTACCACTATATTAATCTGACTCCTGATCTCAAGATGATTTTCAAACAGGCCTAAAGTTTAAAGGTGTGCTATTGTAGGTGCGAGGCTCAAAGTTTGCCCTACTTTTATCAGTTTGAAAAGTCTGTGTAACGTTAACTTTTTTTCTTATTCTTTTTTATTTTATTTAGGTAGCTCCAATAATCAAAGACACTGGAGCACAGCTTTCCCAGTAAGAGAGACAATGCAACTGGATAGATTTGATATAGACAGTGAGCAGCACTGCATGAAGTTCAAGAGAAGGCGTAGGGTGAAATTCTGGCCCCTCCAGGAATATCTCCCAATGATTTCAATGAGGGCAGGATTTCATCCATAGTGTTTTTCCACTCAAAAGACTGCCCTCTGTTCATGCAGACATATAGGTCATTCTGTATCTGAGAAATTTTAATACGAAAATTCTCCACAGTGAGCAAAAACAAGATTCAGTCACCTAATACAGGCCACCTGCACTGAGCCAGGCTGGTTACGTTGCACAAGACTTTGCGGGAGTTGTGGGGGCAAAAACAACTGAATAGAGATGGCATTAGACTTCAGAATCTTCATCCCCAAAATGAAGCTTGAATACAAGGGCTTTGTTAGGGGAGAGCTACGTGCGAAGTAGGGCTCAGAGCACTTGGACAGTGAGCCATGTCCTGGTCTGCTATCCCTTCATTTGTAGCATTGTGCAATGGGCCTACACGGTTTGCAGACCCTGTGAACATAAGAACGGCCAAACTGGGTCAGAACAAAGGTCCATCTATCCCAGTATCCTGTCTTCCAACAGTGGCCAATGCCAAGTTCCTCAGAGGGAATGAACAGAACCAGTAATCATCAAATGATCCATCCCCTGTCGCCCATTCCCAGCTTCTGGCAAACAGAGGCTAGGGACTCCAAGCCTGTCCATCCTGGCTAATAGCCATTGATGGACCTATCCTCCATGCATTTATCTAGTTCTTTTTTGAACCCTGTTATAGTCTTGGCCTTGACAACATCTTCTGGCAAGGAGTTTCACAGGTTGACTGTGCCTTGTTTGTTTTAAATCTGCTGCCTATTCATTTTATTTGGTGGCCCCTAGTTCTTGTGTTATGAGAAGGAGTAAATAACACTTCCTTATTTACTTTCTCCACACCAGTCATGATTTTATAGATTGCAGTCATATCCCCCTTTAGTCGTCTTTTTTCCAACCTGAAAAGTCACAATCTTATTACTCTCTCCTCTTATGGCAGCCATTCCATACCCCTAATAATTTTTGTTGCCGTTTTCTGAACCTTTTCCAATTCCACATCTGCACGCAGTATTCAAGATGTGGGCATACCATGGATTTGTAGAGGCAATATGATATTTTCTGTCTTATTATCTATCCCTTTCTTAATGATTCCCAACATTCTGTTCGCTTTTTTGACTGTTGCTGCACATTGAGTGGATCTTTTCAGAGAACTATCCACAGTGACTCCTAGATCTCTTTCTTGAGTGTAACAGCTAATTTAGACCCCGTTATTTTATGTGTATAGTTGGGATTATGCTTTCCAATGTGCATTGCTTTGCATTTATCAACATTGAATTTCATATGCCATTTTGTTGCCCAGTTTTGAGGGGTCCTTTTGTAGCTCTTTGCAGTCTGCCTGGGACTTAACTATCTTAAGTAGATTTGTATCATCTGCAAGTTTTGCCACCTCATTGTTTAACCCTTTTTCCAGATCATTTATGAAATGTTGAATAGGACTGGGCCCAGTGTAGACCCCTGGGGGACACCACTAGTTACCTCTCTCCATTCTGAAAACTGACCATTTATTCCTGTCCTTTGTTTCCTATCTTTTAATCAGTTACCAATCCATGAGAGGTTCTTATCCCATGACAGCTTACTTTGCCTTTGGTGAGGGATCTTGTCAAAGGCTTTCTGAAAGTCTAAGTACACTATATCCACTGGATCTCCCTTCTCCACATGCTTGTTGACCCCTTCAAAGAATTCTAGTAGTTTGGTGATTTCTCTTTACTAAAACCATGTTGACTCTTCCCCCAAGAAATTATGTTCATCCATGTGTCTGACAATTTTGTTTTTTACTATAGTTTCAACAAGTTTGCCCGGTACTGAAATCAGACTTACCAGCCTGTAATTGCCGGGATCATCTCTGGAGCCCTCTTTAAAAATTGGCGTCACATTAGCTATCGTCCAGTCATTTGGTACAGAAGCTAATTTAAATGATAGGTTACAGTTAGTAGTCCTGCAATTTCACATTTGAGTTCCTTCAGAACTCTTGGGTGAATTCCATCTCGTCCTGGTGACTTATTACTGTTTAGTTTATCAATTTGTTCCAAAACCTGGCTCCTCTAATGACATCTCAATCTGGGACAGTTCCTCAAATTTTGAGGAGAGAGTGGCTGAGGTTTGGGACTCTCCCTCACTCCTCAACTGTGGAAGACCGATGCAAAGAATTCATTTAGTATCTCCACAATGGCCTTATTGTCCTTGAGTGCTCCTTTAGCATCTCAGTCACCCAGTGGTCACACTGGTTGTTTAGCAGGCTTCCTGCTTCTGATGTACTTAACATTTTTTTTGGTATTACTTTTTGAGTCTTTGGCTAGCTGTTCTTCAAATTCTTTTTTGGCCTTCCTAATTATATTTTTACACTTCATTTGCCAGAGTTTATGCTTCTTTCTATTTTCCTCACTAGGATTTAACTTCCACTTTTTAAAGGATGCCTTTTTGCCTTACACTGCTTCTCTTACTTTGTTGTTTAGCCATGGCTATACATCTACCCACCTCCACCTTTTGCTCCTTCAAGGATATGTTATTCATATACCATCTGCCCTTTGGAGAGCACAATTTCTTTACTGCTCCTCACTTGTTCCTGGGGGAAGCAATCCAGTCCTGATCAGTAGCAGATTATCATTTCCCTCACAAGCACCCCTGCTGATTCCTTTGCTCTGTGGCATACAGAGGCCTAAGGCATCTTTCCTTGATGGCTTAGGCCTTTCTGAAGCACCTATCACCCTGATATCTAACCTTCTGGACCTTGGCCACTCTTCTCTTTTTCCACACAGTGGAAATACAGCATATCTGCTGTGTTTTGGACTCTCAGTAGTTGTGCAAGATTCCACACCATTTCACATTTATAGTGGATTGGGAAGAAATACATTATATATAAATATATTGCTTGTGTCTTTTACTGGTTCTTTATGATATATACTGAGAAAAGGGCCACAAAGCTTTTTTTAAAAAACTTTAGCAATATCAAGTCTTGACTTCTGTCATTTTGCTTGAAGACTTTCTGGAGAACCTTACAACTGTGAGTTTTCTCAGCCCTCATTTAAAAGGAGGTTGACTCTTTCACAAACAGTATTTCTCTCAAGTATTTGGCAGGAATTTGAGCTATACAAATAAGAGTTAAATTGTTTGACTAGACATCCCATTCTCTTTCTGTTAATCAGGTTTTAGTCTTTTTTCCCTTTTGATGTCATAATAATCCTACCAGTGCTCTAGTCTTCCAAGAGCTCACCAAGGAAAAATGTGGAAATCAGACCCTGACACTTCTAATTTAAAATATGAAAATAAAAAAGCAAACCTATTTTTGAAAGACAGAAAAAAAACATTAGAGAGCATTTTTATATATCAAAAGAAAAAGGGGCACAAATAACATTTTTTCTTAGAATTTCATCTTTAAGTTCCATTTCAATCTATCAGATGATGGGCTCTGCCTTTTTTAAATAATGCAACTGAAACAGGCCTGTTATCAAAATTCCAAAAGCTTATTTTCATAATCATGTTCCACACAATATGTTCCATACATGTAAGTATATATCAAGCATGATACTGAACACTATGCAAAATTCCATAGATTTCTGTTGCACTCTCCATTGACCAGAACCATTGCAATGTCAACCTCATGTACGATTTTTTGCTGTTGGTGTTTTTTAAATGCCATACACTTTTAAAAAATATGCAAAATATCAATTAGAGCACTGGGTCAGTTAGTATTCACTATTTCAACCTGCTACATTCACACAGAACAGCTTATACATTACACTCTATTCAGGCTCTGGGACTAGAATGTCCTAAAATGAATACAAATAAGGGACAAAAAGCTTTTTGTTTCAAGGCTCCACAAATGTGGAATCAGTTACCCGTTGATTTAAGAACAATTGGGAGCTTTTCCTGTTTTAAGATGGAACTGAAACAATACCTCATGATGACTAGAAGTTGTTGTAATTTATGTTATTTTTGTGTTTATTTATTTATTTATATGCATTTGATTATCACAGGTCATGCTTGAAAATGGGCTTTAATTTCAATTTATGTGCCCAGCTAGGAACTAAATAAATATATGTATGTATATATATCTCCGCTGTACTTGTTTACATCAGATGGTACAGCCATATGTATTCTGAATATATTTCTTGCCCTTATGTTTATGCCATCAATTAAGCCATCTGAGCTTAATTTCAACTTGACTTTTAAGTCTGCAGGACAAAGCAAACAAGTATGCATTTAATAATATCAACCGAATTGTTGGTTAGCCCTAAAAGAACAAATAAAGGTAGTGCTTTAAGTAGGCCTTTATTTTTTTTTGTTGTGTTGGTTTTTAAAGTAATACCCTTCACTTGTAGGATTTTACTACATTATTACATTGGCATTTGGTAATTTTACACTAGGCATGCAATTATTTTTGCATCACTAAAAGCAAAATGTGATATTTAAAAAACAATGATAGTTTCACTTGTGGGAAAATACATTCTGGCATCAAGTATTTATTATCACAGCTGATAAAGTAATGGCATGTTTAATTTACACTCTATCGCTGTATGATAAACATCTCTGTAAGTATTTCTACCTGTCTTTACATATCCAGAGTCATGGCAAGTAAACCAACCAATATACAAGAGGAACAGAGAGAATGAGAGAGTGTCATTATTTCATCTGTTCCATTTAGAAAAATCACAAGTCACAAAATGTGCAGCTGAGAAATGTGCTTGTCTCAAAGCTTCATATCTGTGACATGTTAATTCATAAATAATTAAAGTCACACTGTCTTTTCTGATGGCAGTACCTGAGTATTCCTTTTACGGTACATCTACTTGTAATAGACAAGGTTAAAGTGGACAAGAGTAGATTTCATAAATCAGATAAAATTGCTCAATAAATCCAACATATCTTTTATTGTTTGTAACAGAAAACAAACTCGGTTATATAAGCAACATTTTAAAAGCACTTCAGATGTGATTTAGAGGCTTGGCGGATGTAGAAATAAAAGGCAAGTCTATGTTCTCTTTGGATATTGAATCCATGTTTAAAAGCTTTCTAGCAGTTGGGCCCAATGCTGCTCTGAGTTAAACCCCATGCCCCCCCCTTACATCTAGTCACTCAATACTTAAATCAAACAAGCTGATGTTTATACTGGAACTCTCACACGAGAAAATCGCCTCTGCTATTGTTGTCTAAATGCAGCTGTTTGCAAAAATATAGGCTCTCGCCCCCACCCCACCCCCCAAAAAATTGTTTTTAGTACTCTGACTGCAGAGTGAATAATACAGTATGAAAGAAACCTGAAGGCGCCGTTATTGTCCATTGTGTCAATCCAGCTGCTACACATGCATATTAAGTCCATATTTAAAAATACTTATGAAGCTTTTTTCTGTTTTGTTTTGTTTTGCTGTCCATTTTTAAACCTTTGTACTTCTCTCTCTTCCATTTTCAAAATACCTAAGCCATTAGACTACAGCATGAACTAGTCCTTGGACAAATTCCAATTTAAATTGAAGCCATGTTAGTTACACAAGGAAAAGAATTTGTCTTAAATCAGGTAAACTTTTTTTAAAAAAAGTCTCCTAAACATAAATATAGAAAACCAATATTTGCCTCAGTTGCTAAAAAAGCATTTCTCCTTGTCTGAGATCTGTTTGCCAGGACCCAGCCAGTACTGGATTTAAACTTCTGAAAGAAAGAGTTTAGAACAGATACCTGACTGACCCTTATTGTAGCTATAATAGTTCCAATAGCACCACAAATTTCTCTTGATAAGAAGAATGCTCTGTTCAAATATCAGATTAATCTACCATAGACATATGGTTGTCATCCAAAATTATGTATTTCTAATAGTCATTTGCTAGAATACTTTGAATTCAGGGAATCAATCTTGTGAGTGTAACATAAGTACAGCATCGCAAATGAGAATGCCAACTTTATTCTGTTTAGTCTGGGAATTTATTACTGGCACTGGAATGGTTGTTGGCAGAAGATGGCAATGCAGGGAACTCATGTAGCTACTTCATTTCCAGTCTATTCCAGCAGATAGCATTAAACAGTGGTTTGAGGACATTTAGAATTTCAGTAAGGTAAAACAAAAAAATTTCTTTCATTGTATATTGGTGCTTCAGTTTGGCTAAATATTAATCTGATTTGCATTTGTAAACTAAGAATTTCTTCTCTGTAATTGGATTATTAATACAAGTTGCTATCATACTAGATAATGAAACTGGCTTAATGGTTATTTTTAGATGTGTTGATACACATTGTTTTGATGCATTTCAGAAGTTCCAACCATATATCGTAGGTCATACCATGGAGATAGGGCAACATGCTTCATGCAAGAGATTGCTTTAGGCACTGTCACACCATGAACACAAGATTCACAGTTTTAGGAAAACACATTGATCTGCTTTTTTGTTATATGTAAGAAGGGAACTGTGTTGTTAATAGTTTGTTTTTGAAGAGGTGGGAAATGGCCATTGTTTTGAAGAGGCTGAGGCTGTGGGGTATATAAAGAACAAAGCCAAAATCCTGCCCATACCCAGAGAGACTTAACAAAAGTTGGAGTGGGGCAGTGCGAGCCACACATTTAGCCCAAGAACCATCCTGAGACTGGAATAGATCAGAGTGTTGCTTACTGCTCCTCTGAGTAAGAGCAGGGTTTTTCCCCCACAGCTCATACTTGCATATGCATAAGTGACTAGCCAACTGGACCACGGGAAACGTGGTACCATCTCTAAAATTGTAAATAATTTAAAATACTCATTTAAGACCAAAAAGCACCACATTTTATTTTTGAGACAAGTGCAGAGATTATATAATGTAAAATATTAATAGCAAATAAACCTTCCATTGTACTGCACAGGGTCATTTGCCAGTGAAGAGACCTCTAGTAGGTCATTTAGTTCATCTGTCTCCTCTTTCCCTCACATACTATGTCAGGATTTATTTCATTAATCTTAAACCATTCCGGATAGATTGCCTTTAAATCTAGCTCTGAACACCTCCAGTGAAATTCCCTTGGCAGCTTGCTCCATGACCTAACTCTTCTTAGAGTTATGAAGTTTTTCCTAATATTTAACCTATTTAACATATGATCTATGTTGCAGCTGAAGCCATTACTTCTTGTTGTGTCCCTATTGACTAATGAGAATAATTGGTCCCTGTCTTCTTTGTATCATCCCTTATGCAGCTGTGGAGAGTTATGATGTCTCCCTTTTGCCCTCTCTTCTCTAGACTGAACATGTCCAGTTCTCTTAATCATTCCTCATGGGCCTTATTTTCAATACCTTTTATCATTTCTGATGTTCTTCTCTTAAGTCCCTCTAATTTATCTGTATCTTTTGAAAAAACTGAATGCAGAACTCCGAGTGAGGCCTAGGAAGTGTCAAATAGAGCGGAAAAACTGTCTCCCTTGTCTTCCACGCCATACTCTAATTAACACAACCCAGTGTAGCACCTGTCTTTTTTGTGACAACATTGCATTTTTTATCCATTCAGTATATCATCCATTATGATCCCTGCATTCTTCTCTGTGATGCTTTTGTCTAGCCATTAATTCCCATTTTATATTTGTATATTCTTGATTCTTGGAGCATTCTTTCTTCAATCTGCTCAATCAACTGCATGGAGCATCCATCTTCACATGCTCACACATGTGTCATGTCTTTGCCCTTATTTGTTTGTGGGTTTGTCTTATCTGTATAACTGGATTTCTGTCTTTAACAGTACCAACCTTTAGCCACAGTGAGGGGTCTGTCACATAAGCTGCATGCTAGATACCCCTTCATCGGGCAAAACTATTGTACATAGCTAGCAGAAGGGTAAATTCATAACTGAAATCTAAATCTAGATTTTTTTTTTAATATTTGTGTTATAGGGATCTTAAAAAGTCTTTATATACATCCAAACAAATTTGCCACTGGAGGAGCTTGTGCACATTTAGTCTAGTGATCCAAGCAAGGGGATAAGGAGTCAAGACTCCTGGGTCCTAGTCTTAACTCTGCTGGTGAATTGCTCTGGCTCAGTCCTGCAAAGTGCTGACCGCTCTGGCCTGATCTACCAAAGTACTTAAGCATGCACTTAACTTTTAAGAATGTGCATAGTCCCAATGAAATCAATGATGAGACAACTCATATTTTAAAAATTAAGCAAGTGAGCAAAGTACTTTGCACATTAGAGAATTGAATCCTTAGCCTCAAGTTCCTCAGTTTATCCACCTGTAAAACAGATTCTTCAACTGATGCAAAATGGTCCTTGGATGAGGGATGTACATTATTACTGTTTATTATTAATAGTGCATGAAAGCAAGTGCTCCATGGTTACTGGGCTAATAAAGTTGTATACTTAACATCCACTGGAACAATGTGCCTGACTTAGTTTCTAACAGAGTTGGAAGATAAACACTGGCAGTATTGCCAACATCAAATGTTCAAAAATCATACCAGGTCCCAAAAAATAATGAGACTGTCTTAAAATCATGATAGATAAATAAGATTAGATTTAATTTGACTCCTACTCTCTGAGATTTTAAGGTTAACTCACCTCCCACATTCAAACTTTTTTCTGAAATGATGAGGGCAAGAATCTTTCTTTAAAAAGAAAAGGAAGGAAAAGAAAGCTGTGAATCTCACACAATCTTCTGAGTCTGGGAGCTTGGGTGTTGAGAACAATAATTATAATAACACCTTGCTTGTATCTGGTGCTTTTCATCCATAGATCTCAATGCACATTACAAAGGAGATCAATATTATTAACCCCATTTTACTGAATGGGAAACTGAGGCATGGGAAGCTGACCCAGGACCCAGGTCTCCTGATTCCCCATCCAGTGCTCTATTCACTAGGTCACACAAAAAATTGCAAGATTCATGATAAAATCTTGAGAGTTGGCAACACTATATCAGCATGCCATTCTAGTTTATATTAGCAAAAAAAGTGATTTAGGCATAATAGCTTATATCAGGTTCAGCAAACCAAATAAGCTATACCGGCAAAAGTACTTTTATGCCAGCATAACTGCACCTATACTTGGGGCTTTTGCCAGTATAGAAATGTTGTTAAAAATAAAATTCACACCCCTAACCATCATTGTTGTAACAGCACAAGTTTCTAGTGTAGATCTGGCTTAGATTCCCACTAACAGAAAACTTGCAATTGCTTATGCATGTGAGTAACTTTTCTCGTGTGAATAGTAATGGGACTATTAACATGCATGTGTGTAGTACTGTGCCCTAACTTATTAAAGACCAGGGTCTTCTCAACCATAGTGGGAGTTAAATCCAAAACATTGAGTCACGATAAAGGCCAAACAAAGCTGTATCTCCCAGGATAAATATCATACACATATCTTCTTTTGGAGCAGTTAGTACTTTGTGAGGATCATTTGAATACTCACATCTCCTTTTCTAAACACTTGCTTTGACATGCTCAAAGCTAGCTACTTATTTCAGGAAATCTGACTTTCCAAGAGTACAAAGAATCAGTCTTTCATCAATATATATGTACCAGTACATTCACTTTCCCTGAAGAAATTGTGTCTGTTGCCGTGTTCAACTAGACTGAAAGGTAAGAAGTTTAGCTTTCAGCAGATGGTTAGGTTGATTGCAAGCTGAGGCTACGAAATTACAAAATGTTAAACACACAGTGTAATTCCCTTGTAGAGCTCTCCTCCAATTCTATGCCTCTTTCTTACCCCTCAAAGAAAAAAAAGAAAGAAAAGGAGGAGAACAGGAGGTTAGAGAATTGTATTATAATCAGTTTTTAGCAATACAGGAGCCAGGAGAGATTCTGATCCATACTGTGGCAAATGGTTCATCAGAAACAGGTCTGGACCAAGAAAATCTCTTTTAGGAGTGTACCAGAGAAAGCCATTCAGGATATAAATGAACCTCTTCATCCTTCAATCATACCTCTGACTGATTTGAGGACCATATCTTGGGCTTTCGTGGCATTATTTACCATTGCTATCTTATTGTGGATGAAAAACATCATGAAGTCTTTGGATGATTCACAAGATTCCATTACATTGTTGGACAAACTAATCTCTATTAGTAGCTAACAAAAATTATGATAGCCATTCTGTTAAGTAGTCTTCCACTAGAGCTGAATAGGTAGTGCAAAAATAATTCCACAAAAATTAGTTCACATTGTTTCAATATTCATGGAAAAATGTTAAACCAATATTAGAAAATATAATCATAGAAAGTGAATTTTCTATTCTTAAGCATGATAATTTACCCCCAAAAAACCTGATTCTAGGAGTTATATTTTTCTAGTCAGAGAAACACATCATAAGAAGTGTCCAGTTATGAATAACCAACACAGAAATATTGAGTATTAAATACTTGCAATGAACTGCTCACAAATGAGACACCTTCCAAGAATCATCATCAAAAATCATTCAGGGAATAATTTTGGATAATAAATAAATCTGAAAAAGTCATAATCTCCCATGTTGTATGCAGTGTTGTAACCGTGTCAGTTCCAGGATATTAGAGAGACAAGGTGATTGAGGTAATATCTTTTACTGGACCAACGTCTGTTGGTGAAAGAGACAAGCTTTTGAGTTACACAGAGCTGTTCCTCAGGTCTGGGAAAGGTACTTAAAGTGTCACAGCTAAATACAGTATCAAAGAGATAGTTTAGCCTAAGTACAGGTTTCAGAGTAGCAGCCGTGTTAGTCTGTATTCGCAAAAAGAAAAGGAGTAAGGAGTACTTGTGGCACCTTAGAGACTAACAAATTTATTAGAGCATAAGCTTTCGTGAGCTACAGCTCACTTCATCGGATGCATTTGGTGGAAAAAACAGAGGAGAGATTTATATACACACACACAGAGAACATGAAACAATGGGTTTATCATACACACTGTAAGGAGAGTGATCACTTAAGATAAGCCATCACCAACAGCAGGGGGGGGAAAGGAGGAAAACCTTTCATGGTGACAAGCAGGTAGGCTAATTCCAGCAGTTAACAAGAATATCAGAGGAACAGTGGGGGGTGAGGTGGGAGGGAGAAATACCATGGGGAAATAGTTTTACTTTGTGTAATGACTCATCCATTCCCAGTCTCTATTCAAGCCTAAGTTAATTGTATCCAGTTTGCAAATTAATTCCAATTCAGCAGTCTGTCGTTGGAGTCTGTTTTTGAAGCTTTTTTGTTGAAGGATAGCCACTCTTAGGTCTGTGATCGAGTGACCAGAGAGATTGAAGTGTTCTCCAACTGGTTTTTGAATGTTATAATTCTTGACGTCTGATTTGTGTCCATTCATTCTTTTACGTAGAGACTGTCCAGTTTGGCCAATGTACATGGCAGAGGGGCATTGCTGGCACATGATGGCATATATCACATTGGTAGATGCGCAGGTGAACGAGCCTCTGATAGTGTGGCTGATGTGATTAGGCCCCATGATGGTATCCCCTGAATAGATATGTGGACAGAGTTGGCAACGGGCTTTGTTGCAAGGATAGGTTCCTGGGTTAGTGGTTCTGTTGTGTGGTGTGTGATTGCTGGTGAGTATTTGCTTCAGATTGGGGGGCTGTCTGTAAGCAAAGACTGGTCTGTCTCCCAAGATCTGAGAGAGCGATGGCTCGTCCTTCAGGATAGGTTGTAGATCCTTGATGATGCGTTGGAGAGGTTTTAGTTGGGGGCTGAAGGTGATGGCTAGTGGCGTTCTGTTGTTTTCTTTGTTGGGCCTGTCCTGTAGTAGGTGACTTCTGGGTACTCTTCTGGCTCTGTCAATCTGTTTCTTCACTTCAGCAGGTGGGTATTGTAGTTGTAGGAATGCATGATAGAGATCTTGTAGGTGTTTGTCTCTGTCTGAGGGGTTGGAGCAAATGCGGTTATATCGTAACGCTTGGCTGTAGACAATGGATCGAGTGGTATGATCTGGATGAAAGCTAGAGGCATGTAGGTAGGAATAGCTGTCAGTAGGTTTCCGATATAGGGTGGTGTTTATGTGACCATCGCTTATTAGCACCGTAGTGTCCAGGAAGTGGATCTCTTGTGTGGACTGGTCCAGGCTGAGGTTGATGGTGGGATGGAAATTGTTGAAATCATGGTGGAATTCCTCAAGAGCTTCTTTTCCATGGGTCCAGATGATGAAGACTTCAATCTCTCTGGTCACTCGATCACAGACCTAAGAGTGTCTATACTTCAACAAAAAAGCTTCAAAAACAGACTCCAACGACAGACTGCTGAATTGGAATTAATTTGCAAACTGGATACAATTAACTTAGGCTTGAATAGAGACTGGGAATGGATGAGTCATTACACAAAGTAAAACTATTTCCCCATGGTATTTCTCCCTCCCACCCCACCCCCCACTGTTCCTCTGATATTCTTGTTAACTGCTGGAATTAGCCTACCTGCTTGTCACCATGAAAGGTTTTCCTCCTTTCCCCCCCCCTGCTGTTGGTGATGGCTTATCTTAAGTGATCACTCTCCTTACTGTAAAAAGAAAAGGAGTACCCGTGGCACCTTAGAGACTAACAAATTTATTAGAGCATAAGCTTTCGTGAGCTACAGCTCACTTCATCGGATGCATCCGATGAAGTGAGCTGTAGCTCACGAAAGCTTATGCTCTAATAAATTTGTTAGTCTCTAAGGTGCCACGGGTACTCCTTTTCTTTTTGCGAATACAGACTAACACGGCTGCTACTCTGAAACCTCTCCTTACAGTAAAAAGAAAAGGAGTACTTGTGGCACCTTAGAGACTAACAAATTTATTAGAGCATAAGCTTTCGTGAGCTACAGCTCACTTCGATGAAGTGAGCTGTAGCTCACGAAAGCTTATGCTCTAATAAATTTGTTAGTCTCTAAGGTGCCACAAGTACTCCTTTTCTTTTTGCGAATACAGACTAACACGGCTGCTACTCTGAAACCTCTCCTTACAGTGTGTATGATAAACCCATTGTTTCATGTTCTCTGTGTGTGTGTATATAAATCTCTCCTCTCTTTTTTCCACCAAATGCATCCGATGAAGTGAGCTGTAGCTTACGAAAGCTTATGCTCTAATAAATTTGTTAGTCTCTAAGGTGCCACAAGTACTCCTTACTCCTTTTCTTTTAGCCTAAGTAGTTAGCACATATTCTAAGGCTTTAGGACTCTGCGAAATGGGAGGGTCCCCAGACTCGGGCTCCACACCAAGCCTGGAAGTCTACGTAGCAGTGAAACAGCCCTGCAGCCCAAGACCCAGGAGCCCAAGTCAGCTGGCATGGGCCAGCCATGGGTTTTTCTCTGCTGTGTTAACATACCCATGGAGGCTTTGGGGGCATTTAGTACACTGGATGAGGTACACCACATGTTGTGTTAGGTATTTGTAGTACCCATGGATCTTGAAAGATGTGTTGTGGGGAATGTTGATCATTGTAGCAGTGGAAATATGTCCGCAGGCTTTGCATCTGTTGTTCTGGCAGGGTCTTTTTGACATTTTGAGTTGGTGTGGCCTGGTCTGTGGGGAGCTTGCTTCTGATGATGAGCTTGGAGATGCTGGGGGATTGTTTGGAGGCCAGAAGATGTTGTTCAGGAAAGATTTCTTTTAGGATGGGGTCTCCTTTGAGTATGGATTGTAGTTAAGAACATAAGAACGGCCATACTGGGTCCGACTAAAGGTCCATCAAGCCAAGTATCCTGTCCTCTGAGAGTGGCCAATGGCAGGTGGCCCAAAGGGAATGAACAGACAGGTTATCATCAAGGGATCCATGACCTGTCACCCAGTCCCAGGTTCTCGCAAACAGAGGCTAGAGACATCATTCCTGCCCATCCTGGCTAATAGCCATTGATGGACCTATCTTTCATGAATCTGTCTAGCTCCCTTTTTAATTCCAGTATAATAATGGCCTTCACAACACCCTCTGGCAAGGTGTTCCAGAGGTTGACAGTGTGTTGCATGAAAAAATACTTTCTTTTGTTTGTTTTAAACCTGCTACCTATTAATTTTATTTGGTAGCCCTTTGTTCTTTTATTATGAGAAGGAGTAAATAACACTTCCTTATTTACTTTGCTGGATGGATATAAACTGTTTAGGAAGGATAGGCAGGGCAGAAAAGGTGGGGGAGTTGCATTGTATGTAAGAGAGCAGTATGATTGCTCAGAGCTCCGGTATGAAACTACAGAAGAACATGAGTGTCTCTGGATTAAGTTTAGAAACGTGAGCAACAACGGTGATGAACGGTGATGTCATGGTGGGAGTCTGCTATAGACCACCAGATCAAGGGGATGAGTTGGACAAGGCTTTCTTCCGGCAACTAACAGAAGTTACTAGATTGCTGGCCCTGGTTCTCATGGGAGACTTCAATCACCCTGATATCTGCTGGGAGAGCAATACAGCGGTGCACAGACAATCCAGGAAGTTTTTGGAAAGTGTAGGGGACAATTTCTTGGTGCAAGTGCTGGAGGAACCAATTAGGGCAGAGCTCTTCTTGACCTGCTGCTCACAAACCAGGAAGAATTAGTAGGGGAAGCAAAAGTGGATGGGAACCTGGGAGGCAGTGACCTTGAGATGGTCGAGTTCACGATCCTGACAGGAGAGCAGCAGAATACAGACCCTAGACTTCAGAAAAGCAGATTTTGACAACCTCAGGGAACTGATGGGCAGGATCCCCTGGGAGAATAACATGAGGGGGAAAGGAGTCCAGGAGAACTGGCTGTATTTTAAAGAATCCTTATTGAGGTGACAGGGTCAAAACATCCCGATGTGTAGAAAGAATAGTAAATATGGCAGGCGACCAGCTTGGCTTAACAGTGAAATCCTTGCTGATCTTAAACACAAAAAAGAAGCTTACAAGAAGTGGAAGATTGGACAAATGATCAAAAATATTGTTCGGGCATGCAGGAGTGAAATCAGGAAGGCCAAATCACACCTGGAGGTGCAGCTAGCAAGAGATGTTAAGAGTAACAAGAAGGGTTTCTTCAGGTATGTTGGCAACAAGAAGAAATTCGAGGAAAGTGTGGGATCCCTTACTGAATGAGGGAGACAACCTAGTGACAGAGGATGTGGAAAAAGCTAATGTACTCAATGCTTTTTTTGCCTCTGTCTTCACGAACAAGGTCAGGTCCCAGACCACTGCACTGGGCAGCACAGCATGGGGAAGAGGTGACCAGCCCTCTGTGAAGAAAGAAGTGGTTCGGGACTATTTAGAAAAGCTGGACAAGCACAAGTCCATGGGGCCGGATGCTCTGCATCTGAGAGTGCTAAAGGAATTGGTGGATGTGATTGAAAAGCCATTATCTTTGGGAAAACTCATGGCGATCAGGGGGGGTCCCAGACGACTGGAAAAAGGCTAATGTAGTGCCCATCTTTAAAAAAGGGAAGAAGGAGGATCCTGGGAACTACAGGCCAGTCAGTCTCACCTCAGTCCCTGGAAAAATCATGGAGCAGGTCCACAAGGAATCAATTCTAAAGCACATAGAGGAGAGAAAAGTCAGGAAGGAACAGTCAGCATGGATTCACCAAGGGTAAGTCATGCCTGACTAATCTAATTGCCTTCTATGATGAGATAACTGGCTCTGTGGATGAGGGGAAAGCAGTAGACGTGTTGTTCCTTGACTTTAGCAAAGCTTTTGACACGGTCTCCCACAGTATTCTTGCCAGTACGTTAAAGAAGTATGGGCTGGATGAATGGACGATAAGATGGATAGAAAGCTGGCTAGATTGTCAGACTCAATGGGTAATGATCAATGGCTCCATGTCTAGTTGGCAGCCAGTATAAAGCGGAGTGCCCCAAGGTCGGTCCTGGGGCCGGTTTTGTTCAATATCTTCATTAATGATCTGGAGGATGGTGTGGATTGCACCCTCAACAAGTTTGCAGATGACACTAAACTGGGAGAAGAGGTAGATACACTAGAGGGTAAGGATAGGATACAGAGGGCCCTAGACAAATTAGAGGTTTGGGCCAAAAGAAATCTGATGAGGTTCAACAAGGACAAGTGCAGAGTCCTGCACTTAGGACGGAAGAATCCCATGCACCGCTACAGACTAGGGACCGAATGGTTAGGCAGCAGTTCTGCACAAAAGGACCTAGGGGTTACAGTGGATGAGAAGCTGGATATGAGAAAACAGTGTGCCGTTATTGCCAAGAAGGCCAATGGCATTTTGGGATGTATAAGTAGGGGCACTGCCAGCAGATCGAGGGACGTGATTGTTCCCCTCTATTCAACATTGGTGAGGCCTCATCTGGAGTACTGTGTCCAGTTTTGGGCCCCACACTACAAGAAGAATGTGGAAAAATTGGAAAACGTCCAGTGGAGGGCAACAAAAATGATTAGGGGACTGGAACACATAACTTATGAGGAGAGGCTGAGGGAACTGGGATTGTTTATTCTGCGGAAGAGAAGAATGAGGAGGGATTTGATAGCTGCTTTCAACTACCTGAAATGGGGTTCCAAAGAGGATGGATCTAGACTGTTCTCAGTGGTAGCAGATGACAGAACAAGGAGTAATGGTCTCAAGTTGCAGTGGGGGAGGTTTAGTTTGGATATTAGGAAAAACTTTTTCACTAGGAGGGTGGTGAAGCACTGGAATGCATTACTTAGGGAGTTGGTGGAATCTCCTTCCTCTGAAGTTTTTAAGGTCAGGCTTGACAAAGCCCTGGCTGGGATGATTTAGTTGGGGATTGGTCCTGCTTTGAGCAGGGGGTTGAACTAGATGACCTCCTGAGGTCCCTTCCAACCCTGATATTCTATGATTCTATGATACTTTCTCTATACCACTCATGATTTTATAGACCTCTATCATAGTTGTTTGATGATACCCTGTCTGGGTTCCAGTGTGGGGTAGTAGGTGACAACTAGGGGTATGTGATCAGAGAGGATTTCATTTCTGTATTGAAGCAGGTTCTCTTGGGACATTTGGGTAACCCCTTCCATGATGTGATCTACTTTTCTGGTGGAGTGTCCTTGTTTAGGTGTTGTTTAGGTGGTGTGTGACTCTTATGTTTTGGGAAGCTGGGTGTGAGCGCTAGAAGCTCCCTAGAAGTGGGGAGACCATCAGGCCCAGACCATGGCCCCACCCCTTCGCTCCGCTCCAAGGCCCTTCCCCTGTTCAGCCTCCTTCCTGCAATGCCCTGTTTATGCTCCACCTCCATTTCTCTCCAAGGCCCAGCTCCCACTCTGACTCTTCCTCTGAGCCCCCACACCCACCGCTTGCTCCTCTCCACCCCCTCCCCCGAGAGTCACTCCTCCTCCTCCTGCCGTGCGTGCTGATGCTGGGGCAACTCACCTAAGGGGTGCCATCACTTTTTCCCTGCCTTAAGGGCAAGTGATGGGGGAGGGGCAGAGACAAGCGAGTGGGGGGCAGGGGACCTCAGGGGAAGAGGTGGAGCAGGGGTGGGAAGGGGCCGAGAGAGGCTGAGGCTTTGGGGGGAAGAGGCCAAGTGTGGGTCGGACCTCCAAGCAGAGCACAAGTGGGGCCTCAGGCATGGTGCAGGTGGGCCCATAGTCTAAATGCCAGCAGCCCCCCACTTCTCAGGAGCTTCCAGAGGCCCCCCACACACACTTCTCGTGAGCTTCCATTGACAGCGCTGCAGTGAGCCGGCACACCTCTAGCATTTCTTACCCCATTTGGTGAGGCTTATCCTCCCCAAGCCTCTTATACCCCCTACCCATGGAGAAGGTGATTTTTAGTGTGTTAAGGTGTATATCTCAGACTTTTTCCTCAGAGCATATTCTATGATATCTCTGCATCTAGCTGTAGATAACAGATGTCTTGGTGTTTTTGGGGTAGCTATTGGATCTGTGAAGGTAGGTGTGATAATCCATGAGTTTCTTGCATATAGCTGTCTGTAGGGTTCCATTGTTGAAGCTGATTGTAGTTTCCAGAAAGTTGATGCTAGTTTGGGAGTGTTCCAGAGAGAGTTTAATGGATGGGTGGAAGTTGTTGAAGTTGTAGTGGTAATCTATGAGGGAGTTTAAGTTATTTGCCCAGCATCGACCTTTCACTGAGTCGCAGATCTACATTCTATTTAAGTTTGGATAGAATGTCTCCTGTAAAGATCTTGTAAGACAATTGCTGATGTCAGTAATCCTGGGACAAGATCTTCTGTGACCGTTTCAACATACTCATATTTTTCAGAGCAATATCTCTTGTACTCCACTCAATGTGGCTTATATCATTTCAAAGTGACCTTTCTAAGCATTTTTTCCGTGTGTTCCAAGAGAAACTATGGCCTCCCTTTCCTTCTAGTTACTTGAAAGTAGATCTAACCAAAATATTATAATATTCCATATTAAATATGTTGTATTTCTTTTGTTTTCAAGGAGGTTTTTTGGGAGAAGGGTTGAGGAGGAAGGGAGAAAATGTCAGGTTTTCTATTTACAAAACTTCCATGAAATTAGAACCACTTTAATAGATTTTTAAGTTGTTAACCAAAATACTGCAGAACAAATATTTCGTTTGGATGAATTCAACAAACTGAAAACACTCATGAAAGTCTCCTCCTCTTGCAGGTTTTCCAAATGTCACGTGTATTTTTATGGAAAGGTGTTCTAAGTTTTCATATACCTTCCTAAAAGAAATGTCCAGTCATCTGCAATCTCACAATAGCCTCAAAAAATCCAAAGTTTTAAAAGAATTGAGGGGGGAAATTCCATGGATTTCTGTGGGGTTCTGGATGTTTCAACTACTTTATCCCAACTCTACATGAAAGATTGGTTTTAATTTCCTGATGCAAGTTATTTTGCTACCTTAGAAATATGTGAGCTAAGTCATGAAGATGAACTATGAAATAGTCAGAATTAAGCACTGTTATGGCACATAAAAGTTATTGCCTATGATGTATTCAAGAGAGTGAGGATGCTACTATTTTTTTAAATAAATGAAAAAATAATTCCCTATGTATTTTTTATATATATATATATATATATATATATATATATGGATAGCTTGTTTATATAGATTTAGACTTCAATTTTTTTACTATTTTCTCTAAACACACTATTGTGGTTGTGTTCTCATGGACCTTTAATGCTGCCTTTGGGAAGATGTACAAAAGAGATCTCGAACAGAGCTCAACAACGTTTTCCATATGAAGTGAACTGTACATTTAATTCCCCTATACTCCTCATTTTTAATAATTGCATGCACATTATTCACCAAATGCAAGAGGACCATCCTCTGTTATGCCTGCATAATCAAGGGTTAATTTTAATCATCATGGATTTGTCAATATTATTCAAGAAAAGCAGGTAGCTGAAAAACATCAATTTGCCCCTTTCTGCCATACATCTTGTATCTCACTGCTAAAGTCACATTAGCAATGGAGTTATAACTTCTTTTTCCTCTGAATTCAACTCCTTGATGGTCATGTAATAGATGCTCTAGATTTTACTGCAAACATACCTATAGTAATGACCTCAAAGATATTTATAGCTGTTACCAGGGTGCTAAACACATGAAAGTTTCCAGTCCCAGCAGGCTAGCTTTGAAAGCACTGAAAGAAAGAATGGCAAAAGTTGGAAGTTCTCGGCTGAAATGAAAACCTAGAAGTTCATTTACCACCCAAGATTTTCCATAAAACCTTCCACTTGTCGCAGGAGAATTCACATTTAGGTTTAAATGCTTCTGATGAAGTGGATATTCACCCACAAAAGCTTATGCTTCAATATGTCTGTTAGTCTATAAGGTGCCATAGGACTCTTTGCCGCATTTAAGTTTAAATTTCGCAATAACCATAACACAAAGGATTTATTATGTTTGTTTATTTCTGAATGAACCTGGGTACTGCCATTCTATCTCCATCAAAAATAGTGGGTTTTCTCTCTTTTTTTTTTAAATTCAGTTTGGGTATAAAAAAAATACAATTACTTCATGAAGGGAAACTGTAGTCAAATATTGTTAATTAAATGGGTGAACGAATGTCAGGGTTAATGTATAGATACATAAAAAGAATCATATTTTGCAGCTATTACAAGGCTCCTTAAAGAGCACACGTTTTTCTGTATTAAATCTATGGTAATTGAAAGCTACATAATCAAAAACACCTTGTAAGCTTGGCAGACATATAGTACTGAATGTTTAAAATAAAATCTCTGAATGGAAAGTTCAGTTTTGTTTTGTTTTTTTTCCTCCCGGGTCATTATGGTAAGGGAAATATTTTTATCTGGGCCTCAGGAAATGGTGGTCTGGCTAATGATCACAGCAGTGTTGAGGGTTTTGTGAACAATATTTGCACATTGGCAGCTGGTGCCATCACTGACCTCCGCCTCACAACTCCCTTTACAAGGTCTGCTCAGCAATGATAGCTGTGGTCCCTACAGAAGTATCCGGTGAGGTACCAGTGTGGAGGACAGGACCCCAAAACAGGACTTCAATTTAGAGCAGGGTGAGTCGCAATGAGTGGATAAAATTTTGATGTGGATAGCCAGGCACCCTGTTGCTGTGATATTTTAACACAAATTCAGCAAGAGGCACCTCACCTTTTTTATGTAAACAGGCATATGTGCTAAGGAATGTGGAGACCTTGAATAGCGATGGATCTTGAATCCGGATCTCTGTGCTTTGCAGGTGAGTGCTCTGTCAAATAAGACGCTCAAGCTCCAGCTGTCAGAGACTGGAACATGGGTGGTTGAGCCTAGTGGTTGCAGCTGGCGTCGGTAGCCAGGAATCAAAGCTGAAGTCAGAACTAGGAAGCCAGGCAAGACAGGACCAGGTTTATCTCAGCAGTGGGTGATCCCTTTGAGCAGCCACTGAACTCCCGCTGCTGCTGAGTTTATGAGCCACTCTTCTGGCTCTTCCATCCAATCAGACGGGGTAGCCAACCAGGCAGCATACTACTGGTCAGCTGTGTTGTTAGATTGTCCAGAGACTGGCTCTGCTGCAGGCCCTGATTCCTGACAACAGCCCAGAAATGAACTCTAGCATTTCTCTGTTTGTGGGAATACAAATTTAAGCTGGCAACTGCTATCCAATAATTTTTAAAGTAGACCACTAACGTGGATTATTCACATAAAATGCCATTATATAACATATTACAAATATATGTTCTATTAACTAGAAAATGAGGTTTACTACCTCAAATTCTGCATTAGTTTTGGATTTTTCTGCTCCAAACTGTATGCATTGCCGGGTCATCTGATTCCTGTCCCATAATGTCACAGAAGTCAGCATGAATTCGATACCTGGGAAGCTACTGGAGCAATATATAAAACATTCAGTTTGCAAATACCTGCAGGCTGAAGCAGTTATCACTAGCAGTCAGCCTGGATTTACCAAGAACAAATCAGGTCAAACCAGCTCGATTTCTTCTTTGACAGGGTAACTGTTTTGGTGGCTGGGGGAATGTGATAGACTTAGTGTACCTGGACTTCAGCAAGGCTTTTGATACAGTCCCACATGACATTCTGATAAGTAAGCTGGAGAAATGCAGGCTTAGCAGAACTACCATTAGGTGGATACATAATTGGTTAAACAACAGCAAACAAAGAGTACTATTCATGGAAGGATGTCGGATTGGAGGAAGGTCTCAAGTGGGGTTTCACAAGGATCTGTTCTGGGTCCGGTGTTGTTTAACATCTTTATTAATGATCTGGATCTAGGAATAAAGAGCATATTGATCAAATTTGCAGATGACACAAAGCTGGGGGTGGGGAGGCATTGCTAACACTTTGGAGGATAAAGCTAAAATTCAGAGGGATCTTGATAAATTGGAGAACTGAGCTATAGATGACAAAATGAAATTCAACAAAGACCAATGTAAGGTGCTACACTTAGGGAAGAAAAACCAAATTCATAAATCCAGAATGGGGGGATAACTGGCTTGGCAGCAGCACTATAGAAAAGGATCTGGGATTTGTGGTGCATCACAATCTCAACATGAGTCAACAATGTGATGCTGTTGCAAAAAAAAAAACAAATGCAATTTTAGGTTGCATTAACAGAGGCATCGTATGCAAGTCACAGAAGATAATAGTACCACTCCACTTGGCACTGGTTAGGCCTCAGCTGTGTCCAATTTTGGTCACCAATGTATATAAAGGATATGGAGAAACTGGAAAGGATCCAGAGGCGAGCAACAAAGATGATCAAAGGTATGGAATGCAAGCCATATGAGTAAAGGCTGAAGGAACTGGGTATGTTTAGTTTGGAAAAGATGAGATTGAGGGGGGACACAATAGCGGTCTTCAAATACTTGAAAGGCTGCCATAAAAAAGATGGAGAAAAGTTGTTCTCTTTTTCCACAGAGGGCAGGACAAAAGGCAATGGGTTCAAACTACAGCATAGCAGATTTAGATTAAATCTCAGGAAAAACTTCCTAACTGTAAGAACAGTAGGATAATGGTTACAGACTGTCTAGGGAAGTTGTGGAAGCTCCTTCACTGGGGGTTTTCAAAAGGAAGCTGGATAGCCATCTATCTTGGATGGCTTAAACATAGTAAATCCTGCATTTTGGCAGGAGTTAGACTAGATGATCCTTGTGATCCCTTCTAACTCTAGGATTCTGAGTACTGAAAATGGAACTTTCACTGTAGCACTGTGTAGTATATGTAGAGCTAGTGAGACTGGAATGGCTGGAGGAAGATTGGGAGTTAGAGGATAGAGTTTGGTGAGTAGGAGTTAGAGGGTGAAGATTGGGAGTTGGACTGGAAGGGTCTGGGGAGACTGAGCATTGGAGGGGAAGACTGGTACTGGCTGAACAAAGGCTGGGAGCTGGGACTTGGATTCAGTGCGGGAAACAGGGCTGGGGGGCACTGGGAGCCAGTTGTCTGGGAGGGAAACACTGACATTAGCTGAGGAGCTGGGAGTGGGGGAAGAGATTGGAATTGGCTGGACAAGGAGACTAGGTCAGGGAATCAGTGGGAGAGGGAAGGGGGAGAGGACAGACAGATCTGACAAGTAGCGGGAAGTGGGGGAAGAACTGGGACCAGCTGGTCAAAAAGATGGGACAAGGAGCCAGAGTGGGTGTGGGGAGAGGCTGAGATTGGATGAAGAGCCAAATGGGTTGACTCTGGGGCTGGGTGCCAGTGGGGTGGGAGTTGGGTGTGGGGGAAGGAAGAGACAGATCAGATAAGGAGCTGGGAAGAGGGAACTGGGAATGACTGGGTGAAGAGGTTGGATGTGGGGAAGGGTAGAAACTGTGAGTTGAGGGAGAGAATGGACTCTGACAGCAAACCTGAAGGCGAAGACTAGGACTGGCGGAGTAAGGAGATCGGGACTCTGATGAAAACCTAAAGAGTGCAGAATGAGACTGTGTAGGCAAGTAGAATGAGACTGGGATGAGGAGTCAGGATGGGGAAAAGACAGGACTGGGACAAAAATAATGAGGAGTCCTTGTGGCACCTTAGAGACTAACGAATGCATTTGAGACTTTTTACATGAAGTTGACAGATTTCCACTTCGTAGCCTTTAAGGTGCCACAAGGACTCCTCATTATTTTTGCTGATACAGACTAACACGGCTACCACTCTGAGCATTGGGACAGGAACTGGATGGAGTGCAGGGGGAAACAGGCAGAAGAGTCCATATTCACTACAGAACATGCCCTTCAAATCCTGGAATGGTATCCAAGATTGCTAAGTCTCACCACCCCTCTGCTGTCAACAAGTATCTATGAAATCCACTAGCAAAGTGTGTCACATTCTCCTCTAGTGCTGGTCCATATAGCAGAAGCTATGTTTGAATTTACTGACGAACAATACAACAACATAAACTCCACTCCAGACTTAGCAGCTTCTAGAGTCCCTAGCTCTGTGTTGTTCAGCTTACTTCCTTGGTCCTCTCTGCCTCACCTTGCAACATTTGTCCAGGGTCATGTTTAGCTTGTTTAATGTGATGCCTTCTGTGCTCTCTTCTGTGCTCTGTGAAACAAACACCCACAAAGTTGGAGAAACATGTATTTCTTTGTTTTCAAAGTTTGTGAATTACTAATAAGTCAGATCTTTCAATTCATGATCAGTGCAGTAGAAATGAGGAGTTAGTTATCTTTCTCCAGAAACAGTGATAATCTAGCTTTTGTCCACTGAGTTTAACCTGTACATTTATGGTTCCCATCATGGTTGCTGATTCCACTGAAAATGTCTACAGTACAACTTTGGCAGACTATAGAAGATGGATGTGTTAGCTAGGTCAGGTTGAAAATTTTATGTGGAAACTTTTTCAATGGAAAATTTGAGAGAGTTTACAAAACCTTTTTTTTTTTTTAAGAAAAGTGTCTACTTTCTGTGGAAATTTTTGATTTTCTTTTTTCATCAAACAATTTACTCTTTTCAGTCCCAAATAAAATTATTTTTATTTTGAAATGCTTCTGCAGAGCCTCATGGGAGTTGTGATTTGGGTGCCTTATGCTCCCATTCTCCTTTATAGGTTAGGCTCCCCAATAGGACTTTATCTCCCATGATGCACCAGGCCATGGGACTCCCATGGTGCACTATATGGTTTGCCAAGAAGGAAGACCATGGTACATCATGGAAGATATAGTCCAGCCAGAGTCTCTGGCCTATAGAGGAGAATGGAGGCATGAAGCACCCAAACTACATCTCTCATGATGCACCACATTGGCATTTCCAAATAGAAATGTTTTAATTTTGACTGAAATATTTTGATATCCGAGTTTCTGCCACAATGTAAAAATTTTCCACAGAAAACAGTTTTCTGACAAGCTCTAGTGTTAGCTATAATACACTATATCTGATAGAAATGATGCTGTACCTCCTGTATCTATTTCCATCTGTAATGGTTGTCCTTTCAATAATGGAATCACAGAGGATCTGTGCAAAAATCACTCAGTGAGGATATGCAAGAATACAATAGACTCCAAGAATCAGTAGAACTAATACTGAGGATATAGAATCATAGGACTGGAAGGGACCTCGAGAGGTAATTTAGTCCAGTCCCCTGCACTCATGGCAGGACTAGGTCTTATCTAGACCATCCCTGATAGGTGTTTGTCTAACCTGCTCTTAAAAATCTCCAATGACAGAGATTCCACAACCTCCCTAGGCAATTTATTCTAGTGCTTAACCACCCTGACAGTTAGGAAGCTTTTCCTAATGTCCAACCTAGACCTCCCTTGCTGCAATTTAAGCCCATTGCTTCTTGTCCTATCTTCAGAGGTTTAGAAAAACAATTTTTCTCCCTCCTCCTTGTAGCAATCTTTTATGTACTTGAAAACTGTTATCATGTCCCCTCTCAGTCTTCTCTTTTCTAGACTGAACAAACCCAATTTTTTCAATCTTCTCTCATAGATCATGTTTTCTAGACCTACAATCATTTTTTGTTGCTCTTCTCTGGACTTTCTCCAATTTGTCCACATCCTTCCTGAAATGTGGCAACCAGAACTGGACACAATACTCCAGTTGAGGGCAAATCAGAGTGGAGTAGAGTGGAAGAATTACTTCACGTGTCTTGCTTACAACATTCTTGCTAATACATCCCAGAATGTTGTTCACTTTTTTTGTAACAGTGTTACACTGTTGACTCATCTTTAGCTCCTGGTCCACTATGACCCCCAGATCCATTTGTACGGAACTCCTCTTAGGCAATCATTTCCCATTTTGTATATGTGCAACTGATTGTTCCTGCCTAAATGGAGTACTTTGTATTTGTCCTTATTTACATCAGACCATTTCTCCAGTTTGTCCAGATAATTTTGAATTATAATCCTATGTTCCAAAGCACTTGCAACCCCTCTCAGCTTGGTATTGACGGCAAACTTTATAAGTGTACTCTCTATGCCAGGTGGGCAACATGCGGCTCATCAGGTAATCTGATTGTGGGCCATAAGACATTTTGCTGACATTGACCATCCACAGGCTCTGCCCCCCTGCAGCTCCCAGTGGCTGCAGTTCGCCGTTCCCGGCCAATGGGAACTGCGGGAATCGGCTGGCCGCAGGGACGTGCTGGCCACTACTTCCCGCATCAAAAGCTTTACTTAAGTCACGATATACCACATCTACCACTTCCCCTCTCTTCACAAGGTCATGTTGTCTTCTGAGTTATTCTGTCTGTCCATCTTGGTCCTGTTACTGGGTATTTTATTCCTTTTTTTAATGCCCTGTTTCATTCGTTTTCCCAGTCCCAGTCTTTCCTGCAGCCCTTTTTTCCTACCTGCAGGTATGCTCAATGTGCCCCTTTCTTTCTTTCTTCTTTTACCACAATGTCAGCATACCAGCTTTTTACACCAAAACCTCTCTTCTGAATGACCCAGCTAGCCACAAAGGTGATATTCCTGGGTACATGACACTTACTTGAAAATTGCACTGCTAGCTTGTGGACTTTTGAAACACATTCAGCTCTCAAGACTTCCTTACTGCAAAGTTCGTAACCAAATTTGATTTCCATTGTCATCTGGTATATGAAAGGAGACTCAGGCAAAAGGTTCATCTGTATTTCTCATTGCATATACAACAGACCAGCATGTCAACAAGAGTGTCATTTAACATAGCATTAAATTTACAATGTTCAATGAGCCTTTTAAAGACTGCCACAAATTATGAAACCATTTTCTTGTCTTCTTGGGTTTTTCCTATGAAACTGGAATTCCTCAGCAACCACTAAGGCTAGGGAGCAAAATGTGTCTGAACATAGCAAATATAAAAGAGAAAATGTAGACATAATGAGAATAGGAATGAATTCCCAGGTAAACCTTTTCATGCTTTCCCCTGCCCCAATCCTTAAGGTCGTTTCCCAGGATACTGGTTCAGCAGTTTAATGTCCCCTGGAGACTTACTGAAGCAGTGGGTCTGGCTCCATGAGTGGTGGTGGTGGTTGTTTTTCTTAAGAGAACCAATTTAAACTGGTTACCTTAGAGGAGTCTTGAAGGAAGACAAGTAGCAGTATACCTCCTGCCTCCTTCCAAGTGAATCCCACTAGGTTCTGGGGTCGGGGAGGAGAATCATCTGGCATAGGAGGATGTAAATTGCTCTTCCTTGCACCAGTAATTTGACTGGCTTTAAATCTCAGGGGGCAGATTATCCCACATGTGCCTGCTGTGGAGTTTCTTGCACCTTCCTCTGAAGCATTTGGTACTGGCCACTGTCAGAGACTGGACACTGGACTAAATCTAGTATAGCAATTCCTATATTCTTGTCCTTTTTTAAAGAAATAGATTGTTCTCAGATTTGTGTTTTGGGATTATTTTGGTTTTTGTTTTGGTTTTCCCTCTTCAAAAGGAGACATTGACCTCTTTGCACATTGTCAGTATCAGTAATGGGCCATCTGAGGCCTGATCTATACTAATTTGGTAGTGGTACAACTATGGAAGATGTGGGTATGAGTATTTTTCCCTGACATATTTATACCGGTACAACACATTGTGTGAACATAGTCATACTAGTATAAACTAGCCTTACACCATACTGGAATAAGCTGTACCAGTATATGCACCTTTTTACCAGTATAACCTTGTCCATGCGAGGGGGTTGTACCTCTTTAACTAAATTGCTGTCATTAAATAGTGGTATAGTTAAAGCAATAGAACTTTTATGTGTAGACAAGACCTGTGAGAAACTTCAACTGACTGAAGTGTTCTGCTCTCTAAATCGTCAGCTGGTAAGCTTTTCAGATGTCTGAATATGTGTGCGTATTTCAGACACCTTTACAACATACTCTGACAGGGTATACAAACCCCACATTAGAACTGATTGAGTGGTTGAGGAGCAACTCTGGGCCCAGGCGACCCTGCCCAGCTGCACCTGAAGAGCCTGCGCCAGCTGGCAGTGGAACTTAAATTGGAGCCAGGCAGCTCAAAGTGGGCTGACAAGGCAGGGAGAAGGTCCTGCCCTGAGAGCTCCTAATGAATGGCACTTACTGCAGATACCTTCTCCTGGACAGGAAGAGCCCTTCAGAGGGGCTGAAGGTTCAATTGGTACCTTTGCACTGACTAATTTGCGACAGATTGCGAGACTCTGACAAGAGAATGTGTGGTAGCAAATGGCCCAGGGAGGCAGCCTTAAGACATTCCTGGGTGCTGGAGTTGATACTTACAAGGCCCTGGGCTAGAGGCCGGTGGAGTGGGAGGGCTGAGGCTCCCCTACCAAGCCCCATCTCATTAAGAAGGGCATGAATACCCTTACCTTCTAGACTCCCACCATGGAGAGAAGGAAGGAAAGGATAAATAACTTTTGAAGTCTCGTCTGGGATCGGGCACTTGTGGGGAGTCAATGGCTGAACCCCATATCTTCCTAGGAACCCTATCACATTGGAGAGAGATAGGACTGTGTGTTAACCTGACCAGAGAGTGGAATCAATCCCAATGGAAGACAGACTGATACTAGGCATGGAAGTGGTCCAGGGGGAAGAGCAGAGATGCAGCGACCAGGGACCTAATGCCTAACCATTAGCAGACACTGTCCATCATAAATATCTTTTGTACATATATTGAAGGCATACATGGAAAGAGAAGTGTGGGCTGGAATAGTTAGTCTGTCATAATTAATTCTGGATGTATAGCTTACGTTGTACAAACAGATTCTACCATCAGTTTTACTGTATTGTTGGTCTAATTCAATAGCTAGAGTACATCAAAGTATCCTTGGAACAGTCAGTGAAAGTGAACTTTTTTTATCTATTTGCTTCAAAATCAGGTTTCATCCTATTCCGTGATATCTCCAATCCAATCAAAATTCATTGAATTGTAGATACCAATAACTTAGTAAAGTACAAATGCAAACACTGTTTAATCTCAAAATACACACACAGTTTTTTAACATAAGATTTGTAACATACCTATTACAATAGGTGATTGTATTAACTGAAAGAAATACTATATATAATAAAAAATAGTGTATGCATTAGAAGAACCAAACCTCAACTTTTCCCTGTTTTAATCAGGGTAATATAATAGCTATAAATGTATGTAGTTTTTAACCAAATAAAACAATAACTATGTCAAGTTATTACGTACCAAGTTTCTCCTTAAAAAGCCCGCGCACATTGCAGTCCAGTACTACTTAAGGGGATAAATGAAAAGCACTTATTTCTTCACATTAGTCAATGTGTCAGAAGCTTTTTATCTTAAGGATGATAAATGGTAAGAACAGTGTATTTCAACTTCAGAATTGTTATACATCAAAGATTTTGGAGGACTTCTTTTTTAAATTGGCAGTTGTCATTTAATATACAGTATGATCCAAAGCATATTATTTCTGAATGTTACCAGGGAGATTTCATTGGCTTGTGTGACATTTCCAGTCTTTGATATAATTGGCTAACAGCTTTCTTAACCTAATATCTTTTAATAAATAGTGTACCTTGTGGCTTGGGGTATCACATCTTCTGTTTTCTCTTTTGTTTGTTGTCCAAAAATGTTACAATAATAATAAAAAGTGACATTATTTTAAAAGATAGGAAGCACCAAAATTATTTTCTGTGTGACCTTACAGATACCAGAACAAGCAGCTTCTGTTAGCAAAATAGTTCAAGCTTTTTATTACAAAGGATTTTTGGCGTTATTCCATACAGAATTTTTATATATATATATCTTGACTTGTCCAGATAAGTTATTAAGCCCTCTCTCTTTTATGCTGGGCTAACATTTTACCAAAAATAAAATTCTGATATATTTTAAGATGGAGGAGGAAGTTGACTGTGAGAGACAATAAATATTTTATTTATTACTCTCAGTGAATGAACTAATGTAGTTTTATGTCTTTGACTGCATTGTATTGAAGCAAATAAGGTAGGTTTACCTAAGAATTCAGGAGATTTTTGGTGACCTTCTTCTACCGACTGTACATTTACACAGTCAAAGTTTCATACTTTACAATAGTCTGCTGTGTTATTAGAAGATCAGTTTGCTTTTATCTGAAAAAAGATTACAGGTAAAATATATTAGTAAAGCTAAACATATATTTTAATTTTTTTAAATAATTATGTATAGCCCTCAGTTATCTGATTTTCCAGGTAAAGGCTTAAAACTCAGTTTTTAGTCACATTCTATATCTTTGATTTTCAGTTTTACAGGTAACTACAGAACTCAGAGGCAGATGTGCTTGTGAATTCAAAGACCTATCTAGTGCGGATCCTTTAACTGCTGTTGTCATTGCTCTGGTTCTTCACCCCAAGTAAGGATGATCTATGGTCTTGCTTTCTGCTCACATGACAAAAATATGACGTTGTCACTGATTCTTAAGAAAACTGAGTCAAATTACAATAGAGACAAAAGTTAGAACAAAGCTCTCTATCTTGTTGAAACAGTTTGCTGTTTTACTGTCTTTTGCTCAGTTGGTGGTACTATAGATAGCCAAGAAAAGAGGATGAAATATATTATGGGTGCATAAAAGAAAAATACATTAAAAAAGTAAGATGGTTTTAGGAAGATAATGAGAAAAATTTCATTATGTACTGCATTAACACTGAAATACACAATTCTTCTTAAAATTCTTTATGTAAAATGAACTGTGTTGTATGCCACAGCATTAAACAGCAATGTGAATTAAATATCTTCCTGCTTCAAAGATACATGGCTTCAAACCTGAAAATTATACTATATGCAAATGATCATAAAGAATGGACTTTACTGACCATTTCTTTGTGTTTGGGGAATATATTTCTGTATGGCATAATATTTCCACTTGCATTGGTTTCCTGGCATGAAAATGTTTATTGCGCTCATTAGCTAAGAGGATGTCGGCACTGGTCCAATGAACACAGATCTGCCTTCTGATTTCAGCCATTAAATTGCAATGGGATTCATAGGCTTAACATTGTGGGTGTGAGAATAATAAAATGGAACTCCATCTTTAGCCCAGTTACCATGGATGCAGTTAAAGGTCATAGTGGCAGCTGCTAACTAGTTGCCTTTTTAGCTGTATTTCCCCTCCTGCTATGTGTTTTCATGTACCTTAGTTTCTGTAGATTTGCCACAGTGTAATTCCACTTACTTACTTGGCACATGGGTGCCTTCTTCAAGATAGTGGGATTCTTCCTATGAATATGGTTCCTATGGGCATCCCTTTATTTAATTATTTGCGTTTTTACAGGAAATGAATGTAAGATCTTTAGACAAAATACAAATGCAGTTCCCTCAGCATTCTGAATCCCTTTCATGTTCTGCACACTGCTTCATAGTCCCAACAAAAAAAATGTGTATAGTAAATTCCCATCTCCATTTAAACGCGTAATGGGTTCAGTCACTGATGCACCGCAGTGTGGAACATCTACTACTTCTTCATTCGGCCCAAAGTCCTAGGAGTTAATTCCCTGTACTGCATGAAGTGTCAGAGTAATTACCACTGATCAACCCTATTTCTCAGCATCCTGCCCAGCTTTGAGAGGCATCCTGTTTATTGATGCACCACCACATCATCACAGTGCTTTCATTCCGGCGAGCTGCTTAATCGAAAGGGTTTGGACAATGTAGGATTTTCAAAGAGAAGAAGTAGAAAAAAAATTAAAAGTAGCCAAGCAAAATAAAGTGAATGGTAAAGAAACCTGAAAGCTCTACAAAATACTTCCTTATGTCAACACTTCATTTCAATAGATTTTTAAACTCCTATTCATTTTCAAAAGAGGGTACTGTGAGCCTTTTCTTTGGTGACTCAACTACATGATCACAATTTTTTAAACCATTTTAGGAGTGAATAGCTAGAAAACCCACTTGAGAGTAGTGTATTGTTTTTTGTTCTGTTTATATACTGGCTGTAACTGAGTCAACCTTTATGGGCCAGAATACAAAGCAACTTTTTTTAAAATGTTTTGCTCCTCTTTTTAAACATACATTTATGTAACTCATCATTTAATAAAAATAAATTAAGTATTATATGAGCCAAATGTTTCAGTTCCACACAAGAGTAGTTTCTGGTACTCTTTGGCAAGGTGCCACTTTATTCATTTTTATTTGAAACACAATCTGAAGCCTTTAATTTTAATATAGTTTATGATTATAATGGTTATAAAGCGTACACTGTACTAATTCATTCTCATCCTCTCCTGCACTTCTGTGATGATAGAGGGTGGCTCAAAGATGCATTGAATTCATATTAATTTAAAGAGCATCTAGCTTTGTGTGTGTGTGTGTGTGTGTGAGAGAGAGAGAGAGAGATTTGGAGCAGCAGTCTTAGTCAGGATTTGGTGCTCATCTTAGTACTATTCTTAGAGCCCTATGGAATCCAGCCCATATAATTGTAAAGTACAAAGGTAATTTTTTAGTTTAATCTGTAGTGCTTGGTGAGTGCGATAGACTGCCACTCTGGAAAGGGAAACAAACAGGTAATGACAAATACAAAAGTGAACAAATAAGGTCTGTTCATTTGCTGAGATTTTTTGAATGACATCACAGTCTGTATGTTGTTTCCTCATTAAAAAATAAGTTTCATAATCTGTACAACTGTATTACTGAAAATACCAGGATACTATCACTAAGACTATTACCAAGTCGTCAGTTTTACTATTACTTCCGCCAACTTTTAATCAAAGAATTTCTTCTTGTGCCTTGTTTACTGTTGATATTTGCTGGCTGATTGGATAGGAATGACATTTTGACAATTTACTGTAGCAGTAAGCACTGTACAAACAAAAGGTGCTGATGAAAACTGGGAACCCATTATTATGTAAATTATGGCTGACTAGCACAGATTCCATCTCCCAGTCACCATCACTGAGACCAGTTTTACTCAATGATAATAATTTTCATGATTGCAGACTTCAGAGAGATCAGAAATATGCTTTAGCTGTTGCATTTATCTACTGCTGGTACTTGACCCTTAATTAAATTCTGAAACTTTTTTATACAGTAAAGTAAAATACAGCTGACACTTCTATTCAAACAAAGAGCATCAAGCACAAATCTACCAAATAAGATAAAGGTATTTCAGACTTACCTTGCTGTAATGATAGTAAACATGAAAACCACATCTTTTGAAAACAAGCTTAAAGTTTAAAATGCAACAAAAGTATATTGTCTAGCAATTTACACACTGCTCTTCAATGTTGTCTTCGCTAAATGCTAGACCAGCTGTGCAGAAAAGTCTTGTACTTCATACTAAATATACATGCATGTAAGGATCTTTATTTTGAATGAGGTTTGATTTCATAGGTGTTGTATTTCTTCAAATATCTATTGATTTTGATCTAAGTACAGTAACATTAGAAAAAAATAGGTTAGCTAATGTTTTTGGTAACTTCAAAAGTTATTACTTTATAAAACCTTGAACAATGTTGTTTTGTAGAATTTTTCTTTGATGTGGACACAGCAGCAAAATGAGGACAGACACATTTATGGAATTAAGCAGCAGGCTGCAACTTATATTAAAATTTAATACAGGAGTGGCACTACCCACACAGCACACATGCGCTCCTATACCAGGCATTTAATTGGTTCCATTCCTGGGGATACAGGGCTTCTTACCATATAACCCATAACTCAGGGTAGGTTAGGGTGACCAGATGTCCTAATTTTATAGGGACAGTCCCTATTTTGGGGGCTTTTTCTTATATAGGCACCTATTTCCCCCCAACCCCTGTCCTGATTTCTTACATTTGCTATCTGGTCCCCCTAGGGTAAGTTCCCCTTAGCCTACCCTCCAGAACTCAGCTTTCTCTGAGTCCTAACACCCACCCCTCCACAAGGATGACAGAGGGTGCAGAAAGGCAAGACCTGCCACAAGGTCTGACCTTGGCCCACGGGTGCCACAAAGTCTCACCTTATCCCATGAGCCCAAGGCCCATCACCAAAATCCCAGGTCTTTTCCCTCTGAGAACTGTTTATTTCATCATTTTAACCTCACTGGAAATCAGCCACAAATTGTGACAAATAAAAAAATTCAACTCCAGTACCTCAGTTAGGCAGTACTGTTGTGGCAGATAGGTGGCATTTCTGGAAACAAAGTCCAAACATTAAAAAGCTGCAGTGGAAGTACTCTATTGCTGTTAGCAGGTGCAAAAATAAATGAAGAATGCACACACATTTTCAGTTCATTGGTTTAATGTATCCCTAATTTTAGAATATGTTCTATAAATAAGCATGGGGAACAGCAGAGGCGTAAAGCTTTGTTACTACATTTCCAATTTTTCAGATCAGTCTTGCAACCTTTTAATGTTTGTTTTAAGCTTCTAATCAATTGCCTCTTCTTCTCCCAATCCTCTGGCCTGTTTTTTTTTTCTCTTTTTTTCAGATGAGGCAGTGGTCATTCCAACTAAGCAGTAACAATCAAACTTAAAAAGGGTGGAGGCATTATGAAAACTGAGATTTAATATTTCTTTAGATATAACACTTTGCTAAACTGTCAGTTCATAGAGCCAATGAGCTAAGAAATGTAATTACTTAAGTGGATTTCATGAAGAGTAGAAAGATGATTGTGCCACATTAAATAACAATTGTATCCTTAATGATGTATTGGACTATAATCCAAACATCCTTCTATGATTATATGCACTACAATATACCTTTTTAATTACTCCAGTGGCTTCCTGTTCCCCTGCTAAGATGCTATGCTTTCAAAAACTATGTAAACATTATGTGAGGTTGGGTTTTTTTCTTTGGTTTTGTTTTTTTAAACTACAATGAGTGCAGCTGCATGGTTATTGATAAATTGGCTATAAATTGCTGGCAATTGCATATAAATATAATAATTATTATATCTACTTTTTTCTTATGAAACACATTTTACTTTAAAAAATAAATTACAACATACCATAGCATTACCTTCCTTGGGCTTCTTTTGTAGCTAAAGCCTAGGCATGCAAGAAACAGAATGTAACTTCAGAGTATTAATGAGGAAAGTTTAGGACAACATGACTAATTTATTAAAAAAGTTAAGATTGGACAGATAATTTTGTAATATCTATCTATTTAATTGTTTCTTTTAAATACAGATGGATACATTATACTCTGCTATATTGCTTTTAGTAAATTAGCATTCTTGTTATGGTTTCTATAATTAATTGTTTGTGTGGAATATCTGACCAGTCATAGACTGGATTTCCTAACAATCAGTCTCCTTACGTAGCTTATGTTTGGCCCCGGTTAGAACTTATATACACAAACTGAAGCAAATGAATTCACCTGCATTAAAAAATTCTACTCAATATGTATAAAGGTTGCAGAATCACACCTAAATTCATTAAATGTCTGACTGCTGATTAGAGAGAGACTGCTGATTGGCAGCCACAACTTTACCTAACTCTTAAATGGAGACTTTCACATTGTAGGAAACTTTTTCAAAAATAAAATTATGGAAAATCTAGTTGGCCAGTATTTTTCTATTCTCGTTTCTCTTATAGAAGTGCTTCTTTAACACACAACTCTGCTTCTTCTGCTGCCTGGTAAAGTAGTGCAGTCATAATTCTATGTGTATGGCGTCACAGTCTGTTATGTACGCAACCGTATAGACCCAAATGTAGTATTTTAGGCCCCAGCTTGCCTTTTTTTTCTGCTTACAGAACTCCATTTAAGTCATTGGGAGTTGTGTGTAAAATTGATGGTAGATATTGTGCCAATTTATTTTCACTGTAGGATGAATATAGGATAGGCCATGTAGGAGTGAATAGGATCTGGTTTTGAAACCATTTTGATATATGGTAAGAAAAATTGTGAAAAACATATTAAAAGTGAAAGAGATTTATATTTAGGTCTAACATATTTGATGGTTCTCAGCAGTATTAAAGTCTCCTTGTGAAAGATTAAGAAATCTAAACCAGTTAGTTTCACAGTTGACTGTTTGTGTTATCAAAGCTAGGAAGCAACCATGTCCACAAGTTAAAATAAAACCCATCATTATCTAACATCATTATTATTAACTTACCAAAATCCATTCAGTAGCACACTCTCCTAAGATCAAGAATTCTTATTTGGTGTCAGTTTTGAGTTCTTTGCTTTGAATAACAAAAGAATACTATGGGCATCCTTATTCCATTCTAACTATAACTTAATTAACTAAGACTTTGAATATCCTAAAAATCCTATGGAAGTTAGGCAGCCAACTGCCACTGAATTTTAATGGGATTTGAGCATCAATAAGGATAAGTGCAGGGTCCTGCACTTAGGATGGAAGAATCCAATGCACCGCTACAGACTAGGGACCGAATGGCTCGGCAGCAGTTCTGCGGAAAAGGACCTAGGGGTGACAGTGGACGAGAAGCTGGATATGAGTCAGCAGTGTGCCCTTGTTGCCAAGAAGGCCAATGGCATTTTGGGATGTATAAGTAGGGGCATAGCGAGCAGATCGAGGGACGTGATCGTTCCCCTCTATTCGACACTGGTGAGGCCTCATCTGGAGTACTGTGTCCAGTTTTGGGCCCCACACTACAGGAAGGATGTGGATAAATTGGAAAGAGTACAACGAAGGGCAACGAAAATGATTAGGGGTCTAGAGCACATGACTTATGAGGAGAGGCTGAGGGAGCTGGGATTGTTTAGTCTGCAGAAGAGAAGAATGAGGGGGGATTTGATAGCTGCTTTCAACTACCTGAAAGGGGGTTTCAAAGAGGATGGCTCTAGACTGTTCTCAATGGTAGCAGATGACAGAACGAGGAGTAATGGTCTCAAGTTGCAATGGGGGAGGTTTAGATTGGATATTAGGAAAAACTTTTTCACTAAGAGGGTGGTGAAACACTGGAATGCGTTACCTAGGGAGGTGGTAGAATCTCCTTCCTTAGAGGTTTTTAAGGTCAGGCTTGACAAAGCCCTGGCTGGGATGATTTAACTGGGACTTGGTCCTGCTTTGAGCTGGGGGTTGGACTAGATGACCTTCTGGGGTCCCTTCCAACCCTGATATTCTATGATTCTATGATTCTATGATCCTACTCCCTTGTTCTAGGAATTCCCTAGAATAAGATCTAAGTACAATAAGATCTCCCGTAGACTTGATGTTTTTCCCTTAAAGAGTATCCTTGTGTATCTTACATTGTTCAGACTACCAAAATATTGCTACACTAGTAATTTGATTGCATTTTAATCATGCACTTAATCAATTTTCCATTGTGTTTTTATTAATAAGAGCTATATTATCATTGAATCAACAAATTTATACTGTACAAGTGCCCGTTAACACCTTAGTAAATTAAAAATGTCTGTTAGCCAGCTTCATGGTGTCTGCTAGCCTACTGATGTTGAAAATATTTTTGAAGTGGTTCATTAACAGCACTTTAAAATAAAGTAACAAGCTATGTAAAAAAACAAACCCTCTTTTTTTTTTTTACACTAAAATAATTGTTGTGAAAGGTTCTCTATAGATTCAAAATAAGATAATACCCTCTGGCATGAAGTTTATGGCATAGTTTGTTAGTGGGTGCTCAAAAACTTTAACAAAACATTTAACCAGATCCTCCAGTGATATATATTGGCATAACTGTCTTACGCCAATAGATGATCTGGTCCTAAGTCTCCTAAGTGGTAAAGTTGCCAAGTGGCCATTTGTGACTGTGTTGAGCTGCCTGTAGTCAGTTGTTAAATCACTAAATTGAAAGTTGTGGTTTGCCAAGATTCCAAATAAATGCAAAATTAGTACAGGCTTGAAAAAAGAAATGACCAGGAATAACTCATCCCTGTTCTCCATACTCCTATGATGTCTTGTTCCCAAGGATGCTCAAGCTGCTTAGCACTTCTCAGGCTCAAGCCTACTGTGAGAAGTTATTAAAGATAAGTCCACTGAATAAATTCCATCAACTAGCAATCTGAAGGAAATGGAGGTGTACGGGGCCTTTCATTATTGTATGTGCCGAAATTAGAGTTTGCCTACCTCTCCACCAATGATTACTAAACTGAAATAAATTGTACCTTGAAAATACATATAAATTTCTGATTATTTATTGTTAATGGGATATTCTACCATATTTTAAGGGTATAACATCTGTTTGGAAATTCTTAACTATTGTTTGTAGGGGGGAATGGAAGCATGGATAATTGGAAGCAAGTGGGAGGTATATGAGTATCATCTTCTAGAGACATTTCATGACTTGAATGTTAGGACAGTATCCAAGCCAACAATAAGTCTGTCTTGCTGAATGAGAAGATGGTAAGTTCATTTCTTTTTGAGTATGGGAACAGGTACTTCACTTGATTTTATTGGCTCATATATCCTATGGTGGTAAGATACCTCATTGTCATCAAGTCTATTCCCTATACAGGAACAGGAGTTCATCTAGCAGCTGCATCTAATTTGCTCTTGAACACCTTTAATGAAGTTGACATGAAGCAATATTGGTGATTTCTGCTGAAACTGATTTTTACTTCCTTCATTTATTAAAGAACAAATCAGTCACTGCAGGTGATAGGGTTAGTCAGCTTGTAGAGGAAGGAACTATGTCTTCCTCAGTGGTTGTATAGTACCTGGCACCATGTGTCCTCAATGCTGATTGAGGCTTCTGTGGACTGCCATAATATACATATTTTAAAACAATAATTAATCTCAATATAGTTTTAAAACTAGTTGCTTCCTTTAATTATACACTACTGGAACGATTTAATTCACCTCTTCATGGCAGAAGTGGTAAGATTGGTTATCCTTCTGAACATAGGCACTGACTCTGTGGGTGCTCTGGGGCTGGAGCACCCACAGAAAAAAAATAGTGGATGCTCAGCACCCACCAGCAGCCCCATGGATCAGCTCCTCCCCCACTTCCAGCCCTCCTGCCTGCTGGCAGGCCCCACCAATCAGCTACTCCCCATCCTTCCCCCCACCAGTGATCAACTGTTCAGCAGGATGCAGGAGGCGCTGCGGGGGGGAGGAGAAGTGGAGGCAGGAAGAGGTGGGGGATGGGTGGAGTGGGGTGGGAAGATGTGAAGTGAGGGTGGGGGTTTGGGGGAAGTGGTGGAATGTGGGCAGGGCCTGAGGCGGAGCAGAGGTTGGGCATCCCCCGGAAATTCAGGAAGTTGGCGCCTCTGCTTCTGATTAAGGGTATTGGTAGGCTCTTCACATTATGGGTGAAGAGACTAGTTACCTCTCAGAACTTGGCACTTAGAACTCTGGTTGGCCTGCAGAAAGGAAAGTATAAGTTTTACAGGACCTCAGTGTTAGTCACACCTCTTGGAGGGTAGGCAGACTTCTAAATGTCCACAATTTCATTACGATTTAGGAACTCAGGCACCTTGTCTTGTTATGGGTCATAGAGGCAGATTGCCTTGATTCAAGTGAAACATTATACCATGGTTTAAATGAATAATGATTTTTCTGTAACACTTTCTACTTGAAGATCTCAGAATGCTTTGGACATTATCCATTAATCAGCCCTCCTGTGATGTACTTAAAGCATACTATCCATGTTATAAGAGGGGAAATTGAGGCACTGACTATTAAAGTGATTTGACCAAGATTATGATTGAACAGTTTCAGATGGGAAGAAAACTCAAAGCGCCTGGTTTTGAGATCTGTAATTTAATCACAAGACCATCCTTTCTCTGCTGAAGGTAGAAGATCATGATATTCGCTGTAATTTCAGTTCAATAGATAGTAATGACTAATATTTCACATTCTAGAGTGAAATTCATCTCTCTGCAGAGTCCTGTGCATCAGTTAAGTCCTGAAAATACAGTTTAAGTTCTGCATAGATCTTATGCTGGTTCTCTGCAGAGGGCTGAATTTCACCCTAATGAACGCTAGAAAGGTGGATTTATCCCTAGCTACAAATGGGGCATTGTTTTTTATTGTAATGTTATAGCACTAGCATAGACAGTTTTATACTGTAAGTTATTTGTGAAAATTAGTATAAAGCTATGACCTAGTGAACTCCTGATAAGCCTGAGTTGTAGAAAGTGTTGGGACAAATATAAAATATGATTGAAGTGAGATAAACATCTCTTTTCATCTGTGCGTTAACTTAACTTCAGTGTCATGAGTTGCCTTGTTTGACCCAAGAGGGTACTACTCCTGACATATAATATTCCACGTTGACACCTCTGAAAGTGCATTCCATATTGCTGTATACCTACCTGGCTTATAAACTGACACTAAGAGCAGCACTGACAGTTAGGCCAATGCCAGATTAAAGTTTTATTTATTTGGTCATTTCATTCAAAGGTAGACACTGTGTCTGTGGTTTATATCTTTAAAATCAAATAAACTATTTATAAATGGGGAAGAACTTTTAGACACATAGATCCTATTCACTAACACTTTTATGGTTTTTTTACACTTGAGAAGTAAAGAATTTCTGAAAGTATATTTTGTACCCAAATCCCACAGATTTCTTGGTTTTTACATTAAGATAAGATATGATCTAGTTTAGCAACACAAACTCAGCACTCTATTTCCCTAAAGTGTAGAAAGGATGCTTCAGAGTGACTTTTTTATATGTACATTTTTGTATGGAACCTAGTTGACGAAAACTGATATATGATATACACCATAAACCTTTATCTATTTAACACTTTCATGTTATTAAATAAGAATACCTCATATGAATTTAAGGTCAGAGTGGAAATATAATTTAGCTAGTGATTTCTTTTTCATCCTGACAGGTTTTAGAGTAGCAGCCGTGTTAGTCTGTATTCGCAAAAAGAAAAGGAGTACTTGTGGCACCTTAGAGACTAACACATTTATTAGAGCATAAGCTTTCGTGAGCTACAGCTCACTTCATCGGATGCATCTGGTGGAAAAAACAGAGGGGAGATTTATATACACACACAGAGAACATGAAACAATGGGTTTATCATACACAATGTAAGGAGAGTGATCACTTAAGATAAGCCATCACCAGCAGCAGGGAGGGGAAAGGAGGAAAACCTTTCATGGTGACAAGCAAGGTAGGCTAATTCCAGCAGTTAACAAGAATATCTGAGGAACAGTGGGGGGTGGGGTGGGGGGGGAGAAATACCATGGGGAAATAGTTTTACTTTGTGTAATGACTCATCCATTCCCAGTCTCTATTCAAGCCTAAGTTAATTGTATCCAGTTTGCAAATTAATTCCAATTCAGCAGTCTCTCATTGGAGTCTGTTTTTGAAGCTTTTTTGCTGAAGGATAGCCACTCTTAGGTCTGTAATCGAGTGACCAGAGAGATTGAAGTGTTCTCCAACTGGTTTTTGAATGTTATGATTCTTGACGTCTGATTTGTGTCCATTCATTCTTTTACGTAGAGACTGTCCAGTTTGGCCAATGTACATGGCAGAGGGGCATTGCTGGCACATGATGGCATATATCACATTGGTAGATGCGCAGGTGAACAAGCCTCTGATAGTGTGGCTGTTGTGATTAGGCCCTATGATGGTATCCCCTGAATAGATATGTGGACAGAGTTGGCAACGGGCTTTGTTGCAAGGATAGGTTCCTGGGTTAGTGGTTCTGTTGTGTGGTGTGTGATTGCTGGTGAGTATTTGCTTCAGATTGGGGGGCTGTCTGTAAGCAAGGACTGGCCTGTCTCCCAAGATCTGTGAGAGTGATGAGTCATCCTTCAGGATAGATTGTAGATCCTTGATGATGCATTGGAGAGGTTTTAGTTGGGGGCTGAAGGTGATAGCTAGTGGCGTTCTGTTATCTTCTTTGTTGGGCCTGTCCTGTAGTAGGTGACTTCTGGGGTACTCTTCTGGCTCTGTCAATCTGTTTCTTCACTTCAGCAGGTGGGTATTGTAGTTGTAGGAATGCATGATAGAGATCTTGTAGGTGTTTGTCTCTGTCTGAGGGGTTGGAGCAAATGCGGTTATATCGTAGAGCTTGGCTGTAGACAATGGATCGAGTGGTATGATCTGGAGTGGTATGAAAGCAAGAGGCATGTAGGTAGAAATAGCAGTCAGTAGGTTTCCGATATAGGGTGGTGTTTATGTGACCATCGCTTATTAGCACCGTAGTGTCCAGGAAGTGGATCTCTTGTGTGGACTGGTCCAGGCTGAGGTTGATGGTGGGATGGAAATTGTTGAAATCATGGTGGAATTCCTCAAGGGCTTCTTTTCCATGGGTCCAGATGATGAAGATGTCATCAATGTAGCGCAAGTAGAGTAGGGGCATTAGGGGACGAGAGCTGAGGAAGCGTTGTTCTAAGTCAGCCATAAAAATGTTGGCATACTGTGGGGCCATGCGGGTACCCATCGCAGTGCCGCTGATTTGAAGGTATACATTGTCCCCAAATGTGAAATAGTTATGGGTGAGGACAAAGTCACAAAGTTCAGCCACCAGGTTAGCCGTGACAGTATCGGGGATACTGTTCCTGACGGCTTGTAGTCCATCTTTGTGTGGAATGTTGGTGTAGAGGGCTTCTACATCCATAGTGGCTAGGATGGTGTTTTTAGGAAGATCACCAATGGACTGTAGTTTCCTCAGGAAGTCAGTGGTGTCTCGAAGATAGCTGGGAGTGCTGGTAACGTAGGGCCTGAGGAGGGAGTCTACATAGCCAGACAATCCTGCTGTCAGGGTGCCAATGCCTGAGATGATAGGGCGTCCAGGATTTCCAGGTTTATGTATCTTGGGTAGCAGATAGAATACCCCAGGTCGGCGTTCTAAGAGTGTGTCTGTGCGGATTTGTTCTTGTGCTTTTTCAGGGAGTTTCTTGAGCAAATGCTGTAGTTTCTTTTGGTAACTCTCAGTGGGATCAGAGGGTAATGGCTTGTAGAAAGTGGTGTTGGAGAGCTGCCTAGTAGCCTCTTGTTCATACTCCGACCTATTCATGATGACGACAGCACCTCCTTTGTCAGCCTTTTTGATTATGATGTCAGAGTTGTTTCTGAGGCTGTGGATGGCACTGTGTTCTGCATGGCTGAGGTTATGGGGTAAGCGATGCTGCTTTTCCACAATTTCAGCTCGTGCACGTCAGCGGAAGCACTCTATGTAGAAATCCAGGCTGCTGTTTCGACCTTCAGGAGGAGTCCACCCAGAATCCTTCTTTTTGTAGTGTTGGTAGGAAGGTCTCTGTGGGTTAATATGTTGGTCAGAGGTGTGTTGGAAATATTCCTTGAGTCTGAGACATCGAAAATAGGATTCTAGGTCACCACAGAACTGTATCATGTTCGTGGGGGTGGAGGGGCAAAATACATCACCATGTAAATGTTTTATGCAAATTTGCTTGCCATTTCATATCCATTATACCTTAAAGAGAAAACAGCAGAATAAAATCCTCGAAACTGCTATTACTTTGAGGAAAGAAAATTGGAAGGTCTGTAGACTTTCAGAGTGACTGTTACTGGCTACAGAGAGAAAGAAATCAGAACAGTTCTTCCATACTGACATATTACTGCAAGCTCTGAGTGAAATCGACAAAGCATGTAGGGAGACTGTGTGTTATGTCTCGAGTGTGATTTTGGTCCATTGGAAGTTTGTTTGATCACAACTGCACACCTTAAAAATTGCGTTTTGTGTTGCAGATGTTGCAGGAAAAGTGGAAGGTCATTAGGGTTTCAGATGGCTTTACTGAAGTCCTAAAGCATTATCTTGCCATGCACTTTGCTCTAAGAGGGCTAGAAAACCAGTATCTTTCCTCGTAATGACTTCCAGTTTACAGCCTTCATTTGTTATATTTCCTCAATAGCTGTTGTGTTGAGATTAACTGCATAAATGGTCTGCAGCTGTCTGTTATGAATTAAGGGAGTTTAATCAAAGTATTTCTAATGTACAGCATAATGATAATACATGGGGGAAGTACTATTTAAGAGATAATGATGGCTTCAGAAGATCACTGTTGTAATGTTTAGTGCATATGCCTTCAGCATTGAATTTGTTGTTGTTCTGAATATGCTTAATGGATCAGTGAAAAGCTGCCTAATGTGGGATTGTTTGATGGGGCTGACAGAGCTGGAATTAGCCCATTGCTGTTTACTGCATACAGCCATTAAGATTAATTGCTGCCAGATAATTTTGACTGTTTTTATCTTTGGGAAAAAGTGTCACTAATGGGTTTATAAATTGGTTCACTATTACTAATAGTAAGGCCAGTGTAACGGGATAGAATGTCAGCAGTTAATTCTAAAGATAAAGGTAAAAAGTATAAAGTACTATATGACTTGCTAGTTTTAAGGGATAATGTTATCTAATAACAGACAGACTGATATATGATGCTCATTAATGCTATTTCCCCGGCTTTGGGTTGAACTTAATAGATGCTAATAAAGTCTTATTTGATGTACCATTAAAAAACTCAATCTGTTTTCTGCGTTAATGCACAGTGTTGTTTATCAAATTTTCAGTGACTAAAACCTAGACCCTCAATCTGTTACATAACTAAACAGTATCCGGCAAGTTATACCTATTTTTGTCTTTGTTTAGATCCATGGAAGAGTTTATGGAGCAAGTACATTTCTGTATGCACTATATACAGTTCACACCATTCAGTTTCCTGTCAACAATTACAGTATTTTAGACTGATTTATATTTGAATACTTTATTTTACGTACATTGTCATTGACAAATTCAGCAAAATACACCCTCCAAGAGATAAATTAATTCATTTGCAAATGTTGGAGTATAATAATGTGATGTGGACAAAAGATTATCCAAGGAAAACGAATCCACATTAGAGGTTAATAGTCTGGTACACCACATATACATGCATGTGCAATGCCTCTAATTTGCTGTGCATTAAAACGAAAATTCTTTGTGCACTGAGTCTCAAATATATTCCTTGTATCTAAGGGCACTGACAAGGGAATGGGAAGAATATGCACTAAATAGATAGAAACACAGACAGGGAATGTTTAATGAAGAGGGGAAAACCAATAACTCATGGGTAGTGAAGTTGTTCTCTTTTCAAGTATAGATAATGTAAATTATGAAGCGATTCTCTTCTCTCGTTGAAAGAGCATTTATATTTTTCATTACCCGGTTTATATTGTGCTTAGAACTTTATATTTTATTTTTGAGGGAGAGGGGTGGTAAAACAGCTCTTGTCTTTAAAAGATAATCTCAGACTTAATACTAGAAGAGGTTATTTTTTTCCTTTTTGAAATGCTATCTTACGGCATATTGGGGTGGGGAGAAAAAATCCTGTGATGATAATATTTGTATTGCTGTATTTGTAACTTACCAAAATGCTAATCAAAGTTCCTGTGTGTTGCCATTCTTCCAAATCCGTTCAGTTCTGTTTTCACACTCCACTCTTCTGGTTTGGACTTCTTTGCATGCAACCGTTACCATGTCCACACTGGAGCCTTTTAGAAAAACTTGCACACTTGCTACCACTGGTTCAGCTGCATTTTTCCCCCTTAAAACTTCTAGGAGTAAGGTTTTTTGGTGTCTTTTCTTTTGTTGTTGTTCCCTAAGCCTTTATTTTCACAGCAGAAAAGGTGTCCTTCTACACTGAAATACTAGCTTTAAGTCATCAAGTGCATGATTTAGGGAAGCTGAAGCACTTTGATGAATTGTGGCCTGAATCTGTTCTTAGACCCCAATGGTCATCATCAGCCATTCATGGCACCATTTTCAGAGAAGACTGCAGCCTTCTCTGTGGCCCAGAATATCCTGAATAAACCATTTGCAATTAAAAAAAAATATTTAATTAAGTTAAACCTTGAATTGAATTGCGGTTGAATTAGAGTTAGTATCTTTTGAGGCCCATTGTATTAAAAATTCAATTATGTATGTGTTATTGTGGCACTGTGAGTACCTTCTTTAGTAGGAAGGGGGTTCTAATTTATTTCCTCCATTGTCATCCCTTTGAAGCTTCCTCGCTCTACCCCCCGAAAGGAGTGAATATACTAGTTTAAACTGGGACCAACAGACAATGAAAGGAATTTTTTGGATAAATAACCTGGTTTAAAACTGTTCCATGGCCTTCTTCCTGATCCAGCAAAAGATCAGGACCCCTGGTCCATAAAGGGTCCCAATCCTGAGGGTAGGTTTGGAAGGACTGGGTCTATTGAGTCCCCATAAGACTGGATGCTTGCTCTGAGCTGAAGTCGTGATGAACCTGAGACCAGAAAGGAAATCCCATAGGTGGAGTGTGGAAAGTTGCTCCTCCCAGAGCTCATGTTAGAGTTGGGATGGACTTTGGTAAGCCAATGAGCATGCAAGTAGGTTCTCTAATTGTTTTGAATATATTTTCTCTGTAGTGTTTTTAACCTCAAGAATAAAATAGGCTTGTACAGAAAGGACTTTGTGGCATCTGTAACTGTAGCAATTACACCTATTAATCATCTCTGAAGAGAAAGCAATCAAGTGTGCTTGAGCAGCCTATCTCTGCTGGGAATAACCCAGTGAAGGCAGGGAACTGTGCAGCCTTGGAATAGCCTGGTCAGAAGAGAGAGAGAGAGTCACAGGTTTCCACCCAACAAAAGCAACAGCTGAGGAGGTGGAATCCTGAAAGTGGGTGCCCTAGCAGACCACAGAGGGGAATTATTGATGCAATTGCTCTGAGTTATGACACCAGCTTCTGCCTCCCCTGTGCTAAGAGTTCAGTTTTGTCCAGATGTGCCAGCCAGTAAAGTCCTTGCTAAAGTATCAAATTCGACTTAGTTATACTACAACCAGTATTTCTTTGCATTTTTTTTAAAAGGGGAGAAATAATATAATCAAATATAGTTGAAAAACGGACACATCTGTATGAATATCTGGAAAGCATCGCTAGCCTAGGACTATGTTTTGTTAGACTAAACCAGGTAACTTGTATTTCTTTCTAATTACAGATCCCATTTCAGTGTCAGAATGACACTTCCCATCCCAGAGCGAAAGATTCTCTGTATCCTCTGCATAATGACAGGTTTCAGAGTAGCAGCCGTGTTAGTCTGTATTCGCAAAAAGAAAAGGAGTACTTGTGGCACCTTAGAGACTAACAAATTTATTAGAGCATAAGCTTTCGTGAGCGTAATGCATCCAATGAAGTGAGCTGTAGCTCACGAAAGCTTATGCTCTAATAAATTTGTTAGTCTCTAAGGTGCCACAAGTACTCCTTTTCTTTCTGTATCCTCTGTTGCTTATAAATAATCTATACAGAATGATATTACATTTTGGATATCAGTTCCTGCTACTCATGTGTTCCTTCCATTACATAAATACCTGAACATTAGACAAATTTGCCTGGAAGCAACCATTTCCTGCAACTCCCTGTTTCCTTCTCCTTGGAGTCTGGCACCTAATGACACATCACCCGTATCCAATCAGTCATTTCTGAGAAAGGCCTTGTCTACACACAGAACTAACAATGGTTCAACTTAAATAGATTTGTAGACAGGTTTAGTTTCACCAGTGCCAAAGGGCTTGTCTACTTGAAATGCCACTCTAGTGCTTCAGTGTAGGCACTACCTATGCTGACAGGAGTGGATCTCCCCTTGGGGTAGGTACTTCATCTTCCTGAGAGGCAGTAGCTAGGTTGATGGAAGAATTCTCCTGTCAACTTAGAGCTGTCTACATGGCTTTAACTATGCCACTCAACTTAGTTAAACCAACCTAACTTTCTAATTTAGACTAGTCATTACTTTGGTTAAAGAGTGTCTTATTTTGGTTTACTTTAAACTCAGCTTAAGTTAAACCAATATTTACCAGATTTGTTTTGATTTACAAGACTCCACTCAATCTTTTAAATCACACCTTTAGTTAAATAGGCAGTTTTGCTTGTGGACACACCCAGAAAGTTTTCTTCCAAACTTGTAACCTTCCTGCTCACAAGCCTTTCATACGTGCCTATTTGCCACTCCTTTGTATTGCCAATGAGTCTGACTAACATCCTGAGGCAAGACTTGATTAGGATGTTAACCAAGCATATTCTGGCAGGGAATTTAGGATGATAGTTTAAGACATGTCTACAAGTGAAAGTTGTTCCAGAATAAGGTAGAATGTGAATTTAAAGTGAAATAGCTATTCTGGAACAAGTACTTTTTCTGGTTTAGCTTAATCCAGTTTCCACACATGGAGTCATTCAGGAATCATTATTCTACAATACCGTTGTGTGTAGACCAATCTTCTTAATGCCAACAGTAACAAAAACTTAATTGGATAAATCAGCGGTTCTCAAACTTTGAAAAAATTTTGTAGAACCCCCCAAGACCACCACTCAGCCCCAGGCCCACCTCCACTCCACCCCTTCCCCAAGGCCCCACCCCGTCCCACCTCTTCCCACCCCTGCCCCTCTTCTTCCCCGCCTCTTTCCACCTCTCCCCCAAGCATGCCCCATCCCACTCCTCCCCATCCCTCCCAACACCTCCTGCACACTGATGAACAGCTGTTCTCCAGCGTGCAGGAGACACTAGGAGGGAGGGGGAGTAGTTGAGAGATGGAGGGGAGGAGTTAATCAGTATAGTCCGTGGACCCCAGTTTGAGAAACTCTGAGATAAATGTACGAGATAGAATTTGTAAAACCTGGATAACTTACACATACTTGTCACACAGCAGGATCCATTCAGTCTTTCATCTTCCAGGCGCATCTGTCTCCAGTTGTGCTACCCCACACAATGGCATTCTTCATAATCTACTATTTATTACAAAGCCCCACTGATTATGGGTTTGCAAAAACAGTTTAATAATCCTGAACTTTCTTTTTCCAACATATGCATGGATTTTGGACTGCTTTTAATACAAACAGCACGAAGTAAAGACATCTGAATGTTTCTTAACTTATTAGTTATACACCTTTTGGGTTAAAAAAAAAATTAAAACCTGCAAAATACAGGCCTGATTCTTCACTTACCAAGGTAAAGTGAGATGAACTTCACTGAAGCCAACAGAGTAACTCCAGTATAAAATCAGTCATCAGTTGAGAAACCAAGAAGAATCTATATTTCACACTGTTTCTCCTGCATTGCAGTGTAAATCCAAGCTGATCAGTTTTAAGTGGTGAAACCACAGCAGAATATAATGAGAGAGATACTAACATGAATTGCTCACATAGGTTTAAGAATGAATATAATTTATCAGGAAAAAAAGCAGTTCATACGCAGCCTACAGCACTAAGGACTCTGAATGCTAAACTATTTGTATTTGTTCTACGCAGCAACAAAGTAAATTGTTCCAACAGGTGTTTCAGGGCTATGACAAAAGAAAGACTTTAACAAATATCCTGAAAATGTAGGCACAGAATTATTTCTGCTGGGAAGGATTTAGATTTGCAGCATCCCCTTGACATCTGCTTGTTTTTCCAGCATGTGAGTCTCAGTCTAACTGAGCATTAGGAAACAGCAATGTCATGATACTATTCTGGATTACATCAATCTCTTTCCCCCCCCACCCATTTATAAGTGAATTTAATGGTGCTGAAAGGTGTCAGATTGACAGACCCACAGAGGAAGGTTCACTATCAACAGGCACATGCAGTGTCACTTTTCCCATACTGTCTTACAAAATGCCTCAACCCTGACCTGTTCACTCTCAATCCACATTCACTTCTTGGTCTCTCTGCTGAGATTGCCAGCAAGTATATCAATACTGCTGGTGATTATATATATATATATATATATATATATATATATAGAAACTTGTCCACTAAGTGCTGGAGTGGATTGAGACTGCCATCTCTTTTCATATGGGTCCCCAATTACCTATCCCATGGTATGCTTAATTTACTTCTTCCTTAGTGAGCTAAAAGAAAAGGAGTACTTGTGGCACCTTAGAGACTAACAAATTTATTAGAGCATAAGCTTTCATGAGCTACAGCTCACTTCATCGGATGCATTTGGTGGAAAAAACAGAGGAGAGATTTATATACACACACAGAGAACATGAAACAATGGGTTTATCATACACACTGTAAAGAGAGTGATCACTTAAGATAAGCCATCACCAGCAGCAGGGGGGGAAAGGAGGAAAACCTTTCATGGTGACAAGCAAGGTAGGCTAATTCCAGCAGTTAACAAGAATATCTGAGGAACAGTGGGGGGTGGGGGTGGGGGGAGAAATACCATGGGGAAATAGTTTTACTTTGTGTAATGACTCATCCATTCCCAGTCTCTATTCAAGCCTAAGTTAATTGTATCCAGTTTGCAAATTAATTCCAATTCAGCAGTCTCTCGTTGGAGTCTGTTTTTGAAGCTTTTCTGTTGAAGGATAGACACTCTTAGGTCTTTAATCGAGTGACCAGAGAGATTGAAGTGTTCTCCAACTGGTTTTTGAATGTTATAATTCTTGACGTCTGATTTGTGTTCATTCATTCTTTTACGTAGAGAGTGTCCAGTTTGGCCAATGTACATGGCAGAGGGGCATTGCTGGCACATGATGGCATATATCACATTGGTAGATACGCAGGTGAACGAGCCTCTGATAATGTGGCTGATGTGATTAGGCCCTATGATGGCATCCCCTGAATTGATATGTGGACAGAGTTGGCAACGGGCTTTGTTGCAAGGATAGGTTCCTGGGTTAGTGGTTCTGTTGTGTGGTATGTGGTTTCTGGTGAGTATTTGCTTCAGATTGGGGGGCTGTCTGTAAGCAAGGACTGGCCTGTCTCCCAAGATCTGTGAGAGTGATGGATCATCCTTCAGGATAGGTTGTAGATCCTTGATGATGCGTTGGAGAGGTTTTAGTTGGGGGCTGAAGGTGATGGCTAGTGGCGTTCTGTTATTTTCTTTGTTGGGCCTGTCCTGTTGCAACAAAGCCCGTTGCCAACTCTGTCCACATATCTATTCAGGGGATACCATCATAGGGCCTAATCACATCAGCCACACTATCAGAGGCTCGTTCACCTGCACATCTACCAATGTGATATATGCCATCATGTGCCAGCAATGCCCCTCTGCCATGTACATTGGCCAAACTGGACAGTCTCTACGTAAAAGAATGAATGGACACAAATCAGACGTCAAGAATTATAACATTCAAAAACCAGTTGGAGAACACTTCAATCTCTCTGGTCACTCGATTACAGACCTAAGAGTGGCTATCCTTCAACAGAAAAGCTTCAAAAACAGACTCCAAGGAGAGACTGCTGAATTGGAATTAATTTGCAAACTGGATACAATTAACTTAGGCTTGAATAGAGACTGGGAATGGATGAGTCATTACACAAAGTAAAGCTATTTCCCCATGGTATTTCTCCCCCCCCCACCCCACCCCCCACTGTTCCTCTGATATTCTTGTTAACTGCTGGAATTAGCCTACCTTGCTTGTCACCATGAAAGGGTTTCCTCCTTTCCCCCCCTGCTGCTGGTGATGGCTTATCTTAAGTGATCACTCTCTTTACAGTGTGTATGATAAACCCATTGTTTCATGTTCTCTGTGTGTGTATATAAATCTCTCCTCTGTTTTTTCCACCAAATGCATCCGATGAAGTGAGCTGTAGCTCACGAAAGCTTATGCTCTAATAAATGTGTTAGTCTCTAAGGTGCCACAAGTACTCCTTTTCTTTTTGCGAATACAGACTAACAGGCTGCTACTCTGAAACCTGTCTTAGTGAGCTAGAGACACATTGTGGTTGTATATATTGTAATTGTATTTAAGGGTATAAGACCTGATACAGCAAAGTACTTGAATGTGTGCTTTATTTTAAACATGTGAGTAATACCGCTGAAGCACATTAAAATTAGTCACGTGTTTAAATACCTTGCTGAATCAGGCTCCAAAAATCATGAAATTGGCTTAAAAGCATAACTTTTTTTCTTTTATTTTGTCTCTGTTTGCCTGCTGTTTTAAGAGCCCTTAAGATTTACATTTTCAAACTTTTCTCTCTACCCAGGAGGGATAGAACCCTCCCTTTTTAAAAAATTAAATCTTAAATTATCATTTAATAACATGACTCCAGAAGTTGGGGATTTAAGAAAAACTTAAAATATCACAAGATTAGACAACACTGTTCTCCTCATAAGAAGTATTGGACTCTTATATTTCAAAATTAATTTTACAGCTAATGTATTTGGTGGAATTTTTTTAATCTGCCTTTACTCTTTTAACATGCACATAGGTCTGGGTCGGGAGCACAAGCACAGAACAGTGTGCTACAAAAGTATTGAGTGATTGACTATTGAATAACTCAGTGAATCAGTGTCAATAATTCTTTGTCTTATTCATGAAATAATATTGTATCTTTAGATAGTGATTGATAGTGGTGTCTTTTACAAAGAAAGTGTAAATTTAATAGCATCTAAAACTTTCTCTCACTACAATCAAATTTGTAAAATTAAGTAGTTAAAATTTCAAATTGACCTAATTAAGGATATTAGGGAACAAATGCAGATAGTTGATGCAGCAAATGAAATGGGATGGATTTTTTTTCTTTTTTAATACAGGGCATAAAAATATTATCCTGCAATTAAACTATTTAATATGGAAGACTCTGCTTCAGACAGTTTCAGGCCAATTCTTCCCAGACTGCAGCTATTACATGGAAAAATTACATAACTTGCTTCTTTCTGCAAATCACTGAAGCCCTGCTGGTGCTCCATTATTAACATCAGACCTGTCAGCATTGCAAGTAGGCAGCAGAAAAATGTGATACGTTCCTACCAGCAACAAAAAAACCACGCTTATAGTCAGAAAAATCTTCTTCCAATCCTCCCTGCACCAAAAAGTGAACTATTTAAAGTACAGCAGATAGAGAATTTATCTTATTCTGCTAGAGAGAAGAATGCTAATAATGATTCCTGTAGGTGTTGTGTATTGAAGAATGCTTGTTGTTTATTTTAACCAAAGATATTAGACCCAATTCACCACAAATTTATATGGATGTAAATCAGGAATAAACCAACTGAAGTTATGCCTATGTAAAACTGGTGCAAATTCCATGGTTAGAATCAGGCCTGAAGTTTCCAAGGGATGATATAGATCAAACCAGGATCTAACCAGCTTCTAGAAGCTGCTCTCTTTCAATTACAACTGATAAACAGCTCTTCTGCAGAAATCTATTTCTGCACATTTCAAGCTAGGAATTTCCTGATTGCAGTTACTTACTATACATGGAATCTCTTTTTTTCTATCCCAGCATAGTTTTCTTTCCTTTTTCTGAGAGGTTCTGGAATGGAAAATAATTGGTCTCTTGGTACCACAATGCATTTTATGTGAAATGATGGCCTGTTCGTTAATATATGAAAATAATTACAATTAATCTATCCCTATACAATGATGAATAGTTCTAATTTGCACTAACTTCCTGATCTATTCATAAGCCATATTACATCTTTCTGTCTAAATTCAAGGATTATCCTTTTTTAATAACTGTATCATCAAGAGGAGGGCAAAAACCAGCCTTCTGTAGAAACTATCAATGCCATTCTATGCATCCACCATAGAGAGTTTTTCTTCATTGGTGGCAAAGGGCTTGATTCTCTTACCACTTTATACTAGTTTTATAATGGTGCACCTCCTCAGAATGCAATGGGCCAAATCCTGCCCATTGCTCTTGTTATTGCCATGGTTACAGCTGTCCCAGCAGAAGGATATCTTTACAATATGGTGATTTTTTTGACTGCTGGAACGACCCCCTTGAAGCTAAAAGCAGCTGGACATAAGTTACAACAGCTCTGAGGCTGCTCTATCTTATAGTAAGGACCAACCAAGCTGCCAGCTGGACTCAGGACGCAGGAATGTAAAGGAGTTGTCAAGCCATCTTTGCCCCCATCACTTCCTGACCTACACCAAGTGCTGCTTTGATGAGGCAAGCATTGGGGCCAATGACTTACTTCTGATTTATACCAATGTAAAGAGAATGGGGAGAACTGAAGCCTTTCTGCTTAAAATCAAGAAACTGATTTGGAGACCTGTAGGCATGTGTATCAAAGCATTTTCTTGCTACCAGATGTCCATGCCTGCTACACCTCTTAAATCCAGGTGTCTTTAGTATTCTTGGTATAACATATGCATAAGAATATATTGTTGTGATATTCCAGTCTCTGCAACCTGCTAACCCAGCAAGTACTGTAACTTTTATATGCACTATATTTTATTTATCCATAGCTCAAAATAAATGCTAGGTTTTTTATTTCCTTTCCATTTCTGCCTTGTTTTGAGAAGAGTCTAGTACTCCATTTCTAAAATTTCAGAGTCAGATCAGATGGCTGAAGCTAGAGTATTAATGAAGAGAGATACCATATCTACAAGTTAGACGCAATTAGTATTAAATGTGATTTGACACACTAAGTAGAACATTACTATTCCATTTTAAACCTTTCCATAAGAAAAAGTTCAACTGATTTCAATTTGTGTGCCGGTGTCCATAAAAATCACATTGTTTTTTATTTGGTTCCCAACCACAGAACAATAGAACTAACAACACAAACCTGTATTTTTAAATTATTTCAATGCTTTCTCTTTGTAGATGGAAAGGGTTCTAAACTGCCATACACTTGCAAATCCTTCAGTCCAAGTTATCCAGTGGTTTTCTAAAATTACATGCTGACTTTGAAAATTCAAAACTGTTGGAGAAATTGATAAAGTACAATTCTAAGTTTGTCATAAATTACCCAAACATCTGAAAAACTGACTGGAAGAACAAGTTAGAACAGATTTCCCCCCCTCCCCCCATCTGAGTGTGCACAGATCAAGACAGCTCAAGCTGGATGAAAGCCTGGCAAAAAATGAATGGGATGCCATAATGTTCCATACCTGACGCAGTGGTGATTTATATATTAGAGATATGAAAAAAGCTTAATAGTGAAATAACCAAATTTACAGATAACACACAATTATTTTGATTCTTCAATGCTAGAGAAGGTTGGGAAGAATTTTAGCGGGACTTTTAAAGCCAGGTGAATGGGCAGCATGATGGCAGATAAACTTCATAGTTAGCAAATACAAGTTAATGCACACTGTAGGAGGAATAATTTGAACTACTTATAAATATTGCATTGTTCTACATTAACTGTAACAACGCAGGAAAAAGACCTGGTGTGATTGTGGACCATTCAATGAAAATATCTGTTGAATGTGCATCGGCATTCAAATAGGCAAATAATGTTTATAAAGAGTAGGATAGAAAATAATATTGAAAATATTATACTACCATTATGTAAATCAATAGTACAATCTCATCTGGAATATTGTGTTCAGATCTGGTTAAGTTATCTTATATTTATAGCAGAAATAGAGGGGATTCGAAGATGGTTGTGAAAATTCTGCAATTTTCGAATGATGAAAATACATAACCATTACATTAGATAGGATAAATCTTTTTAAAGACAAAATATAAGCCTTCAAAACAAACTTTCCGTATAGGAAGGTTATTCCCTTGGGGGATTGGTCCTGCTTTGAGCAGGGGGTTGGACTAGATGACCTCCTGAGGTCCCTTCCAACCCTGATATTCTATGATTCTATGATTCCCTATTTCCTCACTACGTGGCTTCTTTCACCATTCTCTGACACATCTGGTACTAAACACTGTCAATGATAGGATACTGAGATACACAGGCCATTGCTCTGATCCACCATGTCAATTGTTGTATGTCTATGTTAAAATAATGTATCACCTTAGTAAATATTTTATTGTTTTACCTTGCTATACAGAACTGGATGCAACTTTTGGATTTTTTCTTTCTAAGCTTATGGGGACTGTTGCCTGTTCTATTAATTGTGTATTAATTATATTGATTACTTAAGAATTCCCACTCTGAGGTTTGGTAGGCTCTCGTCCCAAGATCAGGCCCAGTATTATAGAATTACTGTTCAATTGGGAACCCTAAGAAAACCGTCTGTATTTGTAATACTTTTATTAACACAGTTAACAAAGCTACAAACACTGCAACCCAGAAAGGTATGAGCAGCTGAACATCCATATTCTCAGACCATCCCTTGCAGACCAACCTGAAGTCTTATCATTATCTTCCTCAACATCATCGTCACCATCACTAATGGCCATCATTCCAGCATATCCCAAGAGTTACATCTCCCAAAGCACACAAGTCATACAACTTTTGTAATGTGTTACACTGGTGCCACTATGCCTATTGTATATTCAGTAGGGTTTTCAGCCCCTTTTCCTTATCTGTATTTCCTGACCCTACTAATGTTGGGGTACCCTTTTTCCATAAGGTTACTAGGCCTTTTACTTCTATCTTATTAGTATATATGTCACTTATTGCCATGGTATTTGAGTGGTTCGATATCTGTTGATGTTCCTAACTTAAAAATATCTAAAGTGGGTATCACTGGTATCTTGTGGTTACCTGTCAGCAGTTTAGTCATTACAGCATTCTATCTTGTGATATCTTATGATCAAGAGTTACTCTTGGTTAGCTGCTCATGCTCAGGCTTTTGGGGCCTTGACTAGTTTAGCTAAACTATCGTCTTACAGACCTTGAGGCTTGTAGACTCACTGCATTACTGCCTTAACTTATGCCTATGCCTTACCTAGCAATACCTATAACTATAGGCTACAGACATATTTACATAGCTATTTAGGTGCCTAAAGATACAGATAGGTACCTGTTTAAGCACTTCTGTAAACCCATCTAGGTGCCTATCTGTATTTGTAGGCATCTAAATACTTTTGTAAATGCTGGGCCATAGAGACTAAGTACTATGTCAAGGTGGCACCCATTTATGAATATCTCCTCCAACCCATAGGAGAATAGTAACATCACATCAGTGTTGTACGTGTGTGAGGGACAGACGGAGACACCCAGCTGAATCAGAGAAACACATACAAAATTGACTTCTTTCCTGAGTGCCTTGTTAACATCATAAAACAGTATTAAAAATGTAACTGGACTAGTCTCTCTGAGTGCTGGGCTGCTGTTGCTGCTCCTACCATCTTTTCTGCATTTACATTTCCTCCCTAATGTAAAAGTTCCCAACTTCCTTTGAGTCTTTGTAGTTACTCATTCATGTTAGTCCCAAAATGCCACTGAATAGGTCATCTAAATCCTGCCTAAACATGCAGGTTTTGCTCTTGGATTCTGAGGATCATTGTGTGTGTGCCTTTGCTTACAATAAAATAATTTATAGATACAAAATTTACCTTTACGTTCATATGCATTTTATTCCTGAACAGAAACAGAACTGTTATGGGCAACCCTGGTAATATGCTCACTCGCTTACCAACCCACCATTATTTACTATGTAGTCCTGCCACGAGTGCAGGGGACTAGACTAGATGATCTTTCGAGGTCCCTTCCAGTCCAGGGATGCTGGAACAGTTTGTATAGTGGGGGTGCTGAGAGCCATTGAACCAAACTGTAAACCCTGTATATGATGGAAACCACTTCAAGCCACAGGGTGCAGCAGCACCCGCAACACCTCTAGTTCCAACCCCTAGTTCCAGCCCCATATATCTATGATTATCACTTATTTTCCACGCCCTTTTTTGCAGCTCACTGCCCATCAGTGGAACCAGCCATGGAGACTGTGAAGTATATAACCTGGGGCCTTCCTGGTTTGGGGGAACTATAAATCTTGCATTTGTTTAAAACAGGGTCTAGCCCTTTTCCTAGTGCATATAAATTAAATTATCCTACATTACCCTATTATTCAATGGCCATATGAAAAATATACCCCTTTGTGGCTTGGCACTATTTAACACAACTTTTTCTCTGACTTGTGAATTAAGAAAAACAAGAGAGGGCTATATTTAAAAAGTGCAACTCTCCCCTCCCCTTTAGAAGGTGTAACGTTGGGATTTTTTAGCAATTGTAATCTGTAACACTGCAGCCTTAGGAGGTAATTTAGAAAATAGGACAATATTAGCTGATTTTTGGGACCATTTGAAAGAACATTTCTGTTGAAAGCATATAAAATATTTTAAAGTAATCTCTAAAGTCTTCACCCCTGCTTCAGATTTTAATTTACTCAGAGCTAATAAATTATCCTCTTTCAGAAGCCATAAAAAAGTCAGTTAAATCCTTTTAAAAATGTAATGTGTTCAATTGACTCTTAAACAATTTAGATACATACACTCACAGTTTGGGGTAGTCAGCGCACCAAGGTTAAGGTTGAAAAGGGATCAGATTAAGCCCTTGGGATTGCCCAGGGTGGTATTAATGAATATGATTTCCCCCTGCATGTATAGGTCTGATGGTTGGATAATTACTTTTCCACAAACGCATTTAACAAATGCCCCTGTTCGAAGTCCAGGCCCATTTTCTGTACAGCTGGAGGAAGCAGCAGTGGAGACGGAGAGGGGAAGGGGAAATTATATGGCCGTAATCAGGAAAGTGAACAGCAGATCTGGGTCACTTTGGAGGTAGGTTAGCTGAAATACAAAGGCTTGCTTCAGCTCAGGCAGGGCTCCATGTTACAGTTGCACAACTTATCAGAAATATTTTTTCAGGCTATCAATTATTATATTTGAATGTTGCATCCTAGCTCAAGGGAGCCCTTAGCAAGCTGTAGCAAAAATCAATCCAGTTTTACAACTTTTACCTCGGCAGTGTTCCAACTCTTTATCTACCTCACCCAATAATTTAAAGATACCATATCTCTTTCTGTGGTATAGATATATAGATATATTCAAATGGATGACATGTCTGTGGCCTGCGCTGTGCAGGAGGTCAGACTAGATGATCAGAATGGTCCCTTCTGACCTTAGTATCTATGAATCTATTATATTAATAATACATTTTGTACTAGATAGTTTTGGTAGGGTGAGTTGGGCGGGGTGTTGTTTGTTTTGTTTTTTAAGAATAATGTATTTTTTATTATTATTACTACCCCATTGATTGCTATTTTCACTGCCTTTAATGTGGCATAGATTTCATTCTAACAGGATCTAGGTTAGGGTGACCAGACAGCAAGTGTGAAAAATCGGGACGGGGGTGGGGGGTCATAGGCGCCTATATAAGACAAAGCTCCAAATATCGGGACTGTCCCTATAAAATCAGGACATCTGGTCACCCTAATCTAGGTACTTCATATTGCAGCAACAAACAGGTTTTTTTTAGTAAAGTGACTGAATATGTAAGCCCAGTCTCATTCCCATTGTTTCAAAACTGGTTGCAATTATAAATAGCAACATCTCAGAAACACCCCACAAATGTATTTGGAGGAATCAGCATGGGGTTGAAAGTTCAGGCACTACCCTGGAAGGTTACAGAGTCAGACGTCAAGTAGCTACACATGCACATGTATATAGAGTATTTAATGCACAGACAATATGCCTGACTTCATTGGAAAGCAACAGTGACAGTGGTTTAAAAGCAAGCTGCTTTGCTCTCTGGAAAGGTGACTACCTACCAGATTGTGGGAAATTTTGGATTGCAAACACTGGTCTTGGCTGTTGCTACATTGGTGTAGACTGCAAAAATAGATGGCAGATGCTGGGCTTCAGCATCTCTGCTGAAGGGGGTTTTATGTTTATTTTAGAAGCATCCACAGTCTCTCCTCCTTTACTGAACATGCATGTAGAAGCTCACAGAGATGAGTCACTAATGAATTAGGACCACTTTTCATGTTTGTTATACTCCACAATGTATTTTATCCTGTTTCGGCTAATCTTATGTTATTAAATTCCCTCACTGTATTTAGTCTGAGGGCTGATAGGCCTTTCTCTTCATTTATGTCTTGCAAGCTTGTACTGAGTAAACGTTAGAAAGGCCATAGCAGTTAAAAGACAATTCCTTGGGGTCTTCCAACCTGCGGCCTCCAGCAGTGGAAAGTCCACCTGGGAGAATGGGAGACCACAGTGTCACAACATGCCTGCATCCCTCCTTTCTTTGTCAGGGGGAGAACTGTGAGCTCACTGGTGCTGCTCAAAATGGGTAGGGAAATTTTGAATCAAGGAGGACCAGGGCAACTGGAAAAAGCATGACTTGAGTATGTTCCCTGGGCAGCCTTTATAGGTAAGGCTCCTATCTCCTGTCCCTCTCCCCCCCCCCCCCAGCCAGAGTTTAAAATCACAGTACCACCACCTGTCCTCACCCCAAGGTAAATTCCCCTGCGGGCAGAGCTGCCCCCTGGGTAAAAGGGGAATCCAGTTCTCCCCTCCACATGAGTGAATTAAGCCCAATAACTTAAGATAATCCTTTACATTAGCCAAAAAACAAACAAATCGACAAACAAAATTCTGACATGTTCATACTGTAATCTGTAGTTTAACAAATCATTTAATTATATATTCATTTGAGGGATTGGTATGTTAAGTATATAGTGAGTTTTTCCCTCTTCCCGAGTGATGTAAAACCAGCATCCAGCCACCTTTGATGGTGTTTTTGTTATCTCTCACAGACTGGGCAGGAAACAGCCTAATCAGTACTTGGATGGGATGCTTACAAGGGAAAAAAAACAGGGTATTTTTGAAGGGGGAGTTGGTTATTCAATTGTTGTCAGACATCCCTCTAAATCTCCATTGAACCAAGGCCCATTATTATTATATTAGATGTCTACTAGTGTACTGCTGTGTGTTCCATCTTTCAGATCTGACCTAAAATAAAGGTTCTGACTACTTACATTTATTAAGGAGCCTCTAATACTTTACAAATGAATAGATAAATGACTTGACCAAATTCTGTTATATGCAACAGGCAGAAGTGAAGAAACCCAAGCCTTTTCTCTGGTAAAACTACCAATGAAGTCAATGGAAGTTTAACTTGAGTAAGGAAACAGTGGGACTACAGAATTAGGCCCATTACTGTTTACCTGAGAAACCAAACTTTGTAGAAATAACTGTGTATAAACTTAAATTTTGTAATATAGAATGAAAAAAATCAGGAAATTCAAGGGTAAGGCTCAGACATCTGATTTCATTTTCTAGAGTTAAGGATGAAGTAAGTAGTTGCCAGAACTTTCACGTTCCGAGCTTATCTTGATTTTTGTCATTCAGGAATCAAATAGTAAATATTTATTAACAAAGTAACTCTCCACCCCTCCTGCCTTCTCTTTGTAGCTTGGGCATATGATGCTATGAATTTATTTTAAGAAGAGGATCTGCATTCCTCCTAGGTTCCCATCAATTCTGGTACATTGCATTAGTTATTTAAATGTAGTTTTTGTATTAATTTTTCATATTGTAATGAATTCTGTTTCCAGCAAATACACATGTATTCAGTTTTTCAACAGTAAATACATAGATATTAAAGATATTTTTATCTGAAAACCTTCTTATCTTTTTACTCCTTGTAACATTGGCCATCATCCCTTGTTCTTGCCCACTTGATTTTCCTTCCCCGCCCATTTCATCCTCCTCTCGTTATACTCTTATGGAGTCCACTGCCAGGGAATTGTTCTGCCTTTATAGCATCCTGTTGATGACAGACAGAGAATTCCTCTAGATCTTTTTATGCACTGAAAATTCCTCTTCAGCGATCTCATAGTCTGGTGCAAACTGTTGCTATTTTTGAATTGGACAGCATAGAAAAAGAAATAGGAGTTGAGTTAAAGTTGAAAGGCACATGCTCTTGAAAAATATATTCTCCTGGATGTGTGATGCCTTCTAAGCAGGGAGAAGATGGAGAAAGTACCCTACCAACATCTTTCTGCCCTCTAACCCAATAAAAATGAAACACAATAAATAAATGCATAGGGATGCATCCCTTAGAAGCTCACTGTGGTCTTGCCTTCATATGGTACAGCCTTATCATAGTCAGTGCATGAGAAATCTATTTATTCGCTAGCTAAATGGTGCCTAGTGCTGAGATGATACTATGTGTGAGGTGGGAAGTGCAGTCTCCAAGAAACAGACTTTCAGTCTGAAAAGTGGAAACTTGTCTCCCTCATACATAATGTAATCAGGCCATTGTGTTTTTATATCTGAGTTATGACAATATTTCTGCATGTGTTCATTGTGATGACAGGCCATCGTAGCAAAAGAAATAATGGCAATGGCATTTGGCACCTGTAAAGAAGCTCAGAGTGTAAATTTATTTATTTAACTTCTGGGTTTGTGAAAAAGTGTCATATCTTGTGTGTGTGGTTCCATACGCTGCATGTATATGCATGCCTACAAACTGTATATATGAATAGATAGATAGATACAATCTAGGTAAAAAACTGTGTCAGATATCACATGTATAAAATACACACAAATATCTATACTTGTGCATGTGTGTATTTATGATTATCCAAACAAAACTTTAGTAATGAATCTATTATATTAAATATCCCTCCTACCCTCTCAGCATAGGAGGAGGGGGTGTTGGCCAGACTGGCAGAGAGAGGAACACTCCCTAGGTTCCTGGCCAGCCTGCAAGGGTGAGGGTGATGGTTGTATGCCCTTCCTGATGCTGCCATCCCCTTCATTCTTCTGGGGGCAGCATCTACTGTGGTGGGGAGAGGCAAGGATTCAGGTTGTACTCACGCTGGAGTTCTCCTCTGTGCATGATTGGCTGGTTCAGGGGAAGCAGCAAGCTCCCTCTGCTCTGATGATTTTTGTAGGCACCTAAGCAGCAACCACCCACCTTCCCTGTGAGGAATTGGGCTTAGTGAGTGGTAGAATTGAGTCTCCTGGTATGCTGTGGGCCTAGCCAAATGACCTGTCACAGGTGTCAGGAAGGAATTTTCCTTCATGGTAATTCGATAATGCAGTGAGAGTTTTCAGCTTCTTTATGACACATGGGAGACCTTATTCGGTAAGGAGAGTTTCCATTTTTGGCTGGTATACCATGTAGGGCAGGATGCTTATTAGTGGGTCAGCTACTGGGGTAAACCTGAGCACTGGCTTCTGTCCAAAGTTTGGCATTGCCACCCCCCCTTCTTTCCTCATTTCTTCTCACCAGGAGAGTCAGGGTTGGGATCTCAGTAGCTATCTGGTGACTTGGGGAAATGAGGCAGAAAATGCATGACTCCATGAGCCAGATTCTCAGTGTGAGAGTCCATGTTTTGAGAGGGGTGATTTAAAGCCATGTTGTCCCACACTGGGCTATTTCTTTCCATAGTTATTGTTCACCCCACAATTAAACTAGTTTAATAAAGTTGCACTCTGCCACTTAAACCCATCCTCTTGATCACCTATGTGACCGGGCAATAGCTTATGGTGCAAATTTTGCAGATGACACACAAACGTCTCCTTTTCAATACATGCAGTGTTTGCACTATTAGTAAATGTGTTAGCTACAACTGGTCAGGACTTTTCTATCAGACTGATTTTCTAAATCAAATTTTTCTGTGTACATTTTAATTTTTGCCACACACACAAAAAAGACTTTTTCCATGAGAAAAATTTTAAATGAATTATTTCATTTTGGGTCTGTTCAACCTGAAGTGGAATATTTTATTTTTTGAACTGACCTGAACCATTTCATTTTGAATCACTTCAGAAACACATTCATCTTTATTTCCCTGTGGCATGTGGCCTTATGGGAGCTGTAGTTCCAGACCCCATTCTTTCGCATGGGCTGGGCTGCTTGGATGACTACATCTCCCAAAAGACAATGTGCTTATATGACTGATGTGTTTAGATCTTCATGGAAATCACATGACTCTGTGTGCATCATTGGAGGTGTAATCCGGCAAGGGAGCCTGGCCATAAAGGAGAATGGGGACAAGAGCTCCTGAATTACAAATCCCTTAAAGCAATGCAAAAATGTGGCATAACATTGAAATGACTCAAAGCAAAGCTTTTCTGGTCACTTAAATAAAGCATAATGAAGCATTTTGATTTTGAGAATGTCAAAATTTTTCATTTCAATTAAAATTTCCAGATAAAATGTTTTGACATTTCTGGATTGAAATTTTTCACAATTTCCATTCATAAGAACATAAGAGTTTTCCAGGGAAAATCTTGAAATGTCACGTTTTTGTCCTATTTGGGGATACAAACAAATTTGAAATTTAAATTTCCCTCAGCTCTAATGTTAGCTACTTGTTTACTCCATCTTTTGTGTCTTTGAGAGTAAATAATATTTTAAAATAAGAGGTCAACATAAGATCCTGGATAATTAATAAGTAATGTGTAATGGAGTATGTTAATGTTTTATTGTAACTTTGCTTTAATGAAAAGTTTTTTTTTAAAAAAGAAGGTACCTACTTGATATATTTTAAATATTACTAAAAATCATAGTTGAAGAACCATTGTTGAATTCAATTCACTTACCAAAAGTTTTGTTCATTGTTAATCATTGACAAAATGTGTTGAATAAATTCTTTTATTAATTATATTAGAGAGGCAAATGTCAGCAAGGTCATATCTTTTATCGGTCCAACTTCTGTTGGTAAAAGAGACAAGTTTTCAAGCTTTCACAGAGCTCTTCTTCATAATACTTCATATTACCTTTCCCAGGCCTAAACAACAGAAGTTGTTCCAATAAAAAAATATAACCTCACCACCTGGTCTCTCTAGTTTCCTGGGACGAACATGGCTAGAATAACAATGCATACTTTAATTATATTATCACTTAAATGCATACATTAATGTATTTCTTGCTTGATTTTTTCTTTTTATTGAAATAAGTAGCTGGGTAATGTAACAAATATATATCGGATGAAGAGAAGGAATTAGTTGTTGAAATGTAAAGCCAGAGAATCAGGTGGTATAGCTGAACTGGTGCCAGTCACATCAGTTGTCACTCTGTGAAAATAACTGCTAAATAAAGATAAACCATTGGTCACTTATTTTATAAAGGGAGTGGTAAGTGTGCTTCTAATGGAACTCTCTAGGTGGCCAAAAGATTAAACAGCTAAGATGACCTTTCTGTCTCGTCAGTGCCACTGATGAGGTATTCAAGCAGGGCATGCAGTGTGTCTCATGTATGCGCTCTCGTTCTCCCCTGGTTGCTAGTTCTCTTCTTCTTCCTCTACTTAATTGTGTCTATCAAAAAGACCATGCTGCATGATCTTTTTGTATTATTATTTGTGTAACATAAGGTTTATATTTTTAATGTCTCCCCTACTCTCTCTCTTTCATGTCCATTTAAGTAACGAAAATAACTTGGAGAAGTATACTGACCAAAAAAGGTCAGACAAAAGTGAAAATATTTCCTGAGAGGGAAGAGAAGGAATATGAATCAGAAACATATATTCATATTAAATAAGTACTCGTCTTTAATGGTTAGTTGTTGAATTTTATTCTTCTCCGAACTAAAGGACGGAATAGTTGTTTTTTTTCCCATCTCAAATGGCTATAATCCTATTTTATGAAAAGATTTTTCTGGCATCATAAATCAGCACAAAAATCAGCAAAGAATTAGCTCAAAAAGTTAAGCAGTTGACACCTAAAAAAAATTGATTAATTTCTACATCATGATCTTAATATTTTTGTCAGTGTTCTGGGTGTATATATCTAGATCTATAGATATACATGCATTTAATTTAAATTGTTTTGAGTGTGTATGTATATCCATAGATATAGTGTATACAGATATAGGTATACACACACACTCAAAACAATTTAAATAATATTATGATCATAATACAGAATGACAAAAGTCATAGAATTCATGGCCTTGGATAAGAAACAAGGCTAGGTCATGAGTTAATAACAGAGTGGCAATCTTAACAGTTTTAACTCTTTATTTCCTAGTTTTTGTTGGATTATATCAGGTCTGACTACTGGAGGATATTAATTATGGTTTTCTGTGTTTGTTTCTTGTTTTGACAGGGAGAAACCTAAGTGGTTTAGCATTATGTATTTATTTGACAGAAAGAAAAACACAGCAGTATTTGGAACAAATATATAGTAAGCGCCCTGGTTTCGTTTTGAAAAGTTGTAAGTGGTGTGATATGGTCTGTGTATGGGCTCAATCTAAAGTTTGAAGACTTTAATGGAAAGACTCCCAGAGACTTCAGTGTGTTTTGGATCAAGTCCTATCTTCTCTATGTAACTTACATTTCAATCTCTTCCTGAGCACTTTAGAGTATCATTTTTCAAGGTAGGCCATGTGTTCTTGTTGATTTTGCACATTTTAGGGAATCAGCTGGATCAATATAAATATGAACCTGCTTTTGGAAACAAGGCAGACCGTAGTGTATGCAAATACATACTTAATACTAGGAGGTAATATTCCTTTTCAGTGTCTTTTGAATTAGATTACATTCACCTCACTGCATATTTCCTACCCAATTGCAATCAGGGACAATGACAAAACCAGAAGTGGCTGGAGGTGGGAACATAGAAAACAGAGCTGCTAAATGTCACATGCCAATCTGTGTGCACCTGCTAATGAGGCTGACATGTCTGGACGAGGCAACCCAATTTGCATTTGTCATGAAAGTGAGACATTAGCAGTATGAATACTGAGAGGGACAGATGTGTCCCAGCAGGGTTGCCACCTAAGGCACCTGCTGTGCTATCAACACCAGATAGGCTGCCAGCCTGAGTGATGCCACCTAGCCTCACAGGAGTTGGTGATGCTGCCAGGCAAAGCACAAGAATAGGGAGACATGTACTTCAAGGAATCCATGTGATACTGGCTAATGGGCTCAATATACAAATAGGCCAACACCTATTCTGTGGGCTGAAATGATGTGGTTATTATTTAAGGAATGGTCGTCTTAGTGCTATGTGGGATTGCACTGCACTGGTTTTATTGGACTGTCTCTTGCTGAAGTTGAGAAATTGCATTGTAAATAATTCAGGATGCCTGTTTCTCATCTTTCTCATACCGTGGCTCATCTTGAACATGAGAGTAAAAATCACGGGAGCAGATTAATACCTATGGCCAGTTTTGTACTTCTGAAATCTAGAAATTAAGTAGTCTGAGTCATAATAAGACCCTTCTTGGCCCCCGGTACACAGTGGACATTGCATTTTGACTGAGGTAGGGATTACTTTATATAAGAGAGAGAGAATATTACAAGTAGTAATATTTTATTCCATTTGAAAAACTTTTTTAACTATGCTACTATGATTGTTATGTGAAAGTGTATGAGATGTATATCAGAAGAGAGGGTGGAAGGAGAGAGATAGTGGGAATAAGTAGTACTCCTAGCCTCTCCTTATATTTTGGTCCCAAAACTAGACACATGAGATTAATTTGCCTCTATTTGTACTTTTCCCAGGGAGCCTCTCATTTACTCATCTTTTCCCATAATCCACAAATGAATTCCATCACCCTATCCTACATTCAGCTCAGATGCACAGACTCACAAATAAGTGCTACCTGTATTACATATGTACCATATTTGAAGATAAACAATGCATATATTATATTGCAGTTAACCAAGCTCTCATGTACTCTGGGGAAAGAGGATCTGAACTCTATGGATTCTGTGGCACCTTGAGGTGACAGACCGGAAATTCTGTGGGAGCTTCCTTTATTTATTTTTTAAATGAAGTTATATTAAAAATGCAGATAAATAGTATAGTCAATGCAGTAGCTCTGGCATTCTTTATTTCAATATTAAATTCAGTGTGTTTTATGTTATTCTAGGATTTTATACTGCCATCCATCACTATAGAATCTGTGCCTTCCTTATAAAAATCAATGGCAATATAGTGGCGTCTCTGGCATGTCTTCCTTTTTTGGAGTAGAACTCTGCTTTGGGTAGGGCAGTTGGGCATTTTATGCTATTTTTGTATTTTATGTTTTGGACAGTCCAAGAGGTTTTGTGTTAACCATGCACCGCAGAAGTGTAAAAAATGCCAGCAGAAAGCTTGCAGCTTCAGCAGTGGAGTAGGAGCTGGGGGGACTTTTGGCACCTGAAGAGGAGGGGGAGACAGTTTGCAATTATGGGATAAACACTTTAGATAGACACTGCTGATAAAATGATGAGTAAAGAAATAGATAATAGTGTTGGATATTTGTATTGTCGTTTGTTGGGTTCAGAGTGAACACGCAGTTGAGATGAATAGGGGCAAGCCCTACCTTTCAAAGCTATTGTTTCAGGCTGTCTGCAGACTTAGGAAGACAATACCGCATGGATTTACATTCAGTTCACATTGTCTTCACCATATGGAGTGGAAACATTCTTTTTTAAATGAAAGTTTATATTCTGGTCAGCAATTCTGCTACAAGGGGTGGCTTCTGTTGCTGTGGCATTGCACATTACATAGGGCCCCGAATGTAATATTCATTAGGTAAGTTGGAAGTTCAAAGCACAGGACCTGAAAAATCTCCCATTGATTTCAAGTAAGCTTGTGGATCCATAGCCTGCACAAAGAAAGAGTAATCACACTGACATAAATGTTCATCCAAGAGCTACCCTAGAATCACTACACTGCAAAATACATAGTTCTCTTCCAAATAGCCTTAGAAATAATATCTGAACAATTGTGACAGAACAATGTAAGCCTCCTTTTGACTCCCTTCTTCCAAAAGGTCAAACTTTAGCTGAGTTTATAGTCTTGACTCACCACTGAGTTCACACCTCATTGTATGCTGGGATTTAGAATTGACCATGTTACCAAACAGCAGTGTGTATTGTTTTTTAGGCTTCTATAAAAGCTACATGTTGTATATTTACATAACTTGATAGTCCTTGGTTTTAAAAGAAGTTCAGATTTACTGTTCCTATTTGCTGGTGTCTAAACTCAAGGGAATTCAACATTCTAGATCAGTCATTAATATAGTAGTATTGCCAGTTCACATGACATTGTGCAGGGTATTGCTATAGAGTAGAGCATTAGAGGCCACTTCAGTATCATAGAATCATAGAAATGTAGAGCTGGAAGGGCTCTTCAGAGGTGATCTAATCCACCCTCCTGCACTCAGGCAGGACCAAGTACACCTAGAAGATAGAGTAGGGCTTTAAAAGAATCTGATAGAAATAAAAACTGATGCTCATGTGAATAAAGGTGGAAGTAATACTGGCTTAGGATGCACCCACAAACCTGAGGAAGAAGAAATGTAAAGGAGGATGATTATATAGATTTGAGCTATGACATGAGTGAAGCCCCTCCTCCCAGTAGCTTTTGTTATTTCAAGGTATGAATTAATTTGTGCTGGTCAGCTTACCATATGGAAAGAGATTGTTAGTGGAATGCCCCAAGGATCAGTGTCAGGACTGCCGGTGCTCAAAAGATAGTATCAACAACTTGTCAAAGTTGTGTTTTATTATAATTTCCTTCATATGTTAAGAGTCTGTGTGTTATCTAAAAATCAATAGATGCATGACTTCTTATCAGTTTTCTAAAGCTAAAAAAAAGACTCTAATCCAAAAAACTTGAGTTGCAAGAAAATCCATATTAGGGGAGAAAATAAAATAAAACATGTCAGGCCAGCCACATGAAGTCATGCCATCTAGACAATCAGAAACCTTAGAAAATGCAGCTCCCACAACCTCAAGATGGGGAGGCTTTGTCTGGACTGGCATTAAAGAAGGGTAGTGGCTCCTTTAAGGGGCTCTCCCTTGGGAGTAGAGAAGGTGGGGAGGCATCATATGAACTGGTGGGCAGTTTTGTGGAGCTCAGGTAAGCCATTGGCCCCTCCATATCTGAAGGAGGGTATATAAACCCTGTCCCTCTAGCCTGAGCCCCATCTCACACCCAAATAGCAGCTCCTACCCTCCCACTCCTGGGATTAGCATATGATCTGGTTTTCTGGTCTGCTGTGGGCATTGAGCTAGTTGCTTTATTTGGGACTGGGAAGGAATTTTTCCCCCACTGCCATTTTTGCTAAGGTGAAGTGGGTTTTTAGGCCTTCCCCTCAGCAGGTTAGAAACTTGATGGGTGTAACCATGCCTTTGTGGGTCACAACTGAGAATACCAAATTCAGGACAAACTGCTGAGAAATAGGGCAGATACACTCCAAAACTGGCGGTTATTCTCCCTTAAGATATACCAAACCAGCAACAAAAGTAAACTTCTGTTTCACCACACTGGCTAACAAGAAGCCAGAAAAGTAGTTTCTTTAGGCATTCCAGTTCTTGTATCACCACCAAAAACACTGGACTTAAAGATGAGTGGTTCTTTAAAACCAGTCTCATCAAACAAAAGGACCAGCCACACACCCAGGTCAATAAACATCTCAGATCTTACCCAAAAATCTCGCTGTTGCCAAACCTTTAGTATCTAAAATCTAAAGGTTTATTTATAAAAAGAAAGAAAGAAAGATGAGAGCTACAATTGGTTAAAGGAATCAAATACATACAACAATTGCAAAGTTCTTGGATCAGGCTTGTAGCAGTGATGGAATAAACTGCTGTCTTAAGTCAAGTCTCTGGTTGCTTCCAAATCATTGGAAGGTCTTCGATCCCTTGGTTAGAATGCTCCCATTAGTATAAGTCTATAGTCCAGAGGCTAGAGCAGGAAAAAGGCAAAATGGAGGTCTTATCAGGATCTTTTATAGCTTCTGCCATGTGGAGGGGAACCCATTGTTTCAAACAAAGCCCACAGCACAGCTAGTGGTAAATCCCTGGTGACAAGATAGTGTTTGGAATTGAATGGGCAAGACACATGTCCATGGTTAGACACAGTAGAAGCCATTACCTATACCTCAAACCACACATTCACAGGAAAGTCCATTTGGGGTAGATGGCGTCTTCCATTGTAAGTTAAATGCTCCTTGATGAGCCACTTAATTTGAATAGTCCCTTCAAGATGTGCACGCTAAATACCTTGTGGGCGTTACTCCAGGAGCAAACATTTGAAATCCATGTATAGAGCCAATACTAATAGCTTCAAATACAAAAATGATACATGCATTCAAATAGCATAATCATATTCAGCAAATCATACCCTTTCCATAGACACCTTACTTGACAACCTTTGTACAAGATTTGTTTCAAACATATAACAGTGTTTGCAACAATGATCTATATGGTCATATTTTAATCAGATAACATAACAGCGGAGTAAAATCAGGAGGTGAGGTTCAATGTGCTAGGTGTCCAGTATGGGTATTCATTCTGCCAGGGGTCTGGTTCTCTGATAAACACGAATTGGAAGTGAACATAGGACAAGACCTTCCTTAAAGAAGATGGGCAATGAGATTGGGACTCCTAACATCTCATACAGCAAGGAGACAACCTTGGTTTTGTATTTTTAGTATTTGTGTGTGTGTAGAGGCTTGTAGGGGCTTTGTGCTGGGAGACAAGCTGAGCCCTGATTAGGGGGCGGGGCTTTTCTGACTAGGGGTCCTATAAAGGTAGCCAGCCCGTCAGGCAGTGGCACAGACAGCTGCAGCGGTGCAGGAGCTAGCAAACAGAGCTGTAAACAGGGGAGTTTTGTGGTGCTTGTTTGTGGTTTGTTTTTGCTGTGGGGGGTGGTCTTTTTGGTGTGGCTTGTGTTTCCCAGATTAACAGGAGTTAGGTGGGAAGGCTATGATGGATACGGAGGCAGCAGTGGGAGTGATTCCTGTAGTGGAAGACACAATGAGGATGACTGGATGTGGTATGTACATCATCCTGGAGGGGGGACCTGGTAAGAGTTTTGTCTGCATGAAATGCCGTCTGATAGAGCTGATGGAGGAAAAGATCCGAGGTTTGGAGATGCAGGTGGAAAGTCTGGTTGAGTTTAGGAAGGGGTTTGAGCAGATGATGGAGCAAAGACATAAGGTATCTGAAGGGAAAAGCTCAGACTTACAGATGGAAGGAGGGCTGGGGAATTTTGAGGGGAGACTGGGTGAGGAAAGTGGTCAGTGGAAGCATGTGACTAAAAGAACCAGGCAGAGGAAAAGATGGGCTAGTGAAGGAGAAATAGAGCTTAGGAACAGGTTTGCAGAGTTGGAAAATGAAGAAGGGGCACAGCAGGTAGTTGCTGAAGGTGGAAGGGCAAGGAAGAAGAGAAGAGAGGCTAGTCCTATAGGAAAAGGGGAAGAGTCAAGAATCAAATATGAGCCCCAGGAGGATACAGGATGGGTTGAAGAGGATTATAAGGGAAAATAGGAATGGAAAGAACTTGCAGCCAGAGGGAACAGGGGAGATACTGGAGAATAGCACTATCACCAGGAAAAGGCAGGTCTATGTGATCAGGGACTCTTTATTGAGAAGAATAGACAGGCCTGTAACTAGAGCCGATCCAGAGAATAGAAGGGTATGCTGTCTTCCGGGTGCTAAGATACGGGCTATAGACCTGAGGTTGAAGAGGATCCTAAAGGAGCGGGAAAGAATCCCCTAATTATCCTTCATGTGGGAACAAATGATCCAGCTAGATTCTTGCTGGAAAGTATTAAGGGAGACTATGCTAGGCTGGGGAAGACGCTTAAGGAAATCGAGGCTCAGGTGATCTTTAGTGGGATCCTGCCTGTTCCTAGATAAGGGCAACAAAGGTCTGACAAGATTATGACTGTCAACAGATGGCTTAGGCAGTGGTGCTATAAGGAGGGCTTTGGGATGTATGGCCACTGGGAGGCATTCATGGACAGAGGACAGTTCTCTCGGGATGGACTTCATCTGAGAAGGGAAGGAAATAGACTTCTAGGATGGAGGCTGGCACAACTGATAAAGAGAGCTTTAAACTAGGAATTTGGGGGAGATGGTTGGGAGATGTCCAGGTAATCTCCACGTCAGATTTTAGCACTGAGAGGGAAGAAGATGAAGTAAGAAAGGATACAGCCGTGGGTAGGAGAATGTATATAAGGAGCGAGGGCGTTGTGGATACTAGTCTAATAGGTTATACTGGCTGTAGAATGACTGTGCCTAATAGGGTACAAAATATGAGTGAGGCCAAACAGCAAATATTAAGATGTTTGTACACCAATGAGAGGAGCTTAGGTAACAAAATGGAGGAACTAGAGCTACTGGTGCAGGAAGTGAAACCAGATATTCTAGGGATAACAGAAACATGGTGGAATAGTAGTCATGACTGGACTACAGGGATTGAAGGGTATGTGCTGTTTAGGAAAGACAGAAATAAAGGTAAAGGTGGTGGAGTAGCATTGTATATCAACGATGAGGTAGAATGTAAAGAAATAAGAAGCGATGCAATGGATAAGACAGAGTCCGTCTGGGCAAAAATTACATTGGGGAAGATAACTAGTAGAGCCTCTCCTACGATAGTGCTTGGGGTGTGCTATAGACCTCCGGGATCTAATTTGGATACGGATAGAGCCTTTTTTATTGTTTTTAATAAAGTAAATACTAATGGAAACTGCGTGATCATGGGAGACTTTAACTTCCCAGATATAGACTGGAGGACCAGTGCTAGTAATAATAACAGGGCTCAGATTTTCCTAGATGCAATAGCTGATGGATTCCTTCATCAAAGAGTTGCTGAACCGACGAGAGGGGATGCCATTTTAGATTTAATTTTGATGAGTAGCGAGGACCTCATAGAAGAAATGGTTGTAGGGGATAATCTTGGCTCAAGTGATCATGAGCTAATTCAGTTCAAACTGAACGGTAGGATTAACAAAAATCTGCAACTAGGGTTTTTGATTTCAAAAGGGCTGACTTTCAAAAATTAAGGAAATTAATTAGGGAAGTGGATTGGACTGAAGAATTTATGGATCTAAAGGTAGAGGAGGCCTGGGATTACTTTAAATCAAAGCTGCAGAAGCTATCGAAAGCCTGTATCCCAAGAAAGGGGAAAAAATTCATAGGCAGGAGTTGTAGACCAAGCTGGATGAGCAAGCATCTTGGCGAGGTGATTAAGAAGAAGCAGAAAGCATACAGGGAGTGGAAGATGGGAGGGATCAGCAAGGAAAGCTACCTTATTGAGGTCAGAACATGTAGGGATAAAGTGAGACAGGCTAAAAGTAGAGTAGAGTTGGACCTTGCAAAGGGAATTAAAACCAATAGTAAAAGGTTCTTTAGCCATATAAATAAGAAGAAAACTAAGAAAGAAGTGGGGCCGCTAAACATTGAGGATGGAGTGGAGGTTAAAGATAATCTAGGCATGGCCCAATATCTAAACAAATACTTTGCCTCAGTCTTTAATAAGGCTAAAGAGGATCTTAGGGATAATGGTAGCATGACAAATGGGAATGAGGATATGGAGGTAGATATTACCATATCTGAGGTAGAAGTGAAACTCGAACAGCTTAATGGGACTAAATCGGGGGACCCAGATAACCAAGAATATTAAAGGAATTGGCACCTGAAATTGTAAGCCCATTAGCAAGAATTTTTAATGAATCTGTAAACTCAGGAGTTGTACCGAATGATTGGAGAATTGCTAATATAGTTCCTATTTTTAAGAAAGGGAAAAAAAATGATCCGGGTAACTACAGGCCAGTTAGTTTGACATCTGTAGTATGCAAGGTCCTGGAAAAAATTTTGAAGGAGAAATTAGTTAAGGACATTGAAATCAATGGTAAATGGGACAAAATACAACATGGTTTTACAAAAGGTAGATCGTGCCAAACCAACCTGATCTCCTTCTTTGAGAAAGTAACAGATTTTTTAGATAAAGGAAACGCAGTGGATCTAATTTACCTAGATTTCAGTAAGGCGTTTGATACTGTGCCACATGGGGAATTATTAGTTAAATTGGAGAAGATGGGGATCAATATGAACATCAAAAGGTGGATAAGGAATTGGTTAAAGGGGAGACTGAAAGGCAAACTGTCAGGCTGGAGGGAGGTTACAAGTGGAGTTCCTCAGGGATCAGTTTTGGGACCAATCTTATTTAATCTTTTTATTACTGACCTTGGCACAAAAAGTGGGAGTGTGCTAATAAAGTTTGCAGATGATACAAAGCTGGGAGGTATTGCCAATTCAGAGAAGGATCGGGATATTATACAGGAGGATCTGGATGACCTTGTAAACTGGAGTAATAGTAATAGGATGAAATTTAATAGTGAGAAGTGTAAGGTTATGCATTTAGGGATTAATAACAAGAATTTTAGTTATAAGTTGGGGACACATCAATTAGAAGTAACGGAAGAGGAGAAGGACCTTGGAGTATTGGTTGATCATAGGATGACTATGAGCTGCCAATGTGATATGGCTGTGAAAAAAGCTAATGCAGTTTTGGGATGCATCAGGAGAGGCATTTCCAGTAAGGATAAGGAGGTTTTAGTACCGTTATACAAGGCACTGGTGAGACCTCACCTAGAATACTGTGTGCAGGTCTGGTCTCCCATGTTTAAAAAGGATGAATTCAAACTGGAGCAGGTACAGAGAAGGGCTACTAGGATGATCCGAGGAATGGAAAACTTGTCTTATGAAAGGAGACTCAAGGAGCTTGGCTTGTTTAGCCTAACTAAAAGAAGGTTGAGGGGAGATATGATTGCTCTCTATAAATATATCAGAGGGATAAATACAGGAGAGGGAGAGGAATTATTTAAGCTCAGCACCAATGTGGACACAAGAACAAATGGATATAAACTGGCCACCAGGAAGTTTAGACTTGAAATTAGACGAAGGTTTCTAACCATCAGAGGAGTGAAGTTTTGGAATAGCCTTCCAAGGGAAGCAGTGGGGCAAAAGATCTATCTGGCTTTAAGATTCTACTCGATAAGTTTATGGAGGAGATGGTATGATGGGATAATGTGATTTTTGGTAATTAATTGATCTTTAAATATTCAGAGTAAATAGGCCTAATCCCCTGAGATGGGATATTAGATGGATGGGATCTGAGTTACCCAGGAAAGAATTTTCTGTAGTATCTGGCTGGTGAATCTTGCCCATATGCTCAGGGTTTAGCTGATCGCCCATATTTGGAGTCGGGAAGGAATTTTCCTCCATGGCAGATTGGAGAGGCCCTGGAGGTTTTTCGCCTTCCTCTGTAGCATGGGGCACGGGTCACTTGAAGGAGGCTTCTCTGCTCCTTGAAGTCTTTAAACCACGATTTGAGGACTTCAGCAGCTCAGACATAGGTGAGGTTTTTCGTAGGAGTGGGTGGGTGAGATTCTGTGGCCTGCGTTGTGCAGGAGGTCGGACTAGATGATCAGAATGGTCCCTTCTGACCTTTGTATCTATGAATCCCTTTTTATCCATCCCCTTAGCACTCATACCAGGGTGGTGGGATCCAAGCAACAGGCTGAGGACCATCTGCAGAGAGGTGGAGGACAGACAGCAGCCCTCCACTAGGTAGAAACAATGATAATCTGCACTATATAAATCATTGTTGGTTAGTTCACAGATGAGTTAAGTAACAAAATTGCAGCCTAATTAAACCACATCCATTACATCTTGTCTGTCTTTCCACCTGTCCAGGACAAGAATCAGATCTTCAGATGGCCAAGTTAAATAAAATGTAATTAAGATAACTTGGTTCCAAGTCAGAGCCCCACTATAGACGCTTCCCGATTTACGCAATCATTCCATTCCGCAATACCTTGCATAACTCAAATTTTGCATAAGTCGGAAATGTATACCCGACCATTACACACATAAAAAAAAACCCTCCTATTTCTAGCTTACAGAACTTTTTCCATAAGTGCGGATTTGCGTAAGTCGGGTCTTGAGTAACCCAGGGAGCGTCAAAAAGAGGCAAGTTTTAAGGCAAGAAACAGTGTGGGGCAATTTTATCCCTTGTTAATGTTTTTTAAGAAGTTCTGCACTTAGGTGGTGGGTCTTGTTTAACTTGATCATTTTTAAACAGCTACTCCTTGGCTAACATGGCTGTTTTCAAAGGTATTACATTATTAATATTTTTATATGTACTGTTCTGTTCTGTATTTAACCAGGTTTTTTAACATGTGAAATATTTTGGACCTGATTTGACTTTACTTACAGACCCTGATCTCATATCCCAAGAATAAAGAAGGTTCAGCCTTGAAGTAATCTCTGAGGGACTGAAACATTCCCTTCCATTGTGCTTGGCATATGTCATTAGCACTTGTAAGTAAAATAAAACACTTGATTTAAAAATGCAAGCCAGATTTTAAGAGATGCTCGATGCCTGCAACTCCCAATGACTTCAACAGGAGTTGCTGATGCTTAGTGCCTTTCAGGGCTCAGCCTGTATACTGATTTTGATATATTGTTTCTGTTTTGGTATTGCTTCACTACTGAGTATTCCAAAGAGAATTTACGGGCCTTTTGAAAAATACTCCTGGCTTCATGTACATATTTGTCCAGTTGTGGCAGGGTTTGAGAGGGAGGGTGTTTGTTTATTTGTTTCCCATGGACCCTGTCAAACTGAGCATATTATTTTGCTGTTTGATTAAACATATGTCACTTTATGTATTAACCATTTATACAAGTCAGAATGTGGGGTGGAAAAGTCCTCTCTTCAAACTCCACCTGAAACCCCATAAAAGTTCCTTCTCCTCTCCCCTGTTTTAGTGATTAACAGTGAACAATGTTGACATGTAATCTGTTATCATGCTTCAGAGTTAACCTACCAGTGAGATGATTTCTCAGTAATGTGGGGTCTATCTGCATGCAGATTTGGAAACACAACACTGCACTTGGTAACATTTGGAAGGTTTTCTGTGCAGCCATAGGAACTGGAAATGTATTTTTTTATAATGAAACCTTAAACTCTGCAGAAACTGATGGAACCTCCAAAGAAGCACTAGTGCAGTGTACCTGCAAGTACTAGCCCAGTTCAATTCCCCCCCTAGGGCCAATTTATAATTAACTGGTACACATCGACACATGATGAAAGAGGTTGGGGTTGAGTCATACATTTGTGCACTTTTGTCCCTTGACCTACCCACGCAGGTACATACCCCTTGTAGATTATTGCTACTGTGAGTGGGAATATTCTGTACCGGGACTCTGCATCACCAGAATACAATCACACTTTAATGCTGTCACTTTAATGTTTGATTTTGTGTCTAAATTTCACAGTTCCAGAATATGGCCCATACTATGAAAATAATGTGTGTAGTGAAGTAATTTCTCTTTTAGGATATTTCCTGGTTAAAACATTAAAAAAATCAACATTATTTCTATGACAATATTTATGGGACAGATCTGTGGCACTGTTGATTCTGTTTTGTGCCATTGCAGCAGTGCAAAGCAGACTTAAATCCAGCTTAAACATTCAGCTAAGGATTTCTCTGACTACCAGAATCCTTACGTAGTGTAGAACCAGTGTTTCCCACGTATACCTCTCCACTGTCATAAGCCCCAGTGTAGGGGCATTTAGATGGTATGGCTATACGAAGGGAACATGTCGGAAGGCTTCAGTGCTCCAGCAAACCCCAATCATCAGAACATCCCCTTGGGGGCCATTACTGTTTGGCTACTTGTCTTTTGGAATTTTGGGTGTGAGCCACCAATGAAGTTAGATATGGGGGCCCTCGAAGTCAAACCACTCCCATCCTTGGCATTTGCATTATTGTGATTTGAGGCAATGTTATTTTGTCCTTGTTGCAACAATTAATTCAGGAAATTGGGACTGTCCTCTGAAGTTTGGGATAGGAGACAACCCCCATCCTGAATTTTAAGGACCCTGCATAGCTCTGGGAATTGAAGCTGATGCTGCATGGTAGGGCTATGTTCTCTTAAATGGATTGTTATGAGAATTAACTAGACAATGTTCTTTGAGGATGAAATGCTATGTGTAAGTGCTCAGTATTAAATATTGTTATGTTAGAATTCATTAGGGGTGGGCTTAGAAGACAGTGTTCAGATCTTGATTAAATTTAAATTAGAGTTCAGATTTAATAACACTGAAAGCTCACAAACTGCTCAGACAAGATTTTGACCCCATATTGGGGGAAAAAATCACCTTACAAGATTTTGGCTGCATCCAAACAAATCAAACCAAACCCTCTTCTGGGTTTAAATCTGATGGATTTGGATCTAGGGAATCTAATCAAATCCCATGACAGTGACAGGAGTTCTAATTTGGGTTTCCAGTTTTCACTCAACTCTAGTTTTGATAGAGTGTAAACTGGAATTTCATCTATTCTGTATTTTCAAAATTTGCTGAGCATTAGAAAAAAGGAAATATAGCAGAGTCATCCAATAGAATGCAAGTCAACTAATTCTATCTCCTATATTTTTTAAGTTTCTCTCTTTTTAAGGGGTATTTAGAACAGATAGTCATTTACACAGAAATACACTAATATTTCAACCTCCAACAAAATTTTGAAAAACGTAGCTGTGTTTCATTGTATGAATAGACGCCCACATACTTTGTTGGTAGTTTTTTTTGTTTGTTTGTTTGTTCAGATCATCTCTGAGGATTTACAAATGTTTCCTATTTTCCCTAAAAAGCATGGCAATAACTTTTGTTAAGTGCAAAAATTACTAGGAAATTGACAATACTTCTATACCCCTTTTCACTATTTTCTGTTATATACTTAGGGTTCAAGCCCTTAGTCCTTGCTAAAGCAAACTCCCATTAAACATCAAAGGGGTTTTTACCTACATATGTCTTTGAGGATCGATCCTCCTATGATTTGGGAATGAGTTATACTAATTTAAACTCAGAGTTTAAAAAAGAGAGAGAAAAATTGTTCCTGAACAGCTTGATTTACAATCATATCACATATAAAATGTTATAGAAAACTTAAATGTAATAAAAATCAGATTATTAGTGAGATTTGGAAGGTGTACTTAATCCCTGGATGCTTCATTTATAGCCCCTCCCCCATTCTTTAGCATTAACTAAAGCTAATAATTTTTTTGCATGAAAAAGATAGAATATGAGGGTTTATAATAATTCCATTCCAGAAATATGAAGACAAGTGTCAGCTGGTGTTACACTCTGTGAATTTTGATTTTCAATCACATTGACAGGGCATTGATTGATGATATTATATTATAGATGGAGCTGATAGAACCATGTATTAATAAGACGCCCTGAAAACCCTGTTTTCAGTTGCTTAGAACTTTGCCAGTCTTAAGATGCTTGGTTTGATATTTTCTTTGCCAGATGTCTGCCTCATGAATTTTTTTTAAATTACAACCAAAACAGGTTTCCTGTACTGAGGCTAGGGAGAAATACATTATTTTGCCCATGTTAGAAAATACTGGCACTTTTTTCTTTGAAAAGCTTTAGCAATCCCATGCTTTGGAGCAGGGGCTTGAAATTTGGCAAGAGAGTAGCCTTTGTATCAGGGCTGTGTCTTTTGTTCTTCCTGGTGTCCCACCCAAATTTGGCCAGATTATAAACCTATGAAAAATCACAGTTCACACATGCTAAGTAGTGACTTCTTTGATTTTAGCAACTAAAATCTCTGAAGATTCCGTCCTCACTGAGCGTGCTTGAGTCTCTCTCAGCTCCTAGTTCTGCATGTGCCATCCTTTCACAGCTCCTATGTGTGACCAGACATCATGTGTGCCCTTTCCACAGAGTGATCAAGCATGCTCTAGCCTAAGGATATTGGCATGCCAAAAATCTTTCCCTGTAATGGCTTCTCCCAGCTGCCCCAGGCCAGGGCGGGGGCTGCCACCAGAATTGTCTCTCCTGTGCTCTCAGTGACTGTGGCGCTGGTTCCAAAGCTACATAGAGCAGGAAACTAACTGAGGCAAATGCAGAGGAGACAAAAGTGAGACTAGGGAGAGCAAAGGGACTAGATTGGGACAACAAATCTTGGTGAGACTGGGACTGGAGGCAGGAAGAGAAATTGTCACTGGGAGTTGGGGTAGGCAGACCTGGGCCTGGAGAGACAATGAGATTGGGACTGGCTGGGAAAGGAAAACAGGACTAGGAGATGGGAGGAAGATAAGGCTAGGACTTGACTGGGCATGAAGTCTCAGACTGGGAGTAGTGAGGGGAAAAGGAGACTGAGACTGTTTGAGCAAGGAGACTGGTACTAGGAGCTGGGTGAGGGGACTCTGGAAGTGGTTGGGCAAGCTGATTGGGAGTCAGTAAGGGAAATGGAGGAGACAACGGGGAGCCAGTAGGCTGAGAGAGGAACACAGAGATCAGAGAAGGAGCTGAGTGGAATGGGGAAGCTTGGGATTAGCTGGACAAGGAAACTGGGATGAAGAATCAATGTCAAGGGGAATGAGAGTAGGGAGGAAGAGAGACGGATCTGGCTAGGAGATAAGGTATGGGGAAAAAACTGGGTCTGGTTGGGCAAAGAGACTGGGGCAAGGAGCACAGGGGGCATGAGACTGGACATGGAGCTGGAAGACTCAAGCACTCAAGCAAGGGAGTGAGAAGGCTGGAGAAAGAGTGAGAGCCAGGTAAGGGAGGAAAGAAGAGACAGATTGGACAAGGAACCAACAGGGAGGAACCTGGACTAGATGGACACAGAGATTGGGTACAAGTTGTTGAAGCAGGAGACTAGGACAAGGAATGGGAATGAGATTTGGATTTGGATAGCGAGCCCAGAGGAGGAGACTAGGAGTGACTGAACAAGGAAACTGGGACAGGAGTGAGAAAAATGAAGCCTGGAGATTGGGACAGAGAGTCTGGGTGGGGATGGCACAGGTTAGAGGGGATGGGAAAGAAGTGGATCACACTCGGGGGCAACAGGCGGAAGAATCTGTGCCCAAAAGAGCACCCCCTCCTGGTTGGAATGGATTCCTGATACTCACCATTCCTATGCTGTCAGCAGATAGCTATGAAACTTGCTGGCTGAGTGTGTCCCCCATCATCCTCTAGTGCTGGTCCACATAGAGATTGACAATGTACTATTGTATCATTTACTCCATTAACTCAAGTGGCAGAGATCTTTGCTGTGGATCTAAAGATTTCAACCCTGCTGAGGACCCACATAAGGGGGAGGGGGTCAATATGATGCCTCATGATAGAATTTCTGTTTTTTTCAGTTTGACCTCCTTATGCAATATTATTCATGTATTATGATACAGTCTTTAATTTTTTGATCACATATTATTTTCCCACAGGACTCCTGCCTCATACCATGGACAGGATGGATCTGTTCTGCGGATGAATCATAGCTATGTAGTAAAGGAGGCTACTGTCTGTAGGACTTAGTTCACCCTACTTGTTGCAGAAATTGGGAAGTGATAGACAATGAGGCAGGGGACTGCAGAAAGAGAAAGGAGGGTCTCGGGGTTAAGGCAGTTGAATGCTGCCCTGGAGAACTGGATTATTTCCCTGCCTCTACCACAAAGTTCCTGTGTGATTCTGGGCAATCACTTAAATCAGACTTTTCACAGGTGGTTGCTAATTGCGTATTCCTCCTTTTCTGGATGCCCAACTTCATAAACTGGGGTCAGATTTGCAGAAGTGCTGAGCACTCTCAGCTGCAACTGAAGTAAAAAAGGGGCTGTGTTTTGAACATCAAAAATGCTACATAACGCTCCGTATGCTGAAAAAATCAGATCCTAGTCATCTCAAATTTGCACCACAAATGAGTGGATACTTTTAATCTCTCTCCGCCTCAGCTCCACATCTGTAAAATGGGGATAATAGCTATCTCCTTGTCTCACAGAGGTGTTGTGAAGATAAATTCATTGATGGCTTGTAAAACACTGAAACTATGGTGATAGGCACCATACAACAGCCCATGAGGAAATTAACAATTCTGCTTTTACAGCAAGCTTTGAATACTGTGCAGTAAATAAGGCCTAGGGGTACACATTGAACAATGAGGAGAAAACAAAATATTTTTATTGAATACTGAATCAATAATTAAATGAGCATATCTATTCTGAGCACTAAATGAGGTAGGGATCCTATAAAAAAAAATACTATGTACTCATATAATTATAATGATTATATCATAATGCATAGGAACCAGGTGACCGAATTAATTTGCACAGACAACCTTAATTCTGGCATTTCCTAACTTTTGAGTGGGTTACTTTGTAACCTTAATAATGTTTGTTTGTTTGTTTGTTTGTTGTGTTTCTGTGTAATATATATACAGTACCTCCCTCTCCCCATGCATACATTACCAGTTTTTTATGCACATGGATTACAGTGAAATTGTGCAATTGGAAATGTAATCAAACTTCTATTACTAGGAATCTAACACTCTTGAGTGCTGTAAAATTGTAAGTGATGATTAAGATAAAAAATAATAATTTAGTCTGGTATTTTCAAAGGTGTTTAAGGGAGTTACATAGCCAACTTCCATTGAAAGTTGATGGAATTTGGGTGCCTAACCCTTACACTCCTTTGAAAATCCTAGCCTCAATGACATAATTCAATGTTTAGTTTTTAATAACTAATTACATAACTATAAAATACTGTGACATATTTAACAAAGATATACATTCAAGAATCTGTGAGCCACCATCTGATCCAGTGGTTGCCGTTCAGATCTTTACAATTGCTATTTGCAAGTAATGGTTACTGTGGTATTTACAGTACTCCTTATGTTAATGCAATGGATGCACTTTAAAATAATGTCTTCTATTCTGCAACTGAGTACTGGTTCCAAAAGTAGGTTAGATATAGGAACTCTTTTAAACCAATAGAATCTTTTAAATGGAAAAAGCAAGCTTTTCAAGCATGACCATGGATACTTTAGAAAAATTTGTTAATAGTACAGAAACATTAACAGGGCAAAAGACAAAACTGTAAAGGTTTTAATTTCATCCTCTATATTTTGACTGTCTAGTTTACTGGCAAGAACAATGAGTCTTGGGCCCTCCATACACTTTCATGACATATACTGTACTATAGTTTAGCCACATTGTTGTACTCAGTTTTCCACTTTCCAAAATTGTATATGTGTGTATGCATGCATATGTACTATTGCCTGTCTGTCTATCTATCTATCCATCTAATACTTCCAATGTTGCTGTAGACATGTTGGTCCCAGATATACAACAAAGCAGGTAAGGTGATATCTTTTATTGGACCAACTTCTGTTTGTGGAAGGTACAAGTTTTTGAACTACACAGAGTTCTGCTTCAGGTCTGGGGAAAGAAATTAAAGTGTCTGAGTTAAATACTAGTTGGGACAGATAGTTTGGCATAAGGTGTAACATTTTGTAGGAGGGCCATTAAGGATTAGCAGGCAGGTATGTGGTAAAGATTATTGTAATGAGCCATTGACAGGTTTCAGAGTAGCAGCCGTGTTAGTCTGTATTTGCAAAAAGAAAAGGAGTACTTGTGGCACCTTAGAGACTAACAAATTTATTTGAGCATAAGCTTTCGTGAGCTACAGCTCACTTCATTGGATGCATGTTGCTCACGAAAGCTTATGCTCAAATAAATTTGTTAGTCTCTAAGTTGCCACAAGTACTCCTTTTCTTTTTGTAATGAGCAGTGTTATTAATTTAAGTTCCCATGCTAGACTTTTGAAGCTGTTGTGCATGTTTTCTCTAGGGATGAGTACTGAAAGATGATATGGAATGATCACTTTGTCAAAAGTGTTTGTCCATAGGTTTTATCACGTTTTCATCTTTTGTCATTCTTCTGCGAGAGTTCATTCAAGTTTGTCTGGTTTCACCAACATAGTTACTGGGACATTTGAAGCAATGGATGAGGTACATGTTATAGGCATGTGTAGAACCCATGAATCTTGAAAGGTCTATTGTGGGATTATTGATCATTGTAGCAGTAGAGGTGTGTCTGCAGGTTTTGCATATGTTGTTCTAGCAGTGTCTGGTGCTGCTTTGAGTTGGTGCATTTGGGGCTTGGGGAGCTTGCTTCTGATGATGAGTTTGGTGAGGTTAGGGATGGTTTGAAGGCCAGAAGAGAGAATTCAGGAAAGATTTATTTCAGAATGTGATCCCCCAACAAATATTGGTTGCAATTGTTGGATGATGCCCCACATGGGTTCCTCTGTGGGATGGTAGGTGATAACTAGGGGTGTGCAGTCAGTGGGGGTTGGGTTTCTGTATTGAAGCAGATTCTCCCCGGGTATTTGGGTGGACTTTTCCATGATGTGATTTACTTGTCTGGTGGCATGTCCTTATTCAGTGAAGATGGTTTTCTGTGTGTTTAGGTATGTATCCTCTACTTTCTTTTTAGAGCAAATTCTGTGATATCTGAGTGTCTGGCTGTAGATAACAGATTTTTTAATATGTCTGGGGTGGTTGCTGAATCTGTGGAGGTAAGTGTAGTGATCTGTGGGTCACTTGTATATAGTCATTTGTAGGATTCCATTGTTGAAGCTAATCGTGGTGTCCAGGAAGTTGGTGTGGGGTGGGAGGGTTCTAGAGAGAGTTTGATGGATGGGTGATGGTTATTGAAGTGGTGGTGGAAATCAGCTTAGGTCTTCTGTCCAGAGGATGAAAATATTGTTGCTGTATTATGTATCCCAGCTATATTGTTTCAGGGTGAATTTTTTCAGAAATTCTTCCTCAAGGTGGCCCATGAAGAGATTAGAATACTGGGGAGCCATCCTAGTACCCATGGCTGTTCATGGGTCCGAAACGTAAAGGTGTCTCATTTAGTACATCAAATGCCCCAATAAAAACTGTGTGGGTGAAACCAGACAGTCACTATGCTCATGAATCAACTCACACAGAAAAATGATAAAAGATAAAAACACAATATCACCCATAGGCAAACACTCTTCACAAAGTAATCCCTCCATATCTGATTTTTCAATATTCATCCTCAAAGGAAACCTTCACAATACCATCAAAAGGTGAGACAGAAAATTCATAATGCTTCTAGACACTAAAAAACATGGACTTAAACAGAGACATTGGTTTCATGGCTCATTACAACAATCTGTAATACACACCTCATGCTAGCCCTTAATGGTATACTTCAAACCCCTTTTGCATAACAATCTAACCCTTAAAAAGAAAAGGAGTACTTGTGGCACCTTAGAGACTAACAAATTATTAGAGCATAAGCTTTCGTGAGCTACAGCTCACTTCATCGGATGCATTCGATGAAGTGAGCTGTAGCTCACGAAAGCTTATGCTCTAATAAATTTGTTAGTCTCTAAGGTGCCACAAGTACTCCTTTTCTTTTTGCGAATACAGACTAACATGGCTGCTACTCTGAAACCAATCTAACCCTTGTTGCCCGTCCCATTTTAAGTGACCTCTTACAGTGTGTTATCTCTTATGCATGACTATCTTTCCCAACTTGTATTTAGCTCAGATACTCTGATTTCTTTCCCCAAACCTGAAGAAGAACTCTGTAGTTTGAAAACTTGTACCTTCCACACACAGAAGTTGGTCCCATAAAAGATATCTTGTAGATAGAATTCCAAAAAAATAATCTACAATAGGAGAACATTAATGTTGAATGGTAACATACTCAAAAGTGAGGATATGATATAAATTTTAATTATGCTAGTTGTTAATACACAATTCAGTACAATCTTTAATACAGCTCCCCTTCCATGATTCCTGTGCATATTAGGTTATCCACAAGACTCTTCCCTCAATAGAAGATATCCATTGACTTGTGCACTTTCAGTACACAATGAAGTCAGCTTTGCCTGTATACAAACTTCAGCCCTCCCTATCTGCCCTCTCCTTGAGCTTTGTCAGAAAAGCCCATTCAGAACATACTGCACAACTGTCGTGCTATTTTCAAGCAGTCATAATTCAGTGAAATCAAAACCAATTTTTATCAGAACACTCAAAGGCACTTTGTCCATGCCAAATTCCAGCTTTCTACCTCTGCCACAGAGCTGCTAAAATATTATAACTTTTTGTTTGTTTATTTGTTTTACTTTCATTCCATTCAAAAATGACTGATTAAATTTTGATCAGACTTTAACTTGAAATTCACCTTTAGGTGCAGATCAATAGTAGAATGAGTAAACCCAATGGATAAACACAGCATCCTCAGAATTATCAAACAGGATCCTTAATGGTCCATCAAATCCAACATCTTGTGTTGAACCATGGCCAGTACCAGATGCTTCAGAGGAGGTCTAAAATAACCTTCCTTAGGTAGTTGTGGGATAATCTGTCTTCAGGGAAAATTTCCTCCTATCCCTCATTTCTTACCAGTGAGCTTATTCCCTGAAGCTTTAGGAGTCTATACCCCTTCCAAACCTTTTGTGACTTTTTAAAATAATTACTGTTGTAACTCTGGATATATTTTTCATCCATATATCTAACCCCTTTTGTAATCTGGCTAAGCTCTCGGCCTCAATGATACCTTATGACAATGAGATCCACGGTCTAATTATGAATTGTGTTTAAAAGTATTTCCTTTTATCAGTTGTGAATTTGCCTTCTTTCAGTTTCATTTAGTGTCTCTTTGTGCTGGTATTATGAAGAAACATAGTATATAGAAGTGCCCAGTCTGCTTTCTTTATACCATTATTCTGTGTCCTTCTATCAAGTCCCCTCTTATTCCTCTCCTTTCTGAGGTAAACAGCCTCAAAGTCTTTCTTTATATGCTTTTTTTCATGCCTCTGATTATTCCTGTCAATCTCCCTTATTCTCCTGTGTCCTTTCAGACAGTGGGAAGAACTGAACAGGTGAGGAGTAACATTGATTTCTCTCATGGCATTATATTTTTTTTCATATCCCAGTCCCTATGCTTCCTAACATTTTGTTTGCTTTTTTTGATCATTGCTATACATTGAACAGAAAACACAAAAACATAGAAGTTTTGGAACATTGTAAGTCACTGAAAACAGGATTTTGTAATACAAACATTTTATATGTAACGACTGATAGTGATCTCTCCCACTCCAGAAATAATAAATAGCGGTCATAGTATCTGCAAGTAATCAGAGAGTGATTACTGATTTATTAATGGAGATGGAGGAAATGTCTGGTTTGCATTTGAGATGTGCAAACCTCAAAATTTTCAGTTCACTTTGGATAAGTACCTTAACTTTTGGATGCTTATCTGAACTGTTTCCAAACTATCTGAACCTCTTGAGACTGCAAAATTGGTCTGGAAATGTTGCAAAAACAGGTTTTTTTTTCTGAGACTTCCAGTGTTTCAAATCTTGTTGAAAATACTGCTTGCAAAGGCTTCGATACTAGTTAGACACTTGTACTTCCAGTCCCAGCTGGATCCAAGGAGCAGAAAATGAAAATAATTTTTAAAAGAATATTCAGCAAACTTTATTGAACTGCTAAATGTTCCATTCAGGTTCAGTTTGATTTTTTTGGCAAAGATTCGGGATGGTTATATTTCATCTGTATTAGTTTGCATTTTACTGCACAAAATAGTATGTGATGGAATTTAATTTTGCAACTTTTACAGTTACAGTATTTTTCACAAAATAATTAATAAATGTTTTCAGATTTACTGTAGTTTATACAATTGTCCAGAATTAAGTGTTCATGAATTGAGGAACAGATAGCCCAAGTTAAAAAAAGCAAGCTTCTTCACATCTTCAGTACATTTATCTCGGTATTGATTTGCAACTTCCCTGCTATCTAGAGGGAATTATATTCCTTTGTAATTCTAATGACATAAGAAAAAACATTTGAAATACATAGACACTTAAGTGAAAGTTCCTAGTACAGAGGGCTTATGCTAGGCACTCCACAACTCTTAAAACCAATGGCAGCCATCTGTGTGTCTCTTAATAAACAACTGACTACAGGTTTGTTCATCATGGAGGCAATCTATACCATCTCTGACTTGGCCTGAATGGGCGAAGGGAAGGGCAGGAAAACCCACATATAGTGTGTAGAGGGATTGCAGTCACTGTTTCATCCCATTGTCTGAAATTGTGCTCACATAAGCCTTGTCTACACTACCAAGGTAAGTTGACCTAAGTTACTGTACTCCAGCAACATGAATAATGTAGCTGGAGTTGACATAGCTTAGATCGACTTACAGCAGTGTCTACACCACGCTGCATTGATGGGAGACGCTCTCCCGTCAACTTACCGTACTCCTCTCTTTCCGGTGGAGTACCAGAGTCGACTAGAGCGTGCTCTGTGGTCGATTTAATGGGTCTTCACTAGACCCACTAAATTGACCCCCAACTGCATCAATCACAGCGTTGATCCCCAGTATGTGTAGACATGGCCATACGGACTGAGCTGAAGCTCTGTGGCCTGTCCATGTTGTGACTTCTGCTTTGCTCCACCACACAAAACCTTTCCTTGTAAATATTTTACTCCATTGCTGGATATTTCCTTTTATTTCTCAACTATTGGTAATAAGTAATTAGTAAGTGAATTCTTATTTTGTGGTGGTTCCTATACTACTAGGTAGAGGTTATTTAGAAAAGGAATTACTTTTCTGAACAAAAAGAAAAGGAGTACCCGTGGCACCTTAGAGACTAACAAATTTATTAGAGCATAAGCTTTCGTGAGCTACAGCTCACTTCATCGGATGCATTTGGTGGAAAAAGCAGAGGAGAGATTTATATACACACACACACACACACACACACACACACACACACACACACACACACACACACACACACACACACACAGAGAACATGAAACAATGGGTTTATCATACACACTGTAAGGAGAGTGATCACTTAAGATAAGCCATCACCAGCAGCAGGGGGGGAAAGGAGGAAAACCTTTCATGGTGACAAGCAAGGTAGGCTAATTCCAGCAGTTAACAAGAATATCAGAGGAACAGTGTGGGGTGGGGTGGGAGGGAGAAATACCATGGGGAAATAGTTTTACTTTGTGTAATGACTCATCCATTCCCAGTCTCTATTCAAGCCTAAGTTAATTGTATCCAGTTTGCAAATTAATTCCAATTCAGCAGTTTCTCGTTGGAGTCTGTTTTTGAAGCTTTTTTGTTGAAGTATAGCCACTCTTAGGTCTGTGATCGAGTGACCAGAGAGATTGAAGTGTTCTCCAACTGGTTTTTGAATGTTATAATTCTTGACGTCTGATTTGTGTCCATTCATTCTTTTACGTAGAGACTGTCCAGTTTGGCCAATGTACATGGCAGAGGGGCATTGCTGGCACATGATGGCATATATCACATTGGTAGATGCGCAGGTGAACGAGCCTCTGATAGTGTGGCTGATGTGATTAGGCTCTATGATGGTATCCCCTGAATAGATATGTGGACAGAGTTGGCAACGGGCTTTGTTGCAAGGATAGGTTCCTGGGTTAGTGGTTCTGTTGTGTGGTGTGTGGTTGCTGGTGAGTATTTGCTTCAGATTGGGGGGCTGTCTGTAAGCAAGGACTGGTCTGTCTCCCAAGATCTGTGAGAGTGATGGGTCGCCCTTCAGGATAGGTTGTAGATCCTTGATGATGCGTTGGAGAGGTTTTAGTTGGGGGCTGAAGGTGATGCCCTTCAATGCCCCTCTGCCATGTACATTGGCCAAACTGGACAGTCTCTACGTAAAAGAATGAATGGACACAAATCAGACGTCAAGAATTATAACATTCAAAAACCAGTTGGAGAACACTTCAATCTCTCTGGTCACTCGATCACAGACCTAAGAGTGGCTATACTTCAACAAAAAAGCTTCAAAAACAGACTCCAACGAGAGACTGCTGAATTGGAATTAATTTGCAAACTGGATACAATTAACTTAGGCTTGAATAGAGACTGGGAATGGATGAGTCATTACACAAAGTAAAACTATTTCCCCATGGTATTTCTCCCTCCCACCCCACCCCCCACTGTTCCTCTGATATTCTTGTTAACTGCTGGAATTAGCCTACCTTGCTTGTCACCATGAAAGGTTTTCCTCCTCCCCCCCCCCTGCTGCTGGTGATGGCTTATCTTAAGTGATCACTCTCCTTACAGTGTGTATGATAAACCCATTGTTTCATGTTCTCTGTGTGTGTGTGTGTGTGTGTGTGTGTGTGTGTGTGTGTGTGTGTGTGTGTGTGTATATAAATCTCTCCTCTGCTTTTTCCACCAAATGCATCCAATGAAGTGAGCTGTAGCTCACGAAAGCTTATGCTCTAATAAATTTGTTAGTCTCTAAGGTGCCACGGGTACTCCTTTTCTTTTTGTGAATACAGACTAACACGGCTGCTACTCTGAAACTTTTCTGAACAAAATGTTCACCGAATGTGCATTCTTGGATTATAACCCCTCATTTGTCCTCTTTATTATAGATATGGGAGTCAGATGTGTGAAGATAAACATCTGTGTTTTATTTTCCAACTCTACAATATAAAAGAATATTCTTAGATTTTTTGAAAGATTGCAAACTTCTTTGGGCTATTCTTGCTGGCTGCATCTCAGTAACTATTCTTGTTCCCTTGAGACTGAAGGAAGGAAGATTTGACCATTCATTACACAAGATGGAACATTTAATTGCCAGGGATTCTTAGAGATAAATTAATGTGATGGTCATACCCAGCCTTGAGTGATAGAATCAAGGGGAATTTACTTAGGAAGACTATACCTAAATAGAATGAAAAGCTGGATGTTAAGCTGAGTGAAAGAATAGAGGAGGTATGTGGAGTAACACCTACAGGATTACTATTTTTCTACATGAAAGGAATGACTATACATATTGCCTTAGAGAATATTTACACAGCCATTATGCTATAAGACGGTGTCACCGACTGACAATTATTGTTGCTTGGGGAGTGGGGAGGTCAGAGGAAGTGATGTGGATGAAAGGATTTGCAGGTTGGTGTGTAATATGCAGTTGTTAGTGATTAATATGTTGGACTGTCATAGCACGTGAAGGTCATTGAGAAAATGCAAAGAAGATTGTGCTATCAGTGCTGAAGTTAAAGTTGATGGTAAAGGCAAGGACTTGGAATGTTATGTGTGTTTAGCCACCGGGTTCATTTGGTTTCTGTTTCTAAATGGTGAAGGTTGACTTGCAATTTGTGGAATGAGTACAAAGGTCAGTGTTGCATTTGCCCATGTATTGCTCACTGTAGTCAACATCTTGTCATTGTACAATAACTGCTTCATGTATAAATACCTAAGTGCATCTTGACATTTATTCACTATACAAATAAATCTTCAAATGAAACTCCATAGTGGATTGTAAACTGTACCTGTCTTGATCTTTTTAGAAATGTTGTTTCTGGGAAGTGATCCTAGGTAGTCTATATTTTGAGGTGCATCAGAACCAAACAGAGTTGATGAGTAGAGCTGGTTGGAAAATTTATGATGAAACGTTGTTCCATTCCATTGTTTTCTGCCAGTTCAACCACCCGGATCCTCAACAGTCTGCCTGGTGGGCTGCTGGAGAGCCCAGGTTTCCAGGATCGCAACTCTCGAGCAACACTCCAGCTGGACTGGTTCAGGGTCAGGGACTCCAGGGCTTCCAGGCACTGTGGCCCTGGAACACCCCATCATGTCGACTGCCCTGGGGACGGGGACTCTGAGACTTCTAGGAGCCGTGGCTCTATTCCCTTGCATGGAGAATTTTGAGGATTTGTTCCTAATTAGAACATAACCAAAATCTAAAATATTTAAATCCTCTGCACAATGGAATTTCTATTCTCCACCCAGCGCTACTGATGAGAGGATACTTTCATGCAGGTCTTACCAATAATCTGAAATGAAGAAACTGCATTGTTAGGAAAATGTCTTTGGAAGCATAGGAATTGCTTTCTAAACTTGTGCAGAATTGTTAACTAATGGGTAGCCTTCTTTTGATAACTCTTGTACAATAGGACACAGCTGAATGAAAATCAGACTCAAACTACGCTTATTTTTGTCTCTCCTTATTTAACATAATTATCATCACTTTTTACTTTGGTTAGCAGATGTTTCTTTGGTGCTCTGGCATACTTAATAATTTGCACATATATTAATTTGACTGGCAGAAAAAGCAATGTATTGTACAGTAGCTACTTTGTATTTAACATCTATAGATATGTAACATATATAGTCAGTAAAGCCACTCTGATCTTCCAAACATTACTCTAAAACATGTTTAACATGCAGATTTTAAAAAGGGATCTCTTTTGGCTTTTCTTCCGTACCAATTAAAAGAGTCTGATTCCTTAGTCTAGTCACAAGTTCACACCAGAGAGGGAATTGTCTGGAGTCTAATATAGAAACTCATGGCATTCAGGTTGTAGCTATGATAAAGATATAAGCAATTAATTAGGCAGTCATTCTAGTAACCTGCCAGAATTCAAATTCTTTAATTAAAATCATGGAGCAATAGTTTCAAGAAATGAGGGCCAAATCTTTATCCCATTTAAATTAAGTGGCAAAATTCTACTTACTTCCGTGAGTTCAGAATTTAGCCCTCAACACACCACAGGTCCAACACAGTCAGTTGTCTTCAGCAACCCTGGTTCAAGCATGTAATATTGACATTATGAATGATATCAGACCTTACATTTAGAGAACAAAGATGCTTATAGGAAGTTTTTGTCCCAAGACATATTCAAAAGGTAATTTTCACAATATATTAATTTCAAACTATCTACTATGGGTATAAAGAAAGCAAGAAAGAAAGAGACTTTAAACTGATTTTTTAATTATTATTTATTATAATCCTTCACTGTTTTGCTTATATGTTACAGTGAAAGGGAAGATACTGTATGTCTGAAGTAAATGATCATACTTTTAACATATAAACATTTATAGATCTAGAAGTTATATCATTTTTGTGTTTTGTTATAAACATACACACACATGCAAATAATACATACAGTTGTGTGACTAAGTGATTTTTTTGGTTTGCTAGCTGAATGAAAAAATCAAAAAATAAAAATCATTTCAGGCCAAACAAACTTTTTCATTTGAAATTAGATATTTAGCTGTTATTTGTGTTTTTTAACATTTGAATTTTCCTGTAATTTTATTTTTAAAAAGCAAAAAGACATTTAAAATTAAATTAAAATGCATTGTTTCAAAAATGTCAAAATGAAAGATTTTGATTTTTTTCAGATTCTTTTATAAATTTTTTTAACTGAAACAATTTGGCAAATTAGAATTGAACTTGCAAAATGTTTAAGTCAACCTAAATCTGCATTTTTTGACAGAAAAAAGTTTGGGCTGAAAAATGTCACTCAGCTCTATTTCCTGGGGGCAAATGGCCATTTCAAAAGACAGGGAATAAACAGAAGGCAGTCTATAGCCACAATCCTGTTAAGAATAGTGAGCAACTCTGGCCTTTTTGATAGAAGGCAATTCTTCATGAATTTCTCTGAAGAACATTTTGTACATGAGCCTTTGCTGACAGATACATTTCAAAATGGGGGGAGTTAAGGTCAAAAATTTAAAGTGTCTTTAAAAATCATATTGATGTAATGTGGGACTATAAACACTAACTGCTTGAATCATAATCGTATGGCTGGTCCCTCATGTCTCTATAGGACAGAGTGAAGGTTGTTCGGATGCCCTACCTGTGCATTTTCATATCTTAACATGTTTGCATTTTTAAGTGTAATTTTAATTCTGAATTTCCAGGGTTCTAATGCTTGTTTTGAGGATAACTACTACCTCCCCGTAGTGCGTATATACTATTTTTAAAAGTTGCAAAATAAAACACTCCACTATACACACTTCTCCCCCTGAGGATAGGATGAAAGAACAAACATATGACAGATGTCTGCCATGTTGCTTAATGAACTATTGGAAGACACTCAGATACTACAGTGATGAGTGAGGTATAAGAACCTAGACAGCCTAAGTAGAATAGAACAGAATGGAATAGTGTATTTAACCCTTAATGTCTGATAGGTCCTCTCAATTTCAACTGTCTGGACAACCACAATTCCATTTCACAGCAATGTTTTGTGTTTCAAATTTTGGTTTTGCTCCACATTGGAATGAAAACAAAACCTTTCAAACACTTTTCACAAAACAGAATTGTCAAACATTTGGTTTTCAGATCAAAAACCTAAACTTTTCTTATCAAAACCATGAGTTTTTCAATTTGGGTCTCTCAATCACTTATGAAAAGTTACCAGAGAGCCCTGAACCAAAAACACTTTCCCAACCAAAACTTTGTTGCATCCAGTATGTCTCTGCAAAACACTTCGTCAAAATGGCATGTTCCAACTAAATGAAATTTTGAATGTTCTGAACAGCCCAACTCAACTTTAACTACATCTTAAAGTTTTTGTCACGGAACAGATAGACAGTGTGTGTGTAGACAGGCAGATACAGAAATATATGTTTGTTTATTTATTTTTCCAGCTAAAGTCACAATATATGACTGAAAGGCTCGCACCTTCCCAAGGTGTTGACTTAGGAAAGTGATATATTTTCAAATGTTCTTTTATAACTTAAACTTAACTTCTTAACTTCAGCCCAAACAAGCTAGTTTACAAGAAATATATTCTGTATTTAAGAGATTTGTTATTCTAGGACTACAAGAAAAGCACGAATTGTCTCCCATGCTGCCGCCAGTTGAGTAAAAATTCAGCCAGTCTTTAAAAGCCCTTTAAAATGGCAACTCCAGGAGGGGTGGAGAGCTGTCTGAGAATGTGAATGTATTTAAAATTAAACTAGTTAAAACATGTAGAAAATATAATGTAGAGGACAAGCCTGCATTGGCAGAGAGATGGAATAGATCATCTAATCAGTCTTTTCTATCTCAAACTGGTATGGTTCTATGAACAAAGCCATAGTCTCCTATGGCCTGCAATATGCAAGTCTAGAAAAACCTGTTTTTTTCAGTCTGCGGCTAATCACTGATTTATTTTTAGTGGCCCTTCAATTTTAATGGTCCATTGCCTCTTAAACTTTCCCTCAATAACTGACAGATGCATGAAACAGAATCAATACTCAGGTTGATTTAAGACCTAGGCAGGAGAGGAAGAAGAGCCAGTGGTTAGGGTACTGGCTTGGGAGTTAGGAGACTTGGGTTCAATTCCCTCCTCCTCCTCTACAGATTTCCTGTGTGACCTTGAACAAGGCATTTGGTCTTTGTATGCCACAGTTCTTCATCTGTAAAATGGGGATAACTGTAATTCCCTACTTTGCACAGATATCTAAATTAGAAGATTGTGAGGTGTTTGGAATCCATAGTAATGGAGGCCAAATAAGTATCAAAAATAGATAGCCATCTATTCAGCTTCCTGAATCTGAGGACAGCTGAAATAATAGTTCTGAAAGGTCAGAATTGCTCCAAGTTCCACCACTTTGCAGGTTTCCACCTGCATCACCTCAGCAGAGGGCTGTGTATGCAGCCAGAAAAGAAGAGTTTAATGGCCCAGCCTTCTCACCCTCCCACTGAGCACATGCAGTTGGGGTAAGTACTGAGGGTGCCCATCACTCCCACTCCACAGTATTCTTGTCTAAAATTGAATTTAAAAATGGGATGCGAGTACATGCTAACTAGCACATTTCAAAAGTCAAGTGTAGACAAGGCAGTGTATATATGTACTATATTGATCAAGTTAAAGCCTAAACTTCCTGCAGATTTTACCTTGACCAGTTTAGCATATGTTCTAGACAATGTGTGTTGTCTTTTAAAATGTATAGTTAGCTAACATATGCCAACATTACAGCAGAAATCCTGGTCAAGACATGGCCAGGGAGGGAGTGGGACTGTGGGAACAGAGCTAGGAGCAATCCCATGTTGTATTGCGCCTAGGGCCTCAGATTGCCTTAATCTGACTCTGTCGATACTGTAGCCTTGCTGTTATACTGTGGTGTTCTGTACAGTCATTTTCATACCTTTATTCGTTATCATTATACCATCTCAGATGTAACTGAAGTACATGGGTGAATACATTGATCTTATTGATGTTATTAAAGTCCTCTACACATTTGCTTTTTTTGCAATTTAAGAGGTAATTTGACCTGATATATTATAATGGTTCCTTCTTGTACTGATTGATATGTGCACTATTGCTCTTTCGTGCCAGTAGAACTGTTGTGTACCTAAGTATGCAATCCAGCAGGTAAAAACATATTTTAAAGTGAAACAATGATTTTATACAAGAAATTAATAGCGCTCTAATGACCCTCACTTCATAGTTAAAAGGAAAACAATGAACGTTCACGTTTTAGAGCCCAGGAGTCAGGGAATATATAAGAAAGGTTTAAATAGAACCTATGACTGATGTAATAAAAGCAACTAATACCAGATAGTGTACAGTATGTGACTTTTTTTCCTATAAGTGGCTTAGCAAATTACAAAGTAACCCTGATAATGTTTATTAATTTTATTGTCTTTTTTTATAGTGCCTCTTACCTTGGCATCCAAGCACAATGATGGCTTCCAGGCAAGACCAAAATAGGAATTTTCTTTGAAGGAAGCCTGGTTGTTAATAAAAGCATAACCTTTTTTGAATACTGAATTCAGAGGATTCATGTTCCTTCTTACCTCCAGCAGTGGTTGTCTGGAAAAGCATTAAGTTGGTTTTGCTGACCCAGTGGTGAAGCTGGCTCATTACTTACCCTCCATTCCGACTCCAGATATAAGGGAAGCAGGAGAAACCCTGGAAGAGAAAATGGTAGGGCTTGGGGGCCAGGTCCTGAGGGAAGCATGCATAGGAGAAGCCAAACCTGAGGCTGGGGTCTCATGAAGAGTTATTTTGTAATTACCTTTTTGTTAATAAACCAGGTTTATTAACTAAGTACTTCACCTGCTTATACCCAGATATGCAATAATATGAGTCAATATTCTTTTTAATAGCTGATTTCTCTTGCATGATTATCTATCAACCATCCTTAATTCTCAGACATCATGCCTGAGGCAGGGGGGCCAGGAACCAGGCGCCTGGGCAAACAAGGGAGTGACTCAGCCAGGTCATTTCCCTTGTTTCGTCTCATGGCGATTGAGTCCTACCGGCAGTGCACTGTCTTTTAATCTGCAGCTAGCAGAAGATGATGGCCAGTAGTCATACTGCACCGTCTTCTGCTGAGCACCCAGGAAGTGACTATGGCTAGCGGTCGTACTGCACAGTCTGCTGCCAGCATGATGTATAAAGATAGATGAAGTGGCTCAAAACAAGAAATAGACCAGATTTGTTTTGTATTCATTTTCTCCTCCCTCCTTCCCTCCCTCTGTGAAATCAACGGCCTCCTAAACCCAGTTTTGAGTTCTATGCTTGAGGCGGCCATTCAGTTCCTCGCAAAGCCACCCCTTTGTTGATTTTAATTCCCTGTAAGCCAACCCTGTAAGCCATGTCATCAGTCGCCCCCCCCCCAATCAGGGCAACAGCAGACAATCGTTCTGCGCCTTTTTTCTGTGCAGACGCCATACCACGGCAAGCATGGAGCCCGCTCAGATCATTTGGCAATTAGGAGCACATTAAACACCACAGGCATTATCCAGCAGTATATGCAGCACCAGAACCTGGCAAAGCGAAACTGGGCGAGTAAGCGATGTCAGCGCGGTGACAAGAGTGATGAGGACATGGACACAGACTTCTCTCAAAGCACCGGGCCGTGGCAATGTGGACATCATGGTGCTAATGGGGCAGGTTCATGCGGTGGAACGCTGATTCTGGGCTCGGGAAACAAGCACAGACTGGTGATACCGCATAGTGTTGCAGGTCTGGGATGATTCCCAGTGGCTACGAAACTTTCGCATGTGTAAGGGTACTTTCATGGAACTTTGTGACTTGCTTTCCCCTGCCCTGAGGCGCAAGAATACCAAGATGAGAGCAGCCCTCACAGTTGACAAGCGAGTGGCAATAGCCCTGTGGAAGCCTGTAACGCCCGACAGCTACCAGTCAGTCGGGAATCAATTTGGAGTGGGCAAATCTACTGTGGGGGCTGCTGTGATGCAAGTAGCCAACGCAATCAAAGATCTGCTGATATCAAGGGTAGTGACCCTGGGAAATGAGAAGGTCATAGTGGATGGCTTTGCTGCAATGGGATTCCTTAACTGTGGTGGGGCCATAGATGGAACCCATATCCCTATCTGGGCACCAGAGCACCAAGCCAGCGAGTACATAAACCGCAAGGGGTACTTTTCAATAGTGCTGCAAGCACTGGTGGATCACAAGGGGCGTTTCACCAACATCAGCGTGGGATGGCCGGGAAAGGTACATGATGCTCGCATCTTCAGGAACTCTGGTCTGTTTCAAAAGCTGCAGGAAGGGACTTTCTTCCCAGACCAGAAAATAATCGTTGGGGATGTTGAAATGCCTATAGTTATCCTTGGGGACCCAGCCTACCCCTTAATGCCATGGCTTATGAAACCATACATAGGCAGCCTGTAGAATAGTCAGGAGCTGTTCAACTACAGGCTGAGCAAGTGCAGAATGGTGGTAGAATGTGCATTTGGACGTTTAAAAGCGCGCTGGTGCAGTTTACTGACTCAGTTAGACCTCAGCGAAACCAATATTCCCACTGTTATTACTGCTTGCTGTGTGCTCCACAATATCTGTGAGAGTAAAGGGGAGACATTTATGGAGGGGTGGGAGGTTGAGGCAAATTGCCTGGCTGCTGGTTACACACAGCCAGACACCAGGGCGGTTAGAAGAGCACAGGAGAGTGTGGTGCGCATCAGAGAAGCTTTGAAAACCAGTTTCATGACTGGCCAGGCTACGGTGTGAAAGTTCTGTTTGTTTCTCCTTGATGAAACCCCCCACCCCTTGGTTCACTCTACTTCCCTGTAAGCTAAGCACCTTCCCCACCTCCCTTCGATCACCACTTACAGAGGCAATAAAGTCATTATTGGTTCACATTCATGCATTCTTTATTAATTCATCACACAAATAGGAGGATAATTACAAGGTAGCCCAGGAGGGGTGGTGGAGGAGGGAAGGACAAGGTCACACAGCACTTTAAAAGTTTAAAACATATTGAATGCCAGCCTTCTGTTACTTGGGCAATCCTCTGGGGTGGAGTGGCTGGGTGGCCGGAGGTCCCTCCACCGCGTTCTTAGGCATCTGGGTGAGGAAGCTATGGAACTTGCGGAGGAGGGCAGTTGATTATACAGGGGCTGTAGCGGTGGTCTGTGCTCCTGCTGCCTTTCCTGCAGCTCAACCATACGCTGGAGCATATTAGTTTGATCCTCCAGCAGCCTCAGCATTGAATCCTACCTCCTTTCATCACGCTGCCGCCACCTTTCAGCTTCAGCCCTCTCTTCAGCCCACCTCTTACTCTCTTCAGCCTGACATTGTCTGCCTCCATGCATTCGTCTGTGCTCTGTCAGTGTGGGAGGACAGCATGAGCTCAGAGAACATTTCATCACAAGTGCATTTTTTTTGCCTTCTAATCTTCGCTAGCCTCTGGGAAGGGGAAGATCCTGGGATCCTTGAAACACATACTGCTGGTGGAGAAAAAAAAGGGACAGTGGTATTTGAAGAGACACATTTTATAGAACAATGGGTACACTCTTTCACAGTAAACCTTGCTGTTAACATTACATACATAGCACATGTGCTTTCGTTACACGGTCACATTTTGCCTCCCCCCACTGCGTGGCTAACAGCGGGGAACATTTCTGTTAGGCTATAGGCAAACAGCCCAGCAGGAATGGGCACCTCTCAATGTCCCCTTAAGAAAAACACCCTATTTCAACCAGGTGACCATGAATGATATCACTCTCCTGAGGATAATACAGAGAGATAAAGAACTGATATTGTTTGAACGCCAGCAAACATACACTGCAATGCTTTGTTCTACAATGATTCCCGAGTACGTGCTACTGGCCTGGAGTGGTAAAGTGTCCTACCATGGTGGATGGAATAAGGCTGCCCTCCCCAGAAACCTTTTGCAAAGGCTTTGAGAGTATATCCAGGAGAGCCACAAATGTCAGGGCAAATTAATCATTAAACATGCTGGCTTTTAAACCTTGTATAGTATTTTAAAAGGTACACTCACCAGAGGTCCCTTCTCCGCCTGGTGGGTCTGGGAGGCAGCCTTGGGTGGGTTCGGGGGGTACTGGCTCCAGGTCCAGGGTGAGAAACAGTTCCTGGCTGTTGGGAAAACCGGTTTCTCCACTTGTTTGCTGTGAGCTATCTACAATCTCCTCATCATCGTCTTTCTCGTCCGCAAAACCTGCTTCCATGTTGCCTCCATCTCCATTGAAGGAGTCAAACAACATGACTGGGGTAGTGGTGGCTGAACCCCCTAAAATGGCATGCAGTTCATCATAGAAGCAGCATGTTTGGGGCTCTGACCCGGAGCAGCCATTCACCTCTCTGGTTTTCTGGTAGGCTTGCCTCAGCTCCTTAAGTTTCACGCAGCACTGCTTCAGGTCCCTGTTATGGCATCTGTCCTTCATGCCCTGGGAGCTTTTCACAAATGTTTTGGCATTTCGAAAACTGGAACATAGTTCTGATAGCACGGATTCCTCTCCCCATACAGTGATCAGATCCCATACCTCCCGTTCGATCCATGCTGGAGTTCTTTTGCGATTCTGGGACTCCATTATGGTCACCTCTGCTGATGAGCTCTGCATGGTCACCTGCAGCTTGCCACTGGCCAAACAGGAAATTGAAATTCAAAAGTTCGCGGGTCTTTTCCTGTCTACCTGGTCAGTGCATCTGAGTTGAGAGTGCTATCGAGAGTGGTCACAATGGAGCACTCTGGGATAGCTCCTGGAGGCCAATACCATCTAATTGTGTCCACAGTACTACAAATTCGACCCAGCAAAACCGATTTCAGTGCTAATCCCCTTGTCGGGGGTGGAGTAAGGAAATCGATTTTAAGAGCCCTTTAAGTCGAAAAAAAGGGCTTCAACATGTGGACAGGTGCAGGGTTACATCTATTTAACGCTGCTAAATTCGACCTCAGCGCCTAGTGTAGACCAAGACTGAGAAGATGCACAGTAGCATTCTGCCCTAGCTGAAGTTTCTAGATGCTCGTCCAAGTTAGTTCTGGTTTCAGAGTAGCAGCCGTGTTAGTCTGTATTCGCAAAAAAGAAAAGGAGTACTTGTGGCACCTTAGAGACTAACAAATTTATTTGAGCATAAGCTTTCGTGAGCTACAGCTCACTTCATGAAAGCTTATGCTCAAATAAATTTGTTAGTCTCTAAGGTGCCACAAGTACTCCTTTTCTTTTTTGCAAGTTAGTTCTAAGTACAATATATTACAGAACTTTAGCCTGGCAATTACAATGGTCATTGTTAAGTCCTTGCTTAAGAGAACTTGTGAGGGATCCAATAGAACTCTGAGGATGAAAACTATCTTGTGTGACAAAGTTCCTGCTTTACCTTGGTGGGTCTTGTGCTTATTGGCGGATTTGCTCGCCTTGGAGCTTCACGGCAGCCCTCAGCTTGGCCATTTTTCTGAATTCACAATCCAGGTCGACGATTCCTGTGTCTGACCAGGAGTTGGGAGGATTTGGGGGGAACCCAGGCCCGCCCTCTAGTCCGGGTTCCAGCCCATGGCCCTTTGGAATGCAGCTGTCTAGAGTGCCTCCTGGAACAGCTGTGCGACAGTTACAACTCCCTGGGCTACTTCCCCATGGCCTCCTCCCAACACCTTCTTTATCCTCACCATAGGACCTTCCTCCTGGTATCTGATAATGCTTGATAACCTCAGTCCTCCAACAGTCCGCGTTCTCACTCTCAGCTCCTAGAGCCTCTTACTCCCAGCTCCTCACACGCACACCACAAACTGAAGTGAGCTCCTTTTTAAAACCCAGGTGCCCTGATTAGCCTGCCTTAATTGATTCTAGCAGCTTCTTGATTGGCTGCAGGTGTTCTAATCAGCCAGTCTTCATTGTCTCCAGAAGGTTCCTGATTGTTCTGGAACTTTCCCTGTTATCTTACCCAGGAAAAAGGGACCTACTTAGCCTGGGGCTTATATATCTGCCTTCTATTACTCTCCTATAGCCATCTGGCCCAACCCTGTCACACTTGGAGAATGTTGGTGCGTTCAAAAGATGGTATAAATGTCATCTCTACTCATCTTCCAAACGGTTCCCTCTGCCAACAACCATAATTTCTGTTATGTGTGGAATGAGTCACAGCCAGATCCCAAGCACAGTCAGAAACTGTAAAAGTAATGATACTGCAAAATCTGGGTTCAATAAAAAGGAGACATATAGTTGAGAGAAATCAGCATATTGATGAAACGGTAATCCAAAATACCTCTATGTATTTTACATACATATCAAACAGTATGTGCAGGAAGATGGAATTATAAACGAGGCTATGAGACTTTAGAAAAGGAATGCAATTTCCCACCTCTACCTGGAACAACTAGAAACCAAGTAAAAGGTCACTCCAGATCCCACAGAAGAATCAACCATGCCATTTGGTTAATAACATTAAAAGCTATTGGTAGATCTAACAGAATCAGCAGGGACACCTTTCCCTTCTGGTTCACGAGAAGGAGATCTTTAACCATAACTATCAATACTGTCTATTTTAAAGTCAAGTCTGAAACAACTTAAAGGGATTAAAGAAATCTGTGGAATCCACAGATAACTAGAAATTGCCCATTATCACCTTCTTAAAAATCTTTCCTAAAACAATTGAAGTTTGAGACAAGACAATAATTGGCAAAATTATTAATACCCAAAGATTAGTTTCTTGAGCAACAATCACTGCTTGTTTAAAGGTGAACTGTGAAGAACAAGAAATAGTTTTTGTTTGTGTGCTGTACTGCTCCTTTGTGATGTACAAAGATGGCTTCATAAAGTGTGTGTGTGTATGTGTTTGTGTGTACACTTTGTTCTACTTGTTATTTACCTTGTAGATATTAGGGCCTAACACCTCCTCCTTCTAACAATGCTCCTTTTTCCTGGAGGGCTTTGGTAATCTAGAGCCTAGAAAGGTGACATCATGGGAAGCTGAAAACTATTCCTTGTACTCGCAATGGTAAAGGGAGGGGATGTTGCATCTACGTAGTCTTCGGGACTTAATCCCTTCCTTCTCCAGCAACACTGATAACTGGCCAGACCTCCCTCACACTGATCTCCCAACCTCAGTATCATTTTAACATATTTTTTCCATTACCCAGACAAATGCGTATCCAGGCTATACTATGTCACTTTACTCTTTATGGCCCCAATCTTGGAGACTTCACACACCTGTTTAACTTTAAGCTCTTGAGTAGTCACATTGAAGCCAATTGAAATGATGTCTTTAACATCTACATCTCTTCTTTGTTCCTAGCTGTTTAAAAAAGTAATCATCTCCAGGAGAAAGATGGGAATCTGGATTATAGCTGTGTGAAAGCCATGAAACTATCTTCACAGAAATATTGCCTGTTTCACTTCAGGTGATTTTGCTTTTCTGAATTTTTGCTTTTCCTTTTAATTCAGGAGAATGAGTATTTCCCCATCAAAAGTATTTGAAAATACCAATGCTCATATTTGTTCACCGCACTGGCATTTTCACTCTAAAATACACCCATTCTCTTGAAAATTTTCACATTCATAATTAAATAATAATTTTAAAAATCCCTTCATGTTTTGATTGTTTTCTGCTTTCTTTGCAAATATTTCTTATCCCGTTCATCAAGTCCTAATATAAGGGGAGGAAAAAGTATACAAACTATTAAAAATGTGAAGCTATCTTTCTAAAATAGATCATAAAGCTGCAGTAAGGGACACAGCCACATCCTTTATTTCCTTTGCAATTCAGCCTTTAAGTGAGACTGGAAAATTTCCACCCTTGCTGGAGACATTAATCTCTCATCAACAAAGAGACTGATATTTCTCCACTGGCTTTAATTAGTCATAGTGTCATGGGTCCATCTCACAACACCAATACTTTCATTAATAGAAACTGGGTGAAATCCAGTGTGGTAAATGACAGTAAAATACCTTTAAATAGATTCTTGGTGTACAGTACAAGTAGCATTTTCTATGTTTTTCTGTAGATACATGTGCAAATGTTCCCTCATCAGCCTAACTACAAGGTTCAAAAGAAGTTTATGGTTATTGTAGTTATAAACTCAACTTATTATGTAGGTCAGGTTTTGAGGAAAGACTTTTGGTGAAAAGTGTACATGTTCAAAGTTTCTGAAAGCATCATTACTCCATGCTCACTATAAGCATGTGGCTTCTGAGGTGTCCATATTTTGAATTAATCCAAGTAAAAAAAATCTAAATCTGTGTGGTACTTTGCATTTGATTAAGAATGTGAACATTTTCAGGTGAGGATGGCCTATTTTTGAGTAAAAATGCGAAGAAACTATTCATGAGCTTGCCTCAAAACTTATGCTGTTTTTGGCTAATGGTGGGATGTACAGGAAGATGTTTTGCTGTACATTCTGCCTTTTTTCTCCATGAAAATGGCAATAGTTTGCCCTTGGTCATTTTTCAGGAAAATTTTTCACATGATCTGGTTTACTATTTTCTCAAAGACTTACCTGGGCATTTTTCCAAACATAGCCAGAGAAAAGGGCATCCTCATTCTTAGATAATAGTCATAGTTCATACTGCATGCTCATTAATACAGCAATTCCCTAACACAATGACAAATAAAAGAACTTTCCTTTTATTGAACTAAATGCTGGTTTTACATAAAATAGACCATAATTCAGAGTCTGTAATGTCTTCTGAAAGGTTAGACTCGTTACCATCCAAATAGCTGAGCTAATAAAAATTATATTTGTTACAATCCAAATAGATTAACTGGCCTTAAGGGCTTAGCTGTGTATCACACTTTTCAATTTTCTTATAATTAAATTAACATAAAATAGACTTGACAAATAAATGACTGTATCAGAAACAGTTAAGCTCTGTTTAACCAAAATAATTGTTCTATTTACATATATCACTTTTGTGTACTTGGCGGGCTAAAGAAAAGCATTTCTAGAATGAAATTCCTTAGACAACTTTAATCAAGTAACAGTGTCTTATCTCCATATTCTGATTCTTCATCTGTGGGCCTCAGATACCCTAAATTGTATAGTTAATGACTCAACTTCAGCATTCCCTGTTGGTCCCATCTGAACTATCATTTCAGATCCCCTGTAAAGATTTATGCACACGTTTAACTTTACACATTGTGAGTAGACCCACTGACTTCAATGACTTTAATGGGGCAAGTCACAGAGCATAAAGTGAGCACAAACTTATGTCTTTGCAGGTTAGGGGTTTTAGTGTCTTCACCACATTTTCACCATCCATCCATCTGTTCCCGTCATGTCTCATTTGGAATAGGGATTATGGTAATGTTGGATCCCAGCACTCTAACTCTTTAATAGTTTTAACAGTTCATTAATGAAGGCTATATAGTTTATTCAGCAGCACTGACCTTCCTAAAAATGTCCTCACTCTCCATAAACTATGTCTCTACCTATTAGCTTTCTAGCCCTCTTTTTTTCTCCCTGTTCTATTCACTATAAATCTTTCAACCTTCATATTCAGAACCTTAATTTTTACTGTCCCTCATTTACCTCTAATAAGGAACAAGTAGTTGTGAACAGGGTTTCTACTTGTAGTCTTCTCTGTAATCACCCTTTTGAATGCAAGACCATAGACCCAACCCTCCTAGCTGGCCAGGTCACCATCCTCAGAAGGTCAATCAAGACTGTAATTTTCTTTCCAGTTTTATTAGTCTTTTTTTCTGTCTCATAGGAAGAGATTTTTCTGGTATTTTTTTTTCATGTGGGCATTTTAAAGAGGAAACCGTAGCATCAAAGAAAATGTTTACAGAAAAGAATCCAGGTGTCTGCACAACATGATGATAAAGTAGAAGTGTGGGCCATATTAATGAAGAGATCTTTGTGCTATGCCTTCATGTATAGGGTGAAATAATTAAATTAATGTGTAACCTGGTTTTGCAAAACTCAAAAACTCTAGTTGCTATGCTGCAATGTGTGTTTGGTCAGGCAAATGGTAGAGAATAGTTTACACCTTCTGTAAAATCATGGGCAAACTCTACTTAAATTTCTTGGGGCATTGTCTTGTAATTAAGCATTCTGAGGCCATGTCTACACTTACTGGGGATCGACGCTACTATGATCGATGAAGAGGGGATTGATTTAGCAGATCTAGTGAAGACCCACTAAATCAACCACAGCGCACTCTCTGGTCGACTCCAGTACTCCACTGGAATGAGAGGAGTAAAGTAAGATGACAGGAGAGCATCTCCCATCGATGCACTGCAGTGAAGACACCGGGGTAACTTGAGCTAAGCTACCTCGGCTCCAGCTACATTATTCATGTAGCTGGAGTAATGTAACTTAGGTCGACTTACCCAGGTAGTGTAGACAAGGCCTGAGAGTTCTTGTCTGAGTACTAGGTCTTTAAGGCTCTTCCCCTCCTCTTGTGAGAAAATATCTTTAGAACTGCACTTTCAGTATGGTAATGCTACCTAACTTGCAATTCAGGTAGCAATATAATGAGGGAATGCTCCTTCTGAAAACTTTTTTCTAGGACCTAAGAGTTATTTTATAAACCTGTGTGTTTTGCCTTTGTTTCTTGTATGACAGAAATGACAAGCTTTATGCCTAAGATTTTATGTCTAAATTATAATAGGTCCACTTGAGCTATGCAAAAATACCGATTTATATATGACATGTACTCATAAAAAATAGAAAATTTGACCAAGATATATATTTTGCCATTATTAAATGAAACCATCAAACCTTATGGCATGGACCTGTTTTGGGGTGCTTTTGAGCATCATTAACCCAGAGGGAGATTCAGGAAGGACTGGGCTTCAGAAGGCTCAATTCTTCTCTCATCTGCTCCAGCTTCAGGGGCAGCGAGAAAGCTACCCCATCCCTTCTCCGCAGCTGGCCAGATCTTCCAAGATCAGTTATGAGCCAGATCAATGATTAAAAACAAAAAGACAGGTGGGAGGGAAGCGGGGAAGAGAAACAAGACCATGGCCACATCATTACTCCCACTCATTGGGTAATTGCACTGTTGAAACTTCCAGTCCCTAGAGCACAGAGAATGAGACTACCCCTAGCCCTTGCCCAAGGAGTGAGTGCTGAAGGCTTCCTGCAGCCTCATCTGTTCCCCTCCATGTGCACCCATGCAAGGGCCAAGAACAATCTAGCCCATCGTTGTTCAGAGCATGAGGCTAAAGAAATTAGATGAAGTTACACTGAAATTGACTGCTCAAGAAACCAGCAGCCAAAATGATGCCCCAGGACATCAGACTGTTCCACCAGGGACTGGAAAGAAGGCAGAGTCTGGAAGGTATGGAATTCTGCCTGTGCAGTGGAGAGCTGGTAGTGCAGCTCCTAGTGATGGCAGTTTATATTTATTATTAATTGTTGTTGTTATTATTTATTTTATTATTATTTAATTTTGATTGGTTGGTTTTTGGGGGGGATCTCCCCTTTCTTCTTTAGGTCTAGACTTACAAGTCATTGTAGTGCTAGTCTTCAGATAATATTTAGAGCAGGGCGGCTTCATGGAAATCGGTCTCTAACTAACAATTTAAAGCCTTCTGGAGTATAAGTCTCTCAAAAGATGTTTTAAAATATTTTATTCTTACTTGACAACAAGTGATCTCTAAGATCTACCAGCCTGGGCCTTTTGCATTTTTCTCACAGAAGGAAAGGCAATTTGGGGGGCAAAACACTGCCTGTGTTCTTCCACACTCCGAGATACAATTGCAAAATGCTTTGCTATTCTGAAGATAAAAAATATAATAGCCCCAACACCTACACATTGTTTCAATTCATTTCCCTCCACTGTTCACCCCTAAATTCATCCCTGCTTGTCCGTACTAGCCTTCTGTGGCAACTGACACTTCTTGGGTTACTATCAGAGCAATATAGAATACATGCAACTCAGAGCTATTCAGAAGCTGTACTAAGTACTCTAATTTTGAGGTATTCTCTCTGCTCCCCATTTCTCAGTTTTATGTATTAGAGATTATTTTTAACAAATGTTGAGATCCTAAGCTTCTTCACAGCCTCAACTAAGCTGTGCGATTCATGTTTCAAAGTCTAATTTTTTAGCCTCAAAAGCAGGACGAAATACTGTCATTTGAGTTTTTTAATGACTAAGGAGTAGTACATGCTTTTTCAGCCTTCTCTCATAGGTGCTAAATTAGAATAAAACTCATTTCCACAGCAAATGTAAGCCAATAAAAAGAGTATAGCGAGAAGAGGATACAGAGCAAGAAAAGTGCATGGTACCAAGGTTTGAACTGAGTTTGTAGTATATAATGATAAATTATATACAAATATTATTACTATTATAATTCCATGCCAGAACTCTTTAGTGGCATGACAGACCACAGCACACTAAAGCCCCCCTTCTGTTCCTCCCCTCTGCACATACTACATAATGTGCATTATTCTCTACATGTTCTGCAGTTGAGTTGTTCTTCTCTAGCTAACAGATGGATGGGTGGCTACTCAATTCCTCTTTTAGCTCATGGGGTCACGTAGCTCCTCTGCTGTTTTGTACAGTGGACTATCTAAGTACTCATGTAGAGCATCATAGCAAGAGACAATGGGCATGTGAGCTGCTGGCCTGATCCAAAGACTCCTGAAGTCAGTGGATGCTTCTCCATTGACTTCTATGAATTTGGGATCAGGCCATAAACAAGGAAATGTGCAGCTAATTTTCTCTATAAAAAGAAAGGGCATGGGGGAGACCTTGAGAAGTTTAGGGAGGATGGAAGGCTGGGGAAAGGAAAACAGATAGGGGATCTTAAAGGGAAAGGAGAGGAGAGAAGAGCAGAGCAGTAAAGGTAGGTTTACAGACTTCTGAGGGAAGGAGTTTTATATTAAGGTTGACAGGACAATCCTTTGAGAGGAAGCTACAGGGGATAGTGAGCAGTGAAAGAGGGGAGGGGACCCTGCGGTGAGGCACTTAGCCTGAAAGGGAGGGAGGAAAATAGCGTATCATCCACATGAAACAATACAGATTGGATTTATTCTACAGAAATCTAGAGACAGAAGTCTGAAAAGACTTTTAGAATTTCTGAGGGAAATTCAGGCTTCAGTCTGAGAGCTCTCTTTTAGTGGATTTCTATTGCTTTAGTCATCTTGCTTCCATGACACAAACAGCTATTATGTATTTAGCTTATACAGAGTGCACAGAGCCTGAGCTGATATTCTGATTATTCAGTTTCATACATAACTTCTAAGGTACCTGTGGATTTGAATCCTCTAATGAAATAGTGGGCCAGGGAAAAATTAAAATATAGAGTAGTATAATGTCCTGAGGAAACAAATAACTAATTGAAAGAATGACAAAACAGTTGTAGTATATCTCATCCTTGTTTAGGCATTGTATTTACCTTTAAAAAAACAGGTATCATAGAAAAACAGAAAATTACTCAGTGCAGAAACAACGGCATTTAAATTGTGTTTATAGGGAATGCTCACTGAGATTTTATTTATAGGAATGTCCTTTAAAGAGCCACAGGGAACAAACATACATTACCATAACACTTTTAAAAAAAAAAAAACCTTTTGGTCTGTTCCCATAACTCTGCCACTGTCATTTCTGTAAAGTATCTGTGAGCTGTAAAAACATTCTGGGAAATGATATGTAAATGAAGACACCATCCTATTTTGCTTCTAGAATCCATACACAGGATTGCCTTAACATGTAGCTTTTTTTAACCAGGCTGTGTTGGTAGCCAGGTTTTGAATAATGACCAGTACAATCATAAAAAGTTAGACAAAAGAGACAATGAGGTCTCAGTCCTTTTTTTTTTTAGATATGGAATCCATCTATAATATCTAAATATTTTCTGTGCCATGATATTAGGGGATACTTTTCAGATGTATCAGGGATGAGAAGGTCTCCAGTGATTTTTTTTTAATTGTACAAAAATGTAATTATATGTTGGTTAGAAGAAATGGATGACAGTGTAAATTATTTACTATCAGGAATGCTAAGAGAAAGACTGAGTAAAAATAATAAGTGCTGCTCAAGAGCAGTAGAATTCAATAGGGTGCGTACTTGTATTTGGAAGATTACTGTATTCATGGCTTCATCTGGGGGGAAGTAGAATTTTAAGAACAAAACAAATTGGAACCAAAAATGGAAAAGATAGGATTAATAGACAGCCGGGCAGTGAATGATTTGTTTCACTTCCCAGAATCCCTCTCTGCAGCTTATCTGAACACTTCGATATGTTTATTTCTAAAAAAGAGCACACTTTATCCTGAAGGAAGCTGTGAGATGGTTTTTAAAATAAAGGGGGAAAGTGTATGAAAACTCAAAAGAAAAGTAAACAGATGATTTGGGAAGCTGTATTCATTTATTTGGGCAAGCATTGTTAAAAACATTTCGGTGCTCTGTGTGTTTAAAAAGTAATAAATAGCTATTGAGCTTACTTCATAAACTTGTCAGAGTGTCTTCATTTTATTTTCCTGAACAAACTGCATTTCTGTACTGCTCTTCCCCAGCCAGCTAATAAATACATCACACTAAAAAGTGCTGTGGTATTAAATTTACAGCAGATAAAATATGGATGAAGTTGCTGTGCTTCAGGTACGTCAAGTGTGATTTAATATCTCTCGCTACCCTTATGAGGAGTAAAAGATTACTCGGCTGCTCAGACAGCAAGATGGTGACCTTTGCTCCCAAGTAACAGCCACTCAGCAAATAGTTCCAAATGAAGAAGTAGAATAACATATAGATTTGCCATAAGAAAAAATTGATCTAAATCCATATATCAAATCTGCTGATCAGAGCTCTGTGGAAAAGTACCTCATAATCTTTAGTATGCAATTGCAAAAACTTTGGGTGGAAAAAAAACCATGGATCTTATTTTAGAGTAAAAGATGTCTTGGGGCAAAAAGGTTAAGAGGACTCTGCGAGCCCATTTTTTTGCACTGAGACATATTCAGATAAGAAAATACTTACTGATCTATTAGATTGTCTAGTGATTTAAAGATCATGATTCTTATTTTGTTGTTTGTTTTGTTTTCTGCAAAAGAATGGAGAAAAGTGTAAGATTTTTAGAATTTCCGTAGCAGTAATTTATAAATGAAGGAGATGTTCCTTTGGGAAATTTCATAATAGTCTGATTTAATTTATTTCTTTAAAAAAAACAGTTATCTCTAAAGGTGATAGAAATCACCAGGAGGACGTGTTTGTTAGCAAAGAAAATAAATTCTTATGATTTACATTTTGCCTTCAAAAATGGTGGGTGAGTGAAAGTGTGCTGCTTTGCACTTCAAAGCAAAGGGAATGAAGAATTTTCAACAACAAAGACAAAAAAATGAAACAGACAAATCATTCTGCTGAGTACTTTTTAACCTAAAGTAGTGCATGTTAATGAAGCAACGACAGTCGGTATAATAAGGGTTGAAAAGATATTCTTTAAAGAGTGGAAGTAAAATAGTAAACTTTTGTAATTAAAGCCTCTTATTCCTAGCAATAGAAGAAGTTAGAACTTGATGGTGCTCCTAGTGTAATCAGGAAAGTCAATGGAATTACACCAATAGACCTGGGGTAAATCAAAGAAGCATCAGTCCCTTAAAGCCTAGGAGTAAATAAGCTTCCTCCTGTATTATTTACATTTTAAGAAAGGAATACTGTGTAGTATTTTACATTTTACAAGTGTACTTTACATCTTGAAAGTGATACACCTATATTAACTTATCATTTTGCATATGTAATTTGAGAATCTAAGTGCATTTGTGTCTCTACAAATGGGAGACCTTGATTGCGCCTCCAAATGTGAACAGTACATGATTTTTTGCTGTGCACTTATTTTTGGAAGAGATTACTTGCTTTACAAGCCTAAGAAAAAAGAATATAACATTTGTTTCAAATATCAAATACAGCTATATCATTAGCTGTGAATCATGATCACTCAAGAATATTTGTTATATACATTTTATATTATTAAACACATTTCTCATGTATTTTCATGAATGGTGGAATTCTTTAAGGCTGAGGATTTAAAAATAATGTGATTCTGAAAGGTCAGAATGATTACTTTCCTTTCATACATTGTTGTTGTTTTTTTCAATTAAGACACCCCATTAGTTTTTAAAACTGCCCTGGTTTGGTTGATCAAGATTATACCCGTTACTCATGCTAGTCCAGATGTTGCCCATTCAAACAGACATCAGTCCATAAACCTTTCTAAACAAGTGCTTTCTCCATTCTGACTGCATAGCGGATTTCTTGGGCAGGATGTCATTTTCTTGAGAGACAGATGTGCATGCTGCAGCTGTACCATGGACACTCACAGCTTCCTTATAGAGCAGATGCTCCCTTGAGGATCTTATACCGGTTTCTTTGTGTTTGTAATAATAAAGAAAAATATATCTTCCCCTTTATACTTGGGACAATTTTTAAAATTAGCAGTGATGAGGGCTATGACTTTCTAGCAAGGATTTAGAACATCTCTGGGAACTGAAGGTATGCAGGTACTATGAATCTTTTAATAGTACATCACTTCAAACAACATAAAAGCATTTTATTGGACTTTCTCCCCTGAACTGGTAGCACAGAGCAAACGCAAGAGAGCTCAAGGGACAGATTTTAAAAAGGGATAACGGACACATAATTGGGGGATGGGGTTAGGTTTTACAAAATAAATAGCTTTTACAAATGTTATTTGTCTTCTTCCGAATTTTCACAGATAGTTGTAGAGATTATTTATTGGAAGCTTTTTACTTTCTTTTAAATGTTTATATAAGCCTGTCCTTTAGAGAAACTGAACGGTGAACGCTACTGCCCATGTGTACTAATTTGGAAACTAGGCATTATCATTGCCATTAATTACTTTGAAATGTTAGGGAATGCAATCCATACACTAATATGGGGATGAGGTGAGGGAAGAAAATCACTCTCTTGGACATCAGTTTTATAAATCTGACAGAATGGGTGTTTATTTTTACTGTATGACCAATGCATTGTCAGTGACATCATGCCATAGTCCATTACAACATTTCTGATCTCAAATGGCTGCAACATAATTTCAGAAAGCTGTTCCCTCATGCAAAATAGACATTCATTGATTTCAGATTAATATATTTCTCACTGCTAGCTGATATCACTTCCAATAGCCAATCACAATTCAAATACATAATCTGCAGATAGGACCAGCCCTCTAGAGTTTGCATACTGATTGTGGGTGTTTAGATGAGACCAGAGGGTAGCATTTGGTTGTTGCCATTAGAGTCAAGAAAATGAAAAAGCAAAGGGACAGGTACTCTGATTCTGGTTGGATATTGCTTGTATTGGTTACAATCATGTGTTAGATATTCACCTGCAGGCCATTGTTCTGAATTTGAGCCAGTGTGGCAGCGGCCGAATGCCATTAGCCTCTCTCAGGTATTTCGTGTTATGTGAAATCAGTGCACGGTCTCAGTACAGTTCCTTATCAGGGGTAGCTGTGTTAGTCTGTAGCCACAAAAACAACAAGGAGTCTGGTGGCACCTTAAAGACCAACAGATTTATTTGGGCATAAGCTTTCATGGGTAAAAACCCTACTTCTTTAGATGCATGGAGTGAAAATTACAGATGCAGACATAAATATACTGACACATGAAGAAAAGGGAGTTACCTCACAAGTGGAGAACTAGTGTTGACAGGGCCAATTCAATCAGGGTAGATGTAGTTGGGAGTGGACTCCCTTCTCTTCATGAGTCAGTATATTTATGTCTGCATCTGTAATTTTCACTCCATGCATCTGAAGAAGTGGGGTTTTTACCCACGACAGCTTATGCTCAAATAAATCGTTAGTCTTTAAGGTGCCACCAGACTCCTTGTTGTTTTAGGACAGTTCCTTATGTCCACAAAAAAACAAAAACCCAAGATCCAAAAAATACCCAAACTGGCCACCCTCAGAAATGGCATCTGTATGGCCTTAGATAGGCCAAGCATTGGAGATTTGCACTATCTTCTCACCTGTAGTGCTAGTCACAGGATGTTAAAATCATTGGCAAGGAAGCATGGAGATGTTTTCGCTGCTGGTGTCTCTGCTGTACCTGCTCCATGATTAAACATAAGACTTCACATTTTAGGCCCATCAAGTTGGTACCTTTTTATCATGAATGTTAGTAACTATATTTTCTTAAAAGAAAAGGTTTGCCTAAAAGATGAAGTAAAAACAGTTTGTCAAGGATACTACCCACCTAGAAAAGCACATTTGATCCCTTCTGACTAGGGAATATACCTCTGGAAGTATATTCTAAACCTAAAAGGCTTTGCTACACACAGTGATTAAACAGATCAAGTCTAACCATTTTAGAAACTATAGTAGTATTATTCATCTGCAGGGATAGTGAATGTGCTATTAAAAAGACAATGTCAATATATTTTTTTTTTATTTCCCAGCAGGATTAGCTGCTCTGCTGGGGAAAACTGTCCCTCTAAGAGTTACAAGAGAAGCTGAACAGACATGTGCCAATCAGAAATCTGGAATTCAGAGCAATGGGTATTTCGGGAGGCAGGTGAGGCCAGACTGAGATGCAGGTGGAAAGATCTGTAGATTAGGGAAACAAAGAGAATATCTAAAGACTTACAGAGAAGGGAAAGGTTTCAGAGTAGCAGCCGTGTTAGTCTGTATTCACAAAAAGAAAAGGAGTACTTGTGGCACCTTAGAGACTAACAAATTTATTAGAGCATAAGCTTTCGTGAGCTACAGCTCACTTCATCGGATGCATTTGGATGGGAAAGAAAGTGATTAAAAGCAAGAAACTGTCTAGAGAAGGCAAAAAGTAGTGGAAAGAAACTATTAGAAAGGAAAAGTGGAGATATAGTAGCAGAACACTCGGAGGATCAAAAGACTTTTAGGGGGGTTATCATAAACAGGAAACTTGACTTCACAGTTGTAGATGGTGTTTTATTAGCAGTGTGTTAGGGCAGTGCCTTGTCTTCTCCTTGAGACCTGACAGCACCTCACCAGGACAATCAGCCTTCTAATAGTGAGAATCTATAGATTGGAAATAAGCACAGAACCTTCTAATTTGACCCTACCGGGGGGTTCATTTGCTTTGCCTTTCTTAGCCTAAAAGGAGACTTCATCAAAGAATTTTCCTGCATTGCGCCTGCTGAATGATGAAAGTATTGAATCAAATGATACCCAGGAAGAAACGTCCAGCACCACAGGTGGCTGCTGTTGAGAACTTAGTTGTACATATATAGTTAGTAACTGATCCTAGAAGGTGCTGAGCTCTCCTGGGAGGCAATGAACACCCTTAAACACACTGCCTTCAGGGGGGAGTTGAGAGTGCTCAAGACTACACAGGAGTGTCCAGCAGGAGTCCCTAGGGAATAAGTCCTACTGAATGTTCTTTTCTCTCCTTATGGATAACAATTTCTGTGCATGTGTCAGAGTCTTGTCTGATTCTGGTCTCTCCCTTTCGTTATCAATTACCTGTTTGCCGCGGGTAGTGGAAAAGCACATACATCCATCAGACCACCAGCACCTCTTCTCTAATGATGGGCCAAAAATAACAACATAAGCATTAACAAATATTCCTGTGAATAAAATCCATTGATTTGTTTTGTTTTTGCTTACTCACAGCCATCGTGCAGGTCAGATTTTATTCATGAGAACGTACACAAGAAAGCCAAAGCACAGCAAATACCAGCACAAATAAATATTCATGTGAGTATTTTCACTGGGAGTGCTCCCCGGCCACTTTGAATGCTTTTCATAGTACGGGAAGGAAGGGAAGGAGTTAGGTTGTTGCAGTAGAGCAGGAGGGGAAAAGGTGCTTCAAGAGAGCTGTGGTAATCAGGAGGATGCAGTGTGTCTACCATCACCACCTCTAGGAGAAGTGACAGATGGGTTTCTAGTCAGTGGCAATTTAAAGTTTGGCCAGGTGTGTACATTGCAGCTAGGCAGTAAGGAGATAGCACCTGAAGCTGCAGGCACCGTCTCTAAAGATGACATTTAAAGGTTGGTGCTGCAGCATGTTAAGCATCTAACTCTGGGTTCATGGCACAGAAGGCTACTCAAGCCTCCCCGAACAAGGACAAATCCCAGAGCCATTTAGTTTCCCTTCTTGCATATACTATTTAAGAGCTGCCATGTCTCTTTTTCCCTGCCACAACACGAGCAAGTGGAGATTGCATAAATTAATCCACCAACTCTCTCTCCATATGTTGAAGCCATTGACTCTCCCACTATAGTCTGCCATCCAAGTGGAGGCAGGTAGACCTTGACACACTAGCCCACTTGGTTGGGGATGTGATCACAACATAGTGTCTTAGGCCTGAAGCAGCTGTCATGATGGGTTCATGTTACTGTGATGGGAGGATCAGATTAGATTAGATGCAACACCATGGGTAACATTTTCAAAAGTGCCTCAATCACTTGGGCACTTTTGAAAATTAGGAGAATGTCACTCCTGATACATTCAAATCCTGTAATTATGACCTGATCATTGGCAGCTGCCCTAGCAAAAAAGTTTCCTGTTCAAGAACAGGGAGTCACATTCGTATTGACAAAAAAGAAAAGGAGTACTTGTGGCACCTTAGAAACTAACAAAATTAGTCTCTAAGGTGCCACAAGTACTCCTTTTCTTTTTTGCGAATACAGACTAACACGGCTGCTACTCTGAAACACATTAGTATTGAGCAACCCATGCATACTAGGCTGCTGGCATTTATTTTTTTATTCTACAAAAAGTTCCAGGGAAAATATTGTCTTATTTTGTTTAAATATATCTGTATGAAGAACTGAATGGATTGTGCAGACTGGTATAAAATGCAAGAAAACTAAAATAAACCAAAAGTGTACCAGCTGTGCCAGTATCTCTCAAAGCTAACACTATGCAGTAACACAGTACTGCTGTTTACCTCTTTCATTCTATCTATTCTGTAAAAATAACAAACCTGAGAGCTGCTGTGTCCTTGACTTTATTAGCACATTTATTTATTTATTTACTTTATTTATTTTGCCTGCAGTTTTTAAGACTGTGAGTTGGCCACATACTGCTTCACTTTCCAAGTACTGAGGCCTATCTATCAAAAGCTGACTCAAGTGGGTGGTGAAATACAGTAGGAGGTGGCTAGCTACACCGTTGTACTATTAAATTACTGTCTGGCCAAAGAGAGTAATCTCTTGTTTCAGCAGCAGGTACTATACTACCACGGACTGTAAAAACCTCAAGCACTCTGAAATAGGCTGTCATATGGTGTGCCATAAATTACATCAGTCAAATATTCCATCACTCATTTGCTCTGGAGTCTTATTATGGGCAGAATAGTCTGCTCAAGAGAAAGCAACAACCAACTTTCTGATTTCTTTTCAATTCACCTTCTTAGCCCGTTAACAGGGTGATGCTGGGAGAAGTTTTAGTTAACCATAACATACAATTTTACATCTGCATATCTAAAAGGTTCAGCACTCAGAGATTGCTCCCCTAACAGCAGCAGCAGCAGTAGTTACCAGCAGTACTTGTGTTAAGAACTTTTAAAAGTGTAGTATCAGTGACTTGCTTTTCATCTTTGGGGAACAGAACATTTGACATTAAGTTAAAATCCTAAATAAAATATGAAAGCTGCCAACACAGTACAAAAGTCTTCCCGATGGAATATATGAAAAGTTGTTCATAAGTTGCAAATGTCACTAATACAGTATGAAAAGTGCAAACATGTATATGAAAGTCGCTAATGTGACATGAAAGAACAAAAGTCTTCAAATTACATGAAAGTTGCTGATCCAATATGTTAGTCTTACTGTTCTAGTTACTTTCTATCTGCTCTTTTTAACAAATTCCATTTCAAACTAATCTATGATAAAAGTCTTATTATATTATCAATTTTCATGAAGTATCAGAAAACTCTGTTTCTGGTTGTACTGAATGAAGGGTGACCTCATTAGCAGATTTTGTAATAGCAGTGGCTTTTTCCTCCTTTTCCTTTTCTAAAAGAAGAAATAGATCCCATCAGTCTAGCCTAGCTTTGCTTTGATTAAGATACATACTAAGATTTTAATTGTGCAATTGGAGGTGTGTGGATGGACCCCTGTGCCTCTGTGGAGGCCTATTGATTTCAGTAGGACCCCATGAGAGCCTAAAAATGGATCTGCATTGAACAGATTGCAGGATAGGTGCTTAAGAGCTATTTCAGCTCTCCAGCTTCCCCCATCACCAGTCAGAAAAAGCTGCTAGTGGACACTAAGGAGAGACTGTGAGAAGGAATGATCTAGAATTCTAACACAGCTGGCTTTGGATTTTACAGGCACGTTATTTTTAATGTGTTTTTAAGTGCCTTTCTGAGAAGCTTTTTTTCCCCACTATTTTCTTTAGAAAGTCTCTGTTCTATGCAAGGTCTATTTTTAGGCTCATATGAGGCTCCATTGAAGTCAATTGGGCACCACAGAGGTGCAGGGGTCCATCCATACACCTCCAATTGCATAATTTGGTATGTATTAAGTACGTATCAAAGCAAAGCTAGGATAGACTGGTGAGATCTGTTTCTTGGCACTGGCCACTTTTAGGGCTGGACTGGTTGGCCCTGATGAAAAATGTTGAGAGTGGACTCTGAAATCCTACATTTTTCTACAGAACAGATACAGTGTAGGCACTCAGATCAGGCACAGATATGATGATTAGCATGGTATAAGGTGGCAGACAGATAGACTGATGGATGGATGATGAATATTTGCCCCAATGTGTGGGCCAAACTTAACCTGAAGGGACCACCTTTACGTCTAAGAGTGTAGTTCAGCCTCCATTTCCCCATGCAATCCTTGGCTTCTTTGATGAGGCTTCAACAAGAGTATGTGCTATGACCTAAGTGAAAGGTTTATGCTGGGTGACAAAGAATTCTCCCAAGACTATTCAAAATAATGCATCAATTGACATTACGTTTACAGCTTCATTAACAATATTCCTGTAATTATGTTATCAATAATAATACACCACAATTAAACAATATATACACATGCATTATTTTCCAATTACGTCCCCCTCGCTCACCAAGAACCCACAATTTGTTGTGATGCCCACCTAGCAGACTTCCCCACCCCACCCCGGTTATTGGCCAGTAGATTAAACATTTTGTACCCGCTTAGGTTTACTCCTTAAAGATGAAGTTAGTATAACATTCTGAATAAAAAAAACTTTGAAGCTAATAATCAAAAGATTAGAGAAAGAATATCTTTTAATTAATTTCAAACCTTGGATTGACTATTAAATAGAAACATGAAAGAAATATTTCAATTGGGAAGGACTGGTAACTGAAGAGTCTCCCCTCTCTTGAGGATTACCATTTAATTTTAAACATTGATTTGAAATAAAAGATGGTACAATCCCCAAGGAAAGGCGTTTTTCGGTTGTAAACATAGGTGCGATGTATAATAAATGAAATATATAACATTCTCCTTCAGGAGTTTTTTTACTTTATTGTGCAATCATGCTAGGGGAATTATTTATGCCCTTTAACTTGACTCTCAGACAAAACCTATCAGGTATATTTCTGTAATCAGTTTTTTTCCCCTTTATTTATATGGCTGTATTTCCATTTCTGAAAATTGTACTATGGCATCACGTTTAGGATTTTGCATCAGTCAATTTTTTTTCTAACAACATTTATGAGCGCTCGTAAAGGGTGTTGTAGATTTGTTCTAGGTAATCATCTAAATGTTCTGATGCGTGTTCAAACCTGAACCCAACCTATGGAAGCCCTCATCCTGGCTCATCCAAAAACCCCACAGGTATAATCTACCCTTTCTTTCCCCATGCAGCCATCTGTCTGCCCTCCACTCCCATTGCAGTCCTCCCCATTGTGACTAAACAGTAGGGGGGGGTCTACAGTAGCTTTTCCTACTAATTTGTTTTGTGTCTTACTTAGAGCTGGGTGAAGAGAGCAAATAATTATTAACACTTGGGGAAGTGTGTGCTCTTTCCTTTTGCATTTGCTTACCACAAATACCATAGTAAACGAGCTTACTGGCAGGCATATTGGATGAAAAAGCAAATTTTAAGTGAATAACAAGCACATTTCAAATTTGAATTTGAATACTGGCGACCAGATTCTAAGAAACATGTTCATCCAGTTAGGGAATGGATAGAGTATGAAACCTGTGTGTCCAATTAAAGCTTTGTATTTGCTTCGGCAAGTCTTACCCTTACTGACTGCTTGTAAGTTATGATCATGAAGAGAGACGCAGTCCCTGAGAGAGCCTGGGTACAGGCCCCTGAGACTTTGAAAATCAAGATTGGGTGATTGATGGGGAGCCAGTGCGCTCTCCAGAGTACTAAGGAAGTGTGCTCAGATTGACTTGTGTTGCATAGCAGGCAGACTGGTGCTTCATGTTCACTTAGGTATCACAAAGGTCAGTGTCTTAGAAATACCTGCAATAGATAGCATTGATTAGCTCTCTTGCAGAAATCCTATTTTGGAAATTATGCGTACCTACAGGTCCCTATTTCTGTACAGTGACAATCCTGGTCATCCCACTCATGCGCTCACACCTCTATTTCCGCAGCCCTAGCTACTTTAATCAAAGTCATACTTTAATCAAAATCAAACCCAAAGTGTACTTTGCATCAGCAATCTGGGTTTGAGGCTCATGTCTGGGTCTCCCACGTTGCTCTAGCAGAGCTTGAGAATGGTGAAAAGGTCTGTGATGCATTACTGTAAGGGGCCATACTGTGAGCTGGTCACGATTAGCACTAAAGTTTTGGGGTGATCAATTTTAAACAACAAAGTCATTAGCTTTCATAATACAAGTGGGGACACACAAAGATGGCACAGAAAGTTAACGGGGGAGAATTTCATGATGGATATTCCAGATCTTTCATGCTCTACACTAACGTGTCAGGGGACATAATGTGATCAACATCCTATAATACTGGGTGTTACTGCGAGTGTTGTACACCACTCCCTGGTAGAGTTCTGGCAGGATCTACCAGGCTCAGAGGCAAGTGCTACACGTACTCCAAGAACTAGGCTCTAAAGACTCTATCCCTCAGCTGGCACCGGTAACATTCACAGATTCTGAGGATGTAGCAGAGCATTATTTCACTAGGGTTATCAGAACCAAACAGTGAAAATACCCTAGCAAATACTCTTTCTTTTACCAGCTACAAGAAAAGATCAAAACAGTTCCTAACCCTGCTCTTTGGGCAATCCAGTACAGGGGCATAAAGGTAACAGAGCTCTCTTGGGGGCTCTGTCATCACACCTGCAGTTTTTCCTGTTTGCAGTCCACTGTGCTGTATCTTCCTGCTGTAACTTCTGCTGGCCCCCTCCCTGTCTAGCACTCAGCATTCAGTCCCAGATCTCAGATTCCCTGCTGCCCAGCCTTCCCTCCCAGGCTGCTGCCTCTGTCCAGCCTGTTGCTCCAACTCACACACAGCATTTGGCTCTCTCCTGAGCCTGGCCCCTGCCGACCTCAGGATGTTACTTCCTTTTCTTGGTGTCCAGAGATTATGGAGTCCTCTGTCGGCTGGATGCTGAAGTGGGTGACATAATACCTTGCCCGGGCTAGATCCTTTCCTTCCATCCACAGTGCAAGAAAAGCTACTCGGTAGATCTGTGTTGGGACTGGAATTTCCATTTTGCAGAAAATTCCACGATCTCTAGGGTTTTCGTTCCAAATCGGAATGGAATGCTGAATTTCAAAGTTTCCCACAAAATGAAGTTTTTTTGGGGGGGGGGGGGGAATCAAGCCATTTTGTTTTGATTTCAACTTAAAGACAAAATCTAACATAAAGTAAAAATCATTTTGAAACGAAAATCAAAATGTTCTTTTACAAAAATGGTAAAACAGAGCATTTTGACATCATCAAAATGCTTCATGTTGGGGTTTTTTTTCAAAATCAAATTTTGTCAAAATCAACACGTTCCTGTAGAAAGTTTCTATTTCAATGAAACATCATTTTCTGACCGAAGAAAAAAACTGTTGGAAAAATTTTGACCCAGTGTAGTAATCAATAATCATCCAGTAGCTATAATAGTACTGGCCTCATTCCTGTAGGATGAGGATCACTAATAATAACTTACACTTATATAATACTTTTCATCATAGGGTTTGTCTACACAGTGCGTTAGTCTGCACTGGTGGGATGTAAATTCTAGTCTGCACCAGTGTGTGATGCACTAACGGGCCTGTATTGATTCTGCTGGTGCACACTAAAAGTTCTTTAGTGCACATAACATAGTCTCAGTACTACATTAACATGCACTAGACAACTTTTAGTGCATGCTAGCAGGGTCCACACAGGCTGTAGGCTAGAATTTTCACATCACTGGTGCAGACTTACTCATGATATAGGCAAGCCCAGAATATTTCAAAACATTTTGTAAATATGAATTAGGTCCAAAATACTCCTGTGAGATAGGTAAGGATTGTTGTTCCCATTTTACCGATGTATAAACTAAGTCCTAGAGAAAGGGCTTGATCCGCCTCCCATTAACTTGAAAGTTGAAGGCACTTAGCACCTCACATGATCAGGACTTCAGTGAACAGAGGAACAGAATTGAAAACTCCGATTCCAGTCCAGTGCTCCAGCCAGTAGACACAAGTTCTGTTGAGGTCTAGAAGGCCGGGAGCAAAGGTCTTTCCAACTGGCTCTGCTGCTGGAAAAAAACAGTGGAACTCATGTAGCAGGCCCTTGATGCTGAAAAGACCAGAGTAGGGACTTAAAAGTGTAAGCTTCCTGTACACACACCCCCCACAACTCTGCTAGAGTTGTGGAGTTGGCTGACATGTTGGCTGATGCAGCTGCAACAAAAAAGGTAAGAAAAAGGAGGGACCAGGGCACTCAGATGATGTAATGATTCAGCACATTTCTTGATCAACCTCAGCCTCCAGTCTGGGACTTCAAGCTACTCTCCCCTAAGAAGCCCCCAGAAGAGGGCAGCAATGGTTCTGCTATCTGCCCTCCCCCTAGAGGTGAATCTCACCTCCCCCTTCCAATGGGCACAGATTCCTTCATGGGTGCTGCAAGTAAAATGGTAATATGTACCTGCCTTTGCCCTGAGGGCTAAACCTAGCCAAGAGGTCTTTCTCATGTACTTGTTAATCATTATATGAGAGTTCTTTCCAAAGGCAGCTAGATTTACTGCTCTGTAGATTCTGTTTCAGACACAGACTGCTCTAGTACAGTAAACATCCAAGTATAACTTATGGGAAGCCCAACTTTCAAACTTGGGCACCTAAGCTAGTGCACACGGTTCTCTTTTTAGCAATCTGATCAACACCCAGAAACCCATTAACAGTGTATGGAGGCTTAGTTTTACAAAACAGTCCCTGTATGTTTTTTGCTTTCTATGCTAGGCTCCAATCTTATTTGAGAAAGAAGTTTTAAATAGGAAAATATCTGAATAAGGATCTTTTTCTCTAATACCTTTTAATTATTTGTTCTTTTATTTAAGAAGGGTTTTCCCTTAATATATTCGGAGTACAGATTCTGATACAACATATAAAAGAAAGTACAGATAGGATAATTTTCAAACAGCATTTTTTAAATCTATTTCTCCATATGACCTAAAACATTCTTAAACTTGTGTCAGGTAAACCACATATATGTGATAAAAAGATATGCAGTATGGCCACAGTAAAATAAAGTACTTTAAATAGATGTATCTTGATAGGTCATAATGCCATATTCTTATAATTAAAAAAAAATCTTAATGAAAACCTTAACAGCGTAACGTAAAAATCCTGGATCTGCCTATTGTAAAATATATAATAAAAAATATTTACTTCCTGAATGATTATGAGGATGATTTTAATTATAAAAGTCAAAGAAAAGCTAAAAAGTTTAAAAATCAATCATATCAGAAAAAAAAATTGTATTGATTCCAAAAACTTCAGGGTTGATGTGATGAGCTTTAAGCCTCTTACCAATTGTGTGGCACCATGCAGAAATCTGCCAAAACAACACAGTTTGGTGCTCATTGTATCCTAATTAATACTATAATGACTTTCCTTAGATAGCCAAATCCTTAATCAGCCCTATCAAAACTATGTCTGCTCAGAGAAAGACTCATGTTAATTCTGCTTAATTCCTGACAGTGGTTAAGCACCATTAATGCTCCATAATTTCATTGTATGTTATTGTAATCATATCAGCATATATCTCAGCAGCTACAGAAAACTCAATAGGCTGTTCATGAATTATCAGTCATGTGACTCTGTTTCACTAAGAGACTATCTTCCATCACAGCCAGACCTCCTTTGCCCTCCCCACAGTCAGTAGCCTAAGCAGGTATTAATAAAGATCTCCTTTTTAAAATTGCACTGCTCAAAATGGTCTTTAAGGGACCCAGCAGTAATCTCAAGATCCCTATATTTTAGCAGGAAGGCAGGACAGAGGAATTAATAAGAGCCTTTTCTGTGTAAACTGCTCCCTGCTCTAAGGCTATATCCTGGTGTCAGGGCGCTAAGAGAATTTTAAATGCACAGGATGGATTGTTTGTGTTGCAAAAGCGAAACAGGGGGCAAAGGCTAAGAGACTTGAGAAAATTGAAAGACTGCCAGGGATGCTGGGATGCAAATAGCAACAAAACAGGGATAAATGCTCCTGCTCACATATGCAGGAGTCCTGCAGAAAAAAAAAAGGTTATTAATTTTCACCAGGCTGTATCTTACAGCTGGTAGCTCAGCATCAGTTTTTGGTGTAATGAAAATGGTCTGAGCAGAAGATAAATGGTTCATAAAGTGGACCATTTAGATGCAATCGAGGCTCAATCTGGCCAGTGACTAATCACGTCCCCCCAGTAAAGCTGAATTCCACTAACAGACTTTTTTTTTCCCCCTGCTGTACCAGTGAATTGTAGTCAGGTCTAAGTTCAAGGCAGGCAGAGAATTATCTTGATTTATTAGAGCACTGCCTGGCCGTGCCACTCGCGCTGCTATGGCTTTGTGGGCTTCTGCCCTGTTGCTGTCGGAGTGTAATTTTTACGGGTCCCCTGTGATGAGTGCACAGCATCATTTTCAGCAGCTAGAAAAATGGGCTGCTTTTTGCACCTGTAATTTTTCTTCTTTTGCTGCTGAAGGTATATAATATGTCTCTAAAGTGCGTAATAAGTTTCTGAAAACCGTGTTTTTAAAAGCAATGGATTCCAATGTTTTATAAGCCTGAGCAAGGCCACATAAGGAAATGCACCAGATTGCAAAGGTAGGCTTGGTTGAAAAGGCAGCCATTTCCCACCCCCCACCCACGCTGCCATTTAGTGAATTCAGCCTTCCAGTCCAGGGTGTAATTTCAGGCATTTTTCTGTACAGTAGCTATTCTCATAATGAACTCTGATCAAATAAAAATGTTGTTTATATTGAGACTTTACAAGTCCTGATTAAATATAAAATAGAGTAAAATCTCTCATAATGACATTTAATTGTGAGAAAGAAAAGATTCCAATATAAGAGCGTTCAGCTGCATTTGTTCAATGTTCCTTTGCATAATGCCATTTATAGATAGTTCAATTATGACATTATTATGAGCAGCATATGAGTAACTAACTGGTTTGTCATATTTTTAGACCTATGGAGAAAGGACTTGGGTAGGAGCTACATCCTTTCTGGTAGGAGTTTTTTCACAAAAGGCACATTATTTCTGCTGAGATTTGCAATGCCAATTTCTTTAATTATGCCTGATGTTTCACCCATGATCCTGTAAACATCTTCACAAGAACTGGGAGTGGGGAGGAGGAAACCCCAGTTTACCTCCTTGAGAGAAAAGAATAAACTGACTGAATAATTTAAATATAGCAGCTAATATATTTTCTTCCAAGTCAGTTTGTTCTGAGCACTCAAAGAAGACAGGCTGTTTTTTCTTTTCCTCTGAAGGATCTGACAGATATGATAGGTAACCTATCAGGGCTAGGCAGGCAAAAACGCTACTATAAACCCTAGTGACAATACATCTTCTATAGAAAGAGTTCAGCTCCTCAGCTGGAGTTTAATATTTTTCTAGCTTGTGGTTAGTTTTCTGAAGTGTAAGGAGGAAGCTGTGCATATCTGATCTGAGCTTGTGGATTAATTATTTCAAGATCAACCTCTCTATGCTGTCCTTTCCCCATTTAGCATCCAGTAAGGGGATCCTTTGCTTATTCTGTTTTTAAGCATTTGTTACTTTGAACAGTGACGGAAACTATAAGGCATAGCGTAAGCAAGAAGCACACTGTCAGGTCATGACCACGTAAATGCATATGAGCTGACTTGATTTTTTTCTTCCCCCATTTAAAACAACTCCACATATTCAGCACTAGAGCTGTTGGTTGCACAGCACTGGTACAAAGCAGGGAAGTGCTGTGTGAGCTCATTTCACCATTGCCATTGTGGTGCAAGTCATTCTCCAGCCAATACCAGTTATTCTGGCGTCATTGTGGGTTTCAATTCAGAATGATGTAGTACTGCCTGAAGACTTCAAAAACAATTAAATGAAATGACTCTAGCTTTTTTCCCTTGGGAGAATCCTCTAAACACATCTTAGAACCCCGTCCAACATACAATTTTCACTTCCCCTCTCCACATCATCAGGGTCTCTGCATTGTATTACCTATCCCTCTAGGCAAAGGAAGGATAGGAATGATTCCCTTCAAAGCCAATCAAAAGTACTTCTAAAACATCCAGGGGAGGCAGTAGAGAGAGGTGAAATCATACCTCTTAAGGGCTGAATGAACAGCCCCTCCCACACTCTCAGATTCTACTAAGCCAAGAACATTCCATTTACAGTTTTGTAGCTGTTTTAGAACAGATGCTCCTGGGTTTTTTTTATTTGGGGCTTGCTTATTATGACACAGAATCCCAGTAACACACTGACCAACATGGAAAAGGCTTTTGGGAACAAATTTGCATTCATGAAGGATAGCAGATTGATACCACTTGGATATTGAATTGTCCTTCAAATAAGCAACAACATGGGCATCACTAAAGTAAGCCTCCCAATGTTGACCTGTCAATCTGCCTCAGGTCTCTTCTGAACAGGCTACCTCTTGCAGTGATTGGCTAATTAATTTGTTTTTAAAATACTCAGTCCTGCTCAACAGGATATTTGCCAGATAGTGAAAATTGTGGTATTGTTTTTGTGACTTAGGTGCCTGCCTGTTCATTTCACACAGGCCATTAGATGGTAATTTTCAATCAGTATCAGAAAGAAGCCAAAAATGAGCCTCAAATTCAAACCCTTTTTAATCTTGGGATGGGGAAGGGATCTATACCCCTACAATTTGTTCTGGGTTGGAGGTTGTATTACAATTCCTGTTGAGATGTAGCCAAAATCACACCATCACACCTGATTTTTATCACATTGCAAAAGATTTTTGGTCCAAAATCTTAATAGATTTCAATAACATTGAACCCAGAATCTAGCTCTTTTGAGTTTAGAGCCCAAACAGCCAACTGTAGACTAAACCTAATCTTGATCAGGATTTGAACATGGCCTTCTCAGGCCATGTTTAATCATTCAGTACCAAACTGGGCAGTATTTGAACTGGAAGCAAGAACAGTTCCCTAGATGTGAAAGAATCTACATCACTTTGATAATGCCCTGATCCTAGATCGAACATGACTCACCAGAATTTTCTTTTATCTTTTTTATCTATTTCTTTTGCTTCTGTGGAATAGTTGGGGGGGTGAGGGGTTAAAGGGTTGTTTTTTTTTCCAGTTTCAGAAATATTTCATATTTCTGAAATAGCTAATTGCTAAAAGAAAGTTCCATTTTCAGTGGTCACATTCCTATTTAATATAATTTTATCCCTATTTAATACAATTTTAAAGCAGAAAATAAAAACAAATGTAAGTAAGGAGAATCTATTCCAGTCATTTTTGTTTATTAATAGCCAAATACTTTTTCATCTAAAAAATATCCCCACTGTATAACACCTTGATTGCATTGCTACTTTATATTTACTTGCATAAATAAAACTGCAGTTTTACTGCTGTAAAGGCAGCTATTTTAAAGATGGCAAAATGTCAGCTCCTAGATGGTTGGTTTCATTTAACAGGGCTTCACATGAATTTATGAACTGTTCTGTAACATCTTCTGCTTGCGATGAATGGCAGACTTTAGGCAGAAACCCAATGGATGTTTAGCCAATATATAATAAACGTAGTATTTACATGGTCTGTAGACCCTATTAGGAATCAAGGTTGCTTTCTAAATTTACTGCTCTTTAATGCCTTTCCACAATATCCTAAATAAAGTATTCCTTGCTCAGAGAAAGCTACTGGAGTATAAAGAAAAGGAGTACTTGTGGCACCTTAGAGACTAACAAATTTATTTGAGCATAAGCTTTTGTGAGCTACAGCTCACTTCAGTATGTGTGTCCTTCATTTTAAAATATCTTTAACAAAACTTTTGACAGTTAGCTTATTTTCTTCTGATGCTAGGGTGACGATGTAGTTTAAGACATTGTTCCCTGACTTTAAAGGTGTCTTGCAGTTTTTAAGAATATTTCAGCAGCTAAAGAAATTCTGCTGCAGACACAGTGTATCAGTTCATTTCTTAAGCAATAAATGGCAAGCAGGGTGGTGCTGAATAAGCATGCTTATATAGAATTTCTCTTTGAAAAGCCCACTAGTTAGGCCCTATAACACTTCAGTTGATATTTCTACAGTGCAAACACGATAGTGAAAATTAAGTTGCTCCAGCAAATTCAGTTTAGGAGAAATTTGTTATGAATAAAATGCTGCTGCTGGCCTTAGAACATTGAATTTATCCACCAAATAATATCTTAGAAATACCACTTCAGAAGAAATCAGCTCTAAATAATTGATAAATTTGGTTTGTTTAGAAACCTTTTGACCCCTGTAATAGAAAGTAAAAACACATTTCAGTTATTAAAGTCACATATATTCCCTCTGGTAGGGGAAGCTTTTAATTTTAAACTGGGCTTTGTTGGGGCCATTTGATAAAGCTTGGAAAAACCTTTTCAACTGCTGCTGGTGGATTTGGGTCAGCTTCCCTTGGGAAAACGGCAAAAGATAAATTTGTAGCTTTTCATAACATAAGAAAACTTCAGAGATTTTAAACATCAAGACCTATTGGAACTGAAAGACAGACTTTTCTCTTTTGTCTCCTCCCTCCCCCTGCCTTCTTCTCCTCTCCAAAAGAACTTTAAATTCTCTTCTTGTTGTAATTTTTATATATATATACATATGGGGTTATAATGTTTTGGCTGCTCTAACTGTGCTACCAGTGGCCTTTATTAACATAAGATTTATATTTTAGATAGAAACAGCATCTATGGTGGTTTTTTTTCCAGGCTGTGTCATTTCCAGCTACAGTTTTTAAGCCAAGAGAAAAATTTAAGATCCTTCTCCACATTTTTAAAATACTCTACTTAAATGTTTTTTATATTTGGGTTTATAGACCTTTGTGTTGAAATATAATTTGATCTCATTTATCCTATATTATAATAATAATAATAATTAATCATTAATAATTGATTAATTAATTATGTGGATGCTGAAGGGATCACAATAATTCACCTGATCTTTCCACATTAACTTGTTATGAAAATAAAAATGGGGGGATGGAAATTTAATGCTCCTGAATGATGCTGGATTAATAGCCCTAAAGAATCTAAAAATCTAGTCGTTCATTTGTGCATACATAAGACACATACTGCAAAGGCAGTAGCAGTGCACACGTCCCCATGCTGTCCATGCATCTCAAATCTGGAAGTATAACTAATTGTAGTTGCAATGGTATTTCAGGCTCCATGTCTCTTCAATCCTTAGCTCCTGTAAGTGGCAACTCTGGCCTACAATTTGTGATGTGAACACATTTCCATCACAAACTAGACTGAGACCACCACATTCATTTTACATAAGCCACTGAGCAGCCATCAATCAGATAGGAACAACTTTAATTCACTGCTAACCTGGGCTGGATTAGAACAAGTGTCCTGGAAGGGAAAATTATTACTCTTCTCAAGAAACATCCAATCCCCATCCACATCTTCTTAAGTAAAACCAGCTAAACAACTCTCATCTATAATATGATTCTATAGTAAATCACATTAATAATAGGTTTCAGAGTAGCAGCCGTGTTAGTCCGTGTCCGCAAAAAGAAAAGGAGTACTTATGGCACCTTAGTCTCTAAGGTGCCACAAGTACTCCTTTTCTTTTCACATTAATAATAGTAAATCAATTGAACCAGGTGTTAAAGTGGAGAATTAGATGGATGTGGCAAGACAAATGTACTTTCTGTTTGCTTTGCACAAGAATTGCATGGTGAATCTGGCAGTGATACTGATGAAAGTGCAGAGAACTAGATGAATTCTTGTAAAATTGGACAAGATGTGATCTTCCCACCACCTATCTGACAATTTCCTGTTTTGCTTACATTGAAAATAAGAGTATACTGCTACAAACTGGTGGAAACAACATTATCTTTTCTTTATGCATTTTAAAGCTTGGTCACTATACCCAGTGTAAGTAATTTTATTGCACAGACTTAGTGGTAAATTATTAAAAGGGTAGCCATTCATGCAGGAACAAATTATATGTGCACATACAGGTGCCTGCACTTGGCAAGTGCAGATCTGTGTGTGTGTGTGTGTGTGTGTGTGTGTGTGTACTTTAACCTTTCCAACACCTGCCTTATTTGAATAAGCTATCGCTTGTTTTGGAATAGTCATGTGTACACACAAATGTCATCCACACAAGAGAAAGTTAGGCCTTGAAAATGTATCTCTTAGAATATGTGCAGTTTTGCATGTGTAGGCGAGCTGGGCAAATAATAAAAAATATAATTTGTTGTTGGACTTCCTGATTTGATTATTGTTGTGTCACTGCTTTCTGTGCTACACATCCAGTTAATACAAAACAGTTTAATTGTAAAGTGTAGTGTCCTTTTGGTCCCTTAAATTGATGATATCTGATCTTCCCATAGTTTTTATTCCAGTTGTTTCAACTCTTTTTTTGTTTGCAGTTGACCCTCTCACTTTTTTGGATAGATTAGCAGCTGGCTGTCATTTCTCATCTCCATCCCCTATTTCAAGTGATACTCTTTGTTTGATGTCTAATGTTTTGTGTTCCATACCAAGTCAATATAGGATGTACTTCATCCTTTCTTTCAGCAATAACCATGTAAAAGATCAGGTGCTATGATACAAATGTATGCTTTCATTATCACTGTGTATGATGCAATGCCATTAACAGACTATCCCTTAAAAATAAATTTTGTCCTGGAATTTTCATCCAGTTGTACTTTATATTCTAGAAACTTAAATGGCCACCCTACTCTGCTATGCCCCATGGGAAGAAATTCTAAGGGATAAAAGAGTTCAGGAGAGCTGGCAGTTTCTCAAGGTGACAGTATGAGAATCATAACTGCAGACAATCTTGATGTGAAGGAAAGATAGGAAAAAGAGTAAGAGCGCAAGATGGCTCCCTCAGGAGCTCTTTAATGACCTGAATATCAATAAGGTTTACAAAAAATGGAAACATGGATGGATTGCTAAGGAGGAATACAAAAGAATAGTGCAAGCACATAGGGACAAAAGGCTAAAGCACAAAATGAGTTCTACCTAGGAAGGGACATAAAAGGCAACAAGAAGAGGTTCTTTAAATACAGTAGGAGCAAGAGAAAGATGAAGGAAAGTGTAAGTCCTCTACTTAGGAAGGAAAGCTAATTGATGACATCAAGAAGGCTAAGGTGTTTAATGCCTATTTTGCTTAAAAGTGTTAATGGGGATCAGATATTTGACATAATTAATATTGTTAATACAAACAACAAGGAGAAGAAGAAACGCAAACCAAAATAGGGAAAGAACAGGTTGAAGAACTGTTAGATAAGTTAGATGTATTCAAGTTGGCAAGGCCTGATGAATTTTTTCCTAGGATACTTAAGGACCTAATCTTGGAACCATTAGCCATTATCTTTGAGAATTCATGGAAGATAGATGAGGTCCCAGACAACTGGAGAAGGACAAACATAACACCTATCTATAAAAAGGGAAATAAAGAGGACTAGGGGAATTATAGATCAGTTAGCCTAACTGCGATACCTGGAAAGGTACTGGAACAAATTATTAAACACTCAGTTTGTAAGCACCTAGAGGATAATATGGTTACAGGGAATAGCCAGCATGGATTTGTCAAGAACAAATAATGCCAAACCAACCTAATTTTCTTCTTTGACAGGCTTGCTGGCCTAATGGAGAGGGGAAAGCAGTAGATTTTAATGAGACTTTTGACACAGTCCCACATGACATTCTGATAAGCAAACTAAGGCACTGTGGTCTAGATGAATTTACTGTAAGGTGGGTGCACAACTGATGGAAAGATCATACTCAAAGAGTAGTTATCAATGATTTGCTGTCAAGCTGGGAGGGCATATCTAGAGGAGTCCTCCTGGATCTGGTACTATTCAATATTTTCATTAATGATTTGGATAATGGAGTGTAGAGTATGCTTATAAAAAATTGCAGATGACACCAAGATGGGAGGGGTTGCAAGCGCTTTAGATGACAGGATTAGTATTACTGAAAAGGATCTGGGGATTATAGTGGATCACAAATTGAATAGAAGTTAACAATGTGATGCAGGTGGAAAAAAGGCTAATATAATTCTGGGGTGTATTAACTGGAGTGTCGTATGTATGACATGGGGCTGATGTACTGTGTCCAATTCTGAGTGCCCCATTTTAAGAAAGATGTGGTCAAATTGGAGCGAGCCCAGAGAAGAGCAACAAAAATGATCAAAAATTTAGAAAACCTGAGGAAAGGTTAAAAAAACTGGGCATGGTTTATCTTGAGAAAAGAAGATAGATGGGGGGGGAACTTGATAACACTCTTCACATATGTTAAGGGTTGTTACAAAGAGGACTATAATCAATTGTTCTTCATATCCACTGAAGATAGGACAAGAAGTAATTGGCTTAATCTGCAGCAAGGGAGATTTAGGAAAAACTTTCTAATTATAAGGGTCATTAAATCCCTGTCATTGGAGTTTTTAAGAACAGCTTGGACAAAAACCTGCCAGGGAAGGTCTAGGTTTACTTGGTCCTGCCCCAGCACAGGGGGCTGGACTAAATTTCTATGATTCTATGTTTGAAGGTATAAGACTCAAACTATGTAATATTACACATATTGCATGGTTTAAACTGTAAAGGTTGCACAGGCAACTGTAAATCTGTGGTTTTCTAATGTTCAAGAGCTTCACTTTCAACCTAAATAATATTCATTTAACAGGGTTTTTGTGTGTGTGCATAATTTTTCCTAGGTTTATTTTTTCTTTTAAAGAAAAAATTAAAAACAAATTCTCTTTTGTGCAACTTTAACAATTCCCCATCCCCTATTGTGAACCATCAGCAAGATTTGACACCTGAACACTCCTCTCCCTGCACTGCAGCAGAGACAGCTACTACTAGAGCTACATCCCTTGACTGGGGGTGGATTGCTGAATCCGAGGAGTGGCCAAGCCCAGCTCAGTCCAGCCTAACACTTTCTCTCCCCTACACCTGGAGCTGGGGGAGCTCCTGACCAATTTGTTGCCCCAAGAGTGAGGAGTTAGCCACCGGCACCATGTGCTGAGTCTGGGAGGTGTTTAAGGTGGAATTTGGCCCCTCTCTCTCCCTCCCTGCCTGGGGAAGCTCCTGCCCCATGCGGTGCCCTGGGAGGGATGGAATTAGGTGGGTCATGTTCTGGGTCCTTGGGAGTGAGGGGGAGCCAAGCCCAGCCTAGCTGCTCCAGCTCCCTGCCCTGCTTACAGTTGTCCTAGTAGCTCCCTTGTGTTCCCTATGCAGTGTGTGCTTCTGCTGCTGACCTGGCCTTGGAATGTTCAGTGATTTAGGCAGAGCGCCAGACTTCTCCTAAGCAACACAAATAAGAGAAAAGAGGTGGCCATTTTTTATCACTTTCTACTATAGCCAGAGCTGATTGGAATTGCAGGAGACAAAGGAAAGATATTGAAAAGCCTAAGAGGACTTCCTCTCCCAAATATTAAAGACCTTCTGCAATCAATGGAGGTGTGAGAGCTTCTCAAAGAAACGGTCACAATAATTCTTTATATTAGCAAGAATTCAGCAACGTACATATAAGGAAAGGAGTACTTGTGGCACCTTAAAGACTAACAAATTTATTTGAGCATAAGCTTTTGTGAGCTACAGCTCACTTCATCGAAAGCTTATGATGCCACAAGTCCTCCTTTTCTTTTTGTGAATACAGACTAACACGGCTGCTACTCTGAAACCTGTACATATAAGGGTCACTACCAGGTTCCTCTGTAATGAATTAGTGAAAAAAAATTTGAGGAACTTCTTGTAAACTTCCTCTCTTTTGAACATGTCTTTGGACCAGTCAGAGTTTTGAGTATTTACATACTGCACATTGGATAGCAGGCACAAAAGCAACTGAAGAGCAGGGTGGGAATCAAAGCAGAGGTTAAATGTTTTCAGGAGGTGTTTGTATTGCATTGCATAGGTGTTTGTAACAGTTTGTTCTGCCTGGATTGCAGCCACTTATCAGAAGCAGGAAATAACTGTTTTTCTTGGATCTCTAGCATGCCGGGGAGGGGCCAACTTAGTTATGAGAAGAGAAGTGTCGGGACATAACTAGTAAATGATTATTGACATGCCTGTGGCAGAGACGAGCTTGGCAGAAACAAAGGGGTGGCTCCCCCCCCCACCAATTTTTAAAATATCTCAGAAAGATCACCTTCAGGAGAGGTTTGGTTTGGGATGTGGTCAGAGGTGACTTCCCCACAGCTGAAAGAGATTTAGAAAGGGAGGATGGTGGCAGAATATGCACCATATTATTCCCTGGGTAGGAGCATTTGCCCTTCCCCTCATAGCATGGAATGGACTGAGGTGTAATTTCCCTTTCGAGAAGCTACCCATTTGAGATTATTAGTATTATTAGATGTAAAGCCAATAGTATTATTAGATTTAATTTTTCTACAGCCTTTTTCTTTCTGTTTCTGGTTGTCGCTAGCTGAAGGTAAGTATGGAAAAGGAACAGTGCCCTGAATGTATCCATTACCAGCACACTGAGACACTGAGGTACAAAAATCTAAAGAATTGGAGGGAGCGTGTTTTTTGTGTGCACTTGTGTTCAGAATATAGACATCTAATGAACACGGTGAGAGATTTGAAGATTAATTTTATCTAATAAAAAGACAATGATAGCTAATAGGGATTTTTAATATACAGGAATATGAATGTAACATTGCATTTATTAACTGTTTGTGAACAGAAAGAGAGTACATACCAATTGGACATAAGCTATTAACATTTCTTCAACTTGGAATGTGTTCATCATTACCTTTAAAAGGCCATGTCATGAGACCAAGGAAACATGTCACACTTTAAAAAGAATGTTAAAAAATATAGCAGATGAGGACAAGAAAACATTGGTTTCAAATGCAAACCATTCTCTTTGATTCATACCTCTGCATGAGAAAATGTGAAAACTTTTCTGTTTCATTCTTTCTGTTACTCATTCCAAGTTACAATACTTACAGTGTAGTGTAGATTACTATAATTAACAGGTTACACACATGAAAACATTATTTTTTTCCTTGATGTGTCTCTGATTCCTTTATATTGTTAGCATTAATACAGTATAATAACTTCCTCCAAGAAAGAAACAACTGCTATGGGGGTTATTATTGAAGCTGATGTTCCTTTCTTTCAGTAATAATATTGAGAAATTGCAAGTCAATAAATAAAGCAATGTAATGACACTTTTACCTTCATAAAAAATAAGATTTTAAAAACTGTATGTGTAACATACAAACATACACACACAGTACCTATATTTACAGTATATTCCTTGTAGACTTTCATCAAGAGAACATATTGGGGACCTTTTGAACCTAGTAACTCAAAGAAGTAATTTTCTTTCTGGTCTAGAGAAGCAGTTTCAGTTTAAATAAAATTAAACTCTATTGAATTAAAATGTAAATGTTTCTATGTCTTTTGTACTGTGATGTTTACAGCAAAGATTAACATTGGTCCTACTTTTTCTCTTCCAAAATATATGCCATGTGGCATATCCATAGATTTGTGGTTTTTTAAAATAATATGGCATGCTGGTTATAACATAGTAAATGTACCAGCTGCAATTAACAGACTGTCAAAGGATCAACTAACAACTGCTGATAAGCTTCATTTAACTAATTTGAGAAGTGGAAGTTTGATTTTTTTTTTCAGGAAGGTAGCTTGTTTCCTTATTTCCTGTCAAGTGAGCCAACTCCTGTGACCTGTAGTTAAAAGGGTTTTTTGTAATTAAGGCAGCAAGTCTCCAAGTGAACAGTTCTCACAGTAGGAGAGGGGGAAAAAAGGAGGATGCATAACTAACTAAGCGGAGCTTAGCCAATACGTTCTCCTCCAAGCTGGTTAGTACACCATGAGCCTGTGGAATCTCTTCCTCCATTGGGTTCTTGTCCATTTTATGGACCACTGAGTTTGTTAAGATCTTGGGCAGTGGCCCTATCAGAGGGTAGGCTCCATTTTCAGTGACTGCCCACAGACAACCAGAACTGATCAGCCATGTTATATCAATAACATTCTCACACCAGGTTGTGTAAATTGATCTTTTACAATTTCTCTCAGTGACAGTTTCTGTAGCCAACAAGATAAATCATTCCTCCTGTGGCTTTTTTATTGATTGCTGAGACCAGTATAAAAAGTACATTGCACAAGCTGTGAGGTGAGCATCCTCATAAAAGAAGACTTTCTGTTTACAATAGGAATATGTTTGGGTCCAGATCAAGTACAGATTTACTATCCTAGAGCCATGAGAGACCCAGAATTTAACGGAGACACAGAACATTTGGAAAGTAACCCACATAAATTTTAGAATACAAATGGTGTACTTCAAAAAAACCCAAGTGAAAAAAAAGCAAGCTTAGAAAGTCTTGTTGAGGTAAAGGCAGTCATAATAACAAACCATCTGTTAAAAACAGTGATGCATAAGAAGCACAGCAACAAAATCAACCAAGGCATTTTTTGCAATTGCTTCTACAAACACTAACACAAATTGCTTTTTGATACCATTTTATCACCCATGCAAATTTTTTTAAAGGGGAAAATAAGATTGGAGAGCTCTCTGCCTCTTTGCAGGAAAGAAACATCCTACAAGTCTAGAAGATTTGGCAGCTTTAATGTGATATTAGATAAACTGTTTTAAGCTCCTGCACAATATCAGTTGTACTATTTTATTAAAGTTACAAAGCTAGAAGTATATGGCATAGTGAGTTTTGTCACTGCTTGAATTAAACTCCAGAATGTTTAGGGGTTGGTTTTTTTTCTCATTTTAATTGTCATCTTAAAATATTAATTAAATTCCATGGATCTGTTGTCAAACTATTAAGGCCTCATGCTAAAGTCATGTACAGCAGTACAAATCAGGAGTAACTCTGTTTAAATCAAGGGAATTATTCTTGTGTACAACTAGTGTAAGTGAAACCAAGCTCTGGCCCTCAAGTAAGTGCTACTTAGGCAGATGTTTTAGTAGACAGAAGAAAAGAGTGGGGGTTAGATTCCATGTGTGGCTCCTTCACTGGCTCACTCTGTGATCTTGGGTAAAATGCTTCCTCCAATTTACAAATCTGTAAAATGGATATAATAAACATAGGGTGAAATTCATCACTCTAGTAACTTCATTTAAATCAGTGCAGTTATACCAGAGATGAATTTGACCCATATCACCAACCTCAGAGGAACAGTAAAGTTTAAATTAATGTTTTCAAATTATTCTGAGATTCTTGATGATGGGTCTTATAGAAGTGTAAATTATATTATTAATTATTTGTAGTAGTAGTAGTAGCAGAATCCAGGAATTTAACTTTTTACACAATAATGAAGTATTTCATATCTCAGATATATAGATAGCCATGACTGATATCACCTTGTTCTCTAAATATGTAGCAATAAGTGGCCTCACAAAGCCAAGCGTCTCATTACTGGTTCAAGATATTTTCCGAACAGTCCAAAATTGCAATTTCTCTAGTGATACAATTGAAATCTGGGGCAAAGCTAAACCTAAACCTTCCTTTCTGTTGTGATGACCGAGGAAAGCTAAAAATCATCAAAAACATTTTTTTAAATATTATTTAATTATGGCTAAGTTTAACTTTTGTCATCAGTGATAAAATCATTCAAAATGCCAGCCCCACAGAGAAGCTATTATTTTTTAAAATTTAAATTTGGTACATAGTCTTTGTTAAAATGAGGAATCTAGTATTTGGGCATCTGTCTGAAAATAGAGGGTAGAGAGAGATGATTGCCTTTTGCTCCTTGCTATTAAGCCTCTCCCTAGAGTTTAGAAGCAGTTCTTTTTATTTGCACAATGGCCAAGAAGGCTGATTCAATTAAATAGGACTGGGGGAAGGCAAAGAGGTGAAAATATTTTTATAACTATTGCTCACTCTGCCACTGCTGCTGTTGTCCATAAGCGGAAGAGACTTGACCTGAGACAGAAGTTTGGGGCTGCTTCCCCTTCACCCACCCCCCACCCCCTAACTCCTGAAGCATTTCTGGAGGGAAAGAGCTGAAGCAGTAGTAGACAAACTTGGGCAGGAGGTGCTGGTGCAAGGGATAATATCAGAAGAGGGAAGATTTTAGTACAAACAAACAACTTTAGACAGTAGTAGTGGCATATGAAAATATTGTTAAGGAAATGTTTTGCCTAGGTTTTAGCATTGCATGGGAAAATCCATATTACTAATTTACCTTTGTTTTCTTGTGCATTCTTCCTTCGTTTGGATGCCTTACTTGGAGAAGTACTGAAGAAAAGCGCCAACGTTTGGTTTTGGTTTTTCCCCTCAGTCAAGAATGCAAAATAACTGAAGCTAATTTTAAGCAGTATCCTCTCCATTTCCTTAATCCCAGATTGTTACGACTCTCAAGCAGTTCATTGGAGGCAATTGTGGGAAAAAAGCCATTTTCCTTTCAGCTGTTCTTCCAAACCCTAATGAGTTAACAATTGAAATACAGAAAGTTGCTTCAGAGGTCAGGAGAGTATATTCTACACAATGGTTGCAGCATTTGAAACCATGACAGCACTATAAATTGACAAACTAAAGCAGAGCACTTGGTGGTCTGGAGTGGAGAAAAGAACATCACCAGAAAGCAGTAAAAGACGAGCCATGAAACCACACAGAGAAATGAGTGATTTTTTTTCAGATCACCTTGTTAGAATTTAGTGTATCAAAGGTCAGACGAGTAGAACAATAATAAGGTCCAAGGCTGAATAGCAGTGGGGAAGTTTAACCCAGGACCTCGAGGTCAACCATAAGTAAATGTGGTAGAACATTGAAGCAGTGGTAGCCCAGGAAAAGAAAGTACAAAAGTCAAAGGGTTAAGGGGGAGGAGTCTGCCAGTTATCAATTAGACCAAGAGAAAGCCCAGTCTGAGGCACCTGGCCCAAAAAAATAATCCCATCTCAATGAAAAGAAATATCCTTCTGAGCACAGATACAGCTGTCTGGTTTTCAGGTTTTTTGGAATTTGAAATGCAGTGTGGTGAAGCTCTTAAATCCATAATAGATGGGAAAATACAGTCCAAATGGATGCACTTTCCCCATGTATTATATGCAAATGACACATGGCAATGTTTTCACCACACATTGGACAATATGATAAGAAAAAGGTGGCATAAAAATTACTGTCTTTTAAACATGTAAACACACAAAAATGTCAAAGGGGTAGTTTTTAACTTTTTTAAAAGATTTTGTACTAAAAAGTACCAGTTTACTTATAAGTTATAAGGAGGCTCCTCTCCAGATTTCTTGTGTAAATTGCTTTATGTAATTAAGTGTGATTTTACAATGGACAAAAATAGCTTTTATTTGCAAGACTGGTGACAAAAAAAGCAGTCTGAGTATAGCCTGTGTCTTCCTTCCTAGAAGCATAATACTGCACTATTTAAGTCAATGGGAATTTTTGTCATTGACTTCAGTGGAGCTGGATCAGGCTCAAAGTGAACTGGATGATTGGATTCCTGTAAATATCTCATTTTTGTTTAACTACCCTTAATTGTCTGCTAATATGGACCCTTGACTTTGCTTCTAATACAGACTCTGTAAATGGCTGTTACAAGTTTTATTTGTCTGTAGATTTGATTTGATTTTTTGTGCAGATAAACAGTTGGGTGCAACTCTAATGAACAGTTAAAATATTGACAGGTTTCAGAGTAGCAGCCGTGTTAGTCTGTATTCACAAAAAGAAAAGGAGTACTTGTGGCACCTTAGAGACTAACAAATTTATTAGAGCATAAGCGAAGTGAGCTGTAGCTCACAAAAGCTTATGCTCTAATAAATTTGTTAGTCTCTAAGGTGCCACAAGTACTCCTTTTCTTTTAGTTAAAATATTGTAAGGGCTTTGAGCATGTATAATATGAGTTTGAAGATAATAGTTACCAGGTAAATTCAGCCAAGCTTTAAAAGTGCTCAATTTATCATCCAGTACTCTCTTTTTCTGACATCAGTGTCTACTCTTAGTCTCAAATTTAGAGGAACTATATGGTCCTGGAATGCTGCTAAAACCAGCATAATTCTTAAAATCAGAAAAAGTTTCACAAGCTATAATAGAGGCTTCAGTATTTCCACTCTCCTGTGAAGTGAACATGTTACTTTCCATTTACAGAAGGCCCACTGTGAAGGTATTGTGATAACTTTTTGAACTTCTTCCCTTCTGCCTCTTCTGAGTAATAGCATGAGAGGTATTAGCAGAGCTGATCCTAATTGTTGAGCACAGAAGTACATGCTGCACCAAAACCAACCAAACAAAAGTTGTGGGAATTACATCGAAGTGGGAACATACTCACATTGTGCAAGCTGTGCTATTAAATCTGAATTTCTTTCTGCAAAAGAGTGAACCAGAGAAGCCCTTTTAGAAGAGGCTCAACTTTTAATTTAATACAAGAGGATGGTCATCGAAATTCAGGATGATTGGAAGGTAGAAATGGGTCACTGAAAGAAACTGGGATGCGGAGAAAGATCAGAAGGATACAAAGTGAAATAAAGCACTGCAGTTTCAATCTCATACTGAATCTAATGATCATATTTTAAAAAAAAAGTCTGAGTTCTCATTGCATATGATTAGGGAAGAGGTTATAACCTTGCTGTGCTGATTTAAAGGTACATTTTGTCCAAAGAGAAGGATTCTTGAAATTGGTGTATTAATCCCTATAATAGTGACTGTTTAATGGAGCTTCCTGGAGGGACCTCGCTATAGTCAGGTGTTATTTGGATTACTGTTACCTCCATTTTGGTATCTCTACGTGGGTGTGCTTGCTGTGAGGAGGACAATGAAGTGGGAAGGATATGAATTTCCTTGTTTAAGGGGAGGAGATCCCATATAAATATCCTGCTGAAGTGCAGGTAACAATAACATCTCTTTTTTGTACAACAGGGGAACTTGGATTAACCATTATTAGGATTTAGTATATTTTTCTTAAAAGGGAAGTTAATTTCTCTTACTTCATACAAGTGGAAACGTTGTGCACTGCTCAACTTAAACTGGATTTTATTTTTATTATTAGAAGTCAATGTGTCTGTTTAATATGGACAAGAATGTTTGATAACATCTGACTGGACCAGAAGTGGTGTCTATTTGCTGGATCAGAGCAAAGGTCCTGAGTCAGTTTAAACTCAGGCTACTTAACCAAAAATCCTTTTTTTGTCTGCTAGTCCCTGGAGAATCCAGACTGAACAAGTATATGGAATCCTCTCTCCAGGTGTAGGTAGCTCTCTGGAGGTGTAACGACCTGAATTAATTCACCTAAATATCTCCCATCCCCATTCTTAGTTTATGAAGGGCTGTGGTCTCCCTCCCCCATAGCACTCCATACAGTCCCTCAATAGTACATAAACATTTGCATTTTCAATACAATGAACTCCTAAAATATTTCACTTCATTCAATAAGGTTTAACTTAATTCAATAAATTCCATCCAGGATATTACAGGATATTGTCATATCTGCCACAAACAGTTCACAAGCAGCCTAACCGTTGTCAGGTGTCCTGTAGGCATCACAGCAAAGAAGAGGTTTAAGAAGGATTTGAAGGAGGACAATGAGGTACCTTTGCTAATGTTTATGGGGAGCTCCTCACATGCATGAGGGGCAACAAGAAAGAAAACACAAAAGTGTTTGAAAATATAATGAGTAAGTGAAAAAGGCTGGCTACCATAATTAGCAGAATAGAGGAAGGAGTTGACCTCTTGATGGCCTTTGAAAGATGATAGCTAGGGTGAGGATAGACCATGAAGGACCTTGAAAGGGAAGATAATTGATAGAGGAAGGAGAGCCTGTGGAGACAGCCAAGGAAAGGGATGACATGGTCAAAGCACTGGGCTAGGGAAATGACCTTTGCAGCAGTGTTTTGAATGGAGGCGAACTAGGCAAGATGGTGCAGGGCGCTGTTGCATTTGTCAAATCAAGAGAAAAGGATGTTGCAGTAGTCGAGATGTAAGATTTACCTGTGTGGATGGATAGGAAAGGCCTTGTCTTAGACACGTTACACACGAGAATCATCAATATTAGATTTTGCCTGGTCAGGGCCGGATTTCCTATTACTCACCGTAGGTATGTGCCTAGGGTACTGGCGTTCTAGGGGCACTTAAAAAGTGCCACTTAAGTTTAAAGTGGGTAAAAAGTTTCATTTTTTACAGAAAACACAAAGGTCAGCGGTCAGCAGTTGAAGATGCTGTGGCTAGGGGTGCCTAAGATGTAAATCCGGCCCTGAGCCTGGTGGGAGGATCTTGACAGAGGTCTGAGTCAAAGATGATGCCCAGGCTACAGGCCTGAGTGAAAAGCAGGATGGTGGTGTTGTCCACAGTGGTCCAGAAAAGGGGAAGAGGAAGGAATTGTGCCTGGGTGGGAGGGAGATTAAGAGTTCTGTTTAGGCCATGTTCAATTTAAATCGATGGCTAGACATCCATGAGAAGAAGTCAGAGAGGCAGGCTGAGATTTTAGTTTGGACAGAAGGAGACAGGTCTGGAATAGAGCTGTGAGTTGTCAGCATAGAATTGATAGATGAATTTGTGTTTGCTAATGAGATTCCCCAGAGGTAAAGTGCAGAGGGAGAAAAGAAGGGAATCTAGGACAGAGCCCTGTGGAATCTTTCTCCCCTCAAAAAAGTTGGAGGGGGGATGTGGAGGATCCTCCAAACAACCTGCTGAAGGAGATTTTAGATGGTAGAAGGAACACTAACAGAGGCCTGAGTCATGGAAGCCAAGAGAGGACAAGATATCAAGAAGAGCACAGTTGATAATGTAAAAGGTGACTGACAGATCAAGGCGGATGAGGATGAAGACTGGTTCTGAGATTTGTTGAGAAAGAGGTCATTGGAGACTTTAGTAGGAGTCGTTTCAGTAGGGTGAAAGAGGCAGAAGTCAGATTGTAAAGGGTTTAAGATGGAATTAGAGGAGAGGAACTCCAGACAGCAGCTGTAGACAGTACATACAGTGCATTTAGAGATGAAAGGGAGAAAGAAGATGAGGTGGTAGTTGGAAAGGTAAGTGGGATCAAGGATGCTTTTTTTTCTCAAAATGGAAGAGACTAAAGTATCTTTGTATTGTGAGGTGAAACAGCCAGAGGAGAGTCAAAGGAGAGGGTAAGGGAAAGGATGAGATTGGGTACAAGGGAGATCAGGAGATGTGATAGGATGTTAATGTTGTTGTATGCAATTAGGATCTAGGCATGTGAAATACTGAATCTTTACTGTGAGCTGCTGGACATATTCTGCTCCTTCTGAATTCAACGGGATGTTGTCAGTACTTTGTGAGCCTGGCTCCTTAAACAGCTGCCACATCCCAGTTCAGAAGGGGCTACATTTCAATGTTTGATTGAATGATTCCTACACATAGGAAATGTCAAACGTATGGTTTATCCAAGCCCCATGGCTGATTCAGATTATGTAGCATGCAAACTTTCATTTTAAGACTAGGTTTCTAGCCCATTATGGTTGAAAAGAAAATATTTTGAATTGGAACTGATGTAGTCATCTATTAAACAGCATGAACCAAAGGCTGAGTGAGGTATGAACTGATTTCATTTATTTCAATAGGGTGTTGACTTTGAAACCTAGTGATGGACCTTTAAAGGACAGATTTAAGGTAGGTATGCTCTTGTGCCTAATTTTACACATGCAATTGTTCAGATAAATCAACTTATAAATAAACAAAGGGCAGAAATAATGGTAATCCTAAAAGTGTCTTGCATCATATTTTCTATACTGAGTGATTTTGAATGGAACAGCAAAATTACTAACTAAACCTTTAGTTACTATAAAAGAGTCATATTCTACCCTTGATCTATGTGCAAACCATCCACTCTCATCAGTGGAGTATATTGAGGATTTATGGCAGCAAGAATTAATACAGGAAAGTCCTAGGACAGTGTTATGCAAGAGCCTGGAGATCAGACTAGATTATCACAATGGCCTTTAAAATCCATGAATCTACGAATATGGACTGAGTGTAGTAAATGGCTCTAGCTTTGAAGAGTTGGCTAACAGAGAACAATTAAAAATGCAATTTGTCTCTCTCCACAGAATAAGTTTGGCACCATGGCATACAGCATTCTTCTGCTGTACGAAAATGAGATTCATTATTGTTGTGAGAAGTCACAACTCCCTTCTCCTCTTCCCCCCACCCTAGCCCCACCAAGTTTCAACCCAAGTTGGAAATCTCAGTTCAGAGGGAAAATTTTAAAGAATGCTAATGCTTTAGTTCAGCATGTGAAACTAATAAGTCTGAGCTACTAAACACAAAGTGTGCCATTGCCTATGACACTTTTTAGTACAATTACAGGATTCCTTTGTGGATGTACCATGGCATAATGATATAATAAGAAAAATTTGATATTTCACTGGCAATCAAGTTAGCTGTGCTGCTAAATAGTTTTCTAATTTAATATGTAAATACAGGTAGCAAAAGGGTGCAATCAGAAATTTATACAGGCATGCATTTCCCACCCCATCATAAATGGACCTAAAATACACCATGGATAGTTCAGGTCCCTTTGGTGAGAGGGTGGGGTGATTTGCTTCCCACTGGTTTCACATCACCTGGAATATTTCTATAGCCAACATATCAGAGGAGGGTACAGTTACATATAAGACCACTTTTGTATTAAAGTGTGTTCATGTTAATGATGGAAATTATAGCAACAGAAGAAAATGAAAGTTGCAAACCAAAAGAAATAAAACAACTTGTTATTTACAATAAACAACAGGGGATTTTTGTAGGACTGAAGCAATCAAAAGAATCTGGCATCACAAAGCAAATATGAACAAAAATAATAATAATACTTAGAATTCAGACTTTTCATTTATTGAATTGTCTCTGTACAAGAGCTGTACAGAATAACACAATATATACTAATGCTCTGAAATTACTCATGTAATAACCTAGTTGTAAAGAAATATAGTTTCTGTGCAGAATGGAGAACTGTTATTTTGTTGGTTCTTACACTTCTCACTCAAATATCTATTGTGTGCAGTTTTCTTCTCTGTCCAAAAAGTATTCCTCATGTTGTTTTTAAGAGTGTAGGAGTGCATGTAATGATTAACTGGAAGAAATAACTGTTCAATAATGCATCACCATGTGTGGACTTAAACTGGATCAAAATCTTTATTTCTGCTGTTTTTCAGTTCCCTTTCCTGTGATTTTTATGGAATACTTCACAATCAGAAATGTGATTTCTTCCATGTTCACATCTGATGCATCTGTTAGACTCAAAAGAGTGAATTTAACTTCTTTTCAAGCCTTAATCATAGGTTGCAGAAATTCAGTAATCACTGTCAGATTACGGATTCCTCCTTTTTCTATATTTGCAAATCCCTAACAAACCTTATTCCACAGTTTGCCCAAGCTAAGTCACCATTTCAGCTGTGCATAGGTCAGGACAATATTCAGCCTCACACCCACAGCAAAAGAAATGTTCTCAACTTTTGCCAGTGATATTTGTAAATTGAAAAATGAAAACAAAAATTGCAATGCAGGTGCACATATGACTCCTGCTGTGGACTGGAGCACTGTTTGTAGTATTCCATTAATCTCTCCTTCATCTCTTCACTTTTAAGTGCATTGACTTTGTTCTGCATTTTCCCCCTGGTTTCTGCACATGCCATTTCTGCACATGCCATTTCTGGTGGGACTCTTTAAGACAGAAAAGGCAAAGACTTTCACCTTTCTGCAGTTTTATCATGTGGGTTAGTTCTCAAATTCATGATTTCTTTTAAGCATTTTGATGTTTATATTAAATGAATCAAAATTTAAAGGCTTGGAGTAGTTAATGTCAATTTTAATTAAGCTAAAGAAATTAAATTCTATAGACAAATGCTTTCGCTGCTAAATAAGTGCTTTCTCCAGTGTTCAGAATGATCCTCAATATTTAAGTGGTAAAGTAATAAGGCAGAATTCTCTTTTGCACTAAAGCATCTTTACACCATTCTACCAGTGGAAAGGAGCCTTAAAGTGTGCATTTATATTTATATTTACCTGCCAGAGCGGTGTGAAAGCAGAGCAAATGATAATTGCGCCCACATAGTTAACAGAAGTTAAATGACAGTAAGAACTAGAGCTGAGCAAATATTATGTAAAGTGATGCCCTAGGGTAGGTTGTTAGAATCAGGGATTGAACTCCAGACCTCTGGATGCTTTTACTGCATGAACTAAAAGACCCAGATGTAGCACTTCTAAACCTGTTTGTAATCAGGCCACTAGAAGGGGACAGAGAGACACATCATGTAAAGGTGGATTATAAAGCTGATCAGAAAATGCAGATTAGTTTCAGAGTAGCAGCCCTGTTAGTCTGTATTCGCAAAAAGAAAAGGAGTACTTGTGGCACCTTAGAAACTAACAAATTTATTAGAGCATAAGCTTTCGTGAGCTACAGCTCACTTCATACTCCTTTTCTTTTTGCAGATTAGTTGAAAGTGAAATGTTTTGTGAAGACATGTTGCCTTTAATGAAAATTCATTTAAAAATGAAAAACTGAAAGAAAAAAAAGTGAAATCTTCCCCTGCAATCTTTTTGGTCAAATTATATTATATACTATATAACTATAAACTGTAACATAAAATGAAAGAAATCCAGATCAGAACAAGACATTCAATTTTGTAGAAATAAAAGGTTTTCAACCTGATTTAAAAGATTTTCAGCATATCAGTTTGTGAGAAATTTCTAAAAATTTTGTTTGCATTCCATTCTGGAACGGAAGAAATTTCAACATTGTAAAACTCCTCCCAAAAATGAAAAATATGCACACCTTTGGTAGCTTACACTGACAATAAATGTTCACAAATATTTTAATAAATTAGAAGCAAATTTTCATTTTGCTGTATTTTCAATATTGTACTGAATTTTGTGTTCAGTTTCCTTGAAGTCATACCAGTGACATTTTGTTTGTACACATGTACCTAAAAAACAAATTTTCACCTTGTAGCAGAAATTCATTGATGAAAATCCTTTTTGCACAGAAGTGATACTGTAACAGCCCTTTAAGAGATTCATTTGTGGGGTTAGTGAAGGATGGTGAGTGTCAATTCAGAGCAAGGTGAAAAAAGATACTAGTTGGAGGCAGAGGAAAAGAGAAAAGGGAGGAAGAGGAAATTGAAGAAGGAAAGGAGAAGTGGACCTACTCACCATCTATTTGGGCCCATTTCACAGAGATAGTAGGGGAACAAGACCCCTGGAGCCTGCAGAAGGCAGCTGAGCTGAGGTCCCTTTGCTATTAACATGGGCACCTGTGCATTTTGAGCTCACCTGTGGGCTCATCACAAGGATGAGCTGGAGCACTTGACAGAGAAAAGTTCATCACTTTGTTAACAGGTGCAGCATCCATCATAAAAGGAATTGCCACTAGGGCCCAACCCAAAGGATCTTGTATGTGCAGAGCATGAAATACTGCTCTTCTACTTCATAGACCTCAGGGGTTGCTCTTTCATCCCTAGCTTGGCTGTAGAAGAGAAGAGCCCCTTGAAGGGTGAGAAGGAATTTATTGGGAGGTTGACTGCCTTTTTCACTTGAATGATAGAGGTGTAGGCCATTCTCTCCATGACCATGTCACCATTCTCTTCCATCAGTATCCCTCTCTGACCCTTTAGGGATTTTCCCAGACCTGGAAATTGCCTTGCCCTGTAGACAACCATCATCCCATTGACCAGTTACTGAGAGATAAAAATATATATGGCAAATACAGCTCAAAAGCAATCCATAGGCTAAAATTTGTCTGCTGCATAAAACAGTTGCCAATAATTTTATATAAAGAACACATTTGTGAAACTCAAAGTTTGTCTGAACAATTTTGAACAGCAAAGAGAAAGAAATTAATTGATTAAAAGATGGGGTACAAAGGGTAGGAATAAATGATTAGTTTTCACAGTGGAGAGAGGTAAATAGTGGGATCTCCCAATGATCTGTTCTGGCATAGTGCTATGCAACATATCCATAAATGATATGGAAAAGGAGATGGAAAATCAGGTGGCAAAGTTTTCAGACTATACAAAATTACTCAAGATAGTTAAGTTCAAAGATGACTGCAAAGAATTACAAAGGAATCTCACAAAACTGGGTTACTGGGCAACAAAATGGCAGATGAAATTCAGTGTTTATAAGTGCAAAGTAATGCACATTGGAAAACATAACCCCAGCTATACATACAAAATGATGAGGTCTAAATTAGCTGTTACCACTCAAGAAAAAGATTTTGGAATCATCTTGGATAGTTCTCTGAAAACATCTGCTCAATGTAAAGTGGCAATCAAAAAAGTGTACAGAATGTTAGTAACAATTAGGAAAGGGATAGATAATAAGACAGAAAATATCATAATGCTACTTTATAAAGCTAAGGTATGCCCACACCTTGTATACTATGTGCAGTTCTGTTCAACCCCATCTCAAAAAATATATAATAGAATTGGAAAAAGTACAGAGAAACACAAGAATGATGAGGGGTATGGAACAATTTCCATATGAGGAGAGTTTAAAAAGAGTCAGACTGTTCAGCTTAGACTCATAGACTTTAAGGCCAGAAGGGACCATCATGATCATCTAGTCTGACCTCCTGCACATCACAGGCCACAGGACCTTGCCCACCCACTCCTGTAATAGACCCATAACCTCTGGCTAAGTTACTGAAGTTCTAAAATCAAGATTTAAAGCCATGACGTTAAAGAGAATCCACCATTTACTCTAGTTTAAACTAGCAAGTGACCCATAACCATGCTGCAGAGGAAGGTGAACAACCCCCAATGTCTCTGCCAATCTGACCTGGGAGGAAATTTCTTCCCAACCCCAAATATGGTGATCAGTTGAACCTTGAGCATGTCAGCAAGACCCACTAGCAAGACATCTGGGAAAGAATTCTCTGTAGTAACTCAAAGCCCTCTCTGATCTAGTGTCCTATCAACCGCCAATGGAGATATTTGCTACTAGCAGTCACAAATGGGCCACATGCCACTGCAGGCAATCTCATCATACCATCCTCTCCATAAACTTATCAAGCTCAGTCTTGAAGCCAGTTAGGTTTTTTTTGCCCCCACTGCTCCCCTTCAAAGACTGTTCCAGAACTTCACTCCTCTGATGGTTAGAAATCTTCATCTAATTTCAAGCCTAAACTTATTGATGGCCAGTTTATATCCATTTCTTCGTGTGTTAACATTGGCACTTAACTTAATAACTCCTTTCCCTCCCTGGAATGTATCCCATTGATGTATTTACAGAGAGCAATCATATCTCCCTTCAGCCTTTGTTTGGTTCAGCTAAACAAGCCAAGCTCCTTGAGTCTCCTCTCATAAAGTAGGTTTCCCATTCCTCTGATCATCTTAGTAGCCCTTCCCTACCCCTGTTCCAGTTTAAATACATATTTCTTAAACATGGGAGACCACAACTGCACACAATATTCCAGATGAGGTCTCACCAGTGCTTTGTGTAATGCCAATAACACTTCCTGGTCTCTACCGGAAATACTTAGCCTGATGCATCCAAAAATTGCATTAGCCTTTTTCATGTTTGCATCACACTAAAAGCTCATAGTCATCCTTTGGTCAACCAATATACACCCAGGTTTTTTCCCTCCTTTGTCACTTCCAACTGATATGTCCCCAGCTTATAGCAAAAATTCTTGTTGTTAGTCCCTAAATGCATGACTCTGCAGTATTAAATTTCATTCCATTTATATTACTCCAGTTTTCAAGGTCAGCCAGGTCATCCTCCTCCATACTGGCAATACCTCCCAACTTTGTATCATCCACAGATTTCATTAGCATGCTCCCACTTTTTGTGACAAGGTCATGAATGAAAATGTAAAATAAGATTGGCCCCAAGACCGACCCTTGAGGAACTTCACTAGTAACCTCCCTCCAGCCTGACAGTTCACCTTTCATTATGACCTGTTGTAGTCTCCTCTAACCAGTTCCTTATCCACCTTTTGGTTCTCATGTTAATCCCCATCTTCTCCAATTTAACTAATAATGTCTCATGTGCAACTGTACCAAATGCCTTTCTGAGATCCAGGTAAAACAGATCTACTGCATTTCCTTTGTCTAAAAAAATAATTTATATTCTCAAAGAAAGAGCTCAGGTTGGTCTGGCACAATCTGATCTTTTGTAAAACCATGGTGTATTTTATTCAGTTACCATTTACCTCTATGTCCTCAACTACTTTCTCTTTCAAAATTTGTTCCAAGACCTTGCATATAATTGATGTCAAACTAACAGGCCTGTAATTTCCTGGATTTTTTCCCTTACTTAAAAATAGGTATTATATTCACAATTCTCCAATCATAGGGTATGACTCCCAAATTTATTGACTCATTAAAAATCCTTGCTGTGGGAGTTACAATTTCATGTGCTAGTTTCTTTAATACTCTTGTATGGAGACTATCTGGGCCCCCCAATTTGGTGCCATTAAGCTATTTGCATTTGACTTCCACCTCAGGTGTGGTAATTTTTACTTCCCTTATCCTCTTTTCTGTTAACCACCCTGCCACTACACCTCCTTTATTAAACACTGAGGGGAAGTATTAATTTAGGTGTTGGGCCATGCCTAGATTGTCTTTACTCTCCACCCCATCCTGAGTAGTTAGTGGTCCCATTTCTTCTTTCCTTGTTTTCTTTTTATTTATTTGGCTATAGAACTTTTTACTTTTGGTTTTAATTTCCTTTGCAATGTCCAGCTTGGCTTGGCTTTTGGTAGTTTTCACTTTTTCCCTACACTTTCTGAACTCCAAGAGGTAGCTTTCCTTGCTGATCTTTCTCATCTTCTATTCCTTGTAGACTTTCTGCTTTCTCTTAATAACATGTTTAAGATGTTTGTTCATCCAGTTTGGCGGCAGCTCATCCCTATGAATTTTTTCCCCTTGTTTGCGATGCAGAAAAGAGACGACTAAGGACGGATAGGATAGAGGTTGATAAAATCATGGTTTGGAAACAGTGAATAAGGAAGTGTTATTTACCCATTCACATACCATAAGAACCAAGTCACCCAATTAAATTAATAGGCAGAAGGTATAAAACAAATAGAGAAAATACTTCACGCAATGTGCCATCAACCTGTGAAACTTGTTGTCAGAGGATGTTGTGAAGGCCAAAAGTATAACTGGGTTCAAAAATAATTAGATAAGTTCATGAAGAATAGGTCCATCAATGGCAATTAACCAAGATGGTCAGGGACGAAACCCCATGATCTGTGTGTCTCTGAACCTCTGACTGCTAGAAGCTGGGACTGGATGACGGAATGAATCATTCAATAATTGTCCTATTTTGTTCATTGCCTCTGAAACATCTGACACTGGCCACTGTCGGAAGACAGGATATTGGGCTAGATGGACCAGTATGGTCATTATTATGTCCTTACGTATAAGTTATTTGCTATGACTAATTCACCCAATTCTTTTAAGAACCATTAAAGTTCCACAATGTGCATTTTATTTTATTCTAAGATAGGTGAATAATTCATAATGAATCATTTAAAATGATAAAAGGGGGGAGAATTCACACAACACACACAAAGAAAAGGAGTACTTGTGGCACCTTAGCTACTAACAAATTTATTAGAGCATAAGCTTTCGTGAGCTACAGCTCACTTTATCGGATGCATGTAGCTCACAAAAGCTTGTGCTCTAATAAATTTGTTAGTCTCTAAGGTGCCACAAGTACTCCTTCTCTTTTTACGGATATAGACTAACACGGCTGATACTCTGAAACACAACACATAATTAGACTGGGGAACTCATTGCTCAAATAGATCGAGTCCAAAATCTCATTCAAATAAGAATTCAAATAAGAGTTTAGAGATTTATGTGTATGATGATAAAATCCCTAGTTGCATTAAGTAGGATTAAAAAAGAGGAATGGGGGTAATAAAGCCCCATGCTTCACAATATAAGCCACTCATTGGCTGTCTGGAATTAGGAAGAAGAATTTAGGGTCAGATGATTCCATAACTGTCCATTGCAGGGTTTATTGTGCTGCCTTCTGAAGCATCTAATCCTGGTCATTGTCTGAGACAAGATCCTAGAATAAATGGACCCATAAATCTATTCCTATGTTCCCAAAAGCCGCATGATTCCTCTGTACAAGGTGATATCCAAAATGTTGAATAAACTTGTGTGGACCTTCATGTGAAGCCTGTTACATGTACTAGATTGTTTTGACTTTTCAGTGAGCAGTGGTTTAAAAACTGTTTGTTTCCTGTGTCTTAAATAGGCTGGTTTGATGTCAGAAGTAGATTTTTATCTATCTTGCTGGTGTAAAAAAATATGTGACAATAACATCACTGTTCAGAATTGAACATGAAAACGATGGAAAACTGGACAGGAAGAAACTAGTGAGAGGGGAATGAACATCCAAAGGTTCAGAGAGGTTCAGCATCCTGCAGCAGCAGGACTATTGCCTCTGTGGTTTTTCTCCAGACTTTATTCAGAGGCCCAGTGGGAACATACACATACGATTTTTACAAACTGTAGTAATAAAAGGGTTTTGTTCAGAAGGTAGTTGTGCCAGGTTAAACCTGTCTCTCGTGAAGTGAAACACTTAGTACCGAATCCTGCAGCCCTAACTCAGTCTTGAGTACAATGCAAGTAAAGAATTGTAGTCTAGACTGTAAGACCAAGCAAGGACTGCATAGCTCTATGAAGGATATTTACTAACTGAAAAGTGTATGGGTTAGATTTATCCTTGTATGATTGTATGATTTTAAATGCAACACTATGTCCAGAATTATTGCTTTTTAATTTTTATTGTTCAAGGTGGTTTTTGCTCTTTTTTGGCACAAAACACCTTACAGGAAAATGCCCCTGTAAGAAAATAATGCCTCCTGCATTTGGGAAAATTCACCGGACAATATAGAATATTCAATTGCACGCTCTCTGAATGCATATTTATTTTCCCAAGTTTACAAAACTGTCAGATAATATTAAAATGTTCCTACTTCTCATTGTCCATCCTCAGTACAATTTTTTTTCCTGTTGCTCCTTCTGTTTCTCTTAAATTCTGTCTCTCATCATGTTCCTTGTCATCTCATAATCATGTCATTTCATAATGTTCCTTAGTCTACATTAGAACTAATCTTGAGCCAAAAGTTCAAATTTAGGTCCAAAGTTCCCCAAAGCTCAGGAGTGTTTGTTGGATTCTTGTTCATTCCATTATAGAGATATGGACCAGGTGCAACATTAAGGCTGGTGGAAGATTTCTCAACTAAAAAATTTTCCTGTTTAAAATGCGGTTTTACGAACAATGAAATCTCACAGGTTTCAAAATCTCTCATGGGAGGTTTCAGAACAAATGAAAAATTTCTCTTAGTTTTTAAATTAAATTTTGTTTGTTTTTTTCAAACTGAAAATTGGGAATTTTTTTTTCCATTTCTCCTCCATTTTTCCTTTTGAAGCCTCTCATCTCAGAGGATGAATTATGACTAGATTTTTTTCACTTATTCCTGTTTCTTTTTTTCCTTTTCCCATTCTGTCATTTTTCAAAACTTCCTCAACTTTGGAAAAGTGATAAAGTTGCAAGAAATATGCTACTAAAAGGAGAGAAGGTATTGTAGGAACCAGCATAAGCCAGGACCTCACCAGTTGTCGAGACGGTGTGAAACTTTGGGATGTTTCCAGATTTATCAATGTTGCTGGACATGCAGATAGAGACTGCATACCTTACTTCTTGGATAATGGGCCTGGCCACAATGATGCATGATTTGATCAGCATAAGGCTGGATTATTTCACTTCTCTCTTTCCAGAGTTGACCCTGAAAGCCATCCAGAAACTGTGATAGGTTCAATAAACAGCAACTTGCCTACTGAGTGGAGTGTCAAATTACTATCACACAAAAACTACACGCTCTGCATTAGCAGCACATCCAGTTCTGGTTAAATTTCAAGGTCCTGGTCTTTTTGTGAGTTGAAAGTCAATTTAGGCCTGCCTATCTAAAGGACTGCCTCTCTCACTATTCAGGCATCTCCTGCTATGGCAACTGTGTTCATCAGGGATGTTAACACTAGAGTCAGTCACACTTTTTCTGACAAATTGTTTTTCCATCAGAAAATGCTGATTCATCAAAACCCAAATTTTTCACAGAAATGTATCAGTTTCAGTGCAGATTTCACATAACCAGGATGGAAGCAGAAGACCTAGGTTCAAGTTCCTCCTCAAACTCAGGCAGAGTAGGAGCTTTAACCTGTTTCTCCCACACAAAAGGAGCATACCCTTGGCCACTGGGTTACTGGCTATTCTGGGATAGAGGGCTGTGTTCACCCTCTCCTGCTCTGTTTTTTTGGCAAAAAAATTCAAAAGGTCTCAGTTTCATTCCACTGCAGAACAAAAACAAATGTCAAAACCTCAATTTTTTTCACAAAATGGCTTTTTTGTTTTTTGGCCAGCCCTAGATAAGATCAATAGAACCAGGTTTTAATTTTCTGAAGCTAGAGCCAGGGCAGTCTCATCTAAATGCCCTCACCTCTGGAACTCACAGCTACACACTCAGTCCAAGTCTTCCCTTATGATGAGATGAAAGACCACCTCTTGCAGTGAGCTTCCCGCTAAACCAGCAAATTGGGCCCAGCTGTGAATAGCATTCTCCTGAATGACTAGATTAAATTGGCAAAGCTTCTGCAGAGTTTTGTTCCTCCTGGTGTAAATTATTGTCACATCAAAACATATGTTAACTGATGCCCAGATACTACGGTAATGGGTGCTTCAGAAAAGATTGTATAATAAAAATGAACAGTGTAAGGAAATGTACATATGTAAAGGGAAACTTCTGCTTATATTCTGTATATACCAGTACATAAGTTACTATAAAGCAAACAAAAGAATGGACTATGCTGTAAGGTATTTCTTTGCAAAAAAATTTTCTCTGAATTTATTCACAAAAGCTGCATCAATAAACCTAATTCCTTGCCTCTGTATGCATATTGTTAAATGTGTCAGATATCAGTTTAGGACCATAAAAAGAGTTTGCTAGTGAGCCTGCTAGAGTATGCTTTCTTGTATCATGTACTGGTATCTAGCATTCAAGAAAAGGTGCAAGTATGGTAAAGCTGTAAAACGTTGCTGAAAAGTAATTACACAGTATCTTTAAATTAACGCGTGCTGTTTCTGAAAATGGATATATCATCATTCAAGGTATACTGTAAGCTTCTTGAAACAAATGTATCATGAAAATATATGTTGTAAGCTTACATGCAAATGCATTCTTTCATTTGTATTCATATTTAATCACAAGTCCATTATTTGAGACTCAAGATGGGCTAAATCTAAATATGAAGCTTTTACACTGTCTTGTAAGTTATTCTGTATAGTTTAATATTAGGATATTACTAGGCAGTTACACAGTACTATGTTTTAATATGGAACACTTCATCATGTTCATTATCACCCATTTAAACTCATGTAAACAGCCAATCCCAGAATAACCAAGCTTTAAAATGTTAATATAAATGTTATAGCTTTTTTAATTGCAATAGACATCTCATTAAGTAATTTAATGCCAATGGGTCCTCTTAGTGATAAACAAAAAAATATTTTGGCCAGCTTTTATATCCAGGACAATGTAAGATGGATTTTTTCTGCAAGATTCATCAATTTCCATTTCACTCTCTACATTGTGATAGGGAAGACACAGAAGTAGACTCCAATAGTGGGCTTGCAACAGCAATGCATCTCTAACAGGTTCATACAGTAGTTTTGTTTAGCAAGACGTGTGTCTGTCTGTCTGTCTCCCCTGGGCTCAGCACAGTGATGCTTAAGTAACCAGTATCAAACAAACAAGGACTACCTGGATCATGACCATGATGGAATTAGTTCTTCATCTAGATGGAGGTAAAAACATCCATGACATTTCATTAGCCTAGAAGGCAGAAACATCTGGATACTTTGTTCAGCTCATCAGCAGGAGAGCCTGTATTTGATTAGCCCTTCTCTCAGTAGTAGGTGTTACTATAGTCAGTGGGAATTACTAAACATGGTTTCAGGGGACTGACATTAATTTGACTTGCCAAAATAATATGCCATTTTTAAGGAGTTTGTGTTAATTAGTTGTATAATTTGATGTGATGTGATTGGGATTGCACAAAGAAAACCAGAATAGAGTTTGCTATTAGAATCTGCTGTAGAAGAATCAAGAGGTGGCATTTAAGCAGTGCACAGTATGAATTTTCAACAGTGAAAGGCCTTAGTTCATGATCTAATTACAATGGGATTCCCTTTCTCAAAAGCTAAAAGCCTTTTAATTCATATTTTTTCTTTGGAAAAGATGTTTTAGTTTGATTACAATACTATTAATTTTTGTGTAATTATCATTCTGTCACAAATTAAGTCAATTTGGGTATCACAGTTTGGCTTGTTTTGTATCATCACACTTTAAAGTAAAAGGAACATGTAAAATTAGAAAAACTGGACAGTGCATTTAATATAACTTCATACCTCTCTTCTCCTGTCCAATCACTAGCTCCTGCCAGACTCCAACTGGCAATTTAGACTTCTTTCCTACTTATGAAATGCTGTTTCCTGGCATCACTGAGTCAGAATCAAAGGTTTCCTCTAAGTTGAGCTAAGTGATGAATGTGTAACTTGGGAGTTTAGGAATACAGGTGAGGTAGCCAAAATCTTCTTTGGAATGGCTTTTTATGTACAGGTATTTGGAAACATTTTAGAAGGCTTCACTGAAATATATTTGTTGAGGGCTGTTTCTTGATTGGCAGCAGTTTTTCTAATCGTTCGTCATGTCTTATATAGGGGAACATAAGGTTGTGGGAGGGCAGACTGGGTGATGCTGTTGTTAACCTAGGGTGATGAATCATCCTAGGTTAGCAAAGGGAATAAAGTGGGTCAAGAAAGGTAGCTAGAACATCGGGGGGTGGGGGAGGATGAGGATAGATTCCCCATCCTCTCCCCCTCTCATTTTTTGATTTCTGTGGCATGACCATGAATCCACCATAGTATTACTGGCTGTCTGGGGCATCTGGACAATGAGGAAGAAAGATGCAGGAAGGTTGTGTAAAGCAATTTGTTTAAAAAAAAGATCCTTTTGCCAGAGACAGTGACAATGAGCACCAGTACACAACTCTGAAATGGATAATTAGTTAATTGTTTTTCTATAATTGTCATCTGCCTTATCCATTTAGATTGTGAGATCTTTGAGGTAGGGACTGTCTGTTACTATTTGTACAGCACTCAGTACAATGTGCTCCCCATCTTGGTTGGGACCTCTTGGTGCTACTATAATAAATAAGAATAATTAAATAAATAAGAAAACCCTTTTCTAGTATTCTAACTTTGCATATAAGAGATGCTGAATATGGCAGATACTTTCACTTGTAAATAAGGATGCAAGTCTGAGATATATAGTATGTCCATCTCCATCCCTTGTAAGAAGCACCATGGTGATTTGTGTTGGCACCATTACTTAACATACTACCTACCCCCAAAGACATTAGAGGAGTAGAGCAAATTATTTGTCTGCCTCCTGGAAGATGCCAACAACTAAGTGAGGTGTTCTGGACCTATTAGGAAATGAGGAATGTCCTTCTAATACCTCTTTATAGTTTTCATGAATCTCTAGCAGACTCACAACCTTTTCCGAGAGGTCCAAAAACCTCTGAACCCCCAAGCAATGCAGATTTTGTCTGATTTGGGGTTTACTTATAAAAGTTTCATATAGTTTTATTCATTAGGATTACAAAAACAGTTATTGCATAATACATGGAATGCTGTTAAACACTCAACCTACGTGAAAAAGGCTCTGTCATGATTTCACACCTGAGAATGGGAGTCCATCAAATGTAGAAGAGAGTGGATCCATTTTAGACTCTGCCTCATAACCATCAATATTTGGAAGAGAAGAAAAGCTCACTACCAACTGGCATTTAGGAATCTCAGACCCAGAAAGAATGGTATTAAAGGGAGTATAAATAGTAGTGAGGTGCAGTTTAAGGAGCTGGTATTTTATATAAATAAGGGGGAACACATAATTATAATTGCAAGGTTATTATTCTATTGAATGACTCTAGTGACCAAAAAAAAATGAAAAAAGTCACTTCATTCACACAAGCCACATTGAAAACTGCTAGATCAATTCCAAATGATCCATGAAGCTCCACACGGGTACTGCGTCTGTCTGCAAAGTTGTGCATGTACAATCAGTGTTATACTTTAGGATGGCACCTTAACTCCTACTGCAATTGCATCCCCATAATTCACAATTACCTGTTATTTGTTCCATATATATCAATGGGTTACAAAGATTGCATTTGTTTACAATTAACAATTACTTAATACATATAGAACAATTAATAGAGTTTATACACAATCATGCTACTCAACTGGTGATTTAACGTATAAGTCATTTGGTAAGCTTAAATTAAATATACAGTTATTGAGGAGACTTCATTTAAAGGGATATTGCAAGGTCAATGGTATTTAGGATGTAATACAAATTTAATTACTCATTTGTCAATAGGTCTGGAATATTAGTTCAGTGGACAGCCTTAAAGAGCTTATTGTTATTGTCAGGTAAGAATTATTTATTTGAGCAAATATTCTCTATACTTAGAAACAAGAATATTACTAGAATCATTAATATTTTCCTAATGGTAAGATAAAAACAAACATTTTAAAGATGCCTGTTTTATCGAATTATTTTGATATCTTGTAATACAAAATTATTTGCACTTCAGTTGATATAGCATATTTTAGCTATATCCCTGCTTATGTATGTACTATCCTGCCTATGAGAATTTTGTATTTAATGACGTGTGGTAATTAAAGAGGTAAAACCAACATATAGGCACTGTACTAGTAAAGAGCCTTCCAGGGACTGGAAGCAAACCTGTATTTAATGCATTTTAAAAGAATTCCCTAGGGACCAAACTGGCCCAGTGAGGAGGAGGGAAAACCTTCAGATACTACGGTGATATAAGAGAATGGATAGGTGGAGCGATACATGATGGATTTTATTTTTGAGGAAAGCCATTGCTCTTTCTCTCCGTGGCATGTGGACTTGAGGTTTCTAGTTCTGAGAGAAGTAGTTTGAGAGCAGATGTAGAACACATCGATTTTAAAGCAAGAAAAGATGTTCGTAGTAGAAGGAAGTAGGAAAGTTCAGCTTGGACCTGCTTCGTTCAACAAAGCCTGAGTTTGTTGACCGCCTGGGCACACTGCAAAGTCTGCAGGTGAAATCCTGGGCCTGCTAAAGTCAATGGCAACATTTCATTAATGTCCATTGTGCCAGGATTTTACTCTATATGTTTGCTCCAGATTTTTATGAAAAGCAAGCTCAGTAGTGAATGTGTGAGTGGCTTGGAGCTTGTTTTATTGTCATTTTTGTTAACATTACATTTATATTTTTATTATGATGTATGTTTTAAATAAGTTCCTTTATGGTTTAGGAACCTAGAGAATTGTGGTAGCAAATAAATCAGTTGGCATATAAATCAAAAGCTGCATAATATGAATCAGCAAGTGAGAGAAAGATAAAAATCTAGTAGAAAAGAAATAAAAGGACAGAGACTCCTTTATGAAAAGTAACATGATAGTATTACAGTGGGCTGAAGTTTTAGAAGCTATAAGTACAAAACAGGTTCTATAAGGTTGCAAATCCATTTCCGTTACAAACCCACTGTTCTGATATGATCTTAATTTTCTGAAATTGGGCTGAATATTTCTATGCTTGGTCTTACTCCTAAAATGACATGTTTTTTAAAGATTGGATTAGACTCTCTTCAGTCATTTGAAGGTTAGGAAGTGAAGAGCAGGCATTTTTCCTCATTATAAAAAAAATTAAATTAAAACCATTGCAACATTCTTAGTGCAGTATGATACAAAAATGGCTAACCATTTAAACTTGAAATGTTTAGGTACATGTATATATTTTGCTTAGTTTAAAAACTTTCACTGTCAAGTGACCCAGTTATGTTCATTTGAAAATGTGCTACCACTCATGCTGAGATGAAAATTCCTGTCCTGTTTATGAACTATGAACCTTTTCTCAGAATATGCCAGACTGAATCCTTGATAACTTTAAAACTTTCAAAGTGATTTTCTTCAAACATTCCTTGATGTTTATATCTTGAAGATCTAAAAACCTAGATAGATTTGAGGACTCTGGCATCAGTAGCTTTAGAGTTATGCATGCATAAACTTTCTGAGTCAAACACCTTCTCTGAGAATTCACAAAATGTTACATTTGAGAAATAGTAACAGGCAATTATTGTCAATAATTAGGCTGCATTATAATGCAGATGCACAAAGGGATTAGAGTAAAGTATGCCCAGTCAACCTTACCTTTCATATTTCCTGACTTCTGAATGCTTTATTGTAAAATCTAATGTTGTCTGAACGAATATTTTGTATGGGATTGTATAGTAATGGCCCCAAATTAAACAATTAAGTAATACAATTAAAACGCATTTTTCAATAAATATTTTAAGAGTAATGAAGCAAATAGGATTCACCGTATGGGAAAATTTCATCATGAAACTCTGTTACACAGCAAAGCCATCAGTTTTCCCTTGTTGCTATCTAAGAGAATGATGTTACTTTCCAAAAGACACTATGCTCAGTTCAGCCCTGCTGGAACCAAGGGATGCAAACTGCATGTTGCTGCACCTTCTCTGGGTATGACCATGTTCTTCTTCTAGTCATCTACACTACTAAATTAGGTCGATTTTATCGAAGTCGATTTTTAGAAATTGATTTTATACAGTCGATCGTGTAGGTCCCCACTAAGCGCATTAAGTCAGCGGAGTGCGTCCTCACTACTGTGGCTAGCATCGACTCACAGAGCAGTGCACTGTGGGTAGCTATCCTACAGTTCTCGCAGTCTCCGCTGCCCATTGGAATTCTGAGTTAAGCTCCCAATGCCTGATGGGGCAAAAACATTGTCACGGGTGGTTTTGGGTACATGTTGTCAGTCTTCCATCCGTCCTTTCCTCCCTCCCTCTGTGAAAGCAACTGCAGACAATCATTTTGCATCTTTTTTCCTGGGTTACCCATGCAGACGCCATAGCACAGCAAGCATGGAGCCCACTCAGCTCACCATTGTGTTGCAAGCATTGTAAACACCTCCACTCATTACACTGCAATGTGTGCAGAACCTGGCTAAGAGACAGCAGCATGAGGACGATTGTGAGGAGGACATGGACACAGACATTCCTGAAAGCACAGGATATGGCAATTTGGACATCATTGCGGCAGTGGGGCTGCTTGATACAGTGGAATGCCAATTCTGGGCCCAGCAAACAAGCACAGACTGGTGGGACCGCATAGTCTTGCAGGTATGGGATGATTCCCAGTGGCTACGAAACTTTCGCATGTGTAAGGACACTTTCCTGGAACTCTGTGAGTTGCTTTCCCCCACCCTGAAGCACAGGAATACCAACATGAGAAGTGCCCTGACAGTTGAGAAGAGAGTGGCTATAGCCCTCTGGGAGCTTGCAACACCTGACTGCTACCGGTCAGTCGGGAATCAATTTGGAGTGGGCAAATCTACTATGGGGACTGCTGTGATTCAAGTAGCCAGTGCAATCATTGACGTTCTGCTATCAAGGGTAGTGACTCTGGGAAATGTGTAGGTCATAGTGGATGGCTTTGCTGCAATGGGTTTCCCTAACTGTGGTGGGGCGATAGACGGAACGCATATCCCTATCTTGGCACTGGACCACCTTGCCAACCAGTACATAAACCTCAAGGGGTACTTCTTAATGGTGCTGCAAGCACTGGTGGATCACAAAGGACATTTCACCGATATCAATGTGGGATGGCCTGGAAAGGTGCATGATGCTCGCATATTTAGGAACTCCGGGCTGTTTGAGCAGCTGCAAGAAGGGACTTACTTCCCAGACCAGAAAATTACTGTTGGGGATGTTGAAATCCCTTGCTCCCATGGCTCATGAAGCCATACACAGGCAGCCTGGACAGTAGTAAGGGGCAGTTCAACTATTGGTTGAGCAAGTGCAGAATGGTGGTAGAATGTGCCTTTGGATGTTTAAAAACATGCTGGCACAGTTTACTGACTCAGTTAGACCTCAGCACAACCAATATTCCCATTGTTATTACTGCTTGCTGTGTGCTCCATAATATCTGTGAGAGTAAGTGGGAGACATTTATGGCGGGGTAGGAGGTTGAGGCAAATCACCTGGTTGCCAATTTTGAACAGCCAGACAGCTGGACGATTAGAAGAGCACAGGTAGGCCTGCTGTGCATCAGAGAAGCTTTGAAAACCAGTTTCATGACTGGCCAGGCTATGGTATGACAGTTGTGTGTGTTTCTCCTTGATGCAAACCCACCCCCTTTGTTGATTTTAATTCCCTGTAAGCCAATCACCCTCCCCCCGTCGATCACAGCTGGCAAAAGAAATAAAGTCATTATTTAGAAAAAGCAGAAAGCATACAGGGAGTGGAAGATGGGTGGGATCAGCAAGGAAAGCTACCTTATTGAGGTCAGAACATGTAGGGATAAAGTGAGACAGGCTAAAAGTCAAGTAGAGTTGGACCTTGCAAAGGGAATTAAAACCAATAGTAAAAAGTTCTGTAGCCATATAAATAAGAAGAAAACTAAGAAAGAAGAAGTGGGGCCGCTAAACACTGAGGATGGAGTGGAGGTTAAAGATAATCTAGGCATGGCCCAATATCTAAACAAATACTTTGCCTCAGTCTTTAATAAGGCTAAAGAGGATCTTGGGGATAATGGTAGCATGACAAATGGGAATGAGGATATGGAGACAGATATTACCATATCTGAGGTAGAAGCAAAACTCAAAAAGCTTAATGGGACTAAATCGGGGGGCCCAGATAATCTTCTCCAAGAATATTAAAGGAATTGGCACCCGAAATTGCAAACCCCTTAGCAAGAATTTTTAATGAATCTGTAAACTCAGGAGTTGTACCATATGATTGGAGAATTGCTAATATAGTTTCTATTTTTAAGAAAGGGAAAAAAAGTGATCTGGGTAACTACAGGCCTGTTAGTTTGACATCTGTAGTATGCAAAGTCTTGGAAAAAATTTTAAAGGAGAAAGTAGTTAAGGACATTGAAGTCAATGGTAAATGGGACAAAATACAACATGGTTTTACAAAAAGTAGATCATGCCAAACCAACCTGATCTCCTTCTTTGAGAAAGTAACAGATTTTTTTAGACAAATGAAACGCAGTGGATCCAGTTTACCTAGATTTCAGTAAGGCGTTTGATACCGTGCCACATGGGGAATTATTAGTTAAATGGAAAAGATGGGGATCAATATGAACATTGAAAGGTGAAAGGAATTGGTTAAAGGGGAGACTACAACAGGTCCTACTGAAAGGTGAACTGTCAGGCTGGAGGGAGGTTACAAGTGGAGTTCCTCAGAGATCAGTTTTGGGACCAATCTTATTTAATCTTTTTATTACTGACCTCAGCACAAAAAGTGGGAGTGTGCTAATAAAGTTTGCAGATGATACAAAGCTGGGAGGTATTGCCAATTCGGAGAAGGATCGGGATATCATACAGGAGGATCTGGATGACCTTGTAAACTGGAGTAATTGTAATAGGATGAAATTTTATAATGAAAAGTGTAAGGTTATGCAGTTAGGGATTAATAATAAGAATTTTAGTTGTAAGCTGGGGACGCATCAATTAGAAGTAACGGAGGAGGAGAAGGACCTTGGAGTATTGGTTGATCATAGGATGACTGTGAGCCGCCAATGTGATATGGCCGTGAAAAAAGCTAATGCAGTCTTGGTATGCATCAGGAGAGGTACTTCCAGTAAGGATAAGGAGGTGTTAGTACCGTTATACAAGGTACTGGTGAGACCTCACCTGGAATACTGTGTGCAGTTCTGGTCTCCCATGTTTAAAAAGGATGAATTCAAACTGAAGCAGGTACAGAGAAGGGCTACTAGGATGATCTGAGGAATGGAAAACTTGTCTTATGAAAGGAGACTCAAGGAGCTTGGCTTGTTTAGCCTAACTAAAAGAAGGTTGAGGGGAGATATGATTGCTCTCTATAAATATATCAGAGGGATAAATACCGGAGAGGGAGAGGAATTATTTAAGCTCAGTACCAATGTGGACACAAGAACAAATGGATATAAACTGGCCCCCAAGAAGTTTAGACTTGAAATTAGATGAAGGTTTCTAACCATCAGAGGAGTGAAGTTTTGGAATAGCCTTCCAAGGGAAGCAGTGGGGGCAAAAGATCTATCTGGCTTTAAGATTAAACTCGATAAGTTTATGGAGGAGATGGTATGATGGGATAACATGATTTTGGTAATTAATTGATCTTTAAATATTCATGGTAAATAGGCCTAATGGCCTGTGATGGGATGTTAGATGGGGTGGGATCTGAGTTACTCAGGAAAGAATTTTCTGTAGTATCTGGCTGGTGAATCTTGCCCATATGCTCAGGGTTTAGCTGATCGCCATATTTGGGATCGGGAAGGAATTTTCCTCCAGGGCAGATTGGAAGAGACTCTTTGGCACTACAAATCAAAACTGTTTGAATGACAGCCTTCTGTTGCTTGGGCTGTCCTCTGGAGTGGAGTGGCTGAGTTTCCAGAGCCTCCTCCCCCACGTTCTTGGACGTCTGGGTGAGGAGGCTATGGAACTTGGGGAGGAGGGCAGGCAGTTGTACAGTAGATGCAGTGGCGGTCTGTGCTCTTGTTGGCTTTCCTGCAGCTCCACCAGATTCCTGAGCATGTCCGTTTGCTCCCCCATTAGCCTCAACATTTCACCCTATCTCTTCTCATCGCGCTCACTTAATGCTTTCTTGGACTCTGTCACTGAATGCCTCCATGCATGTTCTATCAGTGTGGGAGGACTCCATGAGCTTGGAAAACATGTCAACGCGAGTGTGGTTTTTTCGCCTTCTAATCTGCGATAACCTCAGGGACAGAGATCATAGGGGGAGCATAGAAACATTTGCACCTGCAGGGGGATAAAAAGGGAGAGTAAAATTTAAGATGATACACTTCTGAGAACAAAAGGCATACTCTTTCACAGTGAATCAAGCAATTTACAGCAGAAAGCACATGTGCTTTAGGTAGAAGGTCACATTTTTCCTTATTTTGAGCACCTGCCAGTATGGTGACACATCACGTACGGCTGAGCAACAGAATTCGGTTTCCAGGCAGCCTTGGTAAGCCAAAGGGTATGTGGGTTTGGCTTCTAACGCCTTCATAACATGTGGAAATGTTTTCAGACTGCAGCGCTCTCCTTTCCCATAGCAAGCAATGCCGGTTGGGTTTGCCATTTATAAGGAGGGGCTGCGGTTTTCAGGTGGATGTGCAGCACATACCTTCCCCCACTCCTCCACATGGATATTTGGGATGATCCCTTCATCCCTCCCTCCCCCCGCCACGTGGCTATTCTCAGGGATGATCCCTTTTAGCCAAATGCAAACAGACCAGCATGAATGGGGTCCTTTTACTGTTCTCTTACAAAAATTCCCCTATTTCAACCAGGTGACCATGAATGATATCACTCTCCTGAGCCTAACACAGAAAGATATAGACAGAATGTTGCTTGAATGCAACCAAAACCCAGGACCATTCGCTGCCATGCTTTTTGCTGCAATGATTCCAGACTACTTACTACTGGCTTGGTCCTAGTGAAGGATGAAAGTGTCCTAGTGGAGGATGAAAAAAGGCAGCACTCCCCAGAAACCTTCTGCAAAGGCTTTCAGAGTACCTCCAGGAGAGCTTCATGGAGATGTCCCTGGAGGATTCCCGCTCCATCCCAAGACACATTAACAGACTTTTCTAGTAGCTGTACTGGCCATGAATGCATCCCAAGTCCTCAGGGCAAATCAAACATTAAACACTATTGCTTTTAAACCCTGTACTGTAGTTACAAATGTGCATTCATCAGAGGTGCCTTCTCCGCCTTCAGGGTCGGGGATCCCACCTTGGGAGGGTATTGGCTCCAGGGTGATGAAAAGGTCCTGGCTGCCGGGGAGAACGGATTCACGGCTTGCCTGCTGCGCATTCTCCTCCTCTTCCTCTGCCACAAAATCCTCCTCTGTGCGGCGAGACTCCCCCCTTGCAGGTGTCCACGGACAGTGGTGGGGTAGTGGAAGGGTCCCCCCTAGACTGCCATGCAGCTGACCATAGAAGTGGCATTATGGGGCTATGACCCAGAATGAACATTTGCCTCCTTTGTCTTTTGGTAGGCTAGCCTGAGCTCCTTAACTTTCATGCGGCACTGCTGTGTGTCCCTGTTGCAGCCTTTGTCCATCATGCCCTGTGCGATTTTGGCATATATATATTAGCATTTCTTCTTTTTGATCAGAGTTCTGTCTGCACAGATTCTTCTCCCCATAGAGCAATCAGATCCAGCCTCTCCCGTTTGCTCCTTGGTGGAGCTTGTTTGCGATTCTGTGGGGACTGTGTGGTCACCTGTACTGCTGAACTCGCCACGCTGACCACACAGGAAATGAAATTCAAAAGTTCCTGGGGCTTTTCCTGTCTACCTGGCTAGTGCATCAGAGTTGAAAGTGCTATCCAGAGTGGTCACATTGGAGAACTCTGGGTTAGCTCCCGGAGGCCAATAATGTCAATTTGCCTCCGCACTACCCCAAATTCAACCCAGCAGGGTTGATTTTAGCGTTACTCCCCTCAACAGGAAGGAGTACAGAAGTCAATTTTATGAGCCTTTTAGGTAGATGGGACGGGGTTGCTTGTGTGGACGGATTCATTATAAAATTGACCTAACGTAGCTAAATTTGACCTACCCTGTAGTGTAGACCAGGGCTTATTCTCCCTCATTCTGCCTTTTCTGATTTTGTTGTCTCCACTCGAATTGCTCCCACCGCATCTCATTTGGAGAATCTTCTTTGTCCACATTGCAGCTTTCAGTGGGGACCCCACACGGTTTTGTCCTTGGCCCCCTCCTCATATCTGTCTCTCCTGGTGATCTCACTCAGAAACACTGCTTCAGCTACTATCTTTAGAATGACAACTCACAGATCTACCTCACCACTCTCTTCTGTCCAAACTACATTTTTGACCTTTCTTTCTGGAATTGCCTTTTGATGTCTGGCCAAGTTAAACTCAGTATGGCCAATATGAGCTCTTCTTCCCCTTTGTGAATCTCCATGGAAACCATCATCATCTTTATCACTCAGGCCTGTAACTTGGATCGCATCTTTCATTGCACCATCTCTCCAAACTGACACATTCAAGACACTCTCAGCCACGCCCTCGCCATTTTCTCGTCTTGACCACTGCAACTTTCTCCTTTCTGAACCTGACAAATGCCATCCTACCCTCTCAAATCCATTCAAAATCCTGCTGCAGAGATCTCCTTCCTGGTTTTTTGCATCTGCCTACCAGCTAGCTCTGTTTTCTCCACTGCACCAAAAACCAATGGCTTGTCTTCACTTTCTAGCTGCATCTTCCCTATCATCTCATATATACAATTGAGTCATTGATCCCCACCAACACTCTGGTAATGATGCCAGCCCCTGTTGCCCAGTAGACCCATTTTTCCAGACTCACCTTTGTGCTTTCTTCCCTGCCACCACTTCTCCATGGGAGGAACTCCCCATACCAATCTGCAAGAGAATACATTATCCTCCTTCAAAGCGCTCTTTAAAACTCACTGTTGCAATGCCTACAAAACACTAGGCAGTTGGTGTGCTGTGACTGTGGCTTATTACACTAATCAGAATGATCTAACTCTTGTGCTTTCCCATCTGTTTGCTGTGTCCATTTTATACGTAGATTGTAAGCTTTTCAGGGGAGGGACTGTCTTTTCATTAAGTGTCTCAGTATCTGTGTGTCCAATACAATGGGACCCCAATGCCTGTTTAGGGCCCCTAGAGGGTACTATTATTCAAATAATAGTTAATAATGATCATAAATAGAAAGGTAATTTTCATCCCAGGAAACTAAATTAGATTCCTGCATCTTAGGTAAAAATATCTGTGTTTGTCCAATGTGCATCACTATTCATTAAAGCTGTGTAAATGTGCATACGTTCAGCTTAATGGGAAAGTAAGCAAATCTTCTCTTCTGCTTTCCTTGGGGATGATGGTGTCTTCTAGGGGAAGATAACTGGCCTGTCTCCCATGTGTGGCAACTTTAGGAGCCACTCTCCTCCTTCCTCTGGAGAAGACTAGGGCTACCGTTTTTCTCTGAGCTTCCCAATCTTCATGCCCCTCATGGAAATTCTTCCCTTTTGTTTTCCCATCTCTGTCTTCCCTTGTGAACTCTCCCAATTCTGTTTATTTCCCTGCTCCTTAAGGTCAGTTAGCCTCATTTTCCCCATCTTCTGTTTCTTCTCCCTCCAGGTTTTGTCCTTTGCTGGTCTCACCACACCCTTCCCCAAATCTTCATTCTACAAGCAAGAAGATGATTCCACTTGCTGTTGCAGCTATTTTGCTACTCAGTGCCTCTGGGCCAGGTGAGATGTTCCATATCCCAGGTTACCCCTCACTGCACTCATTCCTTTGGCAATTCACCCTCTCTGGATCCATCTTCACACTCAGTCCTCACTGAAGTATCAGCCAATGAAGACCGGGTAAGTATGGCCTCCCACCTTTCCACTACCCAATGGAAGAACTGAAGTGGCCTCCATTAGCTGTCTGCAGGTGAAAACTTTAAAAAGACAAAACCAAACCCAGAAATCAAAAGCTTTTGGTGGCCAGGCAACAGAATTCTGAAATTCTCAGCAGTTAGGCTGGAAAGCAAGAGGTTAGGCAGGTCTGTCTCAACCTCTAGATCAAAGATGGAGATGTAGACAATGCCAAGAAAAGCTTCTATAACAAAAATCTTTGTTATAGTTAATAGCTCAGACTAAAATTCTTCCGTTTATTCTATTAAATGAGTAGCAGATCTTAAACCTGATGATAACAATTAGACAGATGCCATGCAGGATTTCAAGATTTTCTCCAATGATATAATAACAACCAGAGTAACAGTAGTGTTGCTATTCAGAGAGGAGGTTTCACATGAGAGGTTGACATCCATGTGTGTGCATGGTATATTTCCAGAGTTGATGGGATACTTACTTCATTTATATACTGATTAAAGTCCCAATACAACTCCTATTGAAGTCAATGAAATACTCCTGTTGACTTCAGTAGTATTTATACCAATAGTAATATATGGTGTGAATTATTAGAAATCATTAGCTTTCTTCTTCTATGGAATAATGTTGCTTTGTTGGTGATCATATAAATGAATCATACTAATTTGACATAATATGGACATTTCTGCCCACTTCTGATTTTCACACTTATTAAGATACTTACATATGGGTCTGTGGTTTGCCTTCAAAGATGCTGTTCCATAGTGACATCCAAAGATGATATGTATATCACAAAACCTATAAGCTTTCCCTTTCATAATTCCAAACTGTGAAAATTACCACTGTGCCTTCTTCAGCCAGTTTATTTATATTGAGGATTTGCTTTCCTGATCAAAGCCCATTGGAGTCAATGAAAGTCTTGAATTGGATTTGGATCGGGACCTTAATGGGAAAATCAGTTTTAGACAACTGGCAATGATTTGCCATGTCACTGCTTTAGACACAATTATGAATTATACATTGAAATGACAGTGATCTTGTCTTAGTCCTGATTTCATAATCCACTCAACTTTTAAGGCACAGTCAAATAAATTTCCTGGAACTAGAAGTGAATAGAACAGAAATCTTGATCCCATTGAAGTCAGTGGGAGTTTTGCCATTGACTTCAGTTAAGCCAGGATTTCACCGCAGAACTTCAAGTGAATCCAGACAACAATAGGGCACATATAGCCTCTCTGGATTCTCAATTCTCTCTCTCTTAAACATCATTTTCATGGTTACAGCACCCACATCCGTAGTCCCACTAAAAGCCCTGACATTTTGAAGATAGTCCTGAGGGCCTGAGAAATCCTTGAAATATGCCTAAGTTTCTGGTTAAGCAGATATTGTTGAGGTTCCTTGAACACCAGGAGGAAGAGAGGGGGGATTAGGAAGAGCAAAGAGAACCAGGTATGTGGGGGGAGGGGGTAGAAAGAAAGGTTAGGGGTGGCAGATAGAACCAGGGTCGGGGACTGGATTACCAAGGAACACTGGATAGGAGAACAGAGCAAGTGTGGAAGTGAGAAGAAATGGGGTGAGCCAGGGAAGATAAGTAGTTTGTATGCTGTGTTCTCTCCATTACTTTGTGCTCCTTAGTCTGTTTGTTGTATCCAGCTGTTATCTGTTGTTTCATGCGTCAATAGTATGCTCTTCCATGAACTGTCTTTTTGTTATATGTTTTGCAATGCCTAGAGCAATAAGGGCTGGCTACTGTAGGCACTAACTCAATACAAATAATAAGAATAATAGTTAATGAGGAGACTTAGGAGATAAGGGATTATTACCTTAGAAAGAAATCAAAAGGGAACATTATAAAAGTTTGCAAAATAATGCATGGGATTGAGAAAGTAGATCGGAAACTTCTGTTGTCTCTGTCTTCTAACACAGGAACAAGGGGATAGTCAATTAAATTAAAAGGTGTCAAATTCAAAACTGATAAAGGAAATATTTTTACATAAAATGTGTAATTAGACTTTGGAACTCATTGCCATACAAAGTCAATGTAGCTAAGAACTTATCAAGATTCAAAAAAAGAAATTGAGTATTTATATGGATAACAACAATAGCCGGAATTTATCATAATTAATTATAACAAACATTTTCTGGAAAGGATATGAAATGTCATTCTTCGATGTTTAAATCAATCTCTATTAACAATCAGGATGAGACATAATTGTGGGGATATTATCAAATATCAACATATTGTGATGTCCTTATATCTTCCTCTGAAACATCTGCTACTGGCTACTTTCAGAGAGAGGGTAGTGGACTAGATCGATCTCCAGTCTGATCCAACATGGCAATTATTGTGTTTCTTGAGGAAGAAAACAGAGTATGCATGCCCTAGCCCTTAGGAAAAGGGAAGTGGGAGAGAGATAGAGGAAGAGGAAATAACAACAGAGATCCTATCAACTCTTAGCATTTATACACCCATCACCTCTCCATCTGAGAGTGAGAGAGAAAGAGAGCAGGAGACTGGAGTAACAAAAAAAATATGGTGACAAGGTGGAAAAAGAAACCTGATGAAAGAAAAATAAAACTGAGGCAGAAGTAAAAGAATGGGAAAAGAAAAGCAAGAATAGAGACAGTATCACGGTAAGTTCACTTTATTTTTACCTTATTCATATTCTAGCTTTACATTTAGGAGTGGTCCTCAAAGATGTGATTCATTGAGCTGAATTTTTTAGAAAAATATAATTGATGATCATTTTTCTTTTGCCTTGGGATATGCCTATAATTATTAGCCTAGTATACCACCAATATACCCAAGAGATGGACCCTGCTCTCCATTCTACTTTATTGTATTTCTGTAGAAAACTAGACACACACACACACTCACACACAGAGGCACATTTTTTTCTGAATTCTAAAGTAACCCATGTACTAAACAAAAAAAGGTTATTGTATAAAATGTATTTGCAAAGTAAGTAAATTATGCTTATAAAAACAGAGAGTTAGCAAGAGATGGATGACCACTATGGATAAAATAGGAACCAAACCAAACATTTTTTAAGGTTTGAAAAACTTTTAGGGGGGTTTTCTCTCATGCTTTCCAAGCACTTTTTCGAATTCTGGTTTCATCCATATCACTGTGAGAATGATTATTCTCAGTTTATTTCTGACCCATCTGAACCCATAACCAGCTGAAATCTCACATGAAAGACTGATCTCATATGATTTCCAGCCTGTTTTAAAGATGCATTTTTCTGCAGCCTCTCATTTCTGGGAAGTCAATGAGGATGCTACTTTCTGGTGTGAGGTTAGTCAGTGTCATCATATACCATATGTTTCCCTGAATGATTACTTCTTTCTGATACCAGAGTGCCTGAATTTTATTTTGTATCCTAGGTTAGGTTTGGTTGGTCGTTCAAACACCTCCTAACTTCATGATCTTCTTTCAAATTTAAGCAAAAGGCACCTATGAAACCAAAAACTGAAACAAGGTGTGGAAAGAGATTGGAGAGAAAGGAAAGGTTCCAAGAAAGGAGAAGTATCAACTGAATGAAAATCAAATGGACACAATCGAAATGGTGCTCTGTTATCTTCAGTATAAAAATATCAGCCATTCTGTCTTCAGAAATTATTTGGCTGCTGAATGGGGCAGCTGAATCCACATTCTTTGCCATTCCATTTCTCAGACAAAAGTTGGTTCCTCTTTCTCTAAGATGACTGCTTCACAAATTCAGGTTTGTCCTCTAACATTCAGCTGCTGTATTACACCATTACCATTAGAGCTTTGCCTCTGCATTTTCCCAGCTCTGCTACCACATAAATGGATGCAGAGACATTTTTGCACACACTCAATTGGTCTACAAAAATTAGCAAAAATCTTAACAATAAACCAAGACTTTAGTGAGACCCTACATCAGAGATGGCTGTTTATTAATTTACAGTCCCTCCTTCTTCTCTTCTACTTAGTGTCTGCCTGTGTTCTTATACCCGGTCCATCACCAACTGAGTGCATATTAACTGCCAATGTTTTGTCACAAAAAAAGCACTTCAGCCCCAAAATTTCAGGTGATTGGATAAATTTTCAATCAGCAACCAGACTTGAGAGACATTTAGCAAAATTAAACTTCCACGATGTTTAAGATTTGCTCACCGTTTTTAAAAAATGTGTTAGGGAGCCCCATGAAAATTTGAAACTTTAAGGTTATGAGTCTGTGACAACTGGTATCAAAATCCTTACGGACTTGCATCCAGTTGGATTGGGTTGTGTGTGCATCATGGTTTGTTTGGCTATTTGCTGTGTACAATATGATATGTGTGAGAGACAAAGATTCCAGAACAAATGAATAAAGCAGAAATGTGTATTTAGTTGGGTTACTGAGCTTTTGTGTCACATTGTTTTGTCCTGTAGACTACTCCCCATTCCATGCCTCAGGGCTCCTGACTGACTCCTCATTACGGCACACGCTTTTTGTAGCTTTGTATCAGCCTACTGCACTGTAGTCATTAACTGTTACATTACTATGCACATGATTCTTTAAGGGTTTATTCATCCATGTTCATAAGAAGCTAATTAAAATCTCCTTCAGGATAGGTTTAGTTGGTAACAATAACTAATAATACTTTTTAGATGGTAACAATAACTAATAATACTCTTATAGTACCCTTCCATGCAAGGATCTCAAAGCACTTTGAAAATGCTTATGACCTAAACATCACTACACCCATGTAATGCAGATACTTATTATTATTATTATTACCAGCCAGTAAAACGGAGACACAGAGAAATTAAGTTGATCAAGGTCACACAGGAAATCTGTGGCAAAGTTAGGAATAGAACATAAAGATCCCCTAACTCCTAATATCAATCATCATCCTATAATCACAAAATTATTTTTAAATCATGTTTATACTTTTACTTCACAATATATCCATTGTATACAATTGCAGAGTTTTTACAGAGCTATGAACTATACATCATTTAGCTTAAAATGTCACTCAGTAAGTTAACAACGATCATTAAGGTATTTGAACATGCTGCATTTAAAAAGTATACAAGCTTGCAAAATGAGATATGTTGGTCTATGAAACAGTATGCATACCTCCTCAAAATAAGAATTCTATATATTTCCTATTTGTTAAGTACCTAATCATATATCTAGAAACAAGAACCATATATCCTGGAAAATGTTGATTTTCTTGATGAGTTGGAATGATTCCCACATTGATTTCCCTTGGGAAATCCGCCAGGGTGGAGAGGAACATGTCAGAGAGAGCAATTGTTTCCTGGCTCCCTATCCCACACCCTTCCCTTCAAAATCTGCGACCTCCAACCATACATTGTTTGCATGGAGGGTCTTCCCAGGGCTCAGGAGAGAGGAAAGTCAGCTCTGTTCTCCGTTTTCATAGAATACTAGAATCATAGACGATTAGGGTTGGAAGAGACCTCAGAAGTTGATCTAGTCCAATCCCCTGCTCAACACCAACTAAATCATCGCAGCCAGGGCTTTGTCAAGCTGGTCCTTAAAAACCTCTAAGGATGGAGATTCCACCACCTACCTAGGTAACCCATTCCCATGCTGCACCAGCCTCCTAGTGAAATAGTGTTTCCTAATATCCAACCTAGACATCCCCCACTGCAACCTGAGACCATTACTCCTTGATCTATCATCTGGTACCACTGAGAACAGCCTAACTTCATCCTCTTTGAAACCCCCCTTCAGATAGTTGAAGGCTGCTATCATATCCCCCCTCACCCTTCTCTTCTGCAGACTAAATAAGCCCAGTTCCCTCAGCCTCTCCTCGTAAGTCATGTGCCCCAGCCCCCTAATCATTTTCGTTGCCCTCCACTGGACTCTCCAATTTCTCCACATGCTTCTGTAGTGGGGGGACCAAAACTGGACACCAATTTGTCTAGGTCACTCTGGACACTATCCCTACTTCCAGCATATCTACCTCTCCCGCCACCTTAGTGTCATCTGCAAACTTGCTGAGGGTGCAATTCATCCCATCAGCAATTCATCCCATCATCCATTCATCATCCGTCCAATTCATCCCATTCATCATTTCTGCTAGTCATTTTCATCCTTTCCCCTACTCCTTTGTTCCCTTCCCACTGTACAGTGGATGCGTGCCTATGGCTCTTTGATATCATCTGCCATTGGTCAATTTACATTACAGTCTTCATTCAATAGCAGAATACCACACATGCATAAACTAAAGGGAGGGGCTGATTTGCACAGCTCTTCTCTCAAATATCTTTGTTCTTTCTTCCTCATCACTCCTTAGGCACTGTGCACCCTCCCTGAACTGATCCATAATCAGTTTATGCCTGTTGCCCCTTTAAGTCCCTTCTCAGGACCACTTCTGCCATAAGAAACTAGCCAAAATATGAATAGTCTGAAAGGCAACTGAGGGATAACTGAGGAAAGTCAATATTTATTTATCTGTGTAATTATACATCTAAATATACATATGTATATATGGCAAATATATATTCATGTATATAAAACATTGTATATATTGCATTGTCTCCCCCTCCCCAACCTTTATATGTTGTTTATCTTCCTTAACTGTAAACTCACTGGGGCAGGGACCATAAATAGTTCAATTTTCAGAAGGCCTAGAACAATGGGACCCTGATCTTTATAATACAATACAAATCATAAATAAATGATAATAATTTACATACCCAAAAAGGCCAAATTCTGTGTGTAGAAATATATGCTCTGTTTGAGTCAAAAAAGGTTGCACATGTGTATCTGAGCATAGAATTTGGCCCAAAGCCCACTTGTAACTAAGCCTGGCATGTGAGGACAAAATAGAGCCCATTGTCTGTTGAAAACTTTTTTATTTTTTCTTTGTTTTTTTCTAGGACATGAATTATATAAACTAAAAAATGTAGTTTTCCTTCAGCATAAAATGCTTGATATTCAGATTTTTTTTTCATCCCTTAGGAGGTTTTTCTAGCCCTGGTTTAAAAGACTGTAGAGACAAAATAATAATAACCTACATCAGTTCCTCCCTGGGAACTATCTAAGGGGAAAAGGTCAATGCATTGCAGAAAACTCTCTGAGGAGCTCCTCACAGAGTTCCCCCTAAATCATTTTATCAGGCAGAAGGGGAAGAGGATTTTCCCTCTGACTATAGTTCTCTATATATAGTATCCTATATATAGGATCATCTGGAGGCCTGTGCCTTCATTCCACCTCCAAAGTCACTTGTGGGTTCCCTCAGTTCCCTTGCGATATGGTTGCATTGAATTTCCCCCAGCTGCTGCTGCTGCTGCCTCTTGGAATGGCCCTCCCTTTAAGGCCAGAGTAGACTGCAGAAGTTAATGCAGTCTCAGACTACATTAACTCTCCACCTACTTTTCTTCAGGGCTATAGCAGGAACGTATACTTCTCTCTGGGGTCTTCCTCTCCTGTCTCCACCCTATCCCGTCCCTGGCCCCACAGGATAGACAATGGAAGGGCAGTGCCATGGATGAGGCGTACTCTGCCACACTTCCAAGTGGGAAAGGGACAGGGATCCACCTGGAGGACCAAATGATTAGCCCAAAGTTTGTTTGCTGCTGCTCCCCTTGGATACATTTCCATGTGGAATATCCCTATTTAGGGCTTTAGAAGGATGACATTTTTACTACAACTGCTCATAGCCCTCTGCTTTGGTTTTGAGTGGGGCTGATTAGATCCTGAACAGGAGCTGATTTGAAAGTGTCTACTGTTACTGGCTAGCTAAGATTGGCTAAAACTAAGTTAGTAGATGAGCTCAACAGCCAATACCTCAACCATTGACTTTGATCTCCTGAACACTTCATGTCATTACATAAGGTCTAGCAGAGCTACACGAAAATGCTGACCTTGACTTATTTCAAATAAGTGGATACTCTGTGTAACTGGTCTTGTTTTTTTCATTCTCTTTCATTCCCAAACACAAACACAAAGAGTTAAGTTTTATTCATTCTTTCTGCAAACCCCCCCTAGAAGGAGAGGAGGGAATTAAGGAATGTGAGGGAATCTAAAACAACAGTTGAATGCTTGGCAACAGTCTATATGATTTGATGCTTTTGATGATTTTACCAACATTTAATAACATTGTGGAGAGAATAAAGAATCAAATGAGCAGTTGTTTACTTATTATTTTCAACTGCAGTGTTCATCTGATACGCATAACAGGGCTCGAATGTAACCACAGTAGTGGGTAGGAGGTGCACTTCACTGTGAGCTTGTGGGAGGTCTTGTGCTTGAAGACACTGAAGTATTTTGCTTTTAAATGCTCTGTGCTTAAAAAAAGGGAGTTATGGGATTTAATTATAAATTGGTGGTCTGCGGGCTTTTTTCAGTCAGAAGTTACCCTGTGTGCTTGCTCGCTCGTTTGCTCTCCAATTTTCCCCTGCAGAAGGTTTTGTTAGGCATGTATATCCATTTCAGAATCTAATCATAGACAACTTAAATCTTTCCAACATTACCCACATTAGTAATTGCAAAATAATAAACATGACAAAATTCAGATTAATAGGGCATCCAGTGTAACTCCTATTGAGGGGAGAGCCCTCTGGAATTCTAAGCATAATAGGTCTATGTTTATTTCTCAACCAACAGCATAATGTGACTGATTTACAAGAGTTTAACTCAAGTGTTAATCTGACAGTGACGAAGAGCTTCTCACTGGCAGAATCACTTACACTATCATATTAGTTGCCTCCTCTATTAAAGCAGTGTGTTCGATAATTGGAATGCTTTTATGTCTAGTGGTTCTGACAAGGCTCTCTTTAGGTCACATATGGGCGGTCTAGCTTGCTGCACAGTTGAAGAGTGGCAAATAATTTAAACTGAGAAAGTATTGTTCTCCCTCATATTGTGGAGCAAGGGCAGTTCAAGGAAAGTAAGGCTCTGCACTGGCTACCTGCTGGTGTGTAGTAAAATAAGATGGACATGATACTGGCTTGGGAGTACAATTAAATCTATTTTGCACCAATGTGTTGGTGGACAGATGAGTTTCCACATGGCAGAGCTTTATGATCTTTAAGGTAGACTGAACTAATAGATTGGTGTGGAGCGCACTGAAGTTACTAAGGATGAGAAAGCAAGCAGCAGTACATTTGAACTACAGGTTTCTCATATGCTCCACGTCATGCTGAGTTTTTATAGCTCCTGGTTTTCAAAAAGCCTGTTTCAAAGAGGTTTGCGCTAGACTGGGCATGCAGTTTTGCTCTGCAGATATTGTCGCTACCGATTTAGTGGAATGCAATTAGGAAGCCTAAATTAAGTGGTAATGGAGAACCAGCTCTTGAAACTGGGGTTTCCACGGCAACCACTGCTTACAATACAGCCTTCAGTTAGTTTTCCCACTTTATCTGCAAAATGCACAATTGAGCTTTAAAACAGCTTTGTGCTGAAAAGCGCACTGTAAACAACTGTTTGCAAGGAGAGTTTTACACTGTCTTTAAATACAACAAGCTATCAAATAAAATTTACTTGACCACACTAATAAAAAAAATCCATGCAGTGCAAAACAATAAAGGGTCCAGAAATTATTATTCACTTTCCAATTTTATATATAATACAGAAAAAGTCAAGCTCTTCTGATTCCTCAATTTGTCCTTTAAGGCTTTAAATTCTCCCTTAATTTTAAGTCACAAAACTCTATATATACCATCAACCCCTTTATGAGAGGCATTTGGCATTTCAGTGCAAATACTGTATTTATGGCAATAGTAGTACTGTGCAATTATATAGTGCCTTTTACACTGATATAAACTAATCATGAGTATTTCCCAGTGTTTCTTTCACATCTCATATTATTATTACATCCTTCACAAAATGTTCCTATTTTATGACAAAGCAGAGTTATTCTCTTTCTGATTATGAGACATTCTGGATTCCTTTAAGAGAAATTCTCTTTTACTCTTGTCCTCGGTGCTCTGATATATACTGCCTTTTCTGTTGCAAAATTTGAACTCTGGGTGGTGGCACTGCCTGAGTTATGTGTCTTATTTTTCTCATAACTAGACTAGGAAATGTCTTCAAACTTTTCTGTCTGTTCATGTATAACCTTATGTGATTAAATATATGTAGCATAAGACAAAGTGAAAAGGACACTATTGAGGTAGCTTTAATGATATGAATTACCCACTTTTGTTGATAAATTCCTTAAAATTGAATCCTCAGACTGAAATATATATTTTTACTAAATTATTTTATACCACTGTGTATTCATTAAGCCCTGGGTTAATATTGTAACGTTATTCGTAAGTGGATTAAGGGTGATTGGCATTTATGTATTTAGTTTGTTTATTTGTTTTCATTGCTGAAGCATTTGTTTGAAACAAAAGACAATCACAGAGAAAGTATTTCATGGACTTTGCCAAGACAAATTAGAAAAATATGTCAAGGAGGTCACATTTTGGGCCTACTAGTCTTGACGGTATTCCTTTTAAATAGTATTTGTTGAAAAAAGTGAGACTGCTTAAAGATCTTACAGTTAGTCAGAACACACCTATTTTTTCGTCTCAGATAAAATCCAGCATTCAAAGCAGTGTGCAGCGTTTCAGGGTTGATGTACTGTGTGTATTATAGTAGCCACAGCGGTCGAGGCAGAGAGAGAGAAAGGGAAAGAGAAAGTGAGTGGTGCTGGTGCCTTTTACTAATGAGTCTGTGGGTCAGAGGACTGTATCTTGGTATCAGCAGTCATGTCTGAATCTAGATTTGATATGGTCTCTACAGGCTTTGAATATGCCAGGCAGGTAAACTTGCCCTCCACAGTAAGGGTTTACCTTCAGCAATGGTGGTCAGACTGCAGGAATTCAGATCTGTTCAAAACAGTCTGTTCTGTGCTGACCTAAAGCAGAATTAGGAGTGGGGATGGTTTGTTGAAAAGTTCACATCTCTTCCACATTGTTCTGTTACTAATGGGAGTTGCTACCAGTAATAGTTAGGCAATAAATTATACATCTGTAGAGAATATACAAGGTGAACAAATCAAAGAGCCAAGTAATAAAAATGATGTATATACCAATATATAATATTACTTGTGAAAACTACTAAAGAAACATTATTTTCTTTGTATCAGAACTTTTTGTAAAGCTAAATCAATTAATTAATAGGGCTATTTGTAATGTTATTTTTTCTTATAAGACTGTTATTTAGGAATCAGTTTGAAATTATTTAAAATGATAATTTCTTTAATGATTTTTGTGACATAAATTATCCTGGCTCAACCCAACCATCTAGGAGGCAAGAGAAGAGATTGACTGGGTTGTCTTCCTCATTCTTACACAAAATCTGCTCATTTGGACTGATATCAAATTTAAAAGAAACAAATTCTTGGAAGAAATGCAGAATGCCAGCATGTACAGGACGTTCACAGGGCATCTCGTTTCAACACTGACTGTCTGCATTTTATCAAGGTACTAAAGGACACATTGAAATTATTTTGTTCTGGCAACAGTGTGTATTGTGATGTGTATGCATTCAATTGCACTTGACAAATCTTTGGGGCAAAGAAAATGGTCTAATGTAGGGCAATACCTCAGCATATTCTAAAATGACATTTTTAGACCAAACGTGTTCGATTGATTTGCCTTCTCCAGAGTTCCCATTTGAATCCAGGCCAGTGATAAGTATGGAAGCAGCTTCACACTGAAGGCCATACAGGGTCAGCAGTACTTCCGATGGTATTTCCTGTACTGCAGAGTTCTATACCTAACTGTACAAATAGCTCCACATGGCATTCTGATAGTGTGCCAGGGAATTTTATGATCAAATGCCAAGTATAGTTGTCGGGTTCCACTCCACTGCTGTGTGTGTATATGTGTGTGGTTTGAGCTAACTTCAGACTGAGTAATTACCATTATCCAAACAGGGCCTTTACCATCTTATTTGCATTCAACCAGCAGTGCTGTTTTTATCAGCACCACTACTGAATTATTGCAAAGTTTTAATTATCTTGATAACTTTTTTTTAATTCATTCTCTTTTTCCTCAGCTTGTGTTTGGATTTCAGCAATCATCCATGTATGGCAGCAACCACAATTCTAGAATGAGAAAAGTTTTCTTGCTCTTTCTTCATATCATAATAATTTGTAGTATCCAGGATCCAAAAACAGATATTTTAGTTTTCAAAATGTCTAGTATTTATCTCAGTAAAAGTAGTTCAGACCATAACATTTTAGGTCCCGGTCCTGAAAACGCTTACACAATGGAGTAACTTTACACATTGGAGTAGCATCATTGAACTCAATGACACTACTTGCATTCACAAAGCTACACCAGTACATAAGTGTTTGAAGACAGGAGCCTTAATTGTCATGTTTTCTATATTTCCAGAATTATTTGATTTAGGATTAGTAAAAGTATATCATGTAATTTATACTTGCTCTCGCCCAAACACTCAAGAATTTTCAGGATTTAAATGCTAATGTTTGGAAATATTTAAATTCACATTTAAACTTTAAAGATAACCATTTATTTTCAGAAATCATTTCTCAGGAAGTATTGCAACTAAATAATTCTGGGGGGAAAATAATATTATTCAAAAATCTGTGAGGGTTCTTTCATGCTACTTTTAAAACATTTAAGATCGTTTTTCTCTTTAATTAATGTGGATTAAAATTCTGTCAGGTACGAACTTTAATAATTGGGGGGAAAGTAGGCTTTAAAGGACACTGATCTATGTTCTGATTACATAAAAATTGGTTTCTGGTCCTTTTCTTTTTCAGGTATACATCTTAAAAATAAGCAGGATAAATATGTTTGTAAGCATAGTATATTAGAAATGTTAGTAGCTGTTCCTCTTGTATGAGGGTCCATGCATCAAATTACATCTAATTGCTACCAGTGTGCTCCTTGCCTCTTCTTGTGAAAGGTAAACAAATGTAATATAACAGGCATAGGTCCTTCATTTGGCTGTAATTTTGCCTTTATGGACACCTCACCCCTGCTTTCTTTTTATAAAGTAAAAACAAAAAACTTCAAGGTAAGAATCATTAGGGATTGCTCTTTAAATCCAGCAATCTATGCACACTACTAAGAATCAATGCTCTGTAAGCTGTCTGGTGTTCTGCAATAAATTCTAGCTTTTATAGACTTTTCCTGGACCAGGTAGCTGCTAATGCCATAGAAATTGATTATTTGTGGTGTTCTTATCACTACTTAAAATATCTAATTGCTTTTTCTCCACAGATTTGGATTTGGCTTGCATGATGGTGGACAATTAATGACAGAAGCCCTAACTGGACAAATGATGGTCTCCCGAGACCATGTGTTGTTGATAACAGGTCTGATCTGAATGAGTTGAGTCAGATTTGATTTTAATAGAATTTAAAGGCACATGGAAGACATATACACCAGCTTTGTATCTAAATCTGTTGAGCTTCAAAAGTTTATTTCCAGGAAGTCTTAAACTTCTCAGGGAGGTTGCTCTAGGATACAATTGCTGCTATGTGTGTTAGACTTAGACTAGTTTTTTTAACCAGCTTTGTCTAGTATTGACTTTATTCATTATTATTTGCCCAAACTGCAGTTCTGACCTAACAATTCATTGCTGTATTACTCTTCCTATAGATAAATTACTATATTTTGATTTTAAAAACAGATAAAAATAAGATTTAAGGTAAGGAAATAAACACTTCCCTTCATAGACTAATGAGATGGATGCAATTGATGTGATAGTGGGTGTTGCAACTGGGTGTTTTCAAATCCAGGATGGAAGCCTTCTCTAAAATCAGCTAATCCACAGATAAAAAGCTAATGCAATTACTACTACTTTACACACTATTTTGTGCTCCCTGAGAGTCTGTTAACTGTACATTAGACCACTGAATGCCATATTTCTTCCTTACAAGATCATTCAGTTACCAACAACTATGCCATTAATTCACGTGAAGACAAATACAAAATGGTTCTCCATTGCGATAAACAATCACAAAAATCAGTCACTATAATATTCAGTGCCTGCTCTGAGTGCAAAATTCAGCTCAACCTCAACTATGGAGTCACAGCCAGCTATTTCTTAGTTAGAATTCTCAGGACTCCAGAACATATAAACCAAAGGGAATGATATGATTTCTTTTTTCAAAATGTTTGGTTCTGAAGCTTCCTAGGATAGGTGTCTTATCTATAAAGATTGTGCTGAATGGTACCTTTGACCTTCCCTCCGCACAACCACAGATTTCTGAACCCATTTTTAGGTTGATAGTAGGATGTCATCCACAGGTGAGATGGTGTTATTTTTAATAGACTTATTAGGTCAAATTCAGCCTTGGAGTAAGACCATTCCAGCTAATGAAATTACACCAGGAAAACCTTTACTTATCTGAATTTCAGGATTCATTTCACCTTTGCACTCTGTTAGATGCAAGTCACAGGATGCCAGGTTGTGTTCTTCATAGGTTACTCCCACTGGGGAAATAACTTTCCACTTACTGAGGTTCCCTGGAATTCTTCCATATGGAAGAGGGAGGAATTTCCCCACCCACCCTCTATCCCTGTGAAAAGAGGCTGAAGGTTCAGTCCCCCATTGTCAGGGTCCTTTGGTAGTGGGAGCCATATAAGTATCTAAGATAGATACGTATGCAGAGCTGCAGAAGGGGCAGGTTGGAAGAGAGCAGGGGTGGCTACCCACCACAGAATTGTCACTCCTGCAAGGATTCCCTACCTAAGCTAAGGCTGACTTACCGCTTTGTGGGAAGGAGGGCCCTCCCAGAAGGGGGCAGCGTTTGGGAGTAGTAGTAGATGGAGGCCTTGGGAAACACAGATCCGCAAAACCACATGGGGGTGAGGGGATCAATCAGTTTGGGGGCAATGCCCTTCTCTTTTCCTTTCCTGAGACAATGATGCCACGGAATCTCTAGGAGGGGAACTTTTCAGTTTTCAGTACAAGTTAATCCTGTGTACTGAATATTTTGTATGGTATAACACCTCAGACTGCTTTTATAGACCTGATGTCATTGCCCATCATCAGGAAAGGGAAATGAAGTCTTCCATTTTAGGATGCATTTGGCAGTACATTTGCTGAACTTTTTCTTTTCCTTCCCTCATATACAGGACAGACCATTCCTGCCTTTAAACATCATACAATGAAAACTTTCTTGTCTGTTTGAACCCACGTGAGTCTTCATTGATTCTGATTCTTAACCATCCTGATTGTATATAGTGCTAATTACTTAGGTATTTTAGATACTGGCTGATTATTAAGATTAATAAAGTTGGGTGACATGTTCTTCTTCAATGTTGCCAAATGTATTCGTTACCAACTAATCCTCTTCTCAATATAGTATTTACCTTAGGCACTTGGAGGTGTGATTAATTAGATGTGATTAATTAAACTACAAGTCATGATCTCCTTTTTTTTTCTTGTCACATAACATGTAAACAAGGGGACACTGAGTGAAATTAAATGGCATGAGATAGTACATTTAAATGCAATAAAAGGAAATACTTTGTGCTGTGTGTGGTCAGCTTGTGGAATTTACTGCTACAGGTGGTCGTTCAGACAAATACGGTCACTAGGTGGAAAAGAGCATTCACTAATTTTATTACCATAATTAATAAGCCCAATCCTGTATTCCTTGCACACCTAAGACTTATGCAAACTTTAATGGGAGTTCTGGGTGTGCAGGGAATAAAATGTAGGGTCCTATTTGCTATTGTAATAGCTAATAAAATAAGAGAAATCAGTCCTTAGGCTTCTGTCTATAAGCTAATCACCTGAGAGTCAGGAAGGAAATCGGTTCTCCATAGACAACAACATAGCATAATTGGCTTGGCCATTAATTATTAGTTTTGTTTCCTTTGCTTCCTCTAAAGCATCATATACTGGCCATTGCCATTTACTGGAGTATATGGTTTGGGCTGGTATGGCAAATCTTCTCTTTCTGTGACATATATACACGTACATACAGAGAGAGAGATAGAGACTGAAAATAGGTTGAGATTGAGACATTCATCAGTGATGAATTATGGTTACTGTAAAGGTATTGCAACCTCCTGGATGCCTCCTCAGGACAGCTCTGCAAATGGCCCCTTCCCTCAGTTTCTCTCAGTTCCTCAGATAAACTCACTACAGACTTATTGTTAAAAGTCCCACTACTATAAATCAAAATCCATCCAGCGCAGTCCAGACAGTACATTCATCCCAACAGTCCAACATCAAATACGGCTCTGACATCTCTCAGCATGCCCCCCGGTACAGCTCCAGCATCTCTCACCAGTCCTCCCCCCACCGTGTTTTCTTCTCAAGTAGGGTTCCAGCTTCTGCCTGTAAACATCAGTGGGCTCACCCCTCCATTGCTCCCCAGCCTTCAGCCCTCTCAGAGAGCCAGCGAGTATCTCCCTCTGCTGCTGTCAGCCTCCAGCCCTCACTGGCCATGGTTTTCTCGCCTGGGGTGTTTTACAGGTGACCCCCTGACTGCCTTCTGCTTTCTCCAGCCTGACCTGGCTCCCCTATTCAACCAGGCAACTTTCACCATTCGCTCTGTCAGGTGCATCCCCTCCCTGAAGCTCTTGGCCTAGCTCTGCTCTTCCTCTGAGCTCTCTTTACTCTCAGGGCTCTCTCCCTGTCTAAACGCTGGGTTCTGAACTCTCCCACTAAGCTCTCGCTCGGGATCCTGGACTCTGGGTACTGAACTCCCTTCGCCAGCTTCTGAACTCTCATTTATAACTCCCAGAAGCACCTCCGCCCCCCCTCATTACACAAAACTAGGGTGCACGTGGAGCAGGAGCATTAACCCCAGTTTCATTTATGGGCCAGCCCATAAATTATTTGTTTAACAACATAAATAATTGTTACAGTCACTAAAGTGAAAACTGCCCATTTTTAATAGTCTGAATAAAAATGAGCTTCATAGCCTTTCTTGTTAGCAATCTGTGCATTCCTCAGCCATTTCAAAATGGCAGAGGCATGCTATAGTGTGACAGTTAAGCTGAAGAAGCACTTGATTGCCCTGAACTGTTTTTATAGCTGGCATATCATTGATTGTTGAGGCCCTTGTTCATTAATGGCAATGGCAGGGTACTCTGATTATTATTTATTCAGTCACAATGGTGTGACCTAGAATAAGATTGTATTTAATCCTGTAAAGAACTCAGAATTATTATGTTTAGATATTTTAATCTTTGTAAAGTAAGGAGTCTGCTCATAATCTAATTGTTTTTATTTATTATTGTGTTTGTCATTTTACAGAAGAGTTCAGAGTAAGGAGCCTGCCTGTGTTGTTTTGTTCTCAATCCACATTAAAAGATTTCATACCCCCAAAAATCTTTCTTCTCAATTATGAAAATACTTTCCTGATCTCATTAAGCCCAGATAAAAAGATTAAGTGGTGTTTTTGCTTTTTATTTGTGACAATACAAATTAGACACACCTATGACGAACTAATTACTATGTTTATATTTTTTGTACAGAACAAGCTTGTTAACTGTGAACATGAAGAGATGAAGTAAGCAAAAACAAAGAGAAGAGAGAAAGGCCTTGCTGCTAATATTGTCTATGATATTATACACACACACGCTATGTGCTAATGTATTCTGTCTTGCTTTCTTCTCCTCCTCCCTTCCCCCCACTTTAGAATCAATGGAGGAATAGGGAGGAAGATACACAGATTAGACAGACATGTTTGTCTAATAATAAGGTAGATTTCAGGTTAAATAAAATCTGTAAAAACAAAAGTAATTTTTAGGAGATTAGACAAATTTATAATAGTTGTAGCCTGAAAACACTAGAAACAGAGCTTATTTTTAACAGTGCTTATTTTAATTTATGATATTGAAGTAGGACCAGTATAGCATCAAGAGACAGACTGTGAAAACCCTTACTCATGTTGAATACTACCTTACCCCGCATATAGTCCCAGTGAAGTTATTCATGTGAGTAACTATTCAGTGAGGTGAGTCAGAGATTCACAATCTGGCCTTAATTTTTATACTTACTGGGTGGTGACTTGAGCATTCAAACACTCGTGCAAACTGCAGTGTCTTCCAATGCTGTACACTTTATGGCTATAATCAATATCATCCCCTGGGTTTAACCATGGAAGTGTGTATTTGAAATTACTTATAATTTTAATAATTGTGACTGTTACTCAGTATTGCATCACATTTCACACAGGGAAATGAGAACAGTGTAAATCACTTGGAATAACTGCAACCAGACAGAAACAACTGTTTTTTTGTCAAAATGGTTGAAGTGTATTGGCATTTGTGAGGCTAGGATTAGACACAAAGAGAACTATTCATTGTTCCCTCCACTTCCTGTCTCTACCACAGCATCTTCTCCTCTTTGCATGCCAAAGTGTAAATCTGGGTTCCAACCCTGCAACCTGGGAGTCAGTCAGCCTCTTGGCAAGCACAGTGATTCACCTAATTGCTCAACTTGCAGGACTCAGACCTTGGAGAACATATATAGCGAGGTCAGAAATGTATACACCGCTTGTATCCTCCACTCCTTTTCCACACAGTGCAGTCCTGTACAATTTGCACCATTGATTCAGCAAAAAAATTCTGATCTAGCTAACCTGCCTTTTCTTACTCATAGCTTAGCCATACAATATAAACAGAAATGGAACTTTCTATCTGCCTTACATTGAGCTATTGGAAAAGGGCTTCAGAATCATTTCTTTGGATCAAGAGACAGAAAGAGGCACCAGATCTGGAAGGTGCCTAAAAATTGGATGCACTTGAAAGGAGAGGGTCTAGTAGAGCAATGGATGAAAAAATTCATTCAGCTCAAAAAAAGTGGGCTAACGGGCAGAGAGGGAGCAAGACAAAAAAAAGCTATAGAGAAAAGTGGACAGAGAGCAAAGAGAAAAATGAAATTCTACTTTTTACTTAAATTTAGGTGGAGATTGTATTTAGCAACTAACCCAACTAATTGTTGTAGCCATTTGGCGTTGTAGCCAAAGCAACCTCACAAATAGCTCTCCCCTTGCCAAATTATGGACTCCCTCTTATTTGAAAGGGGCAGGATTCCGGCATCTCCCTGCAATTTTTTATTTCATTTTTGGTTATCATAGATATTCCCTTTGCTGTGTAGTAGCCAAATCCTCAAGACCTCAAGGATCAAAACTTCCATTGACTGTTTGTTTTTAATGTCAATGTTTTTAATGGGATTGGGCCAGTTAATCACTCAGTATGAACAAAACAGTATATTGCCATCACTAATTGACTCTGAAATGTTGTTATCGTTCAGCATTTATTGTCCAAACGCTAGTATTTTTTGTAAATCTATAATGCATATAAAATGTAATTCTATATGACGTTCACTCATAGCAATGCTATTTCCAAGCTCCAAAGAGTTTTGATAGAAAATTTTCAATGAGCCCAAATACCCACCCTTTGCACATGGCGAGCGATATTCAATATTGACATAAAACCTGTGCGGTTATGTACGCTTAAAGAAAGTCTGTGCAACGAGTCAGTTATGATATTACATTTATGTGAACAATTCGGTGGACAAAGTCAGAAACACAAGTGGTGCAGTAGTAAGTACAGTCTGATCAATTCTCTCAAAGCGCCTCATCCATCACATTAAGTGACTGGAGAGTCTTCCATTGTCTTTAGTAGGCTTTGGATGAGGTCTGAAATCCAAAATAACTCACACTGTTTGTGTTTGTTGGGTTATATCCACACTAAAACCTTAAAAATCAGGAAAGTGATTGAAATACTATTCTAATTTTCAGAGTAGCAGCCGTGTTAGTCTGTATTCGCAAAAAGAAAAGGAGTACTGGTGGCACCTTAGAGACTAACAAATTTATTAGAGCATAAGCTTTCGTGAGCTACAGCTCACTTCATCCGATGAATCCAAATGCATCCGATGAAGTGAGCTGTAGCTCATGAAAGCTTATACTCTAATAAATTTGTTAGTCTCTAAGGTGCCACCAGTACTCCTTTTCTTTATTCTAATTTTAGCATTCAAAGATTAAATTTGTTCATTGCCATGTTGTATCACAGAGATACCACTGATGTCAGAAGGTTTAGGAAACTCATTGCTGGAACCATTTCTCCTTCTGTATGGAGATACTTCATTAATCTTGTTTTCTTCTTGTCGTTGATTCTTTTAGAAATATATTTCTTTGGGCAAGATATTAGGAATATGGGAGAGTGCCGTGGCAATTCTGGAGGACCAGAGCTTGCTGAGGTGGGAACAATTGTGTGGAGGTGGGGCATGTTTAGGGGGCTGGGGAAGTGTCTTGTCTTTTAGAAGCAGAAGGACTAGAGGTGCTTCAGAAATTACACCAAATCTGAAATTCCCTAAACTTTCCAAACATCAGCACTTATCCACATACCTACAGTTTCCATCTCTAGTCAAAATGGAGAGATCTGAATTGAATATTAGTAGCTCATATACAGCTTCACAGTAGAATTAAGGTAAATCATGGATGCCATCCAACATGCAAAAGGAAAACATTGGATCTTTATTTCCCTACTAGAAATTCCAATTGACTTCATTAGAATCCATGCAATTGTCTCTACAGGATCAATAGTCCCAGAAACCAATAGCCCAATAGAGCCATTGCTCTGATCCCAATTTTCTATTTTATAATTTCATATATAAATTCACACTAACATTGGGAAGCACCAGGGCAGATTAATGAGTTTTATGAGGAAGTTGAAACCTGTCTGTCTAGGTATGTACAGAGCGTCCCATCACTACAGTAGCTGAGTGCCTCCCAAATATTGGTGAATTTAGCCTCAAATATCCCTGCTTTTCCATTTTACAAATGAGGAACAGAGAGATGATGTAGGTTGCCCCAGGAAATCAGTGTTGGAGCCCAGAACTGAAACCAGATCCCCTGATTCCCAGTCCTGTTGCACAAAATAATCCTTCCACCCTATGCCAGTGGTGAGGAGGGAGCACAAGCAGCACCAACTGACTGAAAAAGCCTTTAACATGTTTCATTGCTGAGTGCCAGTGATGGGGCCAGCAGATGATGTAATCCTCTCCTATTGGCCCACAGAGAGTGTGATGTTGCCTGCTGTGATCCTGGCCCAGAAGCCCTGCAAGATCTCACTGACTTGTCTTTCAGTAAACTGCAAACATAAAAATCTGTTCTTATTGTGGTTTGCTGAAGATCTGATTAGCAAGGTTATACTCCGCGTATGTATGCATTTATATATGTGTATGCGGATACAAATATATATTTAAATAGGTGTATGCATAAATATACATTAATGCACACAGAGGCTTAAATATGCACGTATTTTATCTTAGAAAACTACAGATGCACACAAATAAAAAGATTTAGATTTTTTTTAAATGGACTTTCTACGTGAAACGTTAAATCAGTAATGCTCATGTGGCCACAGGCTGCTAAATAATTAATCAATAGCAGCAGTGTGGCAGTTTGAAATGTAAATGTGATGGATGAAGGTGTGATGCTTGTCATCAAGCAGAAAATGATGTGACTGGAATGGATAACCTCCCATACCTGCTGACTGGGAAAAGCTTGGACACAAAGATAAAGTAAAGCCATCAGACAGTAGCTCTGGCAACCCCTAATTCTTGCCTTTGACCCACAGTTCACTTTCATGTCCCTGTCCCAGAAGAGCAGTTTAAAAAAATGATGAAGAGAGATCTTGGGGTGAGGAAGGGGAGAGAAAACCATTTAAAGAAATGTTACCTGACAAGGCTTTAGGCTACATATTTGAGAACCCTTCTCTTTTCTTTATGTTCTCCTTCTTCCGTTAAAAAAAAAAATTGAAGCTTCTCTTTTCTTTCCTTTCTTCCCAAATTCTCTAGAGCCGTTCCTGCAAGTGGTTCTGTGACTCGGAAACTGACAACAGCTGCATGCAAAGGAACAAAGAATGAGACTGACAATTTGGAGTGTGAGCAGGTGAGAGAGACACCTCTTACTTATCAAACTGGGCTGTAAAAAATTGCTCTTTTTGCTCAGTGTACTAGAAATAAACCTGATTTAACTAGGCATTGATCCAAATTATTTATTTGTGCCAAGATGTGATGCTAATTGAATTTTTAGATCAACTAGTTGTCTGTAGCTTCTCCATTCAACTACTGTAAGGGAAGCATAGCTCTAAATTGGAAAGAGGGAAATCCTTTTTCAGAATCATTACTATACATTATTCTACAGAGAATTTATGCCACTATGGTAAAGGGTCTACAAGAATGTCCACCAAAGAGTCTGTTTTCTGGGAGTTTATAACTTTGTCTGTCTGTCCAGAAACATGATGTACTAGGGCTCAGCCAGGGAGAAATGTATTTTTGTAAATTAATAATAAATGATCTTTATCTATTTCTCCATTTTAGAAATGCAAGACTGCAAATAGTGTTTACCAGTTTGGTTGATTTTTTTCCCCTACTAGTCAAAATTATATTTTATTGTAAAGTACATTTTGACTGGTCACAATCTGAACGAGGCTCTTTTACTTTTAAAAAAAAATCAAATGTCCACTCTTTGAAGCAAATGAATAAATGTGATGACTTCATGTTATATGGATTTGTTAGACTGTTCTGAAGTCTACATTGGTAAAATATCCATGTTAGGTGGAAGCTAAATGTATTTATATAATAGGCCACTGAGGTACAAAAATAGCTTTTATAGTTTTTTAGGCACAAAGAGAATATAAATATATGCAATTAAGAGTTCTTTAAAAATCTGTAAATACTGTACATATTGTACTATTGTAATGTCTTCAGTAGCCAACATTAATGAGTTAATTCTCATATACTTCCTTGAAAGATTATCTTTTCTTTTTTTCCTTTTCTGAGATTTTAAAATTATCTTTATATTATCATTATACAAAAGAAACAAGGAAATACAGGTTATTTATACAGAAGTAAAAGATCCTAATTTAAATTTAAAAAGCCAAGATTTCAGAGGCTACACTAAAACAGAAACTGTATTCTACTCTTTTCCATAATAAATATTTCATTTTTACATTGGGCCAGATCCTCAGCGGGTGTAGCTCTATTGAAGTCAGTGACCTTCAATGTATTGCCAGCTAGCTAGCTGTGCTATTTACAGAACACCAAACACTTCAATATCTAAGCACTGATTTTTCTGCTCATAGGTCCTTTCCATATATAGGAGTAATACTGTTGGTTGATATGGAGTTAAGCTTTGATCTTAATTTTCTGGTATTTCAATACAGTCCTTTAGTTTTGTAGATCCAGGGCCTGATTCTTGTTTATGCTAAGGCATCTTTACACAACTTTTGCATTTACGTTTGTACTCTTTAAGGTCCTTTTATATTGCCAGAGTGATGTAAAGGTGTCCTCATGTACATGAGAATCAGGCCTCTGGAACTTTGTGATGGTTTTGATTTGACAAGCACATGGATATGGCTCAAAGGATGGTTACCATACAAATTGTATATTTTCTGAAATATATGCTCTTACATTTGACAGCCTCTGAAAGATAGCTGGCGTAACGGTCTAATATAGGGTGTTGCTGGTCTGTCTCTCCACACCATTTTAGCAATATTTGTTGCTTTCAGGACTCCCTTCTGTTTCGGCAGTTGTATTGCAATTAATACAATTATATTAATGTCGCTTGATGCAACAGTTTATTTTATGTGTAGTTTTCAACAATGTTTTTTCTTTAGTAAAAAATTAAAACACATACATCCATAGTTCTCAACAAGGAGATTTCCCATCTACAGGGCCAATGTCTGTCCTCAGATGCACACATAGAGTTCCAATTGATTCCAGTGGGGAGTGTGTGCTTATCTGAGGACTGAATTTCACCATTAGTTTCTAATCTGATGGAAAGGCACTATGTCAGGAGAGTGCTATCACTGAGTTTATTTATATCTATATATGTACTTCTAGTGAGCCACTCACCATGATATCTAGGGTGGTAATTATGGGTTCAGAAATAAAACATTCCACCAATCTAGGAGCTCAGTTACATAGTTTTGCATCTGCATATTAGTAATAATAGTAATAATAATAATTTGTATTGTAGTAGCACCTAAAGGCCCCAACAGTCAGGGCCCAGTTGTGCTTGGCACTGTACAAACACATCACAAAAATGCAGTTCCTGTCCTAAAGAGCTTATTATCTAAGTAATGTAATGTAATAAGTGTAATGTATATGTACATGTTGTTTTTCTTTGTAAGATACCACGAGCATAATTTGCCCACTTTGCTTATACTGATGTGAGTGAAACGTGACGCTATGGATCTCCTAAACAAGAGGGTTTTGTTTCTCCTCAAGGATTATACCAAATCAACCATATTTCATCATGAGGAATAACTGCTTTAACCCACAGTTGATTTCATATGGCATATTTCACTAGTATGCCTTCTGAAAATCCTTGCAAAATACACTATAGACCTAAAGTATGAGCTCCTTTTCCGAAATGAATGGGTTTGATTACTGGTGTATTCATTTTGTAAAAGGTACAAAAGGATACAAATGTGCCTTTCCATTTCATGTAATGCCAAAGGAAGACCTTATTGCCCTTTTATTTCAATTCCTCCAATCTGAAAAATAAAAACGAGTTGATTGTATATTTTTTACCATTAAATGTATTATTGCTTTTGTGTTTTGACATTTAATTCCTCTTACCAAAATACATGGTAGGAATTAAAAAGTTGAAACCTTTTATGAGTTTGATGTACAATTCCCCTTCTGTGTATTTCAATAAGAGAAACAAAACAATAAAACCTTAAATCAGGTAACAATGAAACCCTCTGAAAAAGAAGTCATTTTCACACTGAACAACCTAACTGTGTTCCCAGTCTTACCGTCCTTATTCAGGCCAAAGTCTCTTTGAAACCAGTGGAAGTTTGGAATGAGTCAAAGCTGAATAAGATCTGCAGGTTTGAGCCTATAGCTGTAACTGTGCATTGAGGAGCAGATTTAAGGGTTACTGGCCAGTCTGCAAATGAATTCTGGAGGCCAAATGACAGGGTCTGCCCTAGAGCTTAAGAGGATTTGACCTGAGGATGAGAGGAGTGGCTGTGGGGAGCAAGCAATCAGGTACAGCTCTGTCAGTGCTGGAGCAGGCAGGCAGGTGTGCAATGTTTGGGTGGTGTTGCTGTGCTAGCTTCAGGGGAGCAAGCAGCCTGGATTCCGGCACATGGACAGGAATCAGGTTTTGTGGGCTGATCAAAAGATCTGTATGTATATGAACAGAATCAAAGTTTGTTGATGTATGTTTTGGCACTTGGCTTTCTGTGGAGTAATAGAAACAATTATCTTTCTAGTACTGGGTCTCTCTTGCATTTATTCTCTTTTCTCTTCCTGCTGATGTATCCTTTCCTCAGTCTTTCTCAGTATTTTTCCTTCAGTCTAACTTGTCTGTACTGTTAAAACTGTCCCCTCCCTTTTCTTCTGCTCCAGTCTTTCTCTTCTTGTGCTATATTCTCTCCCTCCTTTCTCCTGTTCTTTTAGTTTCTCTTTCCCTCCCTCCCTCCTCGTGTGCTCTCTTCCTCCTCTGTCTCTTACTCCTTTCCTTTCAGCTCCTCACTCCTTCCAATGGCTCCTTACCTTCTCCTCCCCTTCAGTGCTACCCAAATTCCTCTGTCTCTCTCCACTCCACCTTCCATTCTCACTCACTGTGTATTCTGTACCCCTGATGTCCTTTCCATACACACCCTCTGTCACTATCACCCCTCCCTCAGATGTGCACACACCTCCTTCCATACACCCCACAAAGAGACATTCTGCCATGCTTTCACTCCCACACACACTGCTGCCCACTCAACCCAACACACTTTGAATCCCCCCCCCTCAAGCCAGGATATGAAGGAGGGCACAATTTTCTCTCTTCCATGCCAGAGGAGGGGTCTGAGACTGATGTAAGGGTCTGAGACTGATGTAAGAGCTAGCCAGAGTGGAGGGAGCAGGGAAGAGAGACTCACTCAATGCAGGGAGAGCAGCTGATTAAGTAGCCAACTGGGAGGCTGGCAGTGAGGGTGAAGGGGCATAGAGTTAGCAGGAGCCAGCAGTGTCAGACAGCAAGAAGGGAAAGACTTGGAACCCAAAGTGAGCAGGGAAGAGCTATTCTGGCCAACTTTGATCTAAGAGTTATAGCTTCCCAAGATCACAGCAACTCGAATTGCATTGGAGATCAGGAGTCTGGTTGGTTAGCTACTACTCATGCTGCCCCTGAGATCCTCCACTGTTTGAGCTTCTCAGCGCAATAAAACAATTTGGGATTTCCATGCCTTAACAAACAAATTGCATTGTGAGTTCACCTATGGATGTAAAGGTGTGGTTTTCAACCATCAGTTCCACTTGTGTGCTCACAATTCCACCTGCAGCACCAGTACTTTCTGTGGATATGGTGAGAGCTCACACGAAATTATGTGTAAATAAGTAGAAGCTGAGTTCTAGCACTGAAAATCAAATCCCTAGTAAATAATCCTGACTACAGAGCATCAGGAGGAATAGGACCTAAGCCCGTCAGCAGAGAAACACAGGCATATGCCACTTGAGTTGAGAACTTTAAGCTGATGGTAGTAGTAAGCTTTCATCCCTGGTGTAGTCCAACCTCTAGACAAGTCTTGTGATTAAAGCATGAGACTGAGAATCTAGAGATCTGGAGTCTGTTTCTGCCATTAGCTTTTCCACAAACCAGCGATGTAATCTTGGACAAGTCTTTTGGTCTCTCTGTGCCTTAGTTTCCCCATCCAGGGATAATAACTACCTCAGTGAGCTGTTGCAAAATTAAATATATTCATATTTGTAAAGTGCTTTGATATTCTCAGAGAAGAAGGTGCTATAGAAGTGTAAATAACTATTATCAATGAAGTCAGTGTGACCAAAGTCTTCATTGAGTTATTTTGGATATTGTATTTCTTCTACACTCCTTTCTTACTAATAAGATTAATTAATGCAGAACATATAGGTATCTCTGTCTCCACAGATTACACAATGGATTTTGAGTCATTCCTCCTCATTTTTTTTTTCTGGAGACAACAGTGTCTAACAACTGCTGAATTTACTGCTGTTTATCTTGAAAGGGAGCTATTACTCAAAATGTGGAACTTGGGAGCAGGGATTTCAGTTCAAATGGAAATTTTATGGAACAGATTTCACCCTATGGTCCAGAAGTAAATGTCAGTTCTTTTGATAGTTTGAAACTTGCTGTTTGTTCAGCCCCAGAAATCAGGTGATGAACCCGAACTTCAGCCCCTCAGAAACCAAATATTTTATGCTTCAGAGAAGTTGGCTGGGTTTTTTTGTTTTGTTTTGTTTTTGTTTTTTACCTTTTTATAATTTTGATAGATGATATTTTGTTCTGTGGTGAGATTTAATGTGTGTTGCTGTGGAACAATTTCAATTGTCAAAAGCAACAACAACAACAAAAGCAATAGTTCAATATTTCTCAAGAAAAAGCTTCAAAGGTTTCAGATCTTTTTAAAATGTTTCTGCTTTATTTTGACGTGGCATAAAAGTTTTGTATGCATTCTCGCATCCGCTATTGTGACAGCTGTATTTAATGAGTGCAAAATGATCAGAAAAACAGCCTTTCCTGTGGGTTGCCATTGCCAGATGATGACAGGATAGAGGCAGTACTGTAATGAGAGAAGCAGCAAAATAATTCACGCATGTACTGATGAGGAATTTCTATCCCAGTCATCTAGGTGTACCCTTTGAAAGTACCGCATTGGACATGTTACCTGGAAGGTTCGACCAGTTTTCTTTCCATGTAAAGCCTGAACGTTTAAAATTAAACTATATGTTCTTAGCTTGAGGTCATGAAGGTATTGACTGTGACATGTTATTTGTGAGTAAAACACTGAGCTCTCCTAAGAGAAAAAATAAAGTCCCAGTTCTGTCTATAAATACAGGCTTTTCCATAACAGTGATACTGAGCACAAAACATAATCAGTGGAGATATAAGAAATGAAACATTACACACTTAGTTTGCTTCCTAATAAATATGCATATTTAATATCAGAGAAATTTAGACAAAACTGGAAGCAGTACAAATTATATCTAAGTGGATGTAGAGCATTTAGGGTTGTTGTTGTTTTTTTCAAAGTTACGTCTTTCCCGACTTCCTCTGGTGACTGTTAGCTTATCGTGCCTTTGTACAAGAGATCTAAGTATCTCATTCTCTCTTGTGTCTCCATATGGTACCATTTCCCAGCTATTCTTCCCTCGGTCATGAGATGACAGCAAGAATGGATTGTCAAACTGGACTGTTATGACAATTTACTCTTGGGGAAAAAAATCCTGTGGGTGTTTAAAAGCTTTACTGTTAGTTATATTTGATTAATTTATGCTTCTACTGACAAATAATTAGGTCAGCAATTAATTTTAAAATGCAAATGTGCTACAGGCCTTCATGTTTTAAGAAATACTTACCCTTTGTCTTAGGTTTGTACTTGTGTTAAAGTCTTACTGGATTTAGTTGGGTGAAAGAACGAAATTGTTTTGTAATAGTTCGTTTACTTCATTTTTTAGCAAATATTGATGGCAAATGTTTGTTCAGGAAGGATCATATGTGGTGGAATTTAATGGAATAACATAACCTAGCAATGTAGTAAAGAATCATCCATTTAAAACAAATATTTTTACACACGTCTGCTGCCAAATATTTGTCTACCTGGGTGGATCAGACACAGAGAGACAAACAGTGATGTCAGTAGCAGAGGGCTTTGTCAAAGTCTTACATGCCTGCTTATGTGCCCTACAAAAACGGAAAGGAAAATGTACTTAATAATACTACTAGTTTTGTTCATAGAGTGCCTATCACCACTATATCTTGGGGGCTTTATAATAAAACAAAGGCCCAATCCTGCCTAAGTGAAGCTAACTGGAGCTTTGCTATGGCCCTTTAGGGGACAACAGCCTTTAAGACTGGGTCTTACGTGACTGAAACGTACAATATTTTATAAACTATTCAAAATTAATATGAAGTTATAAATAAAAGTCAACATCCCATGCCTAAAGTCAATGACCTTCACCAATTAACAGGTGTTTTAAATCCACTTATTAGAGGTTACTTTTGTGGTAAAAAAGGAGGGCATTCCATAGCCTCCTCATTATAGTGGCAAAGATATGGCCAGTGATATGTACTGTGCAACTACATTGACTTCAGTGAAGTTCTTCTTAATTTCACCGGGGAGTGGAGGAGTACTTGTTGCCTCTCCTGCTCCTGAAAACCTTAACTTCCTATAGCCCGCATTCTCTTGAGGACAGAATATATATACCTGCTATCATGACCCCTGGTTTTTCTAGGTTTCTCCTGGAAAGAGAGGGGTAAGTAGAATAATGAAGTCTCACTTTATATGAGAAGGTTATGCTCTAATAAATTTGTTAGTCTCTAAGGTGCCACAAGTATGCCTTTTCTTTTTACAGATACAGACTAACACGGCTGCTACTCTGAAACCTAACTTTATATATAGGCAATGATCCTTTTTTTTCTGCCCACATTTATGAGAAAGAAAAACACAAATGTAATTGGATTCATAATGCTGGTTGGTTGATTCTGTCTGGAACTCAGAAGCTTGATATTCCCAGAAGGGAAGGAAGAAAGCTTATTTTCACTAACCAAGCATTTCCTACACCAGTTATTGCATTTGTGTTGTTTAGCTACTGTAATGAGCTGATAGGCCTTTTGCTTTTATGGTGGAGGGGACTGGGTACTAAACTTGTTCATGGAATAAAGTGAGCCTGGAATGAGAACAGCGCTCTCTATGTGGTGTTCAATGCAATCTTGTTTAATGTGGGTTAGAGCAATAGCAGATTTTACCTCATATGAAAGATCAATATGTAAAATACAGGCTAACCTTGCAAGCATGAGAGACCCTCTGTTGATCTTATTGAAAATAAGAACTAGAATGATGTTGTTGATGAAAGCTTGAGTTGGTCAGAAAGTGTGCATTAAATAATAAAAAAGAAAAGGAAATAAATGAAGGGCCTGATAATGGAAGTTGATGTTGTTCTGCAACTCTTAGAAGCTGATTCATAATAATGGGTAGAATACTGTTCCAGACTGATACATCTGTAATATTGACAGCATAATCCTGAGAGATATTCAGAACCAGAATTATAAATGCACAGCACCTCTCAGAATCTGACCCAGAGTTTATGTATCGTAAACCTGATATGAATATGCAAGACGCACCTGAAATGTTGTAAGTTTACGTAAGGATGATTATTTTTGCACTCTCAAATTGAAAAAAAACTTCAATAAATTTTGCATAAAATCATCTTGTTTATGTTTGAAAAATAATTCTTTCAAATCTGCCTGATCTGAAGAGGTGATTATAAAAAAGTATTAAAGCTACAAAAAAAATTTTTTAAATATCTTAGCACTCTCAAATTAGATATTTTATTAATATATTTATATCTATTTCCATCAAAACTGCAGTACTAAATATTCCAGCTGCTTTATGGAAGTCTTCTGCTAGTTTCATTTCACTCAGCCACTCATGTTCAATAGTTATCCCTTCATGTAAATAAATATACTGACACTGCTGATGTCACATAGTCTGTCTTTTTCTCGCTCCGTCCTTTGGACCTTAGGTGTTTTTTCAATCTGCTATGGAGCAATGAGTGAAAATAATAGTTCTACCAGGATTCTGCTGGAATCATGGCATTTTTTGTTGAGCAGAAAACAGGTAAAATCATGTATTTTTCTCCAAACTGTCACAGTTGAGATCTTTTTCCTATGGACAGAAATGACCCAAGGAAGTGATTTCAAAAGGTTGTTCCCACTGGAGCTGGTTGGAAATTTTTCATCAAAACAGTTTTCCGGTGAATTTTGTCAAAATTGAAATGTTTCAAATAAGTGTTGATTTTGACCACATTTGTTTTTCAGAAAACCCCAAAAGGAAACATTTCAATAACGTTGAAACATCATGTTTTGACAATTTCAGAATGGAACATTTCAATCTTTCTTTTCAAAACTAATTTTCTAAAACTAAATAAATTGTTTTTATACAGGAAAAAAAACTTGTAAAAAGTTGTTAAAGGGTGATATTGGAACAACATGTTTTGATTTTTTCAAAATGAAATATTTTCATTGACCTGAAATGAATTTTTTTTTTCAGAATTTATCACCTACCATCATGTTGCCACTATTTGTGTGTACGCGTCACCAAATCTACTTAGACCTGATCTCATTCCTTAAAACTTCACATTTCAACACTGCACCATTTTGTTCATCTTTTCATAGCTGCGGAAAAGCAAACAGTACTGCGCAGTGTCCTTCTCATCCTGTCAACTTTTTTCAAACAGCACTGTTTTGCTAAACAAGATGGGTCTTCTGACACTTTTGTTTTAGATCTTCTCATTTAGTATCTGCAGACCTCAATTTGTAAGTGGACACAGACCGTGTCCATTGTTTGTTGACTTCTCTGTCCCAGCAGGAGAGCACAGTTAGGATCTGAGCCTTAAATTCTAAGGTGTTGATTCTGTTCTCTAATATGGACACACAAAAGCCAGATGCTGTTTAATGATAAAACAGCCATTTTTACAACATGCAGCAATGCTTCTTCAGGTAGCAAGATCACTGCCCAAAGGGTGGAGGTTCCAATGACCTAAGCCCAAAGCAATGCAGAGTGTGGAGCTGCAGTCAGACCCCATGCTTTAGGGATCCCTCTTGTTCCGGGACTCCACCTTTAAAAACAGAGAAGATGAGCTGGAGCCAGCAAGCAAAGTTTAACAGACCCACCTTTGAAGACTCAATCTCAGCCGTGTGGGAAGAAAGGGGGTGTTGATAGTTTATCTGTTTTGCCAGCCTGGAAAAGACCCTGCAGCTACAAAAGCTTCCAAATGCCCAAGGGCAAGTGTCACAGCATCCCACTGGTGCTTTTGTAACTGCCATGGAAGCAGCTCGGTGATAAAGTCATTACCTTTAGAGGAGGAGAAAGTTCAGTGATGCAATAAATTCAGACAGGGAACTCCCTCCTCCCTGTAAGTTGTTGGGGAGTAGCGTTCAACACCACATGGGAGCCAATCAGGGAAGAGACAAAGAGAATGTAGAAGAAGAGGAGAATTAGATGGCTGCAAGGAGAGAGGAGGGAAGCACTGAACACTGTTCCTCCACACTGATTGCCCTCAGAAGATTCCCTCAGAAAATGAAACCACAGTGCCTATGTCAAATGTAAAACTTTCTCAAACCCAGGCACAGCCTCTTGCTCCCTACTCCATCCTATGTCAATCCATCGTAGCACCCACGACAATTAGCAAGCTAGAAAATCCCAACTGGCAAAAATAAATCTCACAACCCTCAGCTGTGCAGGTTACGTGTAAGCGAGGGAATAGTCCTGCTCTTGTGGGGAACTTTCCTGGCTTCTGCACTACCCCGGTGAAGTGGGCTAGCGAAAGGATCTGAGTCCTCGCTCCCAATTCCTTTACCCAGTGGCCTTCCTGCCCTTGAGGGCTCCCCTTCCACTCTCCTGTCTGGCAGAGTCCTCATAACCCCAACAAGGCTGGGCCCAGAATTCCTGGGGGGCTCGACCCCCAACCCTGCTGTGGTTACCTAGGACAGGGGCTAGGGTGTCCCCACTCCAGGGTACTCCCTCTGCACTGGACACTTTCCTGACCCACTGATCATTACATACGATTTAAAGCAAATACAATGTATTTAATCAACAATTAGTTTAAAAAGGAATAAGGAAAAATGGGAAAGATTAAAGGAAACACATCAACCAGCTCTGTGGCAGGGAACAACACAAACAGTGTCTCTGGAATGTCAGGGCAGTTCACAGTCTGTTTCTTGCAAGTCCCAGGCCTTCCTCTCAGGCCCTGGCTATGCTGCAGGGATGCTGTGGGTTGGACACTTGCTCTGATGGTGGCCACACGCTCTCAGGCTCTAGGTGGCAGGGCCCTTCTTCCCAGCGTTGCCCCCGCCCTATCAGGGTTACCAATCCCCACCACGAGTCTGGTCTGCAGAGCCTCCTGGCTGAGGCGTCTCCCTATGCTGGTCCCACTGCCCAGGGTCTCCCCTTGCTCTCCCCAGCTGCTCATGAAACCCGGCTCCAGACTGCTCCAGCCCCAGCTCCAGTTCCACTCTGCCTCAGCACAGCTGCTGCTCTGTCTCCAGCTCCCTGGGCTGCTTCTCTGGCCCCTCTGGCTCTGGTTGCTATAGCTCTGCTCCCAGGACAGGTCTACTCTACAGGCTGCTTCTGTGACTCTGCTCCCAGCATTGATGGGCTTCGTGGGCTGCTTTTCTGGCCCTTCTGGCTCTGGTTGCTGCAGCTCTGCTCCCAGGGCAAGTCTGCTCTCTCTGGGCTGTGCCTCTGGCTTTGGGGCTGCAGCTCCGCTCCCAGGACAGGGTCTGTTCTCTCTGGATCTGGCACGGCTCTGCTTCCCAGCTCAGCTCGGGCCCCTGCTTTCTCCTTAGCTTGGTCCCACTCTGTCTGACCCAGACAATTCCAGCTCACCTGGAGGACAGGACCTCCCTGGCATCCTGATTCCCTGAATAGCCTGCCCACCCTGTCATTCAGGCTGATCTGGAGCATTGGCCTCTCCCCATTGTTCCTAGGGACTGTCAGTCTCAGGGTCCTGATTCCCCATCGACCCTTCCCCCTTTTAGTACTGGGATCTAGCAACTAAAACTCCCCCATTGAAAGTTAGTAAGGGGGCAACAGTCCCCTTACATACGGAAAAGTGCCTGCGGCCACACACATGTGACTTCACTGGAGAATCTAGATCCAGCCCTAAGGGATCTGGTGCAGAGACCAAAGGAAGACAACTACAATTGAAATGTGTGTAAATTAAAACCCTTCTTGTTTCAAGAAGCTCTCATATCAAGTGAGCCCATTCTATTTTTTTTTTAACTGGAATGTATTAACAAAGATTGCCTATAGAAGATGCTGCGTTTCTCGATCCATTCATGTCACTTTGTATTTTTGCACTAGACTAGTTTAAAACTTTGACTTTAACCAACATGAAAGGCCCTTAAACAGTAAACAGCATATCATCAAAAACAAATAGATTAAAAAGTGAACATATATAGCCATTATATTTCTTCCCAGCACAGCTTAGTTTTCTGCACTGCCTAGAATATAAGACTGGCAGATCTGGGCCAGAGGTATGTAATGGGCCTTTTTGCTTTCTTTTCTTCCATCTCCAGTAATAAATAATCAGTTTTAGAGAATTGATAAAAAGAGACAAGAATGAAAAGTGAATATGACACATTTATGAGATGGATTTTTTTTATCTGTTTCTTAAATCTGGCACCTTTGTTTCAGATCATATTTAAAAAAAAGAAAAGGGAGAACCACACATCATAGTGCATTGCAGTAGTGAATACACATGAATAGATGGATCATACTCTATCAGAGGAAGAAAATTCGCCAAAAAATTACTTGATAAGTTGAAAAAAATTGTTCTATTATCTTTCCAATTTAATAAAACAAACAAACAAACCATAGGCCTAGAGCCAGCAGAGGTTAAAAACATATTGTTTCCACATGAATACTTATCAAAGGCTTCTGAATGAAGATTCTGAAGTTGAAACTTCATCTGCATTTCAAATTTTCATTAGCACTTTAAAACAACCTGGAGTTTATGAATCATGATTTGCTCCATGCTTCCCAATCCTGATTGATAAGAAGAAGCAGCATTAGCACTATTTTCCCCCATCATTCCACCAAAGCTAATGAAGTTGAGGATTTGTTACTTGATCTAATGGCAATAGCTTTCCAATAGACATGCACGGAATCATTGATTAGTTTGTCCACTCCTTGTTTGCGTTGAAACACTGTTCAATTTACACCAATTAAAGAATGCTTGGTTTGTGTATTGAAGAATAATTAAGGAATGGGATTCCCTATAGGCTGCTAAAAATGACATCTGACTGGAATGGTTATTACAGCATGAAGGCAGCATTAGTATTTAAATAGTCTGACTGCTCTATAAAATCAGTACAGCATCTCACCATGAAAAAGAGCATTAGTTAATTTTGCTTATAACTGAATTATTTGTATGTATTTGCCTGGTCACTTTAAGCAAATTTGACAAAGCAAAGCTTAAAACGAATGTGCGGCGTTTGGTGTCAGAGGCAGCTAGAGCACCATTTAGGATAATTATGAGATATATATAAATACTCACAAATGAACAAAAGAGCTTTGTCAGAGATACTCAGATGAATGCAAAGCACAAAAACAAATTTGTTGCTGAAAGAAAAAAATCATAGGGGAAATGGTATGGTAATTATATAATAATCAAAACTTTACACAAGAAATTCTTATCTGGCCACCACCGTGGTTCTCAAACCATTGCCCAAAAGTCTGTGGACCTCTTGCTTCTGGTCCACTGAATGAGACATCTTGAGAACCATGCAGTGAGAGATTTGGATGTGGCCATGGGAAGTGGTGCAGGAGAGTAGATCTCCCTTGTGAAGTGATTCACAGAATGAAACCATTGGAGAACCACTGGCCTAACACATCCATGCAATGCTTTCATAGACAAACTTGGTTTTTCATGGATTACAAAGGGGAGAGTGTTTAAATTAAAAGAAAATAAACTTGGGGGGAATGTTTTTAACCTCCATTAATCATCCCTGCTAGCCTTTAAAAAAAAAGCTGAAAGATTACAGTATCTACAATAATGGTCCAAAACATGACAGTAACATTATTGTAGCATACGCTGCTTGAGGCCATTCCTATACTATATTTACTTTTCTGTAGTCTATTTAAATGTAGTATATTTATTTTACTATATTTAGTTACTGTAGTATATTTTATAAGGTCATTCAAGGCCTCACATTGCAGCCACCATCCTTCCTTTAAGGATTTATGGGATTTCATTTGAAGGTCATCAACACGCGCTTTAATTGATCGAAGAGTTCACTGTTAAGGAATATAAGATTCTTCCATTTAAGCCTCTGAGGGGAATGAGACTCAGAATAAATTAGATCTGAGTCATCCCACATAACTGTAGAACACAACCGCTGAGCTGTCCTCCATTTTATTTTAAATTATAAATAGTTTTTTAAAAAAAGCCTCCTGCTTCTGCTCTGCTATTGGTCTTCACCACTTTACTTTGGCCCTTCAAAGTTAATACTTCCTCTCAGTGACCAGCAAAAATCTCCCTTTGCAATAAGGCCGATACAGAGGTGTATTGTTCCCTCCACCCAGGCAAAGAATGCTTGTTAATTTAATAGGAACTATACATCCAGAAAAGGGGGAAACTATACCCTGGGGAGTAGTCATGGAAGATTAATGGCAGCAGGAGAAAAGTGATACAGGGCAGGCAAAACAAAATCAGAACCACCCATACAAAGCTGGACAAGAGTTCATTTTTTAAAAGTCAATCAGAACGACAGGAAAGCTTATTAAAAAATCAGGACTGTTGCAGTGCATTTTTACTTACACTGGCTTTCAGGAGACATGAATAGAAACCAAACAGTAACTCTTCTTTTTTTTCATACCTCCTCTCAGAGGTCTCACTAGCAAATAAGGATTTAGCACTTAATTCCTGTACTTTTATGTAGAAAATTAGGAATTTGCATCTTAAAAGGAAATTGCTTTTCAAACTCTCATAAATTTTGTGTTTCATTGTTTTAAATAGACAACAGCATTCTCTACCTTCATCCCCAACACATAATAAATAGCCATTTCAATTGGTTCTTCTCAGAAAGGGAGAAGGAAAGTAGAACTAGACAATGAGAGAGGTATTCCCAGTTACTGCTGAGAGGAGGTAAGGTGTGTACATTTAGCCATTTATTCTCATCAGCATTCCTCAGTAAGCACGTGCCTTATTCTTTGAATTTAAATCTGAGGGACTGCATGGGAGAATATTTAATTTGGGACAGTAAATATTTAGCTAACATTTCACCAAGCAAGTCTGAAAATCTCAGGACCTATCTGAAATATAATGAGTGTTTCAGGGGGTTGTGATTTTTTTGTTTGCTTTTGTGAGGTGGTTGTATTGGGGTTTGTTTGGTTTTTTGGTGGTGGTGGCGGTGTGGGGCTTTAGTTTAAGGTCATCTATCTATTCTGGAATCAGCTACTTGGAGATCCAGCTGCGGTCCAAGATGAGTGTCAACATTTACAAAGACTTCTGGTGAAGCTCCCTTTCCCCACTCCTCCCATAGGAAGATTACAACATGAGTGCTGGGACATAAGCTAGCCTGAGCTTGATGACATTCAATCAAAAATTAGTTAGCAATAAGGTTAGTACAAATCATCATTTGATATATTACTGAGTCATATGGGGTGAGGTGGCTGCTCTCATTTTGGCCCTGCTTCTCTTTCTCAGTGCATCATCCACACAGAAACTTGTGGCTGGCTTGCGGTGTTATTCTCATCCACTCTGTGGTGTTCTGTCAAAGAACAGTGGTCACTTGAACATATTCTGGATTTATCTATGCATAAATTGCTCTTGTGATAACATACAAAATGAGTGGTTGTTTGGAAACAATTGTTTGACAAGCTTCTTAAAAGAGTTAAGTATTTAGAGTTGCTAACTGGTAATAACTACAAAGAGCCATATGCCACAGACTTGGGATCTGTAACCAGATTTAAAACAACCCAATGCTCTAAGAGTTTGGATCTGAGGTTTGGCTTTGGGCTCAACTATGCAGGTGATAATCAGCGATAATCAAAGCTCAAAGGATTTGGTTTAGATTCAGTTATGTGCACACATCATCAAAGGGAAGAACAGCAACTAAGATTTTCAAGTGACCAGAGATTTTTTTTAGGTATCTCATTTTGGGGGTTCCAAAAACAAGACACCTTAAGAGGCCTAATTTTAACAATATGGGTGATCAGCATTTTCTAAAAAATCAGGCTCCTTTAATATATCTCAAGTTAGGCACCCAAAAATTGAGAAACTGAAAATCACTAGTCATTTTCAAAAATTTTGGCCACCTTCATTAGGCGCTGCAGAGGAGTTAAGTAGTATCTCTGTCTTGGGGAATTTATGCTATAAGAGGTCCTGGAAGTGCTCATAAAATCCAATTTCCACTCTTTAAAAAAAAAGTTGTCATGCAATTGTAATGCAGTCCAAAACTCTGCAATAATACATTGTAAGCTGTATTGTGTGGGACCATTATCTTAGAATAGTGTTGCATTTGTAAACAAGGGCAGCCTCATAGTCTTTTGACTAGTGAAAGGTCCATTAAGTAGTACCATCCATTGTCTTTGCATGTGAAAGGAGATAAAATGATAAGGTGATCCAGGTGAAAATTTGTTTTCATAGCCAATATTTTAAAGGTTGTATAATCTACTGGAAAAAGTCTATCCAGCCCAACATCTAAATGCAATGATCATATAAGTAAATCACCTTCCAACTAGAGTTATGAAAACCTTTCCAAGTTCAGTTTGAACTAGTTCTGTATGCAATCAGTTCTCATGAGTTTGAGTGCCTTGATTTCTAAAAGGTCTGAACAAACTTATTTTTCCAATGTTCAAATTTGAGATTACACACATTTTGCATGAATTCACACAAGAATTCTGAAACCAGGAGTAGAGCTTGTTGCCACTGGAGATGTGCCTGATCCATAAAGTTCAAATCTAGATTTGGATCAGAACTGAGGAGACCCCAAGAACTGCAGACTTCCAACTCACCCTCTCTAGAGCCTTTTTGACATCCAAGGAGGTGATGATGATGAGGATGATAATGATTATTTATTATTTGTGTTATAATAACACTTAGGGAACCCCACCTCAGGAGCTGGACATCACTGGGATCGGCACTGTATAAATACATAGTCTGGGCTCCAGTCTAGATGGATCTAGATGGATCTCTTTATGATAGATGGATGCAACAAACAAATTGTGGAATGCGAGAGTGGGAGGACAAGGCAACAATAAAATGAATATTTTGCATACCAGGCAGAGGTGTCCACTCACTAGGTGTTATAGTTATTATCAGCTGATAGTCTTTTGTCGACATGATGGCAGAGATCTGATGATGAAGGGAAGGGGATTATAGACATCATGGTGGAAGTATGGGGAGGAGGATAGGGGGAAAGCACTCTGCTGGCAACAGAATTCAGCAAACCCAATTCAGTGTGATCTGAAGGATCGGGCCATGGAAGTGTGACACTAAACCCAAGGCCAGAATGTGAATTGGTACAGTACCTTAAAGATGTAGATAGATAGAAAGAAAGTAATTTGGGATTCCTCTCCTTCTTAATGCAAAAAGTAATTTGTGCATCAGAGGCACTGAGAAGGAAGCAATCTACTCAAGACAGCACGCACATACCACACCGTGGGAGAGAACAAGAAGATATGCAGGCATAAAATCCAGGCTAATCCAACACCAATCTATTAATGACTGCAATAGGCCCATCTAAACATAACCTTTTAGCCTTTGCAACGAAAAGACAAGTCTTGTCTTACCTTAAAAGATGAACATTACCTTTTTCATACAGACACCTCAAAATACTCTTCCAAAGGATCTTTAATACCATATGTTTGAGTATCCTTTAGGAAAGGAGGGACTAGCAAGACTAAAATCAGGCTGCATAAACATTTCCAACACCATTATAATCCCTCTTTTCAAGGGATTCAGATAATTAGCTTGTTTTATTTTCCTGGATGCCATAATTTGTCACAGAAACCCTCAAATCAAGGATAGTTTTTTAAAATAATCTCCAAACTTTTATTTACAGATATTTAGCTGGCTTTAGTTACCATTTGGGAGGAGGGGAGGAAACAGGTTTAGATGTTGTATAAAATCATTGTACTTCCAGTATTACTCAAATGTAACAGATTCAATAACACCAGATTGTTGTCTGTTCTGTGCCTTGTTACTATACTTTCAAACTGGTCTGAAAAAGCATTGTTATGTGTCAGTGTGTAGTATTCTACCTATGCAAAATTTGCAATTCTACCAATCAGACTAAGCATGGCTCTATGTATCCTGTCTATACTTAATATAGTGCCTATGCACTGAAATATATTTTGCTTATGCTGTATTAAGTGGTATCATAACATATCACAAAATTTTGGCAAAATATTGAACAATAAACTAGTAACATCTCCACATGATGGAATTGAGAACAAATCAGTGACTCTGTTTGCATCATGTCAACCTGTAGTCTAATGGCAATTCAAGTGGAAGGGGACTAGCAGTAGAAGGGTTTTCTGTTTGTTTGTTTTGTTTTGTTTTTGCAGGGCTTTTTTATTATGAGGTATGTTAAAAGATCAAACAAGTTGGAGTTAATAAAACCCAAATAACACTACAGTTCTGATTTAAATTAAACCAAAGTACTGAATCTGAAACCCTAAACTTCAGGAAACTTAGGACTCAATGTATCTGTGATGTCATTCCATTAACTTCAACCAGGGATGAACGTGATCTCGATTTTGATACCTGGCTTTGAATTTTGAGGCTTTGGTCCATATCTAACTTCAGCCAATAAAGGTTAAGAAGCACAGTGGTAAGCCTCTTAGTCTATTCTAAAAACACATGCTTAAATATTGTTGTATTGCAATATGTACAATTTGATTCTGCCCTTTGTCTGAAAAAGGCAAGTAATTGTGATAGGCTGTGATAAAGGCAGCCCAACTTTTTTGTATGCTAGAAGGATACTCCAGCTCACACAATATTCTTCTCTGTTTTGGCAGGTGTGCACATGGAACTGGTTTGGGACATGGTTTCCATATCTGTGCCTCTGGCAAATGCAGTCAGAGTCTAATCCATACCTGTGCCCATGTATGGGATTATTTATGCTAGTGAAAACTACACTTGGTAGTTACCATTTGCAAGAACAATCCTTATGATTGGCAATATCAAAATTATCTTCTTCTGAAACTTTGGATGAAAACACCATGTGCACGACCAGAAAATATAGAGAATATTTGCCCCATTTCTTATAGTCTAGTTCTGTCCTTTGTGATCATAAATTTTATATTTGTTGTTCAGATATGTTTATCTTTTTTAAAGTAGAAAAGGCACGGGAAGGGAACGGAAATAGGATGATATACAAAAAATAGAATATAGCTCATTGCCACTAAGCACAGCAGAGCTGATCCTGATCTATTGCAGCATTTTATGACATACCTGAATCAAAATTCCAAAGCCTGGCACACTTTTCACTTCAAGGAGCATCATGCCATGGTCTAGGAAATGCTGCAGACAGTCTAGTATCCCATTTTGTATAACTGAATAATCAGTCTCCATTCTGTTCTGTTATATAATTGATGTAGCTCCATCGAAGTCAACCATGTATAGAGCCAGATCCTCAGCTAGTTGATTTCTCTGGAGCGATGCCAATTTACTTCAGCTAAGGATCTAGCCAGTCTTTCTTTCACCTGTGCCAAATGTAGTATAAGGGTAATATTATTAATTTAATAAATCATCCAAGTAAAACTCAATATAAGTTGCTACAGCAATATGCAGAAATATTCTTTAGTTGAGCAGTTTCAGAATTATAGCTGAGGATCTGGCTCCATGTATCATTGAATGTAATGCTATCAGTGGGTTATGCACCCAACACCCCAAGAGAGCATCACAAATCCACATGAAGTGGGTCAACTGAAGAGGCTGGTGGGATAACTGAGCAGTTAAATGAATTTCTTGCATCATCTTTACTACTGAGAATGGTGTAGAAAGTCTTAGGCTGAAGGCACTTTGCAAAGGAAATCAGAGCATGGCCTTTACACGGACTGGAGTCTCAATGGAGAATGTTATAGAGCAGAGATCTCAAACTCAAATCACCACGAGACCCACATGAGGACTAGTACATTGGCCCGAGGTCCGAATCACTCACACCCCTCCCCTAGCTGCCCCTGGCCCTGCCCCCACTCCACCGCTTCCATGAGGCCCTGCCCCTGCCCTGCCTCTTCCCACCCCCTCCCTGCCCCTATTCCAACCCCTTCCCCAAATCCCCACTTCTTCTCCACCTCATCCCCGAGCGTGCGGGTCCCCGCTTCTCCCCCCTCCCTCCTGGAAAGTGCTAAGTGCTGCCAAACAGCTGTTTGGCAGTGGGAAGCACCTCGAGGTAGGCAGAGGAGCGGGGATGCGGCGCACTGGGGGGAGGGGAGGAAGTGGGAGAGGGGAGCTTGGCGGCCACAGGAAATAACTTGGTGGGGGGGTGCAGGGCGTCTGACGTGCTGCAGCCAATAACTCCATGGGCCGCATGCGGCCCGCAGCCCGCATGTTTGAGACCCCTGTTATAGAGTGACTTGAGAAACAAGTGCAGGAAAGCGCCACAGCCGGATGGTGTTCTTTTGGGAGTTCTGAGGGAAAAAAGCCAAAATATTGACAAGGGTATGCATTATTTCCTTAAAAACAGCAGCTGCTCAAGAAGACTGGAAAGTCCTATTCTGCGCTGCCTGTCTTTAAAAGAAGTTGAGGAAGATCCAGGAATTGCAGAGCTATGAGCACCACCACAGTTCTAGAGAACCTGAGACACAGTTTTTAATAGTAATTTAAGATAGATGCAATAAAACTTTCAGATACATATAACCCCCTGGGGGTCAAGCCAGCATGGCTTCTCCAAGGAGAAATTGTGCCTGGCTAATCTGTTGAAGTACTCTGAAAAAGTGCAAAAATAGTACAGAAAAGTGACAATACACAATCTCCTGAATTTCCAAAGATTTGAGCCAGTTCCTCAAAAGAAGGCTTATAAAAAAAGTAAGGAAATAAAATTCAAATTCCAAATCCTAGCTCACACAAACTTTGGGAATGCAGCATCCATCCCAGACTGGGATCCAAGTTTCACATCTGGTTCCCATCTTACAATAGGACAAACCAAACCCAAGATTTAAAACTCCAGAGCTAAAGTTTGCAGTTCCAACTCATTTCATAGTTACAAATGAAATGCGTGTGTACGTCTATAGGGAAGAAATTAAATATAAAACCAAAACAATTAAAATAATGGTTTGTCGGACGAAAGGAGAATTGATGTTGAAACTACATTTCTGTGACTGGTACAAACTATAGAGGATTATGAGAAACAGATCAGTCAATTTTGTTGGTTTTGGTTAGCCTTGCTTCTGACAAATATTTTGGATGGTTTGGATTTGCGTGGTTTCATACCCCTTCAGTTTCACTTAAAGTTTTGGGTTCATTCAGATCCAAAACCTTGCAAGCAAAACAGGCTATTACTGTTCTGCTCTTTGTATCCCCTGTGAGCTCATTATGTTTGGGCAGTTTTCAGATGATACCAGCGCTGGAACTAGACAAATATAAGATGTGGGACATCTTTGACTGGCTTATTGTAGGCTTTTAGTTGAGAGACAGGCGGTGATTTTTGAAGACAGATTGTAAGAGAGCTTATAAAAATAGATAGTTACATTTGCATTAAACCAGATCCTCAGCTGGTATAAATCAGTGTAACTCCTCTCTGTCACACATACATGCATAGAGACTCATAACAGTTTTGTTTCCCTTGTTTTAATTCCATTTTGTTTCTTTTTAGTCGCAGTGCCTTAGTTAGCTTTGTAAATTGTAGGTTTTAGGAACTAAGATTCCTTCAGGCTTATGTGAGCATCATGTCTTTAAGAAAAGCAGGCGGGGAGGAAAGATGAGACGGGGTGCTGGAACTAGGGATGCTGGGGTATGGCAGCACCCCTGGCTTGAAGTGGTTTCCATCATATCCAAGATTTACAGTTTTGCTCAATGGCTTTCAGCAAATTTGTTCTAATGCCACTGAGATGAGGTGCAAGAAGGAGAGGGACACCTGAGCAGAAGAGATTGTGGGAGCGGAGAAAGTAAAAGAAAAAGGTGGGAAGGGGAGGTGTTAGATGGACAACAAGGTATCAAATGCTAGGCATGCCTTTCTGGGCCCTGATGCACTGTTAAAATTGTAGCTGACAGCCAAGCTGCCATCTGATTCCATGGCAAGAGAGAGGTGATCTGTGATTGAGTAGTTGAGCTTTTTGGAAATACATCAGGTAAGTACAAGGAGGCCTGTCACCAACAGCAAGGTGGTGAGAGTGTGCAGGATGATACAGACAGGTGGCTGCTCCTGTGGCACAACTGCTATTCAAGGCATGTATTAACCATACAAAATTTTCTGTTACTCCCACACTCTAGGGCACGCACCTTTACCCAGCTCCTAGGGCTTAAGGTAACCCTCTTAATTGAGGCACCCACCCTTAGCCTATTCCTAGGGCTCAGGCATAAGCTTCAGCTGGTTTGCAGGACCTTTTGCAGTGAAAAAGCCCTACACAGTAATATCCTTAACCTCTATTAACAGTTACCAAGCAGAATACATATGCTAAGCATACAATGTTATGCTCACCAATCCTGATCAGGCAGGCGGACTTTCCCTGTTGGCCAGGCAAGGTCCTCTAGTCTGGATTCTGGTTGCTGCACATCACAATCGTGCAGAGGAGTCAACAGCTTTGATCTTAGGCTGTGTCTTAGAGGTGAGTTCTTCTTCTTCTTCTTCTTCTTCTTCTTCTTCCAGGTCTTTCCTTCTTATTATTCTTCTGTTCCTTCTGCTGGTCTCCTTCTTGGACTGCAGTTTATACAGTGAAACTTGAGTCTTGCTTAGCTATAACTTAACCAATCATTTTACTAAAACAATTCTTTAACCAATCATGCCCCATCACCTTAATTTATTTACACCTAGCAAAATTACAGACAGAAACAACTAAAGAACCAGACAGAGACCAGACAGATAAATACTAGAGAAGTGGGGACCATGAAGATAAAACAATACAGAAATGAGGCTTTCACAACCACAACCATTGATAAGTGATTTCTTGCCAGACAGGATGCTATCAAACTAAATTTTCTTTAACCATCTTAAAATCTGTTTCTTTATCTGGTGATGGTGGGTGCTATTAGGAGGATCACCTTAACAGCCGGATATTGCATTGTTTTAATGTAATTTAGATGGAATGTGAGGATGTAACTTTCTGCTTCTTGGCTAATGGCTACTGCTCTCCTAATATGGCTGCAGACAAAGGCCTTAGACTCTACAATATGGCTACAAGAAAAGGCCTTATCCATACAGCAGGGACTGTTTATTAGTATGTGCTTGCACCTAAACAATGGGGCCCCACTACTGATTTGGCTCCCTGGACACTATTGAATATAAATCATAACCACCACAGGGAGCAGCAGCTAGCTGTGGAGAAGAGTGGGACCAGCTGCTGGAAGCAGCTGATGAAAGCATTGGCTGAGGCATTGAGGAGTGAGAGAGGGCCATGGCACAGTCAATGGAGACTCATTGCCAAGAAGAGGAAGATGAAAACACAACAAAGGTTTACCTGAGGGAGTTGCTCTTGGCAACTCTCCAATAGCTGGTGGTGAGCCAGGTGAGAAGGAAAATAGCAATGGTGAGGGGCATATCCAGCACTAGTGCTCAAGTGATGATGGTAGTAGATGCAGTGCTGGAGCTGGTGTGCCCGAGGAGAACTCAGATGGTGCCAATAGAGAAAGCAGAACTGCCACTGGGAAGCAATACCACTTGAAAGAGGTGAGCCTGTTGATCCTTCGGCTCCTCTACTTTACCCCATCCCCTAGGGTGTCTAAGTGGGTGCAGGCTGGTTCCACTGCACTTGCAAGTGAAGCAGGGTAAGTGTTAAATTTTTTAAAGGTGTTTTTAGTGTTTTAAAAATGCAGATTGGTGCCCAGTGGGATCCTAGGTGCCTAACTCCCATTAATTTCAATAGGAGTTGGGCATCTAGGCACTTTTATAATCCCACTAAGCAGCTATCTACATCTTTAGGCATCTAAACAGCTTTTCAAATCTAGCCCTAATTCCTTTGGGCTGCTCAGGTGAAAGGGTAAAGTAGATCCAGTTTCTAGCTGCACTCAGTGCTGCTGTGTATTTTTAACACTCTGGTGACATTACCAATGTTCATCTTTTTTAAAATATTGTTTCTTTTCCCTGCTCAAGGTATCACTTTAAGGAAAAATTAGTACTATTTGCTCCAGTTTCACATAGTGTGTGCCCACACAATACCACTGTCCTACACATAATCAATAATAAAAGATGGCAATAATCTCTCAAATGTAGCCCATTGTAAAGTGAACTCTGATACTTAACTACTTCATAAGCATATTGTTTTGGATCAATTAACTCATGTTTGTAAAGTATTGAGGATGCCTGAATAAAAAGTGCTATTCAAGTGTAAAGGATTGTTATTAACTAGAGCTGTGTGATAAATTTCACTTGCACCTTTTAGACATACTTAATTTAGCCCTGCATGAACCAACGTTTTGCTCCAGGTTTTTTGTGTTCAGTAATTTTTCACTAAATTCGGGTGCAAACACTTTTGCTCTATCTGGATTTCCATCAAGAATCTGAGTTTTTGCTGGTATCTTTCAAGTTCAATGTGTGTTCTTTGGGAAGGATCATAAGAGGCAAAACCACATGTTACTTTTCCTGTGGCCCTGATTGGCAGAACAAAGCCTTCATTGTCTGACTATACAGAAAGGAGGACAGGAGACATTTGACATGGGTTTAATCAGGCCATAACTTTATTATTAGATGTTTGAGACTACCCAGCAGGTAAAAGTGTACAAGGCAGGTAACCCTATGTTTATTCCATAATTACCCTGGGGGCTTTTACCAGCTCCCCCTCTTTTTTCATCCAGGTCTCTCCAGCAAATCCATTGCTGAGACCTCACCATCCTCCCCCCTTCGTAGGAGAGTTAAGGTGGGCTATAATAATGGAGGCTGGATCCCTGCTGTACCAATCATAGGAGTCCCCCTCCCCCATTCACTCCGTACCGAACACCTCTTTTTAAGACCTTTCCAAGCCATTTATCTGGTCACTATATACCTTTCCTATAGAGTACCTGCACTGGACATCCACCCTTCACTTGAATAATGAGTTGTGACATATGGCCTACTGCCCTTCATGCCATGCATGAACAGAGCCCTTCCTGAAACCCGCTGTGGGTAGGGTTGCCAACTGTCTAATCACAGAAACCCAAACATCCTTCCATGCCCCTTCCCCAAGGCACCGCCCCACTCACTCCAACCCCCCTTCCTCCATCATTCACTCTCCCCCACCCTCACTCACTTTCACTGGGCTGGGGCCAAGGGGTTCGGAGTGTGGGAGGGGATGTGTGGGGTGCAGGCTCTGGGAGGGAGTTTGGGTGCTGGAGGGGGCTCAGGCTGGGGTAGGCGGTTGGGGTGCAGGAGGAGGCTTGGGGTGCTAGCTCTGGGAGTGGACTCAACACTGGGGCCAGGGGTTGGGCTGTGGGAGGGAGTGAGGGGTGCAGTATCCAGCTAGGCGTCACTTATCTCAGGGGCTGCCAGTCAACGATGCAGCAGGGCTAAGGCCAGCTCCCTGCCTGCCCTGGCCCCGCGTTGCTCCCGGAAGTGGCTGCCATGTCCTTGCAGCCACTCTGGGGGGTCCAGGGGACTCTTCACGTTTCCCACGCCCACAGGCACCATCCCCACATCTCCCATTGGCCGCAGTTCCCAGCCAATGGGAGCTGCGGAGTCAACACTCGGGACGGGGCAGCGTGCGTAGCCCCCTGCCTCCCACCCAGGGGATGGTGGGTAGTGCGAGTCACTTCCGGGAGCAGCGTAGGGCCACAGCAGGCAGGGAGCCTGCCTTAGCCCAACTGCACCACCAGACTTTTCGCATCCTAAAATCTCCCGGATTGGCTTCTGTAGCTGCCGGGAGATAGAGCCAGATTCCAGGAGACTCCTGGCACAAACAACCCTAACTGTGGGGAAGGTGTAAAAACCCCAACTCCACCTGGGTCAATATGGTGGCAAAGGTAAAGTTACTTCCCAGCCCCCCTTAACAAAGGGGCAGCTAGCGTAATGCCCACAGCAGGTCTGGACCAAACCTGGTATTTTACCACCTAAAGGGAGAGGAAGGGTGGGTGCTGCCTCAAGCTGCTCCATGCAAAAGGGAAGGTTAAGGCACAGGGCTGTCCCTTTTAAACCTCTCATTTCAAGGAGATGAGTCAGTGACCATGCTGAGCCCTTTTGCAGCAGTTTTCATCTCACCCGCCCCCACTAAGCCAAAAAGCACAATTCCCTTTATTCAGCCAGCGTGCCAAATATCCCCCTCCCCCCCATCGCTTAAAGGTGCAGAGCGGTCATTTCTCATACGGTCCATGTTTCGCTGAACTCTTCTATCCATTTAAAAACAAAAATATCATTTCATCCCATTTTATTAATCAGACTGAAAGAATCTCCATTTGTATAGCCAGGCAGAGAGTGGAGAAACTGAGAGAGAAGAGGGTTAGTTTCCTTTTATGGTAGTCCCACACAAACAATGCATCAGAGGGGCCTCATCTTTGTTTCTTTCTTGCAGGCACTGGCTTAGTATAGTTCATAAGTGAGCCCATGCAAATGTTCATAAACCTGAGGAAACCCATAGGCAATACAGAGATTAATTAATTTTAGCTGTATGTTTGCAATGAGATTCAAACATGAAGAAATGGGTTCTTTCAAAGCAAACCTTTTTTGAATGTCAGAACCAACCTAACTTAATGCTGCCAAGTAAATCTGTTTTGAACTGAACTCGAAAGGGCTTGCACACCTCTCTTGTTAACCAGCTGTGATAAAAAGTGGCCTCCACTATCTAGACATGCCATATGGCTGCCTGTCAGCGTTCACTGGCCAAAGGTTCTCACCTGTCTTCTATGGAGCAAATTCTTCTCTGGCTTCAGCTATAGAGCTTCCATTTATGCAGATGGCAATTGCACCCACTTATTACATGTCCTAATTTGTTCTTCTGAATCTGTGTCTGAATCTATATTTTCCATATCTATATTTATACTGAATCTATATTTTCCATATAAACATGCACATTGTCATAGTTTGCAGGTAACTCCAGAATGGGTTTTAACTGTAATTGTTTTTATTATATAATAAGTCAGCCATAGGCAGTGCATATCCTACATAGGAAAAAATAAAAAACAAAACACAGGACTCTGTGTATCACATATAAAATATTTTAATGATTTGGGCCATGGAGTGCCCATATGAAGCAAGACTTTATGCAAAAAAATATATAATGCAATAGGCAGCATAATCAATCAGCAAAGAACATTTATCCCACTCTTTTAGAAAGATGGCTTCAGCATAATGAACCAACAGAAATATCTTATCAATACTATTTCCTCTGAATTGTATTAGGTGAAACAGGGTAAAGTTAAACAAGTTGTACAATCATCACTTTTACTGATAATTGTTTTCTATGCTGACAGCAGTTTGAATTGCTTAAAGGGGGTAAAAAAGCTTATATAAATAAGGTATAAATGAACTTATTGGGAGCCATTATTTTAAAAGGCTGATCCAAAAGATATTAACTCGCGAAAGCAATGTTCCACACAGCCGACCAATTTAAAGAAGCCCCTGCTGGTACAAAGAAGAAGGAGTTAGCAGATATCATTATACATGACCAGATGAGGCTGCAAGTAGCCAAAGCTTTTCTTAATGAAAATTTAAAGAGTGTGGATGAAAATGATATTCCTCCAGTCCAACAGAAAACTCTGGTAAAGACATTCAATTACAACCAAGATCTGTTTAGCACTAAAGAAGTGTTGTTTGTTGATCAGGATTTATTACCTGAAGTGAACTGTTAGGCTTATGACTAGCAACATAATGTTTTCTATGATAGACTATGCTAGCACTTACACCTATTTACTAGACAAGCCAATAAGTTCAATAGTTGTAGATTTTAAAATAAACACCAAAAGCTGGACATTGTCATTTTTATCTCACGCTTTTGTAAAAAAAAAATCATAATGGTGAGAATTTATTTTTAAAAACAGTTGGATAGACTGTTTCAACTACTATAGGCAGTGGTGCAAGAAGAAATAATTTCTTGCCGGTACTGCACTCATGGAAGGGAGACAAGGGGGGGCATGTGACCTCCCCATGTGACCCTCCATGTGATTCCTCCCCGCCCCACCCCCAATTCGGGGCCCCCACGCTGTCCCTGTCCTCTCCAACACTCCCCTTTGTATATACAAACATCAACATGCTTAACTACTCACTTTCCCCCAAAATACGTAGTATTTCAGTCTGTTTATATGGAATATGGGAGTTGGGTGAGGAGCCATTTCAGCATATATATGACTTATTAACAGACAAATTTTAAGTAGAACTGTATCCTAAACTGCTTTATGGTATTGTACCAAACACTGCATTTCAATGGGGGATTCAACTTCCTTTATAGGAACAGACTCCTAAAACTCTTACTAGTCCACAGAAGTGGTTCATAGTCATGCAAATAGTCCCATTGTCTTCAATGGGATTGATCAAATGCTTAAGGGTTACAGGATTAGGTTCCAAGTTTGTAAATTGTTCTGGATGAAACTGACAATACCTGAGCCGTCAGATCAGAAGGAGCTTCATTCGAATAAAGGTGAGCAGATGTGTGATAAGTCTTAGATCTGTTGATAAGATGAGGAACATATTTTCAGCAAAGTTCTTGGCAGATTCCTGAGGTAGCTGGTTTAAGGCCATCAGTGTCCAGCATTATAATCTTCACTTATAGTTCTCTCACCCAGAAAGCTGGAAAATGAGGCATTTATTTTCTTTGTTTTGCTGCTCAAGTTCCAGTTAATAAAATGCATGTTAGACTAGTTTGGCTGCAAAGAAGAATTCTATGTACACTGGGGACAACACCTGATTCCTGTCAGGCTGCAGAACTGGGCTGACATCAGAATCCAAACATCCTCCGGTCAGTGCAAACAGAGGCATTCCTCTAATGATTTGGACTTGATGTGATGCAGTATGGGAGTCATGGATAATTCAGAACAATGGGGAGCAACAGAATGAAAAACACTGTTGAAACACCTTCCATCCCCTGCACCCCTCCCCTCTTGAGGACTCCTGACCGTAAAGCAGCACAATACATATGCTAACAAACTTAAACAAAGCCTTTGTTTAAATTTATTAGCATATGTATTGTGCTGTTAAAGCCATTTAAAGAATGAATGCCTTCCCTAACCATTTTCTGCTCCCTTAAAGAGCAGAGCGCAGCACCATCCCCACACATTCTGGAGGGAGGAGCTAGCCCCAAGTCTTTACCCCATATCCGGTAAAAATCTCTTGCCGAGTCTGCGTACTAGAGGGTACCTCCCTACTTGCACTCCTGACTATAGGTTACAGTGACCAACAGAATAAAAAAATGTGAAGGTAAGGGAACGATCTTGCAAAAGGTTCTCTGTCACTCTGTCTGCCTGTATAGGAATTTTAGGACAGTCACCAACAAAGTGTCAGAGTGTATAAACTAAGACAGCTGGTGCTCAGCACCATACAAAATCAATCCTTAATTCAGAGAAGTAACAGCACCTCATGACACCTCGTCACCAAAAAGACACTGACAATCTAGACCAGTGTTGAGAGAAAAATAACCAGGGGACAGAAGGGATTGATTTATCGGGAAAGATTAAATGAGCTAAATATGTATACACAGCTTGGCTAACTGACAACTAAGAGGAACATTATAATAGTCTAAAGATACTTGAAGGAAATAACTCCAAGGAAGGAAAGGAATTATTTAAGGAGGTTCAAGGGAACATAACTAGGAGTAATGGGATGACATTAAGAAAGGGGAAAAAATTGACAGCAAGATCCATTAGGCAGTGAAATAGTTTCCCTAGGGAAGCACCATCACTTGGGACATTTAATCTAGATGTACAAAACACTAGAAAATATGCCATAGGACACAATCTTGCATTGGCAAGGAGCTAGACTGGATGTCCTAAAGGTTTGTACGTTGCTAATTTATGTGAGTCTGTGATTTTCCTGGCTTGTGCCATAAACTCATTGTTAACTCAAATGTATTTATTTTCTCTGGGCCCAATCCAATGTCCACTATAGTCAATGGATGTTTCCAGTGGGAGTTGGAATGAGCCCTCCCTGTCTTTGTAGGCGTCAATGTCTTCGTTTCCTGTTTGAACTGTTTTAAAAAGGAAAAACCCAATCATTCCCAAATGATTTTCATGAGTGTATTACTTACCCAACAAACCAGAACTATTTCCTCAGTACAGTAAAGAGATTTTAACCCATGTTTATGCTTGCAGGGAAAGATGCTTTGGAACCTCTCAGATAAATAAGCAGATATTTTTAGAAACACATGTAAGGGAGCTAGATACCAGAAAAAAAGAAACTTCCAAGCACCTAAAAATACATTTCAGGGAAAAATTGATTCAGTTACAGAAGAGTTAAATGAATGTTTTCTAGATATTAAACCAAAAGATATTTCATAAGCTGTTAGAGCCCTCTTATTTGAATACCTCTTAAAGCAGGAATGCAGCTGATGGAAAAATAAAATGTTGTTGCAATGAGTTTATCCATTGATCAGGATTTGACTATATTTCTGGTTAACTGAATAAATAGGTATGTAGTACAGACCTTTTTAAAAAACAGTAAGTATAGTAAGCACATATAGGGGACTCAATTTGGCCTAATTTACATGCACATAGTCTAGTGAACAAAATCATGTATGTATATGGCAAAATATACATGCACAAAACACACTCTTGAGCTGAGATGTTGTATACCAACTTTCATCCTTGCTTACATTTTACAGGAAATGTATGTCACTAAAATAAGGACTGATAATGAAATCTTTGCCCAATTGTTACTGTATTGCCATGAATTTTAAATAGTAAGTTAACCAATTTCTTCTCTACAGTTCACACAATAAATAAAATCCTATGTGAAAAATGAAGCCTTTTATTCCTTTGTCAAAATCTGATCAGAGTAAACTACAGATGTTAAAAGGCAGTGTAGTTCAAGGAATTAAAAAGAGAATCTTATGGGGGTTGTAGGAAGAACAATTTTAGAGAATAATATGGAAAATGTTAAAATGCCATTATATAAATCAGTGGCACATCCTCACTTTGAATACTGAAGATTGGTCACCTCATCCCTGAAAAGAGGGATAAAATAAAAAATAAAAAATATCCAGAAAATGGCAATAAAAATGATGAAAGGCAAAGGGGAGGGGAATTTCATGAGAAGAGATTAAAAACACAAGGACTATGCTGCAGGGGAGATCTACCCCCTGGGGGTGCAAATAATATTTGCACCATGACGGTTCCATTTGGAGAACTGCTTGTGACCAGTGCTTCATAAGACCTCTGTTGCCAGAGACAGTTTACAAGATGCACTGAACCCTAGCCATTCTTGTGGCTGCTCTGCACAGCTATGGGCCTGCTATAAAGCAGATACTCTGCATTATTGCAGCCGCCTCTCTGGGAGGACTTTCACCTGCCAGAGCCCCTGGCGTGAATCAGCTCTGTCACAAACCTGATAGGTAACCCTGGGCAAGTAACTTCTTTCTGTACTGTTGTTTTCACATTTTGGATGGAATTTTCAAAAATTTAAGTGACTTGGGTGCACAAGTCCTATTGCCTTACAATAAGTCTTGTGCTCCTTAGTCACTTTGGCTCTTTTGAAAATTCAACTGTAAGCCCTTCAGGGCTGAGACTGTCTTTCACTATGTATTTCCATGGTGCCTAGCACAATGGGGCCCTGATGTCGGCTCAGGTCTCTAGGCATTAACATTAATATAAATAATTTGTCATAATCATCATCATCAAGCTCAGTTAAAGGCATAGAAAAAAAACCTTCAACTTTTTCCATATTGCAAGATGAAACCAAAAAGTGACAAATTTAAAATGGCTAAGAGGTATTACTTTTTTAAACAATGCATGGTTAATTTGTGGAACTGGCTGCTGCGAAGTACTACTGAAGTAAATAGCTTAATAAGATTTTTAAATGACCAGACATTTAAAGAAATACAATTTCAGAAGTTAGGTGAGATTCAATGGCATGTGTTATGCAGGATAATAGACTAAATGAGCATAATGATCCCATCTGGCCTGTAAATCTATGAAAGTTTGACTAGCTAGGGTTACATTACTATGGCCAGGTATCCCAATGGTATCCCAAACGGTTCATGGCATAATTTAGTCACAAATTGGGGTCAGGAAGACATTGCCCTCATGATAAAGCATTGCACAACTAGGTGCATTATGTAGAGGAATAAGCTGCTTCTGAAACATCAGCTATGGTGTTGTGACCTTTGTCAGAGTCACAACACCATACTTGAAGGACCATGGGTCTGTTCAGGTATAGCAATGAATAGGTTCCAATATTCCTCAAACAAAGGTTCAGTGGCACAGAAGTCCTGTGTATGGAAGGTCAACAGCCATCTGATCTGCCCAACGATGGACAGGCTAGTGCAGGTCTGGAGACATTGTATACAGGAACTGCAGAGGCCCAGAAAAGACTAGAGAACTTATGCAAAGTACGTCTCTGCATCCCATTCACCACAGTTGTGCAGATCCTGTCTCCTTTCTGTCCCTGCACAGGAGTCACAGAGGCTGCAGCGATCCAGGTGCTGTAATAGCCCCCACAGAACTGCAGGGCAGGAAAAAAAAAGGGCCAAGGACTGGAGGAGAACTCAATGAGCACCTGGATGAAACAGGTGTTTGTGAGTGGGAGGGGGCTGGAGGGTCAATAGTGCCTGTGTGTTCCTCTTTCCCCAACTATCTGCATGGGGTGGGGGGGCAGCTTCTGGCCAGTGCTCCCATCTAATCCATTTAGGAGATGTCAGCAGACTCTGGTGCTGAATTAGGGAGACCACTTGGGTCCCTTTATGATCTTCCTATGCAGGAACAGCAGAGGAGGTTCCATTTTCCCATGACCACACTCCCCTCAATACCAACTACACGATAGGCCATATATGGCACTGTGGGAAGAGTCTTATACCCTGTCGCTAGGGAAATGGTGGAGGTGGGCTGCTGCAGAACTGTGACAGTTCAGAGGAGTTATGCAGTCACCACTAATAGGCCCTCTAGTTTTAGGAAATTGTTTACCAGATAAAACCAATGAAAAGGATCAAAACTGGTCCCTACACTAAAATTTTTACACCAGCAGTCTCTAAATATATGTAAAGATTTAATAAATGTGTAAAATAAGCACAAAATGCTTACACTGTTGTGATTCCTATATATTTATATCAGTTAGCAGCTTATATTTTGAATTATTTCTTTTCTGGGCAGAAAGCACAGTGGAAAAATGCATATTATTCATAAAAATGATTGTCCTGTTCACTTGTATACCTATGCAATTTATTCTTTAACAGCTTTTTACTTCAAAAGAAATCACTAGCTAATGACATCTCAGATTTTTAAAATATCTACTTATTCAAAATCCTGTCCCTGAGGGAATTCCAGTGTGTTATCAGAAATTTTTCCAAAGATCATTAGCAGATATTACAAACCAATTGAAACTGAGTATTTTCTTTGCAAATTACTTTTAACTTTAGAGCTATTGAAAAAAAGACACTGAGTGATTTAATTTACTTAATCTGTCTACAGATTGCAGTTATGTGCACATTCTGTGATTGCATTTCCAACAAAAAGCATATATAACTATCCCTAATAGAGATTTTTTTTAAATCATCATACTGGATCAGTAAGATCTCTGAAGATATTAATGTTTACTTTTTCATTTAGAAAATTGCACTAAAAATGGGCATTTGTACTTTGTTGATATGTTAGGAAATAATAATATTGCATCACACTTTTTTTTACCTGCTATTTTAATTAAAAACCTTTGTAGTCCTCAGATTGGTGTGTCCTTTGAGGATAAGTTTTTACTGATTTTTCTTAAAATCATTATATGTTTACTAGGCAATTAAGCTAATATTTTACATGAGAAGCACTTTATACAGTTACTCATTCTGAACCAAATCCTTTCTCCTGTCCCAAACCTAAGTAACCTAGCTTGATGATAAGACTGAGGGTGGAGAAAAGGACTCTTGCTCCCTAGCTGTGATGCACCAACTCTACTGCTTTATCCTTATTCTTCAAGGACCAACGGTCAGTGAATCTACACACTGGTAGATCCACTGCTGACGCCTACTCTATGCTATCACAACTACTCCCTACTCCTGCTCCTCCCCAGAACTACATCCACCATCAAAATCCTGCAGTAGGGATAGTCCACAACAGAATAGACTCTGACACTGCCAAGGGGATGCACTCCTGTGCAAGTTTTCAATCCTTCCCGCTCCCACCTGATGATGACTGGAAATGATCCACTTGCGTTGTGTTTGAGGACCTTCCTGTTCTCTGGATTTTCCCTATTTCCATTGAATGATGCCACCAAGAATAGCTTACAGAAGGCTCAATCTGCAATTCATGTAGTTAGGGTTTCACAATACAATATTCATTCATAAGAATTTTTATGTATGTGTCAAGAGTCCTCAGAAGTACACACATTATTAGATTACTTGTATAGTCCTTCTTATAACCCCTGTTGTTATTTACTTAATATATATATAGCATCAACTGTGTGCTAGGTGCTTTTAAAGACAAATGTAAGTATAAGGGATAAGGGATCATATTCCCCAACTGTGAAGCAGCAATCCTGCTTTGAAAATCCCATTAGATGCCTATCTGCATCTTTAGGCACCTAAATATCTTTTAAAATCTGGACCAAAAGCCCCTTCCTTGGAAAGCTTAAAATCTAGGTAACAATATTGTTTTACATTAAATATGTGTTCACCCCAGGAGTGGTATTGCAGCATTTGTGGCTACCCCTGCAAAATACTGCTGCTTTTCATGAGCAGAGTTTATTTGTGTTCATAGGGACCTCTTCTCTCCTTAGCACACATATGCAATTCACATTTGAGTATTTGTCAGGACAATGCACACATATCAAGAAAAGGACAGATCTCATAACACTTACTTAGGACTTTCACTTATATTTTACCAATAGCACCACAATATCTCATACACATCAGATTTCAGTGGGAGTAGAATTAGTCCCTAGAATTTTTTCCACAAGATTTTAAAATAAATCAGTAAATTTTGTTGCTTGTAAGTTAACACTCGTTGACAGCCCTGAATATTAAGGTTCTCTTTATACTCAAACACCCGGTACAGCACGACATCAGTGGTGCAAGCAACTCTAACTGTGGCTCAAACTTGACCTGACATAGGCATTTAGTGCTAGATCCTCAGCTGGTAAATCAGTATAGTTACCTTGACTTCAGTGGTATGACACTGGTTTACACCAGCTGAGAATCTGCCCATAATCTCCCTCCTCACTGAGTCATTGTCATCTATATTGATCCTGACAATCCACGTTAACTAGTGCCAGCTGTGATAGATGGTCATTCATTGGTGTAAATTACCATTGTTCCATTGAAATCACTGGAGCTGCAATGATTAACAGCAGCTAAGGATCTGGCCCAGAGATTTGTTTACAATGTGAATTCTTGTCCTGTTGGAACTGCGTGTAAACCACTAATCGATTTCACATAAACTACCAAACAGCCATTAGATTAACTTTCAGTCACTGCCAGCCTGTGTTAAATTAGAGGGGTGATGCAGAAGTGAATGGCTCTGGATCCATTACCAATTCTCTGAGCCATCCAATCCCTCTCTTATAACATATATAAGTCACAACATTCTAAGGAAAAATTTTAAAGAAGAGAACAGCAGGAGATCAAAGGTAATTCTAATAACAATCACATACAAATATAGTGTTTTACATTTCAAACAATTGTCCAGATCCATTTTTATTAGCAATAATTTGGACACTTACTTGTACGAAAATTACTGTTCTTTTAGAACCTTATACTACATGCACTGTTGCTTGATGGGTGAAACAGCATGATAATTTTCTCTGAATTTCATTTCCGATATTTGTCAAAATTTAATTTTCATCAATATTTTCCTTCCTACTCAAATTCCTCTTGGCTGTTGTAAATAGAGCTGTAATAAATATTAATTCTTAAGTTAACTAGAGGCAAGTAAAGCCCTCCTCAAAATAAAGCAGAAGTCTGATAGGTTGTGTTAAAAGGAGTTCATGTTATTACTAATTATTAATTAGTAGTAGTAGTAGTACTAATTAAGCACGGACAATGTGCTCAGTTCTGCTGATTAAGTTCTACCGAGCAAGTTTTACTGATTAGCTTATAAGGACAGCATACTGTACTAGGAAGGAGATACTTAACAGCTATCAAGACTCTTACTTTCAAGGCTCACTTAGCAAAACAATTATGTGCCTGTTTTGTATGCAGGTTTTCATGAAAAAAGTAGAAAATGCATAAACTGAGTAAATATCATGATTTTGTGCTCACTAATTTTCTCACCCCACTCCACCGTATTCTGCCAACTTCACTTCCACTGAGGCTTGAGTAAGTTCGAAAGCCCTGATCCTGGAAACACTTATGCACCTTTTAGTTTTCAGAATGTGTCTAGGTCCCATGAATGGATCTAAGTTAAGCACTCATGTAAATATTTGCAGGATCAGGGCTTGCAAGTAGGCCTATTGAAAAAAATGGAACTACTTGGAGAGTACTACTTAATGTGAGTACAAATGACAGAATTGAGTCCAAGGTGGACAAAACTGTAGGAGTGTCTCCAAGTTTGTCACTATCACCACAAAGCAGGTCAGATACCATTAACCAGTTTTGCCCCCTCCAATATCCATAAAGCCATAAACAAATACAATGAAGAAAGAGCAGCTTGCACCTCCCCTATTCTGGAGCTGTTGGGGGTCACTTCAGCCTTCAATGCTCAGATTTGCTGATTAAGTTCTACTGAGCAAGTTTTAAGGTCTGTCTAGATGTACTGCACTGCAGCGGTAATACAACTGGGCCACTGCAGCACATCTGATGAAGACAATCTATGCAAATGGGAGAGAGCTCTCCTGTCAGCATTAAAAAAAACCCATCTCCACAAGTAGCATAAGCTCTCCTACGGACATAGCGCTGTGCATACGAGTGGTCATGTCAGTGTAACTTATGTTGCTCAGGGGCATGTTTTATTCACACCCCTAAATGACATAAGTTATGACGACACAAGCTGTAGTGTAGACATAGCCTTCCTGAAGGCTGCCTTAACTAGTTCTCCAGCTGTTAAGGTCTTCCTGTGGGCCATGGCACTACCAGAGAATATCTGGGGCACAGAAATGTCCTGCCTGCAGAGGGCATAGAGGTGGCTAAACTGGTTCTATGGCTGGCTGAGAGGCCCCATATGCCGGGATACTCCTAAGGGTGGAGGGACATTGTGCCTATTTTACAGCCACTTTAATACAGTTTAAAAGAGCCACAACACAACTCTCTGTCATTTGTGCACCATACACATGAAGGACTGCAACTTTTCAGGAGCAGGCATTTCAATAGAAATAATGTTTTTGGGACGACTAAAATCAAAGGCCTCACATCCCATTACATGTTAGGAAGGAGCTTTACAGATATTGTCACTGAACACTATAACCACATCAACTCCCTTTAACTGTAATGCTGTATAGAATTCCAGCTGTAAACGTGTTCTTAGAAAAAAATGCACATTTGTCTATGTCCAGCTTCCTAGTTTGTATACCTCTCCAAACCCAGCCAATATGTTTTTTCACAACTGACATAGAAAGGTCAGTTCTTACTTAAATGCTTTTTGAGAAGATCGAAGTGTATGTATGTGTAACTCAGACTGTTAGGGAAAATTCGGCCCTGATAGTCATTCCATTCTATCCCCAATGGTTTCAGTGAAGCATCGTGGGTCCTTAACTCAGGATTGAATTTAGTCCTTAGTATGTTAATGGGTAAATCCAGGCCTCTCCTCTACAACTGCCAAGGGCCTCTGTGCTGTGGAATCATTCTGCTGTTCAAGACAAACTGGATGTAAGCAAGATACTGTCCGTGTAACAGCATGAAGGGAGTGGGAGGGGACAGAGCATGGGCAACAGGGTGAGGCCAGGAGAACTGTATCTGACTGGGGATGCAGTGTGAATGCCCCTCACAGACAACATTACTCACTGGGCTGACATAGATTCATGGAGCAACACCAAAGTTATACTGTGGCCTGGGAGGGAAATTTCTCCCCGCCTGCCACTGTACATCTCCCAAGCTCACTCAGGCCAGAGTGGAGTCTGGATTTTTAGCTACAGTTTTTTAGCTAGATCCCTAAATTAATTTACCATTAATTACCATTAGCATTAATTACAATTACCAATTATCATTAATTACCATTTATTAATTTACCATTCAACAAAAAAGTGAGGATTTTTGTTCCATAAATATGGTCTTTATTTTCCTGACCACTTATTAACTAACACTGAAATTTCTGTAATGGGAATAAAAATAGAAATAATTCCACTGATTATGGTGCCACCAAGAAATAAACTAATCTGAATCAGGAGTACTAGAAAAGAAATCCCCAGTGTGCATAGGAAGGATAAAACTCTTGGCTAAAATTCAGTGTCACCCAGTATTTGTATTTTACTAATATATTTGTTTAATTAACAATCAGAAACATACACAGGCAACAGACATAGATGATACACCTGCTTTTGAGGACAATGAGCAGCAAGACTCACCACAGAAGCACATTTTTGGAAAAATCCTCTCTCTTTCTACTGGTGTTATGCCACATTCTCTTGCATACAGTAGAGACAGGCTATTATAGTCAGCCCTAATTTTCTCAGAAGGGATAGCTCTTCAAAAGGAAGTACAGACTTTTTATTTTTAACTTTGCATCATAGCAGTGGGCATACACTTAACCATAAGCATGTCAAGGATGGATAAACCAATTCAGCTAAAACAAAAACATTCTTTCCTCGATCACCACCACTACTAAAATTTCAATCAAAGCCTGAACTAAACCCTAATCTAACTTTTATTGGGATTGGAAAAACAGAGATTAACTTCCCTTCACTCACCCACTATTTTTATTTTCTGCACTTCTGAATTTCATAATTTCACTCAAGATGAATACTGAAGGCAGCAGGGCCACATAGGCTGGTTTTGCAATATTTCTGTCCCAAATAAATATTAAACATCTTGCATGAAAGCCTATTCTCATCACGCTTATAGCCTAGTTTTTCCAGTACAAGCAGTGTGGACAGTTCAGACAAGGTTCAGATATGCATCCGAACATACGGGTGTGCATCTAGACTGAACCTCCTTTCAAGCTTCAGCCAGCTCTACTCGGCTGGGGAAGTATAACAACATAATTCATTTTTTTAAAAAACTGTTAGAAGAATGTTCAGACTTCAGAGTAAAGCCCTGCAACATCAGGAAATACCAAAGTTACAGCTGACCCCCAGCACAGCGTGAGCTCAGCTCTCTCCTGAGTGTGCATTCCAATGCAGTCCTAGAGTGCTGCTGGACCTGATAGGCACTGCCCTGCGTAAAAGGCTTTGCACAACTTTATTTCCCCCGGGAGAACACAGGAGGTATTGTGCTTTATGTAGGAAAAACATCTTGCAAAGCTCACCCTTGTTCTACAGGGAGAGCATATCTCCACTACCACCTTTAAAGGGGTGCAGCATGTCGTTGCTTTCATGTATGTGCAAGGATGGGGAACTTAACCCTATCGCCTCCTTTTCCCCTCCCTTTTGGGGTAGCTAGTGCCTCGGGAGCACTAGAAGGGAGCAGTTGTCCCTGCTCTTAGGGACAGTTGTTCCCAGCCACTGAATGAGAGCAGTGAAGACTTTTCATGCCCTCCCCTACACTTGTGCAAACATGCAGTGGTCAGATACAATCTACCCTTTAACTTTGGAAATTTAAAAAAAAAAGGCTTCTTGTCACTATGAGGCTAAATATTTGCTGAGTGCATAGGGCGCAATAGTAGCAGCATTCAGTACTAACCATAGATATAGTCCTTCCCTTTTAATTCTTTATCACTTTTCCCTTGGGCCTGAAGCAAAAAGATTTTCTAACACAGTGGAACCCTGCTCCCCAACACACAGACAATAGAGTCTGCACCTCAGACAGGGGACAGAAAGAAAAATCTCCTACAGATCCTGCTGTGGGAGTTCCAACAGATTAAACAGATTAAAACAGACCTGTCAGACATCAAAATTAGTGGGGTTGCAAGGGATGTCAGTCAGAGGAGGATTCAGCCCACTGAACGCAGACAGGACAAAACAAAAACCCCATACAATTCAGGCAAACAGCCCCCAGTTTCCAAGAAAACAAAATCCTCAGATTAGATTTTTCCTGACAGCATTTACTTCCCTTGTCCTGATTAAAATGAAAAATATCACATTCACCACTTTACCTTAATGAACAGGATCAGTATATGACCCCATGGACAAACTCACCATAACACCTGGCACTTAAAAATGACAGGCCAGGATCTCAACTGGGCTAAATCAGCATAGCTTTGTTGACTTCAAGAGAGCAGCATGGATTTACACCATCTGAGGAGCTGTCCTCATATGCTGTATCTTTTGAACACCTCTTCTCCCATTTTTTCACGATGTGCATCGGGTTTAAAGTGACTTTTCATTTCTACCAGATGGGGCTGAATGGTTAGGGCTATTTGAATTTATTTTAAATCAAACTATATTTAATGGAAAAATAAAGTTGCTATGGTTTGGTTCACTCCTGGTTCTGATTATTGATCTGAATGAGTAATTGCAGCTATCATAATTAATGTTTATTTAATAACTATATTTGCGTACTAAAGAGACAGCTTTGGATAGAAATCACATTTCTATCTGAAAATTGTTTCCCTACTGAAATTACAAGTAACACTTAACATTAGTCTAACTAAAAGATATTGAAAAAAGAAATCATTTTTATCTTCATTTTCTTTACTGTGTGCATTTAACAACACTTTGTGCAGAGTCACCTATAATCGCTTAAATGAGACTCTTTCCCTTTGTTGTTTGTGTGAATCTGCCACACAGCAGCTAGGGATACAAAAACATTTTTAAAATAAAAAAATGTGGCACTGAAACCACAAAACAGGGCAGATTGTGAGGCAGGTACCTAAAACTACTTTTTTTTTTAACTAAGCAGATTTCAAGTTGATGATGTCCCTTTAACATAAATAATGAGCTAATGAAATAAATATGAAATGCAAGAATCATAAAAATAATTTTACATTTAAGAATACCATCTGTGTCACACTCAGCCTAACAATTAAATCATTTCAGAGCCAAAATACCAGAGTGTGCTTCCAGCACAAGTTATTCAAGAGTATAAGTGATTAGATTGTAGAATAAGATAATGTCTGTGTTCAAATGAAGAATGAATACCTGGGTTCAAATTTGGCTTAGATCACAAAGGCAAGGAATATCATGTAATTTTAAAACTAGTCCCAGTAAATGTTTTCCCACATCACAAAACCATCACACATTTTGGTGCAGGAGACAATATCTACAAAAAGAAAAATCAGGAATGAAAGTAAAAAGTATTTGAGGTCAGAAATGGGGTATGATCCAACAGCTCTTAGACAAATTCTGTGGTTCTTAATTCCATAAACCCTCAAAGAGAGTTTTGTCTGAATAAGCAACAACAGAATTTAACCCCATGGTTGGAAGGCTAGATTTAAGCATAGATGCAACAAGAGAAGTTTATCTTCTTACTTCTTACTATAAAAAAATCATAACCAGAATCCAAGCTTCTCCCCCTCTTTTGGAATGGGATCCCAAAGCACAAGACTCTCTGGGCATGATGTGGCAGTATTTGAGCTACAATACAGTTTTGTCAGATCATAACCATCTGTCTGCAGAACCTGAACTCACAAAAATTCAGGGGGCCAGATCCTCAGCTGGTACAAATCAGCACCCTGCAGCTCCACTGAGGTCAATGGAGGTCTGCTGATTTATACCAGCTGAGAATCTGACAGCAGGTGCTTTTAATCAATATATTACAATGGAGATTGGTTTAAATGCCCACTCCTCAGTACATGCCCTCAATATGGGCCATATTCTACAGCTGCTCTACTGACCGATTTCTTCATTGGAGTAGATCTGCACCCAGAGCAGCTCTGGACTGAGACCTCATATCTAGCAATCTCTTCGCAAATATTGAAAGTTTTAAAAAAAACTTGTCTTAGAGACGGACGATGATGCTCACACACAATGGATCCCAACACAAAGGATGCTGAAGCGTTACCTGGAGAAACAGAGCTTTTGAAATCCATATAGACAAGGCTGGAGAACATGCTAGAAGTCTATAAGAAAACAATAGATAATTAGGGTTCATTCAGAGTATAACTTATAACAGTCAGGTTTGTAGTTTAAAAGTCATGCTCAAATGGAAATTAATTGCTATTTCCACATTAAAATTTTCTCCTCGTGGCAAAGGTTTCCCCCTATATTTTGCTTAAAAATTTAATTGTGAGACCATTAATATATGAAAAGTTAAAGCGCTTAATAAACATTCCAAAGTGTGGGGATGCTGTATTCGTATAAGAAAGGTATGAGCCAACTGCGAGACACATTCAGATGCAATCAAAGAGGATCTGAGCTTAACTGAGCTCTCACATGACAATTCAGATCATTTCAGATCCTTCCATGGAGATAAAATAGCATCAAAAGGCAGAGAGGCTTTTTCTTTCTTCCAAGGATAAAAACACAACATCATTAGTCAAATTTACTCTGAACTTCTGCCTCCTTATGTTGATTTGTACTCAGGTTGAGTAAACATATCTTTCCATCATGGTAAATAAATGTAAAAGCCTATCAGTAACTTAATTGCTTAACGAATGATGCAAAGTAGGGTGTAACATGTTTTTTTACTATAGCATTGAAGATAAGGATCTCTCAAAAACTCCTGTTATATATCTTGGCAGTGAATATCTGTTCCTAGTTGAAACTTTACTTATAAAATTCAACTCAGGATAATTTTGTTTTTCAGCTTTTGAAAAAAAATCACCTTGGATAATTTTAAGAGGTACAAATATAAAAGGGTTTATTGATTGAGAAGACTTTCTCTTGCACTGTGCATCACAGAGAAATGAAATCTGACAAAATTGATGAGTCTGTAATAAGGGTGGATTGTGTTTGGTGCATTAAAAACATCCTAAAATAAAAATGGCAAAGATACTGAGAGTGAAAATATCACAGTGATTTTTAGCCTGCAGATATTAGAGGAAAATCTAATCTCCCATGCATGGCACACACCTAGACACAACTGGGACCATGCACTCTACTATCCTGGCACACCTATAGGCTTAAATCAAGGGGATGAAAGGGAGAAGACAGTCCTTCTTCTTAAAATAAAGTAGTTTTTAGAGGTGTCATGAAAACAGCTTGAGTGCATGCCATTTATCTAAGATTAAAATCTGGCTCCTGGTGGGCATCTGGATATAGTGCCCATGCATAGCTGCCAGACTGGCATGATAGATCATAAAGGCTACAAAGGAACCATACGAATCTAACCAATTAAACAAATATCACAATAGGCCAGCTCATCTTTACAGTTTATCCTTCTTCAAAAGCCATACGAGTGTCAAATATATATGACCCTAAAAACTCTATCATCTTAAAAATAAGTATATTATAATAATTACTGGCAGTCCATAATTGTAGATAAATATAAATATAGAGCATCTTGAGAATAGTATGGTTGGATATTGTGCCTTAATTATATATTCCCATATCAGCTTCTCTCAGACACTGTGGGACAAAGGTATATTCAGTACTGCTGTTGTCCATTGTGCTGAAGGATTTAGCCAGAATCTCATCTTGCTCAATCAGTTAGTAATGGTGAGGGTATGACATGGTTAGCCACGTCTGCCTCAGCTGATGTTACCAAAAGCCCTGAACCTGCCAAAGATGATTGTCCCTGATGGCAGGACCCTAAGGTTTATTGTCAAGTGAATTAAGGATGTAGTATCAGACTATAGGGTGATATCTCCCACTGCTGGGTGAGAAATGTAGAGCTATGAGAGCCCAAAGGCTCGACCTTGACTCGACACTTGCATATACAAATTGTCCTCACTCTCTCATTTGCCTATGCTAAATCAAAACCTACATTTGTGCAAGCAAATTTGGTAATTAGATACATTATATGTGCAAAAACAGTGTTTGTGCAAACTGCATGTGCATCTGTTGTAACCTTCTAAGTGTGGGTGTCTAACATAAAATGAAAACACTCTGGCAACTCCTCCAGTGAAGATAAATATAAATTTTAAAAAAATTACATTGAAGTGATGTAAGGAAGTCACAGTCCTGCTAGAGTGACTTTTGCATGAAATAACTTTGTTAGCACCCCCAGATGTCAGTTCTGGGTTCAATAACTCACATTGGGTTAGATTAAATTAGATACCCAGAAATTGCAATGAAGTCTGATGCTACCTCCCTAATTTATGTTCATAAGACTAAAAAAGCCCAGAATTTAACCTTGAATTTCCTGGCTCCATCTGGTTAAAACATGACCCATAACATTAATTAAAATGTGGCTTTCTGGTTTATTTCAAGTGCCTTGTTGTATTGGGGGAATGGTGGAAAGTATTATTTTACTCCTCAACATGTTATGTGATATAAAATAGGCTGTTATATCCCGCTCATCTATTTAATTTAATACATCATCCACATCACAAAGCACATAGTATTTTGTTCCCTGATTTCTACTAGTTCTCACTTATCTCTCTGAAGAGGAATAGACAGAACAAATGCTGACGTATTTTAATTAGAAGTCAGAGATAAATTTCTAACATTAAATATTTGCCTCTCAAAACAACTGACCATCTTCTGCCCATGTAGATTTAGACTACACACATTGACATTTATTTGACACAGATATGCTGCTCAGTTGGAGAAGGGCATACATTGCTCAATAGTCTCTTGTTTTAGTATGTCCAACATAGAGACACACAATATCATATACCAGGAATTTAAGTCAGCACACATTTCACTACTGATTTCACATATGGGCCTGGAGTAACTTTTCTCCTAATATGGCGATAGCATGTGCACTATTTCAATGCGTCCTTATTCTGAGCCTTATAAATATGCACCAGATGTATCTCTTGTAAATGTTATGTTTTTCAACATCTCAGCATTTGTGACTAGTTGAAAGCTATGTCAGCCATGCTTTAATGGGGCATAAAAGTGTGCTGCATTCAAAGAAATGGCACACCATTGTAACAGGTAAAATTAGAAGTGCTGTCAATGGCTACATTTTCACGTTATCAATTTTCACTGTTTAATATGGTGCTCTGTTTTTATGTGTGTGCATTTTTAATTGATGTCTATACATCCATATATACATGCAGGTGTTTTTTTTACATCAGTGAAAAATAACCAGATACAAAACAATATCCACAGCAAATTAACTGATTCCTGGAATTGTATCAGTGTGTTTACAGTAATAACAAGGTTGCAATTAAGTGATTCAGTAGATGTCCTGAGTTTTCCCAGGATCAGCTTTAACATAGAAAGCAAACACATACACACACACACTGTTACCCTCTACTGAATGGAATCTGAACTGTTCAACCATATGTCATAGGCCCTATATTGCTAACAGCTAAAAAATTATCTCCTGTTGCTTAAGTGGTAGCAGCCTGTACATTTGCTATAGCAGGATCTGACTTGTCCCCTTGCTAACATGGAGCTCAAAGTGATCATGGTGTGCAGCACAGTGAAAACCTGGGCTGTCACCAATTCAGTACAGTATACTGATGGCTCATTTTAGGCCATATCCTCCCATTCTCATGTAGAATAATGTAGAAAGGGAGCACTTAATTTAAAAACTGTGTATCATTTAGGGAAAGGAAGGCTTGTGAACATGTGGAAGAAGCAAGGAGTGTGGTCTGAGTTACTCATAGTTTGGAGAACTCTGGACACTGACTGTGCAGACCCTGCAGATCTCTGGCCATATGAGTTTGTACCCCTTGGCTCTGTGCTGTTCCTAGCCCTCCCCCACCTAAACAATGGTATCACATTGGGAACAGTTGATGCGGTTGTACTGGCTTCTCCCCAGCACAATCGGTGTCTATCTGTGACTGACCCGTCACAGAGCACATACTGTGAGTTCATGTTGGGCCATTTGCCTTATTATGAACATTTCTTTTCTCCTTTAAGAATTTGCACCTGACCATATCTCAGAGAAGAGAAAAGGTCTCAACATGTTACACAGTCAATATTATTTGAATGCTAGAATGCCGTTTGCTTGTAAGTTTCATGTTAGAAACCATGCTATGCCCCTCACCCAGGGCAAATCAACTCAAGGCTGAGCCATATGACATATCAATAAACATAATGGCATCCTTGCATTTTGGAAATAGTTTAACATCCCACAACTATTTTTATTCTCAGTTCATGGCTTATGAATGAGAAGAATATGACTGGATAACTGCCATTCAGAAATATGTGTAGAAAAATCCTAGATGTCTGTGCATCTGATGGAATGATCAAAAACACTCAAAAAATGCATATGCTAAACTTTTTAGAAATGCACATTGCTGAAATATATCCTACAACTAATGTCACATTTCAGATATATTTTAATTGTATTTTTACATTTGATATTCAAATTGGAAAAGTATATCTTATTAAACACAACACTTGGCTTTGCTATTTTAATAAAATATAAGTTGTTAAGGGAAAGAAAAGCAAAACTACTGATTCTTTTCCTTATGATGATCAAATAAGTCTTTCATGTTGTATCTTACACTTCACTTTTTAGCATTTTGAGGCAAATAGCAGATATCAAAACTTCGTAAATAATCAAAGACATACTCAGTTTTTCCAAACTGTCATGCTACTTATCTTGTATTAACTGATCTCTTAGGTAGCATAAGCTTATTTAATTGCTACTGAAGATTATTTGGATGAAAAAAGAGATGACACTTTCCCTTACCTCTCAAAAAAGACAAAACTATATTTTTCAAACAGACACACACAGAGAGCCAGATTCTGATCTCCTACACCACATGCACAAGTGCAATAGCTTATGTTAAAAGATTTGATAGGAGCTGCATATCTAAGATTGCACTCTGGATCACTGACTGTACATTCTATACTTAAAATGACAATTTGGAAATATATTTATTGCTGAGTAATTCATATTGTGTTACATTAAAAAACAGCTTTCTGATTTTATTTCCAAAGGGTAGTTATGCATGCACAATAACTACATTTCAAAAGGAGTTTTAGTAGGTTAGCAAAGTGCATATGCATGTATCCCCACTGACATGATAGACCGTAATGGCTGCGGTCTGTCATGTCAAGCATCTGCATATTAAACAGTCCCTGAGTACACATTGACACAGCAGACCCTAATAGCTCTGAAGCTGTAACAATCTATTGAGTCAATAATATGCGTGTTAAAGAGCATCGTGTATACTTCCATCAATACATTTTATCTTTTAGTTAATTTGTTTCTTCTTTACATATATATATATATATATATATAAATGTGTATATATATATATATATATATATTCAGTGCTAATGCTACAATAACCTTTATCCTTAACACAATGTCACAGATATGTAACATATGTCATACACATTTTCTCCGTAGCAGAATCCATCCAGAACCGGACAGTTCTTAAAAGAGTTATTGTAATATTTTACACTGCCAACATACACACTTTCAGGTTTGTAGCTGTTCAAGACAAGGTAGAAATATTCTCTTCCCTTTGGTGAACCTGATCCAAAGCCCACTGGAGTTGTTGGAAAGACTTACAGGGCTTTGGATGAGGCCCAGTGTGAATCTGCTTTTTTTCCTGTTATATATTTTCTTATAATTAACTGGAAAAGGTAACAAGAGGAGAATGAAACAAAATGTAAACGGTTTAATGGCTGTTATTAGCAACAAAAAAATTAAGAATCAAGGATAGAGATTTTTTTTTTTTAAAAAAGCCACCATTTGGTTAAATTTGAATTAAGTCAGGTGCTACATCCTTAATTCATGATTACCTGACCCTAACACCTTTTATGTAGCAAAACAAGGAAACTATTATTAAACATCAGAAAATGGCAACTTGATCTCCTTAATCTAAAGAAGTGGAGGAAAAAAAATCACACTCAGCACTTCCATACTTATACCATGTCATGGTAACATGGTCCAGCCCTTACTCATCACAGACCTTCCCTCCTGGTTTATATTTCAGAAAAAGTTTCCTTTCCATAATAAATAATAATAATAATACCTGGCACTTTTTAAAGGTGGGTATGCATTATTATTCCCATTTTACAAATAGAGAAACAGGCACAGAGAGATTACAGGACCTCTGTAAAATTTACAAATGTTTGAGACCTGATTCTCCTCTTGCTTGCACTAGTTTTACATTGGTACAACACCAGAGATTTCACTGGCATTACTCCTGACTTATACCAGTACAAGCGAGAACAGAATCAAGGCCAATATTTCCATTCCTCTTCCTAGGAATCTCTGTGTTGCTCACTCTCTCTACCCCATTCCTGGTCCCCAAACACAATCAAACCACATCCTGTATCATGCTGCACTTCAACACAATCTCACCCTAACCTGGACCTGGCTGGGACTTCTCCCTGCCATTTATAAACATACCAAAAACTGATGGGAATAGCATTCTAGTAATACCGCAACAACTTTCCTTGTATAATCCCACAGGTCTCAATCCTATAATTGGATTCTCCTGGGCAGCTCCTGATTGGGTTCTGTCCAGCCTCAGAGTTCTGCACGCATGGATATACCTACGGGACTGGGGCTTCAGAATCTCTCAGAGATGTTTGTTAACTTAATCCTATATACCCACTAAGGCATAAGTATTTATTACTGGGCTTTACAAACAGTGAATAATTCAACACACACAGCAGTGATGACCCTCATTATTTTAGTTTCTATGCTGAATAGCTAACAAATAAAAATTTCTTGTCAGTGACACAAGATTTTTTTAATTTATAAAATGCACCAACTTATCAAAATTCAAGGCTAGTGAACAAAATTTGAAAATGGAATGTAATGATACAAATGGAGCAAATCTTGCTCAGGATTCTATCCAACCTAAATCACAGAGGAGCAGATTGTATAAACTACCCATGGTCCTGAGCTAGGAGATTATGCAAATCTACTCTGCACCCCAAGGAGTTTTTGGAGGAATTGTCTTAAGAGGGAGACAATTTCCTCCCCAGTTTCCTAGCACAGCGAGGCAATTCATCACCACAGGCATGCTTCTCTCTCTGCAGCTAGCAGTTATAGGCATGGTCTCACCCCTTGTAGGGAAATTTGTACCCCCAGGGACTCATAGAAGGATCTCTAAGTAAAAGGACTGTAACTGCCCCTAATTCTTGCTCCGGGAATGCAAGGGGAGGGGCTGAAGTCTTCTCATGCCCTTCCACCCTCCAGCCAGCACACCAAGAGCCAGGGACAATCTAGCCCCAATGAAGGCAAGTATGTCACACACAAGGGTCTCGTGTGGTCTAATTCATATGTAGAAAATCTACTACCCATTTGGCTCTGCCATCAGCACATAACTAGCCACACAGCCCTCTACTCACTTAACAAGTTGCTCGCACTGTGCTGTGTTCTCACTGAGCATTCCCAAATATTGGCCTGATCCAAAGCCCATAGAAGTCAATGAGAAGATTCCCAATTACTTCAGTGGGCTTTGGATCAGGCTGTATATCCTGAGTAGCAAGTGTGTGAGATTGTAATTTGGATACGGCTGTGACTTCACACTGTCCTTGTTCATGGGATGTGACCCCTTCCACACTGGTGAACTATAACTAGCTTGCCCACTGCTTTTATTTTCATTGCCGGGCACTACACATGGAGTTGTCTTCAATTTACCAATGAGCTATAAGTAGAGTAAGCAGCTGAAAATCATGGGTGTTTGGCTTCTGTACAAATTTAGCCAGAGTAAGATTTGACCTACTAGCTGTGAAAAAGCAGCTCATGTCACATGTGCTGCAAAACCCAGCCAGAACATACTGAAATTTAATTGTGACAATGTTAACCTACAAAAAAAGAGAACAAGTGCTGCATGTCCCAAATATCAAGGAGGGGGGGAAAGAATTCAGCACATTAGGAATGTAAAGCTTTTGATTTGCTTTTTCTTTCCACAGAGACTAAGGTCCAAACCAACAGTGCTCCCATTCATTATGACACCCTAGCATGAATCCTATGAGTAGGGCTTCTGATTTTTGATTTTAACTAATAAACGTGATAAAACTCCCAAGATACAGGAGAAAAAAATCGGTGTTTATCCAATAAACACCAGAAAAATACCGGAAATGGTTACTTATGTCTAAGGGCTTGTTCATGGAGCAGTTATGTGCACTCTGGGGGTCTGATGTCTAAAGCGCTCTAAGATGTTGTGCATTAGTTGGGCTGCGTACACCCCACTGGAGTGTACTAAAGGTTACCTAGTACACTTCAGCAATAGTGCTTTTGGAAATAGTACTACGTTAAAACACTAGGGAACATTACAAAGAGATTACTCATTACAGTATCATGGAACTTCAAACAGCTCCAGTCCACAGCAGGGTTCTGTGGTGGGTGTCACGTTGCTCGTAGGTATGGCTTCTGTTTTGGGGGATTTATTAATTTCATTTTTGAGTATTTATTTTAGCAATTTTTGAGGTTTACGTGGAAGTCCAAAAATAGGATGTTTTCAGAGGTTCCTCTTCCTCTATACTGAACTGAGTAATGTATATAGTGTATATAATGTATATACATTAGTCATTACAGTATATAGAAAGAGGAAAGCCCAAAAAAACAATTTTGGGATTTCTACATAAAACTTAAAAATTGCTAGAAATAAACCACAAAATATTAAATTAATAAACCCCAAAAAACAAAATCCCTACCTATGGGCAATGTGGCATCCACCCCAGAACACTGGGGTGGACTGAAGCTGCCTGAAGGGGACAGGTTTCAATTTCATGAAAGAGATGTTGCCAGTAGAATGTATGCTACAGTGTCAAAACACATAGGGGCTGGTGATCAGCAGTGAGTCCAGACTACAGGGCCTATAGAAAACTAAAAGACAAGTAAATGTGATATACGCTGAAATGCTCCTTTTGTAAGAGGAAATTATCAATACATCAGTGCATTATCAGGCATCCATTTCCCATTCACAATTGTGGCCACTGTGTAACTAGTTCCCATCATAGTGCTGAAAACTTCCTCTTTAGCATTATTCTAACATATTTGTTGGTTAATAAAGTCAAGAAAGAGTTTAAACCAATAGTTTTCTTGTTTCCAATAACTTGGTGGCCTCTTCTTTATGTACCCTGGGTATTAGACAAATATAGTTAATAGCAGCCAGACCTGATTGGCTGACATCTGTTTCTTTACGGGATTTATATTTGCCAAGTAGCCGGACAGCCATATCCATTTAGTATTCATGGAAAGTACTTACAGAACAATAATGACAATAATTGCTTCTGATTCTTGTGTTTACAACACTGCCGAAGTATCATTAGGGCCTTATTTATGGATAATAATGCTTATTAATCACAAGTATTTGAATTTTGGAATGTATTAGATTAATATTCTTTTGTATTTCATTTTTGTATTAATGCTGTGAAAGGCATTTATTGAGTGCAATTCATTGGAAAAGTAAATCATCTGAGCAATTTTCAGGTAATAGATAAAGAAATTATGTGCATACCACTCATCTAACGTGTGCACAGTGAGCAATGGATACCACTACTAAAATCAGCACCTGTGGACTAAAATCAGGGACAGACTCTGAAAAGAAAATACTCTGAAAGGGATACTGATATTACAGGTTAGTTTGCTTTTAGAAATCCTATTAATAAAATGTTTTTTGTTATTTTGAATAAATATTTTCTTTTTTATCTGTCTTTAAACTCAATCTTTAGTAATGTATACTATACTGGGGGAGAGTTTTTGCATGAATTCTAAGATTCATGGATGCTTGAAAGGTTGCTAACAAAGGAAGTATAGTATAAAAAAGACAATTTTGGATGTAAATAATTTCAGCTTTTATAAATCAGTGTCTGGTAGTGCTAGAATAATATGATGGAATGAAAGCGTAAGAGGAAATGACAGTTGTAACAAGCGAAAACATAACCCTAAATCTAAATATCAGCTGCCATATATTCATATTCTCCTTTTGTCCTTCTGTAGCACTTACAATTCTGAAAAAACACCAAAGCTACTGTAGTACCAAACTCTCTGATTTTTGGTGTGCGGCCAGCTCCATAAATTTGCATTTAAACAAATAAAATCCAGAACAGTGTCATATGTCTTTTTATTTCTGAGATGGTTCTTCAAGCATAATTTAAAGAAGCACTGTCAACTTAAAAATCACATCTTGGTCTGATTTTTTTTCCCCTGACTGTTGATGTAACACTTATGATTACTATCACTGAAAAACATTACAGAAACTATCTTCCTATATTTTATTCAGTTTATTTACTTTGTGCTTTTTGTAACAATTTGTGCATAGTCAGGTTAACCTGTGTAGTCGGTCACTTCCCCCTGTTTGGGTGATTCTTTTATTCAGCACCCGTGGAAACAAAAAAAATTTTAAAAATAACTGTAAAAGCACAAAACTAGAGAAATTGGGAGGAACATTTAGGTCTGGTGAAGTACCTGAAACTACACTTAACTCATATATTTAATATTTATATAAGCTGACAGTCTCCCTTTAAAATGTAAGTATTTCACCTATTAATATTTTGGCTGGCTTTATGAAATATATTTATAAAACACATGCATACTGGTTTTACCGAGAATTTCAAAGCATTAAGCAACAGTCCATGCGGTATATAGCTTGATCACTATTAGAAGAATCAAAGATATTTTTAAAATATTTTAGAAGAGATGAGCCCAAGTAGCAAAGATCAGACCCAGATCTGGAGTAGAATTTTTACTAAGTTCAGTTCCCAAACTGATTATCCCACTGATCAGAGGTGGGAATGGGTCTGTAGTTGTAATGCCTGGTATTATCCTTTGCTTGACCCATCCTTATAGACATAAAGGAAGTTCAGATCCAAATTAAGAGCTGGGTTTCCCTGAACTTTGGGATGAGGGGCTTGGACTAGGCCCATCCCTAATTTTTACTCATCAATATCTGACAAAAATTGTTTCAAACATTGATCATGTTACTGAAAGTCTTTCACTAATGATCAATCACCCTTTTTAGTTCTTCTGATTCCACTGTACTAAACAAAATTCCATAATGTCAGCATTTGAATGTTACATGATTAATTACAATGGTAGAGTACGTGACATCATCGCTTCCTCACTCTTATTTATTGCCCTCCACACACACACAAAAAGTTTGGACTGGTGGTTAGAATTCAGTTTATTACACTCAGAAAATTGTTCTTCCTAAAGAGGCCCAGAAAATATACTTCTTAGTATTTCCAAATCATAGCACAAAATCTGTGGAAGAATATAATACTAAGATCTTTACTTGTGTAACATAAAATGGCAGCATTGAAAGCATAACTCACCATATGCAGCTTCCAGCCTCCCTGCATTTAATAGTATTAAACTATTTGTAGCACGGATATCACTTTCTTTTCAAAATGTTTTTACTGTTTTAGGGACTGTACCTACTCTCCCTTCTGTAAATGGCAAAGCTACCAACAGTTATACGTGGAATTATAGTACTGGCATTTACATCATTGGGAGCAATAAAGAACCTTTTTGCATGGAGGTAAGGTGATTGTTTTGCGGGAGAGGGTGTTATACTACTGCTTTCTTCAATATTCAGTATTCCTTTTATCCTGAACATCCTCTACAGAAAGGAACCTAAATTTAAACAACAATCTGTAGCCCAAATTTTTAAACCAGCACACCAAAACCTAGATTCCTTAATCCATATTTAATTTCCTGTGGCCTGGCTTTCAGAAGTGCTGAGCTCCCACAAATCCCCCTGAAGTCAATGGCAGCTGTAAAGTGCTCAGCACCTTTGAAAATCAGACCACTTGCATTTAGGTGGTTCCTAAATATAGATTTATGAGCACCCACGTTTGAAAATGTTGGCCTTGATGCACAATATAAGGACCTAATCCTGAAAACTCCTATTCACATAGTCAATGGGACTATTCATCTGAGTAAGGGCTTGCAGGACCAGATCTCAAAATAGTGCTAAACTGTAAAATGCAAACCTACCTGCTTCCATTAACAGTGGGACTGCTAGAGGTTAAACTTTAGGATTTAAGGGTACTGAAAATCTAAAACCAATGTAGAACAGTTTTGTCTGAGTAATTTGTTCTTTAACAGTATTATTGCAATTATGATACATAAATGAACATTTCAACATGGAGCTAGAAAAGACCTGGCCACATAAGTAAGTTTGAAAATAATCTTTTTTTCTTGCTTTCTTTTACTTACTATGTTTCTCAGTGGAACTATAATGTGTCTGCCTATCTTTAGGGTAGGCTTTATTGTCAAATTGTAATTCTTTTTGCTTTCAAACTGCATGATTATTCTGTATTTATCCCTCCAGATACATAATGTGACCATTTCTCTTCCTTATTTTTCTATCATTTATAGCTACTATAGTTTTGAATTCATAGCCCCACTTCATTAATTGGCTTGATGTAAAGGCTTCTTTTACATACCTGAATGGAATATTTGCTCAGCAAATTATATCTATATATAAAACATCATCTTTATTAAACTGTATGAAAAAATTAGAAATAAAAATAAAATCATATGTCACCATCTGATATTCTCTCAACCCAAAAGTACACTCTTGTCTACATCTAAATATCCCTGTGGGAGTTATATATATAGCTACATATTTTGCAATTTTTTTGTCTGTGGTAGCATGTCTGAGTTTTTTAATTCCAAACTTTTAAAAAATGTTAAGGCAACAACCATGGGAGTAGATTTAGTATGATTTTCATTATGATAAGTTCAATAATTATCCTTTAAGCATGACATGAAAGTCCCATTGTTTTAAAAAGTTTCTTCTTGAATAAACAATCATCATTCACATTGGTATAACAAAATTTAAAACAAAAAACAAAAAAAAGTGGAAATGAAAATGAATTTTAATAGCAAAGAAATTCACGTTTAAACAAACATGGAGGAAAGGGAAAAACTTTTTAACAATGGATTTGTTTTTATATCAGAACAGATTGGAATTTAAAATCTCAATAGCAAGATTTAAAAAGAGATTGAACATTTATATAGAGAAGACAACACCAGACAGAGTTATCATAATTAATAACAAAAAAAATTGGAAGAGATATTAAACTTCATGTGTCAGGGCTTTAGCCCATCTCTAACTAGTAGAGTTCAGGAAAAGACCTAATGTAAGGGTAGATTACCCCACATCTGCCTATCACAAGAGTCTTCCACTTTCCTCTGAAGCATCTGGTTGACCTCTGTCAGAGACAAGATATTGGACTACATGGACCTTTGGTCTGGTCCAGTATGGCAATTCCTATGTTTTTCTGTCCCAAACGGGAACTTCAGTATTTCCTAGTTCTTGACAGTGTCTTGTGTAATTTGTTAGGTAGAAAAATTCTCATAATCATCTGGATCCAACACCACTTTCTGATCCTATGAATCAGCACAAATTAACCTGTATATCTAACTCTTCTAAAAAGCTTAACCCTGCATTCCTTACTTAAAGGCAAATTCTGCTTGCCTTAGTTGTTGAAACCAAAGAGAATTTTGCTTGATTAAAGTAAGAAGGATCTGGCCCTCATTTCTCATGCTGGAATAATTGTTATTGACTTAACTGGGATCACAATATGGCATTCAGACCTTACTCCAGCACACTTCTCATAGATTTTAATGAGAAAATATGGCCTTCATGCCAACCATATTATAAGCCCACTGTAGCATTTATGTCAGAGTGAGGATTGAGAAACAGATCCTGCTCACTTTATTCAGGCAAAACTCCCATTGCCTTTAAAACATATGGTAAGCAGAATCTGGCCCTAGGCAAGGAACACAGGATTTAGCTTTTAGAAGAATTAGATATACATGCTCATTTGTGTTAGAACAAAACCAGGAAGTGTTGAAGTCAAAGGGAGTCATGCTTGAAGAAGGACTGAGGGCCATGTCTTCATCACACTGAAAACATCCAATGGGACCACAATTTGGAGTTAGAATGCAGAATTTGACCCTAATACAATCCTCCCAATAGCTTGTATTGTGATAATTTTAATATTGTAGTATTTTTTAAAAAATCCAATGCCCAATGTTACATGATTTGCTTTAAGCAAAAGCAAATATATTGTATAGATTACTATTCTAATCTGCATTAATTTTAAAACCAAATATGATTATTGTTGTGTTATCTGGCTTCATGCTTTCTATAAATGTCCCTTTATGGTTTTATTTTTAGTATGTATTAAAAAAAATGCAAGAATTATAGAGTATGTCCATTCACTTCATTTCATTAATCAGCTACCTGCAAATGTTTTTCTTGCAATGTAGTGGAAAGTGAAATTAATGTTCTTTTTATAATGTCCAAAATTAAATTCCTATTCCACAATGTTTATATTTCATGTGCAAAATTACCTGATATGTTGAGATATCTGACTTCAGTTCTTTAATAAATTGCTTCACTGGCAAAATGCTGCATTTAAAATTTAGAGTCTAAAATGAACTTCTTATGTTTTCTTGATATGAAACGTTTTTAAGTTCACAGTAATGTTAAATATGATTCATTTAAAATATTAATATTTCACATGTATTATTCACTGACTTCCAGGTGTCATAGCAAGTTAGTGACACTTCATATTTCAAAGGAAGAATTGTTTCTTTTTTCAATATTAATGTTCTATTAATTCACTTTGTAATATCACTCCAGTTCAGGCAAACAGAATTGCACTAAATTACTTATGCCAAAAATCATGCTGAAGTTGTTGACATTATATAAAATTTCATTTTCCATTACTATTTTATATGGTCTTATCTTGCTAGTGTCTTTTTCAAGTGCAATACATGGCCCTCATTAGTTAGTTTTAGAAACACAGGTATATACATGAACATTTATATGTTGACATGAGAGTGCATGTGGATATATCTATCAGTTAAATGGATTTTACAGGGTGAAACTTCCAATAAATTACATGTAAATATTCTTTATGAACATGTTGGGTCTCATTTACAGTTTCTATGGTGGAGCATCAACAGATCCAGTTACTGCTGTTTTTTCAGTAACTTTTTCAGTGTGATTTTCTGTTCCAGTATGTGTTTTAAAATATATAAAAGGTAAATTGACTGAGAACTTTTCTATTATAAAGGCCCAAAGGGAAACAGCTTCCTCATCAAATCCAAATAAAGGCAAAAATGCTGGATGTGAAAAAAAGAACCTATTTATGACCCTGTAACATTCATATTCTTCATATAAAGATCACATGGCTACATAACGATCCCCAAAGATATGGTGGAAAATATACCTGGAGATGCCTAAAAGCTTTAATAAGTGAATCAGAAAATAATTCTATAAAATGCCCTTCAACAGTGAGATAATTACAAAGCACTGGATCCAGAATAGTGAACGGTAGTGAAATTACTTATAAATAAATGTAAAGAGCTAATATATACATGGCTAGTTGTCTAACCAACTGTTTCTGAACGTCATCAAAGTCAAACGTTGCTTTAAGTAGGAATGCAATTCCAAGGTTATTCATAACTAATCTTCAAGGAAGACACATTAGTATATTTTTTAAGTATATGCTCTGAACTTTCAGTTTTGCTACATTGTTTAGCGTAGTACAGGTAAGGTCTCCCATATTGGTTTGATCTCTGCCATGTTTTCAATTTGGAATTTAACAAATCGGAACATTTAAAAAAAAACAAAACTTGATCCAAATCTTTTAAATAAATAAATAAACCCCTTCTCCTTTGTGACCACAACAAAACGATTTGGATGACAGTAAACAAATTGAGAGTCTCCAGGTCTGTAGTATGGAACAGTCTTCTCTTTCTATCAATTCTTCAGACGCCAGGATTTTGACATACAAACTATACCCCCAACTCCAAATTAACAACAGAAGTAAGACACCATCATATAGACGTACAAAGCCAAATGCTCCCTTTTCTGTCTCGCCCACCTAAAATATTAAAGGAGCCTAAACAAAGCAAGGGCACATCAAGCTAGAACCAATTAAAGAAACGAAATTTGTATACAAACACACAGGGAGACACACGCACACACACACACCTTACTGAGCATGCTGGAAAGGATGGATTTTCTCCCCCAAGTGATACCTACCTTATGAGTGCTCGCAGGAAGGCACTGGGTCAAAGTGTAATCCCCTTTGATATTTTTGATCCAGTTTCACGCGGAGTGGCGGGCGGGGGGGGGGAGAGGAAGTAAAGAGAGTGCAAGAGAAAAATCAAACTTGGGTACCAAATTATCGATCAGTTAGTGGCGGAGGAGGGGGGTGAAAAGCCATAATGAGTGACAGAGTCTGGACACCCCCCCATGCCCCCCCCCCGCACTGAGTGGGCAAGGGAGGCAGGGCGGTGAGGCAGGCGAGCTGCAGCGGTGCAGGGCTACCTCCCCCCCCCCCCCCGCCGCCCCTTCCCACCCCCGGCCTTAGCGCAAAGCCACAGCGCGGCGGCGGAGGAGAAGCAGCAGCCGCCGCTACCTGGGAGCAGGCGGAGCCGCCGTGCGCAGCGCCGGGCTGGGCGAGCCGGAGGGGCCGGGCCGGGGGAAGGGAGCCGAGGGCTGCCGCCAGTCGCTCCGCGCGGCCAGCCGGCCCCCTGGGTGCCGCAGGCGGGGGAGCGGGGCTGTGGGTGTGCGCGCGCCCCGGGGGCCGCGGCTTCTCCCGCCCGCAGCCTCCCCCTCCCCCCCCCCCCGCCCGCTCTGCCTCTCCCGCCACGGCCACAGCTCCCGTTTGGCAGCGGAGAGGAGCAGGACTCGCCCCCCCTCCCCCCCCCCCCCAGGCCCGGGGAGATGCACTAAAAAGGGGAGGGGGGAGGAAGAGAGCTGGGGGGGGGGGGAAGGGAGACTGGGCTCCTGCAACGGCACCAGCACAAGTGGGAGCCAAGGCTGGAGCATCGATTGCGTCATTTAGGAGGGTCCCCCCCCCCCCGCCTTCCCCGAGCCGGATTGAGCTACCTGCCGGTCTGTGCAGCTCTGCCCATCCAGGTGCCGCGGTGTCAGCCCGCCCGCAGGGCTGGGGCCGGGGCAATGGGGACCCCGCGCAGTAGGTGGCTCGGGCCGGGGGGGGGGAGGGGAGCCGGAGCCAGCCCTTGTCTTGCGAGGCTCCGGGAAGGGTCGGGCCGAGCCGATGAGAGCGATTAAGACGCATCTGCTGCGGTCGCCTTTCCGCCGTCCTCGCGCCCCTGGGTGCCGCGAAAAGCTGCCCGCTGACGGGCGGCTTCGCGGCTCGGTGGTCGCTCGCGCCCCTGGTGGATCCCGCCGCGGCGCATTTTGTCCGTGCAGCTTGGCTTCAACGCACCCCGGCAGACTGAAAAAAGGGAAATCGTTGGTGCTTGGAGGTTGCTATGTTAACGGCAGGGTTGTTGGTTTGGTTTGGGGTTGTGTTCCCGTCCCTTCCCCTCCCCCCCCCCCCAAAAAAAAAAAAAAAAGTTGCCCGTGTGCTGGGGAGGGGGAAGGATGCTCCCTGCTCCGGCTCCTGTTGCCCACGGCGGGCGCTGAAAGCGTTAGCCGTCCACTTGTGCATTGCCCGGCGGGGTTCACTGAGCCCCCTGTCATTTCCTCCTACTTCAGCTGCAAACAAACTTTTCTTCTGCAGAGAGGAACTAGCTGAGGCTGAGAACCTGAAGGCAGCGAATCCCTCGCGGCTCCCCTCGAGCTGCGCTGACCCCAGCATACAGGCGAAGGAGCGGTCTGCAGGGCCTTTTTATAACTGACAGAGAGTGCAGTATGCCGTACATTTTAGACAAAATAACAGCCTCGGGAACAATTCCCCTCCCTCCACCAATGGCTGCTTATCCCAGCATTGTTTCCTTCTGTAACTGATCCTCTCTAAGGATGTTTAAACTCAGCTTGAACCATTCACGTCTTTTTTCCCCACAGTGTCAACATTAAAAGTGTACATTTTCCCTAATGAGATGCAGCTCATGAGAATCTAATATTGGGGCCCATTTTGACTTCAGATATATGAGAGAGAAAATCCACTACCTAAATGAGTTTATGATATCGATTGTGTAGGATAATAGCCTATGGATGCTGCAAATAATAGGGGGTGTTTTGTTTTTCATACGGTATATAATGATGAGTCTGTCAGACTACACACTGCTTGATCTTTTATATGTATAATATACAATATTTCATACACACACGCTGATGATACCTGAAGGTGGGGACACAATATCTTATAAATCTGAAGCTTTTATCAGGCAGAGCAGATTACTTTAAGCGTTCAATTTCTCAGCGATCCAATTTTATTAGGATTTACTATTATTTGTGTTGTGCATCCCTGGGGAAATAATGCTTTGATTAATGTAATCCTGGGCTGGGATCCGCCACATGCCCCTCTCCCAGGAGAAGAGCCCTGTTTGACAAACAAAAACAGAGCAGCAACTATTGCAATCTGCACTCACCTTTAGAAGACACAAACAATCCACCCCTCTCTCGAATACAACAGCAGCATTTCAAAACAATGTGAACTCTTATTAATTTACTCTGAATGCTCCGGATTCAGTGTGGGCTGTCCAGTCCAACCCTCAACTTCAAAGACAGCCCAGAGGATGCTCTCTGTTCCCCACAGAGAAGCAAAAGCATCTCTGGGAAGCCCAGTGCTTCTCTGTAGTTCTGCCTCTCCTTGGTCTCTCAGCATTTCTGCCTCTTTGTTTCCCACTGCAGGGCTTGCTGCAAACTGTTTTTCAACTCTCCTCATTCAATCCACCAGCAGCCAGAGGCCTACGAAGCTCTGTCATTTCATGAGGTTCAGTCACACATACCTGAAGCCATATATACCTCTCAAACCAGGGCAATGATAAGCAAACCACAACAAAGTGCTCTAAGCAGTTCAAAAGGGAGGTAGTGGGGCCCCAGAAAACAGCCTTGAACAAAAGATCTTGTTAAATAAAAAGAAAACATTCCACCTTTGTTATTTTTTAAATATCTAGATTTTTTTTCTTTTGTTTTGGAAAGTACTTATCTCCCCCAGTGCGGAGCAATATACTTTTAAAAGGCCTAATGAAATAAGCAAACCAAGATCAGAACGAAACGTGCTTTCCCTTCCTTTATAACAGTAGGTGAACTGGCCTGTAGTCCCCCCCCCCCACCCCCACCCCCACATCATGAAGCACATTATGGGCAGCTGAAATGGTAGTGCAGTGTTTATCTTATTCCACCATAACAAAGCAGGTCTCATGGTGCCTGAGGAGGAGATCCAGTGACAAAGGAGGGCTCTGCCTGCGGTTTTGCCACTTTATTCATAGTCTGAATTAATAAATCCAGGCTAGGGAGAAGGGCTCTCAAGCCTGAAGATAGGGAATGCGATTTGCACCAGGGTTTTCAATAAGATGCCAGCATCTCTCTCCTGTTTACCCAATGACCGCATTACAGTGACTCAGCATTTACGGTTTCTTTAGGTGTGTTTTTCCCCCCTCTTCTTTTCTTTCCTGGTGAAAAACGATGCAATTATATTTCTACATGCTGATCTGAGCGTTCGAATAACAAGCTTTAAACGCGTTATTAGACGCTTGTTAAAGGGAGTGGGGCTGCTGAGAGAGAGGGAGAATGCTGCATTTTTTTAGAAAGAAATTTAAATTAAAAGCAGCTATGGGAAGAACTCGACTGCAGCTCCGCTTCAATCAATGCACCGAGGCAGATTAGGAGAAAGTCTGAGTCAAAAAGCGTAAATCACGCCAGGGAAAAGTTACTTAGAATTAATTCCTGTCTTTTGAGAGTATAAAATGACTTTCCTAGGTGGGATTCACTCAGTTTGCTTCACATCCCTCCCTTCAACAGTATAAAATTGTTCTTTACATTTTAATTGTAAAAAGTGGATCTTTAATAAGCCACTATTTGTGGGCGTGTTTGATCATTTCAACCAAACAGTATAAAAGGCCCCAAACTCACCATTGCTACTATTGTTATGGTAGAGGTTCCTTGCTTCAGAGGTTGCAAAATTGTAGTGGGACGTATACAAATCCATGTTAGCAGCTCAGGATCTCCTCCTTCACAGCCCCATCAAGCAACAAGAATATTTAAAAAGTAGGATCAGAGGGTTGAATTTAAGGAGGGGGGATGCAAAGAAATGATGAACGATGTTAACTTTGACTGTAGGAGTCATGATAGAGTTGAGTGAAGCTTCGGGGAAATAAATCATTTAATCCCAGAGCTACTGAAGTCCTTTTTTCAAACATTTTGAGGCTTGAAATCATACTGCTGTAAAAGCGACTGAGTACTTAAAAAAATCAAACCTCAAGAAATGAAGATATATTAGGAATTGGTCCAAAATGAGAAAAAATAACCACGCTATCATGAAAATATCACTAGATTATATCTCCCAAGGAAAACAACAACAACAACAACCCATCAGGAAAATTGTAGCTCTTGCATTCACTAAAGGAGAATAGACAACATGTGCATGTTTGTGTGAAATGCCAAAAAGAGCAGCCTTAAGCTTGACCTACTGCAATCTGCACTGAGCTCCTCAGACAATAGACAAGTTCAAATGTCAAAAAATCTAATAATAAAAAACAGAGCTGCCAAACTGCACGAACTGTTTTCTGGTGTACCACAATTATTCACCCTCTTATCCACTAAGAGACTGCCACTCGTATGTGCGTAAAAGAAAATCTATGTAATGCATATAGATTTTTTTTTAATGTGAAACGCGATTGAGATGGCCAGCAAGCAAATCAGAATATGTTTAATGAAAGCAGGGCTAAGGTTTCCACAGCCTTTGAAAGACGCTAACTTATAAATCTTTTTTTATGTTGCTATATGCACAATTATTCTTATAAATAAAAATCTACATGTTCGAGGAGCTAGGTTGTAACCATATATCCGGAGAATTTTAAGGGAAGTGGTGACATTAAGTTTCATATGCAATGTGTCTACATGGAACTCAAGCCAGCAGATAGATTATTCCATTCATTTGAGAACTTTCATTGCTATGCATGTTAGGTGCACCCTAAACACAATAGAGTGTATAATATCAGAAATGTGCTGTTCTAAACCTACCTATTTTCAAATATATCTTAATTGTATGTGTAGCACTATGTTATATTACTAATTTATTACAGAATCAGAAATTATTTATTACCCTAAACAATAAATAAGGTTCATACTGGAACCTACACAATTAAATGTATGGATAAAAGGTCATCCTACCTATTGTGTATCTCCTTGTTACTGTAAGCCTTTAAAAGTAATATGTATATTTTCCTCTTTTCTCCAGATTGGTTGGTGTAATATCTCTTGTTCAGCTATGAACGGTTATATGAACTACAATATGGGTAAGGTTTAAAAACAGAGCAAATCACATTACCCCAGGAATGCTACAAATCTGGAATCCAGTCAACTCCACCTTTTCATCTGACTGCTGTATTATAAAGGAAAACATTTTACATATAGCATACTGTATATTCAGCATGTCTTTGTTTAATATTTGAATTTGTAAATGCTAATTAGGCAGTTGCTCTACACGATTATATTATTACACACCTAAGCATTCTCGAATATAAGTAGATGAATATTAAATACAGCAAATAGCCACTTTGTATTTCCCAATACCTCGGCAATGTTCTTCATTTTGCAAATGAGACTTTGCGGACAAAATAATTAAAAAAAACCTCTTTGTAGCTTTGTTTTAATTGTTCTGGTACTTAAGGCATAAACGTGGCGATCACATCCAAATAATATCTTTAACAGCCGGGATGGAAAGTAACTCTATCAAATTAACTTGTTGCTCGTTTTAAGTGATCGTGCTTTCTATTTGCTTTTATTCGCTTCGATGTATACAGGCAGTAACTTATACAGGAATAAGACTGAGGAGTTGACCTACTAGAATTGTTTTCTTGGACTATAAATGCAAGTTGCTTTTGAGGTGGAAAAAAGACAAAGCACGAACTGCACGAAAATGCAATATTTTCAAATATGGGATATTAACCATCACTGGCCTCTCTAAGCTCAAAATCCCATGGTCATATGTCCAAAAACTGTTTGGTAAACAATGATAAATCCAAGATTATGTGGTGACGCTTGTGAATAAAATTGCACTATAGAGATGTACTCTAATAGTTTGGGGAATAGTCATTGCTTTCTTTGGCAAATGCGGCAAGGTTGGAAGTTTTAGTCATGTAAATATCTCAATGCATCTTCAGTCATATTCAATACACGGCAAGGCTTAACTCAGTTGTAAAAGTGAAGGCATGTGAACACTTTGCAAAATAGAAATGTCTATTTTTTCATTATTTCTCTTGCTGTTTATTTCTCTCTATTATGTTTTTGAACAGTGACTTTGCTTTCCACCAGATTTATTGGCAATACTATTTCCAGGATTTAATTGGTCTTCATATTGTAAAAACAAAGAATAAAACTTGCACAGTCACACTGAAACTGACGAAGTTCTAGTTCGAGAGAACAACCTGTCTTTACGGCCTGGCAGAGTTTGTTATGGTTATGCATCAAACATGCGCCTGCCCCACCAGCGCTCCCTGGCACTTCCACTTTTACAGGTGTTTAGCTCCTGCTAAAGGAATGTTAACTTGCTGGTGTGCATATAGATATACAGATAGACCTTCATAAGAATAAACATATGTACTTATCAATAAAATCACAGAAGCTGAATTGCTGACTTATGTGTCCGATGTAGCCACCTAGAAAAATAGCTAACAGGAATGGGCTCCTTGCGCAATATGTTAAGACTATGTACAATATGTTTGCAAAACGACAGAAAATCTGAGCAGACACCGAAGTTAAGATTGTTTTATGTCTGTAAATAGCTGGAACTTCTTGTGTACTTTTTGCATGTGTTTAGTGATACGAACTTCAGATGATCTAGATTGTTAACATAAATGTTATTTTATAGCTACATTCGAGATAATGAAGTACAGTAATTGAAAGAGCGTGAGTGGCTACTTTATTGGGAATATTGCAGATACTGCTGAAGGTTTAAAATGGCAATTAAATATTAAATTATATAAAGACACCCGGGGTTCTCTTTGTTATATCTGCTGCGGTTTAAAAGCTTTATTTGGACAAAGTCTGTGTGATACCTTAAATGATGTTTTTATTTATTTAACTGATTTCACTTACTCGAAGGCCTTAGCTCACTTTAAGATAATGCACCAAATTAACAACTTTTAGGATGGCTTTTTAACTATTAGCCAAACTGTAAAGCCCAATGTAGAATCTTGTGTTTCTATCCTAGCGGTGTGACAGCTCTATTTGGACTTAAGTCTGTTGTATTTAGGACATGAATTTACTCTAGCCTCTTTATCCACCCCACGAGTTCACTATTTTGATGTCACCATTTATATAACTATATAAAATATCATAGACACATATAATTTGGAGAGGGCATTTGTTCCTCTGACAACTCTGGAGGAACAGAATTGTTGTTCAATGTAGTAGCGTTTTACTCACCAGGCTCTGAGTCGCATCAGTGCGCCCCCTGCTGACCATCAGTGCTCTCACTGAGCACTTCAAAAGTTTATTTTGTTCTGCAAACCGTATCATATAAAATTAACGACAACCAATAAAATTATCTTATATGTTTCAACTGTAAAAGTCCAAAACAAAATAAAGCTAGTTTTAGTGAAGCTAGAAAGCTCTGGTTTGGCTTCGTTCTCTTTGGCTGAACTAGGGTCCTTTTATCTAAAGCCCAGTGCACAAACATATAGCTTAATGTGACTAGTGTTCTTCCTTTTATTTCTTTCTCTATGGCAACCAATATGTTCTGCTCAGAAATGTTCCCCCATCAAGGAAACAAATGATCTTGAGGGAGCAGCTCTATACGGCATCTGTTCCAATGGAGAACACAGAGTTAACCCCAGTCAAAAGAGAGGCTGAGCCCGTCATCAAGAAGTGGAAACTGAGCGATTCTTCTCCCCCAAAATTGAAACCTATACCTCCCTAGTTTTACAAGTCATTTTACTGATTTGAGTATCGATCGTTTCCAAAGAAGTAACTAATTCTAGGGAATTACAATGATCACGAGTTGTTGTGTATCCAAAAGAGCAAAAAGGTGCAAATAAAATTAAAATTATAATAAATGAAAGTAATGTAATGGATATTTAAGCCTATATAAAGTTTTCACGAGCAGTATCTGGCCTACTAATTTCACCTTACATTATTTATCACATTATTTATCACACTGACCTAAACGCTATAAAAGAGTTTCAGATCATTAGACTATACCTCTCCATTAGATGGAATTCAGGGAAAGTGGATCTAGGGACAAGGAAAACTGTCAGAAATGAGAAACAAAGTGAAATCTGGTTTATAATGCTCAAGCCACAATCTCCTTTGAGAATAAAATGAAGGGGTGTCCTGGTTAGTTTTGATTGATTATACTCTTTCTGATGGACTTTCACTACAGAGCTCTAGATGTTGTGCTTAACCGTCTGTTCCCTAGTTACAATATTAACCCTATGTGTGCACCATCGCTCTCCTCCGCCTTCTCCTCTTCATCTTCCTCCCCCAGCACCAGACTGATTTATTTCACTCCCCAGCTCTCAGCAGGTGTCCACTTCTCTACTTTTTGCCTTGCCCCTCAGCACACTACTGCTGTTCAAAGCTGATTTTCCCCAGTCATCAGAAGAGATTCTCCTGAAGAAACATTTGAAAACAATAAATATTTAAAATCTTTCACTCTTTAGAATCTATAATATTTTCTAGGGCTCCCCCCCCCCCCCGAGTGCTACAATAATTAACAGTGCCCAGAAAAGTGAAGTAGTAACCAGAACACTTTCCAGTACTACAGAATTGCTTTACAGCTTTGAGCTTTGGAATGAGCTTTTTATGTAATATTTCACTAGGGCGATTTTTTTTGAAGGGGGGAGCGACGGGGGCTGGTGGTTTGTTTTTGTTTTTGTTGTTTTTTTTCTTTTCATTAGGCTTGCTTCCTTCCAGAGAGTTGCCATGGGTTCCCTGTCTTTTCCTAAGCTTTTAAAAATAGATTCACAGGACTTTAAATAAAACAAAAATAGAGAAAAAAAATTAAAAACACTTACCGACCAGACTTCCAGGATTTAGAGGGCTTTTTAAAAATTTTGTATTTTTGTGGGTTTAATAAGGTGACAGGGGAAAAATCATGTTCTGAACTCCAGCGAAACGATCCATGCTAAGATTTTCCTTTGCACTGACTCCACTAAGCCCAGCTCTCCACTTGTCTATTATTTTCACCAAAATATATGAAAATTTATGCAAATGAAAATCAGCACTAACTGTTCTCCCCTTTTATACTTTGGATTTTTTTTTTCCAGACAAAACAATCACACTCTGCAAGGGAGGGCGTGGGCGAGAGTTGGGGAACTAAGTTGTTGTTGGCTGTTGTTTTTTTGTTTTGTTTTTGTTGTTTTTTTTAATAAAACACAAAACTCCAGCACAAGCTTAGTTTTTGTTGTGCGTGTGTACAATATTTTTAGGATTTTTTAAAGAATGTAGATCTGTTTGCGGAGGCGCTATCACGTTTCATCAGGCCACCTGAGACGGCTTTTGAAAGCGTGTACTGTGAAATTCATAGCAGTAATTTAGACAAAATCCTCACTGTATATTAATGAAAGACGGCCCCATGGCACCGTTCCTATCCTCCCCATTCAGTGTAAACAAAACCACGAGACTCACTCGGTTTTTGAGCCTGATCCAAGCAAAATCGGCTGGAAAGGAAAACATGGGGTTCTGGCACTGACTATTTAAACGTCTGCACCTGGAGATCTCAGATTTATTCAATGAAATCTGTGTTAGATCTTTTATACACATAAAAATGAAACCTTTGGAGGACGCATGGGAACAAAAAAAATAGTTATGTTTAGGGTTTAGTTACCATTACTCTTCAGATCTGTATACTTCACATTAATGGTTTTTCTAAACCTACCTAAGATGATATCTTTTACCGTGCAAGCAAGGACCTGGAAAGGGTCCTAAATAAATTCTGCAAGTCTACAGTTAATCTTCAAACCACGCAAATGCTGCATACTTGCTGTTGGGGATGTAGTCTGTGCTGGAAGATGAATTCAACTAGCTGAATTTTGTGGGGAAATTATTAACTGAAAGAGGGGGGCGTTATGTTTCACATTTTAATGTAAACATAATGCATTTTTCTATCCGTAGGCGCGCACACACACACTATATGTGTATATGCATTATACATGACGGATAGGTAGCCTGTATGGATTACACAACACAAACACAATCATTAGTAAAGATGTGTTCCTTGAATGTCCGAATTGTGTTATTTCATTGGAAATCCCCGAGGAGTGTTCAATTTGCCCTTGTTTTGGTTGCCACTTTCTCTTTTTTCTTGGTTCACTGAGGTTGCCTGTGTGCAGCGTTTCCGCTTGGTCGCATCTCTCTCTCTCTCTCTCTCTCTCTCTCTCTCTCTCCTTCTCCTTCCCCCGCCCCCCTTAACTCTTTCAGCTGGATTAGAAATAATAAAACGTTTCATACGACCAGATCGGTTTCCTGTGAAATACCGGCGTTCGCAGAATAATAAAAAATAGTGGAGGAAAACCCATATATATATACTGATATACACAAATCAGAAGGAAATGGGGACAGAGGATTGTTTGGTGGATCTGGAGCAGGATTCAATTTGGATTTTTTTTTTATGATAAGGATTCAGCTTTAACATGTTTTATAATAATGCACATGGTCAGAAGCTTGTTCTGTGTGGTAAAGACATTTTATTGTGCATCCTCTCAAATATCGTTGATATTAAACAGTTCGGTGCAGCTATCCATATAAGTGTCCAAAGACATATGAGCTGCATTCTAGTTCCCATACATACGGGGGAACTCAGAAACTAAAACAAAGAAGCGTGTGGCTGATTGCATGTAATTAAGGGAACAACTTGCCATGATAGCTTCAGTCTAAGATCTGGTAAGGGATCTTGACGGTGCAGACTGGCCAAAAACCTTAGTAAATCTTAAAAAGATATTAGCTCCCCCACTTTGCCTTTCTGACATATGCAGAGAGAGATAAATGGAATACAAAACTTTGAAACAGAACAGGATGCTTCCTTCTGTAGGTGATGACTGTTTGATTTATGTAGACTGTAGCCAATATACAATGGCTGCTTACAGATGATGGGAAATATTCGCCCATGAGGAGACTCGTGCATACAAGTAAAATAAATGCATTATTAGATAGTGTCTCTTCCCCTCATCTTTCTTTTCATTCCTTCCCCCCCCCCCATGCCCAGGGGGGTTTTATTCTCCCTCTCTCTCCCTCCCCCACATGCCCAAATTGCTCTGTGCTGGGAGACTCAGATTTATCCGCCGGGCGTTAAGAGTTAAGACGTTGAGGGGAGAAGAAGAGGAGGGGCCGGGAAGGGAGCTGGAGGGGGATCTGGTGGGGGCAGATTTCCAGCTTCTACGCCACTTTGCCTAAATTAAAAAGCAACCAATCGGAACGGCCGGAAGGGGGGGCCTCGCGTCCGGAGCCCGTCATTCCGGCTGTGTCAATCACGCAGCGGGTCTCCAATCAGCGGGGGCCCTTGCGCTCGACTTCCTTGTATTTGGGAAAGGGTGGTGGTGGTGGTGCGCGCGCTCGGCGGAGGGTAAACATTCGGCCGTCCCCGCGCTGCGAGGGAGGGACGGGGAGAGAGAGAGAGCGAGCGAGCGAGAGCTGTCAGGGCGAGCGCGCCGGTGGGGACGAGCCGCGCCGCTCTCCTCCCAGCACCACCCGGGCACGCTCTGCAAGCCGCCAACTTCCCCCGCTGGAGTTAGTGTACCAAGGAGCCCCTAGATGCACGCACACATACGCACACCTCTCTACCCAGGCTCTTCTCCTCCCGCAGCCCGCTGCTGGAATTAACCACCAACCTTGCAAGGGAAGGAGAACCGTCTCTCCACCTCCCTCCTTTTTCTTTCCTTGCCTTTTTTGTTTGTTTGTTTGTTTGTTTGTTTGTTTAAAAAAAAAAGCCGCCTAAGAGGGGGGCAGGGGGGAGGGAAGATGTCTCACCCAGCCCGTGCCTCCGGCGAGAAGGCTCCAAAGGGACTTGCGTTTCAAAGGGGACAGAGTGCTCCAGCGAGAGCCCAACTTTGAGACATGCAGCAGCAGCAGCATCCCCAGCACCGCCGCCGCCAGCCTCAGCCCAGGAAGTTTTCCTAGGACGCCGACCAAACTTGGCGAGAGAGGAGGAGGAGGCGAGAGCCGGGAGCCGAGCAGGGAGAGAGCGAAGAGAGGGAGCGCGAGAGAGAAGAGCCACCCGCGCGCACAAAGCCTTCGAGGAGGAAGGGAAAGAAAAAGTTTCGCTCCGGCAGGGGAAGGCGGCGCGGGCGAGATGTGCTCCTGAGGGAGTGCCGGGGAGAAGGAGAAGGGGGCTCGCCGTTGTGTCTCCACCCCCCCCCCCCGCCCCTGCTTTTGAGCGTTGATTTTTATTATTATTATTATTATTATTTATTTTGTCTTCCTGCAAAAAGAAGCAGCCGAGGCGTTAACAGGGGAAGGGCGCTCACGGGAGATCGGGGCCAAACGCCCACGAGGCTGGTGAGGAGGCGAGCCCCGGGTGCCTGCGGAGCGGCGCGAGTTCCCGGGAGAGGGTGTTGACAAAGGGAGCCGAAGAGCCCCCAGTTGTGCGGATTGGTGGCACGCCAGCAGGCAGGGGGGTGGGGGAGCGGAATGGCCACCGCGGCTTCTAACCCTTACCTACCCAGCAACAGCATCCTCTCCGCCGGCTCCATCGTGCACTCGGACTCCGGCGGCGGGGGCATGCAGCCGGGCAGCGTCGCCGTCACCTCGGTCTCCGGCGGCTACCGGGGCGACCCCTCCGTCAAAATGGTCCAGAGTGACTTCATGCAGGGAGCAATGGCTGCTAGCAACGGCGGCCATATGCTGAGCCATGCCCACCAGTGGGTGACAGCCCTGCCTCATGCAGCCGCCGCCGCCGCCGCCGCCGCCGCCGCCGCCGTGGAAGCCGGCTCGCCCTGGTCCACCAGCCCGGTGGGGATGAGCGGCAGCCCCCAGCAGCAGCAGCAGCAGCAGCAGCAGCAGCCGGATGTGAAAGGCAACTCCGGCCGAGACGACCTGCACGGCGGCACGGCGCTGCACCACCGGCCACCCCACCTGGGTCCCCCACACCAGGGCCACCCGGGCGCGTGGGGGGCCACCGCCGCCGCCCACCTCCCGTCCATGGCCGGGGGACAGCAGCAGCAATCGCTCATCTATTCCCAGCCCGGGGGGTTCACGGTGAACGGGATGCTGAGCCCTCCCCCTGGCAGCCAGAGCTTAGTGCACCCGGGACTGGTGAGGGGAGACACGCCGGAGCTGGGGGATCACCCCAGCCACCACCATCACCACCACCACCAGCATCAGCACCACCAGCAGCACCACGGCGGGGTCAACAGCCACGACCCCCACTCGGATGAGGACACGCCGACCTCGGATGACCTGGAGCAGTTCGCCAAGCAGTTCAAGCAGCGGCGGATAAAGCTGGGCTTCACGCAGGCAGATGTGGGCTTGGCCCTGGGCACCCTGTACGGGAACGTCTTCTCCCAGACCACCATCTGCAGGTTTGAGGCTCTGCAGCTCAGCTTCAAGAACATGTGCAAGCTCAAGCCTTTGTTGAACAAGTGGCTGGAGGAAGCCGACTCCTCCACGGGCAGCCCCACTAGCATCGACAAGATCGCAGCCCAGGGCAGGAAGAGGAAGAAGCGGACCTCCATCGAGGTGAGTGTCAAGGGGGCCTTGGAGAGTCACTTTCTGAAATGCCCCAAGCCCTCCGCCCAGGAGATTACGAACCTAGCGGACAGTCTGCAGCTGGAAAAGGAGGTGGTCAGGGTTTGGTTTTGCAATCGGAGGCAGAAAGAGAAAAGGATGACCCCCCCGGGGATCCAGCAGCAGACCCCCGACGATGTCTACTCCCAGGTCGGCAACGTGAACTCCGACACGCCGCCCCCACACCATGGACTGCAAACAAGTGTGCAGTGAGAGTCACAACAGTAAGGGAAAGGAAGAGAGGCGAGAAAGGGAAAGGGGGAGGGGGGACCGACAACAACACCACACACACAAAAATCCAGACTTGTTTCGACTATCTATCTATCTATCTATCTATCTATAGAGTATATATATCTATATATACATAGATATAGATATCTATATGAAACGTTTGAAAAGGTCGATCCGAGCGCTAACATTTATACTGTGGTTGGGAGGGGGTGGAGATGCATAATGCACCAAAACTGCAGATTTTTTTTCTTTCTTTTCTTCTTCTTTTTTTTTGTAAACATTTTTAAATTATCCCCTATTTCAGCAATGAACAGCACCCACCCCTTCTCTCCCTTTAGGCCCCCACCTCCCAAAAAATGCCCCCCCCCAAGGGCTCTCGTATACGAATCACGGGAACTTTTTTCTCTCACACACACTTTTTTCTTTTTTTATGGGAGCAATCCAAAAAAGGGAAGCAAAAGCAAAATCATCTGCCTGGTCGGAGGGTGCCTGCTGCATTCCAGGACCCTGTTTTTCTTGGCCAAACCACATCATTTTGGTGCAAGATATCCATGGGGGGGGAGGGGGAATCTTGCAAAATGAAAAGGGTCACTTTCTCCGGGGGGGGGGGGGGAATATGCACACTGCACTAAACACAAGCAGACTGTATAGGGAAGCAAATATATATAAACAAAAATATGAGAATAAATACCCGCATACCGAAAGCTGGGGGGAGCGGGGGGAGGGACAGACACCGTGAGAAAAAAAGAGGAGAGATTGTTGGTCCCTAAAGTTCGAGCTCTATAAAAGGACTTTTCATGAATTAAGGGAAACAGCCAGATAAAGGGAAATAATTTAGGGCTGTCAAAGTCGTGCTCCTGACGGCTGCCAATCACCGTGGAAGATTCCTTTAAAAAATCCACTGCTAATATTTTTTTTATTAATATTTTTATTTTTATTTCTGGACTGATTCAGAGAAAGGGATTTAGAAGTACTGAGCGTCTGCAGCTGCACTTAATCTGAACTTCTCCTCTCCTAAATCCGTTGCCAACTTTGATTGAATGGGTGCTGGTGGATGTGATTATATAATACTGCCATTTCCGAGCAGTGTTTTTGGTAGGTTTTAATAAACAGACTTTTCAAAAAGACGGCAATATAGAATTGTTAGATCCGTTGTTGATCTAAAAATATTTGCTTTATATTTTCATTAAATGACTTCTTTTAATATTTTATTCAGAATACCTATGAACTGCTGCAAAACGGTAATTTATTTTTCCCCAGATCTTGTATTACGTGTGTTTTTCAGACGAGCACAAATCAAAATGAAATGAAAATATGGACAGTTGTTAGGTAATAAGGGTATCTTTTGATGTGATAATTTGATTGTAATTTAATTTGAGTAGTGATTCCGTAAGAGCTGATTGAGAAAATAAATTTGTTAGAATGAAATAGTCTGTGTCTGATGCATAAACACTGTGTCGAAAAAGTTCTCTTAAGGAAATATTGCAAATATTTAAGTGATAGAACGAAGGATAACCTGCTTTCTGTATCTGGTGTCTACTTCAGGTATCTGGAAATGCAGAGTTCCAGTATTCATGCTGTTAGCATTTTAGTACAGTACTCATTTCTTATAAATCCGTATACAGAGTAAATTTCCATAGAGTTTTTTTATAAATATCCCTGTGTAAGGGCATAGTAAGGCAAGATTAGAGAATAAAAGGCCACGTTCTTTAAAATAATTGTTTAATTTAAGATTAAACTTCAATGCAGTAGATGTGTAAGTGTATGGACTGATAATTAATGGCTAATAGTGAAAGCAGTTATGTTTTTTTAAAGTTTAGTCTCTTTTCAAACTAAGAAACGAAGGCTAGAAGCTTTTTAAGTATAAATTATTTTGACACATTTTATGTCTGTATAATATTTGTATTTAATTTATCGTTATAATTTAAAGAAAGTACTTTTTTCCAAAAAAAAATATAGAGATGATATTTTCAAAATCCTACCTACGGTCCTCATAGTTTACCATTTTTGTTGTTGTTGTTGTTGTTTGGTTGGTTTAGGCTTTTTTGTACGAGGTGTGCAGTGGTGTAGTACAGTTATTCCTTCACTCGACTTTAGTGTTGCCATTCCTTCTTTACAACAAATGTGTGTATAAGTAATGTTAAAGATGCCAATTGATGCACTAGGTAGGCTGTCATATTTATCTGCTAAATTTATTGCAATATACACACAAGTGAATGAATATTTCAACTCTTCATTTTGAATTGGTAATGTTGTCGAAACTACAGATCTAAATTTAATGCCTCTATGTACCCCCTGAAAACGTATTATAGAGAAATATTTTATTTTTTTATTAATGTAAGCTTTCAATAATCTCTGGTTTCCCCCGTTCCCCCATTTTCTTCCTCCCTCCCTTCTTTCTCGCTATGTGATATTGATGCTGGGGTTAAAACCCCAGAAAACTGCTGTAGAAACAACACACATTTATTCCTTTTTGACAGGCCTTGTGTCACTTTCATAAATCAAATCAAACCATATAGCCGTGTACTGGGATGCATTATTTTAACACCAGGTCTAGTAAATATCACGCTCGTTTTGATTTGTGAAATCCGAAAAGGCCATATTAGAAAAAGGAAAAGTGAAAGGGGATACAAGACAATTTCATTTATTCTCTTTGTTTAATTTAAGAGCTTCCCAGTAATTTTATAACGGGGGGGGGGGGGAGGGGAGAGGGAGGGAAGGAAGGAAAGGAGGAATCATGAATTTTGCTACATGCAAGGGAAATCAAAGAAAGGACTTCCAGTTTGGAAGCAGTGGGTTTGTTTTTATGTGGTGGATACTATTAACACGTGAGGTGGAACCCTATTTTTCACACATGAAGGGTGGTGGCTTATTAGACATGGAGTAGGTCTATTTAAATTTCTTAGTGGTATTTGGTTACTGGATTTGGATGACAACAAAGAGCTACATAGGCTTCACACTGGTTTCTATTAAAAGACAACCTTTGCGAATTTCTGCATAAGAAGGGCTGATTTTTACACTAGAGGAATAACATTTGGTAGTAGGAACGTGCAAAATCTGTTCATTCTGTGCTCAAAAATTGAGGCCATGTTTTTCCCCTCACCCACCCCAATAAGAAATCGAATCATTTGAATGTATTAGGAACTTCAGGGTTGTGAGTCTAAGGGATAATAAGAGGTAGATAATAAGTAAGAGGTTTTGTGTTAAGGGTTGTACTGTTACACATGTAAATAATGAAAATATTGTTATATACCGCCAGATCTCTTAATGAATTTAGTAATTGTATTCATTTATAATATCAGTGTTCTGTGTTTGGTATCTGAGTCTTCATCATTTTTCCTTATTATTTTTCTACCTAAAGGAAAGCCAAATGGTTTACAAAGTTGTGTTTGATCAGTCTGGGTAATCCCGAGATGTGATTATTTTTAGTTTACATTTTCATATTCTGCAGTCTTCTACTACGCCCTAGTTTTCTCCTTGACATCCCATCTTTTCCCCGGCTAGTCTGTATGCTATGAATCATTTTCAGGTGTATTTAAAATAGTCACCTCACTGCTGTTGATCCACATATTTTCGGAATATAACAAAGAGCTATCCCTTGGTTTAAAAATACAGCGGTTCATTTCTGAAATTATCTTTAAAGATTCCTTATGCTTTAATGTAGTGACTGGTGTTTGCACATTACAATGCTCATCATTTGTTTTGTATGAATGGTTTTAAATGGAACGTTTAGAGAATAATTGGTTCTAATATGAAATGCAGTATATACTATTGATAATTTTATCAATAAGTGTAATATTTTAAATAATTTTAACAATTAAATTTGTTTTTTTAAAATTATATATTTGTAAAATATTTATCCTGTTGAAAACAACAATATATTGTTCTATTTATTCGTTTATTTTTGTAATAAATTATCAACATCTTCAAGCTAAAGAAAAAATGACACTTCTATATATTTATATAGATATACCTTTTAAGATACAGATATATTTGTTCCAATTTGAATGTAAATAGAAGAAAATACATCTATAACTGGCAGCTTTCTGGACAAAATTGTAGAGATGATCTTCTTGCCACATGTAGTTTGGTTTGCCTAAGTTCCAGGGTAATTAATCAAACTCTAAAAGAGATGCAACAAGTATAGGCCCTTGATGCAGGCTTGGAATTATGTAGGATATAGACTGATTTTTATAAACCCAGGAAGATAGATACTGCAAGGAAATTGGTCTTCTTCAGCATGATGGCTGGATAAAATGAAGCGATGGGGTACAGAGGTAACACATATAGATATTTGCAATTGTAGTCTGAAATAGTTGAATGAGTAAGGTCTTCAGTAGAAGGGGGGAACCTTGATATCAATGACACAGCAGTAGGAAACTTTTTGCCTGATAGTCTTTTTGCTAACTAAAAAGCTATCATACAGTGAAGAATTACAGAAACCCGCCCTCCCCCATCTTCTTTAATGCCAAAGTAACACTAAGGGACTATATTTGGAGTGGCAGGGTGGGTTCTGTTGGGGGGAGAAAGAAAAGGCCAAACAAGACTCTTACTCCTTACTCCGGGGGCAAAAGTCTCATTGAAGTCAAGGAGAACTTTGCCTAAGTGAAGCCTGCAGCCTTTGGCCCAAAGACAGGGTGCAGACAGTGGCATTGAGTGTAGCCTTGGCGGACACATGGCCAATTCAGCCCCTTAGAGCTGTTGTTAACCTGCGGCTGAAGGTCATTTAGGTGACGTCATGCCCACTAGTTCTGCACCAGGGGCTTGACCTTGACTTTAATAAGGAAATAAGGGTGCTGCATTCTTTAATCTTTAACCTAGCCTGTCATCCTGGGAAAGGAAAATTCATAGGAGGGATATTTAATCGGAAACTTTGATTCTCTTAGATCAGAGTAGGTCATAGTCAATAGATTATTATATTTATTAGCACATATGGTATCTTCTAAACTCTCCAAGTCATTATTTCCAGCATTTCAGCTGTAAAATATTGGGGTTTTCTTGTGGGGCTGCTGCAATTAGAGCTCTAGGTCCAGTTTATCAGCGGAACCAAAGATCTTCTGAACTTTCCCTAGGTGATTTTGCTGCCAGAGTATATGAAATTTTCTGAGTGAGAGATAAAGGAGGATAGTGGGGGGGGGGGAGTAGAGAGAGTAACCTTACACAATCTCTCATCAGTTTGACTAATGTGTGACTAGTTGCAGGTGGATCATGCAAAGGATGAAACAGGCCTTCACATGCAGTAAACAGAGAGGTGGAAGCTGGGCAGTGGAGGTAGGGGTGAGGAGGGGGATGCAGCCCCTGAATGTGGATGCGCCAGCTGTATACTGTGTGAGAGTTGTGTTTTAGAACAGGCTGAGCTGCCTCAGGTTGTGGACAACGAGGTCTGCAGGGAGGTCCTGCTCTGATCCCTGCTGCCGACCAGTGCTGCTCTTCAGTGACAGCTGCTGCAGATCCCACAAGTTGTTTTCCTCGTGGCGACCATTCAGCAAAACACACGATGCTTTCTCAAAGATTTAAATTTCGCGGATGAATTACCATACACCGGTTGCTTAGCAACTAAATTCAAGCCGGGCTAAGAATATGCAAGCTTTTTGTATTCTCATTAATAAAAATGCCACTCTGACACAGCAACCTGACTTTGGATCACTGCAACTTCTGTAAAAGCCATAGGAGAATACAACCCGGCTCCTCCATTTAATTACAGATCAGAGTGGCTTGAAATGTGACGTTTTGTTAATCTATCTTCCTAAAAGCGATGTAAAAAAATAACGGCTTTTGAAGAGCAGTGGAAAACTACTTTTTTTAATGGAGCTGTCTCTTGGTGTTACTGATAGCTATAAACTGAAACCTTTTTGAGGCACATATTCAAGTATCTTTCCCCCCCCCCTTTTTAGTTCCCTGAAATCAGAAAACATTAAGACATTTGCAGCCACAGAAATTAAAGTGAAATTGAGGCAGAATGATGGAGAAGCAAACATCTCTCCAGAGATGGGAAAACTTCAGTAGGTAGCAGCAGTTAAACTAAACTAAAATAAATAAATATATGAAACTCTGTAAAGCTTGGGTTTTCTTTGTCTATTGAAATTGTTCAGTATAAGTGATCAAGTTCTTACTAAAAAAAAAACGGTGGTTATAAGTCTTAATGACACTTTGCTGAATGTTTGCCTCAAAAACTCCATTTTCACTCCTGTTAAAATTTACTTTTTTGTTGTTGTTACAACTATGACTGGATACAAGATGTGTGTGTGTGTGTGTGTGTTTCTTTAGCATTACCAAAAAGTTTCCTGCCAGCACTCAGTCTTACCGGCAAGGCAGAACTATACTACAGCATCTGAAGTTAGAGTGGCCCCTCTCTCAAGGGCAGGGCAATACAGGTAGTTAGCATACAAAGACATTGATAATAGTTTGGACTTTCTCTTTTTTTGTTTGCTATTTTGTATACTGCATTTAGGCTCTTTGCGGGGAAGGATGGATGTTCCGGGAGGAGGGTTTATGGTTTGCTTTGTTTTGTTTTATTCAGCAAATTGTTAAACAAAAATCTTTTTGCAATTAAAGTCCTTCAATTAAAAATTAAGAGTAAAACAAGCAACTTAAAAATGATTAGTGCTAGGACAGTATTTTTCAGAGGGGGTGTGATGTGATAAAGGAAAAAAGAGGACCTTTGAATTCTTTCCGAATTCCCCAATCCCTCTTCACTGAAGAACCACATTTTTGTTTTTTAATTGTCATTATTATAGTGGGTGCTTGTAATGGGAGGTCCCTCTAGTCAAAAACCACTTTCACTATGTATTTGAATGGAGATCTCTGTCCTTCACTAAGGCTTAGTTTCCACTCACCTTAAAACAAACAAGCAAACAAACAAACAAAAAACATACAACAAATTTCTAGGTAGGAAAAGCAGTGAGATGAGAATCTGATTTATATGTGAAGACTGTAGTCCTAATGAAACCCACAACCACCCAAGATCTTTGTCCACTGCTTTGCTTCTTTCTTCAGCTATAATAGGATGAACATCACTTTAAATAATCAAATTTTCTTCCAGTTTACACCTACTGCTAATAAAAAAATAATTGTGATTAAAAGCCAGCATTTAAATGCAGTCCTTGCACAGCAATTGAAATTTGTGCCAGAATATATTTTCTAACAGTGTATTGAAAACTATAATTCCAAAACAGGTTTATTGGATAGGGGGTGTGGGAGTGTTTTGTTTTTTGTTTTTACCAAAAGGAAAAGTTTAATGACTTTTCCGAATAGGTCTATAGTATGTTTCAATGAGAGGAAAATATAACACCACATCAATTCTTATATTTAAAATACAAAATCAATAGCTTTTACAAATCAATCTCACTGACAAGACAATAGACAAGAGTAGACATGTTTATTTTATATGTAGGTGATTTTAAATCAATGTCATTCTAGTATTGAATACCAACATAAAATATTAGGCATGGAAATAATTTTCATAACATTATTGTTAAATGCATTCCAATTCTTTAGTAGCATATTCTGTCCATTTCAGGTATCCACATACAGTATTCTGAGGTTTATTGAAATGCACATACTATATAGTAAGAGTTTTATTTACAGATATCATGGTTTGGGATCACACTGCTACACCATGTTTGCAAAAGTCCAGTCATCGTTCATGTGTAGAATTAATTTTCCCTTCTCTTTTAAAAGAATGCTTAAAAATAGCCTGATTATAAAGGAAAACAAATGGAGATTGTTACTCTGATATGACCATTTCTTAAAAACAATGTTAGACTATCAAGATATGTGTTTGAGACGACATAGACATATACTGTTTCTTTATAAGGTGCATGTTTAGTGTTAGAAAGCTAAACGATTGTTGATTGTGACTTGTGTCTGGGGCCTTCCTTTCAAATTGAAATGAATTGATTAAAAAAAGCGGGAACTGGGATATGGGGAACCGCATGGCTGCTATATTTATGTGCACGAAACCGAAATTTAAACAACTTGAGGCAGTTTTGGATGTATAAACGTTTTATATATAGTAACCTTTTTGTTATTAGTTTTGGACATGCTTGGTGGTGCTTTCCTGCCAGCGCTCCGTAGAACTCACTATACAGCATTCAGTGTGCAGCACCACAGTGGAGAGTAAACTGTTTGCTCAACAATTCCAAGCTTCATTTCCAACTGGAGTACTAATGTATACTTTAACTTAGTCGCATCAATCCGGGTAGCTTTCTGTAGACCACTTATTTAGAGAGCTGAGGTACAAAACTGAAGTGCGTGTTTTTTGTGTGTGAATTATATAGATAAAAGCCAAGAGCAAGGGGACAGGAGACATATTACATGCTATTCTGTGGGGCTTTTTTCAAGTTCCAGACAAGAAGCATGTTTATAAAGTACAAAAGAAATGAGAACTGCTGAGCATTTATCATTATTACATCCCTAAACCGTCAGAGAATGGCTCCAGAAAAGCAGAGCTGAAACTACTCTTTCTAAAAGGGAGGAGGGAAGGGAGAGAAAAAAAAGGGTTTGGTAAAGAATTGTGCTGGAATAACATACATTTGTTTCGTCCTCTAGGACTCTCATTCAAAAGAGAGGCCCATCTAACCGACTGGGACATTGCTCAAAGAAATCTAACAGATATTCGTTTCAGAGTCCACACTAAAAGCCATAGATGAAATATGAGGTGTCAGACTCTTCATTTGCTTCTCTCTCTCTCTCTCTCTTGCACACACACACACACCGCAGTTTATTTACAAAAGATTAAAATATGCACACAGAAATCCTGCCGGCCTATGATATATATCAATCACATATGTGTAAAAAAATGTCAACTCCATATGCTAAAAGCTCCTATCAGTGACATTAAATTAAGCATGTAGCTTTATGAAATGTTGAAGATTAAATACTATCGATACCTCAAAAGAAGAAAATAAATAAATATTCAGTTTCCTGATATGCTCACTAATTTACATCATAGTGATTAAAACAGGTTATTTAGTTAGTTTAAAAAACAAAACATGGATTTTTTTTTTAGCCAGGACTGACTTCCTTTGGCTATAATAGAGTGTACTTTAAAATACTGCCTTTCCCCCTTTTTTTATTTGAAACTAAAAGTAGGGGATTAGAGTGTACCTAATAATTATTAATAACTGAAATGAAGTTTTTAATACTGCTAATGATACCTATGTTTCTTTGAGTGTTAGGCGAAAGGAGTTATGCCATTCTAAGTAGAACACAGGACACATATTTACCTGAAGAACAAGTTGATTAATCGTCTTTATTCTTTTTAATTGTCAAATAAATGTAAGTAACTCAATATGCCAACCTCTGTAGAGCAGAATTCCCTTATTAACACAAGAATAAACAAAAAAGAGGGAACATTACCTTGCCATTAGATGCCCGCTTTGTTCCTGAGCCTTGAACTGCACCTTGGAGCCCATATTGGAAAAGAATGCCCTGGGGAATGAACAATCCACCCCAAACTGTTGTCACAAGTCCCCTAAAAACCACCCTGTAAATATGTTCTGAGTGATTTTGACATCTACTAGATTTTTGCGCCCGTATTTTTATCTGTTCTCTCATAACTACTGAGTGTTTTCGACGAGAGTTTCCCCCGTTTCGCGTTCAATAGCTGAGCCTGCCCCTAAGCTCTTCTCATCACCCTGAGCCGCCCTGGGGCTCCTATTGCCCAGCTCCAAGGAAAGAAAAACTTGCGCACGGGCCATGCGTTTGAGTCCCTAGAAGGCTCGTGGGTCGGCGGCTACCACACTACCGTGGAGCGACGCCGGTGGCTTCCGGAGGGGGTATCGCGTTGTCGTTTGAATAGAAGCTACTGCCCGTGGACAGCAGGAGTTTAAAGACCCTGAGAATGACCCACTGTGCACTTGCCGCGGGACCGCAATAGGGGGAGCAGAAAGCGTTCTCCGGAGGCCTTCCTAAGGAATGGCTTAGCTGGGGCAGCAGCCTGGATTTCAATCACGTGCATGGAGGGGGTCTCTTCCTGCTCGCCTTTGCTGACAGCCACACGTCCAGCTAACCGGCCCCAGCCACGGACTCGCTCACCCCGGTTCAGGCACGGCGCCAAGGCCCCCACTTCCCGAGTCTCTGTCAACCTTGCCCAGGAGCAGGATTCGGTGACTCTGTCTTCTGGGCAGCCACGTGAAGGCTGGGCCACGGACCGCGGCCTCTGGCAGTCTGAAAATGGCAGAGAGATATGGTGGTGGGGGAGGAGAGGGTGGCTCTCGCCTTGCAGGGCTGTCTTAGGAGAGCCGGTGTCACGGCGGAGGGCGCAGTGGGGGACAGGGCTCCTGGAAACGGGGTCTGGTGGCCGTCTCAGCCACGATGATTGGGGGTGTTCGCCCTTGCTCACGAGCCAGCTCTTCCTGGGACCTCTCTTCCCGCCACCCTCCTTTCTGCAACGTCCCGAAAAAGACAGCGAGAGAGGGCAGGGGGGCGCAGGGGGCATAGTAGCGACCGAGCACTCCCTCCCCAAAGCCCCAGGCCAAGCGCATCGCCGCGCACACATCCCCCGATGCGGCGGAGATGCGGGGGGGGGGGGGGAATGGGGGTGCAGGAGGGAGGTTAGAACTTGCCTCGGTGCCACCAGCGTTAACCATGCGGTACCTAGTACCCGCAGATAAGTCACTCGCGATGATCCGCCCACCCCCAGCCAGAGCATCCTACGTGGAGTTCATGTTTCTGTTCTCTGCCAAAGTCTCCTCGTAGGGTCCCCCCCCCCCCCGCCTCCCTCTCTCCTTGCTTCCTCCCATTATCAAGCTGGGTAGGCAAGGGCGTCTCACTGCCGGCTCTCAAGTTTTCAAGTCGCGCATTTGATCCGTTCTGTACAAAGGGAGAGTTACTCTGTAAAGCAAAGCAAAACAACAGCACAACATCTGCAATTGGCTCGGTTGGATACCAAGCCCGCTGTCCCCCCTGTCTTACTCCAGGGCCAGCTTCTGCTACGTTCGTTCTCAGCTTTGCTGAAGTTCAAGACAGGAGAATCCCCGCCTTTCTGGTCCCCCCGACCCTGGCCTGGCTCTCCAGGCCAGGGTTAAGGAGCACTGGTGGCATAGCCCGAGGTACAGAAAGGTCTGAGGAAACAGAGGCATCAATACCAGATGCATCCAGAATCCAGACTGAGAACTAGGCTGGTGCGGGGTGGGATTGGAGGGAGGTGCTCTGAGCCTATATAGTCCCCGCTTCAAAGATTTCCTCGTCAGACCTTAGCAAATGATACCGAGGTTGAAGAGGAAAACAACTCACAAATACTGGGGATTTCAAAGCACTGGAAATGGCAAGATGCCTTTCTCCTTCCTCTGCATATTTACAATAGAAGCCTTTCTTTTTTGGTAGCGGATTTGATTGTATTTATTTCTAGCAAGGACTGCATATCTTACAGCGAGCTACAGCTCTGACACAAATGAGTTGTGACTGCTTTCCAGAGAGCTCCAGGCTACAACCCACTGCCAGATACCTTCTTCAAGTTCAAGTTACACTCGGGACACTGCAGCCTGCTGGGCGCGATCTGGCTCCTGGTGAAAACAATGGCAAAGCACCAACTGACTTCAACGGGGGAAAGAATCGGGCTAAATCCGGCCCGCTTCTCTCCACCCCCGGCCCCTGTTCCGGGAGCAGCCTCCCCCTGTTGAAGTGCTTTCCAGCCCATCCGTTTACCCCGGAGTCAACGGGGCTACTTCTGTGCCCACAGTGAACGCGATTTGTGTGCAGTGGTCATCACATGAGTTGTGGCTTTGCAGTCGCATACAAACCTTCGCCAGTGACAAAATGTGCATTGTCCAGATGATAATGTCTCTCCGCCGATTAAACAGTATTTCCCCCCACCTAGCTTCCCTAGATCTCGCGCCTAGAAATGACAAATAGTTGGTTAAATCCACTCACACTTTCTGTTTTGATACCAGCAGACCCACGCTTTTAATTTGCCTCCTGGTATCCTGGCATGAACGCCCATTGGATTCCACGCGAGACGGGCAACATACGTGTTTCTGGTGTCCTTTGGGTCCCAGTGAAATAGTATTTCTTCTGTCCCCCCATCATAGTAAATTGAAGCTATCTGGCCTGAAATTTCGTTGAATGGTCTCCGGATGTGGTGAATACACAATTAAGCGCCTCTCTTTAGCTGCCTGTCCAGATACAAGTTTATTTTTACAGGTGCCCTCCAGAATAAATCTTGGTTGCCCTGCTTGGCATCTGAAAAACATCTCTAACCAAAATGCGCGTGCAGAGAGGCAACGTGGTGACAAAAGGGGAGAGGGGATCTTTGAGACGCAAAAAGTGTTTCCTCAATAAAGATAAATTGGTTTCTTCTCTGCTATGTTACAGTGTAAGGAGGAAATATATAAGAGAGAAAAAGACTTTGGTCTTATAACACGTAAAACATGAACACGTTAACAATAGCAGTCCTTTAAAAATCTGAACACCCACTGTCTTTTTCTAAATACTTAGTGTAACTGATCATCGGGGAAATATGCACATCTGCAATCTGTGTATATGCAGAGAAAGAGGATATGGAATGATGACTAAAGTATTATTGGACGTAAGAGTTTCATATGACTATATACACATCACAACTGGGTAGCCAAGCGGGGCAATATATGAGTCAAGTAATCACAAACAAAACAAAGACACAAGCTCCACCCTTCCTCACTTTGTATTACATTTCGATAACCTTAGTTTTCAAAAATGTTTAGGTATTTTGTCAATTTGTTCCAGAAGTTGGGGGCTTTTTTTGTGTGGGGTTCCAGCGAGTGGCTGTGTGCTTCAGTCTCAGGGGGGCACTGCACTCTCCAAAGAAGGGAGAAAGCGCTAGATTTGGAGGCTTTTTTTCCTTCTTCAAAGTATTAAAAGAACATGGTATGCTCACACCTTGAGTGCGATTCTCACACCTTTGTGAGAGAGTAATAGATATGCTGTATGAGGGCTGGCTCATCATTTAAAGGATATAAATACTGTATGTGCACACACACGCTCTATAAAGTGTGTGAGAGAACAATTTTTATCTCGAAGTTCACATGCAAAAGTGAATTTGATGGTAACTGATAAAATTCAGCTCTAAATAGATCACTATCGCCCTGTAGACATTTTATTGTGATGCTTGCATTTTACTGTTATAGATGCATATTTCATTTAACTTTAATATTATGCAGCTACAACCAGTTTTGTAATAATTCATAATCCCATTTCTGTGTGTTTGGCCGTGGCAGAATTTCCCAGAGTGTGTCAAACTACCTAAACTTTCCCACTGCTTGTCAAATCTCTGGACTTTCGCCCCCCCCCCCCCATGTATTTTTACATTTCAGCCTGGCCATTTTTACTGCGGCCTGGTAAACACCTAAACAACAATCAAGGAGCCCTGATGTGTCTCTGGTGCAGAAGACCTACATACAGAGGACCTGTAGGTGCATTGCCTCTACCGCATTCAGTGGCCTAAGAAGCCCGTTGGGGACTGCTAAAGTATGAAGTGCAGAGGTGACCTCGACCCCACTGATCTTTCGGCTTCTTTTCTGAACGCCCCTTTTGCCCATTGCTTGTTTCAGAGTGACTATTGCAGGCCCCTGAGAGCTGCCCCTCGCTCGCTGGCATGCAAAGCCCTCTCCAGAGTCCAGCAGCAACCCAGCTACTGTTCTGATATGCACACATACCCTCCTACCACTGGGTATGGACTGCAGCCTTGGCACTTGGGAGGGGAGTCAACGCTAGTCAGATAAGACTGCAAAGAACACTTGAGCCTAAATTCCCACTGATGCCTCTTTGTCTTTCAAAAACAACGAACCAACAGTCAGCTGTCCTGTTCCTAGCACAAAATACATCCCAAGCCCAACTCATCAGGGCTCCCGGGCAGTTTTGATTGCAAAACCCGTTTATTTAAATCCTGGAGTTGGCACATTAGGAATGAGAAACAGAAGTTGTAACTAAACTTGCCATTGACACCTTTGTGTGACCTGACACCAACACAGACGCAGCTAAGTTTCGTTTGTTTATGCAAAGTAACAGCAAACTTCTAGAAACAGTAACACATTTAGTCCCGGCCATTTCGGGCGGTGAGTGGGGACACCTTTGGAAATTCATCTCCCCCACCCCGTCTTCCCAACTATATTTAAAATATCAGCTGAAAAGAAAGTAATTGTAACTGCCTAACAGGAACTAGTTTGGCCTCCAAAGCACTTTAAGTCAATTCAGCATCGATAATAATAATTAATACATTACTAAATAAAACTGAGGGTTCATCGCCAGCTCCTTTTACAATTTTCCTGAAAACTACAAAGCAGGCAATGTTAAAATAAAGCCGTTTGCATGTAACTTTTCAATCAGAAGGGAAAGCACTTGGGTTGTACTTGGAGACGTGTCTCACACATTTCCCTCCCTCCCCCCACTTTTTTTGGTAAGATATGTAAGAATAAACATTACAGCTCTGGGCTTTTAAATTCTCCAGATGGAGTCATAAAATACTTAGTGTGTATGTGTATATATGTGTGTGTGTGTATGTATACACACACACACACACTGTACATGTGAGGACACATGCCTGCTATTCACAACGAGGACGGAAAATCTGAAGGCATAACCACTGAACCACATTTCGAACAACACACTTGAACTAGTTTAGTTAACTTTAAAGGCAGGGAACCGCTAAGAGTGTGGCAGTGGAAGTTTCTCCCTCCCACTTGAAGATCTACAAGGGAAGGCTTCACGTCTCTCTGGACATATGAGCACTTAGCCCAGTTGCTGATTTTTACAACACCATCGTACTATATAGTTAGAGTCTCGGTTTATAACGCGTTCATATGAAACATGATTTGCCAGCTCATACCACGAACGGGGTGGACTAGCCTTCTGATGAATGTGTGATTATATTCTCCCTATTTCTCCCCCCGCCCCGCCACAAAGCGATTCACTTACCCTGGCGGTGGTCCTCCGCTCCACTCGACCCACACACATCTACACACACAGGAAATCGGTTTCATCTAAAGGAAAATCTGAGATCAACATTTTATCTGCTCAAGATAAAGGCACACACACACATAGGGCTCAGAGCTCAGGAGCCCTGAGTCTGGACGAAGAAGGGGGAAAAAAGGGGTATCAGGACAAGAAATCCTGTTTCCAGCTGTGTTATGAGGTCTGGCATGGAAAGGAGCAAAATATTCTACTCATCCCCAAGCCTAGGATTCACCCCTCCTCCCTTTCTCTCTTGTTTTGACTTACGTATGTTTATAGTAGGAGCAACTGGCTCACAACTAGAGCCGTTGCCGAGAGTGCGTTTAAAGGGTGGCTGCTTTACTCCACTATAATTCAGTTCCTGCATGTCAGCCTCAGCCCCGCGTCATCTGGATACTGCAGACAAACGGCGTTAAATATGCATAAGGAAGAGTTCATCTCTTAAAGGAGAACTTACCCGGACAGAAAGTTCGCGGTCCAACAGTAGGAACACAGGCGTGGTGGGTATTTCTTTTTCATTTGTAGAACCCTAATCCTTTCCTAGGGTGTTAATTTAAATACCCAGCCCACAGAGCTGTATAGATCGTTCCCCTGTCTACTTCTGATTCATGTAGCCTGGGTAGGGGAAACAATCAAAAAAGGACCTTTAGAATTTTAGTTTCATGAACGTATCAAGATTTTCACTCCAGGGAGCCCCCTGAGATGCTGAGAGCGATCTGAGGGGCATGAAACTTCCCATATGGGGATCACACGGTCGCAGCACTTACAACCTATGCTGTTGCCATATAGTTAGTTGTTTACACGTATGAGGTTTTTAAAAAATCAGATCCTAAAAGAGAGCAAACTGGGACTTTAAAGTGGGGGGTGTGTGGGGGGGTCCATACAGGTGCATGCTTTCTTTGCAGCTTCTGAACAGGCTACATCACTGATGAACAAGGGGCTTGAATATTTGTTTGATCAAGCCTTACATGTTAATGCTCTCTCGCTCGCTCTATCTCACACACACAGGCCCTGCAGTTAATGTTTAGCCAAATCCATATTTTTTTTAAAAAATATTTATTTATTTATTTATTTACTTATTTATTTTTGGTCAGACGAACGCACAGCTCAGAAATGGATCGGCAGCACGTCTAGGAGAGAGTTGAAGTTTTTTTCCAATGATGAGAGGATTTGCATTTGTCTAGAGCCATATCTTCACATGTTTACTAAGAGCAAGATCCTGAAATCCATATTCAAGTTTTGAAGTCAATAGCGGTGCTGACTGAATAAGGGCTGCAGGTTCATGCTCTCTCTCTCTTTCACACACACACACATACACACACACGGTGGAAAACTCACTGCCATAAAGGGCTCTCGCTAGACAATTTCAGTCAGAGATCTGTTGATGTTAGAAAGTCCCCACGTGAGACATAAATGCTGCTTGAGAGATCCTAACTTCCCTACCACTCATGTTCATCTTTTTCTTCAGATCTCCCCTTCTACTGTTTTATGATCCAATATTTTCTCTCTTTTTAGGTGTCATTTCTTTTCGTTTCGGACAATAACACATTTTTACAAATGGTTGTAAAGTCTTTAGCGCCATCTAACGGGAGCAATACGTCTTTCTGCTCCACAGAGAATATGGCTAATTAATAAGCGGTTTGTTCAGTTTTGTTCCCTTTTTCCTCCTAATTTTCTAATTGCCAATTGCACATTTGTTAAAATACAAATTATTACAGGATACAGGAGTGTGTTATCTGGATTCCCTTTATGGAATTGCAAACTGCTCCAAAGACAACCAACAGGATTATAATGTTCCAAACTCTGCCTGCTTCAGGGGATTTTTTTTTTTTGTTGAGCTTCTATCCATTTGCCTGAAAGCACCTGCTTCTACTTTTAGAGATCTCTGCATGCAGAAAATGAGCTACAATCTTGCACCTCTCTGGAAGAAAAAAATTCGGGAGCAAGTCCTAATGGTAGCCTGATTTGTGTAAAACAGTTTGCGGGTGTGGGATGCAAAGTATATTTTAAATGTACATGATGCATCTGTTTTTCTTAAATTCAACAGGTACATTATAAAGTCATTAAGTGTCTAAAACTTTTCTTCTCTCTTCCCCCCCCCCCCCCCCTTTAATCTGACTCGAGCAGAAAACTGAGCTGTACGGTAATGAGATTTATGGTGGGGAGGGGGGGGCAGAATGAGTGTTAGACAATCTCCTAACCTGCAAGAAATGGCTTCATGATCCTTTTGGGGGGGGGGGGGGACGACGGGGGACGACATAGGAATCAATTACTTGAAAAGATTTTACAGCAAAGTTCTTGACACTGAAGAGGAGGTACCTGTAGTAAGAGAGGGGGATTTAATCCCCTATACAATATCTGCTCAAAGGTCCAACTGTGTTTTGTAACCTAGTAGAGGCTTTACACCCCAGGAATTTTCAGCAGACTATATGGGAACTTTGGCTTTTTTTTTTTCTCTCCCAGTTGCAGCTGTGAGGAGCTGGCAGACCAGCCCCTTTCCTAAGAAATAAAAAGGTGAAATGAACAAATGCCACCTTGGCCTGAATGAATGCTGGTGTTTCAGGGTTAAGTTATATGTTGAGTATATCAATGGGCAGCCAGAGGGCCTTTTGGTTTGGGATGTGGCTCAGCCCCAGACATTTTCTGCGGAACCAGTAGTAAACAGCAGTACCAGAGGAAATGTAGAGTGGGATTTTCACAAGCATTCAGGATTAGCCTAACTCTGCTCCCAGCGGAGTAAAAGAGCTAGGTCAACACTGAGCATTCTTAAAAACCCCACTTTTAATATAGACAGAGGCCTGTACGACAAACTGACTGCTGCATTCTATCACCTCTATCTACTGCACTTGTGTATTCAGTCCCAAAGGAAGGCAGAAAGTATTCTCTCTACACGTTGCAGGATTTTACTCCATGAACAGTAACCTTGTTGTAACCTTAAGTATCAAGAATTGTATTTACATCTGTTAATTCTTCAAATCAGATTTACTTAGAGTCCATTTCTGAAATTATGTGATAACTGGATGCAGATCTCTGTGAAGTTCTTGTTTCCTATATCATGTACAGTTAAAACATCTTACATCATGTCCAGGAGGACAACATTATTGAACTGATAAAGGAAAATATAATGTAATGCTCCTTTAGATAAGCAACTAAAAAGGGAAATGATCAAAAGTGCATCTCTTCTGAAGCTGATGCTCCATGCTGCACTATATTAGGCAGACAGTTCATCATCATCATAACCACTGAACCAAACCATTCTGTGTTGTGTTGCCAAATTTTATGTAAGGTTTTGCATTGTTAAAGTTATAGGAGTGATTTATAACAACCACTGCTCTGGGCGATCTTCTGACATTTTATGAACATTACTGACTCATAACAAAGTATATACCCTCCCCCTTTGATCCTGCCATCTCAGTGAACCTTGCAAATATACGTGAAGTTTCACAGCACCCAAATAAGGTAGGTATTATTAGTAATCTTATTTTATATGTGAGAAAATTGAGACAGAGCCCTACATTTTCAAAAGTGACTAGTGATTTTTATGCCAGGGTTTGTGGGTGCCCAAGCTGAGACTCCTTAAAGAAACCTGATTTTCAGAAAGTACTGAGCAGCCACCCGCTGAAAACCAGGCTACCTCGAGGTGTCTCCAAGTAGGCACCAAAAAACGGAGACTCTCCAAATCATTAGTCACTGTAAAAAATTAGGCCAAAGAAGGTTAGTGTCTTATCCAAAGCCACATAGGGAAACAGTGCAGAATGAGGACTAGAAGGCAGCTCAGGTTTTTAGTCATGTGCTCTAATCATTAGACAACAGATGATGTTACCATCTTTTTACATGATGAATTATCATAAGCTAAACCACAATTGACTTTTATTTTGGTATGAGGATGATGCTTTTACAGCCTTTGTCCTGGGCTGAAAAGTTCATGCCTTGACAAATACCTAGAATCCCAATATTAGGAACCAGTTTATTCCACAGAAGATCCAGAGAAATCTCTAAAAAAGTATCAGCTCCATTGTGAAATATATATAACATACTTCCAATTATGTTATCTTTTACATTGTAGAAACAAAAATACCTTTCGCTTTCTTAAATGAGGAATAAATATGGGGAAAGCTGTCCCAAAATACTCTACCCACATGTTGTTCAAATCAAATATTTCTTAGGGGTATTTATCAGTTGTCCCCTTTCTTAAGAGTCCGAATGCAGGAGGATGGCTATTGACATGGATCTTTGTCATAATTTCCAATTTAATAAGAAAGGTCCAACATGAACTTAGTGCAGGATTGATACTTTTACCTACAAAGCAGCCATCCAGAGAGGATTTTGTTTTAATCAGCTAGGAAATAAAGATTGCAACTTAACCTAAAATATGCCATCTATTTTCTTTTGCTCATATAATCTGATGTACTTCTGGGTTTTCTTTTTTATTCAAAGAAGTTAAGCTGCAGCTCTGAAAGTCTTTCAGCATTGTGGCTTTTCACATACTCAGAAGATGAGTGCAACTCTTAAAGGAAACTGAAGGCAGACTGGATCTCTCTGTCGGTCCCAGAAGGGACACAAGCAGGATTAGTTGCAGAAGGGTAAAGGTATTTTACATTGTTACAATCCCTTGGTTAGAACACCTGAAGGCTCTGATCCTGAATCCACTGAAGTTGATGGAAACAGCATTCTATTCTTTTTACTGAGCCCATCAATGAGGTATTTAAATGGTCCTTATGTTTTTTTTCTAGAGCTCATTTAATATTCGGGTGGATAAATAACCTGTCAACCTCCACAGACTTTCTTTATCCTTTTTGCCTTCCTGCAGAAAGATTAGGGGTCAGGTTCTCCTTAGTCTAGTTTCTTAGTACCACTCCAGTAGACCAAAGGAGCTCTGAACTCCATGGCTACAATTGCTAAACCTAGGTGTATAAAGTTAGAAACCTAAATCCACACTTGGGCATGATGAGAATAATAGTGGATTGATTTTCAAAGGTGCTAAGGACTTGCAGCAGCAAGTGATGCAACAAGAGTGGTGGATGCATAGTACCTATGAAAAAAGGCACTTTTTATTTAGATGTCAATGTATGGATTTAGGTGAAAAGAAAAGGAGTACTTGTGGCACCTTAGAGACTAAAATTTATTTGAGCATAAGCTTTCATGAGCTACAGCTCAATTCATCGGATGCATCCGATGAATTGAGCTGTAGCTCACAAAAGCTTATGCTCAAATAAATTTGTTAGTCTCTAAGGTGCCACAAGTACTCCTTTTCTTTTTGCAAATACAGACTAACACGGCTGCTACTCTGAAACCTGGATTTAGGTGAGTAACACTAGGTACACAAGTTTGAAAATGTTGGCCCATGTGTCCTATTTCTTCAGGGCCCTCTAATCTTAAACCTTTACCATAGAAAACTCTTAATCATTTCAATGTTCCACCTTGCTAACAATATGGTTTGAATCAGATACACTGCACGGAGACTATTTTGATTTTTAAAAAGAACAACCTTCTGTTTTTATTTCTTTGGGTATGAAAAAAAAACTTGGTGGAGCTTGTCTACCTTGATAGTCAACACACAGCATGTGCATTGTGATACGGATGCACTGATACGACATGTTTTCTTTCATTACCAAAATAACCTAGCAGTTAAAATAGCCTTGCTGAAGAATCACATTCATTTAGCAATCATGCAATTTCACAATAAATATTGATATCACATTTTAGGACTACCCATTGGGGAAAATACAACTCTAAGCAGTAGTAAAAGAAGGTTGAATAACAGCAATTTGTGAAATTAGTTACAGAAGCAAAGGTTGCCTTTTCTCTTAAAGCCCTGTATTCATCTGGAAATCGTAACATCTTTGCACGTGATCCAATGCTGACTATGACTTTACGATCAACGTAGACAAGGACAAGTTGTGTTCAGCATGATGTCACATAGCGAGGGCAAGGTTTCAGCATGACGAGCTGCCATGAAGCTGAACATGATTTGTCCTTGACACTGAACGCAAATTCGTGGTCAGCATCATGTCAAGTAACGCAAATTATTAAACATACAGTATTGCCAATCCCAAGTGATCAAAAATCACCCATCAGCCCCCCAAAATCCCAGCATTGGCTTAAAAAGCATTACATTTAAAAATAATAATACATTTGGGGTTCTTTTATTTACCTTCTGGTTTCCGAACCTTTAAAAGGTAGTTGGAGTTTAGGCTTTTCTCCACTATCTTGAGGGCTAGAAACTTCCTTTTGTAAAAAATGAAAGCTGAGATTTTCACATGGCCTCAGGAGCTGGACTTGAAGAAAAACACCAAATATAGCGAGACTTGCGTTAAAATCATTAAATTCATCCTGTCCAGATGGCCAGCACCAAGCTTATGGAGAGATGGATTTGTACTATAATAGTACAGAGGAAGACAGAATAACCAGTCACTAGATTTGTGAGCAAAACATATCTCAGAGACCTTGTCACCTCTATGCTTTAGAGTAAACTTTCCTCCATGGTACTTCAGCTTCCTGGGGAAAGGGCAAAGGGAACTGGACTACAAAAAACAAAGGTAATTTAGTTGATTATTGCACTTGCTCATCTTTGAGGACGATCTTGGTCATGTCTACTTCCTCAAAGTCTAGGATACACCTCATTCCTGATTCTCCATGGAAGATTTCCTATTGCTTTCCATGGGAACAGGTCTAAGCCCTTAGCTCTGCAATTAGTATCATAGTTCCAGTCACTGGCAAAAGTTTAGCACTGCACAAGTACAAAACAATGTGTAAATACTTACAAATTCGTTATTTTTCACTCTGTGTGTGCGGGGGGGATTGGGGAGGAGGGAGGAATACTGGAAGGGCCTACTTCTCCAGGCATGGCTTCTCCAGTCTTAATATTTCAAATGGTAAAGGACAGTTGTTATTGAGCTATGTGTGAGCAAAACAATGTGTAAAATTGTACCTAAAAGTGTATTCTCCTCATCTTTCCATTATTCAAAAATTGATGGATGGATTTAGCTCAAAGTTTAAAAGAAATATTCACCCTCTGGCTCCAAGATGAGAAATTTCAGCTGGGAAGGAGAATATTTACGAAAGTTCTGAGCACATGGAAAAAAGAGGAAGTTGTGGTCCATCCTTAGCTATCACGAAAGCTATAATAGACTCCTGCTCTCTTTTCAGTTTCAAAAGGCAGCAAAAAGAAAGGGCAACATTTGGAAAGTGTACTGAAATTGGGTGCCTCACTCTTGTGATGATCAGCTTGAAGGTCTAAGTATCCCACACTCTAAGGAAGTCACTTGGAGGTGCAGGTGTTCAGCACCGCTAGAAATGAGGGGCAATGTGTTTCATTCCCACACACACACCAGCCTTTACTATTTAGTATTATTATTTGTATTATCAGAGTACCTAGGAGCTCCAGTCATAGCCCTGGACCCCCACTGTGCTAGGGGCTATACAAATACAGAACAAAAAGACAGTCCCTCTCCCAAAGAGCTTACATTCTATGTATTAGACAAGAGACAACTGATGGATAGAGACATGGGTGTACAAGAAAACAAATTTGACTTCTGCTCTACCAAAAGCAAAAGCACATTCAGGGAAAAAATTTTAAAGAATCTCCTAATTGCGTGTTTGCAAAATTGCTCACACACCAACCTGATGAGTTCAAAAATCATGAGCCAGAACCTAAAATCAAGAGATTGGCCTAAAAATCATGAGATTTATTTTGAAAATAAATAATTTGTGCTTTTTCATTAAACTTTATTTCTTTCTTTTCTGTCTTCTGACCTTTCCCTGCTCATTCCCGGTATGAGACAGCCATAGGTTAACAATTCAATGCTCCAGCTCCCCATACAGCTTCTCCTTGACTCTTCTCCTCCCTCCCACTGCACACAGCCCTCCCTGCTCCTCCAATCTTCCCACCAGGCTCCTACCATCCCCAACTCCCCCACCTGGCAGGCTCCTGCAGCTGTGCCCTGTCACCCAGCAAAATCCTGCCCCCCTCCCAGGCCCATTTCCCCCCAGTAACCTCCTGTAGCCTTTCCAGCTCCCTAGCCTCCAGTCTTCTGGCAGACTCCAGCAGCTTCCCAACTTTAACTGCCTTCATGAGGTGGAGTGCAGTAAGGCCCCTGCTGTGGAATTTAGAAGGGCAGCTCTTCTGGCCAGTCAAGGGGCAGAGGACAAACAAGCAGTTATGGCTGCCTGTGGCACAGCAGCCTCTATCAGCCAAGGGGGAAACTGCAGGTGGTTCTGGCAAAAGTTCCTTTGTCATCTGGTGAGATTCCGAGCAACCCCCAAATTTGGATGCAATGATAGCTTTGCAAGTGCAGTGCTAGCAACACTGCATTCCCATCTGCCTGCTCAAACTGGAGTCCCTTCAAAATGTGACCATGTCACATCTGAAGTCAATGGAGTTACATTAGTGTAAAGCTGGTGTAAGTAAGAGGAGAAGTGGTTACTTGTTTTCAAACTTCCATTGCCAACAAAAAATGGCACAATGAACAGTTTAGAAGCATACCCCTCTATTCTCCATAACAATGTGTACTCTTTTTCGTATTTCAGGACATGACTTTTTTCTGCATTGTAGGCCTGTCACTCTCTGAAGGAGGCCGCGCTTCCTCACGGCCGCATACCTGTAAAGGTGAGCTCAAAATGGGGAATTAGCTGCACCTAGTGCTCCGTCCCTCAGTCAGCATGGGGCAGCATACAGTTAGTAGGCTTTGACCTACAATCAGGACAGAGCTGCTAAGCAGTCTATGAGCCTCAGGTAAGGGTGAGCACCAACAAAGTCTAGTGGCACAGGTAAAGGTGAGCACCAACAAAGTCTAGGGCTGGGTGAAGACAGAGGTAGTCAATAGGATACCATGGGCCTCCTGGCCTAAGATGGGGTGCTGCCACCGAACGGTGGGGTGCTAGGTGGTAAGGGGATGCGAGCCTGCCCAACTCCACCGCCTCCCAGCCAAGGGCCCTGATAGTGGCAGAGTGGTCCGCCTCTGCATCAGCGGGGATCCAGCCAAAACACGCTGACCTCGTATCAGGCCAGCACTCAGCCAAATTGTTGTCTCGTTTCCCTGGGCTACTTCCTACATCCCCACGGTTTGGTACCTCTATGTTGTCGTTGTCCTCTGTCTCTCCAGGGTAGGTGGCCAGGAGCAGCCCTAGTAGCTCGTAGGTGTCTCACTCAGCCAGTGGCCCTGGGATCTCTGGCCAGTCCCCAGGAGGCAGCCCTGGCAGCTCCTCTGCAGGCTCCAGCAGCAGGCAGGATACATCCATCTCCTGCGGTGGCTCCACCACAACTAAGCTGCAGGGCCCATCTTTTGTACTTCCACTTCCTGTCCTGCCCTTCCGCTTCCAGTGAGGCGGACATGGCTTTCCTGGTTCTGCCCACCAGGGGGCGTGTTGTGATCCTTCCCTGTCACTCTTTGAGGAAGGTCACGCCTCCTCGCTACATGCATGTAATTATGAAGAGCACTATATCACTCCATTATACAAGTAAGGGCCTGATCCTCTTCTCACTCACATTAATTTTACATCAGTGTAACTCAACTGACTCAAATGGACTTTCTCCTGATTTTGGCCAGTGTGAGAGGAGAATAAGTTCCCTTTGGGCACCCAGACTTGTGTGCTGAATGGGAAATGTTCAGTGATAAACCCTGGAATTCCATGCATGAATCAAAGGAAATGTATTTTTATATCATTTCAACAATATCTTATTGTATTGCTTTGTAAGTAGTAAAAAATATCATTAATACTAACAATTTTCATAGTTTAAGGGTTATTGGGAGAGGTCTGTCACAAACTGTTTTCTGCTGTCTCTGGAAAAGTTAATGCAATTTTTTTTTAAAAGTAGATAAAATGAAAGCTTAGAGGGTGAGATGAGAACATTCCTGGGTGAAGATGTGAGAGGACGGACTTGATTTGGTAGTTTCCTGCCATCTCTCTCACTTTATTACTGTGATGGGAATGCAGGTAGAAAAAGTGAGCAGTTTTTATTTGTAAGAGCACAAGGGGTTGTGTCAGTTCCAAATGTTAATCAGATGACCCACTCAAATATGATCAAAAGAAGGTGTCTGCAGAATCACATATTTAGTGCTATACCCAAGTAATACTTGTGTAAACGCCAACAATATAAAAATATGCATTTGCATGGAAACAGCAATAGTTTTTTTAGAAGATTATAAAGAATCTATAACTTGATTCACTGACTCATGTTAAAAACAATCATAAGACATTTCCATTTGACTATTGCAAGACTTTTTGCATGACTGACGGCTTGTCTTCTACTTTCTGTTTCACCCTGACCTTTATATTACAATTAGTGTTGGGCAAGCTGGCAAAGGTGTGGTATTGCGTTAAGTTCAGATAAGCATCTAAAAGTTCAGCTGAAGAGCTGAAGTTGAATTTTGAAAGGAACTTCTGTCATCCTCTCTCCTCTGCAAACCTCCACATCAATCTGTCTTACAAATATCCAGCCATACTTAGCTGGGTCCATCAAAATATACTGTATTTTGGCTTAGCTGGTATTCTTATATCATCATCTTCTCTCTTCCACTGAGTGCTATTAAAGAAAGCTCAGCAATAACTGTCAGTCTGGACAATTTCAAAATATACCCACCAAGCCTCCAGTGACATAGTTCCAACAGCATTTAATCCTCTGCAAACAGCTTGCTAAAAGAGACAACTAGGCCACTCATATGATTAGAAGTGTATGGGCAATGCTTAAAAGTTTGCTGCATAGCCATATCGGACAGGAATGTGAAAAAATTAAACCCCTAACTGTCATAACTATGCTGGCAAAAGACCTAGTGTAGGTGCAGCTTACGTGGAGAAGAAAATCCTTTTGTTGCTATGGCTTATTTTGTTCAAGGAGCTGGTACAAGCTATCCCAGCAAAAGCACTCTTTTTCTGGTATAAGCTGTGTCTACACTAGGAGGCATAGATCTATGAGTATACCTATATCAACAAACCCTTTTGAGAGTAAACAGGCTACTTGTCCTTTCCACTCTATCAAAAAGCTGAGAGCTGGGGCTTTCTTTAGTGGTGATTATCTAGCTAGAGATGGAGCAGAGATGATATACAATGCTGGAAACCATCTGCTTGGTGGGCTCCATCATGCATGCCCTCCATTCAGAGAACTCTCGCTGAAGTCAATGGGAATTTAGCATGCAGATGGCTTCCAGGACTGGGACCAACACTAGTTTAAAAACAGCTCCTACATCTCTGTATTTGTAGTATGATGGCATGACACTAAGTGTATTATTTTCCATACAAAGAGTTCGAGTATTAGTGAGTACCAAAAAAATGGCAAAAAGGTGCATTACATAGCAATAGATTTGTCCATTGTTCTTAGATGAGTTTAAAGCAGCTCAGCAGTGGCTTGACTTGCATAGCCCAAATGTATCCAAAAATAGTTTGTTTTCTTTCTTTCTTATATGGATTACATCTCTGTGGAATTTGAGACAACATGGTCCACTTAAACTCACAGTAATATTTGATCATATAAAACTGAAGTGTAGAAGTTTACGGGTACTACAGCTTTCTGTTGTAATGGATTCATAACTGATGTGTCAATTAGAAAAAATAGTGGTGTCTCCTAAAACAAGGTTCATTTTAATGCAACAATGCTTGTTAATAGCAAATCTCTCATACAAAACAATATAACTCTGTACATGATCATTGCCATATACACATATTATACATATTCACTGAAGACATGTTGAGGAGTCAGTCAGATGATCTGTATAGCTCTGGGATATGGCTATTGATTTAATAGTAAATTAAATTAGAGAAAGTATTGTCTAGCAGTTAAAGCACAGCCTTAGGAGTGACTTAGGCAAGCAACTTAAACTCTCTATATCAGTTTCACTCTCTTCAAAATAGGGAATAAGAATACTTCTTTATCTTACAGAGGCACTTGAGGATTTATGAATGTATCTAAAATAGTTTGACATTTTTGATGAAAAGTGCAATATATGTGTGAATTATTATTATTATTATTGAATAATGATTATTGGAATAAATCTGGACATTTAACTTCAGACATTTGAGGCAGGTTAGGCATTAGCCCCTTTACTGCTACTATCTATGTGGGCTTTAGGCCAGGTTGTCCTCTGTTCAGATCTTTGTCCCACAAGGCAAGCGTTTTCACCCCTGGCATTTCCCTCAGTTTGTTCTGTGTGGGGCAGGAGGCTTAGTTCATGGAACATACAGATCTCCTGAGACCCTCTAGAAGTCTTACCCAACTGGTTGGAGGCCCTGTGCCTCTGTGCTATCTGCCACCACCTTATTTCCCTGCTTCTCTGGCAGCACGACCCTGAGGGAGATATGGAGCCATAGCTTCCCACTCTCTTTGCTGTCCCAAAAACCATGCTTCAAGGGATTGTTCCAAGTATGGAGAATGAGCTCACTTAAAGTACTTCTGAAACGGTGAGCACTAAGTTAGGCGGGGAATCCCTGTCGAGCTGTCGGGGATGCTACAGAGAGATTGGTTGTCCCTCTGACTCACTTATGGAAGGGCCTCTGTGCCATCCCCTTCCCAACTATGGCTCCACATCCCCAAGGTACCCCCAGAGATCACACTTCTCCCTTTTGCACCCCCTTTCTGTGCCAGAATCCACCAGGTGTTCATCCCTTCCGCCCACAGAAGCAAAGATGATGATTTGGCTTTAATGGCCTAGCCCCATTTCTCAGATCACATCTGGATGACGGTGCATACATCCAGCATTACTTTTTCAGCCTATTCGTTAATATTTTAGAATAAGTACATAATAAAAATGATGAAGGCTGTTGCCTTCAGCTTAGCTATTTACAGAAAATGCTATAAGGATATTAAACCAAACAATGGCTTGTTCTCATCTGGCTCTCCAGATGTTTGCTATGACTCTTTATTTTCTATCAATTAGTTAACCATGGTTATCTCTTTTCCTTAGCAACGTAGCTCCAAAACACAATAAAAGAAACTGAAGGCAAATAATGAGGACTAGATTGTATTTGATCACTGTCAATTGTTTAAGGGGAAAGGAGACTGCACAAAGCATTGCCAGCTTTGCACTGCTGCACAGTGGCCTGACACAAGTTCAGTCCTCTCAATGCCCCCATGGACACTATCCATTCCAAAGTGGACCCTGCAACAGTAGCCTCTCTATCAGTGGACACTGACTCCTGCCGTGTGACAGGGATGGCACCATTTGAAAATCATTCCCTTGTCATGTAAACAGGAGGGGAAACACTGAGTAGGATCTTTCTCTTACCAGCACTCTTGGGTGTGCCACTTTTATGACAGGCCCCTCTCCACACCTTCAAGAGGTTGCATGCTGCCATGCTTTACAGTGTAGCACTGCATACCTGCAGAAGCTCCTGGAGGGATTATGTCTCTTTGAGCTCTGGCCCCAATTGTGACTTCTGACTGCTTGAAAATCTGGCCCTCCACTCTTTGGAAAGTCTAGTCCTAAATGGTTCTGCCTACACAGCAATTAAACACCCCTAGGCAACCCAGGCCAGCTGAGTCAAGCTCTCAGGGCTCAGGCTGCAGGGCTGTAAAACTGTAGTGCAGCCATTCAGGCTCAGGGTGGAGCTAGGGCTCTGGGACCCTCCCATCTTATGAGGTCCCAGAGCTCAGGCTCCAGCCTGAGCCTAAACATCTGTACCTCAATTTTACAGCCTCACAGTCTGAACCCCGTGAGCCCAAGTCAGTGACCTGGGCCACCCATGGGTGTTTAATTGCTGCATGGATGTATCCAATGAGTAAGCTGGAAAGTCACCATCCTAACGCTTGTTGTTTTTGCCTAGTTCACAGGTAGCATGGAAATATTTGCAGTGTTCATGTCAAATATAATGCACAAGTCAAATAAAAATAATGCACTATGCTGTCATTTGGACGAACTCTTAAGATTCCGCTAAACACTGTTTTAACATCAGACTCAAGAAAATTCCCCATTTATTTGTATTACCTTTCTGTTTTAAAATACTGAGCATATTTCTTAATTCCAATGTATTTTAAAAAGAGAAAGAGATTCTCTGTGGAATGAAAGATTATGCTGGTCCACTTGGGGATCGACATTATTTTTTGCTGTTAAATTTCTCAGGGAATGGATGTTAATATCATGACAGGTATTTGACAGCAGTACTAGAAAAGAAAAGAGATGCATCAAGTCATTCGATTAGAGATAGAACGGAAAGGGGAAGATAGCATGTAGTGATACCTGCAAATTCTCCTGTCAGAGTGAATCTCTTGTTAGATGTAACTACACTAGTGCCTGGTCTTGGCCAGATTTGAGACAATGTGTGTTTTGCCATTGACTTGAGTAGGAGCAGGACTGAGGCTCCAAATTATGCTTTCCCATCCATGCACAGAACTCCCATTGACTTCATTAGGTGTTGCAAATTCATCTCAGGAGGCAGAATTTGGCTCTGTTAAAAATCTCCAAGCTATGGGAGTGGAGATTGTATGCAGGGCAGATCAGATATTATACAGAACAAGTATGAAATACAAACCTCACAGAATTAACATATATTGTCACATTCTATTAAGGGCTTCTGTTGGGCTAGATCAGATTAAATGCAGTGAATCCCAGTCATTTTACAGCATATGGAAATATTGTCATGGATAGATTTTTTCATTAATGAATATAATGCAGAATAATGAACAATAGACAAAAAAGAGAGATGATGTAAAGCCAATCAAAGGAAGGGCAGATGTTTAAAAAATCTTTTACTATTCAGGATTGTGATCCAACAAAAGCAATTATGTTTCTGCTTTCTCAATTCCAAAACAGCAGAAAGAGCTTTGAGGTTTTCCAGTGCCTATCTACATACTGTTAACTGAACAGAAGGTAACAATAATACCAAACATAGCCAAAGGCAACTGATTCCATGCAATGCTCATAATTTGGGACATTCATGAATTAAACGGGACCATAATCAAGACGGTGAAATATATATATTCAAAAATTGCCTAAGAAATCTATAAGAAGCCTAATTAAATCCTGCTATTCCACTGGGGGAAAAAAAGGAATAATTAAAGCAAAACAAAAGCACCATCTACAGGTGGAAATTGCACTTGGTAACTGCCCTCTGAACTCATGGAAACATAATGTTTGGGATTTTGTCAAGAAATGGCTGATGTATTGCAGCAGAAAGAAATTTTGTTTCTTGGTAAAATGATTGATGTTGTCTTTGCGAAAGGGTTTGCCAATGTCCTCCTGTTTTCTTGAATGTATAACTATTGTGATGTAATTAAATATACAGTGGACCGTATTCTGCTCACAGCATCATTAGCCAGGCAAATTGATTCAAATCAATGGGGTTGAGTGGGTATAACTGAGGGAAGAATGTGGCTCAGTGTGCACAGGACAGAAGAGGGAACTGACAAGCAAATCAAGGATGTCCAAATGCAGATAAAATCCATGACTTTATCAACATTTGTCATTATTCATCTGTGATTTGTTTCCCTCCCTGCTGTTCTTCTATCCTGCTCACTTGCCCTGGCAGGGACCTCTTCAGTAAGCCAAGCAACCCAGGCTAGGCTCCCCACTTCACTTGTTCCTTTCAGTTAGGGAAAAGAAAACCCATATTGTGTTTGTGTAGTTTTTTTTTTTTACGGGGAGCAGATGGCATTTCTTCACTGGACTATGGGGGCAAAAAACCTTGTGCATAGTGTCTTGCAACTGGCCAGCCAGTTTGCAAAAGAAACACTAGTTTATAGCTACACATTAAAATATGGACCTAGATTCTCAGCTGCACCTAGTGTCTAATGGGTGCAGCTAAGATGAGTATGAGGGGCTGTAAAAGAGCCAGCTAGGGATCTCTGATCCTGGGGTCAGTTCTTTGTTAGCCTGGCTGGTGTAGATTAGAGCAGCCTCAGGATGTAGTAATCTACATCAGATGGCTATGTCCTCTAAGACAGCAGTTCCCAAACTTTTTAGTCTGGTGACGCACCAACTGCATTTTGTCTTATTTTGCAACCCACCCGGGGTCCAAATTTGTGGGCAGAGGAGAACCAAAATCATAGGCTAGCATCCTTCTCCTCTTCCACTGCCTCCTCCTTCTTGCTCCTCAGAAGGGGCACTGACCACCCAGAGCAGCAACCTCCACCCCAGCACCGCAGCCCTAATCCTGGCCTGGTGCAAAGGGGGGGCTCCAGGGGAGTGGGAATTGGCAAGAAAATCCATCCTCTACTCACCTCATAGTGGCATCTCTGGTTCTGTGGGACTGGGCCCAGCTCTGTGCTCCAAGCATTGCAATCTGGTGCATGGGATCATGACAAGGGATGGCCAGGACAAATTTGAGTGAGTGGCATCGGGCAGTCAGGTCAAACCTGAGAGGTACTGCAATCCTATGTGCCAAGTCACAATGCCTGGAGTGAGGAGCCAGGCCAGCCCCATGGGACAAGAGCCACCACTTTGGAGTGAATGTGTGGCGGGCCCACTCTCCAACACCTCCCCTGCCCAGGGATCTCCCCTCCACACCAGGCCCACGACCCATCTAGAACCTTCCCATGGCCCTCTGGGAAACACAGCTCTTAGGGGCCATCTGTGAGATGGAGATTGGCATAGGCCAGTAGTTCTTCAGCAATGCCCCTTCCTGCCCACAACACAACAACTACTTGAAAATGGTGCTGTAGACACAGATGGAATAGGAATCAGCTGTGCCAGCTTTACACGAGCTGGGGCCTACTCCACACCAAGGGAATCCTCAAGTGAGGAGATTCAGAATCTCTCCAGTCTCTTTGCACTACCCAAGTGGTTCAAAAAGACCCAATGATTTATAGAATCTGGCCCATAGTGTCCTTATTCCTTACATCAATCAACTCAACTACTTAGAATGGTAAGGAGGAGGAAGACAAAATTCAAAGAGAATCAAAATATGTCATTTTAGTTCTTTTATGGATAAACATGCATAATCTGATGTCTTGCTTAGACAGTTATTTTAAAAGAAACTTGTAATCTTTTTAATTAAAATGAATGGAGAGGAATAGACTATAAATATGAATACAACAAAGTAGGAGTTGACAGCACACAGCCTTCCAGACAATCTCTTTCAGTTCTTAAAGAGTATAATACAATATTGGTTTTCCTCTGCAATTTTTCCATAATGTTTATGTTTGTTTTAGGTAGCAGATTACCCTTTTTTTTTTCTTTCAGATTTCATGTCATGTGGAATAGGCCCTCACTTTACAGCTAACATGGTGGAAAGCAAATGAGAGTATCTGAGAGAAAAAGAGATTTTCGGTTTAGCAGAACACACCTGAATTTTGGATGTACTATTATCTGTATTAAGCTCTGAGTATTAAAATGCTGATTGTTCCAGTCCTCATTACCTTATTTTACCTCTGCCTTTTCCCCATTGCATGCTTTGCTTTACCTCCATTGTCTGTCTGCTTAACTTGTAAAATGCTAAAAAAAGTTTTGATATTTACCTGTTTATGATTAAATTGCGAAATGATTTGCTTAGTTCTGTTCTAAATTAAGGTCTGCATTAAATGTCATAGCATTTATCTTTCCTAAAATGAGACAGCCAGGACACTAATTTCCGAGGTATTCAATCACTGCCCTGTGCCACTTGAGAGGCAGTTTGGGAATGAGCCTGCCCACAGTTCACAGCTCACTGACAGCATTGAGATGGAATCATAAAAGTCAATTAATCATTAAAAGCTGTTACAAGCACATATCGAACCAGTCTGGCACAAAATGTTAATCAGTCCCATATCAATATCATAAATTCCTGCAAATTGGAGCGATCGATACCTTTAAGGCCTAATGAATCAATTGGAGGGCACTAGGCCGCTCCTTTGGGTCCCAGTAACATGGCTGCCATGCGACTGCTACATCTCCAGGCGTGCTGCCAACAGAGGTCACCTATCCCAACAGGCTGTTCACTTCAGCAGCAGTTACCACGGTGACAGCATGTCACTGTTGCCCTAGTGTCCTTCTAGGTAAGGTGGAAACCAATGCATCACTGCCTTTGATGGATTTGTCAATAATACTTAGCAGGGGAGGGGAACTGCTCACATAACACTTGCAGGTCTGCAGTCCCTGAGCAGTTTGGGGTGATTTAATTGTTTGAAGAGATGTGTGCTTCTGCATATATGCAGGGACTAAATAGTGGTCACCGGAAGCATGAGTTGGCAGTTAGAATTACTGCAGTCAGAAACCTTGGGAAAGTAGAAAACAGCAAGCAGCTGAGGTGGCTGGCTTAGTGTTACATTAACCAAGTAGCTGTGTAAGTAAGAAATAACCTGGAGCTTCTCAGACCAAGAATTTATTATCTACAAAATTGTAATCTATTACTCATGAATGGCTACGGAGTTGCTTATTAATCCCTACTCCCGCAGGCTCAGGAGCAGCATTTTCATCCATCCTCTTACATACTGTTGACGATAACCAATAAAATGTTGTCAGTAACTTCCTTCCCCCCACCCTCGCTAGTTTTGATTCGATGGGATTTTATTTTGTAACCTGAATGATGCCTTCGAGGATTAGAGTGGGCCTACCCTGCGGCCATGAGATTTGACACCTTTTGTTTCTGCATTTGTTTTGAGAAATCAAGTTACATGTTCAGAATAGCACATTCAGGTTATACCCTCACCCTACACAGCCACAGTGTGAGTCAGCCAACCCCAACCCCTCCTGCGCAGCCAGGTAGCACCTATCTCGATCTGGGCTGCAGGCCTACGAGGGACTGCAAGCAAGTGTGAGGGACGGCGTGGGACAAGGCAGAAAGGGACAGAAGTAGGTGGAGATTTGACTTCACTCCCTTGTCTGCACCTGCCAATGGAGCTGTCTGGATGCAAGCTGCGGCGTAAGTATGTTGCAAGGTGGACTCGGCTTTCCCCAATCACCTTCAGCACAAAATATGAACTCTGGAGGAATTGTTCCTTAGAGGACTTGCCTCTGCTGCACAGTGAAATCCTGGTGTTCTTACTGGGTTGGCACAGCTATGTGCTAGCCCCTATTTAGGGCTGTATCTAAAGTGGCTCAATCACGGCCAATCCATTTATCTATTGTTACCCTTATTCAGTCTGGCTTGCAATGGAACAAAATAGCATTTTTAGGACTGCAGGAGATAATGAAACCTCTTTAGAGATGAAAGAAATGCTGGATACTGTGACCCTAGGCAAGGACTCTGTTCCAGAAGTTGCATCGTCATTTAACATAAAAGGTAAATGCTGAACAACAGAATACCCATGCTGATTATTTTAGTAGTCTCAAAAGATAGCTGCAATCCAGGGACAAAAGTTATCTAGAACATGGGCTGTGTGTGTGGCAGCATTATTTTGTCCTCTTCCACAATACCGAGGTGATGTTTCCATTAAGTTCACCACTGAGACCCTATTGTGCCTAGCTCCCTTACAATCGTTCCATACTGTATGGAAAATATCCCAAACCAAAAACATGCTAATTCCTGCTGTTTGCACATTTTTAAAGATTAATAAAAACTCCTTTTTATTATCTGACTTGTAGGAAAATCAAAATAAATTAGGAATCCTATGGTAAAGAAATCTCCTATTCAACATATTGAGACAGGCTGATGTTATGAGTGTTCAGACAAAGGTAATGCAGCACGTCTACTTAATTGCCCTGACACCTGGCTCAGTTCCTCCAGCTATACTCTGAGTGCTTAAAAAAAAAAAAAAACAACCTCTCATTGTTATTAATTGTATTCCTTTTTAAATGTAATGTCATATCGCTCCAGGCTGAGCTAATGAAACATACCCATATTACCAAAATAGGCATATTTCTTTTTGTACAACACATTCTATCAAAACTGCTAAAGACATTGTGTTAAAGACCTTTCATAGAGCAATATAAAGAATATTGCAACTACTCCAACATTTCTATTACATGATTATTAAAATGCCCACGAGGACTAAATAATATTGAGTGAATTCAGTTATCATATAAGACTTTAGAAATATTGTTAATTCCAGCTGCTGATTTATGTTAATATTAATGCTAGATTACATGCTATGGCTACTAAACAGCTACTGCATACCAATTCACACAAAGACAGACTCTCTCCAATGTACTGGAGCTGTGTTCCCCTGTTATAATGAGAATCTGAATTATTTATCGCTATTTATCTTACAGTAAGAAAAGGAGTACTTGTGGCACCTTAGAGACTAACAAATTTATTAGAGCATAAGCTTTCGTGAGCTACAGCTCACTTCTTCGGATGCATTTGGTGGAAAAAGCAGAGGAGAGATTTATATACACACACACAGAGAACATGAAACAATGGGTTTATCATACACACTGTAAGGAGAGTGATCACTTAAGATAAGCCATCACCCACAGCAGGGGGGGGAAAGGAGGAAAACCTTCCATGGTGACAAGCAGGTAGGCTAATTCCAGCAGTTAACAAGAATATCAGAGGAACAGTGGGGGGTGGGGTGGGAGGGAGAAATACCATGGGGAAATAGTTTTACTTTGTGTAATGACTCATCCATTCCCAGTCTCTATTCAAGCCTAAGTTAATTGTATCCAGTTTGCAAATTAATTCCAATTCAGCAGTCTCTCGTTGGAGTCTGTTTTTGAAGCTTTTTTGTTGAAGTATAGCCACTCTTAGGTCTGTGATCGAGTGACCAGAGAGATTGAAGTGTTCTCCAACTGGTTTTTGAATGTTATAATTCTTGACGTCTGATTTGTGTCCATTCATTCTTTTACGTAGAGACTGTCCAGTTTGGCCAATGTACATGGCAGAGGGGCATTGCTGGCACATGATGGCATATATCACATTGGTAGATGCACAGGTGAACGAGCCTCTGATGGTGTGGCTGATGTGATTAGGCCCTATGATGGTATCCCCTGAATAGATATGTGGACAGAGTTGGCAACGGGCTTTGTTGCAAGGATAGGTTCCTGGGTTAGTGGTTCTGTTGTGTGGTGTGTGGTTGCTGGTGAGTATTTGCTTCAGATTGGGGGGCTGTCTGTAAGCAAGGACTGGTCTGTCTCCCAAGATCTGAGAGAGCGATGGCTCGTCCTTCAGGATAGGTTGTAGATCCTTGATGATGCGTTGGAGGGGTTTTAGTTGGGGGCTGAAGGTGATGGCTAGTGGCGTTCTGTTGTTTTCTTTGTTGGGCCTGTCCTGTAGTAGGTGACTTCTGGGTACTCTTCTGGCTCTGTCAATCTGTTTCTTCACTTCAGCAGGTGGGTACTGTAGTTGTAGGAATGCATGATAGAGATCTTGTAGGTGTTTGTCTCTGTCTGAGGGGTTGGAGCAAATGCGGTTATATCGTAGCGCTTGGCTGTAGACAATGGATCGAGTGGTATGATCTGGATGAAAGCTAGAGGCATGTAGGTAGGAATAGCGGTCAGTAGGTTTCCGATATAGGGTGGTGTTTATGTGACCATCGCTTATTAGCACCGTAGTGTCCACGAAAGCTTATGCTCTAATAAATTTGTTAGTCTCTAAGGTGCCACAAGTACTCCTTTTCTTTTTGCGAATACAGACTAACACGGCTGCTACTCTGAAACCTATCTTACAGTAGTTCACTTGACCACACTCACTCTGTTTCTACTGCACATTAATGCATGTAAACATGACACAATAACAGTTGCAAACTTCACATATTTCAGCCTCTTTACATCATATGAGATCAGTAGCAGGCTTTAACCAAAACTGCTCCCCAATGGGCTCCTGCTGAAAAAGAGAGGACAAACATACTTCCTAACACTCAAGTGAACATCAAAAAGTGAAGTCAGCTTTTAGTGCATTTTCAATGTAAGCATTGCTGTGAATATTAAAATTGAGCATAAAGGTGACTCTTCATTCTGGACGCGTCTTGAATTTGTGCTGACCAGTCAAATGTTAGTGTTGTCACGCAGCTAAGACAATGTTCCTAGTGCTCTAGTGCGCAATTTTTCCCTGGAGGGTATTGAAAACCAAAAGGGCCGAGACTCTCTTGAAACATCATTAAGAAACAGAGCCTTACTTAGGAAGCAGTAATGTAGACTAGTAGAAATTAGTAATGGAAAGATCTGTTAGATGATCTAATCCATCTCCCTCTCTAAGGGCATGTAGCACTGGGATTCCAAAGGGTCTGATCCAAAGCCCCATTGAAATTGATATAAAGCCATCCATTTGATCTTCCTGCCATTCCCCTCCTGGTGGTGGGGCCATGCTAGGAGCATGTAGGATCAGTGACCTGAAAAGCCTCAGCAAGGCAGCTGGTCGGTGGAAAGAAGTCTCTTTCCTTCTCCTCATGTATACCCCTAGCTCCCATCTCAGCTGCTCAGGTTTAGGATTTGGCCCTTAGTTTGCATGGTCACTCTTTACAGGCAGCTGATAAACTACTTGCTTAAATATGTTGTTCAATTTTATTTAACATTCTTTTATTGGCAGTTTTAAGGCCATTGCCAAAATGTGAAATCTTACACCCAAGGGGCCAGCTCTGCAAAGTCTGCCTCCTCAAATAAGGATTAGTCAGGTGAGGCAGCTATGCAGGATTACAATAGCTGGAAAATACAGCAAACTATAAAGAAAGATACAAACAATGAAAACTACATATCCAATTGGAAAAGTCACAGACGCTGACATTGCAGTGCTAATACAGGTATGTAGGGCCAGATACACCAATACACTCCAGCTTTGGCAACACAAAACAGCCATGAACCCAGCTTAACTGGCCAGTTAAACTGAGTTTATGGCTGCTTTGCCTCATTGGAGTGACACAGAGAAGCTGGAGCCTACCAGTGAATCTGGCCCATAGATGAAATATCGTAAAAATTTTAGTTGCAAAAAAACTCCCAATTTATGATCAATAAAGTGCAGTGAAATCCCCCAAAGGGGATATTTTTAATCCAGGAAAACATAGGGCCAAGTGCTCCACAGTGGAAATTGGCGGAGCTTCACTGACTTCAGTGTCCTTGTGCCAATTTACATCAGCTGTGGCCCATTGTTTTTATTAGATTGGTTAATGTGACAAACAATTTTTCTTTAGGGAAGAAGAAATTTAGGGACAGATTCTCATCTCAATTATGCTGGTGTAAATCCAGAGTAACTCCACTGTAAATGAGATCAGATTCTGGCCCTCAATCAAAAAGCCATTTGGCATCTATCATAATCAGTGAAAATGTACATTGTACTATTTAAAATCACTCATATTTTTGGTGGATAGAAAATTGCAACCTCAGCTTCCAGTTTAACAAAGTCTAATTTCAAATACTGAAACCTACTTCTCCTAATCTGAATGACTTTAGATACACCTGGGAATATCAAAACACAGTTACCCTGAAACTCAATCCTCTTTCTTTTAATTAAAGAAAGAATCCTATCTCAGCCACCTGAGGATCTGAAAGCTACTGTAAGAATTTGACACTCAGAAGAAGTCCTAACAGATAAATTATGAGGGCTGTGTAAGCAAAAGATAATAGCTACCCTACCATTAATAGATTAAATTTAAAATAATTTTTTAAATGCTCAGAAAAGGCATCTAATCAATCTTGACCTTCAGAACCTTCTCTCCAGCCAAAAATAAGTATATTACAGGAACTAACTTACATTTTTTTTAAAAAAAATCAGGGCTAGATCTTCAGTGACTTCAGTGGAGCTATGCCAATTTAGATGAGTTGAGGATCTGGCTCTTAATTTTTCTGCAATGTTTTCCCTAATGAACACGTTCGATATAATTTTAAAGTCAGCAACATGTGTCTTAAACCTGTCTCAGTCCTCAAACATAATCTAATTATTCTTCCATAACAGGTCCTCTGATTTCTCTGCTTTAATAATTTTAGGAATAATGTTATCATTTGGGGAACCACATTTTATATAAAATCTTCTAAAGTTGATACGGCAGTGTCACAGGGGGCTAGCCCTTTAATGGGAAATGGGTCTCAGTCCCTTCTATGACCTCCCTAGCTGGGGAAAATGAAGCGAGGTCATGTGATTCAATCAGGCCTTTGGGATAAATAAGGGAGAGAGAGGTGGGTAGAATGTGAAAGAAATGTCAGCAAAGGAGCTGCAGAGAACAGCAAGACTCCTGCAGGAGATCCTGAGTGTCTATGGGAGAGCCAGGAGAGCAGCAGTGTGGTTTACCTGCTGACTTCACTGAGCCTGAGAGAAGGTAGCTCCAGGAGTTTTGGATCCTCTCCTGGAGGGAAGGAAGGACTTCATCAAGAAAGGGCCAGAAGTGGCTGCTTGATGAAGAGCAGGCTGGGACTGAAGAAAAAACCCAGGACTGGCAGAATATGCTGGAGCTGAGGATGGACTTTGGTGTTGTGGTGATGGACTTTATTTTGGGACTTAGAGCAGAAAGTTCAAAACGCCTCAAAAACCATCCCAAGAAAATGTGTTACTAGCCATAAGAAAGTCTTTGTGGATTATTTCAGGGAACCTCAGCAGGAAATTGAGGCAGGGCCCTCCAGAACCACCCCAGTCATGAGGTGATACTCTGGAGGTGGTGACCCTGTTACAGGTAACTTCCTTAACATCAACCCCTTTAGCACCTGCCTCCGTAAGACCTTCCTGGCACAAATGAGAAGACTGAAATATGGAAGAAGACTAATCTAATTCCCGTGTACTCTTTAGTTCCAGCCAATCTAACATTAAACAACATACAAAAGGTTTTTGAGGCAAGGTTTTTCCTAGCACTTCTTTCTGAATTTTTAAAATGTGCCCCTCACAAAGTGTATTGTGGGCCACATGTATATAAAAAGTGGATAATGTAATATTACTGAATTTAATAAATCAGACTTATAAAACTCCTCTCCAGATTCTCAGGCAGAAGCCTGAACAAACAGACTCCAGTTCAAAGTGCAAGGACTAACAACTCAGACTGCATTGGGCCAATGGGGGAAGCAAGAGCCAGAGTTGAGGACATTGCACTGAGAATGTCCTGCCGGTAACATGCCCAGCCATTAATTGAGAGAGTGTTAGCATGAGCTTATTAGGTGATCTTGGTTTCAGAGGCAGAATATGGGGACAGAGCAATCTTTTGGGTAGCTAGGCTCCAAACCATACTAGGCTTTCAATATAAATTCCAACATCCTGAATTGCAACCAGAAATAAACAAAGTCAGTGCCATCTATAGAGATGTGGTGTAATGTCCTTCCTGTTCAACCAGCCAGATTGGTGTATTCTGCACTGCCTGAAGTTTTCAAAGGCTAGCTCCATATAGAGCATTTTACAGCAGTCCAATCTGGAGATGACAAAGGCATAGATAACTGAGACAAGGTCGATATCAAACAGAAAAGGTCACAATATGTATTTTACTACAGTTTCTAATAACTTCTTTTAGATGTGCTAAGCCCATGTAACCTTGAAGAGGAAAAAAAGAGGAAGAGTGAGTTTTTCTGAAGCAAAAGGAATTTTCATGTTATAGCACTATTTATAACTTGCTTGAGAATCATTAAGACATCCTAAAATTTATGGCCTGATCCAAAGCCCATTGAAGTCAACAGGACTGGCTCTAGGCACCAGGAAAGCAAGCACATGCTTGGGGCACAATTCCAGGGGCGGCATTCTGGCCCCCCTTTTTTTTTTTTGGCTTGGGCAGTTGTGTTCTCGGAGCTTGGGGCAGCAAATATTTTGCTTAGGGCGGCAAAAAACCAAGAGCCAGCCCTGGAAGTCAATGGAAAGACTCCTTTGGACTTCAAATGACTTTGGTTCAAGCCTTAAGTGTCTGGTGCATATAGAAAGTTATATTACTGAATTGATGTACTAAAAGATACAAACAATTTTAAATTACAATGTTCAGAAGCCACAGCTCAGCAAGAACTCTGGGGTACTGTTGCTTGCCACCTTTGGCCATATCCTCAATGTGTGCAAAAATATACTTGGCTCCCCTGAAGTTAGTGAAGATTTACAACAGCTAATGGGTCTAATGCAATCTTGGGATGCATAAACAGGGGGATTTTGAGTAAGAGTAGAGCTGTTATTTTACCTCTGTATTTAGCACTGGTACAAGTATTGCTGGAATAGTGTGCCCAGTTCTGGTGTCCACAATTCAAAATGATGTTGATAAATTGGAGAGGGCTTAGAGAAGAGCCACAAGAATTATTAAAGGATTAGAAAACATGCCAAATAATGATTAAGCTTCCCGAGTCATCTACTTAGCTTAACAAGGAGAAGGTTAGGGGTCCTTGATCACAGGTTATAGGTACCTACATGGGCAATCAATATTTGATAATGGGTGTGATGTTGCACTCCATATGTTTTATGGAAATATGCTTATGAATGTAAATATAAAGTAACTGGAATATGCTTTATGTAAAAGGTATCTTGTAAGGTATCATTACAAATTGGGTCTGTGTTGCAGTGGACTAGTGTGTCTGACTCACCAAGACAGGGTTTTGGAGTCCCAAGCTGGCAGGGAAAATGGGCTCAGAAGTAATTCCCAGTATGTCAGGTGGCAGTGCCAAGGGGGTCTCTGTGACCGAACCTGTCACAATGGCTCTTCGATCTAGCAGAGAAAGGTATAACATGATCCAATGACTGGAAGTTGAAGTTAAACAAATTCAGACTGGAAATAAGGTGTGAGAGTAATTAACAGTGAGTGTAATTAACTATTGGAACCATTTACCAAGGGGTCATGGTGGATTCTCTATCCCTGGCAATTTTAAAATCAAGATTGGATGTTTCTCTAAAAGATCTGCTCTAAGAGTTATTTCAAAAAAGTTCTGTATACCTGCGTTTCAGAAGAGGTCAGACTAGATGATCACAATGATCCCTTCTGGCCTTGGAATCTATGAACAATTGAGGATCTGGCAATATGGATAATGAATACATGGAAATGCAAGATTGGCAAGATATATACCCAATGGGGCAGATCATCACCTCGTGTAAACTGTCATTGGTTCACGATGGCGCTATGACAGTTCACACAAGCTGACGATGTACTCCAAAACATATACAACATAAAGCTTATATGCATAACTTTTCCCAGATCATATATTATACATTCATCAAGAGGTTAAATCATGTTTAGTGTGAAAGATACTATACATCTGAGTATTCATGCTCAGTCTTGCTCATGAATTCATGAACAAGGAGGACAAAGACAGCAATTTCATTTCTAGCATCTGATTTAATTGTGGCAATGTACATTACCTTTACACTTCTGGTCTGGTTCCAGGATGCTGGTCTTTGGCCAAAATAGGAGTAAAATCAACTGGAAAAAAATGTTCTTGCATATAATACAGAAAACAGATGGGTACATTGTATGGGTGGAAGGGGAGGTAAATTTTCCTCCATATTTTTTCCTAGGACATCCTTTACTACATTGTCACTTTCAGTTTTATAGCTGTGGAAGTCCCCATATCACAGTCTAATAACTTTCTACTAGAAATGCAACAAAAATGACACCCATGCAGCTTTTTGCCTCTGTACCCTAACTTTTAAGATCTTGGGGTTCAAAGATACATGACTATTTTTGTCATCTTGTTTTCCATTTTTAATGACTACATGAGCAGCAGTGAAAAAAGGATAGAATACTTCTTATCAGTTAACTATTAGGCTGCCATTGTGGCTCTACATGGGCTTCCCTACCATTCATTAGATTTTCAAAATTAAAAACACCAGCCAATATGTAATATAATGCAATTACAGGAAAAGTTTGGAATTTTCTAATTCATTCACCTTAACCATATCAACATAGTCACATCCATTAGCCAAAGCCTTCTGGGACCCCATGACTTTGCCAGCTGGTATGTACTGTATTCCACCATGATTCCTTCCTGTAATGGAAGCATTGCAAGAGTTCAAAAAACATTAAGGGAAATGGGGAAGTGGGCAGATACAGCTGGAGGCTTCTGAGAACAAACTCACACAAACACCCCTTCACTAGTTTAACCACTAAAAGAGATAAGGAAGAGAACTTAATGTATGAAGTAATGTTTATCTTTGGTAATATTATTTGGGTGTCATAGTTTTACCTTGGCATACACTATGCTTTTCTTTTTTAAAAAAAATTAAAAATAATGCCAAGTAGAGAAAGAAGAGGTTCTGGTTCAGGAGATTATTTAAGCACATACTTACATGCTTTTCTAGGGTTGCTTTCCTAGACAAAAGGATTTTAGACTCTAACTATAGCCAGGACACATTAAAAATGGTACTCTTGCAGTGTATGCACGCCCTGTCCCCTGTTGCAGCAGGCAATGGGGGTGCTGACACTGTGGTCACCGTCTACCTGACTGTTTCAGCCCTCACCACAATAAAGCACAGTAGACAGATTCAACACAGCTACCCTTGGGGTCAGGGCTGTGTGGCCTAGTGACCAGAGTCAAAGAAGGGGCCACCACCCAGGATGGATGGCAACAGGGGTGGTAGGGGGACCCAGCCCCTCCCTCTCCACTGGGTCCCAGTCCAGAGCCCTGTCAGCAGTGAGCGCAGTCACCACCAGTCAGCAAGGATCCTACCGCAACATGCTGACTGTCTTCAGGTGCACAGTACCACTCACTACAACCTCCTGGGCCACTTCCTACCTTGAGTCCTAAAGCCGGAGTCTTTTGTCATCAGGGTCTCTGAGCTCCTTGGTATGAGTAGCTGGTTGGGACTCTGACTCCCTTTGATTGGCTGTGGGCAACAGGTCTCCCGTCTGGGACTTAGGATCTCCAGTTCCTGCAATCAGAGGCTGAAGCAGCTCCCAGGCTGGAGCCTCCACCGAGCATCCTTCCTCCCTAGCAGTCAGCCCAGAATGAGCTGGGCTTCTCTCCTTTATATTAGTGTAGCATTTGGAGCCTGCCCAGTCTTGTCTAAGGGGCGGGACTTCTGCCTCCCCTAGTGCGGAATTAACCCTTTCCTGCCTAGTGTGGGGTATGCACACCCCGTCACAGGTACTCTCTGGCAAAAAAGAACATTCCTGATTCATACAGTCTAATAGCTGTGGTGGGACCTGCGTTGGAGGTCTCCAGAAACAAGAGTATCAGTGTATTGTCTGATCTTAAGCATGGAATTATTTCAGCGTGAAAGACAACATTACTGACATTAGTCAAGTTATTGTGAATTGAACCCTAACTATGACTCTTGCTCATTCTAGCACTACTTGTGAGTAGTCCCATTGACTACAGGTGGGAGTAAGGGTTGCAGGATCAAGTTCTTAAGAAGTCCCTTCTTTTTTAAAAATAAGATTATCATGCATCGTTCAAATACAATGCACTTTTTTTTTCAGTTTCCACTGGAGAAGACTGTTACATAGGAATAAGAGCCCATCTACTGAGCCACTAAGTAAGAGGTTTGAACTTCACAGCTAGAGTGCTCTGGTTATACCAAGATGGCTTCTGCATACTCCCGATGGGTGCTCAGGGAAGGCTGACATCTCAGAAATCCCAGCCTTTGGGCCTCTTGCTATGTCAACATCACATATTACTATATGCTAGTTGCCTAGCAGCAATACTGTCACAGAATAATATGTCAGATTTGTGTAATGTTTTCTCATCTTCCAGATATTGTGAGAAATGGCGGTAAAACCCCACTGACTGTTTCACTTGCTTGTAGAACTGTGTGCATGTGGACATCATTGCAGATCATGACACTTTGAGCGGCTGATACAGATGTGGAGAATATTTCTGTGGATCAAAAGAAAGATATGATTACCAAAAAATGAATCATGGCCTTCCATGGATGGCTGAGCTGTAGCAGAGACCTTGTGTGACAGCCTGGAAAAAACATGAAACCCAGCCATAATTTCAATCATTCTCACTCACTCGTGAATATGCAAAATAGCCTGCAGTTATATGGCGAGTTTTATTTGTCAACAGTGTTGCCAATGATTTTAAAGGAAACTTTCTGTTGCTTTCTTCCAAGGGCATATGTGACATTTCAGAAGTATTAAATGTGCCATTATCTGGGTGAGAATGTTCATATGGCTGGTAGTGTGAATCACAGAAATGTAGGACTGGAAGGAATCTTGAGAGGTCTTCTAATCCAGCCCGCCATGCTGAGGCAGGACCGACTAGGCCATCCCTGTGAGGTATTTGTCTAACCTGTTCTCAGACAATCCAACAATGTGGATTCTGCAAGCTTCTTGGAAGCCTAGTCTAGTGCTTATCTATCCTTATAGTTAGAAAGTTATCACATCTTATGCATGTGCTTCTTTTCCCCATGTGCTTATGTATTTTGACCAACTTTTTTAAAGGCTGGGGTGGATGAGATGGTCCACTCTTTAGTCCGGTGGACCAAACTGGTGGTCTGTGGGATGGTGGCAGGTCATGTGGAAAACATTTGTAGAGGGAAGAGTCACACCACATGGCTGCCAGAGCCACTGAAGTTTCTAGGTGGAGCTGCCAGGAGCCTCCTTGCCATTGCTAGGAAGAGAAGCCTAACTACCTCACCAATGAGCCCCAGCTGCCAGCAGAAAGGGAGCCAAAGAGCTGTTGTTACCAATAGCTGCTTGTGGAGGCCTTGGTGATGAATAAGTGTGCTGAGAGCCTGAGGGGGAGAGAGAGAGCAGGGTTAAAGGGAACTGCATGTGCTCAGCCACTCTCAGAATCAGGATCAAACATGGTATCTTATTTTAATTAGAGATGGCCTGAGGCATCTGTGGTTTGAATTTGTTTTTGCAACACCATGTAGGTTGGGTTTTGGTTAATCCAAAATTCCAAGCAAGAAACCATCTTTTAGTTTCTTTGAATCTGGGGGTGTGCAAAATCAAAATGAGATGGATAGGCAGATAGGTAAGCTAGATAGAGAAACTGAATTCATAAGACAGTGTTTGTCTGCATATAGTTCCCTTTCATCACAATGACAACAGTGGTAAATATCCTAGTCTTGTAGAAGTGGTTAACTTTTAATTCATTCAAGAGATGTTATCTGAAAGGAGGTATTTACACTATCCTAAAAACAAAATAATACTGCTAAACAATATTTATTTGATATCATTTCTGAATGTGGTCAGATATAAATAGCAGCACAGACGTTTAAGAGCTAGTCTTATTGAAAAAAAGTAATTAATTGGTGTTATACACAAAGGTGGTTTAGTTTTGTTTTGTTTGTAACCAGCACAGCTTTAATTACAAGTAATTGTTTTCAAAATCATGCTGTTCATAAGTTCTGCATTCTAGACAGTGATTATGAATCAATACACTAATCTGTCACTTTCATTATTTTTGTTATCTGGGTGTGTTCCTCAAAATTTTGTGTGTAATTCAGGCAACAGATCAGACATACCTGTGCTTCCATTCTTTGAAAATCTGCTTGTTTTAAAGAAAAAAATGAGTGATGTTGTAAATGAAGATGATGTTGTCTTAAATGAAGACATCAAATTAAATTCCTTTTACTTATTTTAGACAAATCTGGTGGAAAGGATGAATAAAGCACAGAACGGAGTGTTCAGATTGGGTGATATTCCTCATTTTGTCACAGACTGTCTTCCCTCCCTTTAGACACGTGATTTCAACCTCTTTATACTAGTACCCCATATATAAAATGGGGATAATAACACTTCCTACATCACTGGGGTAAGGAGGCTTAATTCATTAATGTTTGCAAAGCACTTTGAGATAGAAAGAGGAAAGGTGCTACATAAATGCAAATTATTATTACAATAAATGAATATGGGGCTCAGTTTGTTACTAATCTAGACCCTGATTCAGCAAACCATCCCTGTTCAGGACAGGACTTAAGCATGTGCTTAAAGTGAAGTGTGGGAATAAGGGCTGTGCTGAATAAAGATAAGCTGTAGTATTTGTCTACCTGAATCAGGGCTTAAGCTGTTATTTTTCCCATGTCCTCTGTTTTTTCTTCTCATTAGAATGAGAGGGAGCTTGCATAAACTCCTCAAATGAACACACAAGACTATCTACCTGTCTCCCTCAGAATTCTGAGTTTTCTTTCCTCTTCCCCCAAATTAACAAGTGCTGTCACCTGCATCACTAAACACCAATTCATTGCTTACTTCTAACAAGACCTCCATGTACAGTAGCTAACAGTATTTCAAAAATCAAACTCAAACATTCCTAGCATGTCTGATGAGACTACATTAGGTACACCTGTCCATGGCAGTATTTTGCTTTCTGATCTTTTATGTGTTCATGAAGAACTTTATTTGAGCATAAACTTTTGTGAGCTACAGCTCACTTCATCGGATGCATGCAGTGGAAAATACAGTGGGGAGATTTTATATACACAGAGAACATGAAACAATGGGTGTCCCATTCCCCCTGTACCTGGAACCCCCCACAACAAGCCTCTGTGCACCCAGACCCCCCCGCCACTGAGCTGCCTGCACCCAGATTGTTCCACATAGAACCCTCTCACCCCACGCCTGGATCCCCCCCACAATGAGCCCCTTCACACTTGGATCCTGCCCAGTTTGAACCTGCCTGCCCCATGTTAACTCTGTAATGAGAGTGATCAGGTAAGATGAGCTATTACCAGCAGGAGAGAGAAGAAGAAAAAAGAATGTTTTGTAGTGATAATCAAGATGGGCCATTTCCGGCAGTTGTCAAGAACATGTGAGGAACAGTAGCAGGAAAAAATAAACATGGGGAAATAGCTTTACTTTGCGTAATGACCCATCCACTCCCAGTCTTTATTCAAGCCTAATTTAATGGTGTCCAGTTTGCAAATTAATTCCAATTCAGCAGTCTCTTGTTGGAGTCTGTTTTTGAAGGGTTTTTTTGTTGTAATATTATGACTTTTAGGTCTGTAATCGAGTGACCAGAGAGATTGAAGTGTTCTCCGACTGGTTTTTGAATGTTATAATTCTTGACGTCTGATTTGTGTCCATTTATTCTTTTGCGTAGAGACTGTCCAGTTTGGCCAATGTACATGGCAGAGGGGCATTGCTGGCACATGATGGCATATATCACATTGGTAGATGTGCAGGTGAATGAGCCTCTGATAGTGTGGTCGATGTGATTAGGCCCTATGATGGTGTCCCCTGAATAGATATGTGGACAGAGTTAGCAACGGGCTTTGTTGCAAGGGTAGGTTCCTGGGTTAGTGGTTCTGTTGCGTGGTGTGTGGTTGCTGGTGAGTATTTGCTTCAGGTTGGGGGGCTGTCTGTAAGCAAGGACTGGCCTGTCTCCCGAGATCTGTGAGAGTGATGGCTTGTCCTTCAGGATAGGTTGAAGATCCTTGATGATGCGCTGGATAGGTTTTAGTTGGGGGCTGAAGGTGATGGCTAGTGGCGTTCTGTACTTTCAACTCCTGTATTCCCAACAGCCACTGCAGCACTAGAGTGTGCTCAGATGCTGGCAGGCGTTTCCTACCCCACCCTGCAGGGGATGGAGCTCCTGGGCTCATTCTCTCAATGCAGGACTCTCTGAGAGGTATGTGTCTGCCTGCCCTTCCCCTGCAACACCCCAGCACCACCACATTGACTCACCCCTGGGCTGATGTTGCAGTGACCAATCAGAAGAGCAGGGGCCAGGGCTGCCACTTTCCCTGGTTGGTGCACAGCAAGGCCAACAGAAAAATAAATGCCCCAGCAACTGGAACGCAGGGTCTGAAGCTCCCAAGTCAGGACGATGGATTCTGGGAGCCATCCAGAAACTGGGAGAGTTGGGAGGGATGTGATTGGTTCCAAAAACTATTTTGGAAAAGTACTTGCAGATAAAGAGTTATTTATGCTTTAAGTATCTTTAAAATGTACTTAAATATAAGTATTAAATACAGACTGTTTAAAGCTCTTAAGAACAAGTATGAAGAGTGCTTCAAAATGCACGGGAACACTGCAGTTTATAAATGATAAAGTATGTCTATGTTCTCAGAAATACTGTATCCTCTGGTCCATCTGCTGCCAGATCATGTAATAAGAAGTGTACTTTGGGGGCCTGATTGTCCACTTACTTACCCCAGTAACTCCTTCTGAGTCAATAGGCCAGATTCTCCCATACTTCTCTTTTGCACTAGTCTCAAGAAAGGCAGATGAGGAGGAGGAAAAAGGTGGCTTAAAGCATCTTTATGCATCCCTAATTTTAGCACAGGCTGCTCTAAATTGTGCTGGTTTATAATAACCCTCTGGGGAACAGTGTGGCAGCACAGAATAGCTGAAACAAAATGCATTCCATCCATGATCCTTACTTTGTGCCCTGCTTCCAGCCCACCATGATATGTCCCCTACAACAGGGGCATGGAGGGAGCCCAGCACACAGCCAGATGTTGTCTCTAAACCAGGCAGAGAACACTTCCCGCCATGATCGGGACATTCTGTGGTGGGTAGTCTATGCCCTCTTTACAACCCGTTTGTGCCCTTCTCCAGACCCACACAGGGGCAACAACCCTTAGAGTTACATCAGTGTAAGACCTGACTAGGTGTAAGGAGAATCCGACCCTCTGGTTCCTGTTTACACACATACAGGTTTTACAGTCCATTAAGTTTCATTGTGCAAAGAGTGAACCCAATACATCGAAATTAACACCATTTGGTCCATAACATTTTGTTTTCACAGCTTTAAAATAAAGTGGATTCAGACTTTCCAAGTATCAGAAAACATTCATTCATTATCAGGGGAAAAAAACACTGAAGTGACAGTTTGCATTAAATTAAAAATTGTTCAGTTGATTTAACAATTCACGTTAGGCACTTTGCAAGCTGTAGAAATAGTAGTGTTTTTAAGATGATGAATGCTCTATGATTGTTAATGAAATCCATATATCTGTATAGGCATGCACATATGTAATATTTGTTTTGTATTTATCCACTCATGTATATTATACTAGGTTTATTTAACAAGAAACCAAACAGGGAAAAAACCCCAGATTTCTCAAATGTAGCCTTAATTGCCTTTCATGCGTGTTCTGTAGATCATTATTGACTGTTTATAAATCTTGCTTGGAATAACTTTACAGTGAAGGGGAAAGGTAACGTATCTTTATTGTTTATAAAATGACAGCTCCTAATGGACCATATTAGCTTTAACACAAACTATTAAATCCTTTTCATTAAATTATTCTGTGTTCTATTTTGGAATCTTGTTAGCTCTGGGAAGTAGGTGCAAACTCCTAAGGAAACATGAGCACACATTGAGACTATTATAGATAATGTTTATTAAATAAGCCTCTGAGGATGTTTTTCTTGGGTTGCTCTCAAGCATTTTGAAGGAGTCATGTTCCATGTTTGAGGTCCCATGTTTCTTCCTCTTAAACTATGAGCAGCTGTAGCACATGACCTACTTCTGTAGAACCCTGTAATGATTTCCTTCCTTCAGTGGCTTCAGGAGTCCCTCTTCTGCCCTGTGAAAAAAGGGACAAATATTTTAATCCAAGCAAAATGCTAAAGCAGGTTTTGTTGGTTTCAGGGAAGAAACTCAATACAGCTACATCACCAACCGTAGGCCTCAAATTGGAACCATCTGGACTGCAGAAGCTCCTTGAGATCTTTAGGGAAGGCATGGATATTTTTGCCTTGGGCTGTAACTCATACACCTGCAGAAAGGGTAGACATACTGGCAGACAAACTAGACTAATACAGGAATTCAAGCCTTCTCGCACAGGCACTGTGGCAGTGCCTAAGTGTGGAAGTTACACTGACATATTTAATAAATTCAGGCACCATACTACAAGGATTTTAGTTGGTAAATATTCAAGTAACACTTTTGTTCAGGTTAATTCAGACATGATTGAATGTTAAAAGCCCCTTCTCACATATGAATTCTCATCAAAGACTAAATAAGGACAAGGGAAGGAACACGGTAAACACAGATGCATCCGATGAAGTGAGCTGTAGCTCACGAAAGCTTATGCTCAAATAAATTTGTTAGTCTCTAAGGTGCCACAAGTACTCCTTTTCTTTTAGTAAACACAGAGTATATCTTACGTTCATATCCTGCTTTGCTTTCTTACATGAGTAGTCTGATTGAAGTGGATTGAGAGGAGGTACCAGTTTGTAAATTTCTTGGCTGTTTGTGAATACATAAAGATAAAAGCATGTATGGTACCGTGTTCCAAAATAGTCTGCCCAAACCAGTGGTTTATTTGTAACATCCCTAGACCACCCTCAGGAGGAAAGGGAAAGAGTAGTTTCACACAGATCTTGAAGCTGTGACTTGAGGTTAATAGTGTCATATTTGAAATGAAAATGCACACAACAGAAAAGTACAGAGAGAAGGTTGAAAATACAGGTCCTGACTGGAAAGTTATTAAAACATTAGGATTACATTTTTACATGGACTTCAATGTGATGCCTAATTTTGTATCTGCAGTTTTGCAGGTATTCCTATTTGCAGGAGGAAATAACAGAATTTTGACATCTGCTGCTTCTTGTTCTGCAGGTGCAAATGCTGTTTGCGCTTGCAAATCAGTGTGCTCCTGATACTGCAGTCTGTTCTTGGGCAAAACTCCCTAATGGCTCAACTGGGGATATTTGCCTTTGGAAGGGCTGCAGGGGTAGGTCCAACATACTTAGACATCAACATTCTATTATTTTTGCTTGCAAATGATAACACACACAACATTTTAGGTTATCAGAGACGGTGTTTGAAAATGTGGCTGTTAGAGCCATGAGACTGGTAACTTAGACGGGAGTGGATTTCCCTTGCTTTCCTCCTACAAATAAATCTCATTGGAGCGCCTTTCCTCCTACAAATAAATCTCACGAAGTTAAATTCTGAATCTCAGTCTGAACTTCCCCATAATTTGAGGGTGCCCAGATACGAGGTTTTGGTCCTTCTCTAGGAAAAATCTATCTAGAATATATATTTATTATTTTTGATATATACACAGTGCAAATAAATAAAATGGACAAGAATGCAAGATTATGTCAAGTACAGGTGAAGTAAGACTTCCCCAACTGTTTGAAAGCTGAATCTCCAGTTGAGTTTCAAAAAATTCTAAATGTACACACTGGTAGATTAGAGCAAGGGAGTAAAATCCATTTTGTTGGATTGGTCTGAAATCATATTTGATTCCCTATGTTTTTATTCATATCTTTGTTCGCCTTCCCTCTTAGGAATTTCTCACTGCTGCCCACACAACCAGCTGCACACAGATGATTTTGCCTAGCACACAGCTCCTACAGTCTCTAGCACTGTTTCAGCAACAAGATGAGAGTTAATGAAGCTCAGCACATTTCCTACCAAACTTCCTGGGGAAAACCTTCTGAATGAAGGCAGGAAATCTATCCTATTGAACTTACAGTATGGTCCGGATTGCGCAGCCAGGGCAGAAGAAAAATATTGATATCATATCATGATCGTCACAGCAGAATTTCCCCGCAGTTGATAGAAGTAATTTTCACCTGTTGTGACCATTTTTTCTAAACAATCATCTTGAATCTGAAATCAGTTTATTACATTTTGAATACTACTAATGGCCTCTTAAAAGCCAGATTCTGCCACCCTGACTTAAGTAAAGTAATACCCCACTACATAAGTAGTCCCACTGATGTCAGTGGGACTACTCATAGAGTAAGGTACTATTCAGCATGAGGAAGGTGGCAGAATCAGATGGTTAAAGGCTGTAATAAGGGCCGGATTCAATACATCTAGGGTTCACCTTTACAAATAACGAAACCGGCTTGAGCCCCCATCCAGAAACCTGGAAAAACTAAATGTGCCCTTCACAGGCAGAACTTCCTCTTTGGAAAAGCATTCTGGGACTATGTACAAATAAGGACATTTAATGAGGGGAAAGGAAACAGTCAAACTTGAGAAAACACAGCAACAAGATATATAGGCAAATAAAGAGTAAAATACCCACTCCACCCCCACCACCCTTTCAGAAACTTTGGTAGTGGCCAGTCTAACTCCCTTGCCACCCGCCAGTGGGCATGTCCCACAGGTAACAGGCCCTTGACTGCACCATCTTACCCTTGCACTAAACCCCACTCATGGTTGGAATGAGCGAGTAGCAGCAGTCAAAGTGTCTCTTTGCAGGTCTGTCTCCAGTCCCAAGGGAGTTGTTTGCCTGGTCCAGCCTGGAGGAACTATCCCCTAACTCAGCTAAGTGATTCTGCTTTATTAAGTTGCTGGCTAGGTGATGCCTCCCCAGAATCCACTGCCAGTGCTAGTCCACTGGGGGCCCTAAGTAGGAATATCCCCCCATTACTAAAACAGGCTAGTACTTATAATAAAAAGTGAATAGCGCCCCCGCCCCCGAGATGCTCGGGGCCCTAAGCAATTGCTTAGTCTGCTTATGCCAAGCACCGGCTCTGGTCCACTTAGCTCTGTTGCTGACCACTGCATTGGCCATCACAACTGAGCTCTCAATATGTGCTCTCTCTCGCTGTGGAGTCCTCAGCCTGCATTGTTTCCAGTAGCCTCAGCCTGCATTGTCTCTGTCTTCTCCCCATGGAAGAAGAACCAACAGCACTTAAAACCCTGGAACAGAATACTGCCTACTTTAAAATGAGCTCTTTGTCATAAGATAAGCACTCTTTCCCCTCCTTGAGCCTCTCTGGGAGTCCCTACAGTTCAAAATCTAAGTTCATTCATAGTTATGGTGACTCCCCAGATGTCACTAGAGAAATTGCAGGTAGGCAGGCTAGGCACATGAAGCTCTCTAGGGAAGAACTTTTCCCTTTTCACCAACAGAGGGAGTAGAGTGTTCTTTTCCCTTTGGAGCTTCTGGCCTCTTACATGAATATGCCTAAGTGCTGGAACTAGGGGTGCTGGGGGTGCTCATGCACCCCCTGGCTTGAAGTGGTTTCCATCATATACAGGGTTTACAGTTTGGTTCAGTGGATCTCAGCACCTGCTCTATACAAATTGTTCCAGCACCTCTGTGAATATGCATGAAGTCTTATGGGACCAAAAAAAACCTCCAGTGATTAACTGATTTGCCAAGTAATATTTGTCATTTTCATCTCGGGGCTAAACAATAAAAGTTTTAGCTTATCGAAACACCAGAAGCTTGCCAGGTAATGTACTGGACACTACTTTAAATATGACACTTAAAAAGATACAATAATCCCCTTTAATTAGTTTTAAAAAATTAATAGCAGAAAGAAAATATGGAAACTCAGCAGGGTGATAAAATGCTTTCTACTGTAAATAGTTCATTATTTATTGTTGTTAATTTTAGGGGAAAGTGGCTTTTTAATTAACTCATGAACAAGGAATAAGCTTTTTGGAATCTACAATTTAAAAGATCCCCTTAAAATGATCGTGAAAAGATGACTTCACTAGGAAATTCCAGCCTGGAGCTGCCAAATCCAGATGCCTGAAAACCTTGATTGACTAGATTCAATTGCAATTGCCCTTATCTAATCAAAGCAAAGACTGGACAAAACAGTGCCAGGTTATAATTAGGGCCAGATTGTGCTGTAAATTTGGAGTAATTTCATTGAAATACTGAAGTTGCATCAGATTTACATCAGTGTAACTGAGAGCAGAATTCGGTCCTACATTTAAAACCCATGCCTCAAGTTCTTAATCTAAAGCACATTGAATGCAGTTGGAGTTTTGCCAGAGTAAGGACAAAGGGCCAAATCCCTTGCTGAGACGAATACCCACAGTGAGTTCAATGGTAATGTTGGCATGAACTAGGGGAGGAAGGTTTGGCCATGAGTAATGATTTCAGAATTGGGCCTGTAGAAACTTGGCACCTGCTAAAAAGACAGCTCTCTCCCTGTTTAATAACGAATGCAAGTTTAAAGCCCCAAAGATCTGTGCTTGGCACCAACTCTGTCCAGGATTGCAGGAATAAAATGCTTCCAGGAGACTCGCTTTTAATAAATATAACATAGAAAGCAGAGAATATAGAGTTTACCATGGGAAATACACAACAGCATGTTTATCCATTACAAATGGTTTGGTCCAGTAAACCAAACTGGCAGCCAGAAGTTGTGAATCTGGGGACCTGGCATGGCCACCGTTTGGCTAGTGGAGACCAAAAGTGCAGCCCCCTGAATCATGTGCTCTGTTCCTGGGAGAAGAACAAACAGGTCTCTCAGCTCATTAGTAGCCCTTTCTCATTAGTCAGAGAACTGCACTAGAAATGGCAGCAAAGGCAGTTGTCCTTCCTCCCTACTTCACTTGCTTCCCTCCTGCTGGGGAAAGTTGCTGACAAGTTCACTGACAGTAAGGGCAAGGCATAAGGGAGAACACAGGCTTGAAAGAAAAACGAAACACACGTCAGGGAATAAATGTTTCATTTGTGCACTAGCAGTTCTGCACTAACAGTGTAAATAAAGCAGATTATTGAGACATGAATAGACCATTATTTATAAATATTAACACTCTACCCAAAGACATGCATGAAAAGAACAGGGAACTCAATGAGGTCACTGCATTTCCCTTTATGATTTACATAAATCACGTCAACACCGCTAACAGGAATGTCAAGCAAACCAGGCACATAAAATAATCCATTCAACCTACTGTTACAAATCTTAAATCAGGTAGAAACTGTTAATAGGCCCATCAAATCTCTTATAATGCAGAGGGATGAGGGATAATCCTGCTAGAGCAGCTATGTATATTACCATCCTCAGCATCTTAGCTGAAAGCTGCCTTTACTGCTTTTGATGAGTAGAATGCACACTGAAGTGTGGGCATCAGGGACGCTTGATACACAAATTTATTTTTAAGATTTGCCTTGTCAAAATGTAGGATGAGCCATAAAGAAATTAGTCACATGAATGAAGTATCTGGATAATCAAATAAAAGGCTGAAGATGGAGCAAATATATAAACGCCGAGGGATGCACCATTCCCTCTGTTTATTTTCCAAGAGGAGGATCAGGAAAAATTGAGGAAATGGCCTCAGGTTTTGCCAGAGGAGAGGAGAACATCCCCTACCTAGAAGGCCCTCGATGCAAAAGTCAAGAGTTTGAGTGTCTGAGGTTTTGGAGCCTGGGCAAGAAGGAAGAGAGGGATCAGAACTGGTTGATGAGTCTGCATTATTTTCTGTGAGTTTCCTCTGCACAGTTAGAAAACCTCATGAATAAGGCTAAGATTTAGTCACGGACTCAATGACTTTCCGCTTCAGCCCCAGGGCGGTGGGACTAAAGCTGTCAGGGGCCCTGGAGCTCTGAGCTACTGTGGGCACCAGGGACCTCTCAGCTCCCAGCTCTCATGGTTGGATCCAGATCTCCCAGCCGCACTGGGGTACACAGAGCTCCCAGCCATTGCAGGCGCCAGGGTGGATCCAGGAGCTCCCAGCTGCAGTGGTAGCGGGTGCTGAGCCTCCCTCCCTCCTTCCTCTCCCACAGCAGGGCTTGGGCTCAGCCCCATTTATCAGGGTTATTTTTAGTAAAAGTCAGGGACAGGTCACAGGCTTCCATGAACTTTTGTTTATTGCCCATGACCTGTACCTGACTTTTACTAAAAAATAACCGTGACAGAATCTTAGCCTTATTCATCAACCTCCCTGGCTGCTTTAACTTGTGCTAGGCTGCAAGAGTGACAAGATGCCAAAACTGCAGCCAGGGATTGGTGAGACATAGGGCATCCCAGCAATGCCCCCTCTCTTTTGTCTGCAGAGTGGACAGCAGGAGGATATGACAGCAGCAGACAGACTGTAGCTCTGCACCATTGGAGGATTGCCCTAGGCTAGAGTGAACCTCCTTGGGCTGATTAACCCAGCTCTGGGCCCAATTACGTAGTCAAAGTGGGTGCTCCACACCAGAGAATCTAGTCCAACTCAACACCAAATTTAATTGAAAGCTACTTGTTGATCCGTAAACTGAAAATATAAATGCACCAAAATCCTTCGGAGAGCATAAACGGTGTGTATATATAAATACGCCACAAACATTAATGACACATAAAATGACCTAGTGATCAGCCTCAACTGCAAGTCCACTTACAAACATAACATTACCACAAATCCACGATGTTACGTACTTTCCAGATGCCACATTATTCTCAAGAACAAATATAAACCTCAGCTGTCTGCTGCCAGTTGACAAAAATATTAACTGGTAACATCTCCCCTTTAACAGAATGATATATGATCTGCAGGACCTGTGCATAAAGGTATGATATGAGCCTAGGGTGGAGTAAACCCACTCCTCTTGTGGACAGACATCTGCTCCACTGTTAATATTGGTTCAGACTGCACCTCTCACAGACAAAGCCATGCCAGAGGGGTTCCAGGAAAAGCCTATCTCCACCTAGATTCCTCTCTATTGTTTGCCTGGAGGCGGGGAAGTTGTCTTTCCTCGTTATTATAGGCTGTAGGGGCGGACACCCAGATCATGAGGGTCCCCAGGGTTCTGCAGAAGGCCAGGGCTCGCTGCCTGAATTCCCTGTGCCTCTGCAGAGACTCTGACCCCCCCACACCCTCTCACCACACCAGGTCCTTCGCAGTAAAGCACCATGGGCCGCGCTACCTGCCTGGCCTCTGCAAGCTGCAGGACCCTGGGTGGGGAGCTGTGTTGAAATTCTAACACATCCCTATGCTTATTATATTTTCCAATTAAGCTCCAAGGCTGGAGAGGGGACAGTGAGAGTCCCTCACCTAACCCACAGCTGCCCACTCCTCTCCCTGCCCACCCAATCTCGACCCCCACTCACTGATCAGACCTTAGACTCAAGAAACTGCCTCCTTGGGGCCTGGGGCAGAAGTGAGGATGGTGCCACTGAACTAGCTGCCTGCCCCTTCCATGTAGGTGAAGGGAAATTCATGTGATGAGGGAAGCCCCCTCCTTGCACCAGTCTGGGGGTGACCACAAAATTTTTTTGTATTTAATTCAGGCCATTGGCATTAAGTGAATACGCAGTTTTATATGAAATACCTCCTCTTACTGGGAATGAAGCTCTGACTGAAAACAAAAGATTTTGGTTTTTTTATGCTACTCTTTCTTGACGGTGACTTCTTTTCATAGGCAATTAAATGCTAGTATCGGTCTGTTAAATTTAGTAGCAATTTCAGCTGGAGGCAGCATCAAGTCAAGGACAGTTTCAGTCTCCGAGCAGTTTTTATTTCATGTTTTGAAACTGAGAGTGACTTCTATTCAAGATCAGCTTTTGTCTGAAATAAGAAGCCTGTCTCTCTGTGGCCCCAATCCTGCAATCTGCTCTGTACACATGGACCCTTATTCTTACACAGAGTCCCATTGAAGTCAGTAGAGCTTAGCATGGGTACTGGGGTCCCTCCACGCAGATCAGATAGCAGGGGTATGTGTGTGTGTGCCACAAAGTTTGGATCCAAGTCTGATCTTCCTGAAGTTCAGACCTATACTTTTAGTTTGAGCCTTATAGACAGAGGAGCCAGCTAAAAGGTTCAGATCTGGATCGGAACTCCCTCAAAATTCAGAGGTGTTTGAATCTGGGGTTTTGGTTCAGGTCGGTCACTAAATTGTGTGTGTGTGTGTGTGTGTATGTGTACACACGTTTGCACACATGCATTTCACTCCTCTCTCTCCCTCCCACAAAAAAGGGCTTCCCTGAACTTCTTTCCTTAAGAATCAAATTTTACATTACCAGGTAAATTCCCTTTCAACTCTATTTGCATGGAGATATACTGACATTCTGTGGCCAATTAGATTTATGGCAGCTCATTTTTTCCCCATAAATACCTCAGGGTATAAGTATCCTATGATAATCTTCTGTTTTGCTTTGGCTTTCTATCATGTTTTGGCAGAAAGAAAAAAAGCACGTTTGATAATTTTTCTAATGTGGCATAAAATCCTTAGGGATTTCTTTACCATAAATTTCAGACAAGTTCAAATGTTTTTGTACTGATTTTTTAAAAATTACAAAGTTTGATTGTAATGTAAATAACCAAAGGCATGAAAAGTATTTCATTATAGTATAATACACGGTTTAGATTTTGCTGTAGCTGGCTCAGCCTGCTGTACTTGGAAGAGGAGAGGAATACATGTTTTGACCCAATAAAAAATAAAAGAGTGCTGTTTAAAACAGAACAGTGGGGTTTTTAGGCATTTACACACACCAACAACCCTAAACTGAACGCATTTCATTGTAAACATGATATTGCACTTGACAGTTTCCAGTGGTAAAACACCAGATAATCCATATTGAAGAGATGCAAAGAAACTGTGTGTAAGGAGCAGAGCTAATCACCGGGGTATCTACAAAAGGGCCAAGGGGGAAAAAAAATGTCAGTGGTTTAGTCATAACTCACCTCAGACACACACGGTACTAAAAGCAACTTGCTCTGTTTAAATAGCAGAGAGCAGCCATTGGAGTTTATGTTGTTCCTCTGTTTATTAAAAACGTATGGGAGCACTTGACAGAAAAATCAAACTTCTGGTCATGCCTCATTAATCTCTGTTGTATCTGTCAGATATGTATATCTAGAGTTTTAACAAGGCTCTAGAATTGAGATAACTGCTGTGCTTTGTTATTTTCCCTAATTTTGAATGGGGACATAGGCTGCCAATCTCCCAAAATGAGAGAGGAACAAAAGGGTCTTTTATTAACTTACTGCAATGGACATTTTTAAGCTATATAGTTTGGACCTGAATTTCAGAGGCAGTGAGAACCGATAGCACTTATTCACTTCAACTGGAGATTTGGCTGCTCAGCCCCTCTGAAAATCAGGTTGAAAATCTGCAAAATCACAAAATCGAAAGCTGTAATCAAAGTGCAACACTGTTGGTGCTAACATCCAGATTCATTACCAGATTTAGTTCCCGCATGCAATAGTGTTAATCATTAATAGTCTCACGCAGGACAATGGAATGAGACCAGTATAAAACCAGCATAAGTGAGATCACAAATCAGTTCAGAAGGTCAGCAATGAATATGAAATGAAAAATTTCATTACAGATGGTATAGGGATCTAATTTCCTGGATATGCAGATTTTGCATATAGTTCTATTTGCCCCACATTTTTAAACAGATAATTACTGTCACATTGTTTGGAAAGGCAGGATGGGCATGAGCCCAGAATTCGTTCAGTTTCCTGGTCCTGTGTGACCTTGGCAAGTCTCAAAAGATGCGTCTTCACTGGAGCCTTAGGTGTAATTTTAAGATCCAGGACACACCCCCCACTCGAGCTCTGATGGAGATAGACTGCTACAAATGGCATGAGTGATGGGAGAGGCTAGCCACCTGGGTACATAGCGAGGATCTTGGAAAGCATTGCACTTGGGGAAGCCCGTCCGTTATGTCACCACAGCTACACGTCTAGTTTTAGCTTTCCAAATCAATCAGAGCTAGCACACTTTTTTGTATTTGAGCTGGAAATTACACCTGCCAGATCCTGGGTAGATATACCCTTAGTCTCTCTGTGCCTCAGTTCCCATCTATAAAATAGGAATTATAATGCCTCCCTACCTCACACGGATGTTATGAGGATAGATACAGTAAAAGATTATGCAATGCTCACATGTTACAGTGTTGGGAGCCTGTCACCAGTCCTCCACTGCTACCTAGTGTGCTACACTGCCTGGTCCATTTGGATTGTTCCTTACTCACAGGTTTCAGAGTAGCAGCCATGTTAATCTGTATTCACAAAAAAGAAAAGGAGTACGTGTGGAACCCTAGAGACTAACAAATTTATTTGAGCATAAGCTTTCGTGAGCTACAGCTCACTTCATCGGATGCATTCGGTGGAAAATATAGTGGGGAGATTTATATACACACATAGAGAACAAGAAACAATGGGTTTTATCATACACACTGTAGGAGAGTGATCACTTAAGATGAGCTACTACAGCAAGAAGGAGGGGGGGAAAGGAGGAAAACCTTTTGTGGTGATAATCAAGGTGGGCCATTTCAAGCAGTTAACAAGAACGTCTGAGGGACAGTGACAGTCCCTCACCTAACCCACACTCACTAATGCCAATGGCCTGAATTAAATACAAAAAAATTCTGTGGTCACCCCCAGACTGGTGCAAGGAGGGGGCTTTCCTCATCACATGAATTTCCCCTCACCTACATGGAAGGGGCAGACAGCTAGTTCAGTGGCACCATCCTCACTTCTGCCCCAGGCCCCAAGGAGGCAGTTTCTTGAGTCTAAGGTCTGATCAGTGAATGGGGGTCGATTTGTTCTTGTGCTTTTTCAGAGAGTTTCTTGAGCAAATGCTGTAGTTTCTTTTGGTAACCCTCAGTAGGATCAGAGAGTAATGGCTTGTAGAAAGTGGTGTTGGAGAGCTGCCTAGCAGCCTCTTGTTCATATTCCGACCTACTCATGATGATGACAGCACCTCTTTTGTCAGCCTTTTTGATTATGATGTCAGAGTTGTTTCTGAGGCTGTGGATGGCATTGTGTTCTGCACGGCTGTGGTTATGGGGCAAGCGATTCTGCTCTTCCACAATTTCAGCCCATGCATGTCAGCAGAAGCACTCTATGTAGAAGTCCAGTCTGTTGTTTCGACCTTCAGGGGGAGTCCACCCAGAATCCTTCTTTTTGTAGCGTTGGTAGGAAGGTCCCTGTGGGTTAATACGTTGATTAGACGTGTGTTGGAAATATTCCTTGAGTCGGAAACATCGAAAATAGGATTCTAGATCACCACAGAACTGTATCATGTTCATGAGGGTGGAGGGGCAAGAGAGGCCCCGAGATAGGACAGATTCTTCTGCTGGGCTAAGAGTATAGTTGGACAGATTAACAAATTTTGCTGGGTGGGTTAAAGGAACCACTGTTGTGGTCCCTTGTGGCATGTAGTAGTTTCGAGAGTTTAGTGTCCTTTTTCTTTTGTAGAGAAGCAAAGTGTGTGTTGTAGATGGGTTGTCTAGTTTTTGTAAAGTCCAGCCACGAGAAAGTTTGTGTGGAAGGTTGGTTCTTTATGAGAGTATCCAGTTTTGAGAGCTCATTCTTAATCTTTCCCTGTTTGCTGTAGAGGATGTTGATCAGGTGGTTCTGCAGTTTCTTTGAGAGTGTGTGGGACAAGCTGTCAGCATAGTCTGTGTGGTATGTAGATTGTAATGGATTTTTTACCTTCAGTCCTTTTGGTATGATGTCCATCTGTTTGCATTTGGAGAGGAAGATCATGTGTGTCTGTATCTGTACAAGTTTTTTCATGAAGTTGATAGATTTCCACTCCATACGGCTAAATTCAGTGCCTTCCATAATAACAGGTTTCAGAATAGCAGCCGTGTTAGTCTGTATTCGCAAAAAAGAAAAAGGAGTACCTGTAGCACCTTAGAGACTAACAATTTTATTTGCGCATAAGCTTTCGTGAGCTACAGCTCACTTCATCGGATACATTTGATGGAAAATACAGTGGGGAGATTTGTATACACACACAGAGAACATGAAACAATGGGTTTTATCATACACACTGTAGGAGAGTGATCACTTAAGATGAGCTATTACAGCAAGAATGAGGGGGGGAAAGAAGAAAAACCTTTTGTGGTGATAATCAAGGTGGGCCATTTCCAGCAGTTAACAAGAACGTCTGAGGAACAGTAGGGGGTGGGGTGGGTGAAGAAATAACGTGGGGAAATAGTTTTACTTTATGTAATGACCCATCCACTCCCAGTCTCTATTCCAGCCTAAGTTAATTGTATCCAGTTTGCAAATTAATTCCAATTCAGCAGTCTCTCGTTGGAGTCTGTTTTCCCTTGAGGAATTCCACCATGATTTCAACAATTTCCATCCCACCATCAACCTCAGCCTGGACCAGTCCACACAAGAGATCTACTTCCTGGACACTACGGTGCTAATAAGCGATGGTCACATAAACACCACCCTATATCGGAAACCTACTGACCGCTATTCCTACCTACATGCTTCTAGCTTTCATCCAGATCATACCACACGATCCATTGTCTACAGCCAAGCTCTACAATATAACCGCATTTGCTCCAATGCCTCAGACAGAGACAAACACCTACAAGATCTCTATCATGCATTCTTACAACTACAATACCCACCTGCTGAAGTGAAGAAATAGATTGACAGAGCCAGAAGAGTAACCTGAAGTCACCTACTACAGGACAGGCCCAACAAAGAAAACAACAGAACGCCACTAGCCATCACCTTCAGCCCCCAACTAAGCCTCCAACTCTCCAACGCATCATCAAGGATCTACAATCTATCCTGAAGGACAAGCCATCACTCTCACAGATCTTGGGAGACAGGCCAATCCTTGCTTACAGACAGCCCCCCAATCTGAAGCAAATACTCACCAGCAACCACACACCACGCAACAGAACCACTAACCCAGGAACCTACCCTTGCAACAAAGCCCGTTGCTAACTCTGTCCACATATCTATTCAGGGGACACCATCATAGGGCCTAATCACATCGGCCACACTATCAGAGGCTCGTTCACCTGCGCATCTACCAATGTGATATATGCCATCATGTGCCAGCAATGCCCTTCTGCCATGTACATTGGTCAAACTGAACAGTCTCTACATAAAAGAATAAATGGACACAAATCAGACGTCAAGAATTATAACATTCAAAAACCAGTCGGAGAACACTTCAATCTCTCCAGTCACATGATTACAGACCTGAGAGTGGCTATCCTTCAACAAAAAAACTTCAAAAACAGACTCCAACAAGAGACTGCTGAATTGGAATAAATTTGCAAACTGGATACAATTAACTTAGGCTTGAATAGAGACTGGGAGTGGATGGATCATTACATAAAGTAAAACTATTTCCCCATGTTATTTCTCCCCCCACCCCATCCCCTACTGTTCCTCAGACGTTCTTGTTAACTGCTGGAAATGGCCCACCTTGATTATCACCACAAAAGGTTTTTCTTCTTTCCCCCCCCTCCTTCTTGCTGTAATAGCTCATCTTAAGTGATCACTCTCCTACAGGGTGTATGATAAAACCCATTGTTTCATGTTCTCTGTGTGTGTATATAAATCTTCCCACTGTATTTTCCACCGAATGCATCCGATAAAGTGAGCTGTTGCTCACGAAAGCTTATGCGCAAATAAATTTGTTAGTCTCTAAGGTGCCACAAGTACTCCTTTTCTTTTTTCCTTACTCACAGTATACCCACAGTCTGTTTCTTTTCCCTATGTGTATTTTTAATCTTTAGATTATCAGCAGTGCAGAATATAGCACAGGCATGTGTCAGGAGGACTCTTCCACCCAGCTTACTCTGCCAGGTCCAGCTCTTCCTCCAAGCAAGCTCACTTTCCTCACATCCTATTCCTCACAATTATATATCTTCCCTCATCGAGCTAATTACCTCATTAGCCCAATCATTGCCCCCAGTATCAACATCTCACCATAAGAGGTTAATTGCCTCCAGTTAAGCCTATAATCTTCTGTTACCCCATTACCTAAGTGACCAGGGTGCTACAGCTAGCACTCTGTCACAGGGTCCTATTATCAAAGAGATTCAGATTGTTAAATGTTAGTCAAGAAGCAGTCCAATTCTTATTTGTGCTTGGCACCATTATTGTTAGCATTAATATTGGAACATGTATGTGCATGCCCCTTAACCAAGTACTAAGAAGCCAGAATTTTCTGTCTTCTGGATCTTACAATATAAATTGTAGATTAAATATACAATCTATAGCTCATTAATAGGGCCCTACCAAATTCACGGCCATGAAAAATGCATCATAGAGCATGAAATCTGGTCTCCCCTAGCAAAGTTTGGTCTTTTGTGTGCTTTTCCCTATACATACAGATTTCATGGAGGAGACCAGTGTTTCTCAAATTGGGGGTCCTGACCCAAAAGGGAGTTGCACGAGGGTCACAAGGTTATTTTAGGGGGGTCATGGTATTGCCATCCTTACTCCTGCGCTGCCTTCAGAGCTGGGCAATCGGAGAGCGGCAGCTGTTAGCCAGGCGCCCAGCTCTGAAGGCAGTGCCCCGCCAACAGTAGCACAGAGTAAGGGTGGCAATACCATACAAGGTTCCTTCCCCACTCTGAACTCTAGGGTACAGATGTGGGGACTTGCATGAAAAACCCCCCTAAACTTATTTTACCAGCTTAAGTTAAAAACTTCCTCAAGGTACAAAGTTTGCCTTGTCCTTGAACACTATGCTGCCACCACCAAGCGTGTTAAACAAAGGACAGGGAAAGAGCCCACTTGGAGATGTCTTCCCCCCAAAATATCCCCCAAGCCCTACACCCCCTTTCCTGGGAAAGGCTTAATAAAAATCCACACCAATTTGCATAGGTGAACACAGACCCAAACCCTTGGATCTTAAGAACAATGAAAAAGCATTCAGTTTCTTACAAGAAGAATTTTAATAGAAGAAAAAGTAAAAAGATCACCTCTGTAAAATTAGGATGGTAAATACCTTACAGGGTAATCAGATTCAAAACATAGAGAATCCCTCTAGGCAAAACCTTAAGTTACAAATAGACACAAAAACAGGAATATCCATTCCATTCAGCACAGCTATTTTACCAGCCATTAAACAAAAGGAAATCTAATGCATTTCTAGCTAGATTACTTACTAACTTAAGGAGTTATGAAGAGCATTCCTGATCTGTTCCCAGCAAAAGTATCACCCAGACAGACAGACCCTTTGTTCCCCCCACCCCACCTCCAGCTGTGAAAGTATCTTGTCTCCTCATTGGTCATTTTGGTCAGGTGCCAACAAGGTTATCTTAGCTTCTTAACCCTTTACAGATAAAAGGGTTTTGCATCTGGCCAGGAGGGATTTTATAGTTCTGTATAAGAAAGGTGGTTACCCTTCCTTTTATATTTATGACACATACCATACCATGCCACCCTTATTTCTGCACTGCTGCCTTCAGAGCTTGGTGGCCAGAGAGTGGCAACTGCTGACTGAGAGCCCACTCAACAGGCAGCAGCACAGAAGTAAGGGTGACAATACAATACCGTGCCATCCTTACTTCTGTGCTGCTGCTGGCGGTGGCTCTGCCTTCAATGCTGGCCTCCTGGCCAGCAGCTGCTGCTCTCCAGCTGCCCAGCTCTGAAGGCAACGCTGCAGCGCAGAAGTAAGGGTAGCAGTACTGCAACTCCCCCTACAATAACCTTGCAAACCCCCCCTACACACACACACAATTCCTTTTTGGGTCAGGCCCCTTACAATTACAACACCATGAAATTTCAGATTTAAATAGCTGAAATCATGAAATTTACAATTTTTAAAATCCCATGATCGTGAAATTGACCAAAATGGACCGTAAATTTGGTAGGACTCTACCCATGAACAGAATTTATATTGACAAGCTCAGGACCCCCCCTGTTTCCATATCAAGGTTGGGAATAATATCTTAGTTTTCTTCTTGAAAATAATAAACCATGTGGCAGAATCCATTCAAGAGAAGCCCAAGACTGGACTATCAGGTATGTTGTAAGTCTAAAGATGATGCATTAGCAGAGCTGCATGGGGAAGTTTGCACATTGGTTCCCCCTTAGTATTGCTTGCTCTTCTTCCTTGCCTTCAATAATACGCTCCTTGCTCTGTTATTTTTTTTAACATGTATCATTGTGGATGTTTTCAGAGATAGGGAAACTAACTGTCAATCGCTTTGAGGACAGACACAGTGTTTAATTAGGTTGGGATAATTGTCAGTATATTTGTTTTCAAAGTCAGAACACAAAGTGTTATATGCTGTCCGTTCTATTTTGAGCATTAACACGGAAAGTCAGCAAAGGGACAGAACAGGGAATCTTGGCTTTGGAGAAACTTTTTAATCGTGAAAAGAAAAGGAGTACTTGTGGCACCTTAGAGACTAACAAATTTATTAGAGCATAAGCTTTCGTGAGCTACAGCTCACTTCATCGGATGCATCCGATGAAGTGAGCTGTAGCTCACGAAAGCTTATGCTCTAATAAATTTGTTAGTCTCTAAGGTGCCACAAGTACTCCTTTTCTTTTTGCGAATACAGACTAACACGGCTGCTACTCTGAAACCTTTTTAATCGTGGTAACATCAGCAGGGCTGCTGGTTTCTTTTTAAGTTGAGCAGTTTTTGACTGAATTTTCAAAAAGCACAAATACATACAAAGAAAGAAAAATAAAGGAAACAACGTTTCATAATACGGAGCAGATACACCTGATTTATACCAGAAAGGATCTGTTGCCAAATATGTAAAAAACACAAATTATATGGGTGGGATTTTCCAAAATGCTCATTGTTTGCACAATTCTGCTTTCCTGGAAGTTAAGGGAACTTTTACCACAGATTTCAATGGGAACAGAGTTTGGCCATTGCTGAACAATTTAGAAAATCCCACCTTAAAAATATATTTGTTTTACAACATTGTTTATGTAACTGAACATATTAAGAAATAGAACATCTTATTGTAGCTGGAAGCTTATATTGTTTCACAAATTTATTCTAAAAGACAGTGAATCCAGTAATCTAAGAAATCTGTATGTTATTGGGAGGGGTCCTTCCAGTGCTGAAAGATAAGTCTAATTGCAGCTGATATTAAAATATTTATAATTGTTCTTATTAACGTGCATTAATCTGAATTTTATGCCTCTTTATTTGTTAATTAATGAAGACATAGCACCAGATCTTCAGCTGGTATAAATCAGTATGGCTCTACTAAAGTCAATGAAGCTACACCAGCTAAGGATCTGATTTAGAGTCAATATTGATTTGTTTTTTGGTAAAATTTTCAAAAGTATTCAGGTGCCTAAAGATGCAGATAGATGCCTAGTGCAGTGGTCCCCAAACTTTTTAAGTCATGCCCCCATTGCCCCTAATGTAATCTGCCCACACTCCTGGCTTGGGGAGCTGCGGTTGGGAGCAGGGCCATCATCAGGGCCAGGATTGGAGCTGGAGCCATGACCAGAGTTGGGAGCCAGGAGTGGAGTGGCGGCCAGGGCCGGGGCCAGGAGTCGGGAGCCAGGCCATAGTTGGGAGCCAGGGGCCGAGGCTGGAGCCAGGAGTAGGACCAGGCTGTGGCCAAGAGCCAGGGGTTGTGGCTGGGGGCGTGTCTGAGGCTGGAAGCCAGGGGCTGAGGCTGTTGCCAGGGCCAGGAGCAGAGCCGTGGCCAGAGCCAGGGGCCAGAAGTGGAGCTGCAACCGGGCAGCAACTGGGGCCAGGAGCCAGGGGCCAATGCCGGAGCTGGAGCTGAAGACGGGGCCAAGCAGAGCTGGCGGAAGAGCAGGGCTGGGTGGTGCTCCATCCCTGCCCCCAGTGGGGGCTGGTCCAGGCCCTGCCGTGCCCCCCCCACCAACATTCCTCTCTACATCCCCCAGGGAGGTGCACCCCACAGTTTGGGGACCACTGGCCCAGTGGGATTTTCCAAAGTGCCTAAGCTGGCTAGGTTACTCCCACTGACATCACTCAACATGTAAACTTCTGCTTTAAGTTGTTGCTTTGATATTTAGATACCAAAGTGACAAGTACCACTACTGTTAGGTGATAATATAATAGCAGAGTAAGGATAGATGTCCAAACAGTGTGAATCACCAGTTCATCTTTAGCTGAGTAACAGTAAGGAAGACTGAATAGGCCATGCAGCCTTCACAGAAATCTCCCATCGTCTGACAGCTCTGAAATGAATTTGTCAGCCCGTAAGTGGAGACAGGAGGCCATCTGGATTAGAAATTCCATATGCTTATCAGGGAGAGATGGCACAGGGTAAAGCCTGCACAAGTCTTCTATGTACACGGGAGCTGTTTGTGGCGCTCCTAGAGCTGGCAAGAGGCGCAGATTTGTATGTTTGCTTTGTTTTGTTAAAATTAATGGATGAGGCGTCCATACCTGAATCCAGTGATGCAGCCTGACCCTCTCCTGGATATGCATGCTGCCATCAGCAGCAAGCATTAGCAAGCAGCAGATCAACATGTGTTTGATTCATATCAGTTCCTAATTTTATAAGTAGGCAGAATATTAGAATGCTTAGGGTTCAATTATACCTGGCTCTTCATGCATGTGGAAGGGGAGAGGGTACAATGAGCCTAACACTTTGTACCCACTCAGGCACCAACAACACTGTGGTAGTGTTTGCACTCCTAAAGCTCAAGAATTGCTCCAGTCTAGACCTTCAACTATTTGTTCCAAAACTCTGCCTCTAACATTAGCTGAACAAGGCACTTTCTCTCCCTACAGAATATATCAAGTGCAGGATCATAGTTAGTGCCTTTGTGAAATGTGATTGATAATGACAGAATGGATGAGCAGTAAAACAGTGTTCTCTTTCTTGGAAGCACAAACTAGTGATGATATGCATTGCTTCTGTTTTCAGCAGATGATTACAGTACCAGATGTCTAATACAACCAGCTAGCTGCATCTGGATGCAAGAGTTTTGCTGTTGTGAGTTGATCTTTAAAAAATTCCAGATATCTTTTAGCTCTTTACCTCTTGCTACTGCTCAATATATTTCCTGTTGAAGCTATCCTGGGACTTGCCCAAACATGCCTTAAACACATTTACTGAGGCTTATTAAATTGAATAAGCCTAACTATCTACGTTATACTGAAAGTCGGCTCTTATGAGCTGATCCAAAAGCCCTCTGAAATCAATGCAAAGATTCTCATTGATTTATATGGGCTTTGGACCATATTGGGCTTTGGACCATAGTGGATTTTCCCCAGTGTCCATATCTGTTGCACCTGAGATGAAGCATACATTGGATGAAACTGATTTTGGAAGATGACATACAGGAGTGTCAACCTGTCTCCTTGGATGTAAGAATGGAGTTTTGGTATTAACAGGAGCTGTTTCTTGTGAAAGGAGATGTGTTCAGCTAGCAGTGGGATACTTGGCTGAGGATGTGACCTGAACAATGGCAGGAAAAGGGGGAACAGAGATACCAGTGTAAAAAATACCTTTTGCTTTATACAATTTTGAAGTATTTAAAACAATACTTTGTGACAAGGCTTAGCACCTAGCTAGAGATGCTTGTGTAGTATTTGGCCATGTGTATTTTAACCCATCCTTCATTTTAAAATTTTCTCTTTCTTTTTCTGTAATTTTGCCAGTAAAACCTGCTTTAATTTGAGAATCAGCTAAAACCAAATTTTGTAAACTGTTGTGGGAGTCAGTGACTGACAAGTGCCTAGGAGGTAAGAGGAATTTTGACTCTGTGAGGGGCAGGAACTAAATCATGGGCGATGGTTTGTGTACAAGGAGTAGGGATGCCAACTTTCTAATTGCACAAAACCGAATACCCTTGCCCCACCCCTGTCCTGCTCCTTTGAGGCCCCGCCCCTGTCCCACCCCTTATCTGGGGCCCCACCCCACACTTACTGCAATCCACACCTCCCTCCATCACTCACTCTCCCCAACCTCACTCACTTTCATTGGCCTGGGGCAGGGGGTTGGTGTGTAGGAGGGGGCAAGGGGTCCAGATGGAGGTGTGGGCTCCAGGGTAGGGCCGGAAATGAGAGGTTCAAGGTGTGGGAGGGGACTTCAGGCTGGGGCAGGGGTGTAGGAGGGGATGAGGGCTCCAGCTGGGGATGCAGGCTCTGGGGTGGGGCTAGGGATGAGTGATTTGGGGTGCAGGAGGGGGTGCAGGCTCCAGCTCAGGGTGTGGGCTTGGGTGGGGCCAGGGATAGGAATTTGGAGTGCAGGAGGGGGTGCTAGGCTAGGGGTCTGGAGCATGGGAGAGGCCTCAGGGCTGGGGCAGAAGGTTGGATTGTGGGAGAGGGTGCAAGGTCTGGGAAGGAGTTGGGTGTGGGAAGGGGTTCTGACCTGCGGGAGGGGGCTCAGGGTGCGGGTGCAGAGTCTGTGAGGGAGCTTTGGTGCAGGAGGGGGCTCAGGGCTGGGGTGGGAGTGCGGGGTCTGGGAGGGAATTATGGTGCAAGAGGGGGTTCCAACTTGGGGCAGGTGTTCGGGGTGCAGGCTCCGGCCAAGAGGTGCTTACCTCAGGGAGCTCCCACTCAGTGGCGCAGCTGGGCTAAGGCAGGCTCCCTGCCTGCCCTTTCTCTGTGCTGCTCCCGGAAGAGGCCGGTATGTCTGGCCCCTAGGCGGAGGCACGGCTAGGCAGCTCTGTGTGCTGCCTGCGCCTGCAGGCGCCGCCCCCACAGCTCCCATTGGCACGGTTCCCAGCCAATGGGAGCTGCTGAACCAATGCTGGGGGCAGGGGCAGCACGCGGAACTTCCCTGATCACTCCTGCACCTAGGGGCTGGACATGTCAGCCGATTCTGGGGAGCTGCGCAGAGCCAGGGCAGGCAGGGAGCCTCCTTAACCCTGCTGCACGGCTGACCAGACTTTTAACAACCTGGTCAGTGGTGCTAACCGGAACCACCAAGGTCCCTTTTCGACTGGGCGTTCTGGTTGAAAACCGGACACCTGGCAACCCTAACAAGGTGATCAGCCAAAAAGGAGCAAATCTGTTTCCTCAGACTATGCTTCACTATTGAGCAATATGCTGCATGACAGTTTTTATTTTTTTATTTGTACTACTCTTCATTCTTGAGAGGTTTCAGAGTAGCAGCCGTGTTAGTCTGTATTCGCAAAAAGATTATTCATTCTTGAGGTGGCTGTGTTTTAATGTGAACGGTCACCTTAAAAATTCAACTTTTCCCCTTGTTAATTTTAGCTGTGGTGTCTCAGATGCTCCTGGGGAGGGGGGTATCTGTGGAAAAATGTCAGGATAAGCTAGTTAGTGCTTTTAGTTATAAAGTGATATAGAAGTGTAAATCTTCTGGTGCAAGTGCAACTATAATGGTGAGTGACTCATAACAGGGAAGAATAGAGAATAAAACTACTATGACCTTTGTCTTTAACCCTTCTTGATGTTGCTTATTGTAATGGTGGCAACAGTAATATTTGTCTTGAAAGCAGTCCAGTGGGCAGGAATGCACACTTCCAGTATTCCTCACAGGTGGTGAAACCTGTTGACAATTTTACTGTTAGATACTAAATGACACTGAAGCTGTATGTATGCAGTGCTGTTATAGCCATGTCAGTCCCAGGATATGAGAGAGACAAGGTGGGTAAGGACAGCTTTGTGTGGCTCAAAAATCTTGTCTCTCTTGCCTACAGAAGTTGCTCCAATAAATAATATTACTTCACCCTCCTTGTTACTGCAGCTGTCTGGTCAGACTGGTGCACCTGCCAGCGTACCGCCTGAGTGATGAAAGGAACACATGTCAAAAACTATTTGGGATGGGGGAGGGGGTTTGTTTCATCTTTCTCCAGCACATTGGCTTTACAATGATATTTGGCCAAAAATTCAACTGAAAGTTTTATCTGAAGTTTGCTCTTTTCTATATTTCTCAAATTATGGGTTTGTGGCTTAAATATTCAAGGCCTGATTCTCTGCTCAGGCGCAGTGGAGTTGGGGGCGGGGAGGACTGTCAGGGGCTGGTTGCAACTCCCTGATTCTCAATGCCCTGGTACTAGTACAAATTAAGGCTACAGAGGGCAGTTTTTAATTATCACTGACATAAGTTCCCTCAGAAACCTTATAACAGAGGAGAATCAGGCCTAGAGGAGACTCACTTTGCCATTCCTCCTCCCCTCCTCTTCCATTCCCTGCCAGTCTCCATCCCAAAGCTCAGCTAGCCCCCTTCCTCCAGTTATGCCAGCAGCAAATGGATCCACCAAAGGAGTTAGCAGAGCTGGTGCAGGAGACAGTAGAACTGCCTCCACCCACTTTATGCCAGCAGAATTTCCCTGTACATAGGAGCATCCTCTAACTGCTTTAGGTTCCAGAAAATCAGTCCCCATAGTGGAGCTGTTATGATTATTATTTAGTATTTGTATTATCATAGCACCTGTGAACTCTAGTTATGGACCAGGACCCCATTTGGCTAGGCACTGCACACACAGAACAGAAAGACAGGCCCTGTCCCAATCTAAGTATAAGACAAGAGACAACGAATGGATACAGTCAGACAGAGGCGTACAAGGAAACAATGAGACAAGATTGGTCAGCATGAAAGGCAATGGTCTCAACACACCAGCAGCCTCACCTTTGTCAATTTTTTTGTGAGCATCACACAAAGGAGAGTTTTAAGGAGGGAGCTGAAGGAGTATAATGGTTAGTTTTTCAGAGGTTTACACAGAGCTCCTCCCAAGCATAAGGGACAGCATGGAAGAAAGCACAAAGGTGTTTGAAAATTTAACAAGTAGGCGATAGTGCTGCAGTGGCTGTTGGGAATACAGGAGTTGAAAGTACTAGCATGGCTAGTACTAGTTCTGGCATGGACAGATCAGAGGCAGGAGCTGACCTCTTAACAGCAAATGAGAGAGGATAGGTAGGGTGTGGATAGCCCATGAAAGGGCTTGAAAGTGAAGACAAGTAGCTTAGATTTGATGCACTAAAAAAGGGGGAGCCAGTGGAGAGATGCAAAAAAGAGGGGAGACATGGTCAAAGCAACAGGCTAGGGAAATGATCTTTGCAGCAGCATTCTAAACAGAATGGATATCAGCAGTACCCTGCTCTGCTCAGTGTAGTCTACTAAATCTCTTACTGTGCTATTTCTAGAATTTTTGTAAATAAAAAGAAATTTAGTACAAATTCAAAGAAATACCTCAGCGAATTCACAGGTAATGTTTAAGGTTGGAGCATCCAGGGCAACTGGATTTAATTTTGTGGAGGACTGTAAATGACACAGTGAGTGATATTAGAGAGAAAATGTGGGTGCATTAATATCTTTTTTGGACCAACCTCTGTTGGTGAGAGAGACGAGCTTTTGAGCCACACAGAGCTGAAAAAGAGCTCTGTGTGGCTCCAGAGCTCATCTCTCTCCCTATTAGAAGTTGGTCCAATAAAAGATATTACTTCATCCACCTTGTTTCTGATATCCTGGAAGTGAAATGGCTACAACTACTCTGCATACAATGAGTGATAGTTAAGCAAACAGGCATTACAATGTAATAGATACTGCATCTATACTCACGTTCTAAGATGAAATGATGAATTTGGGAGTAATCAACCCCTGAATGAGGAAAACAGATATATTGATGGTCGATGGGTGAACCAAATTTAAAATAAGTGTATTATCCTTTTTATAATGAATAAATTAATTAACTTTAATTAATTAGCATTAAATCACTCTTTTCTCAAAATTAAATATTTTCTATTTTCTCTTGGGCATTTGACATTAAGCATCATTTTAATTAACATCTGCATAAATGCCACACTAATAAGTATCAATATAGAAAACTGAATAAATGGTCAGTTTTCACAGTGGAGAGAGGTAAATAGTGAGGTCCCCTAAAAGTCTGCACTAGGACCTGAGCTGTTCAATATATTCATAAATGATCTGGAAAAGGGGGTGAACAGTGAGATGGCAAAATTTGCAGATGATACAAAATTAGTTAAAACAGTTAAATCTTAAACTGACTGCAAAGAGTAACAAAGGCATCTCAAGTAACTGAATGACTGGGCAAGAAAATGGCAGATGAAATTCAATGTTGCTAAGTGCAAAGTAATGAACATTGGAAAACATAATCCCAACTATACATACAAAATGTTAGGGTCTAAATTAGCTGTCACCACTCAAGAAAGAGTCATCATGGATAGTTCTCTGAAAACATCTGCTCAATGTGCAGCAGCAGTCAAAAAGCTAACAGAATATTAGGGACCATTAGGACAGAAAATATCATAATGACACTATATAAACCCATAGGATTCCCACACCCTAAATACTTCATGAAGTTCTGGTCACCCCATCTCAGAAAAGGCATATTAGAATTGGAAAAAGTACAGAGAAGGGCAACAAAAATGATTTTAGGGGCGTGGAACAGCTTCCATGAGCAGAGGTTAAAAAAACTGAGACTGTTCATCTTAGAGAAGAGATGACTAAGGTGGATATGAGAGGGCTATAAAATCATTAATGGTGTGGAGAAAAAAAATGAATAAGGAAGTGTTATTTACCCCTTCACATAACACAGGAACCAGGAGTCACCCAATAAAATTAATAGGCATCAGGTTTAAAACAAACCTAAGGTGGTATTTCTTCACACAATACACAGTCAACCTGTGGAACTCATTGCCAGGGGATGCTATGAAGACCAAAAGTATAACTAGGTTAAAAAAAGAATTAGATAAATACCAAGGATAACTCCATCAATAGCTATTAGCCAAGATGGTCAGAGATACAACACCATGCTCTTGATGTCCCTAGACTTCTGACTGCTAGAAGCTGGGTCTGGACAACAGGGAATGGATCACTCAATAATTGTTCTGTTCTTTTCATTCCCTCTGAAGGAACTGGCACTGGCCACTGTTGGAAGATATGACACTGGGCTAGATGAACCATTGATCTGACCCAATATGGCCATTCTTATGTTCTTAGTTAGTATTTTCCAAAACATTAACATTTTATCTAAAACACCCTTAAAAACCAGCTCAGACCAAAATATGTTGACTTTGGGGTTATGTCCTAACTTATCTCCACCTTGCCTCTGAATTGTCTCATCACTTCACTTTAGTCATATTTTACCAGATGTCACTTGACTATTTTCAAGCCTATTTTTACAAAATAGACTTTTGGGCATAATTACATTTCAACACATTTCTATATAAACATAAGCAAGCATCATTTCTATAGGCTACAATGCTAAAGGGCCTTATTAACAGTATATGCTTAATTTTTGGAGCTAAAATTTTGCATGTTTGTTCATACACCAATGGAATTTTAATTAATTAAATTAATGTAATTAATTAAATTAAAAAATTTGAGCAAGAACAGCTCAACTGCTTTCCCTTGTAGAGCGTAAAAAGACAAAAAAGTGAAACAAAACCACTTTTCCATTACAAAAACAAAGTGTTTGTAAACTTTTATTGCGAATGTCTAATTTCTCAGTGGTTTGGAGTAGGGATTTGACATATCTGTAGATCACAGATATGCCTTTCGGTAATGCTATGTAAATCCATTTTGATTTAGTTAATTATAAGGGTTTAAATAATACTGTGCTTGCTTTCTGTTTTTTGTTAAACTATAAACATATTTTTATTAACAGTCTTCCAATATCTGATTGGTATTGTGCGTACATGCATATATAACTTGATTGGTAACTCTCACTTGGCATATGCTCTAAATATTTTGCTGGCTTTGCATGTGTGTATAAGAAATGTGAGTGCAATTCTGGTTCTAATGTGGGGGTAGATGAGAATTAAGATCTGAGAGGATACATATTTCATATTTGCTTGTGTGCTTAGCTATGCACACATGGAACCCTAACTTTTGAAAGGCTGGGTCATAATGAGTGTGTGTTTCTGTAATAGATAATAATAATAATCCACAACCATAAATGTAATAAATATAAAACATACTGGTTGTGCAACACAGTCCAGTTAAAATATTGCTCCTGAAATGTTATCTTTGGAATTTTCCGATCTGTTGTAATTTTAGCTATGCAACCATAACATTATATTAAAAGAGTTCTTAATGTAACATGACTGTAGAGGTATTTTCTTTCATGTTCACTGTTAACCCCTAAATGCCATCTTGGATTCCCGTTAACAACAACTCAGAATCCATATTGGGCATCCTTCTTCCCCATCCCCTTAAGTTTTGGGGCCTTTTCTCATTCAAAGACGGGAAACTGGCAGGTCATCTGACTGCTAGTCTGCCCAGCCACTGGAACCATATATAAAACCTTCGCTCCCGTCTGGAGGGGGCTGCCCATCTTGGAGGTAGCATGTGTTGCTGCTGTTTTAGAGAATAGCTAGTGCTATTGTCTGCGTGATAGGCAGGCCATAGCACCATACAAGGGTTGTTGTGAGGGTTATTTATCTTGCACTCACAGACAGCCCATCATCTGCTGTCCTGATTCTTCAGCTCACATCCACCCACGATGGTGCAGGGAAAGAAGGTCTACAAAGAAGAGAAGAGAGTGATCATCTACCTATCCTGAGGTCCTGCTTCCAATACCTGTCGGTTGACATCTGGATCCAGAATCCAGCCAGTCGTAAAGGTGTAAACTGTCCATCAAGCTGCAAGAGATGGTAAAGAAGCAACATCTTGTTCATTGCTAGGCCTGATCTCAGTTTAATCTTGGGTCAGAGGTTCAAGCCTTTATCCTGTTACAGCCAAATCCTGTTTATATTTGATTCCTTTCCCTATTACAATTGGAAGTCCTAAGTGTTCTACCTACTTGTTTAACTGTTGCCTGTTAATAAACATGTTCCTTGTTTTGCACCTTATCCCTTTGTCAGTTTTCCTTTAGGTAAAAACAAAACCATTGATAGATGTGGGGTAAGACGACGAACCTCAGACTGGTTCCCGTGACCAAGGTATAAATCCAGTCAACAGGACAGCCTTGGTTGTTTCACCAGCAGCAGGGATAAAACCTAGGACTTTGGGATCTAAAAACATGACCCTCTACTACCTGAACTAAAAGATGCAGTTTTATGGGTTTACATAAATGTCTCTGTGATTAATATATGATTTTGCATTCAATGTAACTACTGTGGCAAATTGCCAGTAAGATTATGATAGGTCCCACTCTTCCTCTTCTTGGTGGGGGGGGTAGTTCAGGGTACAGTTTCCTACCCTAGAACTAGGGTATCTACTGTCCCACTAGTAACCCAGAGGAGGGTAGTGGAGAGGGAGGGACCTGAATATACAAGCATCATGAACCTTTCCCGGCCATCCCACCCTCTAATCTGGGTCCCAGCCCAGGGGCCCTAGGGATAGTGGTAAACCACTTGAACTAGTGCTTCCTTCCCCTGGGCTACTTCCCTCTCCTGCTCTTCAACTTGTGGGGCTTCTTGCGCCCCCCCCGCACAAGCCAAGTGTCTCTTTACCTAGGATCTTGGTCTTATAGCCAGCCACAGCACTTCTCCAAACTGCTCTCTGCTCCAACTCCAAACCACTCTGCTCTAACTCCTCCTCGTCTGATGGGGGGGGGTGGTTTATCATGACTGGCTTCAGGTGCTTTAATTAGTCTATAGCAAACTTTCTTCCCTCTACAGGGAATAAGGCTCCTTTCTAGTACTCTCCTGCTGCCCTCTGGCCATGCTGTATCATACTAATATCCTTCTTCTCATTTAGAACAGGAACACCAAGAGACCTGGATGAGGGCAGACTTAAAGGCTGCATTACTTATTGTAATTGAAAGAGAGAGAGAGGTTTTTGGCATTAAGGAGGGCAAAATGGCTTTTATGATGATGTTTTAATGAGCTCACAGTGTCTTGTATTGCACTCAGACATATCTGTAAATATTTTTTAAAGGGAGAAGAATTTTTTTGGCTGTTCTGCTGCCTCATTTTTATAGCAATGAGCTTTGTTGTCAATAGCAATGGGCATCCACAGTAGTATTGGGGTAAGGAAAAGGAAGAAAAGAAAGAAAGGAAGGGACATGTTGAGCTAATCTGGAATAAAAGGTTGTGAATGTAATTTAGAAAACATTTAACTTAAATTCAGTTTATGACATCTAAATTATTATAGTAATAAAAGAAAATTGTATTTTGATTGTGACTGAATGAGAAACATACTATATATATGAGATATATAATCAGCCTGATCACATGCTGATCCCAGGACAACCTCATCCCAACATGTTACAAAATTACAAATAACATATAGTACATGCTATTCTTCATAGTAATTTAAATGTCAGTTTGTTAAATGAACTTGAAAACAGATTTGCACTCCTTGAATGCAGAATCATTCCAATATTAATTTCTATTTCTTCCACTACTCAGAAGATAATTTTATACAAGAATCAAAAATACTCGGATCCAACAGATTCTTTAATGCTGCTGTCAGCTTCTGACTTTCATGAGAACCAAATTCTACTAGAAATAAAACAAAAGCTGATGATTGTTTTACATAACTATTTCTAAAGTGCCCATACTCTGCTATCTGAGTACCGCATGCAACAATTACTTCTCTACTTCTCCCAGAATGTATCGTTTACTTGCAGGATTATTTGGTTATTTTGGTGGTAAATAGTTGTAGGAGATATTGCCATACCACTTAACAGCCTTCTTTATTGGGTAGATTGAGCCCCCTAAAGTGCATTGGGTGCTCATCCCTCGTTTGGACCCTTTAGACTGCTGGTACCACACCCAGCTTGAGGGTTGGGGTCCCTGGATTATTCACTGTTCTGCTCTGTCTGAGGGCTGGAGCGCTAGAATGCTGGTACCCAGCCCTGCATGCAGGCCGGGATCCCCAAATTATTCACTGCTCTGCACTGCTTGGTGTCTAGACTGTGCTTGGTACCCCGCCCTGTCTGAAGGCCTGGGTTCCCAGACTATACTTGGCTCTACCCTGCCTGAGGGTTGGGCTCTAGACTGTTAGTGCCCTGCCCTGTCTGAGGGCTTGGGGCCCTGGACAACTCACTGCTTGACCCCGCCGGAGGGATTGAGCCCCAAGACTGCTAATGTCCCCCTTGTCTAAGACTTATTCCAGGGGCATGACAGAGAGATTGACAGTGTGGGAAGGCCACACATGCCTATATCTTTACAGTATGCAAATGGTATGACTCAATTGTATCTTACCACCTCAGCCCCTGACCTAAATCAGGGTCAATCAAAATCCAGCTGGAGGTAGAGGCCAGGGTATTGAAGTTTGTCTGTTTTGTTTCTCAAAAGAAAGCCCATTTGATGTTTTAAATTCCCCTTTATCAGACACAAGTTTTGGGGAGTCTGTTGTTAACCCCCTATACAGTTTGAGAGTCTCTAACCCCTATACAGTTCTGAAGACAACTCTTGTTTTCAGTCAAGTAACTCTAAATACAGGGGCCACAAATGTATGAATAAATAAGTGGCCTGACTTTTGAAGGCCAAAGGGAACTGTGGGAGCTCAGCATCTTCAAAAATCAGGACACTTATTTTGGTGTCTAAATATGATCTTTGGCACCTGAGGCTGACATTTTTGTCCCCAGTGTTTAGAATTATTTGATTGAAAGGTGCCCAGATTTAGGCACCCAAGTTTGAAAATGTTGACCTGGGCTTTTCATCTACCTCATTAGTGACTTGGCAGGTTACAGCTTGTTAATTGCTCCAGCTGGTTTCCATCACAGGCATTTATTTAAAGAAAGATATTTGTTTAATATAGTTAGAGTGGGGGAAGCAACATTCAGCTTCCAGTTGATCAGAACAACTTCATAATCTGCCACTCAGAACAGAGGACAAAGATAATATTCCAAAAGAACGTGCAGCCATTGCGCAGCTAGCAGAGCTCACCCAGCATCCTAAACATCATTTTCTTATTAAGCAGATAGGCTAGAAAAATTACATCTAGTTAAACCACTCTAGTTAAATCATTGCAAACCCCTAATGTATGGCTTGTCTTCAATTCAACATCAGCTTGTGCTATAACTCCACTGTTGCCCCTAGCTCAAGTCCCAACCACACATAAAAACCCTAAACTCGAGTGTAATGGTGTTCTTTACCTTGGGTTGGTTGGCCTGACAGATGGTATAGGCTAAAGCTTGAGTTAGTACAACTTGTTAGCTGTTAACATGACCCCTCCATAGTTTGCATGCAGTCTAGCTCCATGGGAGTGCCTCTAGTCAATGTCTTCCCACAATTCCCGCCCATTCTGTTTAGAGTGGACAGACAAATTCTCCCACATTTCACGGGAAAGCATTCAAAAAGTGGCTCAGTTTACTGCAGTGCAAAGGACCATGGAATATGCCCCCAGAAGTCCTAGTGACACACCTGAGTGCAATGCTAGTGTGGAATCAACTGCTCAAGTGTTATTTCACAGTGTGACTACTCTCACTCAAGCCAGGCAAACTGGAGAGTAGTAACTCAAGTACAGATAACTCAAGTTAACTGCAGTGAAGACATATCATAGATGCACTGAAGATGATTATATCCTTGTGTTAATTGGTTTTCCTTGGGTCAATAAATTACTAATTTAAAATAAATTGATTTAACCAAGGGTTGAACCAGATTACATGTGTACACATTAGAGGTTTTTGTACTTCTTTCCTTAGATAAACTGGTGAAACTTTTTTTTTAACATAGACAAGGCCAAAGTTATATCACAGCAGTAAATATTAATGCGGTAGCATAACAGTGGGATCACAGACCCTGTAACTCCTTAGGTTCTTATTTCTTGTGCTTTTACATTACATTATCTTATGCAATTGAGTGGTGCTAACCCTACAACATGTGGAACAATCAAATCACAGAAATACTGAGCACTTATTTGTCTGTAATTGGATTACCATGGTGGACAAAAGATTGGGATGACATCATTCAACAGTGATATCATGGTGCTGAAGTGTACATCCTCACTTCCTTCTAGAATTAAAAGAATTGCTTTCAAATAAATAAGTGAATTAATTACTTAATTGCAAGTTATTAAAACAAGGCAGTTTAACCCAATAAACCATTAGTTAATTTTAAATTCAAAGATGTACCATTGAAGAGAGGAAGGCCATTTCTCTTCTTTCACTAGTGGAGTAGCAGCTTTTGAAGGTGATTAGCTGTTGTATGCTCTAAGATTAAAAGGATTTTTAAAAGGCATTTTATTGGGAGGATTCCTGATTTAAAGAGGTACTTCAGGAAGTAATCAGCTGTTTTACTGTCCTGTTGAGGTAGTTATTACTCTGCCAGTGTAAGCTCAAATAATATCTGTATCACTATTAACAATGTAATAGTATATCATCTCAGAACAAACTGTGTGAAAAGCAGCCTTCAAAACTGCATAATCTACATAATAAAAATATGTGATTAATAGAATGAGGTCACAGAGACAACACAAGTATCCCAGGCAGACAGTTACGAGGAGAAACAAGCTTGACCACTATTTCATCTTCAAATTCCCTCTGATCACTGAATGAGTCAGCTCTGAAGAAGATTGAGGACAATAATACCTTGGTCTTCTTTTCAATGTCATGGCCTATAAATGTTAGATCAACTACCTTAGAACCCTTAGTCTATCTCTCTTTCCATGTGATACTGCATCAATTGAGATGAGCAGAGATGGTTGAGCTGGTCCTGGTTTAAAAAAAAAGTGTTGGTAGCAGGGTGTATTTCAATTTTATTTCCTTCAATTTAGAATTTACTCCAAGTAAAGACATAGCCCTGGTCTACACTAAGAGTTTAGGTCGAATTTAGCAGCATTAGATCAATTTAACCCTGTGACCGTCCAAACAACGAAGCCATTTTTGTTGACTCAATGGGTTCTTAAAATTGATTTCTGTACGCCTCCTCAATGAGGGGATTAGCACTGAAATTGACATCGCCGGGTCAAATTTGGGTTAGTGTGGACACAATTCGACGGTATGGGCCTCTGGGAGCTATCCCACAGTGCTCCATGGTGACCGCTCTGGACAGCACTGTCAACTCGGATGCACTGGCCAGGTAGACAGGAAAAACCCCGCGAACTTTTGAATTTCATTTCCTGTTTGGCCAGTGTGGCGAGCTGTTCAGCAGAGGTGACCATGCAGAGCTCATCAGCAGAGGTGACCATGGAGTCCCAGAACTGCAAAAGAGCTCCAGCATGGACCCAATGGAAGGAACTGGATCTGATCGCTGTATGGGGAGACGAATCTGTGCTATCAGAACTCCATTCCAAAAGACAAAATGCCAAAATATTTGAAAAAATCTCCAAGAGTATGAGGACAGAGGCTATCACAGGGACCCGCAGCAGTGCCATGTGAAACTTAAGGAGCTTAAGCAAGCCTACCAAAAAACCCAAGAGGCAAACGCCTGCTCAGGGTCAGAGTCCCATACATGCCACTTCTATGATGAGCTGTATGCAATTCTAGAGGGTGGCCCTACCACTGTCCTACCCCTGTATGTGGACTCCTGCAAGAAGGGAGTCTCACGCAACAGGGATGAGGATTTGGGGGACGAGGAAGACCATGAGGAGGGGGAGGTTGAAGATAGCACACACCAGGCAAGCAGAGAAACCATTTTCCCCAACAGCCAGGAATTGTTTATCAATACCCTCCCAACCCGGGCTCTTGGACCTTGAAGGCGGAGAAGGCACCTCTGGTGAGTGTACCTTTATAAATATAATACACAGTTTAAAAGCAAGTGTGTTTAATGATTAATTTTCCCTGAAGTACAGCTTCTGGAAAAGTCTCTTAACATGTCTCGGGATGGGGTGGAAATCCTCCAGGGACATCTCAATGAAGCTGTCCTGGAGGTACTCCCAAAGCCTTTGCAAAAGCCTTATTGTGTCCTCTATGGTAGAACACTTTACCACGGTAGACCAGTAGCACGTAGTCTGGAATCATTGCATAAGAAAGCCTAGCAGCGTGTGGTCCTTGTGTTTGCTGGCATTCAAGCAACGTCCATTCTTTATCTCTCTGTGTTATCCTCAGGAGATATCATTCATGGTCACCTGGTTGGAATAGGGGAATTTTATTAAGGGGACATTAATAAATGGACAGAGGTGGCCATTCCTGCTGGGCTGCTTGTCTGTGGCTGAAAATAAATCATCCCTGCTGTTAGCCACGCGGTGGGGGGAGGGGTGAAGCGATCATCCCAGAGAATTGGGTGTGTGGGAAGGGGTTAGTTGGGTTTGTGCTGCACTTTAACCCAAAAACATCAGCCCCTCCTTTTAAATGGCCAATGTGTCTTTTTCAATTTTAATCTCCCTTTTTTTCCTCCCACAGCTGAAAATGTTTCAATGCTGTGACTAGCATCTCCGTCCCAGAGGCTAGCACAGATAAGAAGGCAACAAAAATGCACTCATGATTAAATGTTCTCTGAGCTCATGCAGTCCACCCAAACTGAAAGAGCCCAGCAGAATGCGTGGAGGCAGACAATGGCAGAGTCCAGGAAAGCACAAAATGAACGCAAGGACAGGAGGGACACGTGAGAAGATAGATGGCTGGAGCAACAGGAGAGGTGGCAGCAGCATGATGAAAGGAGGCAGGATGCAATGCTGAGGCTACTGAAGGATCAAACTGATATGCTCTGGCATATGGTTGAGGGGCAGGAAAGGCAGGAGCACAGACCACCACTACAGCCCCTGTGTAACCAATCACCCTCCTCCCCAAGTTCCATAGCCTCCTCACCCAGATGCCCAAGATCGCAGGTGGGGGGGTGACTCCAGGCACCCAACCACTCCACCCCAGAGGACTGCCCAAGCAACAGAAGGCTGGCATTCAATAAGTTTTGAAGTGCAGGGTGGTCTTGTCCTTCCCTCCTCCCCTCATCCACCACCCCACCCCCACCCTTCCAGGGCTACCTTGGCAGTTATCCCCTGTTTGTGTGACAAATTAATAAAGAATGCATGAATTTGAAACAACAATGACTTTATTGCCTCTGCAAGCCGTGATCAAAGTGGGGAGGGGAGGGTGGTTGGCTTACAGGGAAGTATAGTGAACCAAGGAGTGGGTTTTCATCAAGGATAAACAAACAGAATTGTCACACCATAGCCTGGTCAGCCATGAAACTGGTTTTCAAAGCTTCTCTGATGCACAGCGCGCCCTGCTGTGTTCTTCTAACCGCCCTGGTGTCTGGCTGCGCGTAATCAGTGACCAGGCAATTTGCCTCAACCTCCCACCCCGCCATAAACATCTCCCCCTTACTCTCACAGATATTGTGGTGCACTCAGCAAGCAGTAATAACAATGGGAATATTGGTTTCGCTGAGGTCTATCAGAGTCAGTAAACTGCGCCAACGTGTTTTTAAATGTCCAAATGCACATTCTACCACCATTCTGCACTTGCTTGGTCTATAGTTGAACAGCTCCTGACTACCATCCAGGCTGCCTGTGTATGGCTTCATACGCCATGGGAGTAAGGGGTAGGCTGGGTCCCCAAGGATAACTGTAGGCATTTCAACATCCCCAAGGGTTATTTTTTGGTCTGGAAAGTAAGTCCCTTGCTGCAGCTGTTCATACAGACCAGAGTTCCTGAAGATGCAAGTGTCAGGTACCTTTTCCAGCCATCCCATGTTGATGTTGGTGAAACGTCCCTTGTGATCCACCAGTGCTTGCAGCACCATTGAAAAGTACCCCTTGCGGTTTATGTACTGGCTGCCTTGGTGGTCCGGCCCCAAGATAGGGATATGGGTTCCGTCTATCGCCCCACCACAGTTAGGGAACCCCATTGCAGCAAAGCCATCCACTATGACCTGCACATTTCCCAGAGTCTCTACCCTTGATAGCAGCAGCTCAGTGATTGCGTTGGCTACTTGGATCACAGCAGCCCCCACAGTAGATTTGCCCACTCCAAATTGATTCCCAACTGACCGGTAGCTGTCTGGCGTTGCAAGCTTCCAGAGGGCTATCGCCACTCGCTTGTGAACTGTCAGGGCTGCTCTCATTTTGGTATTTTTGTGCTTCAAGGCAGAGGAAAGCAAGTCACAAAGTTCCATGAAAATGCCCTTATGCATGCAAAAGTTTCGCAGCCACTGGGAATCATCCCAGACCTGCAACACTATGCGGTCCCACCAGTCTGTGCTTGTTTCTCGGGCCCAGAATCAGCATTCCACAGCATGAGCCTGCCCCATTGCCACCAAGATGGCCAAATTGCTGGGGCCCGTGCTTTGAGAGAAGTCTGTGTCCATGTCCTCATCACTCTCGTAACCGCGCTGCCATCGCCTCCTCGCCTGCTTTTGCAGGTTCTGGTTCTCCATATACTGCATGATAATGCGCAGGGTGTTTACAATGCTCATAACTGCTGTGGTGATCTGAGCAGGCTCCATGCTTGCCATGGTATAGCGTCTGCAGGACAGCAGGGTTGCAGGGGAAGCGGTAGTTGGATGACCAGTTTTGCAGACCTACTGCACCGTCTACTGCCAGGACACAACAGCTGAGTGGGTTGCACGCTTGCCATGATATGGTGAGACAAGAGCAGCCGAGCGGAGTTGCAGCGGAAGTGGCCCTGCGAGACCACCAGGAAAGCAGAGTGCCAGCGGAAGCAGTGGATGACGACGGTCATATAGAGGACCTGCGAGGTGGATTCATAGCAACAGAAGAGCAGGAGAGCAGAGTGGCAGCGGAAGCGGTGCATGACAACAATGACGGTTAGCAGTCCTACTGCACCATCTGCTGAAAGCAGTATGGCGCCCGCACAGAAAAAAGGCGTGAAACAATTGTCTGCTGTTGCTTTCATAGATTCATAGATACTAAGGTCAGAAGGGACCATTCTGATCATCTAGTCCGACCTGCTGCACAACGCAGGACACAGAATCTCACCCACCCACTCCTGCGAAAAACCTCACCCCTATGTCTGAGCTATTGAAGTCCTCAAATTGTGGTTTAAAGACTTCAAGAAGCAGAGAATCCTCCAGCAAGTGACCCGTGCCCCATGCTACAGAGGAAGGCGAAAAACCTCCAGGGCCTCTTCCAATCTGCCCTGGAGGAAAATTCCTTCCCGACCCCAAATATGGCGATCAGCTAAACCCTGAGCATATGGGCAAGATTCACCAGCCAGATACTACAGAAAATTCTTTCCTGTATAACTCAGATCTCACCCCATGGAGGGAGGGGCAACTGACGACATGTACCCAAAACCACCCATGACAATGTTTTTGCCCCATCAGGCATTGGGAGCTTAACCCAGAATTCCAATGGGCAGCGGAGACTAGCTACCCACAGTGCAACGCTCCAAAAGTCGATGCTAGCCTCGGTACTGTGGACGCACTGCGCTGACTTAATGCACTTAGTGCATTAGCGTGGGGACGCACACAATCTACTGTATAAAATCGCCTTCTAAAAAATTGACTTCTATAAATTCGACCTAATTTCGTAGTGTAGACATACCCACAGACTGAGTTCATTGGACCTATAGGGCATGTGGCAAAGCCTACTTATTTTCCCAGGCATTTTCTGACTGAGATTCAACTCTGGTCTCTAGTTTTCACATACAATTCAGAAGCCAGGTTCCCTTTTCCCAGAAAGAGCCACTGAAGAGGTCCCTTTTTGACCCAATATATCCAGAACAATAGAGATTTTGAAGGTGGGTAGGCACGTCTGATAACCTCATCCCAAAAGGTTCTGAGGGGAATGTACCCCATCACTCAAAGTTATCACCCCTGCCACCTTATCCAGGTTAGTGCCAATCAAAATCCCAAGCAGTGTCTTCAATATTTGATGAAAAATAGTGTAGTGTGGTTCATCCTTGCCATATTTTCCATCTAAGTCTGTAACTAGACAGTTCTGTGTAAGTTTGAACATGATAGGGCTGACCTAGTCCAAGGACCAAAAAGAGTCTGACAGCCATGCCCCATGCAAATGTTTGGAGCCTATCTTCTTGTGATGCGTTCTAGTGATGTGCTCCCACCTCTCCCTTGTTCATTGCTATGTGGGCTGGTGCAATCTAAATCTAGAACTACCCTTATTTTGTATAAATTTGTAATATTTTGCCATTTTGATGAAGTTAAGGTACATATTCCTTTTGGGTGTCTATTGGAGCTGGAAATGAAAGCCTTACGGACCAAGGGAGTATGTTATTGATAGTGTTGTAGGCAGTATGAAAGTGCAAAGGAATGCACAAGTCTTTCCACTAAACATCTTACTTCCCTGCTTTTAAAGTTTTGAGTGGAAGGGTAGGGTTCTGCTACAGTAAGTAAATTTGTTTGTCAGCTAATAAATATATACTTTGGTACCTATAAATAAGTACAGTCTGAGAATTCTCTGTACCACCCACTATGTGAATATAACTCCCTGATTTGTCTTTTATTTAATTCAGACATAGGGAGATTTTTTTTTCCAAATCAGAATAGTTACTCCTGAACTGTTAGATCTATCTATCTCCCTCAGGAGAAATACTCCTAATTATCCCAATTACAGTATATTTTAGCTTCTGAGAATCTCATATTATACATTATGCATTTAACTTTTGGTGTCATAAAATGTAAAATGTAAAGTATACATGATGTGCCTATGTGGACAACTTAAGATTGCCATTGCGATCTTCTCATTAACATTGTCTGACTTTTTATTTTAACTATGCAACATGAGTATTACATTACCATATATTTTTGCATCTCATTTTTGAGACATTGAATTATAACACCAGACACTTTTCTACTGTACTAAGGTAAAAAAAGCTTATGCTCTTCACCGTTATCTGCCAGACACTTTCTCATCAAGTATGTTGGCTGGCCCACAGAGCCATATCCCTACTGGTGCTTAAAGAAGGTGATAACAGACATCCCAGATTAAAAAGGTCACAGCAGATGTTTCTATGAGTACTTCTTACATGGCTGCTATGATACATCTGTGAGAACTTTGAGGGAAATAGTTCTGCCTGCAGGCACAGTTTGGTTTCTTTTTTCTAGTTATTCAAGTTATTTTTAAGTGGTTGGACCTTTGCATGTTGCAATGACACTGTGACATCCCGGGAGTACTCTCAGCAACCGAAACTCATTGACTATTAACCTTTAGCTCAGGTACTGGTACTTTCAGAGAAAGAACTGAATGATTTGGTTTCTCTGCAGCTTTTCGTAACCCTCCTTACTGGCAAGTGAGTTATTCAGGGAAGTCCACTTCTGAAAGTGGTGATTCCACTGGGATTTCTTTGGAGATTATGCTAGATGCTTAACAGAGAAAAGACAAGAGGGTAAAACAGACTTTCTTTGTTGCTAGAGCTCTTAAGGCAATCTGGCCTCCAGAAGATGTTTGATTTTGTTTTTTGCTGTGAATTACATCAAGTTCATCTCTATTTTAGTTCTTTTTTTGACAGATATATTAAAATTCTGGCTAAATAATCTATTGGAGATATTTGTGAAATTATTCAGGTCCCAATATAAATAAGAGATTTCCTCCATAAATATTGTTCATATAAATATTGTGAAGAATAATACATCTATTCTATACTTAATAGATAAAAAAGTTTTATTGTTCTCTTTCCTTTTCTCCGCTTCCCACACCCCTTTCTTTTCTGATCGTCTTTTTGTGCCAACTATTCCTTACCTTTTTTTCTTGTATTACCCTCATTCTCTACTCTTAAAACTGTGCAATTTGGAATGCTTATTTAAGAGAAAACCTAGTTAAACAACTTTCCGATCTCCTCTACTTTATTCTTACTATTTCTTTTATTTCTTTATCTTCTTTCTTTTTTGTTTCTTTTCGTACTACTTTACGCATTATGGTATGGTTCAAAAATGAGGAAAAAAAACTTAATGTGTTTTCTTAGATTTATTCATAATGTTTGTATTTTACAGCAATAAAATCTGTAATTTTAAAAATCAGACTTTGTTCTAGGATACTGCAGTTATGTCAAAAAATTCTACAGTGAATAAGACCCTGAAACGTTGAAACTAGAGATGAAGAACCTTATGGCTGTTTCTAAGATATTAATATTCAGAAAACAAAGCTAAATTTAGAAATTGAGAATGTTAGAAATTAACACCAGAGTTAAGAATATTCAGGTAGTGGGTATACAGGAAAGTTCAGAAGATGTGGATTCCCTTGGATCTATCCAGTAACATTAAGCTTCCCCTATGAACATACTTCTATGGATAAAAAGATATACTTACAGTTGGCAATGTGCTGAGAAGCTGTTTAGAAAACATGGAAAGTTTTCATATAAGAATGCTTTTGATGCTTTGAAAATATTTCCCTTCCATTTGCTACAAATTATGGATTATGTAGAGCATGTGTACAAGGATGTATTAATTAATGTCCCTTTTTTCTTGTTTTCTTCTTTGATTTCACTGATGTGATCTTAGTTTTGATAGACATTTATCGTTGGTATAAAACATCACATTTATAAGTAGAAAGCTGAAAATTATTGGATGACATTTTCCAGCAGATTATAGGAAAGAGCATTTCTAATAATGTGGTGAGCAGCTATACTTTTGAACTCACCAACCTTAGTTTACATGCCTGTGTCTTAAACAGATGTTTTTTCTGAGTGCTGTCTGCTGGATACTTTTGCTATCCTATCACAGAAACAAGAAAGTATATGCTAATATCTTCAAATATTTTGCACACTTGCTGCAAAGACACAGACATAATTAATATTCTGAAAAGAAACAAAATTCAAATAAAACAGATCAAGATTCAAAGGTAATTTTAGATTGCATTAGATTACATTTCAAGAATCAGTGTTAGTGATCATCTATTGGTGGCCTGTTTATAATTATATTTTGAGTATAAATAATGTAAAATAACATAATTGTCTAAAATATTTTAAAAGAGCTTTTCCCAATGGGCACAAAGGGCTTGATACTGTTGTCAAGTACATGTCAGACATGTGCTATATATTTTGAAAAATTCAGTACTGTCTTGCAAATGCACAGGTACTATGAGATCTAATTAATCTGTATAATCTAGGTACTTCTAATGCTCCCGTCAATGTAGTAACTATCAGCTATGCTGTGATGTATGCTCACATACCTGAGTGAAATTAAGCCCATAATAGATGAAATAGATTTTAATTCCAATAATATTTACTGAGATTTTGAAAATATTTTTAAATACATAGATCTAAAATATTACTACTTTGGACTTTTACTGCATTCCCCGTCCTTTTTACAGTCTAAAGAGTTTACAGTCTAAAATTATAATGAACAAAGGAAGGGAAAAGTGGGATGCAACACAAGGAAAACATTCAAGGAAAATACCTTTACTCCAGTGACATTTCTGTTGGGAGATCATGGTATTGGAGTATTGATGGGACCTTAGGAAATGTGTTGCTATTTGACATCTGAAATTGTCAATTCTTATAATGTTAAATCTAGAACACCCTGATAGCAACCCCATAGTGAGGGCTGTGTTCTAAAATGGACTTAAAATGGTGCACAAATTCCTGTTTTTCTCTAAAAACATGCACTCCTTTGGTGTGTTATTTCACAAAGGGTTAGTTTTTAGGCACTTTGAATTTTCTGTGCAGTTGTGGTTTGATTTCTATTCATAATTTTTGAACAGGGAGGGTTTGAAATTCCTTGGCAGCCGGACCACTGTTGATTGATACCTCTTAGAAAGCATTGTGTACCTACATAAAACTTGATAGAGAGGTGTATCTTGAGTAGAGATGGTGCAACAGGTAGGTATTTTAAAAAATTGGATGTATGGATTGATGTGCTGTTTATGTACCATGTGCAAAAACATTGTGCAGCTGCACATAAATGTTATTTGCAGCTGTGCATAAGCGTGATATGGCACTTACGTGAAGCTGTTATTGCATAATTCATGCACAGCTTCTACATATAACAGAGAAAGATTTTATTTAAAGCTTCTTGCACATAAAAGTTCATGGCAATATACAAAAACCTGGGGGAGAACACTTCAATCTCCCTGGACACAAAATAGCAGATTTAAAGGTAGCCATCCTGCAGCAAAAAAACTTCAGGACCATACTTCAAAGAGAAACTGCTGAGCTTCAGTTCATTTGCAAATTTGACACCATCAGCTCAGGATTAAACAAAGACTGTGAATGGCTAGCCAGCTACAAAAGCAGTTTCTCCTCCCTTGGTGTTCACACCTCAACTGCTAGAGGAGGGCCTCATCCTCCTTGATTGAACTAGCCTCGTTATCCCTAGCCTGATTCTTGCTTGCATATTTATACCTGCCTCTGGAAATTTCCACTACATGCATCTGACGAAGTGGGTATTCACCCACGAAAGCTTATGCTCCAATACGTCTGTTAGTCTATAAGGTGCCACAGGACTCTTTGCCACTTTTACAGATCCAGACTAACATGGCTACCCCTCTGATACATAAAAGTTCATGTGCAGCTGCACTTACCTTCACTCCATAGGTCCCCTACCTTCATTTAAAATCAAGCCCCCACTTAAGAATTAAAAAAGTAGGAAATTGATCTACAAAAACTTGGTTGTAAAGACGTTAGGCCTGCTAAACATATCATATACCTAACTCAAACCCACAATTTACAAGGAAATAAAAAATTAAGGCAACTAACAGTATCTACCCTCGTCTACTTCACCCACAGCACACACTTTACCATTTCCACAGCTATCCTACACCCTATACTACACACAACTAACCTTTGTGTGCCTCAGCTTCCCTGGCTGTAAAATGGAGATAACACTGATTCTGTGTATGATGGTGATAACAATTATTATTATTAAGCCTGTTTTATTTTAGTAACAATTAAAATCTATGACTATTTCTCTTGGTAGGATGGAGAAAGTTTAAGGAAATATAAATCAATTGTAATGGTCTTGAGACAAGAGTTTCTGATGTAGAGAAATCAGTATGTTTTCTTCAAGGAAAAAATAGTGAAATATAAGATTGCATCTCCACAGGTTCAGTCATTTAATATCATTCATGTTGATGGTGCATTTTCTACATGTGTAGAAAACTGAGGGGGATTTAAGATATTTAAAATTTCATTATCTACATCTCTCAATATTCCTTTGGGGCAAATTAAATCATACATTATTTCTTGAAATGTTAAAGCCAAATTCTGAAACTGTTACTTGCACTTAGTAGCATCTTACTTCACAAGAAGTTCTACTGAAGTCAATGGGACTGTCCACCAAGTAAGATGTTATTTAATTTGAGAAATGGTATCAGAATATAGCCCTTAGTACACATCTAAAAGAAATTTCAGAAATAGAAAAAAAATCTCCACATTTTGCAATATACATATATAACATAATTATTCTCTGCCTGTATTAGTTTCTCTCACAAGAGGTAACTGTGCTTCTGTTTCTGTTCACAATTCAGATCTTCCTGTTCAAAAACACAATTTGTTGATTACAGTCAGTTTTGTTCTACTTCCCCATTGGACATTCAAGCTATCTAATTTGTCTTATCAACATTCAGATTCTCTTTTAAAGGGAGGTAAAATGCATGTTTTTCTAGATATCACATAGACCAGTGATTCTCAACCAGGGGTATGAGGCCCCCTGGGGGGCCACAAGCAGGTTTCAGGGGGTCTGCCAAAATAAACCAGAAAGCAGGGTTGGCGTTTGAGGCACTGGAGCCCAGGGAAGAAAGCCGAAGCCTAAGCCCCTCTGCCTAGGGCCAAAGCTGAAGCCTGAACCCTGCTCATGGGGATGAAGCCATCTTAGCTTTGTGGAGCCCCCTGTGGCATGGGGCCTTGGACAATTGTCCTGCTTGCTATCCCCTAACGCGAGCCCTGGCTTTTAATGTACTGGATATGCAGAAAAACATTTTTTGTGGCTCAGGTGGACCACGGAGTTTTTATAGCATGCTGGGTGGGGCCTCAGAAAGAAAAAGGTTGAGAACCCCTGACATAGACTACATTTAATTGCAATACACTTATTCAATGCTAGTTACAATCTCTCCTACCCATGCTGATGCTTAGTTTCATATAATAATAATTCGTATATTTTATGACTTTGATCAGTTGATATACTTTATTGAAGGTTGCAAAGAAAAAATAGTGAAATTGGTGATGTTACTTCTAATATTTGAAAATGGACTGATTAATCTCTCAGTTGTGTTGATTAGTTTTGTCTGGACCGGCAGTTCATGTGTTATGTTTCTGTTCCTAGACTTGATGATCAGGTTTCTAGCATGAACACTCATATTTACAAATTAAAAATATGCTTGCTACAAGTATTTTCCAAAGGCTCAAATTTTGAACATCAAATATTTGCAGCAAACTTCTCACAGAAAATCTAAAGACTAAGATACACTTGCAAAAAATGTTAAGGAACAAATACAAAGTACTACAGTGATGGATGTATAAATATCTAGGGTATCTGGTTTTCTACTGGAACATCCACTCGAAAGGGGACCTGGCAGTGTCCAGTCAGCACATCCAACTGGACGCTAAATGTCTGGTTGGCCACACTAACTGGCCTTCACCACTGGGGGAGAAAAGAGCAGCAACTGGAGCCACAGGGAGGAGCTGCGCTCTGCTCAGCTGTTTATGCCTGACAGAGCAGTGGCTGGCTTTTGGACCAGGCTCCAAGACGTAGGTGCTGCTGCCTGCGGGGTGAGGAATCCTGTCCGCCCCCCTTTTTGCCACGCCTTGCCCCGACGGCCCCCTTGCCATGGGGACTGACTCCTGCTGTGCCCCAACTGAGCAGGCAGGCTCTGTGTCAGCTCCTCCCAGCCTATCTCTGCAGACCGTAGGTGAGTCCCAGGGGAGGGGGAAGTGAGTGTAGGGGGGGGTGCGGAGAGTGAGCGATGGAGGGAGGGAGGAGAGGAGTGAGCAGGGGTGGGACCTCACGGGAAGAGGCTGAGCAAGAGTGTTCTGTTTTCAGCAATTAAAAAGTTGGCAACCCTGTATCTAGAGAGCCAATAATTTCAAATAACAGATAAACTACAGAAAACGGTGATCTTTTTGTAGACAAATTTCAAACAGAAAAAGGCATAATTAATCTCCCTTCCATAACTCTAGTTTCCATAATGCCACTATTTTCAGAGTCAGAATTATAAAAATGTGTCCAGAAGTAGTGTCCACACTTCAAAAACATTTGGCCAAATTAATCATCAGTTTAACTTCATTCACTTCAATGTCTAGCCCCAATGGATGAAATGGCACTGGGACAAAAGTGCTACTATAGACCAGTTTCTGATTTATGAGTAAAGTACACATCTGTATTTCTTAAACGTAAACACTACATCAGCTTGAGCAAGAGATATCATCAGGTAAAGATGAAGGAATAGCCCTGCCAAGATAAGAGGGAAAATGCCCATATCAAGACAAGAGTAATAGCCCTATCAAGAAATGTGGTGAGAAGAGGATAGATGGGGACGTGTAGGGAATATCCATACTGAGTACACAGCTCAGTCCTTACTCAAATGTCAAGCAAAAGCACGTCTCATGTGGGAGAAACACCTAAGGGCCCAGTCCTGCAAACACTTTTCAGTGGAACTACTCACAGGAATAAAGTTACATGCTTGACTGTGTGACACACCCAGGGTACAAATCTAGACTAATGAAGGGCTGTGTCATCCCTGCCCTCTTACGCGGGGTGCCCTTTGCCTACTGCTTTGCTGCTGTAACCTGCAGTCTGGATGGCTCACAAGCAGCCTCTAGCATGTAAATCAATCCCAGCTATGTCTGTATGTGAGCTGCAGCTTGCCACTAGCCTGAATTACACTGCAGGGTGACTCCAGCACACTCCCAGTCCCAGACTTGGTCCCCAGAAATGTGTGTCTTGTACTGCCCAGTCCTGTTCTACAGTACAATACAAGCTCATAGAAAGTCTGTCATTTTATTAATAGAAAACGATATGCACAAATCCTGTTATCCAAATGGAGTTTCCCAAACACTTCAACCCAAGCACGCTGGTTTAGATAAAGCAATGAAACAAGTTTATTAACGCCAAAGAGAGGGATTTGAAGTGAACACAAGTAATGAGGCGTAAAAGTCAGAGGTGGTTACAAGAGAAATAAAGATAAAACTCAGATAATGCATAATTTAACAAAGTGTGTTAAATTCAAAGCAAAGTTTCTCTCACCACATGCTCTCAATAGTCTTACTGGCCAAACTTCTAGGCCAAGACGCCTTCTTCTGGGTAACGGCTGCTTCCTTTGTTCCATCTGGTGCAATCAATCAGGGCTGGCTCCAGGCACCAGCGTTCCCAGCAGGTGCTTGGGGCGGCAGTTAGAAAGGGGCGGCAGTTCCTCCAGCCGCAGCAGCACTTCAGCGGCAGCTTCTCCCCTTTGCCGCCGCGGTGGCAGTTTTTTTCATCGCTTGGGGTGGCAAAAACTGTAGAGCCAGCCCTGCAATCAATAGATGGATAGAGAGAGAGAGGATGAGGAAGGTTCCCATGGGGTGTTTGTCTCTGATTTTTATAGTGTCAGTCCCTCTCTTGGAAAACATTTCCAGCTGAATTCAGGAGATAAAAAGTTTACACAGGAGGATATCTTCTGCTCGTTTTCCCACATGTTGGAACTCCCTGTGTGCTTAATAACTCTGCTTACTGCTTCAATGCAAATTAAGCAGAGCACACATTCTTTTGTTTGAGACAGAGCTGTTTGCCAAATTCTGTTTGGGCAGGGCTGTGGTTTGGAACATGTGTTAATAACACTATGTAGTGGGATCTTATAACTTCACATACAATCTTGCCACACTCATTTTATCAGGACAATATTGACCAGTATATTATGATTTTTCACAAGGCATACTTTGCACAAAAATTATTACAATAGTATGCAAGAGGTGAACACAAGGTATACAGACCATCACCGAGTGTTTGCAGGATCAGGCTGTACATGAGGAACATTTCAAAATCAATAACTCGAATCACTCCCAGTACAAATCAGTACCTGGATATACAGTACACACACAAGGTTCCACAGCATTTGTTAAAGTGCAGGGGAGAAGTTGTCTTCACATTCTTGAAACTCATTTATTTAGTTAGTTTTAATAAAACCATGGTGGAAGCTAAAACTTACTGTTTTTCCTGCACAGAATTTGACTTCCTCCTTGAGTGTTGTCTTAAGTGGCATCTACCCCCTTGCAGCAACAGCCACCTATGAGCTCAACATTGTGCCTGAGGTCAGTCAATGATCCTGCTTCTACTGAACCAATTTCTAGTTGTGGAACTTAATCCCCTCAGACACCTGCTTCAGCTCATCCCTCCCCACATTAAAAAAAAAAAGCTAAAAATACTATTTCTACAGGGTTATTTCCTGTTGTAATGTTTGATCCCTGTAAATAACCCTACACATATTTTAACTGTACTATCATATGTGGCTAATGGTAGCCACCTATTTTTATATGTTTTTAATTGTATTTTATTTTAAATGGTTGTGAAGCAACCTCAGCATCTTGGCAGGAAAGCACTTTTTAAATAAAAATAACCATCCTTAATAATTCTATTGTTTAATTCGTATGTACGGAGTGATATTTGCCAGCAGCTGTGAGTGTGGAATCCTGCACTTTGGGCAGTGATCCAGTAAAGGCTAAACATCTCAAGACCACATCTTCTTTTCTGTTCTCTGATTCTGACAGGGCAAAAGTCTAAGAAAAGTGAACATATGAAAGTCATTCCACATAGGACCTGATCCAATGCCCATTGAAATCAAGGGGAGGCGTTCCATTAATTTCAATAGGAGTTTGATCAAGCCCACAGGGAAGTTCTTCTTGGACTATGTGAAGGGTAAGATGTCTCTGACCTATAGAGTGGGATGGAGGAGGGTTGAGCACTGGCTCACGTTTAGGAGATATGGGGATATGGAGTGTGGGTGGGAAGAGAGGGATATGTGATTCATGTTCAAAACATAGAGGGTGGCAAAAAGTAAATGTTCTCTACCCAGTAAGCCGGGATGTGGAGAAAAATTACAGTTAGCTGGCTCTTACCTTGCTTTTTAGTATTTAGAATGTTTAAATATATAAAATTGTATTAAACAATGTATTGTCCAGAATTTTCTTTTGTGAAACAAAAGTTTCTTCACATGTATTATTTTACACAGTTCAGAATCCATGGTCTCCTGTTGGAACCACTAGAGACACCTTTTTGACTCTGCTCTGTCCAATGGTTTGAGAAGAGTGGAAGCTGAGAAAGTGAGTTGACAACTTGGCCATCACATCTCGCTTACTGAGGCCTTGTGAAATGCTCTCCTAGGAAATGCTTTATAGTTCTGTATTTAAATAAACTAAAATAGTTTAATGTGATTTATTTTAACTGTATTTTAAATCTAAGTATAGTTGACCTTTCCAAATGATAAAAGATATGGGAAGCTTGGCCAAAGTGACAAACTGTCTGGTATCCCTTACAGAAAGATGGCACCTAGCTATCTCTGCTGGGCTCTAGATAATGTACTTTCATCTCTCCACATTCAATTGTATGCTTAGTAGGTTTCAGAGTAGCAGCCGTGTTAGTCTGTATTCGCAAAAAGAAAAGGAGTACTTGTGGCACCTTAGAGACTAACAAATTTATTAGAGCATAAGCTTTCGTGAGCTACAGCTCACTTCATCGGATGCATTTGGTGGAAAAAACAGAGGAGAGATTTATATACACACACACAGAGAACATGAAACAATGGGTTTATCATACACACTGTAAGGAGAGTGATCACTTAAGATAAGCCATCACCAACAGCAGGGGGGGGAAAGAGGAAAACCTTTCATGGTGACAAGCAGGTAGGCTAATTCCAGCAGTTAACAAGAATATCAGAGGAACAGTGGGGGGTGGGGTGGGAGGGAGAAATACCATGGGGAAATAGTTTTACTTTGTGTAATGACTCATCCATTCCCAGTCTCTATTCAAGCCTAAGTTAATTGTATCCAGTTTGCAAATTAATTCCAATTCAGCAGTCTCTCGTTGGAGTCTGTTTTTGAAGCTTTTTTGTTGAAGTATAGCCACTCTTAGGTCTGTGATCGAGTGACCAGAGAGATTGAAGTGTTCTCCAACTGGTTTTTGAATGTTATAATTCTTGACGTCTGATTTGTGTCCATTCATTCTTTTACGTAGAGACTGTCCAGTTTGGCCAATGTACATGGCAGAGGGGCATTGCTGGCACATGATGGCATATATCACATTGGTAGATGCGTAGGTGAACGAGCCTCTGATAGTGTGGCTGATGTGATTAGGCCCTATGATGGTATCCCCTGAATAGATATGTGGACAGAGTTGGCAACGGGCTTTGTTGCAAGGATAGGTTCCTGGGTTAGTGGTTCTGTTGTGTGGTGTGTGGTTGCTGGTGAGTATTTGCTTCAGATTGGGGGGCTGTCTGTAAGCAAGGACTGGTCTGTCTCCCAAGATCTGAGAGAGCGATGGCTCGTCCTTCAGGATAGGTTGTAGATCCTTGATGATGCGTTGGAGAGGTTTTAGTTGGGGGCTGAAGGTGATGGCTAGTGGCGTTCTGTTGTTTTCTTTGTTGGGCCTGTCCTGTAGTAGGTGACTTCTGGGTACTCTTCTGGCTCTGTCAATCTGTTTCTTCACTTCAGCAGGTGGGTATTGTAGTTGTAGGAATGCATGATAGAGATCTTGTAGGTGTTTGTCTCTGTCTGAGGGGTTGGAGCAAATGCGGTTATATCGTAGCGCTTGGCTGTAGACAATGGATCGAGTGGTATGATCTGGATGAAAGCTAGAGGCATGTAGGTAGGAATAGCGGTCAGTAGGTTTCCGATATAGGGTGGTGTTTATGTGACCATCGCTTATTAGCACCGTAGTGTCCAGGAAGTGGATCTCTTGTGTGGACTGGTCCAGGCTGAGGTTGATGGTGGGATGGAAATTGTTGAAATCATGGTGGAATTCCTCAAGAGCTTCTTTTCCATGGGTCCAGATGATGAAGATGTCATCAATGTAGCGCAAGTAGAGTAGGGGCATTAGGGGACGAGAGCTGAGGAAGCGTTGTTCTAAGTCAGCCATAAAAATGTTGGCATACTGTGGGGCCATGCGGGTACCCATCGCAGTGCCGCTGATTTGAAGGTATACATTGTCACCAAATGTGAAATAGTTATGGGTCAGGACAAAGTCACAAAGTTCTGCCACCAGGTTAGCCGTGACAGTATCGGGGATACTGTTCCTGACGGCTTGTAGTCCATCTTTGTGTGGAATGTTGGTGTAGAGGGCTTCTACATCCATAGTGGCTAGGATGGTGTTTTTAGGAAGATCACCAATGGACTGTAGTTTCCTCAGGAAATCGGTGGTGTCTCGAAGATAGCTGGGAGTGCTGGTAACGAAGGGCCTGAGGAGGGAGTCTACATAGCCAGACAATACTGCTGTCAGGGTGCCAATGCCTGAGATGATGGGGCGTCCAGGATTTCCAGGTTTATGGATCTTGGGTAGCAGATAGAATACCCCAGGTCGGGGCTCCAGGGGTGTGTCTGTGCGGATTTGTTCTTGTGCTTTTTCAGGGAGTTTCTTGAGCAAATGCTGTAGTTTCTTTTGGTAACTCTCAGTGGGATCAGAGGGTAATGGCTTGTAGAAAGTGGTGTTGGAGAGCTGCCTAGTAGCCTCTTGTTCATACTCCGACCTATTCATGATGACGACAGCACCTCCTTTGTCAGCCTTTTTGATTATGATGTCAGAGTTGTTTCTGAGGCTGTGGATGGCACTGTGTTCTGCATGGCTGAGGTTATGGGGTAAGCGATGCTGCTTTTCCACAATTTCAGCTCGTGCACGTCGGCGGAAGCAGTCTATGTAGAAATCCAGGCTGCTGTTTCGACCTTCGGGAGGAGTCCACCCAGAATCCTTCTTTTTGTAGTGTTGGCAGGAAGGTCTCTGTGGGTTAATATGTTGGTCAGAGGTGTGTTGGAAATATTCCTTGAGTCTGAGACGTCGAAAATAGGATTCTAGGTCACCACAGAACTGTATCATGTTCGTGGGGGTGGAGGGGCAAAAGGAGAGGCCCCGAGATAGGACAGATTCTTCCGCTGGGCTAAGAGTATAGTTGGATAGATTAACAATATTGCTGGGTGGGTTACGGGAACCATTGTTGTGGCCCCTTGTGGCATATAGTAGTTTAGATAGCTTAGTGTCCTTTTTCTTTTGTAGAGAATCAAAGTGTGTTTTGTAAATGGCTTGTCTAGTTTTTGTAAAGTCCAGCCACGAGGAAGTTTGTGTGGAAGGTTGGTTCTTTATGAGAGTATCCAGTTTTGAGAGCTCATTCTTAATCTTTCCCTGTTTGCTGTAGAGGATGTTGATCAGGTGCTTAGTAGTACATTACAAATCACTCAAGCCTTGTGTCATCAGGTCAGTCAGTTTGTCAGTGCTTGCAGAAATTACAAATTCTTTCATTTTTTTTCTTTTTCCCCAAACTCTGTTTTGTTTTTTTAATTTTTCTTTTGTGTGTGTGTTATTTTTTTACCCCACCAAGTTTGAAAAATTTCTATCACAATGGAGATGCAGATGCCTGCTACTACTGTGTGTGTGCGTGCACGCTTGGTGTGCATGTTCTGGTTGTCATGCATCACCAGCTTCCCACCTCTAGAGGGAGTGATGTTTCAGACAATTTCTATTGAGACATCTAATTTACACGGTTTATGTCAGGTGTTAGAATCAAATTCAGTCTTTTACCCTCTGAACTGCTCTGGCTGGTGGTCAGAGGAATAAAATCTGTAGAAGCCATAAAGAGGTTTTCAGACTTTTTCTGCATGTGGGGTCTGAGGAGAATGCACTCAACAGCAGACCTAAATGTTGCTGGAGAAAAGTGCTGTATACTGTCCACAAGGACCAGCTCCTGGAGGCAGGTAAGGTGGGGACCTGGCCACACACTCCACCTGTGCCTTCCCAGGGATGTTAGTTGCCACCAGGTACATTAGACAACTCCTAGCTAATGTGGAGCAAATCAGCATTTTACCTAGTGCCTGCACAGATGCATCAATGAAGAGGAAAGAGAGTTCCTGTGCTTACTTCATCCCTTTGCACATTTTCATAGAACAAACCACAATTTAGCCCTTAGTTTTAAGTAGTAGAGCCATGGGAAAGGATCACTTCCATGTGTCATGTGGATCATTTCTTCAGATGTTGGCACTGGCACCTGTCGGGTAGATTGCAAGTAGTGCTGTGTTGATATAATATTGTAGAAGGCAAATAGCATCATCTCCTATCAGACCAGCTGGGGAAAAAAATCTGTCTTCATGTTAAGTATAGTTGTTGCTGGATGCTTTAAAGCTTTTACTTTCAAAGATTCAGTAGCTAAAACATAATAAGGAAGCAGATATAACAAAATAATTGTCTCCCTTATTTAACAGTGATATCAAAAAGGAAAATTAATACTCCCAAAATATTTTACCCAGATTCAATAAAATCACACTATCTGGCTGTATTGCATAGACTTCTGCAGTGGAAAATTGGACAGATTTTTTTTTAATTTTGAGTTTAGTTCTTAATGGCAAAGTATTTGTTGCTGCCTTACTCACAAGCCTTTTTGATACATATCCCATGTTAATATTTGTTGTTCACCTTCACTTGCCGTATCCCTGGAAGATGTGTTACACTTTAATAGTTTTATAAAAAATGTTACTTTGGAATTGCTGAGAGCTCAAGCAGTGCTGCTGCTGTTGTTTTATACTCCCAAATCTTTCAAGTCACACCTTCTTCTGCCTTATTGTTTTAGGAACTAATCCAAAGCCTATTAAAATCAAAGAGAAGACTCTTCTTGATTTCAGTGAACCTTGATCTGTGTCCCTATTTTGTCATAATTCTAATTTCAAGAACAAAAAGGGCCTAACTCTCCTTGCACAATTATTTAAACCTGGGCAGAGTGAAACAAAAAAGGATGTAAAATGTTACAATTCTCCACTCACATTCACAAGACATAGCATTTTTCACCCATTTTACACAGACTATTATTATTGATATTTGTAAACTACTTCTTACAGAATTATAAATTACTTTTCACAATGTGCAAGCCAGTGGGTAATTAGGGCCAAGTACTCATTTCCTTTACTAACAGTCCTCATGAAAATACAACTGCCAGCAAAACAGTCAACATACCTCATGACTGGTATGTCTGTTGATCATATTTTAGCTTCACAATTAATTACAGATATCTAAGGAGAAATCTACATAGCTGATGTTTACATTCACTGGGGAAAAAACTGCTTGAGTTGATTAGTGGCAGATTACAGCAGAGTGAGTCCTAAAAGGATGTAAAATGTTACGAAGCAAAAATCCCCCACTTGCTGAATAAATATGTGAATTTCTGAGTCCCAGTAGCATTCCATTTCCTCTGAGCTGTCATTGTCCAGCAGCACCACTCCTTCCTCTTCCATCACTCCTGGATTTTTTTTCCCCCATGTGCATCAGCAACATGATTTCTAGAGAATGGTCTTCGGGGCCCATGCATTTTATCAATGTAGGCCATGCATAGCCTTAATCTATACTGAAGGGAATATAAAAAGTATTCAAAATTATGAATGGGTTTGCTATGCAGAGGGCAGGGCACACTCTGAACTGTCTTTTATGGTTAAGTGAATTCGTTGTTTACAGTGCTTACAATGACTATTCCATAGCGATAAACAATTATCTGGAAGTGAACACAGTATGTGAAAAAGTACTGTTTCCTTCCTTTTTACACTGAATGTATGCATGTCTCCAATACTTTTAAATCAATAAGGAAAAGTTTATAAATCTGAATAGATTCAATAAAGGAATAGCGATAAACTGCTCTCTGTGTGATAAAGAGATAAACCTTCTACTGGTCTGAGTATCAAAGTGAGAGGTTATTTTTCCCCCAGTAAGGTCTGAGGCCTTTTTGCAGTAAAAACAGCAGCCATGAGCTAAGTTGCAGAGAGTCACATCCTCGCTTCCATCTAAATTGCACCGAAATAGTGTAATATCGGGCTATTAAGAAGACACTCCTGTCCTAATAGTACCCACCATCACCAGATAAAGAAACAGATCTCAAGATGTTTGAAGAAAACTTTGTATAACATTCTGAAACCACCTATCAACAGTTGTGATTGTGAAATCTATACTTCTGTGTTGTTTTGCCTTTATGGTTCTTCTTCTCTATTGTTTATCTGTATGACTTCTGTCTGATTCTTTAATTGTTTCTGTCTGTTGCATAACTAATTTTGCAAGATTTGAATCAATTATGGTGGTGGGGCATGATTGGTTAAAGAATGATTGCATAATGTTCTAGGATTGGTTAAAGAATTGTTTCGTCATGTGCTAAGATTGGTTAAAAATACTGTTTCATAATACCTTAGTTTAAAATGATTGTTTAAGGTATAGCTAAATGGGACCCAAGTTTTAACTATATAAACTGGGGTCCAAAAGGCAGATCTTTGAAACCTAACTCCAGGACACAGCCCAAGATCAAAGCTGCCAGACCTCAATACCCTGCCAACCATAATGTCCAGAAGCCAGAGTCCCCAGATGACCTAATCTTGATGGGCCATCAAGAGAAGTTTATCTGCTTTATTGGGAGTGTTGAGCATTGTATGCTTAGCATGTGCATTCTGTTGATTAATTGTTCATAAATATAGGTTAAGGATATTATTTGTAAGGCTCTTTCATTGGGAAAGGGTCCCGCAGACCCATAGAACCCTGAGTCCACCAGGAAGGGGTATTAACCCTGAGCCCATGGAGGGGGTCATGTTGGATCCCTCACTTCCTGAGTACCAAAAAGGGAGAGTAGGGCAGTGAGAGCCGTAAATTGTGCAGGTAACATCAGAAGTTATAGAACCAAATCTAAATGAGAAAAACCAACAACAAGAAGGAAATGGGAAATTCAATGACCTTAATAATGCTCTTGATTTATTTGGTATCTTTCCTCCTAGGATCTCCAAGCACTCTAAAATCATTAATTAATTTTATATGTCCTAAATAGTAGGTAAGTATTATTCCTTCCTTTTTACAGTGATGGTAACTGAAGCATAGATAGATTAACTGACATGCTCAATGATACAAAGCAAGCTAGTTCCAGAGCCAAGAGCAGAATTTGGAGCTGCTAAGTCTTGCTTAAATCTGCTCTCACCACTAAGCAGTGCTTTCTCTCTGACTTGGTTAACTAGGGAGGTTTGCATGATAGAATCAGTGCACATTAGGACTTAGCTGGAATTGGGACAGAGCAGCGATGCAGCCAAGTCTGACACAGCATTTCCCAAATGGCAATATTTCTAAATCCAAAACTTAAAATATCAGAAGACAAAACAAAATGCCCCCATGCTTCAGCAGCACCTTTTTAAAATATGTAAATGATATTGTATTCAAACTTATTGTACAATTTAAACAAATGAATGTTTTACCCCAATGCTTTGAAGTGGACAAGTCAAAATTTCATAGAAATTAAAATCAGAATACCAAAACACTTCATTTAAAATATAATTTATGTGTGTACTCAAAGGAAACCTTCACTATGTCAGATGCACTTTGCTAGCAAAAAGGGATTCCATGTTTTAATTAAGAGCTGATGAAGGAAAGTGAATAGCAAGCAAATGGAACAGGTTTTAAAATAAGAGAGAATCAAATACTTGTTGAGAGCTGTGTGTGCATGCACATGTCTAACTACTCCTGTCATCTGGGGCTTTCGCTGTCTTCTTGATCAAGTTACTCCCCACTTTCTTTCTTACAGCCTTCTAGCTGCTGGTGGTCCAGATTCATGGTTGCCCCACACGTTGTGCCATCAACTTAAAATTAAATTAAACTGGGAGGAGTGGTAGATACGCTGGAGGGGAGGGATAGGATACAGAAGGACCTAGACAAATTGGAGGATTGGGCCAAAAGAAATCTAATGAGGTTCAATAAGGATAAATGCAGGGTCCTGCACTTAGGATGGAAGAATCCAATGCACCGCTACAGACTAGGGACCGAATGGCTCGGCAGCAGTTCTGCGGAAAAGGACCTAGGGGTGACAGTGGACGAGAAGCTGGATATGAGTCAGCAGTGTGCCCTTGTTGCCAAGAAGGCCAATGGCATTTTGGGTTGTATAAGTAGGGGCATAGCGAGCAGATCGAGGGACGTGATCGTTCCCCTCTATTCGACACTGGTGAGGCCTCATCTGGAGTACTGTGTCCAGTTTTGGGCCCCACACTACAGGAAGGATGTGGATAAATTGGAAAGAGTACAACGAAGGGCAACGAAAATGATTAGGGGTCTAGAGCACATGACTTATGAGGAGAGGCTGAGGGAGCTGGGATTGTTTAGTCTGCAGAAGAGAAGAATGAGGGGGGATTTGATAGCTGCTTTCAACTACCTGAAAGGGGGTTTCAAAGAGGATGGCTCTAGACTGTTCTCAATGGTAGCAGATGACAGAACGAGGAGTAATGGTCTCAAGTTGCAATGGGGGAGGTTTAGATTGGATATTAGGAAAAACTTTTTCACTAAGAGAGTGGTGAAACACTGGAATGCGTTACCTAGGGAGGTGGTAGAATCTCCTTCCTTAGAGGTTTTTAAGGTCAGGCTTGACAAAGCCCTAGCTGGGATGATTTAACTGGGACTTGGTCCTGCTTTGAGCAGGGGGTTGGACTAGATGACCTTCTGGGGTCCCTTCCAACCCTGATATTCTATGATTCTATGATTCTATGATCATTTACACCAGTGCAAGTGGATGTAAAAGATTGCCATTCTGATTTGGTGTTCTTACCAACAGGTCATCTAGACCTGTTCCAAGTAAGGTTACTGAACAGGATTTTAATTATTGTCTTATCTAATCCGTTTCAGAACAGGTCTAGTAATAATACCAGCCATCATTCATACCTTAGGCTTGTCTCAGTGGGGATTTTTGCACTTGTGTGACTATACTAATGGACCTCCTCCAGTGCCACACAGTAGGAAACCCCTACCATACATGCACTCCACTGGGTTAAAAACGGGGTAAGTCACATTGGTGCAAATCCCTTTTACACCACTGCAGCATATCTACATGAGGAGTTGGCACCGGTGCTGCTATGACAGTCTAGCTACACCCTTGCGAAACTCTGGTGCAAACCTTTTGTCTGTGCTAGAGCTCCAACTGTTGCTACCACTGGTAGATCTGCACTAGTGATAGCAATAGTCATAAAAGTACCGTGGGAGAAGTTTAGGGCAGACAACTGAAGAAGAGCCAAATTCCATAATCCCAAAGTGCTCACTTTCTAAAATAAGGCCCAGATACTGCATTTGGATCTGTGTGAAGCACAGCAAATGACTTCAAATAACAGCAAATTTTCCCTGTATATCTGCAAATTCTCATTTTATGGACTTCATGGGTTCAGACAGGACTACCCATGTGCACAAAGATGTGCAGTCCTGGGGACCTAGTCCTGAAAAAATAATTACTATCCCAGGCGATATACAGAATTAAAAAATATTGAAAAATATAGACAGGGGAAAAGATATTTTGAAAAAAATGAGATTGAGATTATGGGCCTGATCCGAAGATTTGCATTGATTTCAATGGGCTTTGGGTCACAAACTTGATGAAGAGGAAAAGCTGTGTGAGGGAACACACAAAAGGAGCACTCTTTCTAGTAAGATGTTTCTACAGATCTCTTGGCCTGTTTGATTCGCCTATATAGTTTATGTGCTCATATCAAAACACCTTCACCATAAAATAAAACGATGCGATCAGTCTGCCTTTGGTGTTTTCATTTAAATTTGTTTTATTTTTGTATTTGATAAGTACTGTTGGAGTAATGATTCTTGAAATCTCTCTCACAACAGACTTGATTGACAACCCCCCAAGTGCTGAGCCTTTTATAGCAGACATAACTGACAACCCTACTATGTGCAGCCTGCAAATAGTATTGTATGGTACACATTTGAAGACAGTGAGACCCAATGGAGGAAGACAGTTGTTCTTATTATTTGTTACAAAGCAGATTAATATTCTGTATGTTGTATGAGCATTGTTGGGACGATATAACTTGTGGGCTATAATAAATACATTCCTTTTAATAATCATAAGAAAATAATCAGTACAGAACAGTTTGTATGCCAAAAGGTACACATATGTTGTAAAATGTTTAGAAAATGCCTCAGTGGAACAGAGTTTGTTACTGCTAAATTCCCTACATTCCTCTCCATTTAACATGTATTCTTTTTCTTACATGCACACCTACCAACTTCTGAAAATACAAAAGTTTCTATCATGCCCTAAAGAAATGTTCTGTGTTGAGGTGGCATGGAGATGCACTTCCTAGTGGGCACAGTGCTTTACAGAGTTTCAGGGAGCATAGGAGTAATGAGCCCTTGAAGAAGTTGTAGGGTCTATTCCTTTCTATGCCCAGCCAGCTCTGCTGGCAAGGGCAGGAGGTAAGTCAGTGGGGCTATGACCTCCACCCCTTAGCTTTCCCTTTGGAGAATCAGCACTGGACAAGCACAGGTGCTAGCCAAATGTAGTCCTTGCACTGTGAATGCAAGGGCTACCACAATGCCCCGTCCTTGGTCAGGTGTGCAATAAGAGGAGCCATTGGGGCTCTTTCCCCCCTTTCCTCACTGCAATAAATGCGTAGAACCTATAAATTTGGTTAATCTATTCATATCTCCATATCAAGAAAACAATACTGAATGTGCAACTTTTTCATACATCACCAGTCTGTCAGCTCTTACCATAATAATAAATGTGTCTTTCCAGAGGGCTTTCACTAACCCCTTCCCCTGCTTGGCTGCCTGCTTTCCCTAGTCCCTCACCAGTTCTTTCTTCCATCTTCTCAGCTGCTTGTATGTCCTGTGAAGGGGACCACATATGCAGCTACAACTGGGTAGGAGGAGACTGTAGCCAGCTACAATCTGATGGGCAGCAAATGGGTGCATGAGAGGAAGGCTGAAGAGCACCGGACTGACAGTTTTGATTCTTGTTGTCTTGGTCAACTGTAAATGTCAGAACAAGATCAGAAATTTGGATATTTGAAGCTGAATCCATCAACTGCCTCCATCAGCACTGCTTCAGTTTTGGTGCCTTTCTTGGTACAGGCATATTATTAGGTTGGAAGACCAGCAAACTCTGAAGTGTCTTTACCAAGGAATGCTGGTATATGACCTGTGGTCACCTGGTCACCAAAAGCTTTGGTGGAGTGATAAGATTGCTAGTACAATAATGGAAATAAACTGAATATCCAGCCAGACCACCTTAAGGACCTTGCTAGAAATTGATCTGGGTGGTGCTCAATCTGCAAGGAGGCTACCTTAGGGTGGCCACTTGTCTGGTTTTAAACCAGACAGTCCTCTTTTTGGGTGGCTTGTCCCCCACTCGGTACTGAGACAAAACTGGATGTCATTTTGTCCAGTATGGGATGGGGAATGCCATTTTGAAAAGTACACTGCTCCAACGCCACTGGCATGATCTCACATATAGTTTGTGCAAGGTCACGCCGCTGGGACCAGGGCACCACACCCTTGTAACTGGCACCTCCTTGTGGCAAGGTCATCTCAGCATGGGTGGGCCCACGCTGTTCCCAGAAGTACAAGAATGTCTGGTATCCCGGGAACATGTGAGTGGCCATCCTAGGCTACGTTCCTTTTGGATTTGTCATGATGATGATGGAAACATGATGGGGAGTGGAGGTGCACTTTCAATAATATATCTCAAGCAGAGAGTGCTCCTAAAAATGAGGTCTTGAGAGGTCTGTTTAAGAGCTGGTTGGAAAATGATAAAAGTTTTTGAAAAATGCTGAAAATGTTCATTTCCCCCTCTTTTGTTTTGGCAAAATGTTATTGTCAAAATTCTCTGACCACCTCTAGCTTTATATATATGTGTATGTATGTGATGAGCTCCTCTTAGCTCTGAAGACTTGCCACCTATATACAGAGGTGGTGACAATATTAATCATGAAACCCTGTTCAGCAGACTATAACAACTCTAAATACAGTAGACCTTCTGCATGCCAAAAATGTTCAAGTTTAAACTTTTGGTGCAAAACTGTATATTCTTGTGGTTGCTCCATCTCAAAAAAAGATATATTGGAATTGGAAAAGGTTCAGAAAAGGACAACAAAAATTATTAGGATTATGGAAGAGCTTCCATAAGATTAATAAGAGAAACATTAATAAGACTGGGACTTTTCAGCTTGGAAAAGAGACGACTAAGGGGGGATATGATAGAACTCTATAAAATCATGACTAGTTTGGAGAAAGTAAATAAGGAAGTGTTATTTGTCCTTGTCCTTCTCATAACACAAGAACTAGGGGTCACCAAATGAAATTAATAGGCAGCTGGTTTAAAACAAACAAAAGGAAGTATTTTTTCACACAACGTAGTCAACCTGTGGAACTCCTTTCCAGAGGGTGTTGTGAAGGCCAAGACTATAACAAAGGTTCAAAAAAGAACTAGATAAGTTCATGGAGGATAGGTCCATCAATGGCTATTAGCCACGAATGGTTTCCCTCTGGCCTCTGTTTGCCAGAAAGATAGATCATTTGTTGATTACCTGTTCTGTTCATTCCCTCTGAAGCGCCTGGCATTGGCCACTGCCGGAGACAGGATACTGAGCTAGATGGACCTTTAGTCTAACCCACTATGGCCATTCTTAGTCATGACAACAGCTTATAATTGTTTGTGAAGCACTTACAGCATGCTCCAAGATGAAGAGAATCCTTGCCATAGGGCCTTTGCAATGTGAGGCCACAATCCTGAGCAGATTTATGCACAGGAGTAACTTTATGCCCAAACCCCCTTGCGTCAGAGCAGTTATATGCTACCTGTTTGCAGGACTGGGGGCCTAATAACTGGAACTGGGAAAGCCTAGGGGAATGAGTAAGTAAGGTGACCGTTACTGTGTACAACTCATGGGACTCTCCACATGATGACTGTTGAGGTAGGACATCAGGCATCAGCTATAGGGCTGGAGATAAAATAAGGGGCAGGCAACAATGCACCAGGTGGTACCCTCTCTCCCACTCCGGCACCCCAGCCAGGCCCGTTAGTTCAAGGAGAGCGAGGTGAACGGTGCGGCAGAGGCTCTGCAGGGAGCATTAACCTTGCCCCTGCCCTTTTACAGCCCAGCCCAGCCCAGCCCAGCCCACTCCACACGCGCGCACACATTCAATTTGGAACGAACAAGGCGGCTCGAGAGCGACACGGCGCCTGATAAAGGGAAACTCGCGCGCCCGCCCGCGCGCCGCCAGGATCGCGTGAGACTAACAAATCCCGCCTTTTTACCCACAATCCTCAGCGCGAGGGCGGCCGTTTCTTGGCCACGCTCCTCCCCTTACAAGTCTCAAGTGGCCCAGTGCGCTTGCGCCAATCCCAGCTGCTTGGTTGGGGTTTTTTTTTGGTTTTTTTCTCCGCTTCCCGCGGCTCCTCCCTACCCTCTGCCCGATCAGCGGCGCTGACAGTCTTGGGCCGCAAATATGGCGGCTGCCGTTAGGCGCGTGCTGCGTGCGAGCCGCGGCTGGAGCGCGGCGCTGAGAGCCCGGGAGGCGCCGCGCGCACAGGTGAGAGCGCGGGAGGGAGGAACCGAGCGGCCCCGCCCACCGGGCCGTTGAAACGCGAGCTCCGGGGTCCGTGTTTGACTCGCCTTCGCGGGGCCCAGCCTTGCAGGGCCAGCCGGGCCGCGCCGGCCTGTTCTGCGCGGGGGGCGGGTGCAGGAGCCGCGGGCGCCGCCCGGCCCCTCCTCCGTGCGCCATCGCTGCTCCCGGGTGCCGGGGGGGGGACGCTGGGGTCTGGCGGGAGGGCAGCCGGTCTGGCCGCTGTTTTGAGCCCGGGGGGGGGGGGGGAATCGCCGTGTGCCCGGTCCCAGCCTCAGGTTCGCTGGAGCGGGGGGCTCTCTGGCTTCAGGCCGGCCCGGCCCCGGGCTACACGGAGCAGTTGGATCCACCCGGCTGGGGGGCCGTGTGAACAGTTCACATCGCTGAGCGCCGTGGTTAGGTCACCCAAACCCCCGGTGTAGCCACGGCCCCTAGGGATTCCTCTGTCGACCTAGCAACTGCCGTGTGGACGGGTGGATTGAGTCTAGCCCTGGCAAAACCGCTTCTGTCGCTATCCGTCGTAGGGAACCGCACCGTGGAGTCGCTGTGCCGCTGTAGTGTCCATAGTGGCCTTGGCTTGGGTCTGGACATTTAAACCAGTTGCTTTAAACCAATAGGGGTGTGCAGAACAGTTGTGCTGGTTTGAGTAATTCAATATAAACTGGTCTGTCTGTGTCTGTATACCAGCCTTGCGCATCATTTTCATCCCCTTTATGATGTGCAGCTAAAGCTGTGTCTACCTTGCTCTTTGTGTCATTATAACTTTTGTTGCTCAGCAGTGTAAAAAAAAAAAAAACCACACAAAAAAACCCACCCTGAATGACAAAACTTTTAATGATGAAAAGCACGGTGTGAACAGGGCTCTGTGGGAGATGCTCTTCCGGCAATGAAGCTACCATGCCTTGGTGGGGGTGGTTTTATTTTGTTGTCAGAAGAGCTCATTCCTCACAACAAAGAGTGGCTACGCTGCTTACCTTACAACGGTGCGGCTGTAGCTTCACAGCTGCACCATGTAAGGTGCACAGTGTAGACATAGTGTAGACAAAGCCTTAGGCTACCACTTTTGTTGGTAAAAAAAAAACACACCCCACAACTGTGCTGGTTTGGACAGCACTATGTCAGCAGGAGAGTCTCTCCTGCCAACATGACTAATGCCTCTTGTGGGGGATGGTTTAATTATGCTGGCAGGAGAGCTCTTTTCTGCTGGCAAAGAGCGGCTACATGGAAGACCTTATAGAGGTACAGCCGCTGTAAGGTCCCTAAGGTAGACATAGCGTAAGACTGTTCATTTTAAGTCTGGAAAGACTAGTGTGATGATCGGTTTGGCCTCCTGCAAAGTGTGGGCCAAAGCGCTTCACCCAGGGTTTCATGCAGTGGAGAAGGAGTTATTCTTCTCTATTGTGTAAGCGACTGCTGACCAGGCCAAGAAGTTGGGGTAACTAGAACATCTCTTTAAAGACGCCAGAATCTTTGATTGAAAGACTTCAGCGATGAGTTGAGAATCTTTTCATTGTTAAAAAGTTGATTTATTTCTAATTTGCATTTCCAGTTTGAAAAGCAAGTGTAAATCAACCTTGAGATCTGTTTTAGGAGTGATGTTGAATACTGTATTATAAATATATTAAAACATATAATATGTTCACTAATGATCTAGAAAGAGGGTGGCAGTGACAATTTTTAAATGACAAAATAATTTAGGATGGTGAAAACTGAGGAACTCCTGAGTGACCTAACAAAGCCAAGCAATTAGCGACAGATGGCGGATGATTCAGAGTAGGCAAATCCAAGATAACGTACATTGGAAAAGAGCAGTTGGATCTATTTACACACACTGCTGGTTTCTAAATTAACTGTATCCATTCAGGAAAAAGACTTGGTGTCCTTGTGGACACTTCAGTGTGCAACAGTAGTTAGAAACATAAACAAAATATTAAGGTGCACAGTACCGAGAATGGAATAAAAATAATACTCAGAATATTGTAACACTATTATAATGATTGTAGGCTCAGTTTGAAAATAGCGTCTGGTGCTGGTCAGTCCATCTCAAAAATGTAGAGGGGCCAAGTGACAAGTACTGAGAATAATCAGAGGACTGGATAGACTTGTGTATGAAGAGAGATTGAAAAGGTTAGGACTGTTCAGTTACAGTGGGGCTCGAAGAGGGTACCTGATATCAGCACAGAAATAATGGGTCAGAACCTTATGTAAGTTGACATAACACAACTCATTTTGGTGGAGCTAAGCAAGCTAAGCTGGTGCAGCCCAGTCAGTAATATCAAAAAAGTAAGTGGTGCTCCTATTTACTCTTTCTCTTAATACGAGAATGAGAAGACCACGTGTGAAAATGAGAAGCAGTGCATTTAAATTGATTAACACCATCACACACAGTACATAATTATTTTAAAGTAACCTGCTACAAGATGGTGAGTCCAAAAGCTTATCAGGATCAAAAAAAGACTGATATTTATGTGATCCCAATCTTCCATTACATTTGATAAGTTAAAAAGGTATAAGGAAGCCTTATTGCTGAAGCCAACCGTTAACTAATTGCCCATTACAGACATACATACATGTACATGGACTAACTGTATATAGGACACGGGGAGTAGGATTCACAACCACTGGTTCCAAAACCCAGGTGTCAATTGTTGTTGTCTAAGTAGCTCTATAACTGGAACTTAGTTAACGGTTCTGTTTGGAGAAAAAAAACCAATTCACTTCAGTGGTGTGTTGTTTCCAAAGGGCTGACAGTAATGAAAAGTAATATCATTTTTTTTCTTTTCTCACTGACTTAAGCAGATGTGACAAAATACACACAAGAAGCAGATAGACTGGGTGAGACTGGGTACCATTTTTAGTCACCTTTCAGAGAAGCACTTCACTTAAGTAAATACTGCTTCCTGTGAAGTGGCTTGGAAGAGCCAATGTGAAAATTAATATAAAATTATTTGTTTATTTGTCGTTGATTCATTGTGAAGGATCCTCAAGTGCTTTACAAAATACATGTCAGAAATAAAGCTTTGGTATTGATACCCCACAGACACTCTGTTAAAATGGGCAGAATTGACTTTTGAAGTATGGTGGAGTAAGTCAACCCTGACCATGTTCCAGGGAGTTCAGAGGGACGGATTCTGTACTCAGTATTAATCACTAGTTTTATGCACATTTATCTGCACTGACTTGAGTAGAGTTTGATAGGTGAAAATTGATGTAACAGTAAATAAACAGGCCATAGGTATTTCAAACCTGATACTTAGACCTCTTTGCTATTACTTTCAAAAGGAAAATAATCTAAAAGCAATTAGTTTCTGAGTGCCAAGGAATTGTGGTAGGCTGGAGGAAAGGCTGTTTCTTTTCTGATGGAATATTCTGTGGTTTCAAGAGTTTCTTAAGAGTTTTGTTTTTAAAAATGGTAAGAATACTATCTGAAGAACACTTTATGAAGTATATAATAAATACAAGCCTCTAATTTCCTTTATATTTTAGAGTAGTATTTTCTAGTTTGGCTTAAATACAAGAAGCATTCAACTTCACTTTAGTTCTTACCCATATGACCCATGAAATTGTACTCTTATCCCAGAAGAGGTACCCTATACAATAGATATTAATTTGCATAAGAGGCTGTTTTCTAATTATGAACAGTTTTGTGTCCAGGGACTTTTGATTAGTGATGAACTTAAACAAGAAGAATATGAATAGCTTAAGGGAAAAAGAAAAAAAATGGGAAAATTACAATAAAAAATGACAGGCGTAATACAAAAGTATCCTGTTTAACGTATGGCAGAGAGAAAGCAATCTTGGGCCTAGTAATGAGGATTTTTCATTAAAAAGAATTACAAATGACTCATTGTATGCATGGAAAGTAAGGCTGAGTGAATAGCATTTTCTCCTGAAGTAAGTGTCTAGAGATACTTCAGTGTTTCTCTCCAGACATTCACTAGAGCTTGAAACATACAGCCGAAACTGGGAATAAGCAGGATTTCCAGTACTAAAATTCAAGGCTTGTCTCGAACTCCTGTTTTATCATCTTATTGTTGGCAGAGATTTTATAAGAAACCATGTTCACGTACCTCAGTTTAAAAAACAACCAAATACTTACATTCATATCATCCTTTTCATCTCATGCAGTATATACAAAGATTAATTCACCTACTTCAGGAGTTCTCCAGCTTCATTGCACCACGACCCCCTTCTGACAACAAAAATTACTACATGATCCAGGAGGTGGGACTAAAACCTGAGCCCGCAGGATCCCTGCCACCCCAGGTGGGGGGGGCCAAAGCCAAAGAGCTTCAGCCCCACTGCCCAAGGCTGAAGCCCTCAAGCTTCGGGCCCCAAACAGTGGGGCTTGGGCTTTGACTTTGGCCTCTGGCCCTAGCAAGTCTAAGCCAGCCCTGGCAACCCTATTAAAACAGCGTCGCAACCCACAGTTTGAGAACCACTGACCTATTTTATTGGACTTGGGCTGAGTTGCGGTAGCTATTTTGAATCACACAGTAATTATGATTACGCAAAGGTTTAGCACAGGAAATAAAGAATACTATATCCAGTTAAAATTGCAGGTAGATTTTGGGTAGGCAGACTGTAATTACCCTAGTTAGAATTTAGCTTGGGTTAACAGTGCTGCAAAAAATGTAATAGAAGGACAGATTCTTCTATCTGGTGCAGCATTTTGTACCACACTGCTAGCACCGTATGATCCTGTGAGCACTACTGCAATGCAAAGTGGTATTGAGCTGGTATAGATGCTCCTATTCCAATCCCACTTCCTTCTGTCAGCGTGGCAGGGGAAAGTGGTATGGCCAGCAGAAAAGAAACATGACTAGTAGATCCCTACTCCATGCCAATAACCATTTGTAGTTTCAGCCTGTTGCTGCCATTAGCAGCCAGTGAAAGCTAGAATAGGCTTTAGGTTCCAGTTTTGCAAATAAATGTATGTATGTAGTCTCATTACTTCAGTGGGACTACGCACATGTGTTTGTGTTGGGTATATGGTTTGTAGTTGCCAGTTATATCTGAAATATTTAAGCTATATCCAGTCATATATTTTCTAGTTCATATATGTTTTTAATTCAAAATGCTGAATTTAAATATAGATTTTTTTTTATTTTTTTTTTTTTATTTTTTTAAACCCTGACCTGGAGAGAACACTCCTAGAAGCGAGAGGACAAGTCCGTTTAGTCTTTGGTTTCTCTTCTACAGCTGGCAATAAGGCTGCTCATTAGCTACCTTTACATTTTTGTTAGTTTGCTTATTATTTTTTTAATGTGGTCACATAGATACCAGAACGTACAGTGAGACCACAAGTTCACACAGTAGGCAATTGACCAGCTATCAGATAACTGCTTCAGGTCACTGTTGAGCATGGCCTGTTGAATAGAACTCTGATATTTTCTCCATTCCAAAATGTTCCTTTCTCTGCTCTCTTATTCTTGTGACTTCTTTCTTCCACCATAGACAACTCCAGTCATCAATTCTCAGTTCGGTTTATGGAATAATTTGACTGCAGCAAGGCTTTGTTAATACTGACATAGGACACGTAAAGTAGTACATAAAAACTGGCATTAAGCCAAAATTGGGACATTACTGCTCTGTAAATGATGCTTCTGTTTCTCTGGCAGAGTGCTTGATTGAAATTACAGTTGTCTTACCCACTGATTATCTTGGTGAAAGAAAAACAAATCAGTCTAGCCATATCTTATAGTCTTCCACAAAAGCCAAAGACAAGTGTTCCTTGGATTATGAGTTCTGAGCTGGAACCATGTTCGCTAGTATATGTTAATAGGAATTCCCCTAGACGGTTGTCAGAGGCAAAGGGATGAATTGTTCAGTCAAAATATGGTCAGTGTTCAAACCTAAATATCCAAAAAATCCTAATAAGATTTCTTAGGAAGTGCAGATAATATCTTGCAATGGGAGGCAATGTCCTCTACAGCTGTGCTTCTCAAGCTATCTGATGTGGGGACCGGCATTTTTTTTTTTTCCCCAATGTGCACGCAGACCGGCAGCCGGTCCACGGACCATCACTTTGAGTAGCACTGCTCTACAGACTTTGAATATTCATTTTTATTTTACTTTAATCAAAACAGCAATCTTGTGTAAATTAATGAATTTAGTAGCTTTTTGCCTCTAGAATGATGGCTGACTATACCTAAAAATTCATTTTAGTGTTCTTAGCATAATTCTTGTCCTGCATGGTGCATTAGGATGTACGTTGTGTGCCTGAGTACTGATTCAGCTCCATGGATGTACTCTTTTGTGATAGCATTCTGTAGATGGTGAACTGTTAAACTGATCTACTGTTAAACTCCATCTAGGTCTATGGACACTAGTTTAAGGATAAGGATTGCAGTAGAAATCACCTCATGCCATGTTTTTATGTGTTCAGGAGGGAGATATGGGATGGGTGTAATGAAGAGACTGAATGGTTCCAAAGTAACCGGTTTATATGGAGTGATACCTTACCAATTGCAGTAGCTATTTTGCATCACACAGCAACACTGCACAAAGGTTTAGCACAGAAGATAACAGGATATCCAGTTGAAACTGCAGCTAGAGTTTTGGTAGGCAGACTGCAATTACTGTAAAGGTTTTCTCTTCTAGATGTTATAAAGATTTTTGTCTGGAAGTGAGGGGAGAAACTGAAGACTTTAGTAACTTTTTAGTCTCCAGTATAAAGCCCATTGCATCAAACAGTTTTAATATGTGCTTGAAATATTGCTTCATCTGCCTTCATATCTGCATATCCCTGTTGTTGGGAAGGGACAAGACCAAGTATGTTTGACATTTATAATATTAATATCAACATTTAACATTTGTATTACAGTAGCGCACAGAAGCTCCAGTTTGGGTTGGGACCCAGTTGTGCTGGGTGTTGTAGAGAAGCACAATAAAGATGTGATCTTGAAGAGTTCATAGTCTGTACAATTCTGTTATCAACCCTAGGACAAGAAAGAGTTCTGTAGGACACAGACTTTAACTCCAGTCCAACATTGAAAAACACATGAGTGCACCCCTAAGCCTATGTGTATAAAATTAAAATAACTGGTAGGCTCCGTGGTGCCCCTGCATGGTTCTCAGTGCAAGAAAGGGTCCTAGGCTATTTCACTGTCCCAAAAATGCATTGTGCCTAATTTCCTTTTCTTTGTTTCTTTGACAGGGCAACATGGAAACTTAATACCTTAGTAATTTCATTACGCTGTTGTATTGCACTTGGGATAGCAGAATTAAGTTTGCAGTTCTTTTCATGCTTCGTTTAGAAGTTCTCTCTTTGTGAACATATATATAAATATATATAAACCCTTTGAGATTATTTGTGTGCAGAGAGGTAAAAGAATACAGTCACTGTTTACTTACAATGCCTAAGCGGTTTATTTGCCTAAAATTTGTTGTTTTGTTTTCATCAGAGACTTCTTCACATGTAATATTACATTTCATTCTATTAATAAAATCTGAGTGTGTGTCACAGAAAACAAACTGTTTGAAATTGATTTAACATTTTTAAACATAGGTACATACATTTGATAAAAAGACAATCCATTGTTCACAATTTATTTTCTCATGTAAAAAGGTTAAACTGTTTGAACACATCTGTAAAAGGGTCTTTGGCAACTAGAAGAAATCAGCTTTCTGAATAAGAGTGCCTTTTCTTAGTTTCTATACTACTGTGCACAAAGCACATTTCCCTTTTTATTCCAATAATTTTGCTTAGAGTTTGCTGTACCAATTCTTTAATATTCTCTTTTTTTGTTTGTTTGTTTTTCGTTAGACATTAAGACTAATCTATACTACTACAGCAGTGCAGAAGAGAAACGTTGCAGCCTCAGGACCTGAAAAGTATACAGAGGCTTTTATTAAAAACCAGATTGAAGAGTTCAACCTGGGAAAAAGACATTTAGCCAACATGATGGGGGAAGATCCAGAAACTTTTACCCAAGAGGATATTGATGTAAGTACAGTTGCTCCGTTGGAGAAGTCATTTACTATACAGTTTCAGATATTGAAAGCACTTTACTATAGCATGAACCCCTCAGCTCTCCGTGAATTTTAATCAAACTGTCAGAATAAGAAAGAATACTACTATACATTGCAACTGTGGCTGTGAATAGAGAGTCTACTCCTGCTATGTGTGCAAGGTCAGACATGGCAGTATAGAACTGTATACCCATATCTTGCTAAAGCACAGTAGGTTCTCTTTAAAGCTACTAATGGATAATCCCCTTGATCTGAGGCCATAAGAACCACTATAAAGGTTTATATAGCACTTGAAAACATTTACTCATCATTTGACCTGCTGTGTATATTTAGGTCAGGTTTTTCTGCATGATACCACAGCAGTTGATGATGCAAATTTAACTTTTACAGAATATTTCACAACCAACACTTGGTTCAATTTTACTTAGTAATTTTAACACACACACACACATACCCATTCTCCCATGAAGTCTCATGACTGAGCAGCATGTCATGGAACCAAAGAAGAGAGAATTGAGCTCACTACATTATGCCACTGTGGGAACAGGGAAATAAGATTTTTGAGGAAATGCCTACTGCTTTACCTGTAACGACTTGCATTTGGGAATCAGATAGACTTAAGGTAAAGCATCTTTTTCTGTCCTTCAGGTTGAGATGGTTAAAATATTTGGTTGGATATTTTCTTACCTCTTCTCTGCTAATATAAACTGTTGAGGCTGCTATGGGTGCTAAGTGTATTGTAAAAGATTGGGAACTGTTTTTGACTTCATAATCATAAAAAAAAAAAATAAAAAAATTCTGTGTAAACAAATGTCTAGATTTACAAGTAGTTGCAACCAACGAAGAATAGTCAAACCTTTTAATCTTCCAGCAAGTTAAAATCCAATGCTAGGCAAATTTTATGTTCAAGAAGATATTAATTAGAACATCTTGCCAAATAAATTCTAGTCCCATTTATTTTAAACTTGATTTTGCTAACTCATTGCATGCCTGGTAAAATAAGCTGCTGTTATGCAATATGTGATTTTCACACAAGACATACAATAGCTTTCACTTATTTTAATTTATATTTATCAAAAACATGCACCCAATGCTTGATTCTCTGTATGAATTTTCCTCAGTAAAAATAATTAATATAAAAATGAACAGCATGCTACCAACAGTTGGTTCTCTTAACAAATGACAATCCTTTGCTTTCCGACTTCTATTATAAAGATCACAAACTTAAAAAGCAATGTTCCCAGCTAATCTCTTGGACAGCACACTCTTCGCATCCAGCTCACCTCAGGCAAAGGCCTGAGCAAACAAAGGGGACTTACTCCTTGCCAGTAAGGTTAAAAGTCTTGAGCTCTGAGCAGTCACATGCTTACAGCAGAGATGAGCCCTTTTTATTTTTTTAAGGACAGTAGAACTCTGAATCCATATTGAGGCTTAGATTTGAGACAGTGAGAATTTAACATTGTATTTATTTTTATAGTTTACATTTTATTTGCATTTGAAGCAGTGGTAGGCATGTTTCGATACTGATTTCCTGATAGTACTCGTGGAGATAGAAACACCATTGCAGACCCTTACACCTGTCACCTGTATGTAGTCTCATTGACTTTGGTAGGATTCTGTCGAGGTAAAGGTATGCACTGTTGAATCAATTTGCAGGACTGAGGCCTTAATGATTAAAAAATAACTTACTTTACTTTGCTTTTTCTGGCTTTTATTAAATGATAAAATTTCCTTTTCCTAAATATTTTAACTCAATTTGGCAAATGTTCTCTTCACCTGTAACAGAGCTTGTATTTGTTTATTTGCATGATGTGCTTATACAAACTAGTAAAAAAAACTGTTGGTACAGCTCACACAGTGTGGAGGTTGTATTAACTTCTGTGTTGATTTCTTGCAAGGGTTGGTAGTAGGAGGCTGTGTGTTCACCCACAATTCAGCTCCCTCCCTCCAGTCCAGCTTTTCTTTCCACACATGGGCCTGTTTCTCAAGGACAGGCCTCTATAGGAGCTCAGGAAGTGGGCAGCAGGACTGTTTTGAGTGAGGCGTGGGTTCTCTTCCCATGCATTCATATATGCCATAAATACACATGTCGAAGATGGAAGATAGCTCTGCCCACAGATCCCAAAGGGATACTCTGGCCATTTGTACAAAATGACTGAGCTCCCCACCAGAAAGAAAAGTGGTCTCATTCTGGAAATGAGCTTTTGTAACCCACACACCTTCTGGGTGTGGTGTTCTGTCCCATCTAGTTGCACTGCGACCACTTAGAGGGAGAGTTAAAATGAGTTTGCTCTACAGCCTTAGCTAAGAGCCAGTTGGCTTTTAGCTCATGCAGTAGAGGCTCGTGCACTAAGCTCCAGAGGTCCCCGGTTCAATGCTGCTCGCTGACAACCAGGGTCTGTCGGCGTTACGCTTTTCCTTACTGAAGTGCACGTGACAAGTATGGGACCAGTTCACAAATTTTATTTCTGAACAGGTGAAAAAACAAAAGCGCAGCATTTTATTTAGTATTACAGAGTATCTACCGTTCATGTTTAACTTGCTCACATACCATCAGGTGTTGAAAATACTTTGAATGCGTAATGTCTGCTATGCATAATTAAATTTCTGTTATAAAAGCCGCTTAGCACTGGCAGCAGAATTATACGGCTTTACACTTCCAATAGTAATAATTCCTTCTGATGAGTGCTTACGTACCTCCATGTCTTCTACTGTTAATCAGTCTGTACAGTGCATTTCAAAAGTAGACATGAGATTGTCTTTCTTTGGCATTTTATGTGTATTTTATTAAAAGTTAAACCTTGTGAATTTTAAAACAGGTGCTACAGTGAAATAAGTTTACCATGTTTTAATCCTCTTGCTGGATTTTTGGATGCAGAATTGCCTCTTACTGATGCTTTTATTTAGGAATGAAAAGTTAAGCTGTATATTACAATTAAATTACTGGGGGGGGGGAAGTCCAGCAAATTGATATATAACTGCAGAAGTCTACCAATTGCTTTTTAATTGGTATTACAGACCTTGCTCTGGAACCAGGATATTTTATTCTCCTATGTGTGAATATGTGGTATGGAGTTTCTCTAATTGATTTGCTTTGCCCATTCCATTTGATGTATCATTTTTCACAATATTTCATAATTTGTGCTCATTTCTAATGAACAGAGTCGTTAGGACAGGCATGTCTAAGTACAACTGACAGCTAACATTAGGTGCCAGATGCAGTTTATAAAGCTATGTAGAACTGCAGAGAACAGTTTAAATAAATTAGCACCTGTACATTAGTCTCACTTGCTGGTAATTTATAAGCGAATCAGTAGAGATGACATTTAGGTAAGTCATTGATCAAGTTAACAGCTGCATACCCACTGCCCAGCTGGGATACCTAATTAATAGAGATTGCAGTCCTGACCCAGTGCTTTTTCCCTGGTTGAGTCTGTAATCCTTTTATTTTGTGATTTACCTTTAACTTACAGACATAGTAAACAGTCTGCCTTTATTTCAAACTTTCAGATCACTAATATTCTAGTTTAAAGCCAAAAATCTAAGCAAGATTAACACAAGAAAAGCACCTTAAACCCTGTGATCTATTTATATCCTTATAAATATAAATAGTATTTATTTATTCTTATTTTTCCTTTTATGGATTTACTAAATGCTGTTCCAAGATATCTGAGCACAATATAAAGCTGCTGTCTTTCAGTAGAGTTAGTTTAAAAAAAAAAAAATGTAGAGCAGGTCTTGTATTTGATCTATAGATAAATGTTAAGCATCTTTTGGTGAGTAGGGCATAGGTCTTAAATGATAATTGACATACAGACTGCCTTATGTTTAAATGTAAAACAAATGTTTTAAGGAAACTAGTTTCACTTGCAAATGTCTTTGTACAAGGGTATTAGGAGAGTTGTTCCCCACAAAGAATTTTGTGGCCTAAAGCATATTGATTAAATGAGAAACCCCTGGCTCACAATAATATGCTATTTGTGTGACACATAAGTTCTCCTCTGGGTAAGCAGTAAGACATTTTTAGTCCTATAATAGTGAAAAATGTATGTTGGAGTTGGATAGGTTTTTAAAAACAACCCAGCACATTTCACTTTTAAAGGATATTCAGATTTTACCTAAAGAAACTCTTAAAAACTGTGAGTGCTATTCTGTGTAAAATGCTAGTCCCAAGGGAGTCAAATCTTCCTTACTTAAGCAGAATCCCCACTTGGATAGAGAAGTCCACTTGGATTTGACCAAACGTCTGGGATATTGTTGTTTTTTGAAGGGATTGGTAACTTTTTAAAATGGCTTTTATTTAACACTTCAAACTTTCACGTCACGTAAATCTCCACTAAAAAAAACTTGTGTGGAAGTTCTTTTTTTAAAAGATATTGGAAAGAACCAGCATTATTAACATTCTTAGTCATTGCTGACTCAGTGAGAGCAACAATTCCATTAAACATTTTAACCCAAAGAATGTAGTATTGAAAACTGTCTGAGCTGGATTTGGTATTGGAGTCTAGTTCAAGAACTAGAGATTTCTCAGCATAACAGAGTTGGAAAGGGAAGTTGGAATCAGGCTGAGGAAGCTGGACAGCAGAGAGAGCTGATTCAGTAACATCATCTAGGAAGCCAGGGGTCCTACTGAAATGTTTCAAATGTTATGCCCTGAAAACCAGAGCTGAACTGGTTTAGTACTCAGTGCTTAAAGCTTTATGTATGTAAAAGTAGAGTATAAGCATCATTGTGTCCGATTCTTCAATGTGCTAGGGACCTTTTGTGCCAACAGTGCTGTAGCAAAGAAGCCATAGGGAAGATTTAAGACTCCCCTAGAAAATACCCCCATTGCTGGAGGCTTCTCTGCTAGCCCTGTGCCACCTCCATAAATGGTTTAAGCACAGGAAGCCTTCCAGTGTAGGCCATGGGTGTAATGGAGGCGAGGTGTGGGTGAATTGAAGCAGGAGGAAGCATGGCCAGGGTGTACTTGCACCTTAACAAATCTCCATAGGACCATTGAAGCAGGAGGACAGCGTAAGGGCTCCCTGGCCTGTGCTGGGGAGCTCCACTGGCTTTATAAAAGATCCTGAAGACAGCAGACATAAAATGCCTCCCCTCTCTCTCCCTTTGCTGACTTATGAGTCTGACCTAATATTTTTTGCCAATCCAGTTTGAATTAAGGTAATGGATTTCTAAATGCCTGAAGATACAATTAAATGTGCATCAGATGGCAATAAACTGGGCCATCTGAGGTTGAAATTGAGGCCAGATTTTCTCTGGCCTTTGGAAAAATGAAGGGACAAGAATCTTTGGGTTGCAAATGGAGGGAAAATGTGGTTTAAACCCAAACAACAGAAGAAAGATAATATTGTAAATGAGGGTGCAGCATAGCTGCTAAGTTTTGTGCAGCTCCATGTCTGAGTTATTCTGCATTTTTGCAGGTAATTGGTTTGAGGGACCACCAAACATCTACTGGATATGATGAGAAAAAGTTTCAATCCCTTTTGAGCTAGGGTGGATTCAAACTGACAACCTACTTTTGAAAAGCCCACTAGCAATGTTCAAATGTATCCAGTACCTCCCCAAGTGATAACTTTAAAAGTGGGTCCCATATATAAGTATGCTGAAGGAACAATAGGGTTACCAACTCAAGCACTCTTTTTAAGAAATGCTAGAATTAAATGCAACTCTTGAGTATATGCATTATGATTTATTCTTTAATTATATGATCACATTATATTTTTTCCCACATGGGCCATCAGCACTTTGAACCCAGGATATTCAGATCCACAAGAGAGACCTCTCTGCAACTTGAGCTAAAGGAGTAACTCATACCAAAAGAAGGCTGTTATACTCAATATGGAGTTCTCTCTAGAGTCTCTTTGGCAGTGGGTTACAGAATTATTTGTGAGACAGAAGTGGGATGTTGTGTTTCAGGATTCTTGGGGTGCAGTTATTTTGAAAAGTAATATAGTTGAGGGGGATGAAACTTCATCTGTCATATTAGAGAGCTGTATTCTATTCCCAGGGATAATTATAAGGCCTGTTCCTAATAGGGTTGTGAAATGTTTACCTGTTCTCTATAGAAGTTTGGTGGTGGAGGTATATCAGATATCTCAACATATTTGTTACTAGACTCTGATGTTATCCTCAAGACACTGTTCTCAGCCTTATTCATACGGGGCTTCACTTCCCACTGGATTTCCCTTCCCATCCAGTCAGTCATCCCCTCTGATTTAGCATTAGGGGAAGGACAGAGTGATCATGACTCCCAAATACCTGTTCACGACCTTCAACTTGAGAATCCCAATCCTAAAGAAAACTTCGCAATTCAGTCTGGAAAAGTCTGTATGGATCCTCTCATGTGTCAGTGCTCTCTCTACCACAACTATTTCGGGTTTGGTAATGGAATATTTTAGATGTCATTGGTTTGCTTTTATATTTTTAGGGATATACAGAATATAATTGTCTTCTAGATCTTGGTCTGATTCCTGAAGGGATTCTTGCACTGAAATCCAATTTTGGAAGTTTGAAGGAAATCCATATTAAGTTAATGAAGCCTTCTCTTGAACTATACTAAAATGCTCTAGTTTCAGTTTTCAGAGAGATTTGTTACTCATGGTAGTCTAGAGGCTGGTCCACCTTCTGTTTCTGTTACTAATAAAATATGAAATTTGAGAGCAAGAGCTGATCAGAACACTTTCCCCAAAATATGCTGTTTCATCAAAACTGAAACATTTTGTGAAGATGTATTTGTTTCTTTGAAACTTACAGAGAGGGTGAAGAGAGATTCTGTAGCTGGATGGTTAGGATGCTGGCATGGGATGTGGGAGACTCAGGTTTGGGTCTCTGTCTAATTTGGAGTGAACTGTGATGAAAAATTCTGCTCTCAATCAAGCATTGTCCCAGGCCAATACCCTAACTACTGCTAGGGGATAGAGATAGACACACATCTTTCCCCTGACGTAGTTCCATTTTTCATGAAAACATGCAACATGGATTGGTTTTATTCACATTAGAAGGAAAACAAATTTCAAAACCTCTGAAGTTGCAGCAAAATAGAATGTCACGTTTACATTGAGTTTTCAGTGTCACACTAATAGATACTGGTTGAATCAAATCTTTGAGAGCTAAGATACAGGATACTTTTTAAGTACACACACTTTCAGTCTCAGTAGCCCATAATCTATTCCTTTAATATGTTATAGTATAAGGTGTTTGTTTAATCACAGCTGGCTCACAGCAGATTTCTCTATTGTCATTGTAATTAATCCCCATTTGTTCATAAATAGGTGTTCATCTACTCTCTGTGTGCACAAAATGCCCATCGACTAACAAATGGGAATTCAGCAGTCACTAAGAGAAACAAAATTACCATTTCATAAAATCAAGTTAATCCTTTTGTTTGCTTCAGAATTCTCAAAATTTCTGTTTGGAATACCAGTAGAGGATTAATGAAAATAATAGGTTAGGTCTTTTTACACTCCATGCATTTTAAGTAGGTTGAAGCACTGATAATTTTTTCCATGGACAAACCAAACCAAAAAAGAAGCATAGTTCTTCAGAGACTATTTTAACTAAAATTCTTGTAATTTCATTTTTCTTCACTGTCCACTAAAAATGCAAGCAAGTCTACTGCAGTATTTTGTTCTATTATTAGTGCTGTTGTACAAATATATTGTATCTCTTTCTAAAATCACTAGGCTCATGCTTTTGTTAATTTTGTGTCATGACTGAAATTGGCCATATTTAGAGCCACATTTACCAAAACGTATATTTTTTTTTAATTTGGAAAAATTGGGTTTCTGATGTAATACATTATTTTTGCTTCATTAATCAACATTTTTTTCAACCATTTTGGAAAAAAGTGCCATAATAATAAATTGCTGAATAGGAATTACATCCAGTTGGATTTAATATTACTGCAAGCTACTGTGTCTTACAGTAATTCCAGAAATGGTTTATAGTCTTTAATCTGCTTGCTAGAGTAAATGATGTTACTTATTAACAGGGAACACACACCACATTAAAATATTGGTTGAGTGGATGAAGAATAAGTATCTTGTACTGCATATAGCAATAATCTTGATGATAAACCATCATTTGAAAAAATGCACATTCTAATGGTTTCCGAACACGTAAGTGTCTTATTGACAGACCTTTAAAGGGAGACTTCATTGTTTAAGGTTTAGTAATTGGAATAGAGTTTTTCACCTACAGGTTGCTGGTTCAAATTGAGCTTAGGTTGTAGAGACCACCAGTTGTTCCCATGTGATAGTTGTTCAGAGGCCTGCGTATATAAATTTCCATGACAACAATCATCATTCTTGACAATCCTGAAAAAGTGCTGGATCTAGGTGGAATGGAGATTCTTAGTGGTCTGCAAACCCATAGTTATCTCCTGTGCAGATTGACACTCTGTGGCAAAACAGTGTGGGAAAGCTTGTGCTGCCTCTGTCCATTTTGTCTATATTCTATTCGTGGGGGAATTCTGCGCCACTGTGTGCACACATAATTAATGTGCCACACACAATTTTTTTTCACAGAAAATAACTTCTGCCAGAAAGTTGCTGCAGTTCTGCCTTTTGCCCACGAGGGGTTGCTGTAGCACTAGAACAGAGCAACCACTCTCGGGTGGGAGAAGCCCCTGCTGCCAATAGGAAAAAGAGGAAGAGGTTGTCTGTCTGGCAGTACTGTACCTGTGGGGCCTGGTCAGGAGACAGGGGATATGTGGGGACGGACAGCATGGGGCTGGCGGGTCACAGACTGGGGTTCCTAATGGCTATTAGGGAAGAACAGACTGGGGCAGCAGCTGAATGGGAGTGGCGGCGCTGGGCCACATGGCGATGGGGGGAGGAGGGTGGCTGAGGGGACACAGACACACATGGGGACTGAGGAAGTGGGTGCAGGGCCACATGGGGGGATCGGGCTGGCTGAGTGGGGACACAGAGACACATGGGAATGGGGGTGCAGGGACACATGGGGATGGGGGGAGTGGGTGTCTGAGGGTGCAGGGATACATGGGGACAGGGACAGGTGTGCCTGACTAAATGGGAGAGGCTAGGGGTCAGTCAGGGTCTGCATGGCGGAGGCTCCCTAACAATCCCTCTCTGGCTCCCTCAAAAATCCTATTCCATATTTTTCCCACCCATATCCAACAACCCTCCGACTTCACTCCCAGGATCCTCCCTTTCCCTCAGCTCCTCCTTTACCCTGACTCCCCCAAGCCTTTGCCCTGCACTGAGGGGTGCAGGAAATATATTTCTGTATAGTAGTTTAAATGAATTACTCAAAGTTCTGTAATTACATGCCTAGTAAGGAATCTATTGGATAAAAAAATTCAGGAAATGTTTCTCATTGTTTGTCTGTATTGTTAGACATACTTGCTGACAGGTATTTTGAAATGCATTACCAAAATAGTTGAAACTGGTGTGATTGTATTGTATAATTTTGACAAATAAAATATACAGAATTTTTAATTTTTTGGTGCAGAATTCCTCCAGGAGTAATATTCTTTGAAAAATAGAGAGCTTATTCTCAAGAGCTATCAAGCTGGCACCTTTCACAGACACTAATATTTGCAGGAAGAAAATTTAAAAAATGATAAATGAAATGTGAAATCCATTCTAAGTTACAGCATTAGGAATTCTTGAGGAGATAAGTGAGAATTACTCTTTAAAAATCAGTGTTTAGATTAAATAAAATGGAGGTTGTATATTACTTGAACCTGGCAACTGAGTATTTCTTGTAATAAATTGTCTGTTTGAATTTAAAGTTAATCTTTAAAGTAAAGAAAACAGTTCACTCATTCTAAACCCACTAGTTTAGACTTCAGAATTAGATTCTTCTTCTCTCATTCTCTCTAAAGAGTCCTGAGATATTTACAGTTGCTTTTATTCTCAGAACAGCATATAGGCACATGCCATTTTTTGTTGATTTATCTGTGTCTCTGTGCTGTCTAGGTTTTATAGCATACTCATAGTAAAAATATCTGTAAGGAATTTGATTATTTTGTTGTTGTTACAGAACAAATATGTATCTGATCTTCGTGTGTTTGTTTGCAGAAAGCTATTGCCTACCTCTTTCCCTCTGGCTTATTTGAGAAAAGGGCCAGGCCTATAATGAAGGTAAGAACAATGTTCATTCATAGATTCATAGATACTAAGGTCAGAAGGGACCATTCTGATCATCTAGTCCGACCTCCTGCACAACGCAGGCCACAGAATCTCACCCACCCACTCCTATGAAAAACCTCACCCATGTCTGAGCTATTGAAGTCCTTAAATCATGGTTCAAAGACTTCAAGGAGCAGAGAAGCCTCCCTCAAGTCAACCATGCCCCATGCTACAGAGGAAGGCGAAAAACCTCCAGGGCCTCTCCAATCTGCCCTGGAGGAAAATTCCTTCCCGACCCCAAATATGGCAATCAGCTAAACCCTGAGCATATGGGCAAGATTCACCAGCCAGATACCCAGGAAAGAATTTTCTATAGTAACTCAGATCCCATCCATCTAATATCCCATCTCAGGGGATTTGGCCTATTTACCCTGAATATTTAAAGATCAGTTACTTACCAAAATCCCATTATCCCATCATACCATCTCCTCCATAAACTTATCGAGTAGAATCTTAAAGCCAGATAGATCTTTTGCCCCCACTGCTTCCCTTGGAAGGCTATTCCAAAACTTCACTCCTCTGATGGTTAAAAACCTTCGTCTGATTTCAAGTCTAAACTTCTTGGTGGCCAGTTTATACCCATTTGTTCTTGTGTCCACATTGGTGCTGAGCTTAAATAATTCCTCTCCCTCTCCTGTATTTATCCCTCTGATATATTTATAGAGAGCAATCAGATCTCCTCTCAACCTTCTTTTAGTTAGGCTAAACAAGCCAAGCTCCTTAAGTCTCCTTTCATAAGACAAGTTTTCCATTCCTCGGATCATCCTAGTAGCCCTTCTCTGTACCTGCTCCAGTTTGAATTCATCCTTTTTAAACATGGGAGACCAGAACTGCACACAGTATTCTAGGTGAGGTCTCACCAGTGCCTTGTATAACGGTACTAAAACCTCCTTATCCCTACTGGAAATGCCTCTCCTGATGCATCCCAAAACCGCATTAGCTTTTTTCACAGCCATATCACATTGGCAGCTCATAGTCATCCTATGATCAACCAATACTCCAAGGTCCTTCTCCTCTTCCGTTACTTCTAATTGATGCGTCCCCAACTTATAGCTAAAATTCTTGTTATTAATCCCTAAATGCATAACCTTACACTTCTCACTATTAAATTTCATCCTATTACTATTACGCCAGTTTACAAGGTAATCCAGATCCTCCTGTATAATATCCCGATCCTTCTCCGAATTGGCAATACCTCCCAGCTTTGTATCATCTGCAAACTTTATTAGCACACTCCCACTTTTTGTGCCAAGGTCAGTAATAAAAAGATTAAATAAGATTGGTCCCAAAACCGATCCCTGAGGAACTCCACTGGTAACCTCCCTCCAACTGACAGTTCGCCTTTCAGTAGGACCCGTTGCAGTCTCCCCTTTAACCAATTCCTTATCCACCTTTTGATGTTCATATTGATCCCCATCTTCTCCAATTTAACTAATAATTCCCCATGTGGCACGGTATCAAACGCCTTACTGAAATCTAGGTAAATTAGATCCACTGCATTTCCTTTATCTAAAAAATCTGTTACTTTTTCAAAAAAGGAGATTAGGTTGGTTTGGCACGATCTACCTTTTGTAAAACCATGTTGTATTTTGTCCCATTTACCATTGACTTCAATGTCCTTAACTAATTTCTCCTTCAAAATTTTTTCCAGGACCTTGCATACTACAGATGTCAAACTAGCTGGCCTGTAGTTACCCGGATCACTTTTTTTTCCTTTCTTAAAAATAGGAACTATATTAGCAATTCTCCAATCATTCGGTACTATTCCTGAGTTTACAGATTCATTAAAAATTCTTGCTAATGGGCTTGCAATTTCAGGTGCCAATTCCTTTAATATTCTTGGATGAAGATTATCTGGGCCCCCTGATTTAGTCCCATTAAGCTTCTACCTCTGATATGGTAATATCTACCTCTATATCCTCCTTCCCATTTATCATGCTACCATTATCCCCAAGATCCTCTTTAGCCTTATTAAAGACTGAGGCAAAGTATTTGTTTAGATATTGGGCCATGCCTAGATTATCTTTAACCTCCACTCCATCCTCAGTGTTAAGCGGCCCCCACTTCTTCCTTTTTAGTTTTCTTCTTATTTATATGGCTATAGAACCTTTTACTATTGGTTTTAATTCCCTTTGCAAGGTCCAACTCTACTCAACTTTTAGCCTGTCTCACTTGATCCCTACATGTTCTGACCTCAATTAGGTAGCTTTCCTTGCTGATCCCTCCCATCTTCCACTCCCTGTATGCTTTCTGCTTCTTCTTAATCACCTCTCTAAGATGCTTGCTCATCCAGCTTGGTCTACAACTCCTTCCTATGAATTTTTTACCCTTTCTTGGGATACAGGCTTCCGATAGCTTCTGCAGTTTTGATTTAAAGTAATCCCAGGCCTCCTCTACCTTTAGATCCATAAGTTCTTCAGTCCAATCCACTTCCCTAACTAATTTCCTTAATTTTTGAAAGTCAGCCCTTTTGAAATCAAAAACCCTAGTTGCAGATTTATTTTTGTTAATCCTTCCATTTAGTTTGAACTGAATTAGCTCATGATCACTTGAGCCAAGATTGTCCCCTACAACCATTTCTTCTATGAGGTCCTCGCTACTCACCAAAATTAAATCTAAAATGGCATCCCCTCTAGTCGGTTCAGCAACTACTTGATGAAGGAATCCATCAGCTATCGCATCTAGGAAAATCTGAGCCCTATTATTATTACTAGCACTGGTCCTCCAGTCTATATCTGGGAAGTTAGTCTCCCATGATCATGCAGTTTCCATTAGTATTTACTTTATTAAAGACATTAAAAAGGGCTGTATCCATATCCAAATTAGATCCCGGAGGTCTATAGCACACCCCAAGCACTATCGTAGGAGAGGCTTTACTAGTTTTCTTCCCCAATGTAATTTTTGCCCAGACGGACTCTGTCTTATCCATTGCATCGCTTCTTATTTCTTTACATTCTACCTCATCATTGATATACAATGCTACTCCACCCCCTTTACCTTTGTTTCTGTCTTTCCTAAAGAGCACATACCCTTCAATACCTGTAGTCCAGTCATGACTACTATTCCACCATGTTTCTGTTATCCCTATAATATCTGGTTTCACTTCCTGCACCAGTAGCTCTAGTTCCTCCATTTTGTTACCTAGACTCCTCGCATTGGTGTACAAACATCTTAATTTTTGCTGTTTGGCCTCGCTCACATTTTGTACCCTATTAGGCACAGTCATTCTACAGCCAGTATAACCTATTAGACTAGTATCCACACCGCCCTCACTCTTTATATACATTCTCTTACCCACGGCTGTATCCATTCTTACTTCATCTTCTTCCCTCTCAATGCTAAAATCTGTCGTGGAGATTTTCTGGACATCTCCCATCCATCTCCCCCCAATTCCTAGTTTAAAGCTCTCTTTATCAGTTGTGCCAGCCTCGATCCTAGAAGTCTATTTCCTTCCCTACTGAGATGAAGTCCATCCCGAGAATTTTCTGACTACTTTTAGCATGGCATACTAACTTTTTTTTTTTTTTTTTTTTTTTTTTTTTGTTCTTGGTTTTCTATAGCATCCCACTGAAATTTTTCCAAAACAAAGAGGTAAGTATGCATAGCTATTTTTTTTCCAGGATATATCAAAGTTTTTATTATGAGCCTCTATGTTGTTTTTCTTTCCCGCAACTCATTTACATTTCCTTTATTAATATTTTTATAGCTTTTAATGAGGCACCTGAGTAATAAAAACACAAACCTTTCAAATGTAATATGAAATTTTGCTGATCTGAGGTCCTGCACCAGTGACAAAAAGTACAGCTAGAGTGAGGGTATGTCTACATTGCAATTGGAAACCGACGGTTGGCCTGTTCCAGCTGACTTGGGCTCAGGCTGCAGCACTGTTGAATTGCAATGTAGACATTCCAACTTGGGCTACAGCCTGAGCTCTGGAACCCTCCAGAGTCTGGGCTCCAGCTCAGGCCTGGATGTTTACACTGCAGTTAGCCCCATAGCACGAGCCCGTCTGTGGCCAAGGATTTTTAATTGCTGTGTAGACATACCCCAAGGGACCAGTGATCTTTTTAAAGAAAAGATTTTCTGCCATTGGGAAACATTTCTGCTAACATAGAGTCTGATCAAGAGCCACTGAAGTTCATGGGAGTCCTTCAGTTGGCTTTGGATTGACCTATAAAGCATTACTTTTTTTATTAGTATTTGGTATAAAATATAATTAAAAAAAAAAAACTTTCAGGTAAACTCAGTGCTTACGAAAAGTAGCAGATTGACAGCCTTGGAAACTGAAGTGATCTCTTTATCCAAAGAATGGGCACAGAACGTGCAGACTGTGCATGCTTTCTACCATTATCTGCCCTTGATCTTGCAGGATCAACTCTGCACTTTCTTTGCCTGTGCAATCTTTGGTCTCATTCCTAGTAGCAGTTTTTGTTCATTGGACATCTGTTCAGTGGAAACAATTTTGACTTCCAAAATCATTTTATATGGAACACTAAACAAACATTGCAACAACTTTTGGTTGCTACTATCCTGACCTTGAATTGAACTACAGTGGAGACGCATCATACGCACATTTAACTTACGCAAATTCAACTATATGCGCTCAGTAAAAAAAAAAAAAAAGAAAAATAACAATTTAAAACTGTAGTGTGGGCGATTCCGCCCACCATTCTACTCAATGAGCATATGTCCCAGAGTGAGTGTGAGATGAGAAACGTGAATCTGCTGTTTCCTCAGTTGGTCTCAGTTACCATGTGCTTCATGGTGTGAGCATCTCGCCAAGCTGAATGTGATTCTAGTGTTTAAAGATGCATATTGTATTTTTCGTACAACATGGCCCCGAACGCAAGCCAACTACTTCATCTGGTGCTCAACCAAAGAAACAGCGATCTGTTCCAATGCTGGAGGAAAAACTGGCTGTGTTGGACTTATTGAGAGAGGTATGTCGGTCTACAACGTGGCGTGTAAATATGGCTGCAACGAATCTAGCATCCGTGTCATCAAGATTCGAGAGAGAGAAATTCGTCAAGCCGTGGCATCAAGTGCTCCAATAACTTCTAAGGTGACAAGATAGGTGCGTGATAATACTTTAGTGAAGACTGAAAAGGCATTAAACTTATGTCTGGAGGACATGAACCATAAACGTGTGCCTATTGATGGCAACCCTTGCAAGAAAAGGTTCTTAGCCTCTATGCGCTGTTCAAACCTCCTGCCGAAGTGGGACAGCCTTCTGATGAGAAGGCATTCAAAGCCAGCCAAGGTTGGCTTAACAGTTTTAGGAACCGCTTCTACCTCAAACATGTGTAGACTACTGGTGAAGCTGCATCTGCCAATGAAGAGGCAGCAAAAGCCTACCCCAAACAATTAAAATCATAGAAGAAAAGGGCTATCTTTTGGAACAAGTTTTAATGCTGACGAGACTGGGCTCTTCTGGAGAGGAAAAAAAAAATGCCCAACTGCACTTACACTTCAAAATCAGAAAGACAAGCCCATGGCTTCAAAGCAGTTAAAGACGGTATGACTATGTTGTTTTGTGGCAATGCAGCTGGGCATTTAATAAAGCCGGGTTTGCTCTACAGGGATGCAAATCCCTTCGCCCTAAAAGGCAAGAACAAAAATCTCCTGCCTGTGTTCTGGCAATCAAATAAAAAGGCTTGGATGATGGCAGCATTATTTCTGGATTGGTTCCACAAGGGTTTCATTCCGGAGGTCAAGCAGTACCTCAAAGAAAAAGGACTTGAATTTAAAGTGTTGCTAATAGTAGACAATGCTCCTGGCCACCCTGAGGCACTCCTGTTTGCGCATAATGACGTTGAAATAGTCTTTCTCCCCCCCAATACCACCGCCAACCTCTCGACCAAGGCGTGATTCGCTGTTTCAAGGCCACATACACGAGGCTTATGTTCTCATGGATACGTAGCGCTATGGATGCTGATCCCAATCTTAATGTGATGGAGTGTTGGAAGTCCTTCAACATTGCCGATTGCATCACTTATATTTAAACTTGCAGTGGATGCAATCAAGCCTTAAACAGTCAGTGCATGTTGGTGAAACCTATGGAAAGAATGTTTGATTTTAAGGGTATCTAGATCATTGACAAAGAAGTGAAATGCATTGTTCAGGTGGCCAGGCGAGTGGGTGGTGGCGGCTTTGTCGACATCCTTGATGAAGAAATTGAAGAATTAATTGAGGGTCATAGAGAAACATTGACTAACGAAGAGTTAGAGGAACTGCTAAAATTGTCTACAGAAGACGAAGATGACGATGACTAACAGGAAGAGCCAGCAAGTTGGAATCTTCAAAAATTTGCTGAAGTGTTCCAAGCAGCAAAACGCTTGAATGATTTAATTTCTGAATATGATCCCTCTATGGAACGAAGCCTCAAAATCACACATAGTATTATGGACTATTTGAGACCGTATCAAGAAATGTTTGAGCAGCTCAACAGACAACACGACAGTTGCCAATCACCATCTTTTTCAAGAAAGAACAACCAGCAGCAGATGAGCCTACACAATCGACTTCTTGAGCTGAATCAGAGCCAACCACTTCACCATTATCATTGTCGTCGTAGACTAGCAAAGATATCCAGGATGAATGATGAGTGGTTTGGTTTATTGTTTTCCTTTTTTATTCTTTCGTTCTTGCTCGCTCTCTTTTTTATGTAATTAAAAATACTGTAAAATTATATTTTACATATGTACTCTTATATTGTACATTACTGTAAACACACATTTATACATATGACTGTACAGGGTTGTAAAGTATACACAAAACCATGTACAGTATACTGTACTTTATGGGTGATTTAAGGGATTTTCAAGGGTAATTTTGACTATGCACGATTTTCGCCTTACGCGCTGACTTTAGAACCTAACACCCGCGTAAGATGCGACTCCACTGTAGTGTGGAAAGGTTCTGCATCCCCAGAGCACTGAGCCCCCCAAAGAACACAATTCTGATCCTCAGTAATATCTTACTTTCTCCCTTATATGAATGCTCAGATATTAGCAGCTGCTGTCCTGAAAACCTTTAAAGTTAAAAACCAACTTTTATATCATCTGAAATTTTGGAACATCAGCTTTCAAATGGTATAAAACGTTAATTTCTAACTGCAGTGCATTGTGAAATATAAGCTAAAATCAATCAATTGAAGAGGCGGCAAGATGGTAATAATAAATGTGATTCAAAAGTCTAATGGCCATTTCCTATTGTCAGCACTAGGCTACTAGTGTATATATGCTTTCAGGACTTATGAACTCTTTCAGACACTGGTCTTATCCTAGTGATTGTGGGGTGTATTTGTATTTATAGCCAAAAACAGCCTTGTCAGAAATCGTCACCATTTTTCAAGGAAGTCATTCAATTCTCTAAAAGTTACATCTTTAAGAACTTTGAAGTGCAAAAATACAAATTTGTATTTCAAAATGGTCCTTGAGCAGTCATCACTGAGCAGCTATATTATTACCAGCTAATATAGTGTCAGGCAGCAACATGAACATATACTTCTCACCCTATTTTTTTTTTCCAGTTTCATAGTTTTACAGACTGAAATACACAAACACTATCATCAATGTGGTCAATAACTGCATCTTTTAATAAAAGTTGAGTCTAACTCACTTTGACTGTGTTTTAAAAAATTGGCCATGGTGAAAACAGAAGCCACTTGATTGATTTAGTTGCAGTTGCTTATGTGATGTCTGAATTTGGCAGTTTTTACCAGTGTTCCTTCTGTCTTTGCCAGCTTAGTCTTTTCCTACCACTAGTGCCTCTGCCATTTTCCTCCCTCAACTCTTCTTTGTAATGCATATTATGCTTATCAGGTCTGTCAGAACTTGTTTTCATCTGCCTCTGATCTTCTACAGACTGTTTCTTCTTCACTGGTGATGAGATGGTTGGGATTTATTAACTTTTTCAGTTCATAAAAAAGCAATGTCAGTTTCCTATTCCAGCTGCTTTTTCTATGTACATGGTGAGGGTAGAGAGGAAACAAAAACAAAAAAGCTGTTTCCATTTATAAGATAGGATTTATTAGTGCAAGCCAGCATTAAGTAAACTTCTACTTACCGCAGTTTTATCTGCAGCTTCCCATCTTAGCCTCTTTTGAGTATAGACTGGGCATGCCAAATTACTTGGAAGTTTTGTAATGTGTGCAAATGTCTACAAGAATCTGGCTTTGACTTTACTAAATTAATCTAACATGTTTCCTAAACCAGGTATAGCTTTGGTGTCCGGGTTTAATACCTCAAATAAATCAACTCACTAAGTAATGTACTCCTATTGAAGAATATTTGACAAAAAATGACTGATAAATATTGTCAGTGCTTGAAATTGATATCAGTGAAATCTTGGCTCTGTTAAAGTCAGTGAGTGTTTCCACTCTAGAAAGATTTCACCATATATATATATAATCTGTTAGATTTGAATTTCTACTATTAAAACCAGCAGAATTTAATACAAATAATTGGCTAAATGCATTTTACTAAATATTTTTTCTAAAACTGCTTATAGTTCTGAACCTGTTACTTGCGCATTTTAGTTCTCTTCTGTAAAGTTAGCATAGTGTTGTGCTACTTAAGAAGACGCTTGAATCAGGAGAAGATAGATTTTCCACAGCTGCACAAAATTATGGATTTTAAGCATTGTTTTTTAGTTTTTATCAACATTTTTTGCAGTTCTAGGTAATTATGGGTGGGTCGGACAATAAGTATTTAATGAAAGTAGACCTTGAGAGTCAAAAAGTTAAAGCTTTATAATAGTTAAAATACAAATTGTCAATATCACGTATCAAAATATACAAAGTAAATATCTTTAAATCAAACTCTGTTTCCTTACTTTGCCAATTTGAAGAAAATATTTTGTTCGTTTGTGAAATCAACATTTACCCATAAAAATCTAATCCTTCCAAGCCTAACTATAATATCTTCTGTACATCTTCTCTGCCCAGCAGTGGCACTGGTAATTGCTTCAGATTCAATTTGTAGATTCAGATGACGTGTCACTCTAGGAGGTAAAATGACAGAAAAGTTTAATTTTAAAATAAAGGAAATTTTTATTAGATGAAAGTATCCTTTACATTTATAAATGTGTTCATAATTTTTATATTGCTAAAGCAACACACATGTTTTGGCTCCTGTGATTAGACAGATGAAATTGGCTTAACTGTTTTGCCTAAAAATATCTGTGTTCTCCACACTGTTCCCTCTAGAATATAGTTGAGATATATTATCAGGGCAATGTCAGAAAGTTTATTCAGCGGCTACCCATATAGTACTGCTGTTTCTAGAAGACTTTATTTTTTGGAGCTGTCAATCTGGCACTTTTCATAATCATGATGTAGCTTATAATTATCTTTTAGTGTGCATTTATGTCTAGTCTAAATTTGGCAACTCTTGCTGTATTGCTATTACATAGATTCCTTGAGATTTTATTTAAGATATAAAGCAGGGCTTCCATTATGTAATGAGAGATTTGGAATGTTATATTAAAAATATCTGGTTGTATTAGCAGATTGAGGTGGGATATAACAAGGTATGTTAAAATATTAGCTTTCCATACTGATTGAATACCCATGAAATGTCTTTACTCTCTGGTATTTTAAAAGGTAATTAGTATTATAAAAGAGGTTTATAACTGCAATTTCAATACAGTTATTTAGTTGCTATATATTGCTTTTTTGTCTAATTTTGCTTTTTATTAGCAATCCAGTGGGGAGAAGATCACCGTCCATTTCACTTTCTCTTTTATACTGGCAAGCAGTCATTTTATTCATTAATGCATGTAAGTATGTTATAGTCTATGATAAATAATGTTAACTCTAAGCCAAGTAAAACATTACATCAGAACTACATTTCAGAAGCTTCTGAATTTACTTAGTGATTTCATAATGGACCATAATAACACTACTAGAGGTGAAACATAATGTGTTTTGTTAAGTCTTAATATTTATTCTTCCATTTAGAGAGAAGTTGTTGCCTAATTTAAAAGCGAATGGTTTGTTTGCCTTTTTTTTTGTTTGGTTTGGTTTTGATTATGAATTAGGTCTGAATATTCTGAACATTTTTCATTTTAATCTGTGGTTTAATTTAGTATCAGTAAGGCTTAGCGGTGGTGAATGTCCATCCAACAGAGATGACCAGATTTAGGATTATTCATTGTCATATTTAAAATACGTGTTTTTCATCTTAAAGAGAAGAATTGCAGAGATGTGCTGACATTTAATGTGAAGGAAATTTGTATTAAGTAGCTCAATAGATTTTTATATTTTAAAATGTTTAAAGATTAAGTTTACATGAAAAAACAATGTGCACTTAGGTTAGTATGGTTGTAAGACCATGAGATCTCTGTCCATTTACCTTTACGATAAAAGCTACATCTGATAGAACACTAGTAGTCCCAACTTCTTTATTGTGTGTTCTGAAGAGCCCCTTTATAAATATGCCCATTGGTAGCGCATAAATTCTTTGACTCCCTAGAAGAGCCTTGTAGAGAGATGTGTAGTATTTTAATGCATGGTTAGGTAAGACCAAAAAAGACCTACTTTTGTACTCAGATACTTTCAATTTGATGCTCCCGTCAGATTCTGTTTTCCTCATTATGCACTCTTGAAAAAGTTATAACAACATTATTGGACTTTTCCCAAAAATCAAATTCTGTACGTAGCTTTCTTTATTTTTGAGAATTATCTGGTGTTTATTTGTGCTCTACAAACCCAAAGTACAAAATCCCCACCTGTCAGGTACATTTATTTCTTGGAAAAAAACCTTTTTTTGTTTTTTGTTGACCTTGGGCAAATGAGCTTCTTGCCCTGGCAGAAATGAAATGAATGATAAATGTAGTATGTGTCTTTGCTGAGTAATGGAGCTGCAGCATAGGCTTTCCACAGAGGTTTTCTCCTGCACAGCCTGAGGCAGCCCAAGGCCCCCTGCTGTTCATTTAAATAGGTATGTCAAATCTGCCTCGAAACGCCGCTGGTTTGATCTGTGGTAATATTTGTGAAGGTTCCATATGGACTTGAGCCCCCTGCAGTGCTAAGAAATAATGTACAACGCTTCATGGTGCAGACGCAAATTTTCTCTGAAAAGGGATGCAATGCTGCGTTTTAGCTGTCGGAGAGGATGATGGAGCTGACGCGCTAGGCCTGTCAACTTGTTACACGGATGGGTTGCACGCAGCGAGGCTGTGGAAAATCTGTGCCTTTTAACTTTTCTACTTAATCACGGTTGTAGCATTGCCTTTAGACTGTATGCTACATTAATTCTCTTCCTGCCTTCTGCCTTTCATCCCAAGTTTCACGGGAAAAAAGTAAAGCATGCAGGTCTTGTAGAGAAGCCTTATCAAACAGCTGTCATCTGACAAGCCATTTGCATTTGTTTTGGCTGAAACAGAGCAACCCAAGGGCAAGATGTTTTGTTGCATTCCATCATAATGAAGAAATTACAAATTTTACAAGGAGCACAATTTTATTTTTAGCTCTTCCTAGCCTTTTAAAAAAAGTATGGAAGATTGCCTAAAAAATAGTCTTCCAAAGGATAGCGTGTATCCTGTTACAATACCACTTGATTAAATCTTCTTCAAATGAAATCTGCTTGACAAACAAATTTCATTACTGTAGGATATTTTAAAGTACTTGAGTGTTCTTGGGACATTTCTAAATCTGTCCATTAAATAGAATTATATAAAGCAGAATTAATTAAACAGGATTGAACATCCCTTTTAGTTAAGTAACTGCAAAAAAAGGTGAAATCTGTATACAATGCTTAACATTGTTTTAATCTCTCATCAGACTAAATGCGTTATATAAGAATTAAAGTTTTGGTAGTTTAAAAGAAATCAAACTGTAATTCCTACAGCTGGGAGAAAGAAAAGATTGTATGTTAATGCAGTTTTTGCATGAATGACAATACTTTGTATGGATGTTTTAAAAAAATAATTGCTACATAAAGAGTGATAAATAGGATAAAGAAATGATTATTTGGCCTAAATGTTTCAGTCACAACTGCATTTACTGACAGGGATCTCAGATTTTATTAATTGCAATTGAGACAACCAGTCACAGCAGTGCCATTTGTTTAGATAATGCTAATAAAAAATGTTAGACATCTCTTAAAAGTAGTGAATACATACATTCACCCTACATCTTATAAGATCCAGCTTATATGTGAATGTATGACTTGAATATTAAGTAAGACTTCTATAAAACTTGAATATCCTTTGTATTCACATTGCTCTCTTTGTTCTGCTTGCTGAATATAGTTTAGTCTTGGGGACGGGGCAGTTTATTCACCTCTTGATGTGCAAGGGATTTGTTGCATGTAACTCTAACGTACATTGAGAGAATTTAACCCCTTCACATGTGTTGTGGCTATTAATCTCATTCAAAATGTTGCACTTTGAATACGACATGGAAAATTGTATTGTTAGCAAGTGATATAGTCAGGTTTTGTAATGTGATGTACAAGACAAAGTGGCCTATTTTATACTTTCTTTTGTTGGACAAATTTTGTAGCTTGTGTAGTAGTCCTGATTATTATTCCCTTCCAGAATTCTCAGTGAATGGAAACATTATGGCCTTATGCTACCTTTATCAAAATTGTATTCAAAGAAAATCATTTACATCCCAGGGCATTCTAAGTATATTGAGTGTTTTGATGAAAAAACTAAAAATAATAAACTAAAGCAAAAAAAATTCACTTTCAAGGTAGCCAAGTGACCTAAAGAATTTTAATGCATGATGTTCTGGGTCCTCCAGTCCTTTAAAACGTGCCTTCTTTCCCTTCCCCCCCCCCCCCCCAAAAAAAGCTAGATTTTTTTTTTTTTCATAAACTGCTCTGTACTTTGAGGATACTTTTCAAAGATCCAGTTCACTCATTCCTGTCCTCAATTTATTTAGTAATAAGAATAAATCCTTCTTTAAAAGAGGCATCCTAGTGCAGATTAAGGATTTGATCCTTCCATTAGATATGGGAGCATTTATGGCTGCCTAGTGTCTTGTAAAATCAGGTATTTTGTTTACATAATATCTGAGTTTACAAGACAACAGTGTACCTTCATGAGTTTGACTATTGCATCTTGAAGTGATTAATCTTCTGAAGAGAGAGAGTCTCTACAGTAGTTTCCTATAATTTTGGGGAAAATTAGGATTGTTAGATGTAATTGTTTGGCATTATATATGATTATTTTGCAAAATAGCATTTAACATCATAATTGCATCTTACCCTCTTAAGTCCTGAATCTTGCAAAGTCTTATGCATGAGCTTACCTTTACGCATGAGTAGTCCCTTGAAGTAGTAGAACTACTCCCTGTCCATAAAGTTTTGTCATCTAAATTTCATCCCATGAGAGAAATGAAAGTTGGAAGCAAAACCGAAAGGTATTGGCACCTGTATTTCAAGAGAAGACTTCTCCTACCGTAAGATGAACACTGATTGTAGAAATACTTTTTTTTTTTTTATGGCATTCCACTTTTTCCCTAGTCTAGATTTTTTTTCATGTAGACAGTAAGTAACTGAGAAAAGCATTCCAGAAAATAGGAACTCTTACATTGAGAGGAACTGGCATTTCCAAAAATTCTCAGGAAAACCCTACTTTTTTTATGCAGATTTGAAGTTTCCTTTAAAAAAAAAAAAAAAAAAGTTGTCTCCTAAAGATTTTTAGTTGTGACCATGAACTTCCAAGTCTACGAACAGGCAGAGTGAAACAAAAGAATTGTACCCATTCATCTCAGTAGAGCTTCTGAGCCTAATGACTATACAAGGTCTCCCCCTATACTTGTTGCATATTACCCAAAGCAATTTTCATTATAATTTTTAAAATCACTTCAGACTAAGGCCAGTTTACAGTAAACTTACAACTGTATTTCCTCCCTTTCTTTCCTTACAGCAGCTCTCATCCCAGTTGTCTTTGTAGTTAGCACAGGATTCTAGTACTAGCTGCTAACCTTCCCAATAAATTATGTGCACATTAGGGTGAAGTGAGTAAGACTTTCCAAATCCTGGTGGTGATCTAATAGTCTGATGTGCTCCAGAATCCACTTTGCTCTTGGCTCAATAGGGAGGTAGATAGGTGATCCAGCTGCCTCAGTGCATTTGCTTTCTCACCAGATAGGAAGATGGTACTGTATGCCTATACAGGAGAAGAGAAGAAGCTGTAGGGTCAGGAGTCAAGCGAACAGCCTTCCCACATATTTACAAGGGCTGTCAATCCAGCCCCTTTCCTAATTGCCAAGCTCTATCTAGGTCAAACCTTTCAATGGTCAAAAATCTCTTGTGCATTCCCAACTTTACTCATTCCACTTCCAGAAGTCTTAGGCCACTCATAGGAACCCATTTCTTCATGACCTCTATTCTGTTGGGACAAGGCTCATAAGGTATGTCTACACTGCAAAGAAAACCCCACAGCATTGAGTCTCACAACCCAGGTCAATTGACTTAGGCTCTTGGGTCTTAGACTGTGAGGCAATAGCAGTGTAGATGTTCCCACTTAGGCTGCAGCCTGGGCTCTGGAACCTAGCGGAGGGGAGAGGGTCTTGGAGTCTGGGCTCCAGCCCGAGCAGGAATGTCTACATTGCTATTTTTAACCCTGCAGCCTGAGCCCCGTAAGTCAATTAACCCAAGCTCTGAGACTTGGTTCCATGGGTTTTTTCTTTGCCGTGTAGATGTATCCTCAGTCACCTGCTGACCTGACCTGCTATCTAGAAAACATTTAGCCCCAGAGAAGAACCTAAGCTTTCTTGCTTCTACCTGACACTTCTACCGCATAGATGCAAAAATTTTCTTTCTATTCTCAGGTAAACCTCACACCATCCAACCCTACTCTGTGAATGTTTTTCTTGAAGTGACTGCCTTTTAACCCTAACTGAACTGCAAGAGTTGCTTCAGAGTGACGTGAGATGCTTGCTCTTTGAGTAGCACTTTCCATACCTCACTAGTCTACAAAGTGAGAGACCAGACCAGATAATCACACTGAGGTATCTCACAAGGTATTGGGATGTAGGAGCAGTTTATTTTAGTCTTACAGATATTTTGAATAATGTTTCTTGTGTCTTAGGATATCAGATGTTAAAATATAGAAGTGGACACACACACAAATGCCACGGATTATGAGAAAATTCTACACAGATTTGATCATACTTAGTTGATTTCTATTGTGCCTACCCAAAATTAAAAAGTTACTGGAAGGCTTACTGCTATAGTTCAGTCTGATCTGTGCTGTTTGTAAAGCAATTTGGGGTTTTTTGGTTTTTTGTTGTTTTTTTTTACTTCAGGGTTCTATACACTTGAGTTGCTGTTCCAAAAATATTTATTTTTCTTATTACATTATTATAAATCTCAGCACCAGCCTGCATCACAGATTCCTTTTAAGCTGATTCCACAACCATTTAAGTGCTGTGAGTGCAGCTACTTTAGAAAATCAAAAAGAAAAGGAGTACTTGTGGCACCTTAGAGACTAACAAATTTATTAGAGCATAAGCTTTCGTGAGCTACAGCTCACTTCATCGGATGTGAGCTGTAGCTCACGAAAGCTTATGCTCTAATAAATTTGTTAGTCTCTAAGGTGCCACAAGTACTCCTTTTCTTTTTGCGAATACAGACTAACACGGCTGCTACTCTGAAACCTTTAGAAAATCAATAAACCTATTAACTTATTCTGATACTTTTTAAATATCTGTATATTTTTATTGCAACCCTACTGGGAATGTATATTTATAGATAAAGAAACTTAAAATCATGATTGGTGGGTGCTTACTACTGTAAGGAAGTTCTGTAAGTGTTAAATGATATTTAAGTGTTGTATCAGTACCTTTGTTCACTTATTTCAAATTATGATGCTGCATATTTTAACAATTAGTACTTTATACAGTGGTTATTACTAAACTCGGAGGCTTTCCTATGTTTTATCTGTTTCACTGTTTTAAATTTTGTACTTTTTGTAAAGTAGTATATAAAATGTAAAAATTTAATCCTTGCCACTCCACAGTAATTGCAGCACTATAGTATCTCCTGTTCTAAATATGGGAAGATACTGTTGATGCTACAGATCTGGGGCTGTGAATGCTGAGGTTTTTATTAGCACCCATTGCATTTCATAAAATAATTGAAGCGAATACACAGCAATAAGCCTTTTGTTGTCAGCACTTGCTAATTTAAGTGGGTTCTTTGGAATTTGCAGTATTTAGTTGTAGTACCACCACTTTTATTTTTCTTATAAATATTACTTGTTGCCCAAAGTCTCACTTATTTTACTTAGGATTAAGTTGCTGCTGTAACTCAAGCATTTGATGTTTTTTTTTTAGCATGAACACTAAACTTGTGGGTAATTTAGCTTCATCAGAAAGCTAGATTCTAGAAGAAAACAATTAAGATTGAGAGTACATATCAATAACCTCAGGTTTTAAAAGAATTACAAGAATTTATAATAATCAAAAAACAAGCACTAGAAACTCAGGAAATTCAGATTTAAAGTTAACCCTAACATTTGAAAGTATGGAAATGCACAGTTATGGCAACCTTTATTCTGCTCCTATCAGTATGCACTGAGAGAAAGGAGAAGGGACTCTGACTCAAACTATCTATTGCTGCAGGTGAACAAGTGTTAACAGTCGTGGGAATTTTTTACAAAATTTTCCTAATGTAGACAGGGCTTATGTAGAAGTTTTACTAAATGGGTAAGAAATCAATTAAGGAAAGTTTAAAAACCTATCTAACTGTGTATCCTCAATCCCTCATTTTATCTGTGCAAGGAATCTCTAGATAAGCATAGAGTATTCCAACAAACAAAAGGGCTCAACTCTATGTAAATAGTAACTGAAACTGAACCGTGTTTTTGCATATATTGATACCTAACCTAAACTTCTAACAGATTCATTATTACACATAATATTTGAAAATACACCAGTGACAAAAATACACTTTGCTATACTGTATGTGTGGCTTGCTGAGTTTTTGACAGACTAGTATTTTTAAAAAGCAGACTTGTTTATGCACTTCCTCAAGAACAAGGAAGCCGTGATCTCAGGTGGGGCCTCTAAGTGCTACTGTAATACAAATATAATAAATATCATCACCAAGATTAACAGAGTTGCATGGCAGTAAACTTTTTTGGAATACGCTATATAAATACTTTTTTCTAAAAAGGCAGTTCAAAGTTCAAGGCAGTAATTGTGTTCTTTATATAGATATAAATATATTGCCCACATCCTTTTTAGTTTTGAGAACGACTTAAGCACTAATCCTTCAAACGGTTACACACATGTTTAACTTTACTGCCATGAGCAGTAGAGAGTGCAGGATCAGGGTCTTGTATACATTTTGAACCTGCAGTATACTTTTAACTGTTGTTAAATACTGTAGCAATTGTTACAGTCATCCCTATATCTTTTTGTACTCTTCAGGATGTTTGGATAATACACTACATAGATAAGTAATGGGTGAATATTTTGTTATTTAAAACCATGTAAACAATAAAATATCTGTACCCTTTAATGCATATTTCTATATATTTTAGGAAATATATGGGAAACTGCTAGACATTCAGAAATACCAAGACCACTTGAGAGCCCAAGGCTTACTTGCTGAGAACAGAAAACAAATGTAAGTTTCCGGCTTGCACTAATATTGGTATCCATTTTCTTAAATTGCTTTAATATATTATTTTAGCATTTCTTACAATCTTGGTTTTAAACATTTTTTATTTGATTTTTTGAGAGAGAATTTTGAAATAATTCCTGTGAAGTAACACAGTTTTGCCAACCTCAGGAGATCAAAAATCATTAGTCAGACGCCAAAAGAACATGAGATGATTTTTTTTTTTTAAAAAAAAGTGTTTTTAGGGGTGTTTTGTTTTTTTGTTTGTTTGTTTTTACTTTGTATCTGTATACCCATCTACTTCTCTGCCAATGTGTGTGTCATAATTTCTAGTTGGAACGTCAGCCTTAAGTCACAAAAAATGCACACCTCTCCCTGACTGCTCAGATGGAAACTCCACTTAGCTTCTCCTCATTCCTAAAATAGTGTCTCTTCTTCTTAGTTTTCCACGTTCCACACCATATTCCCTCCAGTACAAGGGCTATAAAATGGAGCTCAGAAAGCAGTGAACATCCAAGAAACACAATGCATTCTGATTGTAGATCAAGTGTTTCAATTATTGTTCAGTAAAGATTTATATGAGCTACAAAGACAGGAGATGCTGCTGAGATTGGGGGGCCAATCCAATTGTGAAGACAGAGCTCAATGGCAAGGCCAGGTTTGTGTCCTCAGCCCCACAAGCTCTTGCACTAGGTTCTGCATGTGAGTTTAGCCCTGGAGATATCAGGAATGGAGGAGCGTCTCATATCATGTCCTGCAGGTGCCAAAATCCCATGACTCATGATTAATTCATAAGAGCTGGCAATACAGTTAACATTTCAGTCATAAGACCAGTCATTTCTGATCATAATTCCTAATTATGGATAAGTGATTCAACACTCAAGGAATCTAATAGGTTCCTTATTGTGTTTATATTAACCATTCCATTTTTAACATCCTCCTCTTTTTCTTCCCATTGCCAACATACTTGGGTAGTTTTACTTTCCCTTACCCCTTTTCTTCTTTCTCTTCCAAAAGGGAAAAGAATAGAAACAATTTCCCTCTCCTCTCTTAGCTTCTTATCTTTGGTTAGCACATAACTGAGACTAGAAGCAGATGGAGAAGAATATTTAAATATTCTTGTTGGGTGAAGGTGTTCTGAGTTTTTTTCCACAGAAGGTTTTCACAGTAGATGGTTCTGTGTTCAATGCCATTGTCCTTGAGTATTTTATTGACTGGGTTATTGGTTACTCATTTCTATTGAAGGTCAACGGAAAATTCATGGAAGACCATAATGGTCATTTGTCTGTTAACAAGCCTTTTTAATGGCTCCAGTCAGGATGCTTGTCAGTCTTTGAAATTAATCAATATTATAAGACCTGGGTGCAGTTTGCTTCCTTTGAGGAATCCAGAAACTAGGATGCAGTAGCCCAGTTGTGTGTTAAGAATTTTTTGTAGTAATTCCTCTATAGACTGAGTGGGCAGTCAGGATTCAGAGAAGATTTGTAGGGTTGGAGAGGTTCCACTGAAACCAAGGAATCTGTGTCATATTCTCACGGACCACTCCTTTTTTTCTCCCAGTTAAATGGTTGCTTTTTCAGGGCTGCAGTTCTTTCATGATGCGCCTGCTATCTGTCTTCAAGCTAGCATTATGTAGTGTTCCAATTCTCCATAATGATGATCTGCAATTTTTTCTATTTTAGCTGTTAATTTTGTGTTGATTTTTTATGGGTAAATTGCAGTGAAGAGTGCATAGCTTTCTATATCTTTTTTCCTTCAGCACTGTGGTTTGGGATTATAACTACTTCAATGTACCTTGCTATGCTTTTCTATTTTGGCAGCTGGGACAGTTGTGTTAGCATGAGACTTTTGTCTTTAACAGTGGTACACCAGTTTTTTATCTTGGTTTCTTAGTTGACTGAAGTCCACCTCCCTTTATGATTAAAGTTCCCTATGATGTGTAGAGTTTAATCATCATACCTTTCTAGGAGAGGCCTTTAGGATATATCTGCACAGCCTTTTGGAGCCTGCAGGAGTGAGCCTTCCTGCCCAGGTGGACAGAATCAGGCTGGCATTCTAAAAATAGCTGTGTAGACAAAGCTTTGAAGTTGTGGCTTGGAATATGAAGCTGCAACTTCAAAGCGCTGTCCACATGGCTATTTTTAGACCACTAGTGTGAATCCCTGCTATCCCATGTGTGTCCACCCAGGCCAGAAGGCTCATTCCCGCTAGCTACAAAATGCTGCGTAGTTATACCTTTAAATTCTGAGCAGGCAAGGGGAGAATGGGGTTGGAGTTCATAGTGGATGCTGCTGAAAAATAATCTGATTTAATGTGATTCCTTCCAAAATTTAGTCAATTGATTTACTCATGTGAATAATGGTGGTCAAAATTTCTTTCTTGTTCTAAAAGCCAAGCGGTTGGAAGGATTTTTTTTTCAAGGTTTCCAAAAACAGATGCCTCTTCCACTGGCACAGGAATAGATAGTTTAACTCTAAAATGAAGAAATACTTTTCAGAGAATTGAGCATCTGAAAACAGGCTGTTATACAGACATTTTGCAATCTTAACTACAAGGTTAGGCCTTGATCCCTCAGAGACTTAAGCACACACATAACTTTACACATGTCAGTAATCCCATTGACTTCATTGAGGCTACTCATGTATAAAAATAAGCATGTATTGAAATCTTTGCTGGATCCTGACTTCAGCTGCCAGTAAAAACAGTAACATTGTCAGGTAGTGGGGGATGAGGTCATTTTAGGCCCTGACTCAGGAAAGCACTTAAACACGTGCTAAAGTTAAGTATATGCTTACGTATAGCCCTGAATAATGTTGCTTCCTGGAATTGGGACCTTTAATTGTGCCACCAAAAATATTAATTGACATTTATTGTTTCTAACAAATCTACAAAAGCAAAAAAAATAGGAGTTGAGGCCTCGTCCTTAGGTCACCATTACTATATGAAGTATGCTGTTTCCTCAGCCAATGTTTGGACACTTTTTATATAATACCTACATGAAAAGGGCATATTTGGGACATATTTGAATTTCCTTTCTTTTATTGGTGTAACTTAATTCAAACTTTAAGGATGTTTCGCTACACTGGACTGTTTTCTTTAAAATTTCCACCATTACTACCACTAGCACACTTCCTCCGTTGGTAGCGACAGTGGTAGTGCTGATACAGAGAGTCCAGCACTGTCATGTTGTCTAACCTAGCTCAGAGTAAGTCTAGATGACATGGTTAAAATGCCAGTAGCTATTAGTTCCCTTCCTATATGAGCATCCCCACCACTGCTGCCAGCAGCAGAGCTGCACCAGTAAGAGCAAGGATTAACAGGGGAAGATCTAGTATAGACAAGGCCTTGTTGTTTTCTTGAATCTAGTTTTATGTGCATTTTGTTTTGCTGAAACTGTGTGGGCCAGGGTTTTTAGAACTGAGTTATAAATCTGTGGAAAATTAGCTTATCATGGAACTGCTGATTGGCTTTTAACTTCAGTAGCAATAATGAGTGACACTTAAGTAAAATTCATAATTAACTCTCGATGATGCAGTGAATTTAATAAGTGTAGTTACCATTCCTTTCATAAGAAAGAGCTTTTATAACTAACTTAAACCTTATAAATCACATTCACGTAGTGAATATCATACTGTTTTGCACTAGAAAATACATTTCCAAACCAAGCCTGACTGTATGTGTGGTCCTTTGTGATATAACGCTAATTGCATGGTTAATTAAAAAGAGAATATATGTGATATTTTAAACAGAAACCTGATTGGCAGCAGATGGCTGATTAAGGAGGAATTGGAAGAAATGTTAGTGGAAAAACTGTCAGATCACGATGTGAGTAATTAATCTTTTTAATTTAAGGGACCTGTATCTTAAGAATACAGACTCCGGCTGCATTTAGTATCCCGAAAAAGTATGTTTTGGAGGCAGGTGCTTTTTTTTAAGTATCGTCCATTTTTCCCCCTCCAACTCCTCCTCCTCTCCTTCCCCCCCCAGTAAATATTTGCCATATTGGCGTGTTATCTCTGTCCTTATGCATGCTACAAAAAGTTCCCTCTGTTGTTAACATGATCCATTTCTATCAGTGGTAACATCTTGGGAGCCCTTGTGTAGATGTGCTATTGCTGTGTCATATAACCCTGCTCAGAGAAGGTCTCATTAACACCGTGCTTAAAACCCCATTGGCATTGAGTGGGCTCATCTATAGGGCTCCTAATGTTACTATTATTGATGAAGTTGAACTGATGGTAGTGATGTGATGCCTTCTATAGACAAGAAAGACCATTATCTGTAATATCCTTGCATCATATGAAATTGATTCTGAAGAACTCTGAATCTGGCACCTTACTGCTTGCATCTCTAAGAACAAGTCCGTTAATCCGCTATTGCATCTGGTTTCCATGGATGAGAAATAATGCTGATGTTTCAACTACACTGAGGTTTTCCAAATAAGAACAGAGGTCCAAAAATCCAGATCCAGTCTGCCTGTATGACCCTCTAAGTTGTGTCTTACCTAGGGAACATTAATTTCCCAGTGGAATTTGAAGTTTGAATTGGGCTGCACCAGACAGGGCTGACAACCTTTTGTCTAAGTATTCTAGATATTTTATCCTCTGCATCCTTCATTGCTATGTATTTCACCATCCCTTAGAGATTCAGACTACAGACCATCTCACTAGCAATGGAAGCAGTCTTCAGTTTCAGTATCTCTTGTAATACTATGATGGTTGGTATGGATTTTCCTGTTTGTTTTCCCAAAGCCCCAGGAATTGTTCTGCATTCACAAGTATACCCAGACATTTTAGTGTTCCTCACAGCTTGCCTTTCTACCGTACCTCACACTTCTATGAAATATCAGTGGGCTAGAAAATACCATACTAGGGATTGGCCTGTGAATAAATACAAAAAGCACAAAGGTTCAGCCTCTGGAAACAAATCGAAATGTTTGCATGTATTGAGTCCTTTAGATATTAGCTGTACTCTTTTGCCTGCTCCATTTATCTTTTCTTTTGTTGTTGCAGCAAAGCTTTCTGTGGTGCTTGCATTAAGGGTACTAAACAAAATGGAAGCAATTGATTTTTTTTTTCTGCATACTCCAAGAACTGTCAGAGGTTTTCCTCATTTGCAGCTTCCACAATTTGATTTTTTTCCCCACTTTTAAAGGCATTTGGCACATACGTGTTATGCTAATGTCATTTTTTTTCCAAAAACCTTTGCCACAGAAATCTGCATTAGAACATTGGACTTAAATAAAACATTGCATTTCTCTGAGTGATATCAAAACAAAATATCTACTGATACTGCTAATTTATTTGTAAGAAAGTAGCCCACTGCAGAAGATGCTGGGAATATAGCATAGGTAAAAAGAATTCTCAAAAATAATTTTAAAAATACCCTATAAGTAGGAAAAAAGTGTAAAAATTTTCTTATACACAATAAGAAAAGGAGTACTTGTGGCACCTTAGAGACTAACATTTATTAGAGCATAAGCTTTCGTGAGCTACAGCTCACGAAAGCTTATGCTCTAATAAATTTGTTAGTCTCTAAGGTGCCACAAGTACTCCTTTTCTTTTTGCGAATACAGACTAACACGGCTACTACTCTGAAACCTGTCCTTTATACACAATGGCATCCTTAATATTTCTTTGTTACTGATGGTCCAAAACTCCTTCAAGTAATGCCTTGTAGCTGATCCCAGCTTTCAGCACAAAGGGGTTAATGCTGAGGTGTTTACTTTCTAATCACATGTTCAAGAACTAGGAAAAAAGCACACACGAGCAAAGGATAATTTATTTCAAGAGGTTGCCCTTTAAGTCAAGTATCTCTTGAATTTTTAAATATCTTGATTGTTCAGTTTTAAAGGAAATCATAAACATTAAAGTAACTCAGCTTGAACAGCCGAAGAGAGATGTTTCCCATATGTATTATGAAATATAATCATTGAGGTGCAGTTTAGTAAAATACAATTACTTCCATTTCTCTTTCTCTCTAATATATACAGACGTATTGGAAATGAGTGTCAAAGCTTTTTCTCCTCTATTCTACTAAAAAAATCAGATCCAAGGCCCAGTAGAAGTTTTCTTTTAAAATTGAGATGAATTTCATTCTAATATAATAATCCTGTATTACAGAGAGGTTGGGTGTACTCTGAATTCAAGATTAATTGTTGCCTGAAGAAAGGATTAGATGTCTTTAGTCACAGAGAAAACGATGCATTTGCATGCTGTTTTTGAAGCAGCATGTGGATGCAAAAGTGTCATCTTGTCAAAAATCAACAATAAAAGCAAAGAAGGAAAGATCAAGTATATAAAAATAGAATGTTTTAGCAAATGCAATTTCACCTGCATCCCTTAATGAATTTTTATTGTCTACAGTATTCGATGTGTATTCAGCTGCTAGAAAGATTAGTGACATTACCATGTTGTGGCATCGAAGAAGAGTATGTGCTAAAGTTTCGCAAAGAACTAGCTATACAATTAAAAAAGGTGGTGATTGAGCCCCTGCAATATGATGAGCAAGGAGTGGCCTTCAGCACTGGGGAAGGTAATAATTTCACGTTTGTCTGTCTGGTTGAAGTGGTGAAGGTCTCCAGCTGAGACTCCAAAATTTCTTTTGTAACCCCAACACTCAGCAAAGTCTTATATTGGTTGGTTCATTTCTTTATTTCATACACTTGTATTGATATTTTACAATTCTTTCATGATGTCTTGGTATCAAAATGGAAGTGTATGGCACAAATGCCATTATCTAATGATTCATGATCTACAAAAGAGCCTTCAAAATAATAGTAAATCACTAGTTGTTGTAATTAGTAGATATGGGTACACGACACTGCTTAAGAAAAGGCATTATAGCCAGTTTTCATAAGTTCAGTAACTATCTTATTTTCCCTTTAAATACACAAAAGCACAGATCTATTTCACAGGCTAACAGGTTTCAAAAATCATTTATCAAACAACCTTTTTAACATTACCAGAGCTCAGAGTTGTAAACCAGACTATTTCTTCTTGGCTGAGATTTTGTATGTCATATTTTAGGTCAGAGCTAATGTTTTCACAGAGATATAAAACTCTGTAGATAGTTTACAATGAAATCTTACTAAAGGTGGACAAAAAATTGTAGCAGCACAGTTCATACCAGTATAATTAATTTGTATGTACAGATTCATATGAACATTCTTTATTAAACTGATTTTCTGTTGTACATTTTTTAACAAAGTGTCTTAATTTTTTTCACAAAATATGTTTATTATTAGCTCCTGCAATGATGCTTTATGTGAGATGGTAGATGCAGAACATGCACAAGTGTGACAAACTGCTTTAGTACCTCCATGTATCATTACCGCATTCAATCATCTTTCACAGTTACTTTTTAGTGTTCAGTATATTGCTTCTCATCTTCTAAAGTAAAACTGTTCAAAGTCGTACTGTGTGGGATATACTGATGGTTTCGTCCTTTCTCTTATTTCCATGAACATTAACAAAATAATTGAATCTATTTAGTGCAGTAGCCTGCTGAATGTTGCTTATATTTTACACACACACCCCTTTTTACCTCAAAAAAGAAAATCATTGCTGCTGTATGAAAATAAAAGATCTACTTAGCTTTTTTGCATTTGATACGCTGAATAATAACGAATCCACAATAACAAAAGGTTGCTTTGTATATTTTAAGGCAAAAGAAAGACTTCGCGAGCATCTGCAGTAGTTTATGACAATGGAAGCGGAAAAATTACAGTGAACGGAGTAGATTATTTATGTTATTTTCCAGTGATGCAAGACAGGTGAGAGCACCATGTATCTGTTTTAACATTAACAACGTAAACAGAAACCATCATGTTTTGGTAGAGCATTTCAAGTATTCAAAACATCAAAAAGAGCTAAGATTATTTTTGATACTAATTATTATTAATTATTTATTGTAACTTGATTAAAAAAAATGTTTCTGCATGGATCTTTAGTTCTATGAAGCTGACATTATCTCCTGTTCCTTTATAAGTATCTAGTTTAAGAAGACTTCACCTTGTTTCCATTTTTCCTCATGATCATGAGAACTCACGGTATATGGGCTGAGAGCTGTATGTCGTCTGCCTTTTTTCAAAGAGGGTTACAAAGAATAACATAGATCATTTTGGTACTTTAGTTATGGGATCTGCTCAGCTCAGAGAAACTCTTTGGTTTACTGGAGTACACTCTTGAAATACATCAGTTTCCTGAGAGTCCCAGGGGCAGTAGTCATGCAGTCGTATTCCAGCATATATCAGTAGAGTACAAACAAATAATGTAATTCAAGACACTTCACCTAAACTTTCAGACTGCACACACAATTTCAGTTCATCTTACACTGATAAGATTTCTGAGCATAAGTTATAAAAAGTTTCCTTAGAATAAGCCAATGTGGGTTTATTTTATTCCTTCTGTTGACTATACAATTCAAACACCTTGTATATTACAATAATCTAAATGCAGAATAGTCCTTTCACATCTGGGTTTAACGTATTGACAAAGCAGTACAGGGAAGCTCGCATTTCTTTAGATTACATATGTCAGGTCATCGTTTAACTCTCTCATAAACTAGCATCGTTTATATATAATCTACAATTTATAAAAATTAAATACTGTGTGTATCTTATCTTTTTCCAGAGAACAGTTAATGTTCCCATTCCAGTACCTTGATAGACTTGGAAAACATGATATGGTCTGCACCGTCTCTGGTGGAGGGAGGTCCTCACAGGCTGGAGCAATCCGTTTAGCCTCTGCGAGAGCCTTGTGTAGTTTCATCACTGAAAATGAAGTGGAATTTATGAGGCAAGGTATGAGCATAAGTAGGAAAGAGTGCATAATTCCAACAGTAATATGTGTTTACACACTTTTCCAGTAACTGACTAAGATTAATAAGATTGTTAAGGGCCTGACTCTCCGAAAACACAGAAGTGAGTAGTTCCATTGAAATCAGTGGGACCACTCATGTGCATAAATTGTTTTCAGGACCCAGACTTTAGTCATGAATAGTTTTAATAGTCAGTCTTCCTGACATCTTTCAAATGACCCAACTGTATTTGCTCTTTGAATAGCCTCTGCACTGGTTCATGAGCTTAGGGTCACAATCCCAGCCTGAGAATCCCTGCTTAGGCTGCATCCTCTCAGTGCAGAAACACAACATCTAGTAATATATCAAGTCAGAGAAAAACCTTGAGTTCAAAATTTGTGGGAGGAAAAGATTCCAAGATTTGCTAATCAGTTGAATAGCAACAAATCTCATATATTCTAAAGGTTCTTGTTCCTGCATTCAAGCACCAAAATGTAGGGGCTACCAGCAGATTAATTTCAACTTGATCTGAAGGGATGACAAGAAGCATAAGTATAAGTAGGTTACTTTTAAATAGGCCAGATTAGAGGTTCCTCCTCTTTCCCTTATTCAGAAGGCACCATTAAAACCACCACCACCCTAGGAAGCTGCAGTAATTGATATTTTCCTATATGTAGAAGCTACCACACTATTGCAACAATGCAGAATTAGAAACATTGAGTTTTTAAATAGACTGGAGGTAAATATGTTGAAAACTCCTACTGATAATGAAGACAGCGTAATTCTAAGCAAGCTTTTGTCTCTGCTTAACGTACTTTTGAATTACTTATTCATAGATTCCTAAACCCAGAAAGGACCATTTGGATTATCTAGTTTGACCTTCTGTATAACCCGGGCCACAAAACTTCCTCAAAATAATTCCTAGGATACATCTTTTAGAAAAACTTCCAATCTTGATTTTAAAAATGTCAGTGATGGAGAATCCACCACAACCGTGATAAATTGTTCCCAGGGTTAATTATCCCCATCATTAAAAATTTATGCTTTATTTCCAGTCTGAATGTGTCTAGCTTCAGCTTCCAGCCATTGGATTGTGCTACACTTTTCTTTGCCAGATTGAAGAGCCCAGTGTTAAATATTTGTTCCCCATGTAGGTACTTCCAGACTGTAATCAAGTCACCCCTTAATCTTCTCTTTGTTAAGCTAAATAGATTGTGCTATTTGAGTCTACCATGAGAAGGCATGTCTTCTAATCCTTAAATCTTTCTCACGGCTCTTCTATGAACCCTCTCTAATTAATCAACATCCTTCTTGAATTGTGGGTATCAGAACTGGACACTATTCCAGCAGTGGTTTCACAAGTGCCAAATACAGAGGTAAAATAAATAACCTCTCTACTCCTACTCAAAAAACCTCTGTTTATATATCCAAGGATTGCCTTAGCTCTTTTGGCCAGAACATTACATCGGAAGGTCATGTTCAGCTGATTATCCCCCACAACCCCCAAATATTTTTGAGTCACCCACTAGTACTGACTTTTCAATGTGCCGGTGGGGGGGTGCTTGACCCCCCAGCTCTTACCAGGCCCCAACCTGCCCCGCCTCTTCCTGCCCCACTCCACCCCCACCCTGCCTCTTCCCATCCCATTCTGCCCCCTTCCTCGAGCATACCACATCCTCACTCCTGCCCCTTCCCCCCCCCCCAAACCTCCCATGTGCTGCGAAACAGCTGATTGCAGCAGGTGGGAGGCGCAGGGAGGGAGGGGTTGGTGCTGATCAGCAGGGCCCGCTAGCGGGCAGGAGGCGCTGGTGGGAGGTTCTGATAGGGCAACTGCTGGGCCACCATTTTTTCCCCATGGTTGCTCCAGCCCCGGAGCACCAACTGAATCGGCGCGTATGAGAGTCACTGCTTCTTAGATTAGTCCCCCATTCTATAAGTACAGCCTCCATTCTTTGTTCCTTGACACATGCACGTACGTTTAGCCATATTGCTTGCTTACACCCAGGTTTCCAAGCAATCCCAATCTCTCTGTATCAATGAATTGTCCTCTTCACTATTTACCACTCCACAATTTTTGTCATGTGCAAACTTTATCAGAGATGATTTTGTTTTCTTCCAGGTTATTGATAAAAACATTAAAATGTGTAGGGCCAAGAACCAATCTCTACAGGACCCAACTGGAAATGTACTGACATGACCGTTCCCCACTTACAGTTACATTTTGAGACCTATTAGTTAGTCAGTTCTTTTAATGTGTGCCATGTTAATTTTACATTGTTCTAGTTTTTTAATCAGAATGTCATGTGATACCAAGTCAAACGCCTAACAGAAGTCTAAGTATTTTACATCAACACTATTGCCTTTATCAACCAAACTTGTAATCTCATCAAAAAAAGATGTCAAGTTAGTTTGACAGGAACTGTTTTCATAAACCAATGTTGATTTGCATTAAATCAGTGAGCTCTTCATCCAGCTCTTTTAAAACTCTTGGATGCGTGTTATCTGGACCTGCTAATTTAAAAATGTCTGACTTTAGTAGCTTCTGTTTAACATCCTCCAGAGATGCTAGTGGAATGGAAGGAGTATTATCATCATATGATGAGACTACATCATTTGTTTTTCTCCAAATACAGAACAGAAATATTTATTGAACACTTTTTTGCCTTTTCTATATTATTATTGATAATTCTCCTAATACCATCTAGTAGTGGACCAATACCATTGTCAGGATTCTTTTTGTTCCTAAAATATTTAAAAGCTCATTCTTATTGTCCTTAACTCTGCTAGCCATAGATTTCTCCTTGTGTCCCTTTCCCGTTTTTTACAGTTCCTAACTTCTGATTTATATTCATTACTATCAACTTTCTTCTTTCTTCCATTTGTTATATATTATTTTTATAGCTGTCTAAAAGTGAATTCAAATATTTGAACAAATAGCATGTCCTTTACATCACTGGGGTGATTTTCATAAGATCTGTAATGTATTGTAATGTACAAAATTCAAATACTGTAACAGTGTTAAAATTCCGTGGGGTTTGACTAAATTCCCTTTTGTTGGTTTCAAGCTGTACCTTTGTCCTCCCTTTGGGCCTAGATGTTGCAGTTCATGTGGTATGCAAAGTCATCAATTGTTCTGAAGCCCACTTCTCTCTCTCTCTCTCTCTCTCTCTCTCTCTCTCTCTCTCTCTCTAAAACACTCACACAAAATATATTAGTGAATGCTATACTTCATAAAATGACTCTCTTCATATTGTCCTGTAGCTGGACTACTGACAACTGATCCACGTATCAGGGAAAGAAAGAAGCCTGGTCAGGAAGGAGCCCGCAGGAAGTTCACTTGGAAAAAACGCTAAGTCTAACTGGAGCAGATGTTATAAGTTTATGCATTACAACAGTTTCAAAACATCACCAACTGTATGATTTCTTTACAATCACTGTTGTGTAAATATATCTGGTAATTTTTTTGTTTCTAATTATTGTGGTTCTCCTCTTTTAAAAAATTAATTTCTTTTAAGTTGTAGTCACTTGTTAAAAAATTTTAAAAATTGCAAACTGTGAAGTTTTTTTTATCTGAACTATGAGTCTAAAATGAAGCTTTAAGGCCAAAATAATTACACCTCCCAGCTGCTGTGTAGACATACCCTTAATGATGGACATACCAGATGCTTACTTTGCCTGGGTGAGGAGCACATAACAGAGAGGACAGGAGTACTTGTGGCACCTTAGAGACTAACAAATTTATTTGAGCATAAGCTTTCGTGGGCTACAGCTTTAGCCCATGAAAGCTTATGTTCAAATAAATTTGTTAGTCTCTAAGGTGCCACAAGTACTCCTGTTCTTTTTGCAGATATAGACTAACTTGGCTGCTACTCTGAAACATAGCAGAGAGATGCCATATGTAGATTCTTTTCTAAGAGAATCCAGAGAGCTACTGAGTCTTCTCTGAAAATGTTCCTGATGGAGAGATCAATGCATCCCTCTTTACACCCCAGAATGCTTGGGGCAGAAACTTCTAAGCTCTAATCAAAAAGCATGCCTGCTAGCTCTTCTACTAGGGAAGTAAAAAGAGTTGCTCCTAAAAACCTATCTTCCTTGTCCAATAAAATCTCAGGGGATGGGAAGGAAAGAGCACTGAGCACACAAAAAGAAGAAATCTAAGCTTCTTTCACCAGGTCCTTCCTCTAGGAGCCACAAATCCTCTCGATCCTCATCTGAAAAGGGTAGTACAAAAGGGTCCTATTAGCATACAGACAGGTAGCAGTCACGATGCCTCTAAACCAACTTCTTGGTACTGCAAATGTTGCCCAGCACTAAGATCTCCAGTACTGTCAACTCTGGTACCAATGCTATCCTCCTGTCTGACTTCAGCACCAACTGATTCAGTACCGAAATCCTATATAGAGACCAAAGATCTTCTGATATCTACCAGATTTCTCACTATTTGCAGTAATAAAGGTACATCCTTCAGTACCGATGGCTGGTCCTACACTGATACTGAGCACCTCAGCGGTACTGACCAGAGGCAGCATATGCGCAGGCTGAGGCAGCATTAATCATTCTAGTCCTCCGGTTCAGAGGGCAGTAGTAAGGTTTCTCTAGTTTGTTCCCTGGGGTCTAAGTATTCAGGCCAGTAGACACTTGAGATGGAGTTGAGGGCTGAGTTTCACTACCCTGGACGTGAAAGCTCAAAGAGGGAGTGTACTCCCTATCTTCCCCCGTGGCCAACCTGTCCCATATACTTATGAACACCTGAATCTTTACTGGGCTGCATCAAGTTACAAGACCAATGTCTACATTCCAGTCTAGTGCTAGATCCCCTTCACCACCACCTCACAGGGGAGCTTTACAGCCAGCCCAATCCGCTCTTTCTGTCGGCTGAATAGACTGGTAACGGCTCTTATGAGGAATCACAGATAGAGGACCATATCATTCTGGCTCCCATATCATCTACTGATTGGGCTGTGACACTAGAGATTCCAGTGGAGGTGGTCCAGGAAAAATACAAAAGCTCCTAGACATCCTGCACATCTTTGTTCCTGGAGCTCTTGCAATGCCCATCACCAAAGGACATTTAGAGCCAGCTAAATTGCTCTGGCAGATGCATGCTGCTTTGGCACCAACATCAAAAGGGGCAGATCATCACTATCAAGTGCCTTCCTCGGGCAACTTTATACGCACCTCACTAGTTGTCACTAATTGGGAAGTCTTAGCAAAGTCAACAAAAATCAACACAGACAAGGAGCCCAAGAAATTAAATATAAGAAACGAATTATCTCTGAAACTTTACACCTTCCAGCGGTGAGAAACACAACTGCAGCTTTCTTCAGCAGGGATTTTACATATCAACATGTGTGGTCAATCAGGAAGGATACACTCCTCCAGATCTTCCACCAGTGGGGATACACAGTTATAGATTTATTTGCAACCAGCCTGAACAACAGAAATTTTATTCCAGGTTGGTCTGCAGCCTGGGTTCCATTACAGATGTCGTCTTTCTCCCCAGTCCACTCTACCTCCAATATGCATTCCCACCAGCTAAGCTCATCCCAAGACTCCTGAAAAGGGATAAGGCGGACAATTCCAATGGCACCAGGTTGGCTAAGATAGTACTGGTTCACAGACCTACATCAGCTGTCCATATGGTCACTAATTCTTTGCCGCTAGTCAAGGTTCTGCTCAGAACCAGGGTAAGTCTGTATCCCAACCTCCAATCTTTCCACCTCGCTGAACAGATGATCTCTGTTGAATACTCACGAAAGGTCATGCTTCCAAAATGTGTAAGCCATCTTAGTGAGCAGCAGAAAACAATACACTAGAGCTGCATGTGTAGCAAAGTGGAAGAGAGTCTTCAATCTGGGCATCATCTCAAACACTTAACACAAGATATACAGTGATACAATTAAACAAAGGGAGGCAGCTTTTATGTCCTCAACTCAGCACACAAAAAAAGTAGGGACACATGCTACTTATTGGTATTGCTGGCAAAAGTCCACCTTGAGTGCATTGAGTGCCCACACACCTGCAGTGCACCACACATGTTGAATAATTGTTACTGTACAAGTAAGTAACTTTTTTGTGTTTATTTTCCCCCCCTATTTCTATGGTGTTTGGAGCACCACCACTACAAACTTCTGGGCCCTGGAAATCGTAGGGATGGAATATTACCTCCAATTCCAAACCTTCCCCAACCATCACCCACCTTCCCTGTCTCTTTTCAGAGATCCCTCTCAAAAGAACATGCAACATCAGGAAGAGCAGCCACTTCTAAATCTCAGCTCAGTAGAAGAAGTACCTCAAGAGCATAGGGGAAAGGAATTTTACTCTCATTACTTAATTCCCAAAAAGTAAGGGGGATGGCACTGCCCTATTCAGGACCTTAAACAGTTGAACGCCTTCATTCACAAGCTCATTTATATGATGGTGACTTCAGCCTTGATAACGTCAACCCTAGATCCACATGACTGGTACATAGTTCATGATATTGGTTCCATCAGACGTCAAGAATTATAACATTCAAAAACCAGTTGGAGAACACTTCAATCTCTCTGGTCACTCGATTACAGACCTAAGAGTGGCTATCCTTCAACAAAAAAGCTTCAAAAACAGACTCCAACGAGAGACTGCTGAATTGGAATTAATTTGCAAACTGGATACAATTAACTTGGGCTTGAATAGAGACTGGGAATGGATGAGTCATTACACAAAGTAAAACTATTTCCCCATGTTATTTCTTCCCCCCCACCACACCCCCCACCGTTCCTCAGATATTCTTGTTAACTGCTGGAAATAGCCTACCTTGCTTGTCACCATGAAAGGTTTTCCTCCCCCCCCCCCCCCCCCCCGGTGATGGCTTATCTTACGAGATCACTCTCCTACAGTGTGTATGATAAACCCATTGTTTCATGTTCTCTGTGTGTGTATATCAATCTCCCCTCTGTATTTTCCACCAAATGCATCCGATGAAGTGAGCTGTAGCTCACGAAAGCTTATGCTCTAATAAATTTGTTAGTCTCTAAGGTGCCACAAGTACTCCTTTTCTTTTTGGTTCCATATAGTAATTCACTTTTCCCACAGAAGGTATCTGAGATTTCAGGTGGGCAGTTATGGCTAACATGCGGCCTATTGACAGCACCAATGGTATTCACAAAATACCTAGCAGTAGAGGTGACTTACATCAGGAAATTAGTCCAGGCTTATCTTTACTTAAACAACTGTCATATTTGCAAGAAGTCACATCAATAGGTAACTAACTCCATACACTATAGACTTTTGCAACCTTTCACATTTCTAGGTATAAGAGTAAACAAAGAAGTCAATATTAATTGCAACTCAAAGGGTTGAGTACATAGGGGTGGATTTGGAGCACCAATGGCCCAGCTGTCACAAGAGAGATTCCTAAACATACTAGACTTGTCCTCCCACCTACAAGTTCATCTCAAGACATGGGCAAGGACTTGTCTCAGACTTTAGGACAAATGGCCTCTTGTACATATATAACTCAGCATGCAAGACTTCACCTTTGTTGCATGCAAGAGTAGTCTGTATATCTATTAGGGACCAGACCAGTTAGGAACAGCTGCTGGCCTGCTCCCTGACTAACTGTTCTGCTAGGCAACCAATGAGCCCAGCTGCACTGCCTTAGAACTCTTGAGTGGCTGCTGGTTTAGCAATCCAGCTGATAAGCCTGGCTGAGAGGTTCAGCAGCTGTCACTGTTTGACATATACCATGCCTGCAGCTGCACTTGCCCTTGTTCCAGTCCCTGCTCCCCTGTGACTTCTGGCTTTGACCCCCGGGTCTCCCTCTGGCTTATAACTCTAGTTGATCCTCTGATTCTGGCATTTAGCTTCTGTTTCTCTGGTATTGATCCTTATCAGCAGGATTGCTAAACCAGCAGCCACTCAGAGTGCTAAGGTAGTGCAGCTGGGCTCATTGGTTGCCTCTGGCTTACAACTCTGATTTATGCTCCCTCCCCCGGGTCTGGCATTTAGCTTCTGTCTCTCCGGAACTGACCCTCAGCTTATTTCCTGGACTCTGCGCACAGAGGATGCACCACTAGACCTGACCACCCACGGCCTGGTCAGCAACAATATCAGCCAAGCAGGAATCACCTGGCTCCGATGATGCACATTTCCCCTGTGCAAGTCCAGTCATCATAAGTAAGCTGTGGAAAGGTCCCCTTAAAGTTGGTGAGGGACTATGCTGCTCACTACCATTGCCATGAAGGGCATTGATAACAGGTGCCTCCACGCTGGGTTGGACAACCTTCAGACTCAGGGCTCAGGAACTCCTTAGGAGGCCTACCTTCATGTAAATGACTTGGAGCTGACGACCATTCATCTGATGTGCAGTTTTCCTCCCTGTTCTGAAAGGGCTGACAGATCAACTCATGACAGGCAACACTACAGCTATGTTTTATATAAACAAGGGGAAGGAAGATCCACTTCTCTGTGTCAGGAAGCTGTGCACCTATAGAACTTTTGTACCTGCCATTGAATTACTCCAAGAGGAGTATACCTAACAGGGTTACAAAATATGCTGGCAGATCACCTCAGCAGACAATTTACAAGTGACCACAAGTGGTTAGGAAATGACACTATTATCCATATCATATATTCATTAGTGGGATTGTCCAAACATAGATCTCTTTGCCACCATAGAAAACAAGAAAGGTTTTACTCCAGAGGACAGAGTCTGGGATCCCTATCTGATTCCCTGCCCTAATGAATGCTTACCTGCCAGTTCCATTGATCTCAAGAATACTCAGGAAGCTCCAGCATGGTCAAGGCAGTTTGGACACTCAGAGCTGAAGAAGGTCTCTTTTCAACCTCCAATTCAAATGTGTTTCTGGTCAGGATGTCATATCTCCTGCATGTCTCCTGGCACTTCCATGGTGTGGATCCTGGTCATACTTAAGTGCTTTGTTGCACTTAGCAGCAGCAGAGAGGAAATGTTCAGCAGAAGCAAAAAACATTATTTGCAGTAGAAAGGACTCTACCAGGTTTATTTACTGTGCCAAGTGGAAGAGATTTACTGGGCACAACAAAACCGGTTATCTTTTGTGTCTAACTTAGATACCAGGCATACTGGAGTACATTCTGTCATTAAAAAACTGGGGACTTTCACTGCAAGTCCACCTAGCAGTCAGCTCAGATTTCCACTCTTCAAGCCAAGGATAGTCCACATTTTCATGTCCTGTGGTAGCTAGGTTTTTGAAAAGCCTAATGCAGGTGTATCACCCAGTCCGAGAACTTCCCCTTCCTTGGGATCTAAATATTGCACTGATGGGGATTAGGGGCCACTAGCTACATCTTCTGTTTCATCTTCCCATCAGAACAGCCTTTCTGATAGCAGTAACATCAGTTAGGACGATGGAAGAGCTGTAAGCTCTCATGGCGGGATCCCCATGTACAGTTTTTCATAAAGACAGGGTAAGGTGTCCTTGAAACCTCACCTAAATTTTTAACGGAAGGTAATCTGTCTTCAATCTAAACCGAGTTCTACATCTACCTGTGTTTTTTTCCCCCCAAAGCCGTACTCTAGCAAAGGTGAGATACTCTGAGTTGGCCCCTTGTGGGTTTGTCCTTGACCTAGTTTGCATGTCTCATTTATAAAGTTGCAAATTCTTTGTCAGCACTTTTCCTTTGCAAGTGTGTTAATTTGTAAGTGTAGACTATGTCTACACTATGGCTTATGTCGGCAGAATTTACATCACTCGGGTGTGACTAAATGACCCACCTGTGCAACATAAGTTACACCAACATAAGCGCCAGAGTGGACAGTGCTAGGTCAGTGGGGGAACTTCTCCTGCTGACATAGCTTCTGCAACTTGCGGAGGTGGTTTTATTTTGCTCTCCCATTGGCATAGAGTGTCTTCACCAGACCTTCTGCAGCAGCATAGCTGCAGCTTTGTACGTGTAGACATGCCCTGAGAATCTTTATCTAAAGTCTCCCCATGTTTTGTGATGATTTGTAAACTATTTTAATTAGTTCACAATGCTATGAAAGATCACTTGAATCATTTATTCGGTCCAACACCAATAGAATATAACAGTGAATAGAATAGTAGGACAAAACAGCTGCACGTACAGTACCTTTATCTCAACACCTGGTGATTTCTTTATTTCATTTGTGAGTTCAGGATCACTTGTATGTATGAAGCTGCCTGTGTAACTAGGTATTAGTTAACCATGCCTTTGAGTCAAGTAGTCATTCAAGCATCATCCCTATTCAATAAATCACTTAAGTATGTGTTTAACAATACTACATACTTAAGTCCCATTGACTTTAAATGAGGGTGCCAGTTGAATATGTTATAGGATGGGGTGGGGGGGAGAACAAAGATAATCCAATTCAAATAGATATAGCAAAAATTAATCAATTTAACCATATTAATAAGAACGGCCAAACTGGGTCAGACCAAAGGTCTATCTAGCCAGTATCCTGTGTACCGACAGTGATCAATGCCAGATGCCCCAGAGGAAATGAACAGAACAGGTAATCATCAAGTGATCAATTCCCTGTCGCCCATTCCCAGCTTCTGGCAAACAGAGGCTAGGGACACCATCCCTGCCCATCCTGGCTAATAGCCATTGATGGACCTATTCTCCACAAATTTATCTAGTTCTTCTTTGACCTCTGTTATAGTCTTGGCCTTCACAGCATCCTCTGGCAAGGAGTTTCACAGGTTGACTGCGTTGTGTAAAAAAATACTTCCTTTGTTTGTTTGTTTTAAACCTGCTGCCTGTTAATTTCATTTGGTGGCCCCTAATTCTTGTGTTATGAAAAGGAGTAAATAACACTTCCTTATCTACTTTCTCCACACCAGTCATGATTTTATAGACCTCAATCTTATCCCCCCTTAGTCATCTCTTTTCCAAACTGAAAAGTCCCAGTCTTATTAATCTCTCCTCATACAGCAGCCATTCCATGCCCCTAATCATTTTTGTTGCCCTTTTCTGAACCTTTTCCAATTCCAATATATCTTTTTTGAGATAAGTCGACCACATCTGCACACAGTATTCAAGATGTGGGTGTACCATGGATTTATATAGAGGCAATATGATATTTTCTGTCTTATTTTCTATCCCTTTCTTAATGATTCTCAACGTTCTGTTTGCTTTTTTGACTGCCACTGCACATTGAGTGGATATTTTCAGAGAAATATCCACAATGACTCCAGGGTCTCTTTCTTGAGTGGTGACAGCTAATTTAGACCCCATCATTTTATATGTATAGTTGGGATTATGTTTTCCAATGTGCATTACTTTACATTTATCAACATTGAATTTCTTCTGCCATTTTGTTGCCCAGTCATCCCGTTTTGAGAGATCCTTTTGTAGCTCTTCGCAGTCTGCCTGGGACTTAACTATCTTGAGTAGTTTTGTATCATCTGCAAATTTTGCCACCTCACTGTTTTACCCCTTTTTCCAGATCATTTGTGAATATGTTGAATAGAACTGGTCCCAAAACAGACCACGGGGGGGCACCATTATTTACCTCTCTCTAGTCTTAAAACTGACCATTTGTTCCTACCATTTGTTTCCTATCTTTTAACCAGTTACCAATACATTAGCCTTTCTGAGTGTATAGATCTAAGATTAACCAGTTGAGCTCAATAATAAATGGGACATATTTAGTCAAAATCAGAAACTAGTGAATGGACAAAATATCGTATTGAACTGCACAAATTCTTTTTTCTTAGATTTTGCGATCTGAAAAATAGGAAAGAAAGCCTCAGGATTCAAAAATCAGCAAAAAACAAACAAAACAGGAATTGGTCAGTCTGATTTAATTGTTATCCTTATAGATCTAGGAATATCCCTAAAAGTTGATGTATGCATTGCATTCAGTTGCTTCATAGAAACTTGTTAGAGCTCTAAACTATATCTGCTATTGGAGTGGAAAAAGTTTGAAAAACAAAAATATTAGGTAGTATAAATATACAATAAAGAGAATAATAGTTTGTGTTTTTATTTGTACTAGGTCACTCTAAACAACTCACATCTCCCATTTGTGCCAAAACGTTGGAGTTTTGTGATCAAACTCATTCAATTAAGAAAGAACGTTACATCACTATGCTGAGTCTAGTTCCTGGAATTGAAATGAGGTTTCTTGGTCTAATATCTGGATCAAAATAAATCCAACCACAATTCAGTCAGAATTTTCTATGGTCCTGAACCTCAGAAATGCTAAGCACTCAATTGCTATTGACTTGAGTGGAAATTGTAGGTGTAGGTCTGTTGTAAGCCTGAATCCGAAGCCCCTGCTGACCCTGAGCAAGCCACTTGACCTCTATATGCTAGTCAACTCTACTGAAAAAACAAAACACAAAAAATGAAGAGGAAACCCTAAGATCTTATTGCAAACCAAGGGCTTGATTCTGCTTCCACCACTATCAATGGCTAAGCACTTGTCTTCAGTGAAAATAGGATCTGCCAGATGACACACATGGAGGTTAGTTTTCTGAATAAATTTCCAGGAAAGCAGTGTCTGTTGGGACCATGCCTGTGTGTACTCATAACCCCTCACTTGAGGACATAAAGGGCAGAGCAATGCCAGATGCCTCTCAGTTCCCCAGGGTCTCTTACCACCCATAGTAGTGAGACTGCACTCAGCAGTGTTCACCTACTACCCTGTCATTCCCTTCATTGAATCAGTTTGTAAATATTTGTAAATACTAGAAATAAGTTTCGTTTAAAAAAATCATTTCTTTTGTGTACTATTTGGCACCGAGGTGCCTTCCCGCCTAATCGCCAAACCTAAATCCTCCAACTTCAAGCTACGCCCGTCGTATGATGGACTTATTTCAACCAACAGTCATCTTTTTCTCAGTGAGAGCCATGTCACATACTATTGCTTTGTATACCAGCCCTTCTCCACCACAACTTTCTGCCCCGGAGATACTTTGCTAAAGCTCTACCGACTGGAGCACTCCATGAGGGAAGCATCAGATTCCAAAAGATATTTCTGATTCCAAAAAGGGACTCTCTTCCCAGTGATACCATTCCTTCAGCCCTCCTGCAGGAGGGGCCTCTTCTGTTGCTGGTACTGAGAAGAGGCCAGCAACTTCTTTAGGCCGCTGTCCTTATGCCTCCAAACTGAATTTGGCCTTGACTGGGAGTTCAGTGCCAAGGACTGGTGTTGCCTCCACACACTGAGGCAGGGAAAATCTAAGCTATGCTCTAAGGGTGATTCATGGCACCAGTCCTCTTCCCCAAAACTAGAAAGAACAAAAGTTTTAAAGAGAGCCACAGGCCTTCCGATTCTTTTAAACCACAGGTCCTGAAGCCTGATCACTGTGGGCAGGCCAGTGGGACTGATTCTTTGGCTCACCTGCTCTGTGTGGAACTAAGTCCCCTCTGGCATCAAAGGACCACATCTCATGAGGGACAGCTGAGGGGAGAAATGGGTAGCTTACGTTTTCTGTGGTTCTTAGATGAAGTACCTCAGGAGTTCAGAGGGAAGGTTTCTATTGTCACTACTCCCTTATTCCCAAAAGAAAAGGGGAAATGTATCCTATCCTTGACCACAGGGAACTAAACAAATTTATACACTGACTCAAATGGAGGCAGGGGATGATAGACACTAGCCTCCATCATCTGCTCACAGAAGATCAAGGATTAGTCCATGGCTCTTGACCTTCAGGAAGCTTATTTTCACTTTTAGCAATTCATTCAGCCACAAAAAATATTTCCAGTTTATAGTGGGACACTACCAAATACAGGATGCTGCCTTTCTGCCTCTCTAAAGCCTCAAATATATTCACAAAATGCTTAGCAATAGTGGCGGCACATCACACTTGGATGAATGGCTTTTGAGACGGAAATCCACAAAGGAAGTTTCCAGTGTGCTGTCTACAGTTCTCAAATTATTCCATGCCTTAATGCTAAGAGTCAATCATCGCCTTACTTCAACCCAGTCTGGAGGATTTATAGGGGCTCTTCTAATTTCAAATCAGCAAAGGCATACCTTCCTCTAGACAGGTTTCAGACAATCATATTCCTGGTCTCCATAGTCAAGGAGAACCCAGCAACGATAGCAAGAAAATACCTCAAACTATTACATCACATGGTATTGTGACACCTCTTGCAAGACTTCACCTCTGCCTTCTCCAAGGCTGACCGAGGTCTGTTTACCAGCCCACCAAACCATGTGGCCACTCATCTCATGAAACCAAATCCTATTTTATCCTCCCTAGACTGGTGGACAAATCCCCAGATGGTCTACCAAGGGGTAACATTCTGTACCCCTACCCCCATGGTGATACTACTTATAGCTGCCTTCATGGCAAGTTGGGGAGCTAACGGAAGCCACCTAAAGACTCAGTGCATACGGTTTCTTCAAAGAGTCTGAAGATCTTTGTATTTTTCCCCTTCTTCCTGATGGTCAGATAGCCCTTTACCGGGTCAGACATTGACTCTAAGACCTGATCTGTCCATACAGTTCCCCAGTCTACCAGAACTGATGACAGGTTTTCCATTCAGATCCCACATCTTTACATCTGACTGCTTGGAAGTTGGCTGGCTGAGCACAATGGACAGGGATTGTTCCACAGAGATCTCAGAAATCCTTATACAGAGAAGGAAGCCCTCTCCAAGATCAATCTATGCATCACAGTGGAAGACATTTTCCAGAGGGGCTTCCAACAAGGTCTCACCCCATTTCAAGCTTCTATTCCTAAAATTCTGGATTAAATATTCCAGTTCAAGATATCAGGCCACACCACTAGCTCTGTCTGGGTCCATTTGGTTGCCATTTCAGCATGTTGCACACACCCCTTCAAACTTATGCAGGGTTCTCTTATTCCACACTGAAAAAGATTCTAAAAGGACTGGTTCATGCTTGTTTTCCAATTTGGGAGCCTCCCTTTTCCCCTTAATATTTTTCTTACAGACCTCTCTTCTCCCCATCCCCATCTTTCCCTCCCCGTCCCACAAACACTTACCCATGTGCTCTCTGCACCACCTCATACTCAAAACCACCTTTCTGGTAGCTGTCTCCTCAGCTAGGAGGGTTAGTAAAATTCAAGCACTAATTGCAGACTCTTTTTATACTGTCTGCCATAGAGATAAGAAGTGCTTAACTTGCAATGAAAGAGATGCCGGGGCTCAAGCAATTTTTTTTTTTTTTACATTCCTAACTGATGTAACAACCCCATAAGTGCCAGGACTCTGAACTGCCAAGCCTAGAGGTGCCAGACTCAGCCCTGACAAGTTCTGGCACAAATTAACCACTGGAGATAAGGTAGTGCTGAGGTGCAAAGCTAAGTTTCTTACCAAGGTGGTGTCTGATTTTCATTTAAATCAAACCATCAACCCGTACATTTTCTTCCCCAAACTCCACTCAAATCTGGGAAAATCTAAGCACCATACTTTGGCTCAAGACCCCTTCATTAGTTTTAGACAGGATAAACCCATTCAGGAAATTTATTTGTGGCATTGGGGAAGGCTATGAAAGTCAGTTAATCTCTTCCCAGACCTGGCATATATGTGAGTGTTCAGTGGAGAAGAGGTTGGACACTACCGGGGAACGCTTCAAAGGGCTCAGGGACTGGGGTACACCTACTGTTAACCTGCAACGCAAAGGAAGAGCTGGCATTGCCCAGAGGAGAGTGTTTGAGTGGCTAACAGGCTGGTGATGTCAGGGAGCGGACACCCAGTTAAGCACATGCAATTCTCCCTTTTGCTGGAGGCAGGGGGGTAACAAGGTGTGTCTCAGTCCTCAGCTCCCTGAGACCCATCACCCACACCCTCCATCTTTGCTTCTTTGGAATCCATGTCTCCTGGGATTCTGAATTGGTGAAGGAACAAGAATGTTTGTGCCTGCTCTGCCCTTGAAGCCCTTGAGGGGCTGTGAGGACAAGTTGGCCACAGGCATGGCCCCAATGGACACTGCTATTCAAAAGATTCCAGTTCCGTATGTATGAGGCACATGCACACAGAGAGTGGGATCCATGCAGACACAAACCTCTCAAAGAGCCACAGTTACTGACTGGTAAGTAACTATTGTTTTTCCATCAGTACAGATACACATAGGTAATGAGTAAGGCTATGATTTGCTCATAGAGGTCATGGATTCCATTACTTTAACAGATATCCGCAACTGCTTTCGGCTTTGGCTTCTGCCCTGCTCCAGCTTCAGCCCCACTGTGACCAGACCCTGATTTTGTACATTTTTACCATGACTTCTCCCTGAATTTTGCCTAATTTTACTGTGACAAAATCATATCCATAGTAATGAGGAAACCTCCTTCACTTCAGATAAAGGCCTATTTACTCAGTTTATGTAACTCAACATTAAACTTTCCCACTGTATCCAATCCCTCTCCTTCAAATCCATGGAGCCAGTGTTACTTCCTCTGCTTGTTTTTTCCTTGCTGAACTGAAATCACAGAGTGAAAATATTTTAAACTAATGGGAAAAAAGAGGAGTTTTAATTCAGGAAAGCATCCTTATTCAGGAAAGGTGCTTCAGCAGATGCTTAAATTTAAGAATATGCCTGATGGTTTTCCTGACTCTGGGCCTAAAAGTATAAATGTGCTTGGCATGCCCTCTGCTTAACAATGTATTGGTAACAAATAGCCTTTTCCAACCCTTCCTGAGTGGATCCCCCAGAAGGTGGGGGGGCGGGGGGGGGGGGTAACAGATGTTGACACAGCAAATATTAGCTTTACTTCAAGACAAAATGAAAGTTCATTAGAGTCCAGTTCCAGTAACTTTCACATTTCTTTGTAGGGAAGTACTGATTCCTAATGCAGAACTGTATGAGGATGAGACATTTTCTGCTCTCCATTAGTACCACTCTTTTGCCACAAGATGGAGCAGTTTACAACCTAATGAAACCAAGGGTATTTCCAAAAGGAATGTTTAAGTTTTCAGGAAGGAAATAATGATGAATTTTCCACTTACTGAAAGTACAATGAAAGATGAATGCAAACATAAACATCTCTTGAAGATATTAATGGATTCATTCAGGTTTTTTTCTAAGGCTTTTTGGCCTGTAACTTTCCCTAATTGTTGAAATAATATTGTGCAATAAGACTAGTTTTCAGCAGACTTATTTCCATTTATAAATAATTTCTTTAAAGGTTCCTGAACCCATGAAATCACTTTCTCTTCTGAGAGATATGTAAGTTGATGTTTGAAACCTGATGTTGGAGCAGTGGTACTGTAAGAATCACCCTAAAGTTAAAAGACGTAATCTCTTTTAAACTGAAAGACATCTAATATTAGCTTGCTGGTGAACGGACATGACCCCAATGCACCATTTCGAAAGAGCAGAGGGTTTTGTGAGGAGAGGATGAGTGTTGAACATATTTATTTTTACAAACGTGTCTTCCAAACCTGGGTAAAAGTCATTGCTGCATCTCCTCTAGACTAGTGTTACTTTTAAGTAGAAAAGGACATCTTCTAGGCTTCTGGGGAGAAGTGTGTAACACTAGAAAAACCAAGAATGTAGCAAAAGATCTACAAAGGTTTTTGCTTGCACCTGATTCTTATACACAAAAAGATTAATGTCTACTCTAATGATTTAAGACTGGTGTATAGCACCTGACATACCATTCTTGATTCAGGTTGCTACTCATACCAGCAAAGCCAATTTCATTCCAGGTTATTAAGTCTGACCCACTGTCCTAAACACATGTTGTTGTGCCTGAATATTGGGGGCTCAAAGTCCAGAATATGATCTCCCAGACCACACATGCTGTCATATACAGTAAAACAGTATATGTTAAGAATAGAAAATCTGAATTTCTATGAATTTTTTGCCTGAGTGTCACAAAAATAATACAAAAATGTAGTTTGCTCTGGATGTGTGTGTTACTGATAGCTTGATTGGTTGACGAAAATGAATGGGCCTGGTTCACAAATGTCTTAAGTGCCTAAAGCTAAAACCACAAAGGTACATAGGCATTGCAATACCTAACCCCAGGTGCCCTGCCAGCTGAGTCAGCCATCAAGGCTCCCCATACAATGCATGGGGAGAGTTAGGTGCCCAAGAAAGGGAATCTCAAATGTCAGCAAACTGAGCAGGGAGCCACCTAATCCAGGTAGGATTGAAATGCAGAGGAAAGAGCGGGGGTGGGAGGAGGTCCAGATCCTCAAAAGCATTTGGCACCTAATGATCTGGGCCTCTAGAGATCTGACTGACAGGTCAGAGGCAGACACTGATCTCTGCTCAGTATTCTAACCTATGAACTCTCTTCTGGCTTTAGGTGCCCAAGCCAGCTCAGCCCATGCTCAGACAGACAAAACCCAGCCCCATCTAGTATGGAGAGAGCCAGAGCCAGACATACCATTATAGTCAATAGCACAGTGATGAGGGCAGTCAACTGGGGTGCGGGAGACCCGTTTTCAAGTCCCTGCTCTAACTAATTTAGAGCAGGGATTTGGACCTACACCTTCCACTTCCCCCTGAGTGACCTAACCATTGGACTATTGGGTATTCCTGGGGGTTGTCTCTCTTTCACAAGGAAGCTGGTCTGGCTTAAGCACCTGAGTCCAGGATCTGGCCTGTCAGTCAGGCACCTAAGGTTCTGATCTATGAACTAAGGTTCTTAGTATCTATGAAACTATGATCAATGGGAGTTAGGGAGATCTGAGCCTAATTCCCATCCCTTTCCTCAGCATTTCACTCCTGACTAGCTTAGAGCTCCATGCTCAGTTTTCTGGCTTCTGAGAATCCCTAGGTGCCTAACTCACTGTTGAGAATTCCACTAAACAGCAGGGTCCATTGTGATTCTCGCCCATATGCAAGGATTTGCAAGTCCATTTGTGATTCTAGCCCATATGTCTAGTATGATAAAGAATGATTGAATCTGCTGCATTTTTGTGGAATATTTTGATTTTTATATAAACAGATTTGCAATGTTTGCTTTAAAAAATGGCAAAAACTTAATTCAGAATTTAGTGGTTCTATATCATGACAGACTTGCAAAACAAAGCTGAGTACTAATTTCCGGCAATTTAGCTAAGTAATAAGATGCATCAACTTTCTATCTCACTAGTGTAAGACTTTTAATGTTGCCCTAGGATGTGGAAGGTTCTGCAATTAAATCTGCACTTTTACCTGTACAGTTAATTTCTTTCATAAAATGCTCATGCATATAGAAATTAATCATTACAGAAAGTACTTATATAAGCACTTCTGAGGCATGGAAAGGAAACAAGTGGGACAATCAGTTTTCTCAGCACACAAAAAATGGTTTTCAAATCAGAACACAAGAACATAAGAATGGCCACACTGGTCAGAGCAATGGTCCATCTAGCCCAGTGTCCTGTCTTCCGACAAAGGCAATCAGGGCCGGCTCCAGGCCCCAGGGTTCCAAGCAGGTGCTGTTAGAAAGGGGCAGCAGTTCCTCTGGCTGCAGCAGCAAATCGGCGGCAGCTCCTCTGTCCCGCCCACCCAGGTGGCAAATCGACGGCAGCTTCTCCCTTTTGCCGTCTGCGGCGGCAGTTCTTTTCACTGCTTGGGGCGGCAAAAGCTGTAGAGCCGGCCCTGAAAGCAATGTATAGTGTTTCACTTACGATATTGTTTCAGATATCACCTTTTCATTCCATTCATGCTGACCTTTTTATCTATCATCTAAGTAGCTGGGTGCTATATATAAAATGAAAATTGCATTAATTCTACCTTAAAAAAGCTTCACAGATTGTGTGCAATCCTGAATGGGTTCAAGGTTTGGGGGTTGGCTGCTAAGAGGACATTGCCAGTCATTCTGCAGCTCTTTCACTGGGATATCTGCCTGTGCAAAGAGGTGAATTTTGCACTGTGTCCATGAAGTGGCAAGCCTTGGCCACATCCTGATCTCCACTGGTCAGGAATGACACAGCCAAGGCCCTCCACTCTTCCCATTGATGCCTATGAGTCTCACCTTTGAGATTTGATGGCACAGTCAGTTGATTGTAGCTGCTGTGATTTGGTATGGAGGGAAAGACTGTTACGAGGAGAAGTTAGTCTAAGGGCTTTGAAGCCAGAGCTAGCACTGTGAACTGAATCTGAAACTGATTAGAGATTCAGTGCAAAACGCAGAGTGTCTGAAGCAACCTCTCTTGTTCATTCTCCTTAGCAGAAGACCAGTTGCAATTTTTATATGCCCTTCATGCCAGTCGCAGATGGTGTTCATTGCTGTAAACTAGACTGGGAGTTTCAGAAACGCCTATGGCAATTAGGGTCATTGAAAGTCAGTGGGAGCTGATCGCTTAAATCCCCTTCAGCTTGTCTGCATAATGGAGTTATTCAGGAATAGCTATTTCCCATTAAATTCATACCCTATCCTATTCTGTAACTACTTTCATTAGTAGACAAGTCACGAGGCTCCTTTGAACATCTAGGCTTGAAATGACAAAAGCATGGATCCCTGTATCCAGATCTGTCTGTGAGGAAGGGGGTGCGCTCTTTGGGTGGTTGAAGAGGGAAGCTGTTCCTAGCCACTGTAACTATTAGATATCAATGGAGAGAAATCCAACACAACCCTGCCACTGTACACTATCTTGACGATTAGGGAAGATGTCCTCAGAAGCTAACCGCAACCACTTCCTCAAAATAAGTTTCCCTTCATAGTAGCATCGTCTCCACCTTGTCTGGATTTAGCTTGACCCAACCACTTTTTTGTTCAGCTCCTGCTCCCCGCCGCACGCTGGGACAGCTTAGAGACAATGTAGTCTGTATTTAAAGCACACTGCAAGTAGAGCTTTAGAATAACTGGTTTTTTTGGTTTGCTGGCAGTCCTGAAAAATCAAAGGGAAAAAAGACATTTTGGGTTAACCTAAAACAAAACATTTGAATTTTTTAGCAAACTGAAAAGTGAAAAAAAAAATCATTTTGGGTTGAGTAAAACATTTTGTTTAATTTTTGAGCTTTTAAAAATATTAAATAAAATTCAATAAATTTCTAATGAAAACTAATTCAGAATGGAAACATTTCATTTAGAAAATATCGAAACAAAAAGTTCAGATTTGTTTGGATTATTTAGGATTTGGGGTTTTTTTACCCAAATAATTTTGTCAAAATGAGTGCGTGAAATGTTTTAATTGACCCAAATCTGCATTTTTCAATGAAAAAAGTTTCAGTCAAAATTTTTTGCCTAACTCTAATAGTGAGTACTACTGACAACAAATAAATATGCAGTGTCATTGTAGCCATGTTGCTCCCAAGATATTGCAGAGATAAGGTGGGTAAGGTAAAATTTTTTATTGGAAAAGACAAACTTGTGAGCGTACACAGAGCTCTTCTCCAGGTGTAAGCTTGAGAGCTTTCCTCTCTCACCAGCAAAAGCTGGTCCAATAAAAGATATTACCTCACCTACTTTGTCTCTCTAACAGATAAACAGTAATGAATATAGATAGTGTGCATCATGGCCGAGTTAATATTCCTGAGGAAACGTTAACTTTTTGAATTTCCTAACTTTTGGGTGCTTGATATTGTAACTGTCTCATTATTATTCATTATTTATATTCTGGTACAACTTAGAGGCTCCCATTTGTGGCCCCATTTTGGCAGGTGTTTTACCAACACATAGACTGTCTCTGCCCACAAAAAGTCCTCACAGGCAAAACAGATGAAGGATATGGCAACATACAAACAAATGGTCAAGGGTGTTTTTGGCATTTGTCATGTTAAATACAAGGTGTATTTGTTGTTTTAGGGTCCTCCGTGAGAACTGTATAATGAGATAGAAAAAAGGGACTAGAGAGAGCGATGGGCTTCAGAGCCTGAGCTCCAACCCAAACCATAACTTCAAAGATCTGTCAACACAGCTGTTGTTAGAATGCTATCACTAGCCTTGCTAGCTGGAGTCTGTTGACCTGGACCGAGCAGTCTTAACCTTATAGGTCTCCTCAGAATCTCCTCTCTTGCTTGTCCAAGTTACCTGGCATAATAGGGGGCCGGGGGATGGGAAGCCACTGAGATTTTGTATATTTTAATTTAGTCAGATTTTGGACAAGGGCTAGCCCTTTCCAAAGTGCCTAAGTGACTTGAGTCTAAATCCCATTTACTTTCAATGTGGCTTAAGCTCCTAAGTCACTTAGGCACTTCTGAAAATTTTACCTGAGATCTGTGGATTTATACTTTGAAGTTAGGCATTGATCCCAAATTGTCTAGGATTGTATTTTTCTTAGTAGCCTGTCGCCATCACCATTTAATTTAAGATACAACTTTTATATTAATTGGGGAGAACTTTTTTATGTTGCTTCACTACCATCAGAGTGTTCAAATGGTAAATGGAGACACCTTCTTGAGTCATTTAAAAACATACTTAGACTGTAAGCTCTTTGGGGCAAGGACTGTCTGTGCTGTGTTCATATAGTGTCTAGCACAATGGGGTCCCGGTCCATGACTAGTTGCTATGGTAATATAAATAAATAATAATAATACCTTGAAATTTTTGGGTCCACTCAATTGCTCTAGGTCTTTGCTAGGTAAAGTGGTAATATATGCTACTTAATAACTTAATGACAGTGTTTCAAATTGTTAGTATTAACAGGTACTAGATATAAAACAAAGTCAAAAGAGACGTGCCCAATACTAGGGTGTGGCATTTCTATAGTCTTCTGTATCTTGGTGCTTGACTACACTACAAAAAAAGGCATTGCAACATTTACAAAACGCCTTTGGTTGACACTGAAGGTTGCACCAGCAATGCTAATATCTTTGCATTAACTTGAGCTGGTTTTGACAAAATTGCTTTTCCAATTAAACAAACATTTTTGTGGAAATTATTTTCTTGAAATGTTCCAGATTTTCAGTAAAAAATGTGGTCAAAATTACCATTTTGGGAAAGTTCCAAGATAAAGATGAATGCATGTACTTACCATGGCCCAGCATTGGCATGACGGTTTGGGATATAGCTGAGAACCATTTCACACAACCCAGCTATCTGAGGGAGACAGCAGACAGCGGAATAATACTAGTAAAACAACAGAAAAATCACACGTCCAGACACTAGTCAAGCTAATTACACCCCTCACAAAATCTTAGATTTCAAACACAGGTTACAGTAACTTTCCCATTTGCCCCTGAAGTGGTGCACTTTTCTATCATAGTGCCTTTAGAGATCACTGCTCTCCTAGGAATGTTACTTCATGTGAGATCAGCTGAGGTTCCGCTCTTCTTGTATGTTACAGGTGAGATCAGCTGAGGTTCCCATGAGGTGATGTGTTGCCAACTGTCATGATTTGATCATGATTCTTACAATATTTGTTGCTTTTCTTAAAGCCCCAGGGCTTGGAATCTGGAATATGAGAATCTGAACTTTCTTTTTTTTTTTAAGTATGTTTCTACCTTGGTTGCAGAGAAAAGCTTGAGAACATTAACCCTAAATGCTCAAAAACCCAAAGGCAAATAAATTCACTCCCAATTTTATTTTTTTAAATCTCATGATTTTTAAGCTAATTTCATTATTTTTGTAGGCTGATTTCAGAATGTTTGAGTGGTAATACTGAGATAAGTCCTTAGACTTGCATGGCTAAGGGCAGGGTATTCTGTGCAGAGAGTTCTTGACTCTGGAATCAGCTTTTCCCCTTTGAGCTGACAAGCCCCCAGTTTGCTGACTTTCATGATGTGCTGCCCATCCCATTTATTTACTCAAGGTTCCCTGAAGAGATGGGCCCAGTGTATTTCCTTTGTAGAGGTGAGGGTGAGACTTGTTTCTATTATATTGCTTTTTTAAAATGTGTGTGCATGTCCTAGAAATTGTGAAATCAACAAGATAAATAAGGGCTTTCATTTTTGTGAGACCCATGTCAGAGAGCTTATGCAGCTTAGATTGGCTTGTTTAGCCACAAACCAGTCCAAAAAAGGGACAGTTGATTCAGCCTTCCTGCTTATTTTTGGCAAACAAAGGACAAAGCCACATCACTCGATCAGGGATACTGCTCCAGGTTTAGAAAACCATCCTTGGCACTGGAGGAGTCAGAGGAGATAGCTGCACCAGTGTCTCCAAGGAGGCATAGGATTCCTGACAGACAATCGAGAGGCTATGCTTACCATGCCTCCAGATACAACGCCCCCAGGGACTGTTGGTATTGATTCCCATTGGGCCAACTGCAACTGATGGATCCTTCCTTTGACCTAATTGGGGCTTTGGATCCCTCTGATAGGTGGCTGGACCCTCTCAGGGCGTCATACCACTCCTTCCCCCTCATCAATTGGAACTATCAGTGCACAAGGAGGAAGAGCTGGATTCAGTTCTGCCAATACTGACTGTCCCAACAGTGGCTCCCTAATCATCTCCAGATGACCGCATGACTCCTTAGTCGCTTTCTCCACCAGATGATTACAGCCTGTACCAGCAGCTATTGCAAAAGGTCACTAATGATCTGCAAAGCCCATTAGAGGAGATTCAGTTTTAGAACATGATTAAGAACAGTCTGTGGTGTGGGTTCCAGCCTGGTGGCAGATATGGTTATAGGCTCCTTTGTGGATAGGGGAAGCAGTCTCTATTAAACCTCTCTGTGAAGGTGGCTCATTCTCCTGGAAGCATGTAGTGTTTTGCAACAAGTTAGAGATCACTGACATATTCCTTAAAAGAAAAGAACTAGTATTTTCAGTGTTCTTAGTTTTTGACGCAACTTGCATGCTGCATAAATCTATTCTCCCCTCCCCCGCATAAAGCCTGTTTAAGAATCTAATATTTATTCTAATAAACATGAAGGCAGCTCTCTTTATCTATCTCTGTAGATAATATTCATCCCTTCACTGTGAGGACAGATGTCAAAAATTAAAACTGCTATGAAGAAGCCTAAGAAAATATGTGCTTCAAAATGTTTATTACACAACCATGTAAAGCATCTTCTGAATCATGTCATTGCCCTCATTTCGTTTGTTCCTTTGGTTCATTTTTTTTCCCTTGTGCCATTTTCCTCCTAAAACTGTTCTTGCTGCTTCCTTATTATTCAGATGTATAATTAGAAATCCATTATTATGTTTTATGGAGATGTAAAGTGTAGGAAGAAAGCGGCATAACTACTTTTTACATACTGCATGCAAATTATCCACCTTGTGTATTTTGGCAGTGGCTCTGAATATTCGGCAGATGTAGTTTTCATTTCCCTTGGAGCTCTGTTTACCCAATTTATTGCTAGTCATCAAGTAGAGCAGCAGAAAATCTAAAGAAGGGGAGGGGGAAACTTTCTATACAAGGAGCTTAATATGTGTGGATTGTAGCTTTTTGGCTGGAATGTATATACATTAATGTACTGCACCTACACAATGATTTTCATGGCTATTATATATAATTGATGGCCATAAAATACACGAGTAAGAAATATACCATACAAGAACTGTCACTCCAAAATTACAATTGTTAGACTAGCATTTTGTAAGATATGATTTTTAATATTCTGCCCAAATAAAGTATGCATGGAATAAAGGAGATGGAAATACTGTGTGGCTGTTTCATTTGTATCTCAACTCTGAAAATTTAAAAAAAAAAAAAAAAAAGCCTGTTTCCTGAGTCTGCTTGCTGTAACTGAGCATATTTATGGCCTCATAAATGTCAGTAATGCCTTGGTTACCTAGGTGGTTTGATGTACCTAGGTGGTTTGATGTACTTTTTCTGTGCACAAATGTGACACTATGGTATCATTCATAACGCGTACACTGTATAACATACCTTGTCTGCCTAAGTGATGTGATGGAGAACCAGTTCTGGTCTCAGTTGTGTCTGTACAACCTTGGCCCATTTTATGGATGTTCACTCCAGCTACCTAGTGCCTCAGCTGTTTTTTACAAATTATTTTATACTGGTGTTTGGTCACTGTATCTAGGACAACTACATGGAAATAGCTTTTAAGAGACAGTAAAAGAGCAACATTTCTTCCACAATTACTTTCTTCTTTTCCTTAAAGTATTTGGAGAGGCGATGTCTTGAGGGGAAATAGGGTATTTGTTAATTGAGGTACTGTGGAGCTATGGTATGTAAATGTATTATAAATGCACATAATGTATAAATGCACATAATCTGTGGTAATGGATTTAGCAGTTCAGTGTAAATTTGATTCCTGTGTTCTAAATATTGGAAGTGCAATGGGTGAAGTCCTCCTATGTATGGTTTAAAATGAAAATAAAGAAAGAATAATGTCAGAAAAATTTACTATCTGACTCTTTTTGTCAAAGGGGCATTCATGATAGCTGGAAGCACCACAGATAACATATAGTGTTTTGCCAGAATGAACAGTTCTTTGGTTTTTTCCTTAAGATGTAATTTCATGCACCTGACCATAATAATGCAGTATGTCAGAGTATTAGGGCATGTCTATACTTACGGCTAAATTGGCACTGGTGCAATCAATGCAGCAGTGTTGATTTAGTGGGTCTGGTGAAGACCCACTAAATTGATAGCAGAGTGCTCTTCCATCGACTTCTGTACTCTAGTCCCCTGAGAAGCATAAAGTAAGTCAGCAGGAGAGTGTCTTCCATTGACACAGCGCAGTGTAGACACTGTTTAAGTTGACCTAAGTTACGTCGACTTAAGTTATGTAAATTATGTAACTGAAGAAGTATAACTTAGGTCGACTTACAACTTTAGTATAGACCAGCCCTCAGTTTCCTTTCAGTGGTGGAAAGAGGAGGAAGCAGATTTTAGAAAACAAAACAGCACCATTCACTTAATGCTACAACATTCACCTAGCATATTATAAACATAAGAATTAAGGATGACTGTTTCTTTTTTCACTGGATTATTATATTTGTATTAACTAGTTTGCATTAGTAATGACATTTAATGAAAGCCTTTTGTCTGGGAACTGAAACTGTGCTTTAGTTTTGAAGGAGGGAGTTGAATTGCTTGGATTGATTTGGAACCCCAAAATTATGTAAGAAAAGAAGGATGGTCCAGTGATAGATTTCTAGTCTGCAACTTAAGAGACCAAGGTCCAATACCTTGTTCCATCTGCAGACTCCCTCTGTGATCTTGGGCAAATCACTCTGAGCAGGACTCTCAGCTGGAGTTAATCAGTAGACCTCCAATGAAGTCAATGGATTTGCACCACTTGAGGATCTGCTCCTTAGCCTTTCTGACCTCAGTTCCCCATCTGTACTTAAAGATCAACTGAGTACTTCCCAACCTCATAGGACAGTTGTGAGGATAAATGAAGGATTAAAAGGTGGTCAGATACTGCAGGAATGGGGCTGATAGATATGTGATAAAAGAAAATGTCAGTGAGATAGAACAGGCTTTCTTCTACTGTCAGGTGTGTGTCTTGTATTTTGGCTTTTTTGCATAAAAGGGAACTATGATGCCTTCTTTCTCACTAGAGAAATAAAAGCATCTCAAGGATCCTATGTGATTCCTATAAAGGAGTAGAAAATTAGGAGAGTAACTTGATGAAAATAGCAAGATCCATTATCCTCCGCCTTTCATACCTGCTTTTTCTAAGAAAAAATGTACACTGAGTAGAAGGTAATAAATTCACAGCTTTGGAGAGTAAAGTCTTTTACCCATGCACAGGACAGGCATAGCACAGAGGCACTGCAGGCTACCTCATATCACTCTGTTAATGTGTCTCATCTCTGAACTAGAGGGAGCATCTCCCAGGGTAAAGCATTGTTAGATTTGCATGTCATTCCATTTGTTCTCTGCAGACTGAGACTAGTGATGGGTGAACTTTAAAGATAAACATCTAAAAATGTATATGTCTGTCTCTCACCCTTAGAAGATGGCATCTTTGTGGTGGTGTTCACAGGAGTCCCCCTTGCCTCTGGTAACGGCATTCTTTGCAAAGCCTCTCCCCAAAGCTAGTCTCTGAACAGCCTTATCTTCAAAAGGAAGATGCCAGAGCAAGAAAAATATCCAAAAGGGTGGAAGGATGGACTCCAGAGGAAAAAGTAAAGTGCTAAACATGAGTAACTTGGTGGGAGAAGGTACAGTCTGCAAATATTTGAAGGGTGTGAACACAAGAGTGGCTAAGCTCTGAGGAAGGAGAGAAATTATTTACAGTAATCAATGGGGGCAAACCTGGATGAAATTAAGAATAGGAAAGTTAAGCCTGGATATCATGACAAATTCCCTGAATGTTAGATTCATTGTCTGTGGAATAATCTCCAAGGGAAGTGATGGACACATCATTGATTGGGACATTTTAAAATGGTAGTATGCAATGTTGCACTGGAAAGGAGCTAGACTAGATGACTTACTAGGACTATCTCATCTCTAAATTCTGTCATTATAAAGTGAGTGAAATATAACCATGTAAAGAAATTCTGGCATGCTTTTATCAGACACACCCACTGACTGGTGAAATCCCAGATCTTGTTCTAAATCAGGGGTTTGCAAACTGGGGGTCAGGACCCCTCAGGGGGTCGCAAGGTTATTACATGGGGGATGGTGAACTGTCAGCCTCCACCACAAATCCTGCTTTGCCTCCAGCAGGGTCGGCTCCGGGCCCCAGCATTCCCAGCGTCGGCCGCGGTGGCAAATCGGCAGCAGCTTCTTCCTTTTGCCGTTCGCGGCGGCAGTTTTTTTTCACTGCTTGGGGTGGCAAAAACTGTAGAGACGGCCCTGGCCTCCAGCATATATAGTGGTGATAGATATATAAAAAACTTTTTAATTTATAAGGGGTGTCACACTCAGAGGTTTGCTATGTGAAAGGAGTCACGAGTACAAAAGTTTGAGAACCACTATTCTAAATTATATGTAGATAATGATTTGGGATAATGATACCACTGGGACACTGTGCAGGCCAAAGATTGATCCAGGTGAGGTGAGAGATGCTAATGACAGTGCAACATATAAGCATGTAGCAGTGGACCTGTAGAAAAGGTGAGTGCTATAGATTTATGTTTTTACCTTAGGTGCTATTATCAAGCTAGTTGTGCACCTATCCTACACCTATTGATTGTTGTTAAACATAGTTTTGTATATGGCCTCCATGGTTAAAATGCCAGGTTTCTTCTGTTCCCCTACTGAATAATACTGGCACCTTTCTATCCTTCTATTTTAAGCATCTTCACATTGATTTATTGAAGTAGCTGCACATCTCTCACTGCCACCAAGATCAAGTTGACATGTCTGAATTCCTTAGAATTCTATCTGGAGTGCAGAAGAACCACATGAGCATGGTTTGGGTTTTTTTTCTCCTCTTTCTTGGGATAGTTTTCTAGATGGACAGAAGGAGATTTCTCAGAATGTATTGGCCACATCCTGTTTAGTCAAGCATGTGTAGAGCTCAGTTGTTGCAAGGACTTGGACCTTTCCTTCTTCCCTTTGCAGGACTTGTTCTCTTAATGGCTTATTGATACAATTTGCTCAGCTAATAAATTAAAAGATGTTGTTTTTAATGTAAACCATATGTAATGTAATGTAAACAATGTAAACAAACTGGGATCTGAAAGTCAGTCTGGGTTCTATACTGTTTGTGCAACATCACCACTAATAAGGAGTCTTCAGGCCAAATTCTGGCCCCCTTTACATTTGTGCTACTCCAGTGTCTTCAAATTCTGCCCTCTGAAAAACCGCATTGCCTTCATCTGAAGCCTTGTCCCTCTAAGTGTAGGCGTCAATCCTGCAGACAGCCTCTATACTTGCACTTCTTTGAAGTGAATAGCTCCATGTGATGCAAAGTTCACCTTTGGAGACCAATTTGCAAGGCTAGAGTCTGAGGCCTTGTCTATGCTGGATGTTTGCCATGATTACAGCCATTAGTGACTAAGCAATGGTGTAGCTGAACTAGTGAGAATTACTAAAACAAGCAAAACTGCTGTTTGCGCTAGTGGTGCTTACCCTTGCTTGAAAGAGAAGGCAGAGTTTGAAGACAAGGGAGGTGGAGGTGGAGGTGGCTGCAATTAGGCAAATCTCCAGCGTGGACAAGTTTTGTTGGTGTGTGAACCAGAAAGAATCTGGCTCACTGTCTCATAGCCATGTTGGCTCTGCAGTGTCAACAGCTGTAAAGACTAAAACACACTACAGTATTTTTTAAATCACTAAAGTAAGTAGATACAACTCTGGATAGACACAGGAAGCAGAGGAAGCAGGTGTCATTTTTACATAGCTACTTTTCAGAGCAAATTGCGTTTTAATCATAATTTTTCATTTGAAGGCAGTCCTGTGTTAAAAAAAATTAAGTGTTTTTAAAATTCATTTGATCCAGCTGGAGCTTGCACTTCCTCTTTAACTTTTTCTTTTATTATTTAAAAATCTTAATTATCTGAGACAAAATTGGTAAGGAAATCTGCAGAATCTGGGGATTCCACAGAGCACTATCTGCAAACACTCATGCTATTCACTGTTGCCAAATAGAAATGTGCCAGCATTGAAATACCCACCCACTCCCTCCTGCTGCTGCAGCAGCAAACTAATAAGCACATTGACTACATTCATTTAAAGGAAAATGCTGTCTTTTAATCTTTACATTCTGTAGGCTTAGATTTCTGAGTGTGAGTAATGTCATGTTTATCACACGTCAGATGGTGCAAAAGCTACTTGATACACCTCAGTGCATTAGGTATTTTAAAAATACTTTAAGGGTACCAGCCAGTGGAAGTAGCAGAATATCATCATTGCCTGCAAGTTGTCATGTACCTTTTGTATGCCCATACCAGAGCAAATGAATCTGAATCAGAACTGTTTGTTTGTTTGTTTGTTTTCGGGGGGAAGAAGTGCTGATCAGGTTCACCAGTTGACCTTGATAAACCTGAAGCCAGCTGCTCCAATAATAGCAGACAAACTTATTCAACATCTTGCACAATATTTCCACACTAAATCAATCTGACAAGGATCACATTATATCTACAGTGATGTATAAAATTATGTTTTATTTATATGTTTAAATTAAGACTGGATGACTCTCTATGACAGAGGGGGGGCAAACTACAGCTGGCGGGCCACATCTGGCCAACGGAACTGTCCTACCTGGCCCTTGAGCTCCCAGCTAGGGAGGCTAGCCCCCGGCCCCTTCCCTGCTGTCCCCCTCCCCCACAGCCTAAGCTCGCCGTGCTGCCAGCGCTCTGGGCGGCGGGGCTGTGAGCTCCTGCTAGGCAACGTAGTGGCGTGGCTGGCTCCAGCCGGACAGCATGGCTGCCAGTCCTGCTGCTCTCAGCAGCATGGTAAGGGGACTGGGAGGGGCAGGGGGTTGGATAAGGGGCAGGAGGTCCTGGGGGCAGTCAGGGGACAGGGAGCAGGGGGCGGTTGGATGGGGTGGAGGTTCTGGGGACAGGGAAAAGGGGTGATTGGATAGGTACGGGAGTCCCAGGGGCCTTTCAGGGGGCAGGGATGTGGATAGGGGTTGGGGCAGTCAGGGGACAGGGAGCGGGGGGGTTGGATAGGAGGTGAGGTCCCGGGGGGCAATTGGAGGTGGGGTCCCTTAAGTGGGCGGTCAGGGGGCAAGGAGCAGGGGTGGTTGGATGGGTCAGGGGTTCTGAGGGGGGCAGACAAGGGGTGAGGGCCAGGCTGTTTGGGGAGGCACAGCCTTCCCTACCCTGCCCTCCATACAGTTTTGGAACCCCAATGTGGCCCTCAGGCCAAAACGTTTGCCCACCCCTGCTCTATGAAGATATATTCTAGTTCAAACACAAGTTGATGGTCTTGACTGGTTGAAATTCTTTGGCCTGTGTTATGGAGAAGGTCAGACTAGATCGGTGGTGTCAACAGGGGTATGCATACCCCTGGGGGTACACAAATCTAGATATTTGCCTAGTTTTACAGCAGGCTCCATAAAAAGCATTAGTGATGTCAGTACAAACTAAAATTTCATACAATCGCTTGTTTCTACAGCTCTATAGTCAGTACACTGAAATGTAAGTACAATATTTACATTCCAGTTGATTTATTTTATAATTATATGGTAAAAAGGAGATGGTAAGCAATTTTTCAGTAATAGTGTTCTGGGACACTTTTGTATTTTCATGTCTGATTTTGTAAGCAAGTCGTTTGTAAGTGAGGTGAAACTTGGGGTACAAAGGGGGTACAGGTTTCAGAGTAGCAGCCATGTTAGTCTGTATTTGCAAAAGGAAAAGGAGGGCTTGTGGCACCTTAGAGACTAACAAATTTATTTGAGCTAGAGCTCACGTCATCGGATGTACAGTAATCTGGAAAGGCTGAGAGCCACTGGCCTAAACGATCATAATGGCCCTTTCTGACCTTAACATCTATATCATGTATATGAAAGCTGGAGCTGGGCTGATTCATTATGTATAAATATGTTTGTTGACGAGCATGAATTTCAGGATGTATGAGCAGCATATTACCTAGCTGATTTTTAAGTTATCCATCAGGCTCGGGATTTGAAGCTCAGAGAGCCTGCTCCTTCCTAGGGGCCTGCATCGCAGCCTAGAAATCCTGTCCTTGTTTTGCAAAGAGAAAAGCAGTACTTGTGGCACCTTAGAGACGAACAAATTTATTAGAGCATAAGCTTTCGTGAGCTACAGCTCACTTCATCGGATGCATTTACTGTAGCTCATGAAAGCTTATGCTCTAATAAATTTGCTAGTCTCTAAGGTGCCACAAGTCCTCCTTTTCTTTTTGCGAATACAGACTAACACGGCTGCTACTCTGTCCTTGTTTTGCTTCATGTTTAAACATATTGGGGAGGGGGGGGGCAGGAACAGGTGGGTTCCAAGGGGTGCTCTGCTGGGGGGGGGGGCTCCCTGGCATACAATGCACTTGCTGCAGCCCCACCTGCGGCAGGGGGAAGGCACATCCCGCAGAGCAGGGAGCTGTGATGAGTCATGACCCGCCTCTCCTCCCACCGCCCCCGAGCGTTGCCACCCTCTCCCTTGCTGGCCAGTGGGAGGCCGGGGAGCGCCTGGAGGGGGCGCTCTCCCCCTGCCCGGCCGCTCGCTGGCTTCAGGGGACGCCCGCTGTCCCCAGGCGAGGAATAACCCCGCGGCGGGGGCGGGCGGCTGAGGGCCGGGCTCGCTCGCTCCTGCCTCGCCAGCCGCAGCCGCGGCGTCCCTGCTGCACCGCTCTAGGTGGCCTTTGCCTGAGGCCCGCGGGCTGGGCTCTGCAGCGGGCGGGGGTGAAAGGGCTGCTGAGGTGGAGGAGGGGGGGGGGCCGCCCCCGTAAAGAGCGTGGGCTGGGGCTGGTCGTGTCACTGCCCGTGGGCGGGCTTCAGCCTCCCAAGCGGAGGTTGACCAGGCGGCCCTCCAGCGCCGGGGGCCCAGCGAGCTGTGGCTCTGCCCCCCTCTGCGGGCCGGGGTGCTCCGAAGTGACTGTGCTCCCTGGGGCGGCGGGAGCGGCCGCCGGGCGGGTGGACCCTGAGCGCAGGGGGCTCCTGCCTCGGAGCGGAAATTGTGGTGAGCCGCTACACGCCCGCATAGACCCTGCCGGAGTGACCCGTCGTCCGTCCACGAGCAGCCAGAGGCTCTCCCCCGGTCAGTACCCCGCTCTCGTCTTTCTTCGTGGGGTAGTGCAAAGGGTACCGGGCTCTAGTGCCAGCTCTTAGAAAAACAAAAACAAAAAAATCCCATTTAACTCAATAATGAACTGTATAATTATGACAAAAGGACAGGAGGACTTGTGGCACCTTAGAGACTAACAAATGTATATGAGCATAAGCTTTCCTGAGCTACAGCTCACTTCATCGGATGCATTCCGATGTTACTTTGTTGTATCTCTTATGGATAGTTATTTAAATGCATCCGATGCAGTGAGCTGTAGCTCACGAAAGCTTATGCTCAAATAAATTTGTTAGTCTCTAAGGTGCCACAAGTCCTCCTTTCCTTTTTGCGAATACAGACTAACACGGCTGCTACTCTGAAACCTGTATAATTATGGAGGGTGAAGACAAGGACAGGCGCCCTGGAAGTTTTCTGTCCTGTCCATTTGCTTTCCTTTGGTCACTAAGATTGTACAGATGTAATGTTAATACCGATGAGAAGAGTTAGTAAAAGGAGGTCAGCTGTTTGCTGTGGATAACCCTTCCACCTGTTGCAGTAATTATCCAAAGTTTTCCATAGCTTCTGGGTATAAATTATGTCTTTAGGGCCCTAATCCAAAACCCCATCTCATGATCTCATGGATGGGTCATGCTGCCAAGAGCACATCTTATCAGAGTAATTTAATACCTGTCACTAAAAATGCACATTTGTTAATAATTTATACCCCAGTTCTGTCACTCTCACTCCTGCTGAATAAAAGAAAAGGAGGACTTGTGGCACCTTAGAGACTAACAAATTTATTTGAGCATAAGCTTTCGTGAGCTACAGCTCACTTCATCGGATGCTGTAGCTCACGAAAGCTTATGCTCAAATAAATTTGTTAGTCTCTAAGGTGCCACAAGTCCTCCTTTTTCTTTTTTGCGAATACAGACTAACACAGCTGCTACTCTGAATCCTGCTGAATAGTATTTGATTACTCCCATTGAACTCAGTGGCACTACTAGTGGAGTTAGGGCACGATTTTTAAAGGTTTTTAGGCACCTGAAGATGTGGTGCCTTTGAAATTCCCACCAGGTGCATCTTCAAGTGTCTAAAAACCTTTAAAAATCTGGCCCTAACTCCACTAGTAGCAGGAACGGCGAACCGTGGCCAGTGGGAGCTGCGGGAGTCCATGCCTGCGGACAGTCAACATCAGCAAAATGTCTCGCGGCCCGCAATCAGATTACCCTGATGGGCTGCATGTGGCCCATAGGTCGCAGGTTGCCCACCTCTGTAACTTGAAGATTGTTCTAGAGTGTTTAGCAGAGTGAGGAGCCCAGGAACTCCAGAATCCTAGCCTTGACTCCGCGATTGTTTTAAACTGTCCACTTTTTCCATTTGTAAAGTAGAGATAATACCCAAAATCAAAGCCTTTAACAAAAATCCTAATCCCTTCCCCTCAAATGAAAAAGCAAATGGCCAGAATTTATGAAAGGTGGGATTTTGTCCCCATTTTCTTCTTGCCCCGGTTGCAAGCTGGCAACATGCTGCTGCGTGATGGAAGCAGCACCCATAGTATCTTTAGTGACCTTGAACGTTCAGAAGCTGTCAGCCATTTCATCTGAAAGTATTGGCATTTATATTTGGTACTTCTGACAGAGCTGTGCTGTCAGATCATATGGATGTTCCTGGTACTAGTCCCAGGTGTACATGTTCTGCAGAGCAAGGGTTTTCAACCTTTCTTTCTTTCTTTCTTTCTTTCTTTCTTTCTGCGCCCCGCTCAACATTCTCCAAAAACACTTCATGGCCCACCTGTGCCACAACTATTTTTCTGTATATAAAAGCCAGGGCCAGTGTTAGATGATAGCAAGCACGGAAATTGCTTGGGGCCTTACGCTAATTTGCTGAGGCTTTGGCTTCAGCCCCAGGTGGCAGGGCTCGCAGCCCCACATACTGGGGCTTTGGCTTTCTGCACGGGATACCAGCAAATCTAATGCTAGCCCTGCTTGGTGGACTCCCTGAAACCTGCTCATGTCCCTCTAGGGGGCCCTGGACTGAGAACTGCTGCTGTAGAGGTCTCCCATCCAAGAGCTATACAGCAGCTTCAGCTCAGCTTGCGAGATCTTCCTAGATCAGAGCAAAGACGGTGGGATAGCTGCAAACAGTATTGCAGTTCTTTAAGTTGCTTCTTTGCTAAGGTATCTGCTGCCACTGAATTTTGTTCTCTCATGCTTCTGGGCTGTCTACTCCTGTGTGTTCTATGTCAGTGGCTCTCAACCTTTCCAGACCACTGTGTCCCTTTCAGGAGTCTGATTTGTCTTGTGTACTCCCAAGTTTCACCTCACTTAAAAATTACTAGCTTACAAAATGAGACATTAAAAATACAAAGGTGTCATAGCACATTACTGAAAAATTGCTTACTTTCTCACTTTTACCATATACTTATAAGTCAGTTGGAATATAAATTATTGTAATTACATTTCAGTGTATAGTATATACAGTACTATTTCATTGTCTGAATGAAATTTTAGTTGGTATTGACTGCGATAGTGTTTATGTAGCCTGTTGTAAAACTAGGCAAATATCTAGATGAGTTGATGTACCCCCAGAACACTTCTGCGTACCCCTAGGGGTATGTGTACCCCTCTTTGAAAGCCACTGCTCTGCACTACAGTCAGCGAATAGGGGTATCTAATGAACGGCTGTGGGGGGCATGGATCAACGTTCACGTCGCACTCCCCGTCAGTACCTGGCCCAGGCCGGGGAAGCTAATGATCCAATTAGCGGACCAAATTTGGTGATCAATCCTGGTCACGTGCCACCTGAGGCATGTTGCACATACACTAAGAAGAAGATAAATGGCTGTGAGGGCAATGGTATGGAATAGCAGCGATCGTGGTAAAAACAGCTTGTGAGAAGGAGATGGTGGGAGGTTTTAAGACTAACTTTGCCCTGTCTGCAGAAACCACTGTTACGTGTCCAATACTTGAATTGGAGTGGATACAGGTAATACCTCACCCCACCCCATCTCTTCTTTTTTTTTTTTTCTACTGCTGGTGAAGTAAGCCCAAAGTCCCCACAATTCTAGCTCTTCAGGCTAGCTCCTGTTAAATGATCCAATGAATACATCCATAATAATGGTAGCCAACAAGGTGAGATCGTTAACACAACTGTTTATTATTAGTCAAAAATACATACACAAAAAACTGCTCTTTTTTGCCCTTCATAGCTCTTGATTTATAAACTACTGACAATCACATTTTCAATCAAATATTAATGAAAGATACTGGAATGAAGTTTTTCTTGACATGTAGGTAACTATTCTATACAGCTGTCCTAGTAGACTTTTGGTGGTGAACTCTGCGGAAAAATGTTCCTAATATTATTACTGTTAAACTCCTATTTCTCAGAATAGCTTTTCTGTAGAATGTGGCAGATAAAGCATTATTATTATTCCATAATACACAGTGACAGGGGAATGTTAGAACTATACAAGGGATAGCTTTTTGTGTGTTAACCAGTTTTCCTCTCCATCATTTCTGTTATTGTAGCTGATAAAGATCACTTAGACTGCATAAGCAAGCATATTAGGGGTTTTTAAAGACAATTCTGTGTACCCAGAGATTCAGAAAATTAATGACACTATCAAATTTTCTTGTGCTATTTCCAGTTTGTTTTTCAGTCTGAGTATGTTTCTTAATGGTGGCTTCCAGGAATGGAGTCCTAGCATCCTCCACTAGATTGTTCCCACATACTTGGCTCTCTATGTCAGCCAGCCATTCAACTCCTATCAAGGGCAGAGCTGATCTACATTAGCTTTGAAATGTTTTCAGAAACCAGTGACCCACTACATGATAGTTAAAAGGCAGCATGAAAAATATAGTTTACCTTTGGAAATTGGGTTCTTTCCTTGTCTGACTGTGTTATATTAAGTTATCCCCAGTGGTGAGCTGGAGAAAGTTTCTACCGGTTCACTAGAACCAGTTGTTAAATTTAGAAGCCCTTTTAGAACCGGTTGTTCTGCGAGGGGCAACTGGTTCTAAAAGGGCTTCTAAATTTAACTGACCAAAAGTGACGCCTTAAGCGCCAACTCCATGGGTGCTCCACGGCTGGAGTACCCAAGGGGAAAATTTGGCAGGAGCAGAGCACCCACCGGCAGCTCCCCTCCCCACCCCCGGCCCCAGCTCACCTCCACTCCGCCTCCTCCCCTGAATGCGCTGCCACGCTCTGCTTCTCCGCCCTCCCCTGGCTTCCCGCAAATCGGCTGTTCGTGCGGGAAGCCGGGGCGGGCTGAGAAGCAGGCAGCGGCTTCGCACTCAGGGAGTCGGTGCCTAAGGCGCCACTTTTGATGTGATCAATGGGGGAAGCGGCCGCTCCCCCTGCTCCCCCCCCTCGCTATGTTCCCCTGCCCCTAGGAGCCAGAGGGACCTGCTGGATGCTTCCTGGGAGCTGCCCCAGGTAAGCACCGCCGGGACTCCCCACCTTGCCCTTCTGGCTCTTAGGAGTGGGGTGGGCACCCACTATGGTGGCCCACGAGATCCTCCTCCCAGTTCTGAGGGCAGTCAGGGGACAGGAGACGGGGATGGATGGGGCAGGGATCCTGGGGGGGACATCAAGGAATGTGGGGGGTTGGATGGGGCAGGAGTCCCAGGGGGCGGGGGTGGACAACAACCCCCTTGTGGGGTGAGGAGGGAACCAGTCGTTAAGATTTTGGCAGTTCATCACTGGTTATCCCAATGTGATGGTCAGAGCACAAACATACTCTGTTAGTCTCTAAGGTGCCACAAGTACTCCTTTTCTTTTTGCGAATACAGACTAACACGGCTCCTACTCTGAACTCTGTTTACGGTAATCTCTATATTTGCATCATATAAATCCATAAAGTGGAGCAATGCTCAGAACTGTTATATGCTATTTGAAAGCACCTAAAGGGGCTTATTAGAACCTCTAAAACCACTTGTCCATGTCCAAAGAAGAGTGAAAATATTCAAAAGTTCGCTTTTGTCACATTTCTACTGTCTTTTTTTTTTCCTCCCCCTTCTGATGAGACATCTCATTATACTGATATTTACAGCCCAGACTCCCAGAAGGGTTGATATCTTTCCTTCCTTGTTACTTATAAGTTTTCTGCTCCTGAAGAACAATATAAAACAGCTGACCCTGTCCAGAATAATAGCATTAAGGTTACACGAGGAAGACAGTTGTATTAAACTATGTGTTGGTCTGGATCTGTGTGAAGCTCTTTCTGAATTCTTGTGGAATAAGAAAATGTGATTTATTTGTTTTTAAGAATTATAAACAAATGATGGGTTTGGTATTTGGTTAAATTCCAACTTACTGAATATAAAAGTGTTAGTATTTTAATATCAATGTTAGAAAAAGGGAAAACTGGAGCACTGCATTCCTTAAAAACTTGTTTTAAAATTAGCATTATTTTGATGTATTAAATTCAGTGACCTTATGTTAGAAGACTTTAAGAACTGTTAATTCTGTTTATTTGAGGAGAATGGCAAATTCATTCACTTTGGGTTAGGAACAGAGGACTGAGAGTGACCTCCTGGGTTATCAAATCCAGTTCTGGCTATCACAAGCCTTTCAGGTCAAAATTTGACTAGTGTTCAGAGTCCTACTTCCACCGACTGCTGCCTGTGAACCAAACACATAGGCCACATCTATCAGGTGTGATTCCCCTGCTCATGTACATTTAGTTGCACTTGCTGTCAGTGAGCTAGTATGAAGGTAAATAGCCATGGTAGTGTGGGTGGCAGCAGTGGGGGCACGGCTGACTCATGCCAAGTACAATCCTGTCTGAAACCAGTGAGTATGTATTCATCATGGCTCAGACATATACCTCTGTGGCCACTAGCCATGCTACTGCGGCTACGCTGCTATTTATAATCTCAGTGAGAGCTAGTGTGAACGTGTGGACATGAGCAGGGGAATCTCACCCCTAGCTTGTAGCGTAGACATAACTGTAGACAAGACTGAGGGATGGTACCTGCCAAATACAATGGGCTGGTGTTAGCAGGCACAATCAGTTGAAGTCAAAGGAGTTGTGCCTGCTTACCCCAGGCTGGCATTTGTCCCAGCAAGTTCAGTATCCCAAAGGGGGGGGGGGCTGGGAATCAACCACACGGAGCCTTTTTTTGGCCTGTTGCTCCCATTGACAGTGTACAAGATGGGAGAAAGGACACCAGTACCACTAGAGTCAAGGTGAGCTGAGGAGCCAGTGAATAGTAATACCAGTCAGTGAGGAAGGGCACCCACAGCAATTACCCAGTGTGACTATACTAAGAGAAAACTGAATGTAATTGTTGCTAGACTAACAAATCTAGTTTACATCTTTTTCCCTTAGTCAGGAAGGAACCCCGCTATTTTTATATGTGGATTCCATGTACACAGCCTCTCTTTGTGCATGATTTTAATTGTGCAGAAATTTAAGTGTTCATCTTCTGCTTCTCCAGTGTGCTCCTGAGAGAGTCCATGCTCTAGTGACTTCCCAAGGCTGTGCTCCCATTTATAAAGATTATTTAGGTGGCCCGTGAGAGATGGATCAATGAATTTTAAATATCAGATGCATGAAAGATGTTGCATTGCAAATGGCTAATGAAAATCCATAGAATGAAATAGGTTAATAAAAATGAATAACAAACTGATCATGATTTTTCAGAGTTAAGGAAAAAGATCCAAATCTGCTGCCCACAATGGTCAATTCAACTAGCTTCAGTAATATGATTTGCACCTTATGGAATAATGCCACATTGGCTTTTATCTTTGGGGAGTTCCTCTTACAGGTACCTGACTCTCTCAGCTACCACAAGGGGCGTGTCCATTTCTGAAGGCCCCAGCAATGTTTAACAAACTTCCTGCCTCCACTCGGGCTGGCTGAAGATAATACTGGAAAAGACACATTGTCTAACTGCTGCTGATGGACCATGCTTAGGGCTAAGTTGTGAGCTAATCATTGCTACATACTGATGCATAAAGGGGATATACGGTGCACTTCTCTGTGCAGACTACTCACATGGTGGGCCCCTGTTCCCCTTCCTCTGCACCTGGGTGGCACAGAGTGGGAGTAGCCTTGATTCCAGACCCCCAGTGCACCAGCCAAGGCAGTATAGCTAGTACATGAGGAGAAAATAAGCTTTGCCAAGAAAAGCAGTGGCATAAATTACTTCCCTCAGGGAGCAAGAGGGAGGTAGAGTCCCTCCTTTATCCCTGGGATAACACAATCACATGCTGCCCCTTGCTTAGGGCCCACTGCAAGATGCCAATGTTTCTGCCTACAGTTTCTGTTTTCCATTTCAGGCAAGTCCTTATGGCATTGATTCTGGCTGGCTTGAAGGGACTTGCTGCAGTGACAGTGGCTCTGTATTAACAGTCCATTGTCTTAAACTGTTTCAGAATAAAATATTAAACTTTTAAGGACCCCTCAGCTGCTGGAAAGGCTGACGTAGATACTCTGTCACTGCAGAGGTACCTATAAGTCAGTCTGAACTCATATTGCCCTAAACTTTCTCCCTTGCATTTGATGTCAGCCTTGATAGTCATTGTACTGTAGATGTGCACAACTAATTGGATCAATTTGATAGAAGAAGAATACAAGTAGTTTGATGCATGATGCTATTAAATAGTAACTTTTTCTGATTTCCCATTCTGACTCTAAGCTGATTTTCCTCGTGCTGTCCCTTTAACCCTGCAGGGCTCAATTGTGAGCTGCCTTATATGCCTGTGCATGTCCTTGTACAGTCTGTGTCTGAGGGGGAACAGCAGCCTGAAGAGAGGGAGATAATACTCTTCTTTCCATAAGGATGGATAGGGAGTGGGCAGGCAGGGGCACTGAGTGGAGTCAGGATTCTACCTTCCCTTCCCTGTCCCATCACGCATCTGAGCTGGTGTGGAGTAGTGTTAGCCCTGGCTGGTATTTGACCAGCAGCCTGGTTGTTTTTTTTTTAAGTGGATTTGCCAGTTGCCAGAAAAATAATTAAATCTGCTGGGTTCTTTTTACATGGGTCTGAAGATTTGCATTATTATCACAATACACTGGGATAGCTAATGTTAAAAGTTTGTGTCCAGCTAAAGATGCTATAGTGTTCCCACTTCTGCCGTTTAAGTAACCTTATCTATGTGTTCTCTCTAGATTCGATAAGTGGCTGTGGAGGGAGGAGGGGTTGTGGAGTTGATAGAAGATTAGGATTGGAAGAGACCTCAAGAGATCTAGTCCAACCCCCTGCTTGAAGCAGGACCAACCCCAACTAAATCATCCCAGCTAGGGCTTTGTCAAGCTGGGCCTTAAAAACCTCTAAGGATGGAGATTCTGCCACCTACTTGGGTAACCCATTCCAGTGCTTCACCTCCCTCCTAGTGAAACAGTTTTTCCTAACTAGTTGCCTTGTGGTAGGGGTTGTGGTGGGCTTGTCTTGTGTGGGGAGTGAGTTCTGGGTTTTTTGTTTTGCATTTCAAAGGTGGTAGCCCTAGTGTGGAGGGGAAACTGATCTGCATTAGATAGAGAACAGATGGATGTGGTGTAAGTTGTGAATGTCTAGAGCAGCTGAGCTGGCAGAGAAAAGGCCTGAAAAACCCAGTGTCTGGAGGGCTCTGCTGTGGTGAGTCCAGGGAGGGAGGATGAGACCCTAAGGAAAACCGAAGCTAATGCTAGGCCTACAGTAACACCAGTTTGGTTCCTTTAATGATTAAGCTACCTTACTCCACATAGGGGCAACCAAGAAAAAAACTGATGCAGGGGCACTGGAACAATGTATATAGTGAAGGGGACTGAGAGCCATTGAACCAAACTGTAAACTCTGCATATGATGGAAACCACTTTAAGCCAGGGAGTGCTGCAGCATCTCAAGTTCCAGCACCTATGGGGTGGGCAGGGAGGGGGCACAATAAACAGTCTGGTAAAACAGCAGAGATGGCTACCTCTGACCCGGCCTATTTCCTGCACCAAGAGGGATGGCCACTCTGGGTAAGCAGATTCCATAGTTCCATCAAGTGTTGGGGTTAGATCAGCAATCAGAGAAGAAATAAGTTAATACCCTGCTCTGTAAAATTGGAGCTGAAGCAGAGACATTCTCTTTTCCAGAAGCCTTGTAACTGCTTAGATGAAACAGTTCAAGACTGTTAAGAAGAATGAGATAAGCATTTCATGCCGTGCCACAATGGGGTTTTTTTTTTTTGTGGGCACAATTTCACTTACACAACCAAGAGAAGGGTGAGTCAGTGAATGATTTTATAACAATCCTCTACAACCTAATCCAACACTGTGACTAGTGGGAGATAAGCTCTTCCGTCATCACAGACAACCTTGTTGTAGGCTGAGGGACAGCCAAATGTCAGAAGGAACCCAAACTGATCCTAATGTCACACTAGAGATAGCCAAAAACATAGTCTTTCAAAAAGTCAGTACATAAAGAAGCAACAGATTCTGCTCAGAAATAACTTTGAGGAGGAGTCCACTTTAGAAGCCATAGATACAGGGAGGAAAATACCTCAGGATGCCCAGAAACAATACCCACCTTGTCCAGTATAAGCACAAAGGGATCCAGAGAGGCCTATGCTAACATGGAGTAAAGAAAAGAAATACATGAGTATGAAAGAATGCCAGGGGTGTGGCAGACCACTTCACAGAAGATGGCTTTCTCCTGCAAGGGATACCACATGTATAATGTCTTATTTTTAGACATTTCCTGCAACAGTTTGCTGATCTAAATGTATGGTACCAGCTGTCTTTCAAGAAGACCCAAAGACTGCTGGGGTGTATACCTTGAAGCCATAGGAGATGCTAAAAAGAACCACTGTGGATCCCATGATCCCCACAGGAAAACATAAAATGGACTTCAGAATAGACACAGATGCTGCTAATTGATTCCATAAATTACTTTAGAGGAGGATGAAAACACCAACATTTCAAGAGCCAATAAAAGATATTGAAAGGACCAGGATAGTCCCCATTAAACATTTGGCCACTCAAACTACATCTGAAGAGGTCTATGTTGTAGATGGCCTATGCATGGTTTTACCTTCCCGCCCAGCAATCATAGCCTTAGGCCTGGTTATAAGGATAGAACCAGTCACCATGGACCTAGAGCCAGAAATCAGGAAGACATTTCCTAAATTATTCCAAGGAGTAGGGAAACTAGAGAGGGAATAACACATTAAGCTTGTACCAAATGCAAAGCCTTTGTTCTATTTTTGCCTAGGAGAGTCTCTCTTACTTTTTGCCCAGAGTGAAGGCATAGCTCAGCCACATGGAGCAGGTGGGTGCCATTTCCAGAATAGGCATCCCTGCCAAATGGTGTACAGGCATGATGTTCCCATAACCAAATGACAAGGTTCAGATCTGTGTAGACCTTACCAGGCTTAATGAGAATGTCTATCGAGAATGACTTGTACTCTTATGCATTGAACACACCTTTGGACAACTTAGTAAAGTAAAAGTCTTCTCCATATTGGATGCCCAGTCTGGTTTCTGGCAGATACCAGTTGCTGCAGAATCTATACTAGTAACAATTTTCATCACACCTTTTGAAAGGTTTTGTTTCAATAGGCTACCATTTGGCATATCATCTGCTCCTGAACTCCTCGAAGGTCTGCCTGGAGGGATTCTCTAACAAATGAATGACATCTATGAATCAACCCAAACCCAACATGACTAATGTCTCTTTGTAGTCCAGGAAAGACCAGAGAAAGCACTTAATGACAAATGCAAAGTCTCAAAAGACAGTCAAGTTGCTAGACCAGATCATTGGTGGAGCAGGGGTCAGTCCAGATCCAGAGAAAGTGCAAGTGATTACCCAGATGAAGGCACCTCAGAGTGTCAGTGTATTATGTAGATTCATGGGCACGGTGACACACCTGGGAAAATGCTTAAATCACCTGGCAGAGAAGTCAATGCCATTATGAGATTTCCTGAGGCCACACAATTCCTGGTATTGGGGAACGAAACAGAGTCTGACATTCAGAAATAAAGCAAGATCTGAGCACTCCACCAGTTTGGGCCTTTATATAAACCAAATGCAACCACAGTTTTTGCTGATGCTTCATTCTGTAGGATAGTGGCGGTCCTCCTTCAGGAACAATCACTTTCCCTGTGGCATCCAATAGCATATTCCTCACAAGCACTCACCTGTGCAGAGCAGCACTATGCAGACATAGCAAAAGAAGTCCTGGCCATTACATGGACTGGGTGAACATTTTAGACACATTCTAGTGGGCATAAAATTTCGTGTGGAAATTGACTACAAACTACTACTAGTTACTCTTCTAGGTTCAAACAAACTAGATAAGTTACAATGTGGGATGCAGCATTTTCAAATGAGGCTCATGAGGTTTCAGTTCTAGACTGCTCATATACTTTAGAAGAATCTCATCATAGCTGATACTTTCCAGGCACTGGTCCCAGACACACCACAGCAAGAGTGTAAACAGAAAGAGCTGTTCATAGAAGATTCTGTCCTTACTACTTTGTCAGTCAAAGAAAGATGCCTGCAAGAACAGAAAAAAGATGCAAGAGGCAGATGAATTACAGAGCCACATCATGATTAGCTGCAAAGAAGGCTGGACAAAAAGACACAGTCAGAAATCTCTGTGAAACCATATTTGGTGGTTTCTGGAGATCTTACCATAAACCAAAGTCTGTTGGCGGGGTCCAGATGGGTTATCCCTACATCCATGCAATAGGAAATCATTGACAGACTTCATGAGGGACACCAAGGCATTACAAAGTGCTGGGAAATAGCTAAAATAGGGTTGGTAGTCTGGGCTGAGTAAACCACTACAAAAGAGAGTTGAGAAATGTGATGTTGTGATCCTGTGGAACAAACCCACTGGAACTGTTGCTACCATCTGCTCTACAAGACAGGCAATGGCAGCAAGTTGGGAACTGATTTTTTCTGTCTGGATAATACAACTTACCTTTTGATTTCTCTCTTTATTCCTTGAAGTTTGCCTGGTTGTTCATCCAGTGCAGTTGTGGAGATTAAACCCCATCTTTTCCCATTTTGGGATTCCATAGCACGTAATCTCTGATCAGTGGTCCACACTTTTCCTCTGAAAACTTTGAGGTTTCCAAATACCTGTGGTTTCACTCATGTCGCATCCAGCCCACAGTTCTCTCAAAGCAACAATAGAACAACTTCTTTCTAATTCCTCAGATCTTCATCTTGTCCTGTTGCATACTGGTCAATGCCCCTAGCAAATGGATTCAGCCCTGCGGAACTGTTGATGGGGAAGAAGTTGAGATCCACTATCCCAACCAGCCATTCCTAACTAGACCCTTGTTGGCCTGAGTTCCCAAGACTACAGAAGAAGGAAGGTCAATATAAATCCTGTTGGAAGAAGGACTCGAACAGGTGCCATAGTCAAATCCAGGAGTTTGCATTTGGTGAGAAATTCTCAGGAAAAGGGGACAGTGTAGGAATGTTCCAGGGCTCCTCGAGTCTGCTTTGTTAGGATGCCAGGGGAAATCATCTGTCCGAACAGGAGACATCTTGTTCTGGAGGTTCACCTGACGATGCAACACCCTGACCGCTACCCCATGACTGAACCTATGAATAACACCCTGCCTGTCCACATAGAACTTCGAGCAGTTTCTCCAGCTCCTTTTCCCTGCAAGGAGATATCCAGCAAGAGAAACACTGCCTCCTGCATTCCTGGAAAATTATATAAAATCTTGAGGGTTCAAGAAAATGACAGGACTAGTAGTCAAATGTCATTAAAAGGGTGTAATAAATCCCATAATAAATAAAGGCTGAAGGTTCAGGCAGCCTACCCTGCTCTTCATATGGCTGTTTATTCTTATTTCATTCTTGTTATATGCTTTAATTAAAACTTTGGATACCAACCTTCCCTTTTCAGAAAGGAGGATGTGGTGTTCGTTGTGAATCTTTAGAGTGGCCACTAGAGGGCCTAGAGGAAGCAGGTAAGAGCAATAAATTTGTTAGTCTCTAAGATGCCACAAGTACTCCTTTTCTTTTTGTGAATACAGACTAACACGGCTGCTACTCTGAAACCTGAACAGGAAATAGTCATTCTTGCATTCACTTCTGCCCTGATATACTGGCAGTCTGTAATCTCTACCGTGGAGATTACTTCCCCCCCTGTGCTGGGGTCAAGACTCATCACTGCTGGTGCCTCCCGCTGGTTGCTCTGGGAATTAGCTCTGACCAGTCATGGAGCACCTTTTGCACATGGTGCCTTGCCATTTGTCTGCTCTGCTGCTTTGGGGACCCACATTGCTCCCCGCTTGGCAGCATCCTCTTCAGGACACCACCCTCCGGCAGTGCCCACTGCTCCGGTTTCACTCCCTTCTGGGGGTGTGGTGTTATCAGCAGTCTTCGATCTACACCAGCTCTAGTGGCCGGCTGCAGCCTCAAAGCCTAGCCCCTTTGTTGCAGCCTATATCAGGCCACGTTCCTTCTCAGCCAAGTGTAGTACAAGGGGTAAGGGGGGGACCGAGGCCCACCCGCTACTCTGGGTCCCGACCCAGGGACCCTTTAGCGGCAGCCTCTCAGCCCTCCTTCTCTCCCCTTTGTAAAACTATTGTCCCTGGGCCGCTTCTTCCCCTTTGGCCCTGTGCACCTGCTCAGCCCTTTGTAGCAAGGCCTGCAGCCTGGGGTTTTCCTTGGCCAGAGCGCCCCAGCTCCTTCTGCCCTTCCCCAGCCCAGCCCAGCCCTGCCCTGCCCTGCCCTGCCCTGCCCTGCCCTGCCCTGCCCAAGGTGCTACCTTTCTGCTCAGGAGCCAGTCCTCCTCCCTTGCCATTCAGGGAGAGACTACCCTACTCCCTAGCTGGGCAGCCTTTATCTAGGACCTTGCCCGGTCCTGATTGGCTGCCCCTTCCCCCACCCTGATTTGCTCTCCCCAGGCCTTCATTGATTGGCTGCTGGTTCGCGCAGCCTTTCTGGCCTGGTTCAGCACTTTTCTCAGGAGGTGGGGCTCAGCCCTCCCCCCCAAGAGGAGGGTGGGTGCAAGAGACCTGAGTGTGACTCTAAAACATGGTCTACATTACAGACTTACTTCGGTATAACTACATTGCTCATGGGTGTTAAAAATCCATGGGTGTGGATGTGGGTCTGGGCTGCTCCCGGGGCAGTGTAATTATACACTGCCCATTACTTAAGTCTTCTGGTAAGACCAAATCTAGGTCATGGATATTAGCTCACATCAGAGGCTTGCTATAATTTTGTGCCACTCAAAATATTTCATGATCCGGAGGCTGTATTTAACACAGATGGCTCTTATCGCTGGATATATACAAGTACCTTAGTTCAATGCACTCTTGGCTAATCTTTAACCAAGCACATTTTAGTGAAGAACTGATATTTCATTATAACAGGAAGCTTTTAGTACCAAAAGGTTAAGTGGTTAATTTAAATATTGCCCATGTATCTTTGCCATGTAAATTTAAAAAAAAAATTGCGCTTCTTGTGGCCAAGTCTGACAGGCAGTGGATAAAAATACTGGTAGGTTACAGGAGTCTGCTGCCATGACATCATTTTACTGGCATTCGGCATGTAGAAATTTTTTTGACATTTCCTCTGTAAACTTTTATCAGCATGGATCCTCATTCAGCCTAATCATAACCTGGTAATAGGTCATCCTACGATGGAATTATTGATTGGCTAGATCTGAAGCATTTGCTTTTAGAAGCACTAAGGGGATTAGGGGAAGTGTTCATGATATTCAGATAGCATCAAAAGCAGCAGCTATAGCTAATGGAGATAGAAGAGGATCAAATTCTCTGCACCCATTTACCCCATCAGAGAGTTTGGCTCAGAAGCCATTGGGATGGGAAAGAGAGTAATCAACCTGCTGAATGCCAGTTAAATGATGTGATGTAAGCAGACTCCCATAACCTGCCATTATATTTAGCCACTGCCTCTCAGCCTTGGTCACAACAATGGCAAATTAATGTTTCTTGGTTTACTCTAAACTTTGAGATCCTTGGATAAGGGTGCTATAAACAAATTATTATTATTTATTATTCAGTTTCCCCTAGTCTCCTATTCTGCTTATTGGGCGGGGGGGGGGAAATGCACCAGACATATTGACTGTGTACTGTTCTGTTTTGATGCTTTGCCAAATGGGGAGCTATTTCATGAACTTGCCTTCCAAGTCTTGCAATATTAGTCTGTTTTGTTTTCATATACTAAAGAAGTAACAGTCTCGCCAATAACCGCAGTGAGGTTGTCCCTCCAGTGACATGCATAGTAAATGATTTGTTCCGTCTGTCAGTGTTTTAGCAATATCAGTATTGATTGTTTAACGGAGTACCAGGCCTACTTATGTCCTTTCATCTTTTAAATGGGGTTCTGATACTTTTCCATTGTATTTTCCATGTGCAATCCTTTATGCTAGTGACTAACGATGGTCCCCTTGCAACTTTACACCTCTGGAAAACAGATGTTACTTATCAGAGCGATAAAATTCCAAGAGAAATGTGGCTTTGATTTAGAGGTGTGAGGGTCGATGGGGAGTTGGAGGGGAAAGGGGTCAAATCGAATTCTTTGGATTATGTTGGATTTCTATTTAAAAGGCTGCATTTGTCTGTAAGCAGAGTATGGACTGGTTTCCTTGCCTTATAATTAATCCTAAAATGTTAATAAATTCAAGTATTTTTTCCTGTTTAAGTATAAAACATTTCTGTTTAATAGGTAAGGTAGAGTGGGGGCTTCTTTAATTTCTTTCCATTTCTTATTTACACCAGTTTAGAATCTTAAGCCTTGATAGAGTGGCCTATGGGAGTCGGTCCAAGCATAACTGAATCTATATTAGGGTAAGAGGATCTCACTTCTCCTTCCCCTCTGAGTTGGACCCACTGGCATACCTGAAGCTCTCTGAGACAGTGACTGTGGCTTATTATATGTTTGCACAGTAGGGCCCAACCTCACTGTGCCTGTGGGTGCTATTGCAATATAAATGTTTAATAATACAAATCCCTATTTCTTTTTTCCCAGAATGCCTCACTACAATTTTAGAAGTAGGGGAGGAGTATCCAATCCATTCTTTCCCTAGAAACACGTTTTTTTTTTCATTTACACCACTGTAAATCAGGAGTAACTCCACTGCAGATAAGGGAGTTACACCAAAAAATGAAGGCAGAACTGGGCCCTAAATCTTTAAAGAATTCCTCAGAAGAACATCCTTCAGAGAGTATCATGAGGAGAAGAACACTTTGTCTTTTACTGTTGGAATGAGTTGAGCTGAACTCTGTGCTGCAAGAATAAACACCAACTGCTCCTGTTTGAAAGACCCTTTTTTTTCTTGTGGCACCTTAGAGACTAACAAATTTATTAGAGCATAAGCTTTCGTGAGCTACAGCTCATGAAAGCTTATGCTCTAATAACTTTGTTAGTCTCTAAGGTGCCACAAGTACTCCTTTTCTTTTTGCGAATACAGACTAACACAGCTGCTACTCTGAAACCTTTTTTTTCTCTCTCTCATTTTAGAAATTCAGGCCCTTACATTCCTTGGAATACAAACTCTGTGTCCTAGTTAATGTCACTTGTATATGGGCTGCGTCCAGCTAGGTCTTGAGTACACTTGCCCATATCCAGCCAAACACTTAAGCATGTGCCCATGAAGCATGTGCTTAAGTCCCATTGACTTCATGTGCTTAAGTGCTTTGCTGGGTCAGAGTGTTCAGGATCTTGCAGGATCCTGTTCCTGGACAGGGATCAGAACCTCCATATTATGAGTTTGTGCAGCGGAAGGATATATAAATGTTTGAGAAATATCCTGGCATTTGTTGAATAAAATATTCAGATTTTATTACATAAGATTTAGCTTCAGCATCACGCCAACTGATCTTGCTCTCTGTTGGAGCTTGTCCTCTGTTTCCCTTCATGTGTCACTTCTGCCTGTTCGATCAGCAGAATCCGGCTTTGTGTGCTGGGTCAGTCTGAGTTTAGTGGACCTCCAAAGTGCATCTTTCATCAAACCTCTTCAGGATGTCGCTAAGGATCAGGCAACTAGGTAAAGCGCTTGAGACCAGAAATGCGGTCAACGATTAGGCTTGGAAAAATACGAGGAGAGCACAAATTGAAATCAAACAGCATGTACAGAAACAGGAACTAAATGAACTGAGAACAATTTACAAGTGATATTTATTAGGAGTGTGCATTTCCTGCAAGTAAACACAGCATCCTCAAGAGGGAAAGAGCTGCATCTAATAGAGATTTTGCAAGCTCCGACTACAGGAAGAAGTGGTGGAAGAGTACACAGTTGTTGATGCCTCTTCTCTGCTCAGTGGTTTAACATCAAGTGGAGCACTTATAAAGCAGTCCATGTGTAACTGCAGTGTGTGGAAAAAGTTAAAATCTGCTGTCTTTGGACTGCTCATCTGTTGAAACCAAAGGCATCAGAAATAAATTAACCAACTATCCAGGCATCGTTCTTGGATATATGAACAAGAGCTGTAGCCTGTGATGCATTTCAGTGCACAGCTGTGCAGTTTCTTGGATAGAGGCCCAGCACCAGACAATTTGGAATGACGGATCACTGGCGGCATGCATTCTCTCCTCGGAAGGTTATCCCTCCGAAGCATAATCATGCACATGTCATGAGCAGCAGCTGTCCTGGCGTGCAGGCAATGATATGTGAGTCTCCCCTCCTGTGATCATGACTCCATATGCCGTGTGGATGCAGACAATTGAAAAGCAAAGCATGAAGCAGGTTTTGGATTGGTTTGATTCTGGTGTCTGAAGTTAGTTTTATCATGGAAAATGCTAAGTGCAAAATTGGTTGGAGAGTTGTTAACGTTTTGGCTATCTCATAACCTGACCCTCTCCTCCTCCTCCACCACCACCCTTCCCCCCCCCCCCCCAGCTAATTGTGAAGTGTTGAGATTCTAAGATGTTGAAAGGCACAATGCTGTGAATACTCAATGTAATGCAGTTTATGGCATTCTATTAAAATGCAAAACTGGAGATATGGTAGATATCTAGTTTACAAACTGTTTACACTCTAAATTGAGAAGCCATGTTATCATCTGCATATATGCTTTTTTCTTACATCTTCTAAGGCAAATACAGTATATTGTTTTTTGGCAATATCCATAAAGTATTACCAAAGCCAAGAAGTTTGCATGTTATGCATTGTTATTTCTCTCAGCTAGTCAAGCTGATGTTCTGGTTGGGCTTGGAAAGCAAATAGGAACAGATATACAGCAATGGGCATCTCAAGGTCCAATCAGACCCTGCATAATTATGTATACTTGAATCATTAGTTAGCTGTATGATCTGGAATAATAAACTGATCCAAATAAATTCAGCAAACCCTAAGCCATAGTTAAATAAGCTTGTTTCTTAAACTACCTATTCCAAAGAGTAAAGACCTCTATTCTCTCATAGAGGGTAGGGAAACTGACTCTATGAAACCACAGGGTTTTTTGTTTTTTTTACAAGAAGGCAATTGAAGAAGGCTCATTGCTTAGTAGAACTGCCATATGCAGTTAGGTTGGCAAGAAGCCCATTGTCCAAACATTTTTTTCAATGTCTTGCATGCATTTCAGTCTTCATAGGTGGTCTGTCTAACAGTCATCTAGTGTAATCCACTTCTGAATGAGGTGCAATTTTTAATCTTGCTGTAAATATAGTGAAACTTGCCTTAAGGAACCACCTCAGTAGGTATTTTAAGCAACTACTTTAAAGTACCCCTGAAGGTTTCCAGTTCCATCTTCTCCAGCCTCTAGTTAAAACATCCGTGTTAGGCAACAGTTTTTGCTGGTCCCTGGAGGTTGCTCACGGTAGTTTCAACTTCATTGCCTTCACTCCCCTGAAATCAAACCTATCTTTTTGTTGTTTAGCTTCCCACCTTCCTCACAGTGTCTTAGCATATGTGGATGATTCATTTATTCTTTGCATTGCATTGCTTGATTACTTTTTTCTGCCTCTATAACCTTGTTTTCATTTTCACAAAAACTTATTTAGACTCTAAGATTGTGGTGAATCCTCTGTAACCTTTCTGTTTGTTGGAGATCTAATTATTATTAGATTGTTTACTTCTAATTCTGAAGTTTAATTCCTTCTGCCATTGGTACAGGTGCAGCAATTAGATGGCATTAAGCTTGTCTCAAGTTAATTAAATAGGCTTGTTATTGCCCTCTTTTATATTTTAGGTGCTGTAAATAATTTTTTTTAAGTGGATTGGATTGAAGTTGATGAATCTTTGGTGTTCTACTGCTTTAGTACTACTGAGAAATTTCTTGCATTGCCAGTATCATGGCTTATTAACCAGTTCAATCCAAACCACCTTCTTCGACTGAGGTTGAAAAAGCCAGAGTTTAAAAAAAAGAAAAAAAAAGGTAGATGGTGCACATGCACACACATGCAAGCTCTGTTTTAGTGTACATTTTGATGTATTTACATGCATCTTGTAGTTGTTCCCATATAAGGGAGCTTGCAGAAGTGGTGTAATCAACTAAGATAAATGAACTTCAGCAAACAGGGTGGGGAAAAAGAGTTCCAAGATTCCCAGGGAAAAACTGGTTATACAAAGTTGTTTGTGAATGTACTGATCTGGTTTCCTTGGCAACAACTGAGATGAAGGTTGAGAACAGCAGTTGCATTAAGGGAGCCAGTTCTGTCTATGACAGCAAGGAAGATATTGGTTAATTCTTAGATTTAGCAAATGAGAGCCCTATTTTGAGAGTGTTTGTGTATAGGAGAGTGAGAGAGTAAACATTCCCCTACGATTTACAGGAAAAAAGTCTCTTCCACATGTAGACCTCTTCTGTGCAAAAGGAAGTGTCAACTGCCTCTGCAACACCATTTTCCTCCATCTTTGGACCTGAAGAGAGCTATCTGAAGATCTCTAGATCCCCACGTGGGGAAATCATGGACCAGGGTGGGGAATCAGGTAGGTAGGCTGTGTTCAGTTCCTGCAGCAGTGAGCTGAGGATCTACAGAGGAGTTAGTGCAGTCTCAGACTACATTAACTTTCAGCTGCTTCGTTCTGTGGTATGGTATATGGGTGAACGTCACTTGCAACTGCTTTTAGTGCATCTTTAAATTTCAAGGAGTCTGGCTAGTTGCAAAACTGCTGCCATTTTCTGGTGCAGCACATTGCAGAGGAAACATGCATCATGCACTCTCCTGGGGAATCTTATTTTTATTTCTTTTTGTTTCTAGAGCTGTGGAATGGATTCAGTGGGCATAAGTATAAATTACTATAGAGTACTTACTCCTTAGTGGAGTGAAACCAGACTCTGGGGTAATATTTCAGTCCTGGTCATGTGTGGAACTCTCAGTAATAGAAATTAATTATGCAGCGTGAGTAGAGACCATTCATCTATGTTCTCCCTTGACATTCGGAACATGTAATGTATTTACTTGATTTAGTGCATGAGGACTGAAGCGTAACAAAGTAAATTTACCTGAGACCCCAAATTTCAGTAGGCGGTTCATTCAATCCTACCTGAAATAACATTTGGTTTAGTAGTTAAACCTTGTTACAATGCATACTTCATTTTATAAAATATATGCCAAAGTATGTTTTCTTTTCAACTCTCTTGTACTTAACCACTGTCAAAAAGACATGTATTTTGGTTCTGTGTTTGCAAGAGGACTGTTCCCTGAGCACTGCAACATTAATCCATTATGGATAGGAAAGGGGCACAAAAGCGTCTACAAATATTTGAGCAGTCAATGACCTTGAGGATGGAAAGGGTGATGCATAATTAGGAGTAGCAGAATGAAATTAAGAAAAGGAAACTCAGGCTGAAAAACCAAAAAAATATTTCTGGGCAGTGAGGTCTATCAGGGAAGAAAAAGTTCCAACAGTTGAGATGTAGAAAATTAGACTGAACAAAGAACAAGAAAATCAACTGTGGGTAAGACTCCTGCACTGGCAGATGACGTGTGTTTTCTGTTTCTAACTTATATTATTGTGGCTGTTTGAAGTCAAGTAAGTATGACGAGCCACATTTAGAGGTAAGTCTAAGTAAGTTTAGAGGGGACATTAACTGATGTAACTTACACCTACTTCCAGTAGCCACTCTAACAATGTCTGAGGAAATCTATGCTGAATATGTAACCCTAAAGAGAGTTGGGAGAAAAGATCCCTTTAACTGCACATTACTTGTTCAGGCAGCTGTTGTTCCTCTCTGCTCGCCAGTCACCTTCTGCCACCTGTCTCTCTTCCGTGACCTGGGCAGGTCAGTCTCTTGAGAATCCACCCAGCTCTTAGTGATTGTCAGCTCTTAATGACTTTCAGGTCTTAGGGTATGTCTACACTTACAGGGTTTTTGTTCTGTAAGTTTCACCAGTGATAGGGAACCAGTGAAAGTAAAGCACTGGTTTGTGTACTCACTCGGTTCCTCAGGCGTCAGAGAGTGTTTACACTTCCAGCATTTCCATCGCCAATGAGAGCAGCGTTGTAGGGAAGCTATCCCACAGTGCAGCTCTCTCAGTAGGTCTTGTGGGAAGGTGGGGGTGAGCAGAAGGTATTTTAGGTCCCAGCTCAGTGCCCTGTACTGCCCCATTACTTCCTTGTTTCTTTCATGGCATTTTTAAAAAAATTCCCTGCTGTCTGGCTGCTTTCCCTGCCATATCTACAAGTAAAGGGAAAGGGAGTTTCAAACTTCCCGGGGCTTACAGGTGGGAGGGGCAGACATCCGTTTACTTGGCATCAGAGCAGCGGAGATGCTGGCCAGAGTGGTCACTTTTGGAACTGTGGGATATCCTTTGGAGGTCAAAAGATGTTTACGCTGGTGGACTGTGTCTTCACTTTCACAACAGCGCAAAAAGAACAGCAGTAAGAGCTATATGCCTCTCTTGAAGGTGGCTTTCTTTTTGTGGTGAAACTTCTGAGTTTCACTGCAAAAAGTCATTAACAAGTGTAGATGGTCCCGCAGTTTTAGGGCAAAAAAGGGACCTTTTTGCGCTTTAAATAAGTGTAGACATAGCCTTAGTGAAGCAGGCTGGGCAGAAATGCTGTCCCAGGAGTGTTTTCGGCTCTAGGGAGTACTTAACATAACAAAAGACTCCTAATGGAGCCTATTTAGCTCTATCTTTGAACAGTGGGAGGAACAGATTAAACCAGATCAGGGACCCTTAGGGAGAGACCACACCTCCTAGCTAGGACACCTGTCTCTACCCCTCTTACTTTCACAGGGTTCTGACATTCGAGCCCCTCGCTTAGCGAGTTCTTTTCAACTGAGGGTGACCCCCTCAATCAGGACCGGCTCAGCACAGTTCTGCTCCCCTTTACTCATACAATAAAGATAACATTAATAACATTACCCCTCATTCAGTACTACAATGATTTGTAACCCAACACCAGCCAAAGTTGATCACTTTGAGCAACACAGCTCCTGTCTGCTGAATACCTTCGCAGAGTAGGTGTGTTCATGTAAATACAGTTTGCTCCTGAAGTCTCTCCCCCTCCCCAGATAGCCAGCAGGGGAGAGTTCTTTCAGATCCTGCTTATATTAATATGCAAAACAAAAGTGATCCACACTAAGCAATTAGAGTTCAGGCCTGCAAGAGACCGAGTGCCTTATAGCATCAGACCATGAGAGAATACCTTGAATTCTGCACTTGAGCAAAATGAAAGGGTTAGGAAATGAAAATTTACAATCTATTATTAGCTGGAGTATCAAGACTCCTTTCATGCAGTGTATGAAATCCTGCCACTTCAGCCTTTTTAAAATTGTATTGAATAGTCTTCAGTCAGAATCCTTACTCCCCTAATCAGGAAGGCCAACTGCCAACAAATCGTACGGCCAAGCTAGTTCACATTTCCTACCCTTAGCACTAGGGAAAAGCCCCTAGGAGAGGGTGGAGAAGTTTTTTGCACAGTCCCAGATAAGTTTACTTTTATCCAGACAATTCACCAGCTTTCTGAAAGAGGGTGGAGCGGAGAGCAACCAGGCCCCCATTGACTCATACTGTCCAAAAGACAAGGCTGTGAAGTCTGTTCCACACTGTAACAATTTTTTTTTTGCATGGGAGGGTTCCCCCCCCTTTAGAAAAGACATATTTTAGAGGAAAGAAAGCAGACAGAATCTACAACAATAATAGAATCAGCTGCTGTCAACTCTGAGGGGTTTTCTTATCGATGAGGGTGCAAGCACTTTCAGATTGAGGGCTGGTTTACAGTTCAAAAAACTGTACTGTGATCAAAGCCTGACACAAGTGTTCTGGTATGACCATTACCACAGCAAAAGCAATATGGACAAGATTACTGGTTGAAAAATATAATCCATGGGCTTTAGGAAATTAAAGTAAAACAAAACCAAAGAACATCATTTTTTGTTAAAATTCTGCAGAAGAGTTTAGAGGTGAGATTCTGTGCTGAGCTTCAATTAGGTGCTTTAAGCCATTTTTTTTTTCTATCCTGCACTCCTGGAGGCTAGAGTAGCCACAGGCATGGGCTGTGTAAGGACATGACTTCACTGCCCTTGAAGGTATAATTGTAATGGAGCTAGCACCGGTAACAACAATAGTGAAGCTATGGTGACAAAGGCTTATATTTGGCCTATCAGCCAGAATACAAGCCCTCTGAGGACCCTGGGTATGTGCTTAAATTACCAGTCGGTGCTGAAACCTGTGCCACCACATCTTCTCTACTAATTTTAAGCTAGCATGGGTATGCCTGCCTACCACTGCTACGTCATACCTTCACATGGTGGTGAAGTCATATCCTAAAGTTAGCCTTTCCTGGGCTGCCCTATGGGCTACAGTGCTGGCTGAAAGCTCTGAAGTGCTGTGTTCTGCATCCCCTGCCCCCATCACAGCCCCACCATACTCCCTGCACCCAGCCTTGGGAAGAGGTACACAGAAGGCTGCGTGTCTTCCACCATGGCTGTTCAGGGAATCCTTGCAATGCTCCCTGGAAAATGGCTTTTAAAGTCTTTTTGTGGTTCCATCCCATTTATATGACATAAAGGGACCAAAGCAGGGGTAAAGACCTCACCCTGGATTTTCATCACAAAAACAAGCCATTTTCAGTTGTGGAAAATCAAAAGTTGTTTTTTGATTAAGTCCTCCCAAATAGCAATGAAAACTAATTGTTTTCTTGCAAAAACTTCCATTTTTGTCAAAATAGCCATGATTATTCATAAAAAATAACTTCATTTGGCCATGTTGGACAACTTTATTTTATTGCTCAGAGACTCTCTCTAGCCATGAAAGACATTCCTAGAACACAGTCTGGAATGGAGAAATAGTTACATGTTGTTACGGTGTGACTGCATGTGCTTGGTAGGAGGTGTGTGTGTGCATGCACACACATACCTCTTCATGCTTTTCTTTATTCCCCTTTTTTCCTTCCTTGTGCATCTCTCTCCTCTTCATTTTTTCTTCTCCTGTGGAGTGAGACATCCCCCCCTTCATGCTTCATTAGTGCCATTTTTCTTCCTTCCACCTTACTCAATTTTTGTACTTTATTTCCTGCACTGACTTGGTGCTCCCACCTTCCATCTTGCTCTGTCAGCCCTGCCCATGGATACTCGAGGGCCTGGTTCAGACATCCATCCTCATGCAGACCTGGGGGGCCTCACAAAGGGGATCTTAATAGTATTTAACATTTAAAAAGGATATTTAAAATATGAAGACCAAGCAAATTATTCATGGCTTTTTTTAAAATAACTCCAGTGATTAGTGCATAAATGGCAGTGGTAGCAGACGGAAATTTTTGCTCTGTCTTTATAAAGCACTAGTAACTCAGACTGAAATGTCAAATTCTTGGAAACAATATAGATGAGGTAAAATACAGGAAATTCTTGCAGTGGCATTGAAATTTAGTCATATTAGACTTTTACAAAAGATGAATTAATGAGCCTATGGTGATGTGTGTGCCTGTGCACAGTGTTCACGTATTTTGAAACACTGTTAATGGATCCATTTAATATAATGGACCTAAATGGGGAAGACATTTCAGTCATTTACTTATGGACAGCAAATGCTCTTCCCAGACTGTAGTTATGGGTTTGGAAATTCATTTTTTTTTCAGTTACGATACTCAAACAAAAGTTTGTCCATCATTTGGAAGGTACACACAGGCTTATCTAATATTTAACACCTGTTTATGAGCTAGCACAGCCACCAAAGCAGACGGAAGGACCCTGAATAAATATTAACAGAATAATTAGAAGGGTACTGCAGTTAGAAGTAAAGCTACTACTGACAATCTTTCCAAATCCCAAGGAATGATTTAAACCTAGAGTCACAAAGGTATTTAAGTGCCTATAAATATCACAGGAACACATTGCGATCACAAATCTTGAGTTAGGCATCTAAGCTCCCTCGATGATGAAGGGGTAATTCACAAAAGCCAGCACACCACTGTGAGGGGTGTGCACTAAGCCTCACCCCTGTCAGGGAAATAGGTGCCTAACTCCGAAGCTTTACAACTGAGATCTGTGCCTAAAGTGGATTTTTCCACACACAGCAGTGGGAGAGGGAAGACCTCCCTTATAACTTTTAGTCCCATGCTCAGGGTACTCAGCTGCTGTTTCCTTCACAGAGAGATGCTGAATGCAGGTTCATTTGAACAAGTGGAACTTTATTAAACCCTCCAGACAGCTCTAAGCTAATTTCTTCCAGCCTAACTCCTTGAATTTCTATTGTCCAGTCAAAAATAGTCCCTCCAGGAGACAAGGGACCGCTGACTGCAGTTCTACTGTCAAGATACACCTGGTTCAAGCCCCTTCTCTTGGGATTTGAACTGGGATCTGCCACAGCAGAGTTGAGTGCCCTAACCCGTGAGCTGTGGGCTAGTCTGTTGTGGGTGGCCTCAATTTCTTCTGTTGAAGCTGTCCTATTGGGGATAAAGTGTTATCACAACAGGGGGGCTCAATCATGGCTCTTTCACATCCTGGGTGGGTGCAGTAACCATTAGGCAACAGTCATTTTTGTGTGCGCACTCAGCCAGTGACTCTTATTTATCCACAGTGGAACAACTTCAACAGGAGAGACTGAAGGAGCCTCACAGCTAAGAGATGGCAAATCCCCATTTAAATCCTCTCTCCTCACAGGTAGGCAGGACTTGAAGCTGGGGTCTCTTCCAATGTGAATACCCTAACCACTGGACTAAAAGTCAGGTGTGTCCTCCCTCCCCTCACCATTTTATGTAAGCGTGCCTATAGAACCTGATGCAGTAGGTGAGTTTGAACACACTTACCAGCTACGGCCCCACAAGCAAGTTTGATAGAGGAATGCCTATCATCCCCCAGTTCATGTATCACTCTGGGGCTGAGGCAACCGGACACTGAGCATGGAGTTGCAGTGAGCATGTGCAGATGTGGGACCATAGGTGCCTAGGGAATGTCTAGTACAATAATATAGGTGCCAAGAGAGCTTAGGCACCTACAAAGTCTGGAGGCTGCTGAGCGGGGAGGTTTGAATCGTAGTCAGGCCTGATTTGGGGATTTAGGCTCGTAACTTGTATTTCTCAAAATATAGCCAAGTGATCTTGACTACGCTTGTGGTTCAATATTAAAAAAGTTCAAGAGACTAAATAACCAAGCTCCACTCACTTATTGTCTAAAGACATGCAGTTCACTGTTCACAGGTGTGCTCCCATATCATGCATGTGAGACTACATAAATACAGTTAGAGAGTATGCTGTGTCACCCGAGACTAAATTTAACCAACCAGCTTTTTGTCTTGTTCTTCTGGCACCATGGTGTACCTTTCCTTTGCTGTTTTGGATACTGTATTCCAAACCAATTGCCCATGCAGATACCTCCATACTTGGACCAGGACAAACCACAACTGTATATTGCTTTTAACAGGTTTCCTGTTTTCCAGTCCAAAGCTGACTTTAGCTTTGCGAAGTGTTGTGGGATACTTGGCATAGGTGAATAGAATTACAGGAAGAACATGATATATGTCAGATAGCCTAACTACACAGAATTCATATTTAATATCATGTGGACAGTATAACACTTAGTAATGTGGTGTGTGTGTGTGTGTATATAAAATGTGTTGGTGAATAGTAGCCAGTTAGGGGCTTAAGTCCTTTTGTGAATCTAGCCCAGTGTAGTATTTCTATTAGCAGAATAGGATTACGTGCTGTTTTACACATGAGTACATAAACAGGTAAAAGGCACCCGGGTATGAAGGGCAGGGAAGGCACAACTGTGGGATGAGACAGGGAATAAGAAATAAATCTGGGGAGATAACTTCCTCTCTCCTTTGTAATCACATGTCTTCTGGACATTCCAGGGGCTTATTTTTCTTGTTTCCGTTTGTCATTTATTTTCTCCATAGGCATTTCTATGGTGCTTATTACCACAGAAGGAGTATGTGGCCTCTCTAGCATTTCTAATCCTACCAACAGTCAGACAATGGAGTAGGCAGGGGAGTTTAGTGGTGAATATTAACCCACACAGTGTTTTCAGGAAGGATTTGAAGAAGTACACTAGACCTTCCATTTGATAAATAGAGATAGTGGAGCAGACTACAGAAACTTTGAAATAAGACCTGACAATGAAAACCTGAAAAATCTTTCAAACATCCAGAAACTTCAGTCATTTGTTTTCTCTGTCCAGGTAATGTGAGGGTCTAAGTGTATCTAATAAATAAAACTGATATTACATCTATTGGTGGTCTTACTAGAAAGTATAATTATTTTATCAAACACTGGAAGCATGTGCTGTTAGGACATCTGACTATCTTTACATATAAGGATTAAAGGAATTTAATCATCATCATTGCATGTATCCCATGGTCCTTGAACAGATGCAGAGAGTGACTTGTGATTCACCTTCCTATTTTCTCTAGGTCAGAGATTCACCAAACAAATGTCCTTGAAGATGGACTCAGCTCCAACTCCAATAAACCCTGAAGTTACTTGCTCTTTCCTAAATATTAGCTTTTGTTCAGCCCTCCTGATATCTGAAAAATATTTCCTCAAAGACAGATCTCTATTTTAACCATTGATCTACCACAGCCATCTGCAGACATTTCTCCATAGCCTTTTTCTGGCAGGCAAGATGAAAAAATGGCAACAATCAAAGCGTTAACAGGAAGACTTTTTAGCTCTTCTTCCTCCCACTTCATGTTTGTCAGGGATGGCATGCAACGACACTTCCATAGACAGTGATGTTGCTCTCAATCAGAGTACCCCATCCATAGGCTCCAGTTACATAGCTCTGCCTGCCCCATTCAAGATATTGTTGGTAATAATAATGGTATTCATGATTGCTGTTGGATTTTTTGGAAATGCCATTGTCTGCCTCATTGTCTACCAGAAGGCAGCCATGCGTTCAGCTATCAACCTACTGTTAGCAACTTTGGCCTTTTCTGACATCATGATGTCTTTGCTCTGCATGCCTTTCACTGCAGTTACAATTATTACAGTGAACTGGAACTTCGGAGCTCACTTCTGTCGGATATCAGCTATGCTTTATTGGTTATTTGTCTTGGAAGGAGTCTCTATACTCTTGATCATTAGTGTGGACCGTTTCTTAATTATCGTTCAGCGGCAAGACAAGCTGAACCCTCACCGTGCCAAAGTCATCATCGCCATGTCCTGGGCACTGTCCTTTTGCATTTCCTTTCCTTCAGTGATTGGATGGACATTTGTGGAAGTACCAGCCCGGGCTCCCCAGTGTGTTCTGGGGTACACTGAATTTCCTGCTGACCGAGCTTATGCCGTGATGCTAGTTGTGGCAGTTTTCTTCATCCCTTTCAGTGTCATGCTGTATTCTTACCTTTGCATTCTAAATACGGTGCGGCGCAATGCCCTTAGGATCCACAACCATGCTGAGAGCCTTTGCTTGAGCCAGGTGAGCAAACTAAGCCTCATGGGATTACAGAAGCCTCAGCAGATGAATGTGGACATGAGCTTCAAAACCAGAGCCTTCACTACAATTCTCATTCTGTTCATTGGCTTTTCACTCTGCTGGCTTCCACACACTGTGTTCAGCTTGCTCTCTGTGTTTAGCAGACAGTTCTACTACAGCCCTTCTTTCTACATCACCAGCACCTACATCTTGTGGCTGAGTTACCTCAAGTCAGTGTTTAACCCTGTCGTCTACTGTTGGAGAATCAAGAAATTCCGTGAGGCCTGCATGGAGTTCATGCCTAAAACATTCAAGATCCTTCCTAAAGTGCCTGGACGAACAAAGAGGAGAATCCAGCCAAGTACAATATACATCTGTAGTGAGACCCAGTCAGCTGTTTAGGAAGAAGCTGTGGGCCAGTGAGGGAAAAGTTATGAAAGGACTGGTTAAAGTGGCAATAGTTCATTTCTACTATTTACTTTCTGCAGTTGTCACAAATCTTTAAAAGGATGCTGTGCTCCATTGTTGTGTGTGTTAAGATTGTATTTCTAACTTCCCCAAGCTTACAAATAACTCATTAGTATTGCTTCAGTTAAAACCACTTGGGGCAATAATGTTGCAATACTTGGTGCCATGTAAAAATGTCACTTGTGACCAAAAATATAGTCTGTCTAACTGTATTGTTAACAGCTGAAAGCCTGTATCCTCCTTTTTTTTTAAAAAATATGACTTATTTTCATCACCCAGTTCAAGTGGGGGGAAAAATACAAAAAAAATAAAAATGTAGGAGAGTCTAAGTCTGGAGTACCAAGCTCTGGAAGAAAAAAAAAGTTTTTAATTCTGCTCGTTGCCAAATCACTGCAGAATTAGAATCCTCATCATCCTGTGAATCTTCCTGTGCAATGAGACACTGAGATGGTAACCATTGTTTTGTACAGTGGTGTAATTGAAATGTCAGATTGAGTCTGTTCATCTTGGGTTGTCTTAAGTGTTCACAAATACACACACCAATACCTCTAGAAGCTGGTACTACATGAGGTGCATATGGCCACTAATACATTTTTATATTGTGACAATGACTAACAGTTGTGTAGCTCTTCATTTTTTAAAATAGCCATAGCTGTCATGTCCTGTGCAGCTCCCCAAGCGAGATTTTTCATGAAGGAGCTTTATCTGACTGTGCTTGTCTTCTGTTACCTAATTCGTTCATTGACACTTGTATATACGCTTTCCATCAAAGAATCTTAATATAACACATACCTGTGAGATGGCTCTTACCTCCATTTTACAGATGAGAAACTGAGGCACATAAAGGAGGTCTCAGGGGACACGCCACTCTATTGCAGATCAGAAATAGAGTGCTGAAGTCCTGGCTTCCAATCTCATGCATTGATCTGTAGGTTATCCTTCTTTTATTTCTATCTTCAGCATTCTCTCCTCTCTTGGTTACATATGCTCATTTCCTTTTGTGTTCATCACTCTTGTTCGACCTAGTTCTTTCTCCGCCTGCAGAGGCCTTTGTTTTCCAGTTCTACCTTCCCAACATTTTCCTTGTCACTGCCCTCTGGTCCTGTCCTACTTCCCCAGTTTGTCAAGCTGTATCCTGTATCTCACCCCAGGAGTGGTCCCTCCACACATGCCATGCGTGTTATCTCTCCGAGATCCTGTCCCTTGTGTAGGGAATGTGGTGGTGGTACATATGCCTCTTGGCCCTAAACAGCAACAAGAGGTAGATGCTCAAGAGAACCCATATGAAGCATCCAGTGCTGGTTAGCTTTTCCTTCGTGCTGCCTGCTGCAATATGCTGCTCTGAGGGATCGAGAGAGCAGTGAGAAAAAGGAAAAAAGTCTGGACTCCCTCACAATAGGAGGAGGAACAGCAAGGGAAACCTTATTTAGTCCACATGACCCTGTTTATGCATATCAGCTGTTATGTATGACAGTAACAGCTGGGGCAGATGCATGATTGTCATGCCAGCAGTGGCCTTTAAATTGCTTAGACTTGGTGCACTCAAGTTAGTTTGCAGTAACCTGTTTTGTTAAAGATTCAAATGCACAAACTAAACTGCTCTAAAGCAGTCCCATTCAATGCTACCAGTCCATGCAGTCAGACCAGCATTGTCTCATGAACAAAAGCTGCTGAGAGAGCAAACAGGCTGTATGGAAAACTGCCTAGTATTCCTGTTTCTTACAACCTAAAGCCAGCTCCCCCATGTTAGGTACATAACTAGGATTGGCAGATATTTTTTTAAAAATCCCATTTTCCTCACAGGGAGTTGTTCTGCCATCATCTTTTCCCCCCCCACAAAAGAACAATTTAAGACTTGGTACAATAATTCAAGAAAACATCTGACATTGAGGGATCTATTGATCAATGATCAAACTTCAGTGGAAAACTAAAGAATGGAAAACCTTGTGGTACAACCTTAGTTATAGAAAGACTATAAAGTTACTACTAACTAAAATCGGTGGGAGTCAGGCCAACCACAGGGTCTCTCAGCTCTAGTACAGAGGTGCCCCTTCCTGTATCCCCTCTCGCGGGGAAGGTTGCATCAGTACTGAGAAACAATTAGATAGTTACAATAAAGTAGCTGCGATGTCTAATTTCAGGGAGGCTGTACAGTTAAAAAAAAAATTCAATTACCATCCCGTTAGAGTGGAGGATATGTTTAAAATCTATATCTAATTAAAACTACAGTTTTGAAGAAAAGTAGAGTACTCCAAATTATCTGAACATCATTCTAACATAGGGGTTAATGTTAAAGTATAATAGCTGATGGCCTGGAAAGCAAAAAATATGATTAACCTCACACTTTTTGCTAGATAGCACAGCCAAAGCTACTCTATAGTTGGATGCAAATGCAATACCCAAAATTTGCATGGCCAGACCAGTTCCAGCTGTCAAAAACAAGTTAAGGACAAATGCTAAGGTCTTTTGGAGCCAGTGGCCTTTTCCAAATGCACATCATATAAGTAGCAAGCAATGATATGAAATAACAATCACATTGATCCTGTCAGCACACTGAACTGCAATGCTGATCTATAATGATGTGATTGAGCAAACTGTAGATTGATAGCATCTATGAATTTGGCTCACAGGACAAGCTATTAAAGGTGACATCCACAGCTTTGAGGACATTTGGCTGACTGATTTGAAAATGCTGAGGCATGCATGTACATAATGCAACTGCAGTTGCAGTTTCTTCCTGAAAAGTTACACTTTCTATGGTTAGGAAGACAGAGCTACTTTCATGTGTCTGTAATATCCCTCCTCCCTAGGTCTGTGGGGATAGACATAGGACTTTCAACATCAAAGCAATTGTGCCACCATTTGAGCTAAAGCAGTGACTAGCAGATGCCTGCTCTCTCATGACCATCAAGATAGGGATATGTTACAGCTAATGTCATCCTAAAGACAATCTTTTTAAAGGGATGCATTGTGATGAGGTTTCAGAGTAGCAGCCCTGTTAGTCTCTATCCGCTGTTCCTCAGACGTTCTTGTCAACTGCTGGAAATGGCCCACCTTGATTATCACTACAAAAGGTTCCCCCCCCCCACCCCTGCTCTCCTGCTGGTAATAGCTCACCTTACCTGATCACTCTCGTTACAGTGTGTATGATAACACCCATTGTTTCATGTTCTCTGTGTATATAACTCTCCCCACTGTATTTTCCACTGAATGCATCCAATGAAGTGAGCTGTAGCTCACAAAAGCTTATGCTCAAATAAATTTGTTAGTCTCTAAGTTGCCACAAGTACTCTTTTTCTTATTGTGATGAGTGGCGTTTTTAGCAACCAGCTAGGTATCCAAGCCGCTGCAAATAATTGGGATGGACTATCAATTATTCTGCTTATTGCATTTAGCAGGCCTTTGCAGGAACTTAGCTTAACTAAGGCAAAGCTGAGAGGGAGGAGGCAGCAATCACATGGAATGTGCCTGAGTCTATGTCCTCTCTGATGCATCTGAAGAAGTGCTTTTTTTACCCATTAAAGCTTATGCCCAAATAAACCTGTTAGTCTTTAAGTTGCCACCAGACTCCTTATTGTTTTTGTGGCTACAGAATAAGACGGCTACCCCCTGATACTATGTCCTCTCTGATATGCTGGGGTAAGCATCTATGAAAAACAGGAAGGCTATCTATATTTGACTTCTGAGGGAGTGGGGGAATGGGATGGGACAGATGGACATGAGACTGCAGACTCTGCAAAAACACATCTGTAAAACTAATGGCTTAAAAAATGCTTGCTTAATGGTTTTTTCTTTGATTGACATGTTGTTGGTGTAATTGTAGCCGTTACTAACATAAGTGGGGTAGACAGGTCTGAGGAATTTGGATTTGACCTTCTGGACATCTCTTGGAATCCCAGTGACAGGCGGATAGCTGGCCACTTGGACCTTGTCATTTGTCCACTTGTGACCCCTCTAGGCCGTAGGTATTTAGTGTTTGCGGGTGCTGTATAACTAAGACTGTGAGTTTGTCACGGAAGTCATGGATTTTGTGACTTTCTAGATCCTCTGTGACTTCTGCAGTGACTGGTGCAGCTGGCCCCACTGAGCAATGTCGGGCCACTGTGCCCTCCCCACACAGCAACAGCAGGAGTTTGGGTGTGGGAGGGGCCTCGGAGCTGGGGTTGGGGTGTGGTGGGGGGTAAGGGCTCTGGGCGATGCTTACCTCGGGGGGAGGGGAGGGCTCCCTAGAAGCAGTGACATCCCTCAGCTCCTAGGCGGAGATGTGGCCAGGCTGATCTCTGTGCTACCTCTGCCTGCAGGCACCACCCACGCAACTCACATTGGCCATGGTTCCCAGCCAATGGGAGCTGTGGAGTTGGTGCTCGGGGCAGAGATAGCACACACAGCTGGCTGGTCATGCCTCCACCTAGGAACTGAGAGATGTCGCCACTTCCTGGGAGGCACAGAGCCAGGTAGGGAACCTGCCAATCCTGGCGACTCCCCTCCCCCCAGCACCAGTAGGGGTCCTGGGGCGCCCCCTTCCCCCCCTCCACTGCCCCAAGGACCCTTGGGCCACCCTCCCCAGGACCTGCGGCATCCCCAGGCTGCCCTCCCCATCCCAAGATTTAGTCAGGGGTATATAGTACAATCATGGACAGGTCATGGGCCATGAATTTTTGTTTCCTGTCCATGACTTTTACTAAAAACCCCTGTGACTAAAACGTAGCCTTATGTATAACCTGTTGTGTTTGTATGTGCTTGAGACTAAATAAAGCAAAGACTTTGAGTAAAGGCATTCTGTTGAGAGTGCTGGAGACTAATAAAGTGAAGGCTTTAAGTAAAAGCACTCGATTTTGTGTGATTTATGCCAGCCATATAGCAGAGGGAGGTGCTGCATCTCCCTCGGTTTATTTCCTGCTGCTGCCTTGCAGAGAGTAAAGTTACTGAGTGCTTTGTGTTTAGAGAGCCCCGGGTAACAGATTTTGAGGCCACAGCGAGGACGGCTGAGAGGAAGGAGACGCTTGGCATAAACAGTTTGTTTTGTTACAGTAGAAATTAGAGGACCGCAAAACAAGGTCGCTCCCTACACTTCCTGTGTTGTAGCTTGCATGTCAATTGACCGGGCTCAGGTCGGTGACCTGGTTGAGTGAGAACTTATGCCCAAAGAAAAGGGAACTTCTGGAAAGATGGAGACACTTGGCGTGGTGTTGGGTAGCAGCTTGACTGATTTTGTACAGGAACATGGTAATGGTTTTTGGAAACTCAGTCTTTACCCACCCTGGAGCTCTGTAAGCAATGGGAAAGCTGGGTCCGGGTGGGAATGTGGATGGCAGCAACAGTATTAGACAAAGAGAGATTGGGTTGAAGGAGAGGGTGCAAGAGTTAGAAAAAGTGAAAGCCAGCGTGAAAGCCGAATCAGATCCCCTCAGAGCGACCACGTTGCCTCAGACAGCACAGCAGCAAGCCTGCGACTGAGAGAGAGAGAGAGTGAGGGGTTGCAGCAGGAAGTATTTGAGTTGCAGAAGCAGACTGATAGCAGCAAGGTGAAAGTTTTACTGAACAATCCCAGGATAAGACCCAGGCAGATCAGGGGGAAGGTAAGAGTCACTGTTGTGCTCTCAGAGCCATGTAGGGAGACCAGAAGGGATTAGCAGCTGCGATTAGAGGAAGTCCTAGTCTGGGAAGGGTCAATGGGTTAGAGGAAGACCCTGACTTGTATCTTTCTTATGATGATGAGAGGGATGGTCCCATGAAGTTCCTTTTCCCTTGGGCCCTACTGGGTAGTCCCTGTATAGTCCCTTGCGTGAAACACTGGCAGAGTTGCAGATGCCCCCACCCATAGCCTCCATAATAAACACCATAATAAGGAAAATTGGTCCCCAAGGGAGTAACCAAGGAAGGGAAGATGATAGAGGTCAGGCCCTTCTCCCTTGACCAGGCTAGGGAAGCAGGGAAATAAGTTGGCCCGTTAAACCAGAGTACAGCTTTGGATGGCTGACTAGGGTAGCTGGCATCCCTGGTCTCAATCTGGCGGCTGGGGTGACTTTGATCAGGGAATACATGACCCCAGAGGATTTTGCAGGGCTCCCTTATACTATCCCTGACATCGAGAGGAGAGTGGGCTTTTCACCTGCTCTTATATGCCTGGAGGATTGGCAACCCTAGAAGGTGCCCAAAGGCATATTAATTTGCAAGAGCAGGTGACAACCCCCACTCTCCTCTCGATGCTAGGATAGGGACAGGGGTATGGATTCCCAGATTCTTGGACCCACAGAGCCCCACTTTTCTTTATTTTCTTAGATTTGTTGTTGCTGGCTGTACTTTGTTTTTGGCTTAGGTTTTCCTTCCTAAGTCATTCTTCACACACACCCTTCTCTCCCCCCTCTCCCCACCCTCCGTTGCTTCTTTTCCACACACACACACACACACACACACACACACACACCTGTTTCTTTGTGTGTGTGTTTTGTTTTAAAAGTTAAAAGAAATAGTAAATTAACAAAAGAAGGATCAGGTCCAAGATTATTGTTTATTATCGGGCCAAAATCAGGAGGTTCATGGTGTATGTGAAATTTGAAGGGGTGGTGTGTGTACAGAATTTTTTGTTAGATACAGGTGCCACTTCTTCCTTGATGAGTACCCAGAATAAGAAACTGATTGAACCTGCAGCTGGAGTTAAGACCTGACAGGGATTTAATGATGCAGAAAGCATTGTCCCCTGTTGTAGGAAAATTCCATATAGCATGGGGAAATAAGGAAAATAAAAGGGCAATTTGGCTTAATGGATTTGGGAAGGGATCCTGGTAATTGATGTCTTGAGGGAACTAAGAGTGCTGATTGATTTCGCTAATAGGGTTCTGTGGGAACTGCCTCCTGGCATATACTGGGAACCAGTGGAAATGTCAGCAAGTTGCTGGATAGCAGCCCTTAAGGCATCTGACAAACTGGAGTAGCCCAAATGGTGCAGAAACCCCCCGGGAGGTACAGGCCAAAAATAAAATACAATGTGTTAAAATTGATGCAGAAATCCTAGTCTCAGGCCCCAATCTCCCTGCCCCAGAAGCAGTATAGGTGTCCCAAGGAGGTAGAAGCCAACCTGAAATAAACAATTGATGGTCTGTGGAACCAAGGAGTTTTAGTGGAACAGTCAAGTCTTAATAATGCTGCTTTATGGTTTGTCCTTAAGAGAGATGGCAAGGCTTGGAGGCTTGTGGTAGATTTCCGTCCCCTTAACCGGGTGACGTTGCCAATGGCTCCCGTAGTGGCCAAGTATAAGGAGGAAAAGGCCTCCATTGTAAGAGGTGCCCAGAGTTTTTTTGTTTTTGATGTAGCCATTTTTTTTTTTGTTGTTGCTATTTCTTTATATTGGAACAGCTACTATAAGTTTGCATTCACCTTTTGGGGAAGCAGTTGTGTTTTGCCAGAGTTCCCATGGGCTGGAACACTGCCCCTAATTAGTATATGTCATGCCCATGTAGTCAAGATGTGGGATGGGATGCCTGAAAGAGAGTGTAATTTCTTATGTGGATGAGATCCTGATCTGTACTTAAACCAGGGAAGAGCATCTGGTGTTACAAAAGATTCAGGAAACTGGGTTAAAGTTTAGCCCAAAGAAAGCCCCGTTATGTTCCCAGCAGATAAATTATTTTGGGGCACCCCCATGATCAACAGAAGGTTGAGCTGATATTTAAACTACGAAGTCCCATGGATGTTACTGCTTTTAGATCCTTTCAGGGAATGGTTAATTTTTCCAAGATTTTATTGAGGGGTTTTCAGAAAAGTCAGCCCGGCTGCATGAACTGTTAAAGGAGGGAACAGAGTTGGACTGGGACTCTCAGCAACAGGAAGCCAGGGTCCAATTAAAGTAAGCCTAAGCCCCTGCCCTTGCATATCTAAGAATGAGAAAGTCATTTGTGCTGCAATTGGCAACTACAGACAGGAGTATGCGGGCTGTGCTGAGTCAGAACCATGGCGTGGGCCTCTGACCCATGGCTTATGCCCCCAAGATTCTGAGGTAGAGATGGAATTCGCTCCTGTGAAAAGGTGGTTTCGACATGAGTTTGGGCTTTGCAGCATTGAGAATAGCTGGTGAAATTGTCCCATGTTATTGAAAACTGCCCAGTCCCCCATTAAATATGTACTCACTGGCAAAATTAACTGTCATATGCCAACCCCCGCAAGCCCTAAGCAAATCAGGGCTAATGAATTTGCTGAGCCTCAATTGGGTGCTCAAAGCACAGTTAAAAAGTTCAAGAGGCCTCTCCTGGGAAAAAAGGGGATGGAGGGGGGGGGAGAGAGACAAACTCAAACCCACATGGATCTAAGTAGAATATAAATTTAGCTGAAATGTCTAACAGTACCTCCCACGATATAGTGAGGAGCAAGGTTTGTTTTGCTTTGTGTTTTAGATTAGTAACCATGTAAATGCTGGAAGTCCTTGGAGACGATGCACTCCTGTGTGCTGTTTTTGCTGGCTTGGGTGTCGTGATCCTGCTCCTCTGATGGTGTGAGTTTGGAACTTGTTGTTCGAGGCATGGGGAAACTTCCAGGGATGACAGTGGTATACAAAGCAAATGACGCAGTGAAAATTAAGATCAACCCTGCTGACCAGAAAAGTTTAGAGCAATACTGCCGTTGCCTCCTGGAAGTGTATAAATGTCCATGGGACAAAAGTGACTCCTCCATCGACCCACCTCCAGATGCTGCAGTGGCCATCTGCTGCGGGAAGGGGGAAAAAAAGTAACATCAATATGGATGGGTGACAAATGCTAGTTTTATTTTTACTTCTTTTCCCATCTGTAAACACCCTTGTGTTCATTTATGGACTGACACCCCTAATCGGACAGCACCAGGGAAAAAAATCAATTCACTTTAGGCTCAATAATCCCTTTCACCGCCAAACATTGGGCAGGAAAGTCTAGGGAAGGCAAGCCTACAGCTAGTGCAGAAGGGGAATGGAAGGTTATCTTGTTCTGTGTTTTGGAGGGCTTAGGTTCTCAGTACTGCAAACTCAGCACTGAGTTTTAATAAGATCATTTGCTGGGGCTCAGCTGAGAGCCCTGAGCTTTCATTGGATCACAGCTCTGGTGCACCCAGGACTCTTTATGGGGATGACTGAAGGACCCCTTTTTAAAGGAAATAGCAGTCAGTCCTTCAGAAAGCTGCAGCTGAGGAAAAAAAAAATGGAACAGACACAGCAATTTGCCCTACTTTCTCTTAGCCTGTCCACTTCTTACTTCCTTTTCCTCTCTTCACTTTTGATTTTGAGTTGAAGTTAATAAAGCAAGTAATTTGCATAAAAAATTGATTGTTAAAAGTAACTCTTACCTTTCCTATATTTTTCTTCTTCCTACACTACATACTCTGCCTTTTTCTCTTATAAAGATAGGATTTGCTACATCCCATTTTGAGTGGCAGTGGTAAGTATATCTGATGCTTCAGAGAAATATTAAAATGCATCTAGCAACCTGTACAATAACACTGGGGAGAACTCTCTTCCTTATACAATTAGTTATAGGTCTTGAAGCATAAGATGCTACTACTATGGTCAAGATTGTCCAGTCTTTACATTTTCAGTTTATTATTTTAGTGGCAACATGTTATGTAAAGACACTTAATTGTTCTTCAATGTAGTGCTCTTTAATGTTCTCCTAATCAAGAGCAGAATAATGAGTGATGAGTTTTCACAATACCCTTTAATTGATAGCTTCTAGGTTTGTTTGTTTTTTAAATAAATTGGACCATCTTTGTAATCTACTATGCAATGCTACCACTCCTATCTTTTTCAATTTCAGCTTTTTGCGTTATAGGAAACAAAAACTGGACAGCACTCTAGCTATTACTTAATATAGTGTAATGTTCTACATTGTTTTCCCTTTATAAATACAACCAAGGATCATTTTATTCATTGGGAAGTTTAAACTTTGTATTATATTTAAGGTGTCAGATGGTATACATATAGCAAAGCAATGAATTCTAGCATCCGGTTCAGTTAAAGGACTAAACCCTACGCCTTCAATGGGTAAATATATAGTCAGTCTTATTGGGCTCCATTGTCCAACATTCTCAAGCTAACAAAAGCAGACACCCATGATCATGAACATAGGCACTACCACACCAGATCAGACAAGTGGTCATTTAGTGTGGTATCTTGCCTCTGACAGCAGCCAGTAGCAGAGCTGCAGAGGAAGAGATAAAGAAACCATAAAGTGGGGCACAATTCTGAATAGCTTGTACATAGTCTAAACATCTCATCTTTCTAACATGCTCTAAACCAACATAGGATAAAAATTGGAAGGGATGTGAGCTTGTACTTCATGTTTACATTAGATAGATTGGTTTAAGTTCTGAATGTTCCCATCCATTTAGATGCCCAATCTTTTCTGAATTCTAATAAGGTTCTCTAAGATACCTTGAGGCAGTGAGTTTAAAATGTTCAGTACACAAAAAGTTTTTTTCTAAATCAGTTTTAGACTTGGTGCCTTAAGTGGTCCCTTGTTCTTTTGTTGTGAGAAAGGGTAAAGAAGCCCCTTATTTAGCTTTCACCCTTCAAAGTTTTTTATTCCTGATTTTTCAATGGAAAGGTCAGTCTCTCATGAGTCTAAAATAGCCTCAAAATATATTTCACCAGTGATCATGATTTAACTTAGTTGCAGCTGTCAATGTTCCTGTACTTTTTTTTTGTGCCTGGCCCCAGAGAAACCTTCAGTATGGATTTGCAACTTATGATAATTGTGTCGAGTATTTAAGGCCTTGTCTACAGAAGGAAGTTGCCCTGATTTAGTTTAAATCTGCTTTTAAAAAGATAGGCCTTGTCTACACCACAGAGTTTTGTCAACAAAAGTCAGCTTTCATTGACAAGACAGTGGAGGCGTACGCGCTACAATCCTCCTTCTGCCGACAAATTGCTCCTGCTTTGCCGACAAAATAAAACCACCTAGACGAGAGGCGGAAGACTTTTTGCAGCAAAGTTGTATCAACTACGTGTCAGTGTAGACACTGTACTTGGTTACATCACTGTAAATAGCTCCATGAAGTGTGCCACAATGCCCAACCTGACTGCTCTGGTCAGCAGTTCAAACTTCGCTGCCCTACACCCAGATACAGAGGCATCCATCCCTCCCACTTTAAAGGATCGGGAATTTTTGAAAAACCACTTCCTGTTTGCTTGGCATGGCCAGCTCACATCTCACCTTCCCAGCTGACCATGGCAGCTCCAGGGAACAAACGCTCTCCTGCTTGGAGCACACGAGAGTTGTTGGATCTGCTGGCACTGTGGGGAGAAGAGGGTGGGCAGTCCCAGCTCCACTCCAGCTGCAGGAATTTTGATACCTATGGTCAGATTTCTTGTGGCAAGCTGTATAAGGGCTACGAGTAGGACACACATCAGTGCTGTACAAAGACAAAGGAGCTGAGCCAGGCGTACCAGAAGGCCAGGGAATCAAAGAGTCGCTCTGGTGCTGCACTGAAGACCTGCTGCTTCTATAAGGAGCTGGACACCGTTCTCAGCAGCAACCCCACCTCCACTGCCAAGAGCCCCGCAAGCCCCTAGAGACAGCGGACATCGGAATTAATCCTGAGGACAAAATCATGGATGAAGAGGTCAAGTTGGAGGATGATGTGGAGCACACAGCAGGGTTGTCCAGTGGCACAGCGAGTCAGGACCTCTTCTCCACTTCAAAGGGGTCTAGCCAGTCCCACCAGTTGATGCTGCTCGATAATATGAGGTAGAACCCTCCTTTGCTTTGTATATTCTAGAAGTGGGTGAAGGGATAGAAATGTACAAGACTAGCTGTGGTTGCGTGTGCTCACGTTTCCCTGTGTAGCTAAGCAGTGCGGAGGAATAGGGTGTGTGTGTGTGTTAATGCACAGTGAGATTTCACAGGAATCCTCCAGAGCTGTAGGAAACTTACTGGAGGTACTCGCCCATCCTCTGCCAAAGGTTCCTTGGCAGAGCTGCTTTGTTCCTTCTCCGTTGTAGGGAGCATTCCCATAAATGCAGGGACCAATGTGGCACACAGTCGAGCAGCATAGGGACCTGGTCTGAAGCCGCACACATGCAGGACATGCACCCTTGCTTACTCTCAGGAGTGAGATATTGGCTTCAGTGACCCTCAGCTGTGGAAAATGGTGGCAGAGTTTACAATATTGTCCCTAGTCACCCGCAGTGATCCTCTTAAAATACCACCCACACCTTTTGCCCCCACTGTCTAATGTATTTCAGGTTGCTCCACCAAGTTCATCTCCGCTGTAGATCTATTTAACTAGCCAAATCAGAGATAATATGGTCAGTCATATAGCACCAGAGGAAGGCTATTAGAATTGCCAAATCTGGAATGCTCAACTACTTCTATTGAATCCCCATAAACTCAGTCAGGGGATAGGAAGGGAGGAATCCTTGAGGGGGCCATTTAGGGATCTGGGGCAAAAATTGGGGATTGGTCCTGCTTTGAGCGGGGAGTTGGACTAGATGACCTCCTGAGGTCCCTTCCAACCCTGATATTCTATGACTTACCAGTACACTGAAGTCCTGAACAGGGGGCATGGTCTCAACCGGAAGAGGCGTGGCCTTAACCAGGAGAGGCAGGGCCTTAAAATCCCTGGGCCCTTTAAATCTTGATTTAAAGGGCCAGGGCTCCAGCTGCAGTAGTGGCAGCTGGGAGCCTAGGGCCCTTTAAATCACCCCCAAGCCACCAGCTGGAAACCCTGGGGCTTGGGGGCGATTTAAAGGGCCTATGGCTCCAGCTGCTGCTACCACAGCAGAGCCCCAGGCCCTTTAAATCACTGAGGATCCCTGGGGGCTCCCGGCTGCCACTGCTACCTTGGGTCTCTGGCAGAGCTTTAAAAAGGCTTGGGGCTCTGCTGTCGTAGCGGCTGCCAGAGCCCCGAGCCTTTTAAACCCCTGCCTGAGTCCTGCTGCCGGAGCCCTGGGGTAGCAGCAACCGGGCTCTGTCAGGAATTTAAAGGGCCCCGGGGCTCCAGCGGCCGCTACTGCCCCGGCCCTTTAAATCCACTCCGGAGCTCTGCTGCTGCTACCCCAGGGCTCAGGCGGGGATTTAAAGGGCCCCGGGGCAGTAGCAGCGGCTGGAGCTTTGGGGCCCTTTAAATCCCCGCCAGAGCCCCGCCGCGGGTACCCCAGGGCTTTAAATTGCCCTCTGGGAAAGCCAGTCCCACTGCGGCGCACAGGCTCTTACCGGTACGCCGTACTGGCGGGGGGGTACTGGCTCACTTTCACCTCTGGCTACCAACAAGCCAACACTTCACTCATGCATATATTCCCTTCATTTAGCAGTCCCATACCAAGGCACATATCCCTCTAGAAAGTAAGTTACAGAAAGTAATTAAAATAATTTATTAAAATCAACATGTTTACATTTGTACATTCCACATACTGCTGGATATGTTCACTGACATACCGAGCAAGAAGTCAAAATAGCAGACAGTAAGTGTGAAGGTTGCCACAGTAGCAAGCTTAATCCAGGAGTACTTTTAGTTGTGTAATTAGCCATTAACGTTGCAGCAAATAGCTAGCCTTTCTTCCTTTGCAAATAGCAGCACATTTCATAATCTGTGTTCAGAAGACAAAGCATTAACTTACACTTCAGACAATGTTCTACACCAAGGAAATAGTCTGCATTAGTAATTCATAGGTAATAGTAGAACAGGTGACATGAATTAACTCATTATTGCTAGTGTAATTTTAATGTAAAAAAATGACGATGTAACTGTATAGAACAATCAGACTAAAGCTAACTGGGAAAGAATGAGTGATTGTTCTCTACAGTAATACAATGAAAACTATCAGAGTGACAGCTTTTTAAATAATTACTCATGGTAAGACATACAGAAAGACTGAAAACATTTTGTTGTAAAGTCTAAGCCTTGGTTCAGAGATAAGCTTTCATATAAGAATGTATAATGAAGGTATTAAACTGCTTATATGCATATATTCCCACCCTGGTATGATCAAAGATACCATTCTCATAATATTGATGCATAATGAAAACTGATATTTTAATGAACCCAAGAGAGACATGGCTGAAGATGCATCTAAAGCTCTTACGGCTACAATCCAGAACTTTAGTGTGCTTTAGCAGTGACCACATGGGATGTGAACACATGGTAAGCTGTTGGGCTGTAGTGTCACATTTTGAGGCCTGGTCTACAGTTAGTGTTCAGCGAAGATGCTACCTATGCCGATAGGAAAGCTTCTTCTGGCAGTGTAGGTATTCCATCTCCCCAGAAGCGATAGCTATATGGATAGGAGAAGTCCTCCTGTTGACATAGCACTGTCTACACCAGTTCGGTTGGTATAACTGTGGCACTCAAGGTTGGGGATTTCCACACCCATGAGCAACGAAGTTATACCAATATAAGTTTGTAGTGTAGACCAGGGCTGAGCTGCAGAGCAGTAATTTGCTGTATAAACAAGCCCTTAGTGAAATGTGGCATAAACCCCTCCACAAAATAAAGTTTTGGGGGAGGGGGGAGAAGAGAGAGAGACTTCAAAGAGCATAAAAATCTCAAATCAAACTTTGTTAATACAGTACATAAAAACAACTTTCAAACACATGGATATGGAATTTATCAAGAATATTCTTGTAGTACAGTCAAGTTGCATGACAATTTGACAGATTGAGGACAACTGATTGAAATCCTTTACATGCATAATTTGGACTGTTCACTGCTGTTTCTAGCCTCTAATTTGAACAGAGCACTGGATTCTGAAGTGCAGTTTTTATCAGTTATTTTCCCCTTCCTTTTTGCTTCAGATAGGGAGAAAAGCAGACAGTAAATCAGGACAAGACGACTCAGTCAGGTTTTTTGGGGGGAGCAGAGAAAAGATATCCTATTCACCAGAACAAATGTGAACACATTAGCCAAAGTAGGTGACTAAAGGAGAACCTCCCTGAGTTACCTGAAATTCTAGGCCAACATTCAGGGCAGGTCTACACTACAGAGAAAAGTTGATCTAAGCTACGCAATTTGAGTTACATTAGTAGCATAACTCTAGTCGACATAGCTTAGATCTACTTACCTAAAAAACTCTCTCACTGATTCCCCTTACTCTTCTCCTTCCAGTCCAGTACCGGAGTTAAAGGGGAGAACAATTGGTGATCGATTTAGCGAGTCTTCACTAGACCCAATAAATTGACCCTCGCTGGATCAATCGCCGCAGCATCGATCTCACCAGTAGTGGAGACAAGCCCTCAGTGAGGTTTCATTATGTGCTAGTAGCAGGCAGTACAGAAAGCTATGAGCTGGGTGCTTAAGCAAAAACGAAACTCAACCAGAGTTTATTTCATGTTGATAACAGCTATCATATGAATCTGAAATTGTACAGACAACACAGGATGGAAAGAAGATTCAATTCCGGTTGTAGGGTTGAATAGTATCATTGTTACAATGATGTTTTATATTCTATGCTGAAATTTTGATTGGGAAGCTTACCAAAGATGTGATATACTAGAGAGGCTTGCTCTTGAAAACAGAAGTGCTTTGAACCGACTCCAGAACCAGCAATGATTGAATAAATTGCTAGAACAAAAAAAGTGGCAGAGAGACTGCAAGACAGCTAATGTGAAAGCACATACAGAGGGAATAGTGTCTCAAAGGCAAGAATAAACCAGAAAAATGGGACTTCCAAATCATAGCTGGTGTCATTTCTTATCTAAGTTGTCAGCAGAGCTGCTGACACCAACCATCTCTAATGAATCCCTCCCAGAGGCAGTAAACAAAGACCCAACATGTTCCTTACGATAGAAGTCTTACTAGCTAAAAACAGAGAAGTTCAAACCCTCCCTGAATATAGATGGTTAGCAGGAGGCACGCAACGCTGAAATCAGTGCTGCTGCTATTAGTATTAGGGTTAAAAACAGAGGTAAAAGGCAGAAACAATGAGAGAAAAAAAACGGAGTACTTGTGGCACCTTAGAGACTAACAAATTTATTTGAGCATAAGCTTTCATGATGAAGTGAGCTGTAGCTCACGAAAGCTTAAATAAATTTGTTAGTCTCTAAGGTGCCACAAGTACTCCTTTTCTTTTTGCGAATACAAACACGGCTGCTACTCTGAAATGAGAGAAAGGTTAGTCGTAGACAAGCACACATATATGTGGGTCAGCGTCTTTCTGCAGCTTCTCTCCAACATTTTGCTTCAAAGATCTTAAAAGGGTGGCCAGCAAGGCTGACAGTCAATCAAAGCGTTTTCAACCTTGCCAGATTACTCCAAAACTACTTCTGGGAAAGTCACTCTTTAAGCAGAGTCATTAAAGAGTGTAGTCAGCCATGTTTTCACTGTCCTCTGTGGAACCTGGATTTATCTTTGGATCACTTTCATTTGGAAATCCTAGCAAGTTTCCAAACATAGGTTATACACAGTTTAGTGATGCTGCATTAATGTACTGATTTCTACAAAATTTGAATTTAATTGGAGGTAAATTCTCAAAGTGGACAACAATAGCAGAAATGGAAAAGTTGCAGAATATGATGCTGTAACTGAAGGTTTTGAAACAAATGCCTTGCAAATTTCTCTAGAATTAGAAGTTTAATTATGGTCTTTGTGCCAGAGGTAGTAGTCCCACAAACTTGCTAATTTATTTTTGCACATAACTGAGTTGTTTTGAGACAAATTCATTTATACTGCTTAATTTTTCCAACAGGCTTCCTGTCAAAGAAAGGTGTTTCTCTAAGTTTTAGAATTTTACTCAAAATGTGCACAGCTGTAGTTAATACATTGAAAGCAGTAAGTGATAGAGAAGTTGAAATTCAAGCAGCAATATATTGTCCCCTACCCTGCCCCCCAAGATTACACTTAAGTTAAAACCTTAAGCATCATTTTTGCCCATAATCCTTCCAGTTCAGGTTAGATTAGGTTATTCTACGCTATCTATTTTTCTTATACCCTTTAACATTTGCCTTGCATGTGTGCAATAGCTGGATTTTAACTTGTTTTAGATGAATTACAGGTTATGTTTAGATAACATTAAATATGTTAACAAAGACTAATATTTGGTCTTATTCACATGTAAACTTAGTTAAGGTGTTCTACCACAAATTTGCCCATAGCCAGGTATTATAAATCCCCAAGGGGCCCTTCTTGAAATGGAGTGTGAAACATCTGGATTTGACGTTGCGCCTGGACAGTAACCTTACTTAAAAAAAAATATACATTTCCTTTTATTAGTGAGACATCTTTATGAAAATAAAATTAGAGTACTGCAGCTGATATTTTTATATAAAGGCCTGTTTTCCAATAGGATATATAAAGTGTTTCTTACAAACTCCATGCTATTGCCCACATCACAAAATGTCTATATTCAAATCTTTATAGAAGATAACACTGTTTGTGATTTCTTCACGTCAGTACTCCTCAAGTTACATGAATTTGGTTTATTTTTTCAACAATATTTTGTCTACATTACCAACCTCTGAACTTATTTTATTAATCTATCTGCGTTTTGGACCATATAGATTTATGATACCCCATTCAAAAAGTAGTTACGTCTAGGTTGCAGTACTGCTACCCTTAAATCTGCACTGGTGCTGGCAGTGGCACTGCCTTCCCAGATGGACAGCTGGAGAGCAGCGGCTGCTGGCCGGGAGCCCAGCTCCAAAGGCAGAGCCACCACCAGTAGCAGCACAGAGTAAGGACAGCATGATATCGTATTGCCACTTGTACTTCTGCACTGCTGCTGGCGGAACACTGCCTTCAGACCTGGGCGCCTGGCCAACGCTTTCCAGTCACCCAGCTCTGAAGGCAGCACAGAAGTAAGGGTGGCAATACCATGATCCCCCCTGCAACTGTCTTTTGGGTCAGGACCCCCAGTTTGAGAAACACTGGTCTCCTCCATGAAAATCTGTATAGTACAGAGTGAAAACACAAAAAAGACCAAATTTCATTGGGGGGAGACCAGATTTCTCGGTTGGTGACATTTTTCATGGCTGCAAATTTGGTAGGGCCCTAGACATTGTGCAGATACACTTTGTGCTGAAAATCTCAACTGACTCAATCTGAAAATTTAAAGTCATACGAACTATTTCAACCATTATACTTATTACAGCTAGATTTCTTATTTGGCTTAAAGAATTAAAGTTTTAAAAACCTTTATACATAATCCTCTTATGTAGAGCGAAGTTGCCTCCTTCAACTCTCAGGCTCCTCTCGAAATTTGGTTAAACAGTATCTTGAGTTCACAGGATCAGTAAATGTTATTTTTGAAATTATGATAGAAAAAGCATTACCTGAAGAAGAGCTCTGTAGAACCTCGAACACTTGTCTCTCCCATTGGTCCAATGAAAGATGTTGCCTCACCCACCTTGTCTCTAACAGAACACTTCAGAATTTATAGAGCATTTACTAAATCACACCAAATTCACTAGCACCTGAGGGTGTCATTACTGACTTCTTCACGACTTCTCCTCCCCTTTCTGTCTAGGTCCTAGATCTCACACAGGGATCCGAAAGCACTGACCCTTACTATTGCAAGGAGTCCCACTGAAATCTAATATAAAGTTATATTACAGCAGACATTTATAATTTAACCCATACTCTGACATCACTGATTACATGTTTACCCTCCATGGACATTCAAGAATAAGACCAATTTATTCAACTGTATTTACAGTATATTTGCATATTAATAAATAAGTCCATATTAAAAATTATTCAAGTCTCTTTCCCCAACAAAAAAGTGACTAGGGTCTGACTAAACTGTATCAGACAGCTTCATTACAACTGGGTTTTTCAAATACAGATGTGTGACTGTATGAGGCCATCAGTTTCCACTGAGTTTATTACTTTATACACAACAAAGAGTAGAAACTAGCAACAGGCCAGTACTTAAATTTGCTTTATGACAACAATACAGCAGAACATGGGGGACAGGGGGGAAGAGAGAGACAAAAAGTGCATCAAAAGCCAACAATTTGTAGAGCACAGAACAAGTTCATAATGTGATCCTGTGGAACAGATTTCAGCAGAAATGAGGACATGCTGCAGCTAACAATCGATATGCATTTTTTTCTTGAAAATAAGCTGCATCATGCCAGTCTCTTCTCTACACGGCTACAACACTGTATAGTCTTTTCATAAAGCGTTCTAGAGACAGACAAAATCCGACTCCTGAATAAAAGGGTCTTTCCCCGCCACACGTTTATAAGCAACACATTCAGTGCAAATTTAAGTTTCCTTAAAAAACATTAGTCTGCCCCCATATCCATCCTTTCTGGGAAGAAAAGGCTTATTTTCTTTCAGAAGGTAGATTTTATTTTATAACTATACACAGAAGAGCCTGTTCTTGCAGGTCTCTATTTCTGATAGTTAATATTTTCTTTGCTGTCTACATTCATAAAGATCAGCAGATAAGTGGCCATATTTCACATTTATTGAAATCTTCCCATTAGCCCCAAGATAATCTCTTCATCTTGATTTATTGTTAATGTAGCTGCACTTTGCTCTTTATCCAGCATGTTTGCCAAGGAGTAAGTCATGGAAACTAGTGGAACCTGGAACTTATTTCAAGTCTGACTGTGATGGGTCATGTTAGGATTCATGAGTCTGTTTGCAGCGCAATGGGTGTGAACCATACCACCATTTGGGTATCTCACAAATGCAGGCTCACAGAAGGGACTTTGGCACACCTGGCAGAGCTTTTTGTCCGAAAGAATAATTGGGCTTCCTTTTAGTTTAACCTATAAATAGGAGAAAAAACATTAATCCAGTATCACTGCAAATAAGGAAGGGACGTAGAACAAACAACGTAACAAATCAGGCTGTTTATAAGACAACTGTGTCCATTAAAACTTTTTACATTACAGCGACATTAGCTGAACTGTACTGAGTGAATAGACCTGGGTCACTTGATTGGGATTTATAAAGCCCAATTACATGGATTACTTAAATTAACTTCGACTAATTTTGCATATTAACAGCAGTTTGTTGCAACAATTCCATTTTCCTCGTAATACTTTTTTTTTTTTTTTTTTTTAAATGGCACTTGATTCAAATCCCGAAGCTTCCCAAGTAACTATGTGGAATATATAGCAAGCTTTGCAAGTGTATGTTACTCAGTTTCCCTGGAGATGTATTAGCCCATGGATTCTTGTCTCAATCAGATTATGTAGGTCAATTTGTTAACTATCTCAATTACATGGACATAAGAGCACATTGGAAGCATTAAGTAATACAACTCTAAGCAGGGACGGAAGGTGGTTTCTCAAGTGAACATTGTGCTTACAGCAGTGATCCAGTAGGCTTGAGTGGGGTGAGTGCTGTGCAAGTGTTACCACACAACTCTGTCCAATACATCTCAATCCTGATTAGAGTTCTGCAGTTCTGAGTTTCTCAAGGAGAGCATGCTAATCACGAAACTAAACACAAAATGTGATAAGATGTGTACAATACATGCATTAGTCTGGGAACACCCAATTCTTTCACTTGCAACCTAAACAAAGTACACTAAGCTAGCCACTACTCTACCCAGGCCCAACACCATCCCCTTTTAAAGGGAAAATGAAATTGTTTTTGTCACAATGCTTGAAATTTAACACTGGGTAGAGTTGGGCAGTTATCAGAACTATCCTGAGAACTGGAGGTACAGCCAGAGGAAAAAATAATTTTGGATAACTGAAGAGAACGAAGGGAAGGATTTCTTCCCTCAGGAATTAACTACCTTAGTTTATAGAAAAATATTAAAAAAATCCACATATTTGAATTATAACGAAGAAAGCAATACACCCACCTTGTCATGTTTATAGATTAAGTTTTCAGCTTTTGCTAACCCAAGTGTAATTTGGGTCATTCTTTTTGTATGAATGCTTTCCCTCATTGCTCCAGTCAAGAATGGGGAGAGGAGCTGTACTGACCAGCTGTCAGGCACAAGCTGTAAGACACGGGCTGCATCAAATTCAGCAGCATGATTATTCAAGAGATCTACAGCAGCCATGACCAGTTCACAGTCCGAAGATCCTGGATTTAGATACACCGAGAGCAACATATGGAAAAGCCTTTGCCTGTATGGTAGGTCTTTACTCTCAGAGCTCCATATGCAGTAATCTTCAGCAGCAGAAAAGTCCTTTGATTCGTGGACTAGGATATGCAAAGCTTTGTCATGTTCTTCCAGTTTCCCATATAGTATTGCCCTTTCCATATGAAGATCTGTCCCCTTGAGTTTATCTGCCAAACGAGAATCAATTTAAGACCGTGCTCTGTTTAATAAAGGGCATTATTTGCCACCTCAGAAGGAATCAAAACTTAAGGGAAAAAACAAAATTGCAAAATACTGCTATCTAGGTGACAAAAGGCAGTGTCATTCCATATACTTTATCTGAAAATAAGTATAATTTCTATAAATCTACCTTGTGGGCTCAGTGCACCTCAGCCCATGTTGTGAACTGTGAAAAACACAAGTCAGTACATTTCTCAGCCTCCCTTCAAATTCTGGAATCTTTCAAGTCCAAAAAGAAAACAGTATGTTGAGCAAATGTCCCTTTTATGAAAAAAAGAAAAGGACGACTTGGGGCAAATTTAGAGACTAACCAATTTATTTGAGCATAAGCTTTCATGAGCTACAGCTCACTTCATCGGATGCATTCAATGGAAGATACAGTAGGGAGATTTATATACACAGAAAACATGAAACAATGGGTGTTACCATACACACTGTAATGAGAGTAATCAGGTAAGGTGAGCTATTGCCAGCAGGAGAGCCCGGGGGTGGGGGACCTTTTGTAGTGATAATCAAGGTGGGCCATCTCCAGCAGTTGACAAGAATGTTGGGGTGAGGGGGGGAAGGAAATAAACATGGGGAAATAGTTACACTATGTGTAATGACCCATCCACTCCCAATCTTTATTCAAGCCTAAGTTAATTGTATCCAGTTTGCAAATTAATTCCAATTCAGCAGTCTCTCGTTGGAGTCTGTTTCTGAAGGTTTTTTGTTGAAGAATTGCAACTTTTAGGTCTGTAATCGAGTGACCAGAGAGACTGAAGTGTTCTCCAACTGGTTTTTGAATATTATAATTCTTGACGTCTGATTTGTGTCCATTTATTTTTACGTAGAGACTGTCCAGTTTGGCCAATGTACATAGCAGAGGGGTATTGCTGGCACATGATGGCATATATCACATTGGTAGATGCGCAGGTGAACGAGCCTCTGATAGTGTGGCTGATGTGATTAGGCCCTATGATGGTGTCCCCTGAATAGATATGTGGACAGAGTTGGCAACGGGCTTTGTTGCAAGGATAGGTTCCTGGGTTAGTGGTTGTGTTGTGTGGCAATGTGGTTGCTGGTGAGTATCAAGAATTATAACATTCAAAAACCAGTCGGAGAACACTTCAATCAATTTGGTCACTCGATTACAGACCTAAAAGTGGCAATTCTTCAACAAAAAAACCTTCAAAAACAAACAGACTCCAAGGAGAGACTGCTGAATTGGAATTAATTTGCAAACTGGATATAATTAATTTAGGCTTGAATAAAGACTGGGAGTGGATGGGTCATTACACAAAGTAAAACTTTTTCCCCATGTTTATTTCCTTCCCCCCGCTGTTCCTCAGACACTCTTGTCAACTGCTGGAAATGGCCCACCTTGATCATCACTACGAAGGTCCATCCCGTCCCCGTCCCCGCCCCACCCGGGCTCTCCTGCTGGCAATAGCTCACCTTACCTGATCACTCTCATTATAGTGTGTATGGTAACACCCATTGTTTCATGTTCTCTGTGTATATAAATCTCCCCACAGTATTTTCCACTGTATGCATCCAATGAAGTGAGCTGTAGCTCATGAAAGCTTATGCTCTAATAAATTTGTTAGTCTCTAAGGTGCCACAAGTACTCCTTTTCTTTTTGTGGATACAGACTAACACGGCTGCTACTCTGAAACCTTTTATGAAGGAGACCATACAAATACTAATCCCAGAACTGTGTTCCAGCTGCCAAAACATTAAGTGTTAACACCTGGCAGAGAAGGGCGATAATTTAATCCATCTATAAATCTCCTGTTAAGGAAGGAAACCTTAATTTTCAGCAAATGTATTTATAGTAAGTAGGTGCAGCACAACTGCAGAAATTTAATGGAAACAAGTAATTTCCTTCCAAAATATGCTGCTTTATTTTCAGTTGGGAAAACACTAGTGTGCATTTCGAACCACCACCCATGAGTAAGCCTACCTTTAGTTCCCTACCAATTTATTCCATGTTCATGTAAAATTCTGAAAAAGCAATTCAGTGCTTCCAATTTTAGGTATTGCAAAAGTTAGCAGCTCTTTGCCCTGAAATGTAACATTTTAAAGGGAATAGTTTATACCTTTACCCTTGGGTTAGGCTTTAACCTACACATTAACATCTTCAATGACTGGCACTGTCATATTTGTCTGCTAAATGCCAGGTACTCATATGATGCAACATAAAAAGAGCTTGCTCAGGTTGATAAGGAGTGACTAGGGTATGTAATTTCAGTTGCTATTAAAACAGTAACAGCCAATTCATTGGTATTGGTAAGAAGACTGAGCTCAAATATTGTATTTTTGTTTTAGGTTCATGAGCAGAGTCAGTTTGATGGCACTGGAAACCACAATGCTTTCTCCATGTAACAGGTATAGCACAGATAAAGGCAATAAAAGTTTCCCTCCCCACAGTATGCCTCAAACCTTTTCCATCTCCATACCTACCCTGGTCTCAGCATAAGCTGTCAAAGGATAATATTGTCTTTCATTCATAACAGGATAAAAGTACTCATCTTACCTAAAATAAAATGAATTCTATAAAAGTCAGATTTCTGAAGAAGACTGCGTAGCTTAGTCTGTGTTTCAGTCAATTCCACACAACTGTCTATGGTCACAGATTTTAGTTGCAGCACCGTCTCCAAATACAACACAGCTAAGTGGGTATGATACTTTTCCTTCTGCAGGCATAAAGGACAAGATTACTTCAATACATACAAAAATGCATTACAAGACAGACAACACACCCACCCCAAATTAAACAGTGATTAGTCTTTACAAAATATTTAGTGTAAATACAATGGCATGTACAGTAAATATTATCCAATAAATTGAACAATTTTTTAATCTTATAGACTGTGCTCTCCAGAAGATTTTAGTAAGTTCTGAAGCCTTTTGTCCCTTCAGTCAATGATTCTTCTACTCCTGTATACTATCTGATGGTTGTTAGTTTCTGCTCTAATGGACCAGAGTCTATATCCATTATATGTATCCTAATATTACAGCAGATATTCCAGTTATATAAAATGTCAAATCCTTATTTTACTCCTATTGAGGTCTTGGCATCAATGATTTCTTGTAACAATGAGTTCCACAGGTGAGTGGTGGTGTATAAAAAAAATTTCCTTTATCAGTTTTATTTTTGCTGCCTTCCAATTTCATTGTGAAACCCTTCGTCTTGTACTATGAAAGTATGAAAAAGGGCACCTGACCTTTTTGATAATAGTTTTAACCTATCCTTCTGTCAATCCCTCCTCTGTAATTGAATAGTTTTAATCTAATTAGTTTAATTTAAGTCTGTTCTCTGGACCTTTTCTATTTCTATTATATACTTTTTGAGATAAGGCCACTAGAATCGGATAAAATACTTAATCTGAGGGTATGCCAAAGTTTATATAATGGCACAATGTTTTCAGCATTACTCACTATATCCTACTTAGCAAAACTTAAGTCTGATATTTTTGAGCCACCATTACTGAGGAAAGGTTTTCACTGAAGTAGTCCAAAATGACTCTTAGGACTGAGTGGCAATAATTAATTTAGAACCCAGAGTATATAAGTAGTTCAAATGGTTTCTTCTAATACCCGTGCATTATCTCGAACTGTCATATAATAGAGTCCGTAATCTGGTGACAGCAGTTTACCTAGAAATATTCAGGACATCAGTTAAATGCCATTGCTTCATGGAAACAAGTATGCTCATTAGCATAGTCAGGGCTGCCTCGACTGCAGGATTTTAGTGAATGATGGGAAGAGGAAACTACCAACTTATTCCAAGAATGCAAAGTTTTATTAACAGTTCATTTTGGGCAATTGGGCACCAAAAGTCCTGGTCCCCCGCCCCCACTATCATTACTTTGCTTTATCTGGGTCAAATCAAATTGCTTTCTCTCCGTGTCTCAGTGTAACACCATTTACCTGCCTCAGGAGGTTTTGCTTCACTTTTAAGATCTGTTGTATAGTGCTGCTGTGTACTGATAAAAGGCTATTGCGTTCCAATCTGAGGGCTGCTGGATGTCAGTGCTGCGTAACCAATTCCTGTATATGCAATTTCTAAAGTGCTTTGTGATCTTACAAGGGTGCTAAATGACTTAATTCTATGAAGTTATGTTCCTCCAGCTCTTTACGTAGGGATTGAAGAACAAGCTTGCCTCTGAAATATTGAAATTGTGAAGTTAAAAGAAACACCAAAGTGTAGCAAGATTAGCAATTATTGCTCAACTGATGTTTTTTTATGACCTTGCCTATAGTAGAATTTTTTAGATCTTTAATTCCCTCTGGTTGCAAGTCTACTGGCGGAAGCACACACAAGCTCAGGCCACCTCAGGTGTGTTTAGCATCATGATGTTTAACTCTTGTGGTAAAAGCACTTAAACGTGTCCATAATACAGCTTCCACTGGTGGACGTGTTCTAATTGGAATTAAGAGTTTAAAAAAAAAAATATCTTAGGAGACAACTTTCCCTCCAGTTTGGTCTGTATGTTGCTTATTAAAAGTAATGAACTCTTTGCAGCAGGAAACATATCTGTTTATTCACCATTCTTCGTGTCTACTGCACTCTGCACATGAACAACATCATATAAGTAATAAATAAGGCTATGATTTTGTCACAGAGGTCGCAGAAGTCATGGAATCCGTGAATTAAAAGACCCCTGTGACCTCAGCCCACATGCAACTGGAAGCTGCAGGGTCTGGTTGTTGCCATGGCAGATGGACCCCTGGAGCTCCCTGCCATCATGGGCAGTGGGGGGAAGGGGGAGACTTCGGAGCTCCCTGCTGCTGCAGGCACAGAGGGGCTTCTTGCTGTTGCGGGCAGGGGACCCCACAGCTCCTGGCCAGGCCCCTACAACTCTGAGCCATGGGGGGAGGGGAACCCTGGAGCTCCAAGGCCCCACAGGTGCTGGGAGGCCCCGGAGTTCCCAGGGGAGCCCCATTTTGTCATGGATATTTTTAGTAGAAGTCAGGGACAGGTCACAGGCTTCCGTTAATTTTTCTTTATTGCCAGTGACCTATCCCTCACTTCTACTAAACATATCCATGACAAAGTCTTAGCCTTAGTAATAGATGGCACTTGCACAGCTCCTTCCATCTGAAGATTTCAAAGTACTTCCCATAAATGATTTAAGCCTCACTGATGAGGCAGGAAAGCATACATTGTCCAGAGATGGAGGAAGTGTCAGAGAAGTTAAGTAACTTGCACAATATTACAGAAGCCCAATGTTGCAGAACTGGGAATGGAAGCCGGATCTCCTTATTCCTATGGTTACACTCTAGTCATAAGATCATCCTCTCTTTCTCTGCCTTCTGGGTAAACTTGAAACACATTGTACAAATTTGCCAAGAAGGGCTTCATAAAAAGTGTAATTGAGGTATCCTAGTTAGCACACTGAATCAAACTTTTTTTCTGGTATTTCTGAAGAGCTTACCTTTATTTTTCTATCCAAGACTAGGTACTCCAGATATTTAACAAGCGACTTGGGGTACTTGTTAAGGCAGTTCATGACCTTATCTGGATTAAAGCTGTTTTTCCCTTGCTCCTCCAAAGGCCTTTTCGTAAAAATCTGTACCCCCACCTATAACAAGTTAGTTACATTGAGGAAGTCAGACTACATCTTTATTTTTTATTTTAAGCACACACTTTTTTGTTAACGATTAATTAAGAAATCAAATACAAAATATTCAGAACACACACTAAGCAAAAATAATGGATTAACAAAACATACTGAACTGGGCTGCTCAGTCACTGCTTCTGGATGTTTCACATACCTACTGCCCCAATTCATAATCTATACATTGCCCTATTTGTAAGCCTTTTATGGTAGGGACCTTTTCAAACAAATACTTGTCATTCTAGGATATGAATGTGAATGTGAGAGAAGCATAACGAAATATTAAATACCCCAAAGGACAAGGCAAAAAAAGGAAGAGTCAAAGGTCAGAATGTCAGCTCAGATTTTCAACCTTCTCTGGATTCCTTTAAGTAAATCTAGTTGATAAACTTTTATAATGGCTAAAATCAACAATTTACTAATTGTGGATTTAATTACCATGCTTCTGATACAGTGACAGTACGAATCCATGAGGCTGGTTTCAGTATCAGTTAAGTCTACATGCTAAATAGTAGATGGAATAACCATGCCTTAATTCAGAAATAACTAGAACCTATTTAGATAGTACATTCCATGGGACAAAGGCTGCTACTTGTGCATTTTATAGCACAAGCACTCAGTTGGCACTTAAGCTGGAGTACTAAATACTCGTTCATAGTACAGAAATGATGGACCTGGATTTTGGTCGGTAAAGAGCATAAGCCACTCCTGACATCTAACTCCTGAAGCAGAATAAGTGTTGCCAAGAGAAAAGGTTGCTTACCCCACTTTCCCACATACACACATCACTTCTGCAGCCTTTTAGAGCAGAGGCAGGCAAACTTTTTGGCTTGAGGGCCGCATCGGGTTTCAGAAATCGTATGGAGGGCCGGTTGGGAAGGCTGTGCCTCCCAGAACAGCCAGGTGTGGCCCAGCCCCCGCCCTTTATCCCCCCCGCTGCTTCTTGCCCCAGACAGCCCACCCCGGGACTCCTGCCCCATCCAACCCCGCTGTTCCCTGTCAGCCCCCCCGGGACTCCTACCCCATCCACTCCCCCCTCCTCCCGCTCTGTCCCCTGACCACCCCCGGAACCCCTGCCCCTGACTGCCCCTCCCACCCCATCCAACCTCTCCTTCCTGACTGCCCCCCCAGGGACCCCTGCCCCCATTCAACCCCCCTATTCCCCACCCCCTATCCAGACCCCTGCTCCCTGACCACCACCCCGAACTCCCCTGCCCTCTATTCAACACCTCCTGCTCCCTGTACCCTCACCATGCCGCTTGGAGCACGGGGGCTGGTGGCGCTACAGCCACGCCGCCTGGCTGGAGCCAGCCACGCCACCGCGCAGCACAGAGCACCGGGTCAGGCTGCGCTCTGCAGCTGCGCTGCCCCTCCCCAGGAGCTCGCTGCCCACAGCATTGCACCAGCGGTGCAGTGATCTGAGGCTGCAGGGGAGAGGGCACAGTGTGGGAGGGGCCAGGGGTGAGCCTCCGGGCCAGGAGTTCAGGGGCTGGGCAGGAGGGTCGCATAGGCCATAGTTTGCCCACCGCGGCTTTAGAGCAATGGAATACTACCAGTACTGAACTATTAACACGTGACATCAGCTTGTGTTTTAGTCTTCATACACACACAAAAAATCCTTATTAATATAAAGCAAAACTCTAATATAAATCCCCTTTAGCATACATAATGTCATTTCTTCCATTGTTTAAGACAACAGCTTAATATTGTTTTTAAATCTATTGTTTACAGTAGACATCTGCAAATTCTGAAATGAAGCACTTGCATCAAACAAATTAGATAGGAGATAGTTAAGAGTGAGATTTAGAGGGGTAAGAAACATGAAAGGGGAAAGTGATGAAGTTATTAAATTTTACCAAGAATTTTTTTTCTAGAACTTTTTGTTTTAAGAAGGGTTACAATCACAAACCTCCTCACTTTTCTGTAAAACCCATTCAGCATACTTCCACACTAGTTCTTGGTCTGAGCAGAAGGTAAGGAAGTCTACTATATACTCATAGAGATCCGAACGTGTAGAATCTTGAATGTCGCCATTAACTATTTTCACCCATAACTGAAACAGAAAAAGTGTACAAGAATTAAACTTCTTCAGAGTTTGCCTTTAATATATACTTAAAATCTTATATTAAGTCTACTGCTCAATTAAAAAATTACAACAACATTACAATTGTACATCTTTCCCTGCTTGTTAGTTCCTATCGAGTTCAGTGCGCACACATATGCACACTCTCTCTCTCATCCCTTATACTAGTGGTTAGAGACTGGCTTAAATCCTGAAGCATGGAGGTTTACTATTCCTTTAAAATTTGTTAGCACTAACTCTGAATATCCCTTTTTGAATGTTGCTAAAGTTCTTGGCCTCAATGACTTGCACAGTCTAATTATATGCAAGGAAATATTTTTTCACAGTATCAGTTCATAATTTGTTCTTAAGTTACATTCAGCTTCTGGTTTATACTTGAATCCTGCTCTTAATATTCTAGCACAGGTTCAAAATAACTGAATCAGACAGCAATTTAGCAAAAAGCAATTTTATTTTCTTTTATGCTTGTTTTGTTCCTAAATGCAGAACTGTATTAGCTTGCCTAGCAGCTGCAATCAACTTCGCACATTTACAGGTGTTCATACAAGTTTGTCAGAACTAGGCTAAGTAGCTGGCAGACACTATTTCAAGGGCATCAGGGGTGCTGGAATAATTTTTATAGATGGGGTGCTAAGAGCCATTGAACCAAACTAAACCATATATATAACGGCAACCACTTCAAACCAGGCGGTGTGGCAGCACCCCCAATTCCAGCACCTATCAAATGCATTACTGGGTTAAGTAGTTATATGCTGAATTATTTTTCTCACCCTCTACCACCTCATTTCTGCACCAAGGACCTGACCAATCTTACCATTAACTTTAATGGCCATTGATTGAGACCCTGAAGAAGGGATTAAACCCTTACAGGAAATACAAGAATGCAGGAAAAAACTTCTTAAATGAATAAATATGCCTGTGAAATATTGGAACAGTTTTTGTTGATGCACAAACACACACCACAGCATATCCAGAGGCTGCTTTTCTGCCCAGGATCACGTAGGTGAGTACCTGCCTCATTTGCTTAGTCAAATATATGCAAGTCAAAGTTTATTTAAATCTAGGAAACAACCATATTCCAAGAAAACAGAAAAACACAAGCTACTTAAAACAGCTTTACAATCTACTGAAGGGACTATCTTCTAAATAAATTACCAAGATAGTTATTCAGTATGAGAGGTTCCTGTCAGAGACTGAACATTTTAATGCTTCTAGCTGAAGATGCAGAGATATGATCACAACAGTAACTAGGGTACATGCACACTTGGGATTTCTATGTCCATTAATCCATCATAATTCCGGCTAAGAATTATTATGGTGTAAAAGTTTATCTTGAAAAGATAGCTTTTTTTTTTAAATCATCACTTATGTGGCTTTGTATTTCTCTAACATTTTAACCAGTCTGAGGAATTAGGTTTTAAGAGAAAGTTCATCCTGCTGTGGATATATGCCAATTTTGAAATTAGAAGTTAGTTACCTAGACATATTTTCAAGGTGGTTTATGAACGAACTAACAAAAGCTTTATTATACCATCTTGATTAAATACTGATTTGTCATTCTAACCTGAAGTGCCGCAGCATCTTGACCATTGTAGTGATGCAGGAGTCCAAGTGCAAAATACCTGTATTTTAAAAAATGTATGAAAATTTAAGTTCTTAGATCCTCTTCATCAGTTTAAATATGGTACAAATAGCAAAGGATAAAGAGTAGTGGTTTACTGTCCTCATACATTTCATGCTTTCCTTCCTTTTAGAATTCACCTACACACAAAGTTCTATATTAAATATCAATGGAGCAATTCTAATTCATTAACAGCTGTTATTCAACCAAAATCTCATTTTTATGTTATAGTATTTATAAAACTCTACCTCCTCTTTAAAAAAAAAATCTGATTTTCTTTGCTGCAATATAGACTAGTGTCAAGACACAGCAACACGCAGTTCTGAACAAGAGTCTCCCATATTATAAAATTTCTTCTACTATAGTATGGCTTTCCATTGTTTCCATTATAATGTCTCTCTATTTCCATGGGTTTAAAAGTCTACCTTTCATATTTATTCCAACTAGCTAATCATGTAAAGTCTTTGTCATCAAGTGGATTTGTTGGACTTTTGAAACAGTAAAACACTCTTAAATCCAATGAAAACCACAACAGACTTCCAATCCAGCCTGTCAATCATCCTGTGTTATACTATTGTGTAATATATTTTTGGATGTCTGAGAGGGAAAAAATAGAGAAAGGTGCAGACAGTTTTCACACTTTTTCTGTGTGCATATACTATATACAGTGCTGAATGTCAAGCATCTGATTCTCTACTTTTTTTATTCTCTTCTAGGTCCTCCCCTTCTAAGGTATTCCAAAATTAATCCCTTTGGGGATCTCATAACTGTTCTTCCTTTCTTAATTCTGTGAAAGCACCAGCAAGGAAACAATATCAGATTTCAGAATTCAAACGTGAAGTTTCTGGCCAGTGAATAAACTAGTAGTTTGAAAGTTTACTACTACATAATTTAACTATAGATTTAATTAGAATTCAACTTAAAAATAGTTCTGTTCATGTACTAAGGCTTCTTTTCTCCCAGCGCAAGACATCTCAACAAGAAAAATTTTATTTATTGTTCCACTTTTAATTGTCACACTGTCTCTCGGATCACAAGGGGGACAATACCAGTCACCCTATCATTTGTTCAATACTGTACAAGTCATTTAGTTTTTACTACTTAGGGTTGCCAGGTGTCCAGTTTTCGACCATTCAAAAAGGGCCAGTGCCGACCAAGCCATTAAAAGTCCAGTTGGTGGCACAGTGGGGACCCAGGGCTAAGGCAGGCTCCCTGCCTGCCCTAGTTCTGTGTGGCCCCCTGGTGGCCGGTTCCTCAGAGCCTCAGTAAGTGCTGCTGGGACCCCGCACTCCCCCCCACACACCCTAACCCCCTGGCCTTGCCTGAAGCCCCCTACTGCACCCCAAGCCCCTCATCCCCAGCTCCACGCCAAAGCCCACACCCCCAGCCGGAGCTCTCATACCCCTCCTCCCCTGCACACCACACCCTGTGAGGGTGGGGAAAAGTGAGCGACAGAAGGAGGGAGGAATGGAGCGAGAGGGGGCGGGGTCTTGGAGAAGGACAGGGTGTTCGCTTTTGTGTGATTAGAAAGTTGGCAACCCTACTACTACAAAGTATCAAATGACAGCTGAGGTCCTTTAAGCCTAGAAACACCTAGGGATCAGGCAATCAAACAGTTCCCTAACTTCAAGGGAAATCCTCCCTCCCAAAGTTTTCATTTTCAAGCTCGTTAATTATGAAAAGGAAGTTCAATTTGTACTTGCCTGAACCAGCATAAAATTGCTGGCTTGCAAGCTCCCTACACACAGCTCTGCCAATGCAACTTCAACCCCACCCAGACATTCCAGTCTCTCTCAAAAATAGTCAAGTATGCCGTTTTGCCATTTGTGCACACACCAACACCACAAACTAAAGTGAGCCTAGCCTGACTGGGACATCTAGAGAAATAGGTTCAAATCTTTAAGTGACTGGTAAATGTACAGACCCAAAACAAAACATTTCTCCCACTCCCAGCCCAGAGTTGGTGATCTATCTAATGAAATGTCTCACTTTTTGTGTTTCTCCAGCCAGGTAGCACTGTCTGTTAGAAGACAGAAATTCTCCGAGACCAGTAGATCCAGAAGGCTTTCATGATTAGCTTCTGCATATAGCTTGAGCAAAGCTGTATCAATGTCTTCCTTGTAGCCATTTGCAACTTCCGTGCTGCGGACTTCATTCAAATAACTCATGAGGAATCGTTTGCACTTAGTCATCTTCTCCTGGTCCCCTTGGGTCAGCTGGTTTAAATCAGCATATTCATGAAGAGGCGGATGAGACCGTGTGAATGAAGAGGAAGTAGGCAACAGGAAGGGGTAGAGAGAGATCAGCTCTCGGACATCCAGCTGGCCGCTTCTGCAATTACAGTGTCAAACTAAATGAAGCAAAGAAGAAAGAAAAAGTATACATAGGCACACACACACACACACACAAAACATACTGATGTTGTGTGCACACATGCTTTTGAGTGCAAAGACACCATTAAAATTATCCTACTGGAGACATTTTCCCCAAAACAAGTCTGAGGATTTTTCTAGTTCTAAGGGAGAACTCTTGTGTCATTCCATGTATGTGCCCCAGGGCATGAGAACTTCATGATTCAGGGGGACTAGTCAGGGGACGATCAGCCTTTCCTTCTTGATAACTGGTATGAATCCACCTCAGGTAAGTACTGACATCCGACAGCTGTGGCCCATGTGAAATTAGTTGGTGGCCCCAGTCCAGCTCTTAGAGGACTACTAATTTATATTATTTGTGCTGGTCTCTGGTGCAATCAACTATCCTCTCACACTGGGCTGAGGCACAATGAAACCACCAGTACCGTACGTGTTCTGTAGATAAAGGTGACGGACCATCCATGGGACCAACCTGGCACCTTTCACCAGCCACTAAATTTGCTCTTTAAAAAGACAGAATCTCAGGGAGACCTCTACGCTTTAAAATAAATTTTGTATGTAGGCTGGAGAGGGTGGTGGCCAACATATGGCAAAGAGGTTTGATTAAATGAACAGCTATTTATAGATATACGATATGTTGTGTATGGCTGACTAAAGAACAGACCTCTAGAGTGTTAAAACCTACCTGAGTTGCAATGAATGAATTACCAGCATTTAAAAAGAGTGTTGCCTGTGCTAACAGAAGCCTTGTTTTAGTTCGAGATGCTCCTTCAGCTAAGGCTGAAAATATTCCAGAAAGATATTTTGAGATTAAAAAAAAGTCTTGCTAGGAGAAGAAGTTACCGCATATGTTCAGATTTCTAGAGCACCTAAGGATGTCTAAAACATCTGTCTGACTTATATTGTTAAGGTTTCAATGCCTGGGACACTAATTAGATTTGGACACAAGTTTAAACAGAGCTAATATTCTCACAGAGCAGATCCAGAAAGCGTAGAAAAGTCTCTCAGAAGACTGCACTAAGTTTTGAGGACCGAACTGGAGTATATTAGAGTTGCAACTGCACTAATGGGATGACTGGACCTTTTTGCTTTGGTTTCCATGCTTGCAGACACCTCTACTGGACAGAACAGAACTACTGTAAACCTTCAGAGATAGAAGCAGAATGCTCAGAAAGAACAGGGGCTGCTAAGTCTCATCCTGAATTACCTTTTCCCATCTTTTATCTTTTATTGTGTGGAGCAATGGAAGAAGTGTATTTATGTTTGAAGTACAGTAATCAGAGACAGTTTCTGAAAACCTCAGCCATAACCTCATCCCAACCTTGACCTCTTTTACTCTGGGGGAATTATGCATCAACAAATTAAAAATTCCGCATATTTTGTCAAAAACACCACAATATAAAAACACTAGTTTCCAATTATTTTGATAATTTATTTCAAAATACCTGTCAGCAACTACATCTCTAACAATGCAGACAACAAGAGAGATTCAGGAAATATTTTTTTTTGACAAATAGATTCCTTACTAGGCATATTAATACAGAACTCTCAGTAATAATTCATTTAAACTATGGATGTTGATTAATCACAGTTAACTCACATGATTAACTCAAAATGTAAATGATTAAAAATTGCAGTTTTAATCACACTGTTAAACAGAATACCATTGAAATGTAATAAATATTTTTGGATGTCTATATTTGCAAATATATTGATTTCAATTACAACACAATACAAAGTGTACAGTGCTACTACATTATTTTTATTACAAATATTTGCACTATAAAAATTATAAAAAATATTTTTCAATTTACCTCATACAAGTACTGTAGTGCAGTCTCTTCATTGTGAAAGTGCAACTTACAAATGTAGATTTTTTTTGTTTACATAACCACTCAAAAACAAAACAATGTAAAATTTTAGAGCCTGCAAGTCCACTCAGTCCTACTTCTTGTTCAGCCAATCACTAAGACAAACTAGTTTGTTTACATTTACAGGAGATAATGCTGCCAGCTCCTTATTTACGTCACCTGAAAATGAGAACAGGCATTCGCATGGCACTGTTGTAGCTGGCATTGCAAGATATTTACATGCCAGATATGCTAAACATTTGTATGCCCCAACATGTTTCGGCCACCATTCCAGAGGACATGCTTCCATGATGATGACAGTCATTAAAAATTAATGTGTTTATTACTGTGGCTGAACTCCTTGGGGGAGAATTGTACATCTCCTGTTCTGTTTCACCTGCATTCTGCCATATATTTCATGCTATAGCAGTTTCAGATGACCCAGCACATATTTGTTTTAAGAACACTTTCACAGCAGATTTGACAAAACGCAAAGAAGGTACCAATGTGAGGTTTCTAAAAAATAGCTACAGCACTAGACCCAAGGTTTAAAAATCTGAGGTGTCATCAAAAATCTGTGAGGCATGAGGTGTGGAGCATGCTTTCAGAAGTCTTAAAAGAGCAACACTCAGATACGGAAACTGCAGAACCCAAAACCGCCAAAGAAGAAAATCAACCTTTTGCTGGTGGCATCTGACTCAGATGATGAAAGTGAACATGCATCAGTCCTCTCTGCTTTGGATCATTATTGAGCAGAACTAGTCATCAGCATGAATGCATATCCTCTAGAATGATGGTGAACTGAATTACTGTACTGTATATACTCGATCATAAGCTGATTCGTTTATAAGCCGACCGCCTCCCCAAAATGGCTAAGTAAAAATGGTAAAAACTGGATGACCCTTTCATAAGCTGACCCTATATTTCAGGGATTGGCAAACTTCAGCTCCCGGCCTGTCAGAATAAGCCGCTGGCTAGTCGGGACATTTGTTTACCTGGAGCGTTGGCAGGCACGGAGCCCCTCAGTTCCCAGTGGCCGCAGTTTGCCGTTTCCAGCCAAAGGGACCTGCAGGAAGCGGAGTCACTTCCCGCAGCTCCCATTGACTGGGAACAGCAAACTGCAGCCACAGGGAACTGAGGGGCTCCGTGCCTGCCAACGCTCCAGGTAAACAAAACGACAATGTATTAGACATTCAATTGAATGATTTCATAGAGTTTAAAATCATCAAATTTTGGTGTACACCAGTTTATAAGCTGAGCCCCGCTCTTTGATGCGTCATTTTTTTTTACCAAAAATATTCGGCTTATGAACGAGTATATACAGTACTTGTATTAGGTGAATTAAAAAAACAGTTTTGGTTGTTTTTTTTTTTTACAGTGCAAATATTTGTAATAAAAAAATATAAAAAGTGAGCACAGTACACTTTACTCTGTGTTGTAATTGAAATCAATATATTTGAAAATGTAAACATCCAAAAATATTTAAATAAATGGTATTCTATTATTGTTTAACAGCATGACTAATCACAATTTTTTGATCATTCAATTTATCACGATTGATTTTTTTTAATCTCTATTGCCCTAATAAAAATAGATAACATGCATATCTAGCTTTTCCCAAAAGCCTACTATTCACTAGATCTGCGAAGACCTTACTGCTTAAGACTCCCTCTCCAGAGTCTCTCTCTTTCAGCCTAGCTCCCTCCACAGTTTCTGACAATCAACCCCGTTCTCACTCTTGAGTATTCTTTTGTTTTCTAGCTTTCCAGCTTTGGCAAAATAAGGTTTGCAACCTCTGAGAGGCTGAACATTGCATTCTTGAGCCATTTACTGTCTTTCAAGTGCATGCTGGGGTGTCAGATCTATTGGGTGACTCTTGTTTGCTCTTCCCACAACCCCCTATTAAGTTAGATTAATACATTCATACTGGAAATTCTAAGAACTCTATAATTATTCAGTGTTTTGACCTCACTAAGCCACTTACAATATTACATATTATTCATAGATTAATACATAGCAGCTCTACAATCATCATAGTGGGAATGAATAAAGCAAGCACTTCAATCAACAGTGTCCATCCCCAGTCACCTGGGATCTGCTTCTGTAATGAAGTACTTTTATAGCTTTCCATTTTTGCGACTGGCAAACAGATCAACTGCTGGGAAACCCTATTTCCATGAGATCAGTTTGAAGATGTCCAGATTCAGACACGGTGAGTTGTTGATGGTGCATTTGCGGAGTCAATCTGCCTTCTTGTTTAGTTCTCACTGTCTATTTCTCTTATAGAACTAGTGTCTCCTCAGCCCATTCCATTACTTCCAACACTTCCAAGCATAACATTCACCTCTGAGTTCTTCCTTGGTTGTTGAGGTTTGCTAATATGATGCTGCTGCTGTCCAACTGGACCAGAATAGAACATGATCAATGAGGTGGCTGTGGAACCTTCACAGGACAAGGTTCACCACTCAATGCCACAAGGCTGATGCTCTCACTCCTACCAATGGAGCTCCATGTGCCCTGCACTGTTCTGGGACCCAGATGTGCTCTTCACCCAAATAGGCTGGCATCTTTCATGAGTACCTGAGGGACAGTAGGGCAGACAGAAAGACCATTGACTGTGGACCCTCCCTAGGACTGTCCAACATTTGAGACACCAGTAGTTGGACTGGAACCAGCAACCACTCTTCCATGAATAATTGTGTGCAGTTCCAAACCTTCAGGAGAAATTTCTGGAAACCTGGTGTGGAATTATGACTATTCCACAAGAAACCAGAAGGCCCTACTCCATCTCTACTTCATCCAATCAGGCAAGCCTATTAAACACTAGATGGGGCTGACTGAAATCATACCTTCTGGATATAAAAGCAATACAATCCTTCTGAGGGAACCAGTTTTTAGGGGTATTGTTGACAGAGACCATCCTTCTGAGGAATGGGATATTCTGTCTCCTAGATACAAATCAGGACAGTGTCTTTTGGTGCCATAGCAAAGTCCATATATTGCAATCACCTCTGCTTTGGATGCCTGATACATCGTTTTCCCCAGACTTACCTGCCATTTTCCTTTTGGTACTGTGATGTGGATGAACAAAAGGAGCTTTTCTCCCTGTTGTTGGGCTTGTAATGCCTTTGAAGTAATGTATGGAAATGTGAGGGTCTGCTTTGGTTTGGATGCTCCTTTTGCCACTATCTTATCCAATTTTTTCTCCAGAGAGGGTAAAGCCTATGAATTTGGATAAGCACAGGGTTTGTCTGGTGTGAGCAACTGCAGTCCAGGACCTGATGTGACACCTAGCTGAGAATCATATTGTCCAATGGAGGTGTCTGAAATGAAAGGTGTTGCTAGGGACATTTTCGTAAGGGCAGAACTGAAGTCAGGATGGGCTTTGTCATCCAAAACTTGTAGGTCATCTAGCCAAGAGACCGAAGCTCTCAAAACAGATAGCGGCCAGGGATACTTGGAGCACCCAACTAAGGCTCAAAATCCTTACTAAAGGTGACCTCCATCTTTCTTCCCGTTGTGTCTCTGGGACAGAAACCCCCTTCAATATGACCATCATATCCTTTGCTATGATGCCATCACAGCATCTACTTTCGCTATTTCTTAATGGCATTTTTTGGCTCTTGCATCTTACGGTACCTAAGTGCATGCCTGCTCATATGCTTTCCCTTGTCAGGGCATTCCCATTAATCCTTGATTAAGTCTTCAAAGGAAGGGGGAAGTGAATTCCTGTATCAGGATGGGATTTGGATGGTATTTGAACTTAGTCTTCTCATCTACTGCCACATTTGATTAGATCTGTATGGAAGATGCCATTTTCCTGCAGTATCAAATTTATCAGGGGACTTTTTCCTCCCCTCACCCTGCTGAGATCCTAAATCAGAAAGCTCTCCCTCCTCCTGAGCAGTGGAGATGGGGTCTGAGTAAGAATAGGAAACTTAGATATTTTATACTCATTCTCTTTTGTGCCTCCTGGGGACAGGGGAGGCTCTTCCCCTCGTTTTGCAAGAGTAACCCCACCTTGGCCACAGGCATGGAGTATTTCTGCAGCCCTTTTTATCAAGGCACCTAATAAGAGGTTGAGCCCTTTAGATACATAAAATATTAGGGTTGAAAGACACCTCAGGAGGTCATCTAGTCCAATCCCTGCTCAAAGCAGGACCAACACCAACTAAATCATCCCAGCCAGGGCTGTGTCAAGCCAGGCCTTAAAAACCTCTAAGGATGGAGATTCCACCACCTCCCTAGGTAACCCATTCCAGTGTTTCACCACCCTCCTAGTGAAATACTGTTTCACAATATCCAACCTAGACCTCCCCCACTGCAACTTGAGACCATTGCTTCTTGTTATCTGCCACCACTGAGAACAGCCTACCTCCATCCTCTTTGGAACCCCCCCTTCAGGTAGTTGAAGGCTGCTATCAAATCCCCCCTCACTCTTCTCTTCTGCAGACTAAATAACCCCAGTTCCCTCAGCCTCTCCTCATAAGTCATGTGCCCCAGCCCCCTAATAATTTTCATTGCCTCCCCTGGACTCTCTCCAATTTGTCCACATCCCTTCTGTAGTGGGGGGACCAAAACTGGACACAATACTCCAGGGGTGGCCTCACCAGTGCTGAACAGAGGGTAATAATCACTTCCTCTATTTGCTGGCAACACTCCTACTGATACAGCATAATATGTTGTTGGCCTTCTTGGCAACAATGGCACACTGCTGACTCATATCCAGCTTTTCGTCCACTGTAATCCCCAGGTCCTTTTCTGCAGAACTGTTGCTTAGCCAGTCGGTCCCCAGCCTGTAGCAGTGCATAGGATTCTTCCTTCCTAACTGCACTTGTCCTTGTTGAACCTCATCAGATTTCTTTTGGCCCAATCCTCCAATTTGTCTAGGTCACTCTAGACCCTATCCCTACCTTCCAGCGCATCTACCTCTCCCCCCAGCTTGGTGTCATCTGCAAACCTGCTGAGGGTGAAATTTATCCCAACATCCAGATCATTAAGAGAGATGTTGAACAAAACCAGCCCAAGGACCGACTCTTGGGGCACTCCTCTTGATACTGGCTGCGGACTAGACATCGAGCTGTCGATCACTACCCTTTGAGCCCGACAATCTAGCCAGATTTCTATCCACGTTATAGTCCATTCATCCAATCCATACTACTTTAACTTGCTGGCAAGAATATGATGGGAGACCGTATCTAAAACTTTGCTAAAGTCAAGATACATCTCATCTGCCGCTTTCCCCATATCCATAGAGCCAGTTATCTAATCATAGAAGGTAATTATGTTGGTCAGGCATGACTCGCCCTTGGTGAATCCATGCTGACTATTCCTGATCACCTTCCTCTCCTCCAAGTGCTTCAAAATGGATTCCTTGAAGATCTGCTCCATGATTTTGCTAGGGACTGATGTGAGGCTGACTGGTCTGTAGTTCCCCAGGTTCTCTTTCTTCCCTTTTTAAAATATGGGCACTATATTTGCCTTTTTCCTATGTTCTCCCCTTCTGGATCCTAGTCTCACTGTTTAATTGAAGGATTCTTGTGCTGAGACTCCCATAATCTTCAGAGAAAAGAACTAGTTAGCAGCCCTGCTTTCTTTCCTCACAAGGAGCTGATGACACTCTTCATATTGGGAGTACTCTGGATCTCTTCCGGCCAGGGACTTACCGTATGAGCTGGCCTGATGGGAGTCCTCCTTGTCCTTAAGGCTCTCTCTCTGAAGTGCTCAGCAACTCCTAGTTGAGCTTTTCTGCATAGCACCTCTGGGGAGAGGGTGTTCTGACATGCTGGTCTAAGACTGAACCCCAAGCCCAGCCCAGTACAGGATATAATTTGCACTCTGTAGAGCCTATAAATGCCACTTTACATATAGAGCACTGCTCTGATTCAGGAGCAAAGTAAGCCATCTGTTCAGGCATTTATTTTCCTCAGGAGATTTCACTGTGTTTCTTTATCCTTCCCTGCTAAATGTGCACTACCCCCCCCCCCATTCATCATAAAACTCTAGGAACACTGAGCCACACATTGAGAAATTTCTTTCCCATTCATTTTTTTGTCAGAGCATTTCTCACAATTCTGTCCTACTTGGCATGGGTTCATTAGCCAAGGGACAACATTTAATTTATTTTTGTCTACAGTTGTCGGGCAGTTAGCATTCCATACATAACTCACTGGTTGGCATGAAGGCTTTACAAATCATATTTCAGGATTTTCTATACTGATCTATGCTATTCTAATCATTCTAAATGATTTCTGATGCGAAGCCAAAATAGGGGTGGAAATAGCCAGGACTTCATTGCAACAGTGAACAGTCTCCAGAATTACAAAGAGGGGAACAGCCCATGCGTCACAGAAATGTAGGAGACGCTGACAGTAAAAACAAAAACAAAAAAAACAAAAAACAACCAATAGGGTGAGCAGCATCATTTTTAACCACACTTATGGAATGAGAACAGAGCAACAAGATGGTCAGTAGCCATTTTATTTCCAACAGTAAAGTCAGGAAGATTTGTAGAGATTTTTTTAAAATGGCAAGTAGATCTTGTGGAAGAGACCCAACACGGTTTAAAAAGGCAAATCTGAATATAAAGAAGAGCTTCATAGAAAAATCTGACAGTGCAGTTGTGTATCACCAGTATATAATTTGCAACTGATTCTACCTTAATGCAGAAATGTTACTGCTTCCTATGGGTAACTGAAGAGCACTAATACACATCTCCCCTTCCACTCCCTCCTGCCCAACAATTTAAGGACTTTAAGTGGACACTGTGCCATATTTTGCAGTTTTAATAGATTTAAGAAAGCAGAACAAAACCTACATCAGACCCTGATCTTGGAAGCTGATCTGCATAGGCATGAAATCAGTGAGTCTCCACATAGGCACAGTGGAGATTAGATTACAGGATCAGGGCCCTAGTACTTTATGTCAATTATATTTGAACTTAACATTATGCGTTACCCTTCATCCAATCATAAAGCTGAGGACCAAAATAATTTTGGTCCTCTTCAACTATAGCCATTTCTACCACAGCAGTATTACACTTGCATCATAAAATATTCCTTTGAAATACCTTTAAATTCAAGCATGTAACCTTGTTTAAAGATGATTAACACAAGTCTTTCATTTTGTCAACACACTGAATTACCTGAAGAGTTCTGTTGCTTCTAGGAACTGAAGCTGTGCAAAGTGTATAAAACCTGCTTGCTGCAAGATTCGTTTGTACATTACCTGAAAGATGGGAGAAAAAGTGTTAGTTTTTTGAACGGAGTCGTTTACACTATCATTACTGCAATAGCTAACTACTTCACAAAGCATTCAATGAATGATATAGAACTATGCTTCTGAATTACTGCACATGATTTAAAATGCATAAGCTGAGGGTTTGATATCAGGTTTACTCAATAAAGAATTTTAAAAATGTTCCCTACATGAAATTTCTGAATATTTAAAACAGTTTTAGTCAAGACTCCTGAATGCAAATACAGATTGAAAAATTTAACTGCTCACTGCACCACATGACATCAGACTAAGTTTTCAGGACAAGTCAGGGTATACATCTTAAGTAGGGCTATCAAGCAATTAAAAAAATGAATTATGATTAATCATGCTGTTAAACAATATACCATTTAAATATTTTGTATGTTTTCTACATTTTCAAATATATTGATTTCAATTACAACACAGAATACAAAGTGTACAGTGCTCACTTTATATTATAAATATTATCACTGTAAAAATGATAAAAAATTAGTATTTTTCAATGCACATACAAGTACTGTAGTGCAATCTCTATCATGAAAGTTGAACTAACAAATGTAGAATTATGAACAAAAAATAACTGCATTCAAAATCAAATCAATGTAAAACTTTAGAGCCTACAAGTCCATTCAGTCCTACTTGTTCAGTCACTCAGCTAAACAAGTTTGTTTACATTTTCAAGAAATAATGCTGCCCGCTTCTTGTTTACAATGCCACCTGAAAGTGAGAACAGGTATTCACATGACACTGTTGTAGCCAGCGTCGCAAGATAATTTACGTGCCAGATGCACTAAAGATTCATGCTTCAACCACCACTCTATAGGACAAGCATCCCTCCTAATGAGGGGTTCTGCTCAATAAATGATCCAAAGCAGTGCAGATCGATGCATGCTCACTTTCACCATCTGAGTCAGATGCCACCAGCAGAAGGTTGATTTTCTTTTGGTGGTTCTGGTTCTGCAGTTTCCGCATCAGAGAGCGTTTCTCTTTTAAGACTTCTGAAAGCATGTTCCATACCTCATCCATCTCAGATTTTGGATGGCACTTCAGATTCTCAAACCTTGAGTCGAGTGCTGTAGCTATTTTTAGAAATCTCACATTGGTACCTTCTTTGCGTTTTGTCAAATCTGTTGTGAAAGTGTTCTTAAAACAAACATGTGCCAAGTCATCATCTGAAACTGCTGTGGCATGAAATATATGGCAGAACGCAGGTAAAACGGAACAGGAGACGTACAGTTCTCCCCCAAGGAGTTCAGTCACAGTAATAAACGCATTAATTTTTAATGAGCGTCGTCAACAGGGAAGCATGTCCTGTGGAATAGTGGTCGAAGCATGAAGAGGCATATGAATGCTTAGCATATCTGGCACATTAATATCTTGCAACGCCGGCTACAAAAGTGCCAGGCGAACGCCTGTTCTCACTTCCAGGTGACACTGTAAATAAGAAGCAGATGGCAGTATCTCCCATAAATGTAAACAAACTAGTTTGTCTTAGCGATTGGTTGAACAAGAAGTAGGACTGAGTGGACTTGCAGACTCTAAAATTTTAAATTGTTTTGTTTTTGAGTGCAGCTATGAAACCAAAAAAACAAAATCTACATGTATAAATTACACTTTCACCATAAAGAGATTACACTACAGTACTTGTATGTGAATTGAAAAATACTATTTGTTTATCATTTTTACAGTGCAAATAATAATAAAAATATAAAGTGAGCTCTGTATACTTTGTATTCTGTGTTGTAATAGAAATCAATATATCTGAAAGTGTAGAAAAACAAGCAAAAATATTTAATAAATTTTAATTGGTATTCTATTGTTTAACAGTGCAATTAATCACAATTAATTTTTTTGAGTTAATCGCATGAGTTAACTGCAATTAAATTAACGGCCCTACTTAAAAGGAGGAAGACAAAGAAAAGGGAAAGTGCAAGCAGACAGGTAGGAAGAGGCAGACCTTATAACAATTAGAAAGTGCTACAAAACTAAGGTTCTTCTAGTGTTTCTATTATAACTTTCCTTTTGAAGTTTTACTTTCAAAATTTTTTACATACTTGGCATACACATTTTCATCAACATGGAAATAGCATTTATTTTAATTAACTCACCCCCACCTATAAAAACAGAGGTGAAACTGACCAGTATATTTTAAGCTCAATGTTGATTTAGTGGTCACTAGATAAAGTTATATGCAATGTTTTAGGTATTCTCTGTATTAACAGAAGTATCTGTATTACTGAAAATATGGAGACAAGTACACTTCTCATATTGCAGTCTGCAGCACACCGGCTGGTGGTCACATGATGCTGGTTCCTCTTGTTTCCAGGAGCATCTATAGTTATGATAATCTGCCAGCTTCACTGACAGAAATTGATTTTTACACATTCTCTAAACAGTGTTATGAAAGCTGTCAACACACAGTGCTAACAGCTCCAATTTTCAACTAAAGTACCTAGGAAAATTGTAATATTCCTCAACAATCTATTGCATGTAGAAAGATACTGCACAAGAATCAGAGTCCTACGGCAGGGTGGATTGATTTACAAGTGATTTTAAGTGACCAACTTTAATCATGATTTAAATCAGCAAACAGGAAACTTTGATTTACATTGATATTAATTGTATTTTATATGTGCAAAATTTCAGTTATTTCTTAAACACAGCTTCACTCTCATTGGTTGATATAACCATTAACAGTTGATTTGCAACCAAATTTGGTATTTTTTTTTGCTATCTGAGAGGGTATTCTATCCCTATACATTTAAACAGTTATATGCTTAACACACGTATTCAAATTCTTAATTTTTACATTTATGATATACAATGGTGGACGATGCATTTCTTATTTACTAAGTAATTTTTTTACTCTCAATTTGTGTCAAGCTACATTTGAACGCAAACTAGAATTCAGTTAAAATGTATAAAAAGCATGTTGCTAGATACATAAAGTATCAAATTTTAGTTTAACCCAGCTTTATTAAGCAAAGGCTGTAGATAGTGAATTGATTATTTGTTTCTGGTCACTGTGGGCCAGATTTTCAAAGGTATTCAAGTGCCTAAAGATGCAGACAGGTGCCTAATGGGATTCTCTAAAGGGCCCAAGCAGGGCAAGGTGCCCAACTGCCATTGAAAGCAATGGGAGTTAAGCATCTAACCTGCTAAGGAGGTTTGAAAATCCTACTGGACACCTGCCTGAATCTGTAGATGCTTAAACCCTTTGAAAATCTGGCCCCATGTCCTTTTTGAGAACTAGCAGATCTCACTTTCTCCCCAACCTGTTTTTTTTCTTAGATTGGGAGTTGAAAAAGTAAGAAAGCTTGTTTTCCTCTTCCAAATTATGTCTCAACTTTGAGCTAACTAGTCCAAAAGAAATTATCTCTACACACCTGCTAGAAAAAGTTAAACCAAAAGTAATTTAAGGCCACAGCTTTTTTGCACAACAGAAAGTTCCTATATCTGCAAAAAAGCCAAGACAGACTATATATATTTAATGAAATTCAAGACATTGTGACATATATAAAGCTTGAGTTGACCTAAGAAGTTAAGATATTTTCCCCCAGATTCTGCATGACTAAAAAAGCAGCAGCCTTTAATTCATTAAAATTTGAGGAGGGCTCATTTATGCAGCATATTTTTATTTATATGATTTTAATAGATTATAGTAAATTTAGGCCTTAATACAGGCTAACAATTTCAAGTTCAATTTTAAGAAAAATGTATTTAATTTATATTAAAAAACTTTTAAGATCAATTTTTATCCACCTTGGTCATAACGGAATAGTTGACTGACTTGCCAAGGCTCATGCACTCAGTGAACCCAGTAAACGGGAGGGTTTATTCATTCTGTAAGACCATTTACAACAAACACAAAGGACTGTACATTAACAGTGACTAAGAAAGGCAAGACGACTCCGTTTCAGAAGTCATTTTTCCACCATGCCATTGAGCCTCTCCATAGTGCTGTATTTCAGGTGTCCCTAGAACTGAGGGCATATATGAACCATAATATAAATCTTGGAATATCAAGGCACAATGAAGGTTATCAATTGACTAGTGGTACCACTGAAGATCAACACCAACCAAAAAAAAAATAAATGTATTCATATCATCTGAAGAAGCCATTGTAATATAAATGTTAATTTAACAGTTTTTTTTGCCAGCTAGTTTAACACTATTGGCTCTGCATTTATGTCTGGAAAAATATAAAAAGCAAGCAGCAGCACTCTATCGTCTGGTTGTTTTCCGGCTGCTGAAAACTGCATATTATAGTTTGTTTTTTTGGAGAGGCGTCAAAATACAACCTGTTACAAAATAAGTTACCCCACATGCTTCTTTTCCCCTACCTTCTTTGTTTTGTGGATGTACTTTGTAAGGACCTTATAAGAATATTCCACATTGTTCCTTTAGGTTCATATAAGGAAAAATAGCTGCTCTTCGCAACTACAACTGACATGGACAAGTTTACTAAGATTAAATAAAAATGGAGGTGAAAAACTAGATATTTAAAATAGACATACTTTAAATAGGTCAAACAAAATAGCCAGAGGGCAGTGCAGAATAGTAAGAACAGGCTGCTGTACTTGCAACTGTTTGAACAACAATTCACCGGTCCTACAGAATCAAAATAACCGCTACAGAGTAGAATGTGTTTCCCAACCTCTGCTAAGTCCGTATATTTTCAAATAAGTTACTAACTTCCAGGAAAAATGACCATTTAAGCTCCATTTCATATTTATAAATCTACAGGCGATTTTAATGTTTGGTAAAATTATATTGTACAAAGAATGAAGAATTATTCAGGCAAAGAAATGTGCACCAGAAGCTTTCCCAAAACAAAGCTTGCATTTGAGTGTTCCAGCAAAACATGTTCAGAGTCATGTATAAAGTGCAATTTGCTAGATTTTTTTTTTTTTTTAAACTGGGCGACACATTTATATCAAGGGACAGAGCCTGATCTCAACAATGATAGAAACAGTTACTTGTGTCCCAAGACTTGCTTAGATGCAGTCTTTGAGCTATACGGCTATCATTGATAAATAATCAACACAGAAAAGATGCCCACAAAGAGGAAAAGCATTTTAAACAGAGGGTGCCAGCTCCTACATGCAGGCCTTGAAACAAGTGGTTTTGTCTGCCTCTTCTTTGTCCAAGCACAATGGCAGGCAGGCAGGCATTACTAACAGATTCCCTTGATCTCTGCCATCATAAAATGACCTACATTAAATTAGCCTCTTTCTTGAGAGAGAAAGGTAGAAATGGACAGCAAGGCTAAGACAAATTGTTGGACAAACCACTTTGGAAAGAAAAAAGGATTTGCAGTTTGCATTCTTAAAGTTCAAAGAATGGAAGGGAAGATCAAAATGCTGGGGGGGCGGGGGGGGGGGAATCAAACGCGCCAAGAAAGCAAGTGCTGGGTATTCTAAGGAAGAGGAGAAAATACACCTGGTGCAAGATTTGGTAATATTTCTAGTAAAAAGTTTTATAAAGGGATGAAGAAAATACTCCTTTTAAACTGAATTTTACTAAAGATTAGAACAAGAGACCCTGCTGGGAAAGAAAACTAAACAGGTACTTTGATTATCTGTCATCGCCACAGTCAAAGACTGCAAGGTTGATGCTGCTTCCAAACATCAGCTCTTTGATAACATTTTCAGAAAACTAGACTGTAGAAGTCAGCTGCTCCAGGATGACTTACCTTCCATTTTAACTTTATTTTGATGTTACTGAATGAGGATGGAAACTTTACAGACTGACTCCCTGTTTACCTATCAGTGTTTTCAACTAATTTTTAATTTCATCTTTAGACTTTGTCGGGATATGTTCTTCCTGGAAAAGTGAGTGCTTGTATCTATTTAGAAAGAAGCCCTTTGAGAATCCCCTTCTTCTAAAATTTCATCGCACCTTGCTTGTTTATAATTTTTTTTTAAATGATGCTTAAATAACCTCGCAAATAGGTGAGAAACCACACTTCTGTTATCCCAGCCCCATATCACCATGTATGTCTTCCTAAGAAATCAGTTCTGAAGAGAAGTTTTTCCTTCTGGATAGTAGGCTTTACTCATATTAAAAGCATTAAGACAATGTATCAAGCTTGTCTTCAGACTTGTAAACAGAAGCCCTTTTAGTCTTTTCAGAAGACTAAGAACTATAAAGATAACGAGCCTAAAAAATTAAATGAAAGCTTGGAAAAACATTCAAATAAAGGAAAACATTTGACATTAGAATTTAGGAGTAACACTAAAGCTAGAAATCTGAATTTGTGGATTAAAGGAGTGGTTGATTAGTAAAATCAGATCAGTGAGTGAGTAGGCAAAAATTTTCGTGAAGTCATTCTTGAGGCAAAATTCTATACATTGTTACAGCATGGAAGTGGATATTGGTTCTGGTGATTGCTATGCAGAATCATAGAATCATAGAATATCAGGGTTGGAAGGGACCCCAGAAGGTCATCTAGTCCAACCCCCTGCTCAAAGCAGGACCAAGTCCCAGTTAAATCATCCTAGCCAGGGCTTTGTCAAGCCTGTCCTTAAAAACCTCTAAGGAAGGAGATTCTACCACCTCCCTAGGTAACGCATTCCAGTGTTTCACCACCCTCTTAGTGAAAAAGTTTTTCCTAATATCCAATCTAAACCTCCCCCATTGCAACTTGAGACCATTACTCCTCGTTCTGTCATCTGCTACCATTGAGAACAGTCTAGAGCCATCCTCTTTGAAACCCCCTTTCAGGTAGTTGAAAGCAGCTATCAAATCCCCCCTCATTCTTCTCTTCTGCAGACTAAACAATCCCAGCTCCCTCAGCCTCTCCTCATAAGTCATGTGCTCTAGACCCCTAATCATTTTTGTTGCCCTTCGCTGTACTCTTTCCAATTTATCCACATCCTTCTTGTAGTGTGGGGCCCAAAACTGGACACAGTACTCCAGATGAGGCCTCACCAGTGTCGAATAGAGGGGAACGATCACGTCCCTCGATCTGCTCGCTATGCCCCTACTTATACATCCCAAAATGCCATTGGCCTTCTTGGCAACAAGGGCACACTGCTGACTCATATCCAGCTTCTCGTCCACTGTCACCCCTAGGTCCTTTTCCGCAGAACTGCTGCCGAGCCATTCGGTCCCTAGTCTGTAGCGGTGCATTGGATTCTTCCATCCTAAGTGCAGGACCCTGCACTTATCCTTATTGAACCTCATTAGATTTCTTTTGGCCCAATCTTCCAATTTGTCTAGGTCCTTCTGTATCCTATCCCTCCCCTCCAGCGTATCTACCACTCCTCCCAGTTTAGTATCATCCGCAAATTTGCTGAGAGTGCAATCCACACCATCCTCCAGATCATTTATGAAGATATTGAACAAAACGGGCCCCAGGACCGACCCCTGGGGCACTCCACTTGACACCGGCTGCCAACTAGACATGGAGCCATTGATCACTACCCGTTGAGCCCGACAATCTAGCCAGCTTTCTACCCACCTTATAGTGCATTCATCCGGCCCATACTTCCTTAACTTGCTGACAAGAATGCTGTGGGAGACCGTGTCAAAAGCTTTGCTAAAGTCAAGAAACAATACATCCACTGCTTTCCCTTCATCCACAGAACAAGTAATCTCATCATAAAAGGCGATTAGATTAGTCAGGCATGACCTTCCCTTGGTGAATCCATGCTGACTGTTCCTGATCACTTTCCTCTCCTCTAAGTGCTTCAGGATTGATTCTTTGAGGACCTGCTCCATGATTTTTCCAGGGACTGAGGTGAGGCTGACCGGCCTGTAGTTCCCAGGATCCTCCTTCTTCCCTTTTTTAAAGATGGGCACTACATTAGCCTTTTTCCAGTCATCCGGGACTTCCCCCGTTCGCCACGAGTTTTCAAAGATAATGGCCAAGGGCTCTGCAATCACAGCCGCCAATTCCCTCAGCACTCTCGGATGCAATTCGTCCGGCCCCATGGACTTGTGCACGTCCAGCTTTTCTAAATAGTCCCTAACCACCTCTATCTCTACAGAGGGCTGGCCATCTCTTCCCCATTTTGTGATGCCCAGCACAGCAGTCTGGGAGCTGACCTTGTTAGTGAAAACAGAGGCAAAAAAAGCATTGAGTACATTAGCTTTTTCCACATCCTCTGTCACTAGCTTGCCTCCCTCATTCAGTAAGGGGCCCACACTTTCCTTGGTTTTCTTCTTGTTGCCAACATACCTGAAGAAACCCTTCTTGTTACTCTTGACATCTCTTGCTAGCTGCAGCTCCAGGTGCGATTTGGCCCTCCTGATATCTTTCCTACATGCCCGAGCAATATTTTTATACTCTTCCCTGGTCATATGTCCAACCTTCCACTTCTTGTAAGCTTCTTTTTTATGTTTAAGATCCGCTAAGATTTCACCATTAAGCCAAGCTGGTCGCCTGCCATATTTACTATTCTTTCGACTCATCGGGATGGTTTGTCCCTGTAACCTCAACAGGGATTCCTTGAAATACAGCCAGCTCTCCTGGACTCCCTTCCCTTTCATGTTAGTCCCCCAGGGGATCCTGGCCATCTGTTCCCTGAGGGAGTCAAAGTCTGCTTTCCTGAAGTCCAGGGTCCGTATCCTGCTGCTTACCTTTCTTCCCTGCGTCAGGATCCTGAACTCAACCAACTCATGGTCACTGCCTCCCAGATTCCCATCCACTTTTGCTTCCCCCACTAATTCTACCCGGTTTGTGAGCAGCAGGTCAAGAAAAACGCTCCCCCTAGTTGGCTCCCCTAGCACTTGCACCAGGAAATTGTCCCCTACGCTTTCCAAAAACTTCCTGCATTGTCTATGCACCGCTGTATTGCTCTCCCAGCAGATATCAGGAAAATTAAAGTCACCCATGAGAATCAGGGCATGCGATCTAGTAGCTTCCGTGAGTTGCCGGAAGAAAGCCTCATCCACCTCATCCCCCTGGTCCGGTGGTCTATAGCAGACTCCCACCATGACATCACTCTTGTTGCACACACTTCTAAACTTAATCCAGAGACACTCAGGTTTTTCCACAGTTTCGTACCGGAGCTCTGAGCAGTCATACTGCTCCCTTACATACAGTGCTACTCCCCCACCTTTTCTGCCCTGCCTGTCCTTCCTGAACAGTTTATAACCATCCATGACTGTACTCCAGTCATGTGAGTTATCCCACCAAGTCTCTGTTATTCCAATCACGTCATAATTCCTTGACATCACCAGGACCTCCAGTTCTCCCTGCTTGTTTCCAAGGCTTTGTGCATTTGTATATAAGCACTTGAGATAACCTGCTTCTGAGATTGAGATTTGTCTGCTTCTTGGAAAGTATCCACCAACGTAGATCTGCCAGTGTTGTAATATTTGTCTTCAAATGGTAAACTCCACATATGAATGTCTCCAGTGCATTTATGACCTCACCAGTGACTGTCTCAGCCATTCAGAGCTGGAAAGACCCTTTGGAGGCCGAATTAAATGCCTTCCAGTAAGATAATTTGATCTTTTCAGCTAATGTTACAGTAACGTCAAGGCCTGAAACAGTGTGGAAATAGGGCAGCACAGTGACTTTTAATGGTTCAAGAGATAGTAGCATCTGAGGATATACAGTGATTCTGTTCACCAGTAGTAGGCACAAAAACAATCTTCTGGAAGTCTTTGGTAGCATCCCACAGAGAGCACTAGAACATCCGTGTCCTGTGCAAAAAAATCCGAGTTTAGTAGCACTTCTCTTTGTGACACTGATGGCATGCAAGATAATTCTAATGGCAGCCTCCTCATGGGACCTACAAAGAAACTCCACTGAGCAGCATGAGGCAGCAGCTTCATTATGCTATGCAACAACAAAAATATTTGTTCAATTCTTTACATGCTGGAGCATTTTTCCTGCAAGATTCATCCTTTGTGCGAGTATGGGACAGTAGCTTCTTCACTGCAACATTAGGGATGTTTATGGAATCAATGATTTTGTATTGGACAGGTGCAATGCTATGGAGTCTTCTTTTTGGTAAGATTTTTAATTGATTCTTCTGCATACATGTCAAACACGAGGTGAACTTCAACATAGGTCCAGTATTTTCTCTGTAGTCTCATAATTAAGTGGTCAACCAAATTCAAGCAGGTGTTACAAGTTTCTGGTTTGTTGAGAGTTTATCCCTCAGCCATACCAACTACGATTTCTATGCTGAAAGACCTCTGCTTGCATAAGGCACTGGGTCACATTGTCAGTAGATGCTGGCTTGGGAATACCATGCCCAGAATGCACAGGATTGCTTTTGGTCTTGCACATATGCCCAGTATCATGCTGCCTGGTAGGTGACACAGCTAAGAGTGCCAAGCTTAAGTCAGACTGCCAGAAACTGGTGGTATATTCTATCCTAAGATTTCACCAAGTCAAAATACTATACTAGTTATTATAAAGCCATAGACAATCTCTTTCAGACACTCTAACCCCTCATGCACCACCCAGATAAACCAGACTTCTGCAATAAATGGGTTATTAAAACCCCAAAAATCACATGTATTAGGTTCTTCCACTTCCAAAAACCACACATACACCCCTGGTCAAAATATACTTCAGATCTTACCTAAAAACCATACTGGCAGCCAAACTTTTAGTAACTAAAAACAAAAAGTTTATTAATAGAAAAGAGTTAAGAGGTTAAAATGAATTGTATAATTACAGTTCATTTCAGAGTTTGTAGAACAGAATAATAGCAGTGATGTTAAATATGCCAGTTTGTAATAAGTCTCTCTAGTTCATCCTAAACATTGGGGTCCTCAGTTCATTGTTCAAAGCTCTTTGTTAGAAATCATAATCCAAAGATGTGGAGCAGGAAAGAGACAAATCAATGTCACAATCTGCAATTTATACTCTTAGTTTAGATACATGAAAAGTTAATGGCAAAACATGGAGTCCTGGGTCACATGTGCCTTGCTGAGACATGAGGCAAGCATTGCCTATGTGCTGCCTGAAGAGACATCAGGAGGACTCTCTGGAAGAGATGATTGTCCTTAATAGGCCATCAAGCAGGGTGGCTAGGCTTGATGTAAATCTGTTTTGGGAGTGTTACCCAAAAACACAACAGGTTTGAGATACAAATACACAGCAAAGTTTCATAACTTCATATACAATAATGACATGCATATAAACAGGCTAATCATACTGATCAGACTATAATTTTTCCGATGATACCTTACCTGATTTATCACAATTATGCAACAGTGGTGATATATCAACGATAATACATTAGTGAAAACATGGTCATCTCTCTTTTATACAGTATCACCCCTTGTTCCATCACATTCGAACACATATTGTGGTACCATGAAGAACTTGTACTTCCCCAAAGTCTCATACAGATCAGCACCACACAGATTACGGTGCAACCAGGACACGAGCAAATAATGATCTGTCTGCAGTTAGCTCTGTAACAGTTCTGACCACCTTCACACTGACTTTCTTCTTTGCATCTGAGCACAGCTTCAGTCTGTTCTTACCTGGAGCCTACAGATGTATGAAGTCTCAAAACCTAAAGAATTATCCAAGACTCCATCAAAGTCATGATCCAAAATAGCCATTCAACTGATAACCTATAGCTATTTCATCACTGAAGATGCCTTGCATCTTGACATTAATGAGTTCCAGTCAGTTATATGCGAATGGGTTGCCAGTCAGAGTAAGTTCATCTTGTAGCTTTAAAATTGCCCCTTCCTGGCATTTAACAGCACCTAATGAGTTTACATCAGCGGTGGGCAATCTGTGGCCTGCCCACCACTGGTTTAAATGGTGCATGGTTACTTCTGCTATGCTTAAAGTTTTGTTCAAAATTCAGTTGAGTTTGGGATTGGGGGTGGGGGGAGAAGAGCACTGATGCTGTTTCATACCCCACCAATCTCCCAAAGGCTTTCACCACTCTGTTTTCGTGTTCTAGGGCTTCATCTAAACCAAGTGCACAGCAGGGAACCGGCAACCTTTTAACAACCCAGTTTCCTTTTTGAAATTCCTCATTTTTATTTTTATATAAATAAATACCACTGAATCGCTTTTTTTTTTTTGCCAGTGATGACAAATGAACTTGAAGCTCTCCTTCCATTTACAACAAACAATCTATAACATTAAAAAAATTAATCAGGTATCACATTCTGAGCATTAACTAACAGTACTGTCAGTTGAAAGCCACAATTTAACTTTGTGGGGACTGAATATTTGATATGTCTGTGTTAAAATACACTGGAAAAAAAGTTGATTTTGAACATTTTCTTGAATATATTTACATAATTGTTTGAGATTTGCCATGTTTGGTACCATTACGTTCCTGGGAGAAAGGGCTTTCAAATGCTACCAAACTCAACCCATTTCCAATGACACTGTATTATCAGTTTTCCACCAACCAGAGAACTTGGAAGGGCAATGATTCCTCCACTGCCTTGCTACAGAAGGTGACACCATTGAAATAATTGTGCATTTTTTTAAAAATGCAAAAAGACCTTCCTTGACTTTCTATCATTAACTTGCCCACTGAATTACAGATGCTCCCAAACTATTGAGAAAAACCCATTGTTGAATGTCATTATAGTGACCAAAGACGGCCTCAAAAGAGAAGGAAGTCAGAGAAAGATAATTAATGGTGCTTTGGAACAATGTGTATTTCTACAAGTTTAAAAATGTCATTAACTTGAATAAAAATAAATCTTATTTCGAACAGATTCATTTATTGGATCAATATTTTATTACATTTCTTGAGCATTTGAAGCTTTTTTTTTTTTTTTTTTTTTTTAAGAACTATGTTCTTTTATCACATTTGTGGTAACTTAATGCTACTTCTCTGTATATTTGGCCTTCCACTACAAAAGTGTTTATTAGTATATTTACTCCACTCTGTCATCGAGGACAGATCTCCACTATAAACTACATTGCTCAGGAGTGTGAAAAATCCACACCCCTGAGCAACACAGTTATACTGAGCTAATCCCTGGTGTAGATAATGCTATATCAATAGGAGGGCTTCACCCATCAACACAGCTACTGCCCTTTCATGGAAGTGGATTAACTACACCAACAGAAGCAGCTCTCCCATTGGTGTAGTAGTGTCTTCACCAAAGCCTGCAGCTCAGCATTTTAAGTGTGGACCTGCTCTTAGAAGCCCACACATGTAGGAGGAAGGGAACAGATACACTCATCTCAATGGCTCAACAAAAGTAGTTTCCAACTGAGATTCTGCCTCATGAATGCTTGTGATGACAGCCAATAGTCATAATAGAATCATAGAACTGGAAAGGACCTCGAGAGGTCATCTACTCCAGTCCCCTGAACTCATGGCAGGACTAAGTATTATCTAGTATTCTCTTAAGTCAGCACTGAATTTCACTTTTTAAAAACGCATCCATAAATAACTAAATCACACATATACATGTGTGTAACTAAGATTGTATTTGTCAGGGGTTACGACAGGTGTCTGAGTCAAGTGTTATGGGTTCTATTCCTGACTGCCATCACCTCACGTGGTTAAGTCACTTTTGCTTTAGTTTTCCATCCACCCTGCATCTATGGAATGGGCATAAAGCCTACTTTGCAATGCAGGGCTGGTGCAACCACTAGGCGAACTAGGTGGTCGCCTAGGGGGCCAAGTAGTTGGGGGTGGCCAAAAGCGTGCTCTGGGGAGGTGGTGGAGCAGAGGTGAACTGGGGCGGGGGAGGGCTGCCTGCAGCAAATAATGGGGGGGGGTGCACAGGAGAACCGCTCCCTGCCCCAGCTCACCTCTGCTCCGCCTCCTCCCCTGAGCATGCCGCCCTGCTCTGCTTCTCTCCCTCCCAGGCTTGCGCGTCAAACTGCTGATTGGCGCCATAAGCCTGGGAGGCGGAAGAAGCGGCGGTGTGCTCGGGGAGAAGGCAGGGCAGAGGTGAGCTGGGGCAGGGAGTTGCCACACGCAGCTCCCCGGGCCAAGGGAGAGGGGCCCAGCTGCCGCAGAGCTGGGGGGAGGGAAGGGGTGGGCAGGCGCACGTTGGAAGTTTCGCCTAGGGCATGAAACATCCTTGTATTGGCCCTTTTTGAATGTTTGTGAGGCATTCATATTCATAAAGCATTGAGACCCTTAGATGGAAACTTGGAGCTAGACAAAAATTCAGACTAGAAAAAGGTGCATTTTTTGTTTATTTTTAATAGTGAGGGTAATTAACAATGGAATAACTTATCAAGGGTTGCGGTGAATTCTCCATCACTGGAATTTTTTTAATCTAGAAAGGATGTTCTTCTAAAGAGATATGTTCTAATCCAATCACAACTATTAGACTTGAAGCAGAACATAATCCAGGCAAGTCCTATAGCCTGTTTTATGTAGCAGTCAGACTAGATCACCACAATGGTCCCTTCTGAATGTCTTAAAATTTAGAAAATGTTACCCAACTGATAAGATTTCATAAACTAAAAACAAAGATTGCAAAAGAAACTGATCCACATCCACACAAACAATTGTTTTTTCTCCTTAAAACCAAAATGTCTTGTTCTGTAATCTTAAAAATGTGTTAAATAAATAGTTGGACAGATACTTTACAAAAATTTGCCCATGTGGTTCTTTACTTATTCTCAAGTTTGGGGTTTGTATTTTTAATTATATGCTCTATAGACCATGATTTCAAAGAAATCACAACACTGAAAAAGTGAGATGATTTTACCATGATGAGGCAACCTCCCCTGCACAAGGAGAGCCTAGATAAAAAGCACAACCCTTCATTAGCTTTTCTATCTATTCTCTCACCATCTCACTTGTATAGCAAAAAAGAAAAGGCGTACTTGTGGCACCTTAGAGACTAACAAATTTATTTGAGCATAAGCTTTCGTGAGCTACAGCTCACTTCATCGGATGATGAAGTGAGCTGTAGCTCACGAAAGCTTATGCTCAAATAAATTTGTTAGTCTCTAAGGTGCCACAAGTACGCCTTTTCTTTTTTGCGAATACAGACTAACACGACTGCTACTCAAACTTCTATAGCACATGATTTCTTTACTAGCATGATAGAACATGCACCATCTTTTAATTATGCCATTAACACCTTTGAGAAACTGTAGAGAGAGAAGACATCCACGCAGCAGTACTCAGCACTGCCAACTCATCATCACTTCCAACCCGGAGTCAACGCAGCAGCATACCCATCTCCTCAGACCCAAGGAATAGGAGATATTTGATTTCTCCCTAGAGAGCTCTCACTCTTCAGTTACTTCTTTGCCACTGGACCAGATTCCACATATTTTCACATATGTTCAAGGTAGGACAAACCTGAAATTTCTCTTTTGGAATGTTCCTTCGGGCTGCCTTTGCTAAGATTAGGGCTTCTTCCACTCTGTGGCTGCTTAGAAGATCCTGAATCTGTCTTTCTAAAGGTAACGGCACCAAGATGTACACACCTTTATTGGTAGCTACAATTACCTTTCCTGAGTAGAGAAGACAAAAAAAATTGGCAATTGGCATTTTGAACAGTACAAACTGATTTCTAGAGACTTCATTAAACGTTAACATTGCTATAGAATAACAAATGGTATAAAAATTTAGTTGTCTTTGTTTTCAAGTTCTGAAGCTCATCTTTGCAATTAATATCTTTAAGTTTGTCCTTAAAAAACTATAAAAATAAATTTTAAGTCCACTCAAACTAGCAATTTTTCTTAGTTTTCACAGGCATTAATGTGTGTTCATGTACAGAAAGTTTTCTGTACATCTTAGTATATCATGAAACAGTGGGGGAAAAAGGTGCACCCCAGCCTGCAAACCTGTATTTGCATATTTGTCAGGGAAGAACCAAAACCAGAATCATCATACTCTCAACACAAGTGCCACCTTGTTCTGTGACCAAGCTCTTAAAACCAGACCTAGAGTAACATATAGCCGATTGCTGATATATTACTGAGTTCTGAGAGTGGTCAGTGTTTTGCCTTCCATTGGCTCACAGGGACAGCAACATTGCCTATGCTGGTACTGCTTAGATGATTCATGCTTTAGTGAACTGTAGGCTTGAAAACAAATTCCAGTGCAACTTAGCACAGTTCTACCATAATATACAAAGCTATATTATATTCCATGTAGATATGAAACTAAATCCATAGCTAAAGGAAAGCCATCTTGAAATCACTTCTAAAGTATTTTTTGGCATTATTTTTATGGATATGACCTATGTTTACTAAACAAAAAACATCGGTATTTTCAATTTTTCACTATCTGCATTTGTCAGCTTTTTATGTACAACCTGTTTACCCTGTTTCTGATTATCTTATACAGCAACCAAAGAGAAAAAGTGTTATAAAGTGTGATTCCACACCTACAAAAGGTGGCAGGAGAAGGAGTTATCTGCAGAAGTATTACCACAAACTACTCAACTCGCTTACAAAATTTTAAGTTGAGTGTTCCTCTGAAGGAAAAATTTGTCAAATTACAAGTGAGGGCTTCACTGGCAGACACACCTGCTCCACTTTATGCACGAGTCGTCTGACTGATACCATTGTGCATAAAGTTTGCAAGTGTTACTTTATTCAGTTCAAAACCAATCTCAAAAGAATCTTTTAACTGGAGGTTCTTTGAGCTGTGTGGTCCCTGTCTGTATTCCACTGGGGGTTACACATGAGTACCATGAGCCAGCAGCTGGAGAATTTGAAAGTAGCATCCGTTGGTCCACACAGACATGCCCTGGCTCACCTCGTGTCTCCGACCAAGGGGATAAAAAGCAGAGCAGACCGACTGCCTCTCCAGTTCCTTCTCCACTGTGAATCAGAGGAGAAGAGGGTGGTTGGAGGAATACAGATAGGGACTACGCATCTCAAAGAGCCTCCAATTACATGTAAGTAAACTCCTCCTCTTCTTCCAGTGATGGTCCCTATTGTATTCCACTGAAGGTTATTACCGAGCAGTACTTAAGTAGGAGGAGGGTGCAAGGATGTAAATGGTAGGGCTGAGCAAAGGACAGCCCTTCTAAAGGAGGCATCAGCAGAGGAGTCCTGGACTAGGGCATAGTGTCTCGCAAAGGTGTGAACGGAGCCCCATGTGGCTGCTTTACAGATCTCAAGAAGGGATACCTCCTGAAGTGATGCCATAGTCATTGCTTGTGCTCTCATGGAATGAGCTCTTATCCCATGGTGGGGGGGAAGGTTTGAGAGTTGATAGTGTAGAATGCAGTTAGAGATCCATTTGGAGATCCTCTGAGTAGAGATCACTTGTCCCCCAAGTTTGTTATAATGATAACTAGTCTCTGGGACTTCAATTGGCCTTTTACCTACAAAGACCACCACCAAGGACTGCTGGACATCAAAAGTGTGGACTCTGTTCCTCTGAGGAAGTGTGCAGTTTAGGAAAGAACAACTAAATGGATTGATTGGTTCAAGTGGCTCAAGTGAAATTTCAAAACCACCTTGGGAGGTGAATTTGGGTAAACGTAGCGGAACTTTATCTTCACGGAATACAACATAAGGAGGATCTGCCATCATCGCTCCAAGCTTGCCAACCCTTCTGACTGAGGGGAATGGCTACAAGGAATGCAACTTTTGTGGAGAGAAGGGAAATGGAGCAAGAAGCTAGGGGTTTAAAGGGTGGTATTGTGAGTGCTAAGAGAACAAGGTTCAAGTCCCACAGAGAAGTAGACTTGTGAATAGGTGGAAAGGTTCTGATTAGGCCTTTCCAAAATCTAGTGGTCAGTGGGGGAGCGAAGACTGAGTAATACTCAGAAGGAGGATGGCAGGCACTAATCGCTACCAAGTGGACTTGTAAGGAGCTGATGGATAGCACTGATGCTTTTGGAGAAGGGATACAATCTAAAATGAGAGGGATATCCGCATCTTCTGGAATAACATTCCTTTGATGTGTCTGAAGAGAAAAAATTTCTACTTAACCAGATAGCATTGCCTAGTAGAATCCTTCCTAGTGTTAGGAAGTATGTCTCGTATGACTGTGGAACATGAAAAGGAGTACTTGTGGCACCTTAGAGACTAACAAATTTATTAGAGCATAAGCTTTCGTGAGCTACAGCTCACTTCATCGGAGTGAGCTGTAGCTCACGAAAGCTTATGCTCTAATAAATTTGTTAGTCTCTAAGGTGCCACAAGTACTCCTTTTCTTTTTGCGAATACAGACTAACACGGCTGCTACTCTGAAACCTGTGGAACATGAGTGTTCGAAGGATGATGCCCATCCAAAAAGCAAGCCCTGAGGTAAAGCGAATACAGACTGGCATGCTTGATCTTGCCATTCCATGAGGTCAGAAGCTCAGGGAATGTTGGGAGGAGGATCGCTATTCAAGATTACATGCACAGGAGATTTAGGAACCAAAATTGTCTAAGCCAGTACAGGGCAATCATGATAACTCATGCCCCGTCCTACCAGCTTTTGCACAAAACTCATGACAGGGGTTGTAGCAGAAGACATGCATAGTTCAGGTGATCTGACCAAGGAAGAAATAATCTCTCGCCTTGGAAGTGGTGACATAGGACTCCTCTGCAGCAGTGTGTTACATTTTGTTAGTTATGAAGGTGAACAGATCTCTGATTGGGGTTCCCCATAGATCAAAGATATTGTGCAGTACTAAGTCATGGAGTTCCCACTTGTGGTCAACTGAAAAATGTCAGCTGACAGAGTCAGAGCGTATTTTGTTTTCTAGGAAGGTAGGCTGCGGATAGGGTGATTTGATTGCCGATGCACCAGTTCCACAAGCTGACCTCTTCTGCGCACAGAGAGATGGATCTTGCGCCTCCCTGTGTGTTGATGTAGAAGACAGTAACAACATTGTTTGACAGCATAAGGACGCAGTGAGTGTGGATGAACAGAAGAAAGGCCTCGGGACTGCTTGTACCTTCAGAATATGGACTCTTGTGGCGTCAAAGTGCCTTGTGCTGCATGTCTGTCCAAGTGAGCTCCTCAACCAGAAAGGGATGCATCTGTAGTAATGGTCCTGGTTTGGAGAAGAGGGGAGAAAGGGGACATCCACTCATACCTGTGAAGGATTTGTCCACCACAGTAGGGAAGAAAACTACATTTGTACGAATTGTTACCCTGAAGTTGATAGGATGGAAGTTTGGAGAGTATACTAACTGGAGCCATATCTGAAGAGAACAAAGGTGGAGTCTTGCGAACACAGTGACATAAGTGCATGATGCCATATGACCTAAAAGAGAAAGGCATGTTTTAACCAGTACTGGAGGGTTGATTGCCATTGGGGCTACAATATTATTCCTGGTCTGAAACCTGTCCATTGGCAAGTATGCCCTTGCAATAATCGAATCGAGGGTGGCCCCAATGAAGTCCAGAGACTGTGCGGGGTGAGAATAAATTTTTTGGCATTTACACCGACCTCCAGGAAAGAGAGAAGGTGTAGCATGGGCCTTCTGGCATGACTTGGTAACAAGGAACAAGTCATCAAGGCAGGAGAAGACAATGAGACCGAGGCATCTGGTGTGAGCTGCCACTACTGCAAATACTTTAGGAAGCTTCTGAGAGTGGGATGAATATCTAAATGAAAATAAAAATAAGAGGACTTGTGGCGCCTTAGAGACTAACAAATTTATTTGAGCATAAGCTTTTGTGAGCTACAGTTCACTTCATTCATATCAAGAGCTGTAAACCATATCCTTTTTTATTAATGGCATTAGAGGGACCAGCATAACCATATGAAACTTGAGTTTACAAATGAAGCAGTTAGGGTGGTGGTGGTCGAGAATTAGTCGCCATATTTCCTTATACACCAAAAGAAGGGCATAAGTCAAATAAAAGCTGCCCCCTTGGTATTCAGGGGACACATGTTCTATTGCTCCTCACAGTAATAGGGAGTCTGCCTCTTGCTTGAGAATAGTCTTGAGAGTAGTCCCCAAAAGTTAAAGGGGAAGATGACTCTGGAGGAGATAGGGATGCAAACTCATTCATACAGTCAGAATGGATGACGTTCAGCACGCACTGGTCTATTCTTACTGCACTCCACATGTTGACAAAGTGTACTAGACGACCTCCAAATGGTGTGTGAAGGTCAGGTAATATTGGGCTTAGTGGCTCGAAGCTCTTGAGGTCCCATCAAAAATAGTGCTTCGTTGGGGGGGGGGGGGGGGGGTGAGATTGGGATGCCATACCTATTGCAGAAGGTGCAGGGAAGCAGGTCCTTTAAAACAGCTGCTATTGCGTGGCACTTCATAAGTAAGGCTAAGATTATGTCATGGAAGTTACGGAATCTCTGACTTCTGTGATCTCTGTGACATTTTCCATTTCAGCCCCGGGGCCCCGGCAACTCCCAGCCACTGGCCCCACAGTTGGGGGACCCTGGAACTACCAGCTATTAACACCACCGTGAGGGGACTCTGGAGATCCCTGCCGCAGTGGGTGCTGGACTCCCCTCCTCCCACATCAGGGCTGGGGTTCAGCCCCATTTTAATCACTCTTACTTTTAGTAAAAGTTAGGGACAGATCATGGACTTTAGTGAATTTTTGTTTATTGCCTGCAACCTGTCCATGACTTTTACTAAAAATAACAGTGACAAAATCTTAACCTTATTCATGGGGCAGAGGGTAGCCCTATAGTCCTTCCAGGTAGGGATAGAAGGATGTCAGTTTTCTGACTAAAAGAAAAGGAGTACTTGTGGCACCTTAGAGACTAACAAATTTATTTGAGCATAAGCTTTTGTGAGCTACAGCTCACTTCATCAGATGCATTCAGTGGAAAATACAGTGGGGAGATTTATATACACAGAGAACATGAATCAATGGGTGTTACCATACACACTGTAACGAGAGTGATCAGGTCAGGTGAACTATTACCAGCAGGAGAGCGGGGGTGGGGGAACATTTTGTAGTGATAATCAAGGTGGGCCATTTCCAGCAGTTGACAAGAACGTCTGAGGAACGGGGAGGGGGGGAAATGTGAGGTCCTCCACGCTATTCTGAATCTTTCTAGGGAACCCTGACACAGAGCCATGTCTCTCTACACCTAACAATGCCAGTAGCCATGGCTCTACAGGATGTGTCAGCAGCTTCAACTGCAAATTTTAGGTCGTCTTTGCTATTAATTTGCCTTCATCTAATCATCACCTGGAAACAAGCTCTGTCCTGTTACGGAAGACTGTTAGTGAACTCTGCAAACTTGGAGTAGTTCAGGAAGCTGTACTTGGCCATTAGTGCCTGGTAGCTGGCTATCCTGAACTGAAGGCTAGATGATAAGAACATCTTTCCCCCCCCCAACAGGTCTAGACGCTTAACCTCTTTGTCCACTGAAGCAGACCAGGGGGTTGCTGTCTAGCCCTTTTGGAAGCTGCTTTGACCACCAAAGAGTTGGGAGAGGAGTGAAAAACAAGGATTAGCTCCTTACCAACCTGAGTAGAGGATGTCAAGGAGTTTGTTCTAGGATTCCTGAATCTCTTCGTAGAGTTGCTGGTGAACTACAGATTCCTCTTGAAGATGATCCTGGAACTGCCTGAATTCACTTGCGTAAGTAGGGGTGGAGAGGGGAGGGAGACAAAGGGGTTACCGGTTTGTCTGGAGATGAAGATGGAAGTCTTGCTAGTTCCAGCAGAACTGCTGGATCCAGGGCATAATGCTCTTCCTTCTGAGGGGAGGCAAAGAGTAACTTCCTAGCCGATCTGACCAACTCTGCAGGGGTGTATTGGTCCCAGGGGCCCCAATATGGCCAGTAGGAAGAGTTGAAAGGGGGATGTGGAGGCATCCTGGCAAGGGGCAACAGCAGCTCAGAGCTAAATGTGGAGACTGGTCCCAAGGTGGTGTAATTCTTTTGGGCAGCAGAGGATACGTAGGGTAAGGAAACAAAGGCTCCTTGGTTGCTTTGGAGTTTCCTGATGAGAAGAAAATTGATTCCTGTTCCTGAGGTGATACCATAAGTGCCATTGGAGAGAAGCTGCACCTCAAGGAAAGAGCAGGAAATGAACTTCAAGTTATTGACTCCCCAAGTGATGTTATGACATCTCTGGAAAGGAACAGACCCAATGGAGGGGATTCTGGATCCAGCAGTGTGAAGATGTCCTGTTGAGCAACATGGGACCCAGTTCTCCCCAGTACAAGCAGGGTCATCTTTGCCAAGACCATTGGAGCCAGAGAGGATGCTGTCGAAGACCACTATGGACAGGCAGTGAACATCTTTGTCAGCGCTGATGGATCCAGAGGTTTCGGAGGTGCCAAAGATGACTGTACCAACAGATCATATTCTGTTATCAACAGAGCCCAACATTTAAGAGCTTTCTTGTCAAACCTCTGGGACTTAGTACATTCTAAGTCCTCTTGGGTTGAGATGCTAGGCTTGCTCAAAGTGGATTTCAAGAAAGGCAGTCTCATGCATTTGAGAGTGCTTCCTGGGTTCCCAAGAAGATCCCACCAGGAAATCTATGAGGGAAGATTCTCTGGCACCAGCGTTGGCCTTAGCAGCAGGAGGCTTAATCCTTTCTGAGTAAGACCACTGTAGGGCGGGGAGGGGAGGGTGGAGATAGTTCCCTGGCCTGCTCTGATTGAGGCCTCATGGCCTTTTCATGAGGTGTTTTTGAAGGTGGAGTTCCTGCTATTCTCAGTGTGGCTGGGGAACTAGAGGCAGATATTGCACCTCACTGTGATGTGAGCTTTCCTGAGGCAGTTCAAGCAGCATTGGTGACTGTCGTTGATCGAGAAGGACTGCTGGCAGGAAGCACAGAGTTTGAAGCACAGAGTCCTGTGCATAGTCCAGTACCCACACAAGATGGGGAGCAGGGGGGGAGAAGAGAACATGAATCTAGCATTAAAAACTATGAACACACTAGAGGGGTAGCTGTGTTAGTCTCTATCCACAAAAACGAGGAGTCCGGTGGCACCTTAAAGACTAACAGATTTATGTGGGCATAAGCTTTTGTGGTTTTACTGACAAAAGCTTATGCCCAAATAAATCTGTTAGTCTTTAAGGTGCCACCGGACTCCCCGTTGTTTTTATGAAAACACAAACTATTAACAGTACAAGATACTAAAAACTATTTGCAAAGCAAAATCTTATTATAAGGGACAAAGCTGAAGCTACAGACAGAGGTTCTGACCCAGATCATGTGGTAGTGAGAAGGAACTGGAGAGGAAGTCGGTCTGCCCCGACTTTATCCCCTCAGGTGAGCCAGGGTGCATGCGCAGATCAACAAAAACCACTTTCACATTTTCCAACTCTGGGCATAGGATGCGCATGCATAACCACAGTGGAATACAATAAGGACCATCACTCGAAGAACAAGAAGTTTCATTTGCAAAGTTTTATAGGAATATAGGACATAATATTCTTTAGCAAACGCTATTAACAGCAGGATAAAGTGTTCATTTAAGGATGTTCTATTATTGTGCATTTCAGGAGAGGTAGCTTGTTCTTCAAAGGAGCCCATTTTTTTTTTAAACTTTATACTATGTCAGCATAAAGTTTGATTTTTAATGTTCCAAGAAATTCATGCAAAGAAATAGGTGTACTAGCTAATACCTTCAAAGTCTTGTAGGATGTGGCCTTCCTTAAAAGACAGGGTCTGTTTTAGTTGTTGATCCAGCATGCTATGCACTGTAATAAACTCATCATCAAGAGCAACTACATAAGGAAAACACAGGGCTGCTCCAATCACATTCTCCGACCAGTGCACAGGCGCGCGCTGGGAAATGCCGTCCACAGTTGCAAACATACCTGCAAAGAAAGGGAAGAAAGTCTGAAGCTTAAGCCAAAGCCTGAAGTTTTCCAGGAGTCAAGCACTGGAACCCTTCTTGCCATGAACCAGGATTATGAATAATTTACAAGTGTAAACAATGAAGGACTTTTTACAATGGAAGGGCATTTCTGTTAAACTTTTTACAAAACACTGAATCTTCAAGGATCCTGTTGCAGTTAGACATTTGTTGATCAATTATGTTGAAAGTAGGATACAAAAAAATTCTTGCATACAGGAAAGTGATACAAGTTTCATTTCAATGCTTATTCCTCCTAGATGTAAATAATTCAAGTCCAAGAAACTTACAGTGAACTATTTCCTTTAAAAACAACCATGCCCTTTAACCCAACCCAAGCCAGCATTCCATGAGCCTGTCTTCTAACATTGCTATCTTCGTTTATATGTATTTTCCTACAGGTTGCCTGAGCATTCTTCCTCTTTCAATTTGGCCTGTTTACTCCCTTTAACATCTCAAATGCCAGCAAAACATTTCAGTCTCCAAGTTAATTCAATTCACCCATATTTCCTGAGTCAATTGCTACAGCAGAGTGAAAGCCCTAACTCTTTCAGAAGAGAAGGTTTTTTCCCCTTGCAAGGCATGCGTCTACAAAAATTTGAAAAAAAGTCTAGAAAGAAAGGTAGAGGCTCTTGCAAAGCAAATTGCCACACAAGGCAAACAGAAAAAATACACTGAAGATTTAATAAACACACACTCAAAATGAAGATACAGTCTCCAAAGTCTTAGTGACTTTTTAGTAAGGCTCTTTCCACTTAATTTTCGGTTATTTTCTCTGCTGTATGCCATGTATTTTGGATTTTTTCAAGTAGCCATTCAATAAGTTTGACTCATCTCTCTCTTTCAGAACACTGAGCACTAATCACACTATAGACTTTAAGAATCTACATCTCCCTCCCCACTTCCTCTCAGAGATTTATGCAGCATCTCTGTTCTGAGAGAAAATCCAATTAGCACTTCCAAAAATTGTGCAGTAAATTCCTTGTCAAATCCAAGCCACACTTTTTTATACAGAATACTCAATATCTAGAGATAATAAAAATCACTTAAATTAGGCTTCATAATATAATTCAATATGCAAAGTTTAGAATGTTTTGGTTTTAGTGATAATTTACAGGTACTCTAGACATTTAAGTCCTCTGGAACAGGTAGAGCCTGGGCAGCAACAATATAGTACTTTCTCAAGCCAATTTCTGCCTGTTTACCTCACCCCTGAATCTGAAAGGCCTAAGTAGCTCAATTACTTGTCTGTCTCCATCCTCATCTGAAATTGCCAACAACACTGCCAATTATTGCCAACATTGGTAGTTTTTGTGATGTGGACATGCGGCTACTGGGAACTAGAATGATTTTCTCATTTCACATAAGAAACCGAGTAACTATGTGATGGTAACAAGTGTTAGCCACTACTGAACTACACTGGCTTCAAAACTGGAAATGTAGAGATTTTTCCATTTATCAATCTTAGGTCATCCAGACACCAGCATTTTTCTTTTGAAGCATGCTACTGAGAATGCACAAACAAGTCAGGCAAACTAAATCTCACTTTTCTTCTCTTCTGCTTTTGACTTGGTCAAAATGGGATATGTCCAATTAGGTAAAGTGATAGAACTTTTGCCTACCACAAAAGCTGATGGTATTAGGAGCTTTCCAAGTGGGTGAGAATAGGGAAGAAAACAACTGTATTGGTAACTGATGACTACACAGTGTGAACAAGTGTGAGGAAATGCACCACATAACCTTCCTATTCCTCTGTCTAGTGAGCATGCGTGGAAATGATAGCCAGTATGAAAAAAACCAACCCTCATCAACATCTGCTCTAGTCCTGTCTACAATAAGGTTCAAGTATTAGTTGGAACCATGTTTGAATTGATTATTGTTAGAAGAGCGGTAACACTTAAATGCCAAGATATATAGAACCTAACTATGTTACAAAGCAGCTGTAAAACCGTACCAGAAAAAGCACTGAAAGCACACAATTCTGCTTAAAGTGAAGGAGGAGATGTTAAAAGTAAAAATGTAGAAAGTTACAGTGAAACAGAATGAAAGGGAAGATGTACACATTCAATAACAGGCAATTTAAGTAATGAGACACAAGCAGTTACACCCTGTCTAGACTAGGGAAAAGGAATGAAAAATGAAACCCAGGCCACACTTATGTTAAGAAAAGAAGAATGGCCATACTGGATCAGACCAATGGTCCATCTAGCCCAGTACCCTGTCTTCCAACAGTGGCCAATGCCAGGTGCTTCACAGGAAATGAACAGAACAGGGCAATTAAGTGATTCATCCCTTAACATCACATTCCTGCTTCTGGAATTTAGAGGTTTAGGGGCACCCAGTGCATGGGGTTGCATCCCTCACCATTTTGGCTTTCCCAGACCTGAAGAAGAGCTCTGTGTGGCTTGAAAGCTTGTCTGTCCAACAGAAGCTGGTCCAGTAAAAGAGATTAAAAGAGACAAGGCTGGTGAGGTAAATATCTTGAGTAATTTTGTATCACCTGCAAACTTTGCCACCTCACTGTTTACCCCTTTTTTAGGTCATTTATGAATATGTTGAACAGCAGTGGTCCCAGTACAGATCCTTTCAGGAGCCCACTATTTACCTCTCCCCTTTCTGAAAACTGACCATTTATTCCTATCCTTTGTTTTTCATCGTAAGGAGTTACTGAACCATGAGAGGACCTTCCCTCTTATCTCATGCTTTGTTTAAGAGCCTCTGGTGAAGGACCATGCCACCAAAGGCTTTCTGAAAGTCCAAGTACACTATATCCACTAGACCACCATTGTCAACATTTGAGGACATCCTCAAAGAATTCTAATTCCTTTTACAAGAGCCCTGATGACGTTTCCCCAACATATCTGTGTGTCTGATCATTCTGTTCCTTACTATAGTTTCAACCAATTTGCCAGGTACTGAAGACAGGCTTACTAGCCTATAATTGCCAGGATCACCTCTGGAGCCTTTTTTTAAAAATTGACCTCACATTAGCTGCCATCTGCCAGTCATACAATGGTTGATTTGAGCGATGGGTCATATGCCAGAGTCAATAGTCCTAAATTTCATATGTGAGTTCCTTCAGAACTCTTGGGTGGATACCATCTGGTCCCAGTGATTTATTATTGTTAAATTTATCAATTTGTTCCAAAACCTTCTCTAATGACATCTCAATCTGACAGTTCCTCAGATTTGAGGTCTAAAAAAGAATGGCTTAGGTGTGAGAATCTTCCTCACACCCTCTGCAGTAAAGACCAATGTAAAGATTTCATTTATCTTCTCCGCAACCATCTTGTATTTGAGTGCTCTTTAGCGCCAAAATGGTCCAGATGCCTCACTGACAGTTTGACAGATTTCCTGCTTCTGATGTATTAAAAAAAAGAATGCTGTTAGTTTGTGTCTTTTGCTAGTTGCTCTTTGAAATCTTTTTTGGCCTGCCTAATTATACTTTTACACTAATGTGTCTGAACACACAAAAAGATGTACTGACTAATAGCTGTAAAACAACATAATTTCCTAGTCTAGACCTAGGTCCTAGATATTATGCTAGGTGAGACAGGAAGAGGGCCTAATCTGTCATTGTCTCTAGACCTTTCATGTAGGAATAGAAACTAAAAACAGAACAGTATTTAGCTAGTTGAGGAAGGCAGGGAAGAAAAAGCAAGAAATTTAAAAAGAATGATCCAGTGCAGAAGTGGATCACAGGAAGTCTTTGGTGTGGAGTTTCTTTTACGCTAAAAGTAAAAGAAATAAAATGAAAAATAAAAAGGGGAAGGTAAAAATGAAATTCTTTAGAGAGACTTATTCACAAGGAGGTGTTAAATAGATTGATTAGATAAAACAAAATATATGAATCCATGTTGATTTTCACTGCAACACGTCAAATCTGTAAGTGCCAGTCTACATTTAGAGCTAGAGCAGGGGAGGGCAAACTATGACCTATGTGCCGGATTGACGGATTAGGCCCGTCAAAGCTTTCAGTCTGTCCCACGGGATTGCCAGCCCTGTGGCAGAGCAGGACTAAGGCCCCTGGCAGAGAGAGAAGGGGGCAGATTGCTCCACTGTGAGCTGTCCTTGCCTGCAGGCGCCACCCCCCCGCAGCTCCCATTGGCCAGTAACGGGGAACCGCAGCCAATGGGAGCTTCAGGGGTGGTACCCAAGGTGAGGGCGACGCACAGGGGAGCAACCTGCCCCATCCCACCCCCAGGAGCTACTACCAGACATGCTGGCCATTTCCAGGAGCGGCGCGGAGCCTGCCTTAGCCTGGCTGCGAGCAGCCTGGCTGCGAGCTGCTGCCACCCTGGAGCCGCTCAAGGTAAGTAGTGCCAGGCTGGAGCCCATACCCCAAACCCCTCCTGCATCCTGCACCCCAACCCCCTGCCCTGAGTCCCCTAAACCCCTACCCTCAGCTCCCTACCACAGCCTTCCTACACCCCAACCCTCTACCCTGAGCCCCCTTCTACACTCTGCACCCCAAACCCCTGCCCTGAGCCCCTGGCCACACCCCAACCCCCTGCACCCCATGCTGAGCCCTTTCCTGCACACCACAACCCCCCCCACACCCCAACTCTCCACCTCAGCCCTAAATTCATAGATACTAAGGTCAGAAGGGACCATTCTGATCATCTAGTCCGACCTCCTGCATAGCGCAGGCCACAGAATCTCACCTACCCACTCCTATGAAAAACCTCACCTATGTCTGAGCTATTGAAGTCCTCAAATCGTGGTTTAAAGACTTCAAGGAGCAGAGAAGCCTCCCTCAAGTGACCCGTGCCCCATGCTACAGAGGAAGGCGAAAAACCTCCTGGGCCTCTCCAATCTGCCCTCGAGGAAAATTCCTTCCCAACCCCAAATATGGCGATCAGCTAAACCCTGAGCATATGGGCAAGATTCACCAGCCAAATACTACAGAAAATTCTTTCCTGGGTAACTCAGATCCCATCCATCTAATATCCCATCTCAGGGGATTAGGTCTATTTACCCTGAATATTTAAAGATGAATTAATTACCAAAATCACATTATCCCATCATACCATCTCCTCCATAAACTTATCAAGTAGAATCTTAAAGCCAGATAGATCTTTTGCCCCCACTGCTTCCCTTGGAAGGCTATTCCAAAACTTCACTCCTCTGATGGTTAAAAACCTTCATCTGATTTCAAGTCTAAACTTCCTGATGGCCAGTTTATACCCATTTGTTCTTGTGTCCACATTGGTGCTGAGCTGAAATAATTCCTCTCCCTCTCCTGTATTTATCCCTCTGATATATTTATAGAGAGCAATCAGATCTCCCCTCAACCTTCTTTTAGTTAGGCTAAACAAGCCAAGCTCCTTAAGTCTCCTTTCATAAGACAAGTTTTCCATTCCTCGGATCATCCTAGTAGCCCTTCTCTGTACCTGCTCCAGTTTGAATTCATCGTTTTTAAACATGGGAGACCAGAACTGCACACAGTATTCTAGGTGAGGTCTCACCAGTACAATGGCCTTGTATAAAGGTACTAAAACCTCCTTATCCCTACTGGAAATACCTCTCCTGATGCATCCCAAAACCGCATTAGCTTTTTCACAGCCATATCACATTGGCAGCTCATAGTCATCCTATGATCAACCAATACTCCAAGGTCCTTCTCCTCTTCCGTTACTTCTAATTGATGCGTCCCCAACTTATAACTAAAATTCTTGTTATTAATCCCTAAATGCATAACCTTATACTTCTATTAAATTTCATCCTATTACTATTACGCCAGTTTACAAGGTCATCCAGATCCTCCTGTATAATATCCCGATCCTTCTCTGAATTGGCAATACCTCCCAGCTTTGTATCATCTGCAAACTTTATTAGCACACTCCCACTTTTTGTGCCAAGGTCAGTAATAAAAAGATTAAATAAGACTCGTCCCAAAACCGATCCCTGAGGAACTCCACTGGTAACCTCCCTCCAACCTGACAGTTCGCCTTTCAGTAGGACCTGTTGCAGTCTCCCCTTTAACCAATTCCTTATCCACCTTTTGATGTTCATATTGATCCCCATCTTCTCCAATTTAACTAATAATTCCCCATGTGGCACGGTATCAAATGCCTTACTGAAATCTAGGTAAATTAGATCCACTGCATTTCCTTTATCTAAAAAATCTGTTACTCTTTCAAAAAAGGAGATTAGGTTGATTTGGCACGATCTACCTTTTGTAGAACCATGTTGTATTTTGTCCCATTTACCATTGACTTCAATGTCCTTAACTAATTTCTCCTGCAAAATGTTTTCCAGGACCTTGCATACTACAGATGTCAAACTAACTGGCCTGTAGTTACCCGGATCACTTTTTTTTCCTTTCTTAAAAATAGGAACTATATTAGCAATTCTCCAATCATTTGGTACTACTCCTGAGTTTACAGATTCATTAAAAATTCTTGCTAATGGGCTTGCAATTTCAGGTGCCAATTCCTTTAATATTCTTGAATTCATGGCCCTGCATACAATTTCCCCACCCAGACGTGACCCTCAGGCCAAAAAGTTTGCCCACCCCTGAGCTAGGGTAATATGTCACAATAACTTTTTGCCATACTATTTTGAGGTTACTCATGCAAAGATAATCTAGATATTAAGCACAGTTGTCCAAGATGGGGATAAAGGTTCATCCTGCAAGTGACAACAGCAGGATATGGCAGTTGATTCTCAAACTCTGATAACTCAGTTGATATACTGATGCATCACTTCACTCTTTGCAGGACAAACTGGTGGTCTGCCCTGTTCTAGTCTATATAAATTTTTATACCATGCTCATCACCACAGTATCCGAGTGCCTTCCAGTAGTGCATTAAGCAACATGACTATGTATGTCATATGTTTGTTCTCTCATCCTCTCTTCAGAGGAAAAAGCAGACGCACTGGAGTGTCTTAAAACACCCTCCCAAAACAAGTATGCTTGTTGGTATGTGTTTATGTAAGAGAAGAGAATGTCAAAGAAAAGTGCCTTGTATTTGGAATCCAGATTGGCAAGGTTTGTAATGGACTGTACTTAACACTTCAGACACATGACCAACAAATCCAGTAAATTGAATAGAATTGAAACAAACCTGATTGGAAACAGCAATCCTGTAAATGCCCATAGCGGCTGGATCCCTTAATGCATTTTGTAAAAGCTGCGTACAGCCCCGATTTGGGACCTTGATACTTGAGACAGACTATCTCCTTATGCCATACTGCTACACTTACGATTGGAGAGGCACTCAAAGTGGCTCCCCATCAATCTGAGAGAAATGCTGGTGCTAGAGTATTCCCTGTGAGATCTTCAGCTCTGAAATGGACTTGCCTGTGATCAGAGAAGTTCAAGTATACTGGTCTTCAGAGCACACCCCAAGACAGCTACAGAGCAAGTGGGACAGAAAAATCAGTCCTCCCAGGAAGAGGGGATTTTGATGCTTTGCATGCAGTCTAGTTCTGTTTTCATAGTTTATGGCAGAATTCCCCCAAGGTGTCCCTTTTTAATTTGTCTAATGTAATTATTATTCTTTCTGAAGTCCATTATGGAGCACTACTAATTGATTAGCATTATGGGGAAAATTTAGGCAAGTGAGCAAGGCAATCACAAAAGTAATTTCTGCTGCTATGCTGCAACATTTATAAGGAACCAAGGTGGAATGCCAGTAGTAAGAATCCACAGACGATACTTAATGTTAGTATTATAGTGAAGTGGGTGTACCAGTAGCTCTCATACTGCTTTACTTATCCTTCAATTTTCAAGTATTGAAAGTATAGCCTGCAAGAAAATGCAGCATTTATTCTACATTATGGCATCAAATACTAAAGTTACCTCAATCCGGGAAGCTGATCGTGAAATGGAGAGAAACTTTAAACTGGAAGTTTAAAATTTTTTAGTCTCACCTAATCCTCCAGGTCCAGCCAGCAGAAACTCCTGTCTGCCTATCCTTTTCACAATCGGCCGTTTCTCATCACTGCAATAAGGGAACAGATCCTGGGAGATGCCAGTATTATAATTCAATATGATATATTGTGTAGAGAGAGCAAGGCACAAGTAATGACCATCTACAGCCACGGCACAGGGTTGCTCCGGAGTGGACACTTCCTTCACTATCTGGACTCTATCCTCATACACCATAAACATCTGGATGGTCCGCCGTTTCACTGAGATAATGCAAACTTCTACACAAAAAGGGTCCCCACTCCTAGGGTTTTCATTTACTGTGAATGTCACAGCTCCCTTGATTCTAGCTCCAGTGGGGATCGGTTCCAGGTTCATCATGTTAACTAATGTTATTGTGTTGTCACAAAGCACCAGTAGCCTGTTGAGTGCTGAAGCTGCTTTCAACTCACTGACTGCTTTCTTGAAGCCCAAGTATTTATGCAGTTGTTTGGTGGCAGTAAAAGTTATTTTTCCAGCTGATATCTTCTCTTCCAGTAGGAAGTGATAGACAAAGCAGTCATTGGTTCCAATATAGAGGTTTTTCCCACAACACTCAATGCATTCAATGTTGATTCGAGCTTTGTCTCCCATGAGCATTTCCCGCTCAACAGCAGAAACGAGCTCGAAGGCCTTCAAACTCATTGTGTCTTCTGGATGATCTGCTTTGGAAGGGAGAAAAAAATAGCATTTTATTCACATCCACACAAAAGGAAGGCCAAACATCATCATGCAAAAAAGTTATCTAATCAACACAGAACATCAGATTGTCAGCGCTCTGAGAAATATATACTTGAATTGAGTAGCAACCATTAGTTTGAGTACAATACAGTTGGCTAAGTTAGTACAGTAGCGAGTATGAAAGACACAAAAAACAAACTGTAGTATTTCATTGTAAGGCTGCTCCTGAAACAAAGCAGCCACTAACACCAAATTCCAAAGCAATTTGTTAGAAACTGGACAAAATTGTCAACAGCATGCAACTCAATAGGGCCCTGACAATGACTGGGGCTCATAGGTGCTATTACAATACAAATAATAAGAGCATCTAAGTCCCACTGACTTTCAATGGCCTTAATGAAATCATTACCCTCTGTCTCTAATATATAAAAGGCTTGGCTATCATCAATAAACTTCTAGTGAAGGACAGCCTTTAGGAGGATAAGTTAACATCTCTCACATAGCACTTCATGCCTCTTTGATCAAATTTAAGTTAATGACAATCTAGAATGCCTTTATAAAATAAGCCATTCAGAAATCTTCTGCTTCTAATCATTGGCATATTCCACCCTCAATATGCAAATGACGTCTTTTACTGTTAAAAGGCAGTGCACAAAGAGAGTATACAACATATAACCCTCGAGCAATCTAGATTGTGGTGAGTATATTCAAAACATACTTCTGATTCAAAAGAAGTCACCTTAAAAAGGAAGAAAGGAAAACCTTTAGGGGACTGAATAAATTGAAGTATGTGTAAAGGGTGCAGAAAAATGGAAGCATTTTGGTTAATTCAAAGCATAGCTTATTTGAGAATATAGCTGGTTGCTCTGGTGCATAAACAAACAGGCCTCTTCCAATTGCTAGATTGTTACTTTCTAGTTTTACCCTGTCACTAGTGTAACACAACAGCAAGCAAGCACCTTATTCTGTGTCTACATGCAAGGCATATTTTGGGCACTGTAGAAGTAACTTTTCATAGCATGCTAAAAATTGAAAAAATCCAGACAAGAAACTTGGGGGCACAAAATGCTGCCAAGACAATTATTGCTTTTTCTGAATTTAAAGAAAGGTAATTTGCAAGATAAAAAGTCTAGGTCTAGTTTATTCGGCCACAGAGAATCCATATCAAAGCAGAATAAAACAAAACACTAAACTTAAATGTTGGTGCTGCAAAACAGCAGTTCAAAATAACCAAAACTGCAATTTACATATTCCAATATATTGAAATATAGTTTAGTACTTTTAGTCTACATCATATCTTTCAAAACTCATTTTGAGAAGGCCAAATTATATTTTTAATTATAGCCTGAGGGCTCAAGTTAAAGCTGGAGTAATACACTACACACTATCCATAGCAAATCTCCCAGATAATGAATGGGAGCTTTGCACAAAAATAAAGAGCCATATGGTACCCTCACATAGTAACTACATTTTAACTGGAAATTGTCAGTTTCATTCTATGAGGAAAAATTAAGAACACTACTATTTCTGAACTCTATTTGACTATCTGCATTTGCAATTACTAGATTTACCCACATAACTGCACACCCAATTTATCTGAAGATGTGGCCCACAAAGTGTTCTCATGAGATTTAAAAGTTACCACCACAAAAATTAATGGGTACTGTTCCCTGTTCTCAGAGCTATTTGTCACACTACTGCACTGATTCACTTCAGAAGCTTCTCTTCGCAACCATTATCTATGAGCACTTTTCCCTATATGACAGATATATTCTCAGATTGTGAATCTCATGGATCGGGCCCTGTGTAAATCAGTTTTTATTTAAATTTTTTAGAAAATTCTCTATAGTGTAAACGGCAAAGTACTGAATTTACAAAATTTGCATGAAATTAATTTTACAACTAAATGTGGTCAATTTCAAGGACTGAATGATATTTTCACATAGCACTACAAGATAAATAATTTTTTTGTATTGAAACTTCATTGTAGACATTTTCCTTTTTATGCAAAATGGAAAGATCATGATTTGGAGGCATTTACATGATTTCCATGAAATCATGATTTACACAGGATCCTTCTACATTGGATAACTACTACAAGGGGATGGATCCAACTCAGTGTGGTTGTTTGACACCTGATCTACATTGGTATCAATTATAGTTTCATTATAACCAAATTAAATTTGGAATACTAAAGTTAAATTTCCCATTTAACATACCAAATATTAGGCAAACAAGCATGTGTGTCATCGATGAAATCTGAGTAGTGACTAGCTTTTCCTACTCAAAGAGGCCTTTGTCCTTAAGAAGTGTGAACCACCAGAAAGCAGCTCTCCCACATCCCTCCCTGACAGAGTTGGTGAGGAAGCAGAGTGGGTGACAAACTTAGGCCTGGTCTACACGAGCTGAAGTCGACGTACTTAGATCTACTTACCGCAGTGTCTTCACTGCGGTAAGTCGATGGCTGACGCTCTCCTGTCAACTCCTCCTGCGCCTCTCGCCCTGGTGGAGTACCGGAGTCGACGGGAGCGCATTCGTGGTCGATTTATCATGTCTAGACTTGATGAGTCTAGAACAATTTTCCTCTAATTTGTCCCTAAAACCTGAGAATTCTGACTGGTCTTTAGTCAGTGTACAGACTGATGCTACTCTGAACATCGTTTGAATATATTTTAGAGTTAGAGTCCTGTGGAGGAAGTCACAAGTAGTGATTATTAGTCCACAAGTACTTAGAGGTAAACAAAAAAAATAAATAAAGTCAAATAAAATGCATGTGTCCTAAACAGCTGCCTGCACAACACTACTATTCATCATTCAGTGAATAAATATCAAAGCATTAAATATGCAAGTTTCCATAAATATTCCCAAAACAGTCTACTTTTGAACCACTAGATCACAGAAAAATGTAAGCCTTCTCAGAAAGACACCACCAGAAACTATTTGGGGCCCAGTGTTTTCAAACCTGAGTCATTAAAGTTAGAGTCCAAAATCCATTTTTAATCATCTGCATAGAAGTGGCCTGATTAAGAGGAGATAAAGAGCCGCAACTTCAATTTAAGACAGAGAGTTGCGAGTGCTAAGGACCTTTGAAAAATCAGGTCACTTCTATTCAGATGCTTAAAAATAGCTTTAGGGGCATAATTAAAGGTATTCAGATTTTAAAATCTGGGCCTAGGGCTCTGTCTACACTGCAGCAATACACCTCCACCCTTCCCCCCCCCCCCCGGCCAACTCAGGCTGGGGGGGGCGGGGGAGAGACAGGACAGAAGGGAAGACACACTGCTGCAGGACTAAAACTTGCTGAGGAGACCTTAGCACTCGGGCTGGAGCTCAGGCTCTAGGAGTCAGGGACCCTCCCCACTAGCCATTTCCAGCTCCACAGTCCAAACCCTGCAAACCCAAGCCAGCTGACCCAGACCAGCCATAGGTGTTTAATTGCTTTGCAGATTTACTCTGAGACCTAGAACCATACAAGTCACATTTAAAAAAGAAACTGATTCAAAACTCAGTGGGCTTGTCAGTGACAACAGTCACACACAGAATGATGTTAAGTAGAAGCATTACCAAGCTGTTTTTGACTATGTTGTTTGCTGCTCTGCCTTCACAATCAGTACTTTCTAGATCATTTAAAATTGATCAAAATAAATGTGTACCTGAATGAAAGAGGAGAGCCTATTCCAAAAGAGCAACTATACTGGTTAAGAATCTCACCATGAGATCAACCTGGCCAAATTTTCCTCTAGGCTGAAAGGTAACGGAATGTGACATGATCTTACACACAGCATTTTCCAGGAATTGCCAATTAAATCCCAAACTGAAAAGTTTATCTGTGCTATTTTGGAATTGCCTCTTCACATAGGGCTTAAATTACTTTAAACAATGAAAATAGACCCTCAGAATGAAATAGCACAGTGTTAAAAAATGACAATGTGAATCTCTAGGGCAATGTAATCACATTGTCCCACAATATCATCAAAAGGAGCCGATGAAGTGAGCTGTAGCTCACGAAAGCTTATGCTCTAATAAATTTGTTAGTCTCTAAGGTGCCACAAGTACTCCTCTTCTTTTCACAATATATACAGTAAAAGAATTGCACACAGGTTGGCTGCCAAACCAAAAACCTGAAGAATAGCCCGTAGCCTAGACTGAAAAGCCAGTCCCTAGAGACTTGAGACTGGCCTTCTCACCTGAAGCTGTCAATATTCACTCAAAGTTCCTGTAGCCCAGGGTAAAAATGCTGACTGCCAGTGGGAGAGCTATACAATTCTGGTCCTGTCCAAGACTATTATTTTTTAAAATTTTAGCATGAAGGGGATAAAACACAGATATTCAAGTAACTAAAAGAGAAATACAATCTTCCTGTAACGCAAGGTGCTACAATCAAATCATGCAAGTCCAGGGGAAGATGCTCTCTAGCAATATAGATCTAGTACCTAGAGAAAATAAGTGATTGGGCTATACAGGAGTAAGGTTGCAGAGAAATTTTTTCAACTTAAGTACGATCTGTATGCTCCATCTTTTAAAAGTATAACTGATTAAATGTTTTGCAGCATGTTGAGTCTTAAGCACATAGCCCTGGAATATGTACCCTGGAATGTGCTGTTCCTTGTAAGTGCCAGATTCCAGCTCTCAGAAATACCAAGGAAAATTGTTCCCTACTGAACATCAGTATTGTGCTCCCTAAATAAGCTACATGCCATTGTAATTAGTATTGTTTCCATTACATTCAACATACATAAAAAAATACAATATTCCGACTTTAAATATAAATTAAGAACATTCTGGAGATATCAATGGAAAGCCTGCCCCCCTCTTCAGGCTTTGCCACATTGTTTAGTCAGTACAATGTAGTATGCTGTGTAGTTGTAGCCCTGCCTGTCTTAAGATATTAGGCACACAAGGCAGATGTGGTGATCAAACAAAAACACCCTGTTCCCCGTGGGTGAACACTTTCCACAAAGTGATCGCTCTCTAACTGCCCTAGGAGTCCTTACCCGCAAAGGAAACCCTTTCAAAAGAGGAGCCTAAGAGCTTAAATTAACAGTTCTGCTAGACACTAACAATCATGGATTGCATCGACACACAGGATTTATGGCTTATTACAACAACCTACAACCCACTAACTCCCCTTTTTGTGCTAGGACCGCAGAGATGTTAAGGGGTCACTCTGCCTTGAATGGTCCCTTGCCATAGGGGCTAATCGTTCCGCTGGGCGGCTGGGAGCACCGGTCCCAGCCCCAGGGAAGATCGCCCCGTGGGCTCAAGCTTGTGTCTCTCAGCAGCGGACGAGAGCACCACACCAGCGGATGTCTCTCTCACCAGCGGTCCAACGCAAGCTATCGCTGCCCCCACCTCGGCTCTCCGGTCTTTACCCCGTCGCGCCCACCCCACCCTGCCGAGGCGGAGGCGCAAACCCGCCCCGCCCCGGGCAGAGCAGCTTCCCTGCGGCTCCCGGGCACGAGTTGCACCCACTGGCTCGGGCACCCGCTGACCAACAGCTCCGGCCACACAAAATGGCTCCAGCAAGTCCCCCCGCAGCCCACGCCCGGCTCCCCTTCCCGCCTCGGCCCGGCGCCGCCCTGCACACGGGGCCGGCCGGCCGGGGCCGGGGCCGGTGCAGCTCCGCCCCGAGGCGTTCACGCGGCCCCGGCCGGGAACAGGCTCCCGGCGGGGCGGCGCCGGCGCTTACCCGGGCTGTCAGGGCCAGGACCGCCGGCTCCAGGGCGGCTTCGCTGCCGGCGCCGCGCTGGTGGCGGCGGGTCTCCGCCTGCGTCCCGCCCCGGCTCCCAGCCTCCTCCGGCGGCGGCTCCCGCGCTCCTTCCGCTCACATGGGAGGCGCCGGCGCGGAGCCTGGTGACGGAGGGGGAAGGGCGGGGCGTGAGGCCGCGGGGGAGCGGGGGAAACGCGCCGCCCCCTTCACTTCCACGGCAGCGTGGCCTGAGAGAGCGCAGCGCGGCCCGCAGCCCCGCCCCAGCCAACCTGCCCCTCCCCCCCCGTCCTCTGCTCCCCTCACACCGGCAACACTCAACACACCCTCCCCCGCATCCCCCCCCCCCCCGCCCTCCCCTCCCACCCCACCCCGGCATCCGCACCCCCCTCCCCTCCCCCCCCCCACCCCCTCCCCGCATCCCGCAGCCCCCCTCCCCTCCCCTCCCCACCCCACTCCCCCGGCATCCCGCACCCCCCTCCCCACCCCACCCCACTCCCCCGGCATCCCGCAGCCCCCTCCCCCCCACCCCCTCCCCGCATCCCGCCGCCCCCCCCCTCCCCCCCACCCCACCCCCGGCATCCCGCAGCCCCCCTCCCCACCCCACCCCACCCCACTCCCCCGGCATCCCGCAGCCCCCCTCCCCACCCCACCCCACTCCCCCGGCATCCCGCAGCCCCCCTCCCCACCCCACCCCACCCCACTCCCCCGGCATCCCGCAGCCCCCCTCCCCGCCCCTCCCCACTCCCCCGGCATCCCGCAGCCCCCCTCCCCTCCCCACCCCACTCCCCCGGCATCCCCAGCCCCCTCCCCTCCCCACCCCACTCCCCCGGCATCCCGCAGCCCCCCCTCCCCACCCCACCCCACTCCCCCATCCCGCAGCCCCCCCCCCACCCACCCCACCCCACTCCCCCGGCATCCCGCAGCCCCCCTCCCCACCTCACCCCACCCACTCCCCCGGCATCCCGCAGCCCCCTCCCCCCCACCCCACTCCCCCGGCATCCCGCAGCCCCCCTCCCCTCCCCACCCCCTCCCCCGGCATCCCGCAGCCCCCCTCCCCACCCCACCCCACCCCACTCCCCCGGCATCCCGCAGCCCCCCTCCCCTCCCCTCCCCACTCCCCCGGCATCCCGCAGCCCCCCTCCCCTCCCCTCCCCACTCCCCCGGCATCCCGCAGCCCCCCTCCCCACCCCACCCCACTCCCCCGGCATCCCGCAGCCTCACTCCCCACCCCACCCCACCCACTCTCCCCGGCATCCCCAGCCCCACCCCCCCCACCCCACCCCACCCCACTCCCCCAGCATCCCGCAGCCTCACTCCCCTCCCCACCCCACCCCACCCCACTCTCCCGGCATCCCGCAGCCTCACTCCCCTCCCCTCCCCACCCCACTCCCCCGGCATCCCGCAGCTTCACTCCCCTCCCCACCCCACCCCACCCCACTCCCCCGGCAGGCCAGGCACTCACCTGTCCTGCGCAAGTCACACCCTGCGCACAGAGGCTTGCTTCTTGCCAACCAACAACCCCCGCACTCGGTTCCCTCCATTTATGGCCGCATGTGGCCCTTCATTTCTTCCATGCCTCACCTAGGGTTGCCAGGCATCCGGTTTTCAGCCGGGACCCTGGCGGCTCCAGTCGGCATTGCCGACCGGGCCATTAAAAGTGCGGTCGGCAGCGCAGCAGGGGCCTGAGGCTCCCTGCCTACCCTGGCTCTGTGTCGCTCCTGAAAGTAGCCACCAGGTCCTTGCGGCCCTTAAGCGCATGAGGGACCAGGGAGGTGCCATGCACTGCTCCCACCTCGAGGGCTGGCTCCGCAGATCCCATTGGCCGGGAATCGCGACCAATGGGCCTTGCAGGGGTGGCGCCTGCTATTGCGAGGGCAGCATATGGAGCCTCCCTGGCCTCCCATCTGCCAAGGGGCTGTGGGGATCTGGCGGCCACTTCCTGGGAGCCGCTGTAAGTTCCGCTGGGACCCCACACCCCCTCCCATATGCCAACCCCCTGCCCCAGCTCAGAGTCCCCTCCTGCATCCTAACTCCCTCCCAGAGCCGACACCCCCCACACACTCCAACTCTCTGCCCCAGGCCTGAGCCCCCCCCCCACCCCCGCATCCCAAACTCCTCATCCCCAGCCTCACCCCAGAGCCCACACCCCCAGCTGGAGCCCGCACTCCAAACCTGTCGGCCCCAGCCCAGAGCCTCCTCCTGCACCCCAATCCCCTCATCCCCAGCTCCACCTGAGAGCCTGCATCCCCAACCAGAGTCCTCAACTTCCCTGCATCTCAACCCACTTCCCCAGCTAGGGTGACCAGATGTTCTGATTTCATAGGGACAGTCCCAATTTTTGGGTCTTTTTGTTATATAGCCTCCTATTACCCCCCCAACCCCCTGTCCCGATTTTTTACACTTGCTGTCAGATCACCCTAGCCCCAGCCTGGAGCCCTCTTCCATACCCCAAACCCCTCATCCCTGGCCCCACCCCCGAGCCCTCACCCCCCTCCCACACTCCAATCCCCTGCCCCAGCCCAGTGAAATTGAATGAGGGTGGGGGAGAGCAAGCGACAGAGGGAGGGGGTATGGAGCAAGCATACCAAAGCAGCCCACCACTGTAGCATTTAATTTCAGAAAGGGGGAACTACAGAAAAATTAGGAAGTTAGTTAAACAAAAATTAAAAGGTACAGTGTCAAAAGTTAAATCCCTGAAAGCTGCATGGAAACTTTTTAAAGACACCATAAGAGACGCTCAATTTAAGTGTATATCCCAAATTAAAAAAACGTAGAGGACCAAAAAAGTTCCACCATGGCTAAACAACAAAGTAAAAAAAAGCAGAGGCAAAAAGGCATCATTTAAAAGTGGAAATTAAATCCTATTGAGGAAAATAGAAAGGAGCATAAACTCTGGCAAGTGAAGTGTAAAAGAATAATTAGGAAGGCCAGAAAAGAATTAGAACAACAGCTAGCCAAAGACCAAAAAAGTAACTGTAAGTAACTGCAAAAAAAATTGTAAGTATTTCAGAAGCAGGAAGCCTGCTAAACAGCCAATGGAGCCACTGGACGATCCAGATGCTAAAGGAGCACTCAAGGATGATAAGGCCATTGTGGAGAAACTAAATGGAATTCTTTGCATTGGTCCCCATAGCTGAGCATGTGAGGGAGATTCTCAAACCTAAGCCACTCTTTAGATGACAAATCTGAGGAACTGTCTCAGATTGAGGTGTCATTAGAGGAGGTTTTGGAACAAATTACTAAAATAAACAGTAATAAGTTACCAGAACCAGATGGGATTCACCCAAGAGTTCAGAAGGAACTCAAATGTGAAATTGCAGAGCTACTAAATGTGGTATGTAACCTATCATTTAACTTAGCTTCTGTACTAGATGACTAGAGGATAGCTAATGAGACAATGATTTTTTTAAAAAGGCTCCAGGGTGATCCCAGCAATTACAGACTGGTAAATCTAATTTCAGTACTGGGCAAATTGGTTGAAACTATAGTAAAGAACAGAATTATCAGACACATAGATTAACATGATTTCTTGAGGAAGAGTCAACATGGTTTCTGTAAAGGGAAATCATGCCTCACCAATCTACTAGAATTCTCTGAGGGAGGTCAACAAGCATGTGGATCTAGGTGAGCCAGTGGCTAGAGTGTACTTAGATTTTCAGAAAGCCTTTGACAAAATCCCTCACCAAAGGCTCTTAAACAAAGTAAACTGTCATGGGATAAGTGAGAAGGTTCTCTCATGGATCAGTAACTGGTTAAAAAACAGGAAACAAAGAGTAGGAATAAATGGCCAGTTTTCAGAATGGAGAGAGGTAAATAGTGGTGTCCCTCAAGGGTCTGAACTGGGACCGGTACTGTTCAACATATTCATAAATGATCTGGAAAAAGGAGTAAACAGTGAGGTGGCAAAATTTGCAGATGATACAAAACTACCCAAGATACTTAAGTCCAAAGCAGATTGCAAAGAGTTAAAAAGGGATCTTCCAAAACTGGGTGAATGGGCAACAAAATGGCAGATGAAATTCAATGTTGATAAATGCAAAATAATGCACATTGGAAAACATAATCCCAACTATACATATAAAATCTAAATTAGCTGTCACCACTCAAGAGAGAGATCTTGGAGTCATAATGGATAGTTCTCTGAAAACATCCACTCAATGTGCAGCAGCAGTCACAAAAAGCGAACAGAATATTGGGAATCATTAAGAAAGGGATAAGGGATAATAAGACAGAAAATATCATATTGCTTCTGTATAAATCCGTGGTACACCCACATCTTGAATACTGTGTGCAGATGTGGTCGTCCCATCTCAGAAAAGATATATTACAATTAGAAAAGGTACGGAAAAGGGCAACAAAAATTATCAGGGGTATGGAACAGCTTCCATATGTGGAGTGATTAATCAGACTGGGACTTTTCAGCTTGGAAGAGAGACGACTAAGAGGGGATGTGATAGAGGTCTATAAAATCATGACTGGTATGGAAAAAGTAAATAAGGAAATGTTATTTATTCCTTCTCATAACACAAGAATTAGGGGTTATCAAATGAAATTAATGGGCAGCAGGTTTAAAACAAAGAAGGAGGTATTACTTCACACAATGCACAGTCAACCTGTGAAACTCTTTGCCAAAGGATGTTTTGAAGGAGGCCAAGAGTATAACAGCGTTCAAAAACTAGATAAATTAATGGAGGCTAGGCAGGGATGGTGTCTCTAGCCTGTGTTTGCCTGAAGCTGATAATGGTTGACAGGGGATGGATCACTTAGTGATTACATTTTCTGTTCATTCCGTCTGAAGCACCTAGCATTGGCCACTATTGGAAGACAGGATACTGGGCTAGATGGACCTTTGGTCTGACCCAGTATGGCTGTTCTTATGTTCTTATTTAAGTCAGTGAAATGGAGTGAAATACAAGTGACATTATGGGACCTCAATACAGGTGCAAAGGTCCACTTTCAGAATCAGGGCTTAATTTAAGACAAGATATACCAATTAATTAATTAATTATTATTATTTTATTTATACTTCAGAAGTCCCAGCCATCGACGAGAACTCCAGTGTACTAGGCACTGTACAAACACAATCCCAAAGACAGTTCCTGCCCCCAAAGAGCTCAAGAGACAACAGGTGAAGACGGACAGACAAAGGGAATGCAAGGAAACAATGAGAAAGACAAGTGGCTATAACAGACAATTGGGGAATGGGGCAGGTTGATAAAATAGTGTGGTTACGTAGATTGTGCAGTATTAATTTATGTTGAGTCATTCAGAGTCCAAGTTCAATTTCTTTTTAGGGTATTTAGTACTGATATATATACATGCATAATTTATTTCCCTTTGCTTTTTCTTACTTTTGTAAAATGCATTAAGTACTTGTGGCATTATAATTGTATGTTGTAATGGCAACATGGTTAATTTACAAACGTAATTATTTTTAGTTCTCTATTTTGTTTTTAAATGGATAAGTGGATTACTAACTCACAGCAATGCACAATTATTTTATTTTACAGCAGCCAAACCTCTTTGGTTATTGCCTCTCATCAAATGTTAATAGTCAGAGCTATCATTTTTATCAGCCAATTCCTGATCCTGTTTACTTCAATAACAAACCTCCTGTGTGTAGCTATATAATTTTTTTGTTTATTGACACCTGACTAAAGTATTTTACTATAATTATTTTTTGTTCGTTGTACTCTGTGACACTACGCTCCATATTCTTCATAGAGATATTATTATAATATGATTATGGCATAACTATAAGGTATTTTATGCAAGATAGGACATGTGAGATATCATTGAAACGGTTATGATTTACTGAATATGATTATCCTATTTGTATGCATGTATCATTTTGGTATCTGAAGTTAGGAATATTGTCTATGCATCTATTACAAATGTGTTTACACCTGGGGAACGCCCACTAGGCAGAATGCAATCAGTCTAGATGGCTGACTGGGAAGGGCCATTAGAGAAAACAATAGGCCTTAGAAGAAGTTTATCTCCCAACCTGGGAGCCTTCTTGAGGATGCTACAAACAGCCTCAGAGTCATAACTGCTATGACACTTCAGGGGCATGTGACCAGATCACCTGGTACTGGACTCCATCTTGGAATACCAGTATTTTTCCATTGAAAGGCATAGGAACCAAGTTTAGAGACAAGGGGTTCCTACCATATGCAAAAGCTATTTAAGGCAGGAGAGTGACATCATCGTGGTTCTTCACTGAATCCCCACCCAAAGAGACTCCTGGAAACACCTGAGGAACAAGGACTGAACTGAGGGGAAGGGCTGGACCCAGGCTAGAGGGATTTCTAGGCCAGAAAACCTGAAGTTTTAAGCTGCAAGCAAGCTTGCCCTTTAAGAGCCTGCAGCCATCTTAAATCATCATTTAGGGTGAAAATTTGCTACTCATATCTAATCTCTTTAGTATATTAATCTTAGATTGCGTTTTTGTTTAATTGCTAGGTAACCTGTTTTGATCTGTTTGCTATCCCTTATAATCACTTAAAATCTATCTTTTGTAGTTAATACATTTGTTTTTGCTTTATCACAAACCAGTGTGGAAGTTTTAACTTGGCGTAAAAAGCTGTTGTATATTTCCTCTCCGTATTGGGGGGGGCAGATTTTATGAGCTTACGCTGTACAGTTCCCTGTGTAGCGCAAGACGGTATAATTTTGGGTTTACACTCCAGAGGGGGGTGCATGCCTAGGTGGCTGGGAAGTTCCTTAGCTGAAGCCTTCCCAGGCAGAGCTTATCACATCATCTGCATGGTGGGTGTGTTCCTGCCTGTATTTGTGCTGGGGAAGGTGCAGACTGGAGCCTGGGAGAGGGCTTGGCAGGCTGGTCACAGCAGTACAATATAAAGGGAACCCAAGCAGGTGGGTCAAGTGGGCTCAGTAGTACCCCAGTTCTAGGTGGCACCGGGGGTACCCATCACATACCCATTTTTAGTTTTTTCCATATAGATATATATGGTGTAGGGACCACCCTTCCTTACAGTCAGAATAAAAGCTAATTACACTTGCCTACTGAGTGTATCAACTGCACTTCTGGATTGGCCAGAAAAGGCTGCTTGAAAATGACATGAGGTACAGCCCCAGTCAGGACTAAACTTAAAATAGGCAGCACATTTCGCTGTTTTGATTGCCAGCCTGGCCAGAATACAATTATATTAAACAGCAACATTTAACATAGTTATATAAACTGAAAAATAACTCTTCACCACACAATTATTGGTTTTGTAGGTTTTGCTATGCAAGTAGGCATACCAGTGGCTGTATTATTGCTGTCTATGGACTACTTGATACATTATGATGAAGTATTCCTGTATATGTTCTTCCCCATTGTGCATTGTACCTTTGTGCTTAAGATGTTCATTCACTACATATATTAGGCCTGAGAATTCAGCTTGAGTCCACTTTATTTCCCAAATGTTAGAGGACAGAAAACTGTACCCTCCCGCTATCTGTACATTTTTGAGCATGTTTGTGTGACAGACTTGTTCCTCCATAGCTAGAGGAGATAAGTTCCTTATCAGGAACATGTCCTTACCTTCTCCATAACCAAATTTCCATTTTTCATATCAGGACCTCTATCCCCACACGCCCAACTAGTTGAGATTAGCCAGGAAAGTCCTCTCCCATTTAGCTATTTGGAAAGGGAAAAGGGGTTGAGATCCATATGTTGAGAAGCCCTACTGCAATGCACGATTGTCGCATGCATGTACAACAATATGAGTTACCAAACATGTAAAAATATAATTTGTGATTCATAGAGAAGTATTAAGATAAATGGTAACATAAATTGAAAGGAACTAATGGGTCTACACTATTCTTTATTTTGTTTTTTAATATATTAAAATACTCTGAAGTTTAAACTTTTTTACACTAGGAACCGAAGGTACTTTGGCAAATGAATGGAAAGGTTGGTTTGATTTTAAAGAAATATGTTTAAACTGCTGTAGGTAGGAGAAATACAAATAGTGACTTAAAAGAATATGGTATCTTAAGGTTTGATAAAACACGGCAAACTTATTTAAAATGGTTATAAATACAGTGAAAGTTATTTGGTATTTTTTTTCTGAGCAGCTTATAAGTAACAACTACTTAGTAAGTAAATGGTATATGTCCTTTTTAGACCCTGATTCTGCAAACATTTATGCAGGTGCTTCATTTTGTTACTATAATTCCACTGATTTAAATGAGACTGCTCACAGTAATAAAGTTAAGTGCATGCATAAGTGTTAGAATTAAGATCTTAAAATGGTCATGGATGCAACTGCAAAGAAGGAATCACTTCTATCTCATTTATTATTGTTTATATAATACCAAAGATGAGCATGATGCTTTACAATATAAAGATGGATTCGTTGACCTAAAGAACATACACAAGATTTCCGTTCAGCTACAGTGGTAACATGGGCTGCTAGACAGTTTTAGAAATGACTGGATGAGTCCATAATGGTCAGACACCAGTAACCAGTAAAACAAGTCCCTGGGATAATTATTATCTTGTCCAAGATGTTAGCACTGTAGCATGAGAATTGGGCTTTTATTCTTTTTGTGTGTGTTATGTACACCACTGCCCTCTGCTGGATACATGGTGTTAGACCTGTTAAATTGTTTGTACAGTAGAACCTCAGAATTATAAACACCTCAGGAATGGAGGTTGTTCCTAACACTGAAATGTTCGTAACTCTGAACAAAATGTTATGGTTGTTCTTTCAAAAGTTTACAACTGAACACTGACTTCATATAGCTTTAAAACTTTACTATGCAGAAGAAAAACGTTGCTTTTAACCATCTTAATTTAAATGAAGCAAGCACAGAAACAGTTTCTTTACTTTGTTAAATCTTTTTTTAAACTATTTTTTACTAGTTTACATTTAACTCAGTACTGTTCAGCACAGAATTTGGGTTTTTTTTGGTCTCTGCTGTTTGCGTACTTCCAGTTCCAAGCGAGCTGCGTGGTTGACCAGTCAGTTCGAAACTCTGTTGTTTGTAACTCTGAGGTTCTACTGTAAATGACAACAGACACAGAATATCTTTTATGCAGTGTAGTTTACTCCTGGGAGAATTCTGCACTGAAAAATTAAAAATACTGTGCACAATATATTATTTGTCAAAATAATACAATGTAATCATGCCAGTTTCAATTATTTTGATAATTTATTTCAAAATACCCGTCAGCAAGTATGTCTGTAACAATACAGGAAACAAAAAAATTCAGGAAACATTTTTTGACAAATAGATTATTAGGCATATTAATACTTTGATACTTTAGAACTTTGAGTAATAATTAACTTAAACTACAGTACAGAAACATTTCCCATATCCCTCAGAAGCAGTGCAAAGGCTTGGGGGAGTCGGGGGTAATGGAGGAACTGAGGGAGAGGAAGGTAAGTGCTGGGAAGGAGCCTGGGTGTGAAACTGGAGGGTTGTTGGGTGTGAGTGGGAGAAGTATGGAACAGGTTTGTTTGGGGGTGGGAGGGATATTGAGAGAGTTGGGGAGCCTCCCCCATGTAGACCCTGGCTGACCCCTAGCCTCTCCCATTCAGTCAGGCACAGGTTGCAGAGCAGTTTTTAAACTAAGAGATGGGGGAAAGCTGATTGCTGCAGAGGAGCACATGGATCGGACAGAGACTTCTCTTAGAGGAGAGTCTACTGATAGAGATTCTCTAGGTTTTAGTCAGGAGGAGAGGATGGAAGAGGATAAAGTATGGTCCAGATCAGATAAGAAACATTCACATAAAGAATCTGACACATCAGAAAAGGGCAGACAGATAAACAGAGACAAGTTTTTAAAGTGCTTGTACACAAATGCTAGAAGTCTAAATAATAAGATGGGTGAACTAGAGTGCCTCGTGTTAAAGGAGGATATTGATATAATAGGCATCACAGAAACTTGGTGGAGTGAGGACAATCAATGAGACACAATCATTCCGGGGTACAAAATATATTGCAAGGACAGAACAGGTCGGGAGGGGAGGGCGGGGGGAGAGTGGCATTATATATGAAAGAAAATGTAGAATCAAATGAAGTAAATATCTTAAATGAATCCACATGTTCCATAGAATCTCTATGGATAGTAATTCCATGCTCTAATAAGAATATAACAGCACGGATCTATTATCAACCACCTGACCAGGACAGTGATAGTGACGATGAAATGCTAAGGGAGATTAGAGAGGCTATCAAAATAAAGAACTCAATAATAGTAGGAGATTTCAATTATCCCCATATTGACTGGGTACATGTCACCTCACAACAAAATGCAGAGAGAAAATTTTTCAATACTTTAAATGACTGCTTCTTGGAGCAGCTGGTACAGGAACCCACAAGAGGAGAGGCAATTCTCGATTTAGTCCTGAGTGGAGCGCAGGATCTGGTCCAAGAGGAAACTATAACAGGACCGCTTGGAAATAGTGACCATAATATTTAACGTTCCTGTGGTGGGAAGAACACCTCAGCAGCCCAACACTGTGGCATTTAATTTCAGAAAGGGGAACTATGCAAAAATGAGGAGGTTAGTTAAACAGAAATTAAAAGGTACAGTGACTACAGTGAAATCCCTGCAAGCTGCATGGGCACTTTTCAAAGCCATTATAATAGAGGCCCAACTTAAATGTATACCCCAAATTAAAAACACAGTAAAAGAACTAAAAAAGAGACACCGTGGCTTAACACCCATGTAAAAGAAGCAGTGAGAGATAAAAAGGCATCTTTTTAAAAGTGGAACTCAAATCCTTCTGAGGTAAATAGAAAGGAGCATAAACACTGCCAAATTAAGTGTTAAAATGTAATAAGAAAAACCAAAAAGGAGTTTGAAGAACAGCTAGTCAAAAACTCAAAAGATAATAACAAAATGTTTTTTAAGTACATCAGAAGCAGAAAGCCTGCTAAACAGCCAGTGGGGCCCCTGGACAATCGAGATACAAAATGAGCACTTATAGCCCTGGTCTCCACTAGGCGTTGAGGTCAAATTTAGCAGCGTTAAATCGATGTAACCGTGCACCCGTCCACATGACGAAGCCCTTTTTTTTTACTTAAAGGGCTCTTAAAATCGATTTCTTACTCCACCCCCAACAAGGGGATTAGCGCTGAAATTGGTTTTGCTGGGTCAAATTTGGGGTACTGTGGACGCAATTAGATGGTATTGGCCTCCGGGAGCTATCCCAGAGTGCTCCATTGTGACCGCTCTGGACAGCACTCTCAACTCAGATGCACTGACCAGATAGACAGGAAAAGGCCCGCGAACTTTTGAATTTCAATTTCCTGATTGGCCAGTGTGGCAAGCTGCAGGTGACCATGCAGAGCTCATCAGCAGAGGTGACCATGCAGAGTTCATCAGCAGAGGTGACCATGATGGAATCCCAGAATCGCAAAATAGCTCCAGCATGGACCGAACGGGAGGTACGGGATCTGATCGCTGTATGGGGAGAGGAATCCGTGCTATCAGAACTACGTTCCAGTTTTCGAAATGCCAAAACATTTGTGAAAATCTCCCAGGGCATGAAGGACAGAGGCCATAACAGGGACCTGAAGCAGTGCCACGTGAAACTTAAGGAGCTGAGGCAAGCCTACCAGAAAACCAGAGACACCAATGGCCGCTCCGGGTCAGAGCCCCAAACGTGCCGCTTCTATGATGAGCTGCATGCCATTTTAGGGGGTTCAGACACCACTACCCCAGCTGTGTTGTTTGACTCCTTCAATGGAGATGGAGGCAACACGGAAGCAGTTTTTGGGGACGAGGAAGATGATGATGAGCAGGTTGTAGATAGCTCACAGCAAACAAGTGGAGAAACCGGTTTTTCTGACAGCCAGAAACTGTTTCTCACCCTGGACCTGAAGCCAGTACTCCCCGAACCCACCCAAGGCTGCCACCCGGACCCACCAGGCGGAGAAGGGACCTCTGGTGAGTGTACCTTTTAAAATACTATACAAGGTTTAAAAGCCAGCATGTTTAATGATTAATTTGCCCTGGCATTTGTGGCTTTCCTGGATATACTCCCAAAGCCTTTGCAAAACGTTTCCAGGGAGGGCAGCCTTATTCCATCCACCATGGTAGGACAGTTTACCACTCCAGGCCAGTAGCACGTACTCGGGAATCATTGAAGAATAAAGCATTGCAGTGTGTGTTTGCTGGCGTTCAAACAACATCCATTCTTTATCTCTCTGTATTATCCTCAGGATTATCCTCAGCACCCCAGAGGATTGCCCAAGTAACAGAAGGCTGGCATTCAATACGTTTTAAACTTTTAAAGTGCTGTGTGGCCTTGTCCTTCCCTCCTCCACCACCCCTCCTGGGCTACCTTGGTAATTATCCCCCTATTTGTGTGATGAATTAATAAAGAATGCATGAATGTGTAGCAACAATAACTTTATTGCCTCTGTAAGCAGTGATCGAAGGGAGGTGGGGAGAGTGGTTAGCTTACAGGGAAGTAGAGTGAACCAAGGGGTGGGGGATTCAACAAGGAGAAACAAACAGAACTTTCACACCGTAGCCTGGCCAGTCATGAAACTGGTTTTCAAAGCTTTTCTGATGCACACCGCACCCTCCTGTGCTCTTCTAATTGCCCTGGTGTCTGGCTGTGCATAACCAGCAGCCAGGCGATTTGCCTCAACCTCCCACCCCGCCATAAATGTCTCCCCCTTACTCTCACAGATATTGTGGAGCGCACAGCAAGCAGTAATAACAGTGGGAATATTGGTTTTGCTGAGGTATAACAGAGTCAGTAAACTGCGCCAGCGTGCTTTTAAACGTCCAAATGCACATTCTACCACCATTCTGCACTTGCTCAGCCTGTAGTTGAACAGCTCCTGACTACTCTCCAGGCTGCCTATGTATCGCTTCATAAGCCATGGCATTAAGGGGTAGGCTGGATCCCCAAGGATAACTATAGGCATTTCAACATCCCCAATGGTTATTTTCTGGTCTGGGAAGAAAGTCCCTTCCTGCAGATTTTGAAACAGACCAGAGTTCCTGAAGATGCGAGTGTCATGTACCTTTCCCGGCCATCCCACGTTGATGCTGGTGAAACGTCCCTTGTGATCCACGAGTGCTTGCAGCACTATTGAAAAGTACCCCTTGCGGTTTATGTACTCGCTAGCTTGGTGCTCCGGTGCCAAGATAGGGATATTGGTTTCGTCTCTGGCCCCACCACAGTTAGAGAATCCCATTGCAGCAAAGCCATCCACTATGACCTGCACATTTCCCAGGGTCACTACCCTTGATATCAGCAGATCTTTGATTGCTTTGGCTATTTGCATCACAACAGCCCCACAGTAGATTTGTCCACTCCAAATTGATTCCCAACTGACTGGTAGCTGTCTGGTGTTGCAAGCTTCCACAGGGCTATTGCCACTCACTTGTCAACTGTGAGGGCTGCTCTCATCTTGGTATTCTTGCGCCTCAGGGCAGGGAAAGCAAGTCACAGAGTTCCATGAAAGTGCCCTTACGCATGCAAAAGTTTTGCAGTCACTGGGAATCATCCTAGACCTGCAATACTATGCGGTCCCACCAGTCTGTGCTTGTTTCCCGAGCCCAGAATCGGCGTTCCACAGCATGAACCTGCCCCATTAGCACCATGATGCCCACATTGGCAGGGCCCATGCTTTGAGCGAAGTCTGTGTCCATGTCCTCATCACTCTCGTCACCGCGCTGATGTCGCCTACTCACCCGGTTTCGCTTTGCCAGGTTCTGGTGCTGCATACACTGCTGGATAATGCCTGTGGTGTTTAATGTGCTCCTAATTGCCAAAGTGATCTGAGCGGGCTCCATGCTTGTATGGCGTCTGCACAGAAAAAAGGCGCGGAACGATTGTCTGCTGTTGCCCTGATGGAGGGAGGGGTGACTGATGACATGGCTTACAGGGTTGGCTTACAGGGAATTGAAATCAACTATGGGAGTGGCTTTGCGAGAAACTGAATGGCCGCCTCAAGGATAGAACTCAAAACCTCAAGGACAGAACTCAAAACTGGGTTTAGCAGGCCATTGATTTCACAGAGGGAGGGTGGGAGGGAGGAGAAAATGAATACAAAACAAATCTGGTCTATTTCTTGTTTTGAGCCACTTCATCTATCTTTATACATCATGCTGGCAGCAGACTGTGCAGTACGACCACTAGCCATCATCACCTCCTGGGTGCTCGGCAGAAGACGGTGCAGTATGACTACTGGCCATCGTCTTCTGCTAGCTGCAGATTAAAAGACAGTGCACTGCTGGTAGGACTCAATCGCCATGAGATGTAACAAGGGAAATGACCTGGCTGAGTCACTCTGAGTTAAAAGAGCACCCAGGACTACGTCGACGATGGCTACCAGTCATACTGCACTGACTGCTGCCAAAAGGCAATAGACTGCTGCTGTGAAGCAATGCAGTACCATGTCTGACAGCACCCAGGAGACATACAGTGACAGTTAGCTGAGTGGGCTCCATGCTTGCCGTGGTATGGCGTCTGCACAGGTAACTCAAGAAAAAAGACGCAAAACGATTGTTTGCCCTTGCTTTTATGGAGGGAGGGAGGGAGGGAGGGAGGGAACAGGTGCCTGACAATATGTACCCAGAACCACCCGCGACAATGTTTTAGCCCCATCAGGCACTGGGATTTCTACCCAGAATTCAAATGGGCGGTGGAGACTGCGGGAACTGTTGGATAGCTACCCACAGTGCAAAGCTCTGGAAGTCGACTGTTGCCTCGGTACTGTGGACACAGTCCGCCGACTACATGGACTTAGAGCATTTGTGTGGGGACACACACACTCGACTGTATAAAAATGCTTTCTACAAAACCGACTTCTATAAATTCGACCTAATTTCGTAGTGTAGACATACCCTATGAGGTCCTCACTACTCACCAAAAACAAATCTAAAATGGCATCCCCTCTCATCGGTTCAGCAACTACTTGATGAAGGAATCCATCAGCTAACACATCTAGGAAAATCTGAGCCCTATTATTATTACTAGTACTCGTCCTCCAGTCTATATCTGGGAAGTTAAAGTCTCCCATGATCATGCAGTTTCCATTATTATTTACTTTATTAAAAACATTAAAAAGGGCTCTATCCATATCCAAATTAGATCCTGGCAGTCTATAGCACACCCCAAGCACTATTCCAGGGGAAGCTCTAATAGTTTTAGATTCATAGATTCATAGATACTAAAGTCAGAAGGGACCATTCTGATCATCTAGTCCGACCTCCTGCACAGCGCAGGCCACAGCATCTCACCCACCCACTCCTACGAAAAATCTCACCTATGTCTGAGCTATTGAAGTCCTTAAATCATGGTTTAAAGACTTCAAGGAGCAGAGAAGCCTCCCTCAAGTCAACCATGCCCCATACTACAGAGGAAGGCGAAAAACCTCCAGGGCCTCTCCAATCTGCCCTCGAGGAAAATTCCTTCCCGACCCCAAATATGGCGATCAGCTAAACCCTGAGCATATGGGCAAGATTCACCAGCCAGATACTACAGAAAATTCTTTCCTGGGTAACTCAGATCCCATCCATCTAATATCCCATCTCAGGGGATTAGTCCTATTCACCCTGAATATTTAAAGATCAATTACTTACCAAAATCACATTATCCCATCATACCATCTCCTCCATAAACTTATCAAGTAGAATCTTAAAACCAGATAGATCTTTTGCCCCCACTGCTTCCCTTGGAAGGCTATTCCAAAACTTCACTCCTCTGATGGTTAAAAACCTTCATCTGATTTCAAGTCTAAACTTCCTGGTGGCCAGTTTATACCCATTTGTTCTTGTGTCCACATTGGTGCTGAGCTGAAATAATTCCTCTCCCTCTCCTGTATTTATCCCTCTGATATATTTATAGAGAGCAATCAGATCTCCCCTCAACCTTCTTTTAGTTAGGCTAAACAAGCCAAGCTCCTTAAGTCTCCTTTCATAAGACAAGTTTTCCATTCCTCGGATCATCCTAGTAGCCCTTCTCTGTACCTGCTCCAGTTTGAATTCATCCTTTTTAAATATGGGAGACCAGAACTGCACACAGTATTCTAGGTGAGGTCTCACCAGTATAATGGCCTTGTATAATGGTACTAAAACCTCCTTATCCCTACTGGAAATACCTCTCCTGATGCATCCCAAAACCGCATTAGCTTTTTTCACAGCCATATCACATTGGCAGCTCATAGTCATCCTATGATCAACCAATACTCCAAGGTCCTTCTCCTCTTCCGTTACTTCTAATTGATGCGTCCCCAACTTATAACTAAAATTCTTGTTATTAATCCCTAAATGCATAACCTTACACTTCTCACTATTAAATTTCATCCTATTACTATTACGCTAGTTTACAAGGTCATCCAGATCCTCCTGTATAATATCCCGATCCTTCTCTGAATTGGCAATACCTCCCAGCTTTGTATCATCTGCAAACTTTATTAGCACACTCCCACTTTTTGTGCCAAGGTCAGTAATAAAAAGATTAAATAAGATTGGTCCCAAAACCGATCCCTGAGGAACTCCACTGGTAACCTCCCTCCAACCTGACAGTTCGCCTTTCAGTAGGACCTGTTGCAGTCTCCCCTTTAACCAATTCCTTATCCACCTTTTGCTGTTCATATTGATCCCCATCTTCTCCAATTTAACTAATAATTCCCCATGTGGCACGGTATCAAATGCCTTACTGAAATCTAGGTAAATTAGATCCACTGCATTTCCTTTATCTAAAAAATCTGTTACTTTTTCAAAAAAGGAGATTAGTTTGGTTTGGCACGATCTACCTTTTGTAGAACCATGTTGTATTTTGTCCCATTTACCATTGACTTCAATGTCCTTAACTAATTTCTCCTTCAAAATTTTTTCCAGGACCTTGCATACTACAGACGTCAAACTAACTGGCCTGTAGTTACCCGGATCACTTTTTTTTCCTTTCTTAAAAATAGGAACTATATTAGCAATTCTCCAATCATTCGGTACTACTCCTGAGTTTACAGATTCATTAAAAATTCTTGCTAATGGGCTTGCAATTTCAGGTGCCAATTCCTTTAATATTCTTGGTTATCTGGGTCCCCCGATTTAGTCCCATTAAGCTGTTTGAGTTTCGCTTCTACCTCAGATATGGTAATATCTACCTCCATATCCTCATTCCCATTTGTCATGCTACCATTATCCCTAAGATCCTCTTTAGCCTTATTAAAGACTGAGGCAAAGTATTTGTTTAGATATTGGGCCATGCCTAGATTATCCTTAACCTCCACTCCATCCTCAGTGTTTAGCAGCCCCACTTCTTCTTTCTTAGTTTTCTTCTTATTTATATGGCTATAGAACCTTTTAGTATTGGTTTTAATTCCCTTTGCAAGGTCCAACTCTACTCGACTTTTAGCCTGTCTCACTTTATCCCTACATGTTCTGACCTCAATTAGGTAGCTTTCCTTGCTGATCCCTCCCATCTTCTACTCCCTGTATGCTTTCTGCTTCTTCTTAATCAGCTCTCTAAGATGCTTGCTCATCCAGCTTGGTCTACAACTCCTTCCTATGAATTTTTTCCCCTTTCTTGGGATACAGGCTTCCGATAGCTTCTGCAGCTTTGATTTAAAGTAATCCCAGGCCTCCTCTACCTTTAGCTCCATAAGTTCTTCAGTCAAATCCATTTCCCTAACTAATTTCCTTAATTTTTGAAAGTCAGCCCTTTTGAAATCAAAAACTCTATTTGCAGATTTATTTTTGTTAATCCTTCCATTTAGTTTGAACTGAATTAGCTCATGATCACTTGAGCCAAGATTGTCCCCTACAACCATTTCTTCTATGAGGTCCTCGCTACTCACCAAAATTAAATCTAAAATGGCATCCCCTCTAGTCGGTTCAGCAACTACTTGATGAAGGAATCCATCAGCTATCGCATCTAGGAAAATCTGAGCCCTATTATTATTACTAGCACTGGTCCTCCAGTCTATATCTGGGAAGTTAAAGTCTCCCATGATCACGCAGTTTTCATTAGTATTTACTTTATTAAAAACATTAAAAAGGGCTCTATCCATATCCAAATTAGATCCCGGAGGTCTATAGCACACCCCAAGCAGTATCATAGGAGAGGCTTTACTAGTTATCTTCCCCAATGTAATTTTTGCCCAGACGGACTCTGTCTTATCCATTGCATTGCTTCTTATTTCTTTACAATCTACCTCATCATTGATATACAATGCTACTCCACCACCTTTACCTTTGTTTCTGTCTTTCCTAAACAGCACATACCCTTCAATACCTGTAGTCCAGTCATGACTACTATTCCACCATGTTTCTGTTATCCCTATAATATCTGGTTTCACTTCCTGCACCAGTAGCTCTAGTTCCTCCATTTTGTTACCTAGGCTCCTCGCATTGGTGTACAAACATCTTAATTTTTGCTGTTTGGCCTCGCTCACATTTTGTACCCTATTAGGCACAGTCATTCTACAGCCAGTATAACCTATTAGACTAGTATCCACACTGCCCTCGCTCCTTATATACATTCTCCTACCCATGGCTGTATCCTTTCTTACTTCGTCTTCTTCCCTCTCAATGCTAAAATCTGGCATGGAGATTACCTGGACATCTCCCAACCATCTCCCCCTAATTCCTAGTTTAAAGCTCTCTTTATCAGTTATGCCAGCCTTGATCCTAGAAGTCTCTTTCCTTCCCTACTCAGATGAAGTCCATCCCGAGAGAAGTGTCCTCTGTCTGTGAATGCCTCCCAGTGGCCATACATCCCAAAGCCCTCCTTATAGCACCACTGCCTAAGCCATCTCTTGACAGTCATAATCTTGTCACACCTTTGTTGCCCTTCTCTAAGAACAGGAAGGATCCCACTAAAGATCACCTGAGCCTCAATTTCCTTAAGCATCTTCCCCAGCCTAGCATAGTCTCCCTTAATACTTTCCAGTGAGAATCTAGCCATATCATTTGTTCCCACATGAAGGATAATTAGGGGATTCTTTCCTGCTCCCTTTAGGATCCTTTTCAACCTCAGATCTACATCCCGTATCTTAGCACCTGGTAGACAGCATACCCTTCTATTCTCTGGATCAGCTCTGGTTACAGGCCTGTCCATTCTTCTCAGTAAAGAGTCCCCGATCACATAGACCTGTCTTTTCCTGGTGATGGTGCTATTCTCCAGTCTATCCCCTTTTCCCTCTGGCTGCAAGTTCTTTCCATTCCTATTCTCCCTTGTAATCCTCTTCATCCAACCCATCCTGTATCCTCCTGGGGCTCATATTTGGTGTAGTCTCCATTGACTCTTCCCCTTTTCCTATAGGACTAGCCGCTCTTCTATTCTTCCTTGCCCTTCCACAGTCAGTGACTACCTGCTGAGCCCCTTCTTCATTTTCCAACTCTGCAAACCTGTTCCTAAGCTCTATTTCTCCTTCACTAGCCCGTCTTTTCCTCTGCCTGGTTCTTTTAGTCACATGCTTCCACTGATCACTTTCCTCACCCAGTCTCCCCTCAGAATTCCTGAGTCCTGCTTCCATCTGGAAGTCTGAGCTTTTCCCTTCAGAAACCTCATGTCTTTGCTTCATAATCTGCTCAAACCCCTTCCTAAACTCAACCAGACTTTCCACCTGCATCTCCAATTCTTGGATCTTTTCCTCCATCAGCCCTATCAGGCAGCATTTCATGCAGACAAAACAGGTCCCCCCTCCAGGATCATGTACATACCACAGCTTCCAAATCCATTGTGTCTTCTACTACATGGGTCACTCCCACTGCTGCCTCTGTATCCTGTCCTAGCCTTCCCACCTAAATCCTTCTCCTCCAACAGAACTCCCTCGGAAACTCCCCTGTTTACAGCTCTGTTTGCTGGCTCCTGTGCCGCTGCAGCTGTCTGTGCTGCTGCCTCAAAAGGTAATAACAAAATGTTTTTTAAGTACATCAGAAGCAGGAAGCCTGCTAAACAACCAGTGGGGCCCCTGGACGATCGAGATACAAAAGCAGCACTTAAAGACGATCAAGTCATTGCAGAGAAACTAAATGAATTCTTTGCTTCAGTCTTCATGGCTGAGGATGTTAGGGAGATTCCCAAACCTGAGCCATCCTTTGTAGGTGACAAACCTGAGGAATTGTCACTGATTGAAGTGTCACTAGAGGAGGTTTTGGAATTAATTGAGAAACTTAACAGTAACAAGTCACCAGAACCAGATGGCATTCACCCAAGAGTTCTGAAGGAACTCAAATGTGAAATTGCAGAGCTATTAACTATGGTTTGTAACCTGTCCTTTAAATCAGCTTCTCTACCCAATGACTGGAAGATAGCTAATGTAACGCCAGTATTTAAAAAGGGCTCTTGAGGTGATCTTGGCAATTACAGACCGGTTAGTCTAACGTCAGTATCGGGCAAATTAGTTGAGACAATAGTAAAGAATAAAATTGTCAGACACATAAAAGAACAAAAATTGTTGCCCAAAAGTCAACATGGTTTCTGTAAAGGGAAATCATGTCTTACTAATCTATTAGAGTTTCTTTGAAGGGGTCAACAAACATTTGGACAAGGGGGATCCAGTGGACATAGTCTACTTAGATTTCTGGAAAGCCTTTGACTAGAGCCCTCACCAAAGGATCTTATTACAAGTAAATTAAGTTGTCATGGGATAAGAGGGAAGATCCTTTCATGCATTGAGAACTGGTTAAAAGACAGGGAACCAAGGGTAGGAATAAATGGTAAATTCTCAGAATGGAGAGGGGTAACTAGTGGTGTTCCCCAAGGGTCAGTCCTAGGACCAATCCTATTAAACTTAATCATAAATGTCCTGGAGAAAGGGTTAAACCATGAGGTGGCAAAGTTTGCAGATGATACTAAACTGCTCAAGATAGTTAAGACCAAAGCAGACTGTGAAGAACTTCAAAAAGATCTCACAAAATTAAGTGATTGGGCAACAAAATGGCAAATGAAATTTAATGTGGATAAATGTAAAGTAATGCACATTGGAAAAAATAACCCCAACTATACATACAATATGATGAGGATTAATTTAGCTACAACTAATCAGGAAAGAGATCTTGGAGTCATAGTGGATAGTTCTCTGAACTGTCCACGCATGTGCAGCGGTAGTCAAAAAAGCGAACAGGATGTTAGGAATCATTAAAAACGGGATAGAGAATAAAACGGAGAATATCTTATTGCCCTTATATAAATCCATAGTAGGCCCACATTTTGAATACTGCATACAGATGTGGTCTTTTCATCTCAAAAAAGATATACTGGTATTAGAAAATGTTCAGAGAAGGGCAACTAAAATGATTATGGGTTTGGAATGGGTCTCATATGTGGAGAGAGATCGGCTTGGAAAAGGGGAGACTAAGGGGGGATATGATAGAGGTACATAAAATCATGAGTGGTGTGGAAAAAGTGAATAAGGAAAAGTTATTTACTTGTTCCCATAACACAAGAACTAGGGGCCACCAAATGAAATTAATGGGCAGCAGGTTTAAAACAAATAAAAGGAAGTTCTTCTTCACACAGCGCACAGTCAACCTGTGGAACTCCTTGCCTGAGGAGGTTGTGAAGGCTTGGACAGGGTTTAAAAGAGAACTAGATAAATTCATTGAGGTTAAGTCCATTAATGGCAATTAGCCAGGATAGGTAAGGAATGGTGTCCCAAGCGTCTGTTTGTCAGAGGGTGGAGCTGGATGGCAGGAGAGAGATCACTTGATCATTATCTTTTAGGTTCACTCCCTCTGGGGCACCTGGTATTGGCCACTGTCAGTAGACAGGATACTGGGCTGGATGGACCTTTGGTCTGACCCAGTATGGCCATTCTTATGTTCTTATAGCTCATGTGTCCCTACATGTGTCCCTACACCCCCACTCAGCTGCCCTTTCCCCATGTGTCCCTACACCCCCACTCAGCCATCCCCCAGGGTTCTGCTCCCTATCCCTACGTGACCCTGCACTCCCATTTAGCCACTTCTGCTCCCATGTCCCTGCACCACCATACCCCATCCCCATGTGGCCCTGCACTCCCACTCCCATTGAGCCTCTGGCCCAGTCTGTCCCCCCAACTAGCCCTTCTGAATCCCAGTCAATGTGACCTCCCAGTAGCCCCATGTGCCCTGCTCTGTTTGCCCCCCTCCCCCCAATATCCTGTGCCTCAGCTGGCCCCACGGGCAGGGTGCTGTGAGGAACGTAGCTTCTCCTCTTCTCTACTGGCTGCTATGACTGGTCCCACAAAAGATATTACCTCACTCACATTGTCTCAGAGAGAATGTTCACATTTGTATAGAATGCTTTTGTAGAAGGGAAGGTCTGAGTTGTACTTATTTAATGAATTAGAGAAATACCTGTTGCTGTGGTACCTATGTAGTTTGTAACATGACTTTAAACTCAAATTAAATATTTACCCAGGGTAAATGGTAGGGTAGCATTGATCACACAAACTATGTCCCTCCATCCTGTCTCAGAATATGTTTTTTCAGCTTGATTTTACAAGGTGCTGAGCAGTCTGGCCCTAATCCTGTAAAGCATGTCCCTAATGCCAATGGAATGACATGAATATAATGACTCTGAAAAGGATCAGGAGGTTATAATAGATCACAAATTGAATATGAGCCAACAATGTGATGCAGTTGCCAAAAAGGCTAATATAATTCTGGGGTGCATATAAGACATGGGCAGTAACTGCCCTGCTCTGCTCTGCACTGGTGAGGCCTCAGCTAGAGTACTGTGTCCAGTTCTGGGTGCCACACTTTAAGAAAAATATGGCCAAACTGGAAAGTATAGAGAAGAGTAACAAAAATGATAAAAGGTTTAGAAAATCTGACCTATGAGGTGATGGTAAAAAACTGGGCATGTTTAGTTTTGAAAAAAGAAGACCGAGGGAAGACATGATAACAATCTTCATATATGCTAAAGGCTATTATAAAAAGTTTGGTGATCAGCTGTTGTCCATGACCACTGAAAGTAGGACAAGAAGGAATTAATGTAATGTGCAACAAGGGAGATTTAGGTTAGTCTACTGACAAACCAGCCAACCTGGGGATGATCCATAATAATTTAACAAAAGGCATTGAAATGTAATCAACTTGTGTGAATTTCAAAGAGATATATTAGATTAGCAATTATTAACTCATTTATTTGTAGTAATAGAAATCAAGGGTAGATGCTAGGTGTATTTGTCTGTTTACCTATATCTTGTTAGAAGTTTAACCATGTAACCAGATTAGCTTGTAGATGCTAATTCCCTTTCATGTCTTAGTTGCCTTATATTATGCATGCACACGGTTCAGTTAAGATCGAAGATATAAGATACTATAATATTATCTACGTTGTCTTCAGCTTAACTGTCTATGCTATAATGAAGTACTGGCTGATTGCCTTATGTGAATGAATCTAACTAGTTTACTTGTGTATGCATAGGAAATAGAAAATTAGCTTGAAAGCAATGGTCCACCAACAATCTGCACTGCCTATTCTTTCTGGGGGGAAGGTCTTGCTTTGACAAGAGGCTTCTCAGCTTGCTAGAGAACTATAAAGGGCCTGATCCTGCCATCTCTAGTCTGCTTAAACTTTGAACAGGGAAAGTATAAGTCGTAAGATGCAGATCTTCCAAATAATTATTTGGAATATCCTGGAAAATGCATGGAAAGATTTTAACAGACATTACATCTAAGCTGCCTTTGGATTATGATTTGAATCCAGAAAGACTTTTATAAATTAGCAGCCTCCCCATCTCTGCTATGAAACTGTCCTGAGGACTTGACACATATTGGTATGTATATTGATCTTTTAACCATTTGCAACTCTCATTTTTTCCCTTTTATTATTAAACCTTTAATTTTAGTTACTAAAGAATTGGCATCAGCATAATTATTGGGTAAGATCTGAGACTCATATTGGCCTTGGGCTAAGTGTCCAATCTTTTGGGATTGGTGAACCTTACATATGATAAATCAGGTTTTTAGTAACCCCTCACTATATTAGATTTGGCAGTCTAGATGGGAGTCATGGGCTGGAATTCTTGAAGGGGACTGTAATTGGCTTCTTACTAATCAGTAAAAAGAAAAGGAGTACTTGTTAGTCTCTAAGGTGCCACAAGTACTCCTTTTCTTTTTGTGAATACAGACTGACACGGCTGCTACTCTGAAACCTTACTAATCAGTGTAGTATTAGACAAGCTGTTTCCTTACTGGCTTGGTGAATCTAGTAATTATAAAATAAATCACCGGTTTTGGGGATTGTCTGCCCTATTCCTTGCAATATGCCCTGAAAGTAGCATTCTCAATATGGCCCATCCAGGCACTGCAGTTACAGTTAGATATTAGGAATTTGTTAAAAACTGTAACGATAGTTGAGCACCAGAATAGACTTCGAAAGGAGGTTGTGGAATCCCCTTCATTGGGCGATTTTAAGACCAGATTGTACAAACACCTGTCAACAATGGTCTAGAGTTACTTAGAAGAGTCCAATGGCACCTTAACGACTAACAGATTTATTGGTCATAAGCTTTCGTGGGTAAAAAAACACTTCTTCAGTCTTTAAGGTGCCCCTGGACTTCTCTTTTTGTGTGTACGGATAAGACTAACACAGCGACCCCTCTGATACTTGGATTTATTTCGTCCTGACTCCGCTCAGGGGGCTGAATGTGATCGCTAAGTCCCTTCTGTGACTCTCTGCTTCAAATTAAGAATGTGCTTAAATACTTTACTAGATAGCAATTAAAGTAGGCAGCAGGATCCTGTCCCTGGCGGGGGAGAGGGAGGGGGGCTGCTGCTGCTGCTGCAAGGCATTAAGGCTGCGGACAGCGCAAGACCCCCGCCAGCAAACCCTACAAGGAGGCAGCAGAGCAATCACTGCTCCGATGCGCCTCGTGGGGGACTCAAGTGAAGCTCAGCGGAGCGGTCCGCAGCTCTAACCAAGCCCCACGCGCTTCGCCCCAGCGGCGCGCGCGGGGGAGGGGGAGGTCGGCGAGCGCGGCGAGCTGAGCGCGCAGCCCCGCCCCCCGGGCCGAAGCCGCCTTTATTGGAACGTGTAACGCTCGCTCACGCGCGTCTCCCGGCGCCGGCCTGGGTTTGACGTTCTTCCCCCCCCCTGCGTATTGCGTCACTTCCTGCTCACGCAGCACCCCCCCCCCCAGCATTGTGGGAACGGCCGCGGGAAAATGGCGGCAAGGGAGGAGGGCGGCGGCGGCGGCGGCGGGCGGGCGAACCCGGACCTGTTGCTGCACCCGGAGCTGCTGTCGCAGGAGTTCCTGCGGCTCACCCTGGAGCAGGTGCGGCCTGGGAGGGGGGCCCTCCCCGAGCCCCAGAGAGCCCGCGGGGCGCCCGGCAGCGCCGGGGGGTCGCTGGGCCAGGAGAGCGGAGCCGGGAGAGCCCCGCCTGGGCTGCGAGCCCCTCGCCGGGAACCCTGCGACCCCCGGGCCCGGCAACGCGTCAGCCCCGGGTCGTGCCGCCTGCCAGCCCGAGCCGGGCTCGGAGGCGGGGGGGTCGCCGCTGTAACCCAGCGCGCCCCGCCGGGAGTCGGGCCCCGAGCTCGTGCCCCTTCTCTGGTTGTGCCCGTGACTGTGAGAGCCCGTTTCAGGCGGATCGACGCTTCCCTGTGAAACGGCCTTTTCACCTCTCAGGCTGGCCCCGGAGAGGCGCTGGCCTCCTCCACCCCAGGATGGAGTCAGCTTCCATTTTAAAGCTTTATTTTAACAACGCATTGTCGGTTCGGTTTAGAAAACTTGTTCCCCTTGAAAGCTGGCCGATTTGCCAGAAAGTAAGAGAACATTGGCACGAAGTTAGAAGGGAATTCGTCAAACTGTTGGGTTATTTTAAACCTACATTATTCAAATGCCCTGATCCGAAAGTAACTTTAAGTAAATGTATTGGTGTACATTGTTGCGGACAGTTTGAATTCACCTCCCTTCTCCAGTTCAAGTCAAGGGTTTATCTAGTGGAACTAGAATTGGGTACGTTACCCTTAGCTTGTTAAATGTTACCTTTGTCAGTAGTTACCTTGAATTTTAATGTGCTCTCACATATAGAGTTATAGGCATAATGGTTTACAGGTTCAAGGCCCATGAGTGTGGGAGAGTATGTTTCATTCTCTTGGTTGGTTGTATCTTAGAAAATCAGCATTTGACTATAGATAGCTAATGGAGATCTGCCTTCCACTCAGATGATAGAAGCTTGTGTTTTGGGAGCTGGGGAATCAAGAATCCAGATCTAGGGACTTGAAAGACCACCTCTGTGTGATTTTTATGAAGAGGTAGTAGCTTCTCTGCAGATAAGGTTGCAAACCCATTATGAGGTTGGCTTGATCCCTTTTGTAATTCAGAGAAATTCTCATAATTTAAAATGTTTGGCATTGAGTTTAATTGAACTAGAATGTGTGCTGAGAATTATTAAAACCCGTTTTTTTTTTTTTAGATGAGCTAACAAGGGCTGTGATCCTGCTGTTTGGTCCATGCAGGTACATCCTTATACCTGCATGGAGTCTCACCAAAGAATGTATTCATGATCAGCAATGTTCTGTAAATCACGTTTCATTTACTTGTTTAAAATGTTAGTTATGCTAAATTAACTATTGAAAAAATGAAGTGCCATTAAAGTTATTTGCATTTGAAAGTTTCTCCTGTTAATAGTGGCTATGTTCTTTTTCCCACAGAAGAACATACTAGTTGAAAATAGTGCAAAGATCGACAAAGATGGCCTCACTAATCTCTATGTTCAACATGCCATACCATTGCCCCAGCGGGACTTACCCAAAAGTAGATGGGGGAAAATGATGGAAAAGAAAAGGGAGCTAAATGAAACAAAAAATGAGAATAAAAGGTAATCCAATTGCTTGTAACTCCTGGATAGCCATTGGCACATTTTGGATCAACCTAATTTTCTACTCAGTTCATAAAACCTGTAAATTACAATTTCTGTACATGTTGCTAGCACTTGCAGGGGATGCTGTATGTGAGATTTCAGACTGTATTACCATAATGGTGACTCAGAAGCGGAAGAAGTTCAATTGTAGCAATAGAATGCCGATAATAATAATACCTAGATTTTATACAGTGATTTTCATCAGTAAATATCAAAGCACCTTGCAAAGGAGGTAAGCATTAATCTCATTTTACAGATGGAGATAGATGGGGATGAAAAGCTTAGCACTTGTCATGGTTAATAGTAATAGTTACTATTATTACTTGTAATTGTTACTATTGACATTACTGTTACTAATTGTAGTTGTTAGTTACTATTAGTGTATCTCAAAAATCAATATCCAGTCATAATATAATTAACCAACTGAGTGTGAATGATATAGGGTGAGTGTGAATGATATAGGGTATGTCTACTTTACAGAGACTGTACTCACGTAGGTACGTTGCTGTAGCTGTGCTGACATAACCCTGTAGCATTGGTGCAAACTTGATGGAAGGGGTTTTTCCATTTGCATAGGATTACCACTTCCCTGAGCAATGGTATTTACGTTGACAAAAGCATTATTTCATTGATGTAGCTTCATATACATTGGGGGTTAGTTCAAAATAGTTACATCAGTCAAGGGTGTGGATTTTTCATACCCCCTGACTAATGTAGCTGTGTTGACCAAATTTTTAAACTTAGACCAGGCCATAGTAATTTATGCTTGCTTATGTGCTAGGAATTGAGGAAGGATTCTGGGCACCAGTCTGCAACAAAAGTGAGTGTGTTTGTACCTAATTCAAGACCACTTTTTGAGTTAAATAGCTCTTCTCTTGTATAAGGTCTTAAACTGAACTTTGATTAGAAAATAAAGTGGTCTGAAAATTTTATTTTATTTATATTTCAGTTCCACACTGTGGTCTTAATTCTGTAATATGATGATCATGGGCAGATCTCTATACCCATGCCAAATTCCTGTGGTGGTTTGTTTTTGTTTTTGTTTTTTTTTTTTTAAAGAGCTTCCCTCTGCTTCACATTAAAGGTTCAGGGCCTCAGTTTCTGACAGCTTTGTGTGAATGCAACAGATGTATTTATAAAGAAACTGTCTGTATTCACGCACTGCAGTATTTCAGCCAGTGAGTAGACATAAGCATGCAATAACTGATCTCATACATCAACAGTGTTTTGAAACAGCTGAACAGGAATTGAGTTTTTGGTACAGGCATGCAGATGAGCACACCAAGAAACCTACATTTTTTTAAGAATTCCTGTACCCAATTTTACCACTATATATAGATCTCGTATGTGAACAGAGTTTGAGTTCGCGCATTAGAAATAATTATGATGGTACAAATAAAACTCGTTTAGAGTTAAACGCTTTTTATAATAAAAAGTAATAAATATATCAAGACCAAAGAATAGAAATAGGCCCATTTAGAGAGCCACTCTGTTTTTAGTAAGGGTTGCACTGTTATGGTTATTTTATTGGTGTTTAATATATTGTATGTTGAAAGTGCCAGTTACTGTTTAGGTGCTTCCTACTGATTAGCCACTATTAGGCAACTTCAAGACTTTTCAGCAATTAACCTTCTGTTCATGTTCAACGGTTAAAAATAATTTTGTCTGGCGAGTGTTTTATTGGGTTATCTTTTTACTGCCAGCATTCATGATGCACACAGTGTGGAGAGGGTAGGAGACAGGCTGCTGAAGGCTTTTGAAAGTTCTAGTTTTAGAGCAGTTTTGGTAAGTAAAACTAAAATGAACATGGAGAAACTTCAGTTATTGTAACACCCTAGTGAGATAAATCAAAGTAGTTCACACACTTTTAGGAGTGTCTACTGTCCCCTCCTCCATGGCTGTTGATGACCTTGCAGTAGAACCAATATGGTTCTACTCTGCATGAGATGGAGCAGAATTTGGAGAGCTTCATAACCGTCCTCCGTGTGCTGTAGAGTTCAACTCCACCAGGCTGCCTGAGTGTTGCTGTGAAGAAGGGTTTTGTGAGTGTGGGGGGATCAATCTACCAGCTATACCCCGTAACACAGTATGGAAGCTGCTTCAGTGATAAAGCTGAATTGCTGCTAAAGAGCAGCTTTGCCTGCTGTGGAGCTTGGAGGGAAGGATTCTTGCCTCATCCTACCAGACCTTGATGAACTCCCCAGAGCACAGCACAACTGTTTAGACTGTGTGCTGGGGCTCGGAGTTGGGCCTTAGACAGTTTATACCTCTCTGTTGTTTCAGGATAGCTGTCTGCAGGCTCAGGAAGACAACACTACATCAGTTTGCATTTTGTTCACATTCAGCAGGTAATCTTCACAACTTTAAAGATTACACATTGAATTGTTTTTGAGTGGAAACTGAAATTCTGCAGAAACAGAGAGTTCCCTGCTTGCCCAGAAAAAGTTCCCTGCTTTAGTGGCTTCTTTAGGAATATCTTATAAATAAGAGATCACTCTGTCATTTGTGATAACAAAGGTGCTGTTACTCTTCAAAAATACAATGAGTGATCTCCACAATAATAAATACCAAATATCCTACCTAAACATATATGTAGCTTCTGAGTGTCAGTATCCACAACATGGAGTACTTAAAGAGCAATCCTTAACTAAGGAATATCTGCTACATCTTTAAGCATGTTAAGGAAAGAGACTGAAACAGATACTATAACTTTGTATAGTGGTTTATTGGGGGTGGACATTGAAGATAACTGTTATGGAGGGCATTCAAGATTAGGGTGCTGTTGTCAGGAATAAAAGTTGCAAAGAAAAATCCAAAGTGAGTGGTAGAGATTAACTCTCCATTTGTGTGGGTAGGTTTCTTTTATTAGGCTCTTTAAGTATTTTGCTCATTTAAGTGTTAAATTAATGGAATCATTAAACACAATTGCTGTATAATGAAGGGTAAATCTGATGGCCAGCTTCGATGCACGGTCAGTTAATGTTGTCCTGTGAGCATGGATGCATGTGCACTGTTCAGCTGTTGTTCCTTTCATTTTTAAAGAAACGGTAAGTGCAATCATCACACAGCAGATCTCTGGAATTTTGTTTATTTTTACATTTAAAAGCTATCAGCAACTTCATGTTTAGGGGCTGTTCTAATGATGTAATTGAATCAGATGGGTGTCATGACCTGGGTATTAAACATGATTGTATATAAAGAATATTTGTTCTTATTTACATTTAAATAACCATACATCTCTAAACTCGTGTATAGCCACCTCAGTGATACTTATGTTATAAAGTAACACTTTATTTGAACAATTCTATGAAATGCATCACAAATATAAGGTATTTTCACAAATGAAAAATCAGCAAATTGAATGGTTGATGCTGGAATCTAGTAATTAATTTACAGATATTCAGGTTTCGTGGTGATTCTTATCTATGTCCCTGAGGTTTAGAATGCTTTTAGTCCTTACCTCAGTGTGCGTAAAAGGACAGTTATGCTAAACTCGTATGTTAACTTTTTTGCCACGTATGCTGTTTGTTTGCCTTTTGAATTATCTTTTGGATATACACAATTTGACAGTGTTCCTCTATTTATAAATAAAATATTTTTAATTAGCCAGATTTTATTGCATGTAGATTCAAAAGCATGAGCAATTCCAACAAAAAATAAATTAGGCCAGCTATTTTGCCTCAGGAACAATTTATTTCAGTAATAGGGGTTGGGTTTTTTTGCTAAATATTTTCACTAATTGTCTGTCTAGCCCCCATTTGGGCTTTCTCACCGTAAGAATCATGAATAAATGCAGATGTTAGCAGTGATTTTTATAAAATTTCAAATTGAAACTGAATCTCAACTTAGACGAAGAAGGCAATTCATAGCTCCTCAGATAGTTGCCTTATATCTGGAATAACTTGTATCTCTTTTGATACAGTCGAATCCTAAAATAACTGTAAACAGCAATATTAAGGCTCTGCTAAATTTGACAGTGGTATTGTTTGGAATGAGTTTAAATAGGGTAGCTTGATATTTTTTTGAAGCATTTGCTTTAATTTAAATTGGAACGAGTAAAACAGTTTAAGGAAAACGACTGACAAATATTGCCAGGTTGGGCTACATTAATTTTTTGAATTGTCTGTTTACATTGCTTATATCTTGAGTTACTAATTGAACTCTTGATGATCTAGCTTGTATTTCTGAGAACTTTAAAACTTGTATTTTCAGTGTTACAACTGTGGAAGGCTTACGGAAACGGCCACTAATTGTATTTGATGGCAGTTCAACAAGTACAAGTATAAAAGTGAAAAAGACGGAAAACGGAGCTACTGATCGCCTAAAACCTCCTCCAGCTGGAATCACTGCCGATACTTTTAGGAGATTATCTGTTCCTTCAAATGCCTCAGCATACATTTCAGCCTCCAGTTTATCGCAGGCGGCTAAACTGGAAACTAGGAAGAATAAGGCTAAACAGAACAGTGTTCCAGTGACTAATAGCATATTGGCTAATCTGAAATTGCCACCTTTGACCCCAGTAGCAGGAGCTGCTGTCGTGAAATTAAAGAGAGCAGCTCCAAAAGAAGAATCTGAATCAGCGGTATGTATGTTCACACCACTGTCTAGTTTTTTGCAAATCTTTTCCTTGAGCATATGAAGGAGCAGGTAGGTCCTCGGATCCCTTTATTGAGAATCCTTTATAACGTTATAACTGTTATATTTTAGTTTTATTTGAAAGTCATTTTATATAATTTGGTATACGCATTACTGTAGTACATACTACAGTAGTACAGGTTGGTAGTATGCAAACACATAGGAAGAGACGGTCAGTCCCCTGAAAAGTTTATAGTGTAAAGAGACCAAACGGACAAAAGGTGGGAAAGTAAACAGAGGCACAGAGAGATGAAGTGACTTGCCTAAAGTCGCAGAAGAGCTGGGATTCAAACTCTGGTCTCTTGATTCCCTGTCCTATATCTTATCCATTAGACTGCCCTGCAAGTAAAATTGTAATTCTTTAGCACTCATCACTCATATTAATAACTAGCATTGCAGAATCACCTAGGAGTCCCAGTCATGGGCCAGGATCCCATTGTCTGGGTACCTTTCGAACGAAACAAAACAAAAAATGATCCTCGTCCCAAAGATCTTACAGTCTAAGTACAAGACATGAGAACAGGTGATTAGATGAATGAGCACAAGGCAACAATGAGATAATACTGGTCGGAGTATGGTCTATCAGCACATCAGCTGTCTACTGTTATCAAGTTGCTTTTCTAGGCATTGTTACCCAAGGCTTTCAGAATCCAAAGCTGTGGATTAACTTTCACTCCGGTTGGTTTTAGGAATAAATCAATGGGAACACAATGCTTCCATCTGATGAAGGATTGATACAAGGAAGCGTGCTCTTATCTAAAACTACTGTTTATTAGATTTAAGTGCGCGCGCACACACACATGTGCAATAAGTTTAGGACATCCAAAATTACCTAGAATCTGAAATGGTAGTGAGTAATTAGCTGCAGGTCAGCAATGGCTGCTTGCTTCTGTGCCGGGGAGTATGGTATCAGGAAAAAGTCTCTCATGACAGCTTCAGCAAACTGCTCCAAAATACGGTCTATTATCTAGTGTCTTTTATCACTAAATTTTTACAGAACCATATCTCGTAGCAACCCCCAATGGGTCATTACTTCAGTCAACTAGTTATCAACAAAACATTCCTAGCAATCTTAGCCATAATAAGTTTCTATACCAAAGGCACCCAAGCTCAGTCTCCATCCACCTATTTTTTGTCTTATTTATTTTTTTATTTATTTTATTTCACTCCTTAGAAGGCTTTATTTCACAATGAAGCCAGACTCAAGATCACATTGTGTCTGATTGAGTAACACTTAGCAAACATCCAACCTGTTATCACAAGACCCTGTGACCCCATAGAACAGTCTCAGCTAATGGAGAAAGTGGCCCCACCCCCAAAGAAATGTTCAAGTCAAGAACTCCTGAGGAATGCTGACAGCCGCAAATGCTCGCTGATCGCTGCTACTTCTCCAAAGATGATACCAGCTTCAGCTACTGGTCTCCAGTTACTTGGGAAAGCAAGTCTTCCTTTAAAAATCATCTGTGCTATTAGGGAACCTTCTCAGTAGTTCACTGTCTTGGGAGATAAGTTTCCCATCTGGCCCAGGGACTCCTGTTTAAGTTTTTCCTTGTTCTCCGCATCTCTTTGCCACACAGTCCATAGAATGTCTGGATCTCCTTGGCACAAGCTGCATTGCTGAATTCATTCTGCTTCCAGCAAGCCATCAGTAATGACATCTCTGTAGTACACTTTGCCTCTCCCAGGCACAGGCAGTGGTTTGTCACCTGGTTGGCCAGCACCAGGGGGCGGGCGGGGCACATGGTGGGGGCCCACCTCAGCTGCCCCATGACCAAGCACCCGAGCCAGGCCAGGTACACAGGTGATGCCATGGTCCTCGCGACGGGCCATAAAGTGACAGACGCCTGGTCCCACGTGACCCCCGTTCCGAGTTTGTTGAATCTTTTCTCCCCTCCTATTCTGATTAGCAGAAGCTGCAAGCCTGCAGCTAGTATTTGACCTTGCCTCAAAAGCCCTCCTTGTCCAAATTAACCCTTAACTATGTGGTATTCTGTTTTATTAATTCATGGTGACTGAATGCACACACTATGGCTGCAATTAGTTTGATCAAATTCTGATGTAACATACCCCTCAATTCCAGGGTAACAGCACCACACCAAAAAAGAAGGGATTTGAAGGAGTACGATGGGGTGGCTTTATGGATGTTGTTGGGCAGGTCCTCATGCATGAGGAGCAGCATGGGAAAGCATGAAGGTGCTTGAAAACTTAACAAGGGGGCAATGAAGGCTGGTGTCATTGGCAGAGCAGAGGCAGGAGTTAGCATTGCGATAGCATATGAGAGATGATAGGTAGGTTGGGAAACAGGATTGAACTAAGTCTTCACTTTCATGTTTGATGCACTGGAGAAGTAGGACCCAGTGGAACAATACAAAGAGAGGTTTCAAATGACAAGCTGAGGAAGTGATCTTCGCAGCAGCATTTTGAGTGGCTGTGAGTGGGGCAAGATAAAAGGCCACTCAAGGCTGGAGAAAAGGATGTTGCAGGAATCAAGACACACATTGAGGGTCCGGATGAGAGTTATAGCTGTGTGGATGGAGAAGAGTCCATATTTTTAGAGATCTTATGCAGTAAGAATTGGCAAGATGTGAGGACCTAGAGAAAGCAATACCTAAGATAATACCCAGGTTACAAGGATTAAGTGATGGGGAAGAGGGTGATATTGTCCACAGTGATTGGGGGAAGGAGGATGTCGGGAGGGTTTGAGAAGGAAAAGACCAAGAAGTTAAGTTTGGATGGGAGTGGCGGGGCAGATATGAGAGTTGTAAGCATAGAGAGAGATACTAGTTGAATTTGTATGCAGATAAGCTTACCGAAGGACAAGGTATAAAGGAAGAAGAGGAAGGGACCACAGATGGGACCCTGTGAAACCCCCACAGAAAATTTGAGAGTGGATAAGGAGGATCCTCCAAATAACACACTGAAGGAGTGACTAGAGAGGTAGAAGAAGAACCAGGAGAAGATGCAGTCCCGAGAACCGAGGGAGGGCACGATCTTGAGAAGATAAGCATAGGGAACAGTGCTGAAGGCAACCAACAGGTAGAAGAGGATGGAGTGCTGGTTCTAAGCATTGATTGAAAAGAGGTCATTAGAATCTTTGAGAACTGATGCAGTGAAGCACAAAGGGCAGAAGCTAGAATGAAAATAGTACTTTACATCTATTTCTTAGTGCGCTACTGTGAGGTAGGTATAGCTTATGTAACTTTTATCCCCAAAGAACCTAATTTTAAATCCAATATACAGGGATATTGGCTAACATCAAAGGATTACTTTCCACTGTAATGTGGCTACATTTGGGTGAAACAGCATTGTTTCACAGGAGTTCAGGGAAGGAATGAAAAAATATCTTCTCAAATTTGAACTGCAGAAGGAATTTAGGTAGGCAGAATGTAATTACTGAGTTAAAATGGTTTCAGGATGTCACTTCTCTACTCTTAAATAATGCTTATCTCTCAGCGATATGTGTTTACTTTTCAGTCTGGGTGTGTGATTCCCAGTTTGAGGAGACATACATTAGGTCTGATTGAGCCAGCACACTAAAAACAGAATGTAGCTGAGTGAAAGGAGCTAGTTGCCCCAAGTACGAGCCTGTGGTCTGACGCTGCTGTGGCTACATTCTATTTTTAGCATATTAAGTCGTTCAGAATTAGCGTGACTGTCTCCTTGTGCTAAGAATCTCACCGCCAACTCGGAGCACAGACCTAGCCTTATAGCAATTTTCATCCACTTTTTTAAAAACTTTCTCAAAGGAGGTCAAATAGAATAGGGCATCTCCGTTTTACAGATGGGGAAGTTGATTTCTGTGGAGAATGCCATGGAATTTCTGAGTGCTCAGGTACTCATTTGTATGCTTAATCTCAAAGGCAGCTCTTCCAGCAACATGTCAAAGCCATGCTGAAGCACTAGATCAATACTGACCCAGCAGGAAGAGTACCACCTACTGAAAACATCACTAAACTACTACAGTGTCCTTTAGAGATCTTTTAGTTAAAACTGAAATAGGGTTTTGAATTTGTTTGGTTCACTGCACAAAGGTGCTGTATGGTACAGGTTTTGTTCACTTATTAAATATTTAATAGAACTGTCCATTAATTACAGTTAACTCACGTGATTAACTCAAAATTAATCACAGTTTTAATTGCATTGTTAAACAATTGAATGTATTAAATATTTTCGGATGTTTTTCTACATTTTTAAATATATTGATTTCAGTTACAACACAGAATACAAAGTGTACAGTGCTCACTTTATAATACTTTTATTACAAATATTTGCACTGTAAAAATGATAAAAGAAATAGTATTTTTCAGTTCACCTCATACGATACCATAATGCAATCTCTTTATCATGAAAGTGCAACTTACAAATGTAGAATTTTTTTTTGGTTACATAACTGCACTCAAAAACAAACAATGCAAAACTTCAGTGCCTACAAGTCCACTTAATCTGACTTCTTGTTCAGCCAATCTCTAAGACAAACAAGTTTGTTTACATTTAAGTGAGATAATGCTGCTACCTTCTTATTTACAATGTCACCTGAAAGTGAGAACAGGCATTCACCTGGCACTTTTGTAGCCAGCATCGCAAAGTATTTACATGCCAGATATGCTAAACATTCAAATGCCCCTTCATGCTTCGGCCATCATTCCAGAGGACATGCTTCCATGCTGATGACGCTTGTTTTAAAAAAAAAATAATAATAATAATTCATTAATTAAATTTGTGACTGAACTCCTTTAGGGAGAATAGTATGTCTCCTGCTCAGATTTACCTGCATTATGCCATATATTTCATGTTATAGCAGTCTCGGATGATGACCAACACATGTTGTTCATTTTAAGAACTCTTTCGCTGCAGATTTGACAGAACACAGAAGGTACCAATGTGAGATTTCTAAAGATAGCTACAGTACTAGAATGAAGCTTGAAGAATCTGAAGTGCCTTCCAAAATATGAGAAGGACAAGGTGTGGAGCATGCTTTCAGAAGTCTTAAAAGAGCAACACTCTGATGTGAAAACTACAGGATCCAAACCACCAGAAAATAAAATCAACCTTCTGCTGGTGGCATCTGACTCAGATGATGAAAGTGAGCATGCATCGGTCTGCACTGCTTTAAATCGTTATCAAGCAGAACCCCTCATTAGCACGCATGCATATCCTCTAGAACAGTGGTTGAAGCATGAAGGGACATATGAATCTTTAGTGCATCTGGCATGTAAAAATCTTGCAGCGCTGGCTACAACAGTGCCATGTGAACACCTGTTCTCACTTTCAGGTGACATTGTAAACAAGAAGCGGGCAGCATTATCTTCTGCAAACGTAAACAAACTTGTTTATCTGAGTGACTGAACAAGTAGGACTGAGTGGACTTGTAGGCTCTAAAATTTTACATTGTTTTGTTTTTGAATGCAGTTTTTTTGTATATCAACTTAAAAATGTAGAATTAACTTTCATGATAGAGTTTGTATTACAGTACTTGTATGAAATGAATTGAAAAATTATCTTTTTGTTTTTATAGCACAAATATTTGTAATCAAAAATATGAAGTGAGCATTGTACACTTTGTGTTCTGTGTTGTAACTGAAATCAATATATTTGAAAATGTAGAGAACATCCAAAAATATTTAAATAAGTAGTCTATTGTTAAACAGTGCAATTAATTGCAATTTTTTTAAATCACTTAGCAGCCCTAATTTAAATAAATTCATGTTCAAATTTGATTACTATTGACATTCTTGAAATCAAAATCTTTACTGCAGCCTAGATTGTTTTGTAGTCTAACATAAATTTAGGCCCCAGTTTAGCAAGATAGTTAAGCATGCGCTTAAATTTAAGCATGAGGTGTCAGTGTGAATACTCATGCTTAAAGTTACGTATATGTTTAAGTATCTTGCTGAATCGGGCTGTAATGAATGAGCAAATGGTTTAATTTAACTTCACTATTAATTAACCAATGGCTTCAGAGTTCCTAGAAGAAAAGTATAAAATAGGAGTTAGTGTTGCCTGAATTACCATGTTCCAGACATTTATTTAAAAATCTGTCAATACAGCCCAAATTCCTCATGCAATTTTAATTTGGTAATACTGTATGCTTCCTGTCCTAAACGCTTTTGTAGTGTTGGTTGTATTGGAAGTGATTCTTGTGGGCATATTTGAAGGATGGTATATAAATGGAAGATATCTTAACTGATGAATTTAAGAGGGGTGTATCAGAATAAATGACTTCCTGTTTTGCTGAAATTTGGTGCACAGGTTGTTGGTCATGAGCAGATTTTTTTCCATAATTAAAGAAAACTATGTACATAAGGTAGTAAAGAATTTTCAACATACGAGAGACGCTGCAGTTGGGAATGTTACTGTGCAGCATTAAACTAGCAAAACGGTTTTTAACGTTGGTCCTTGGTGAGACTTAAAGTGGCCAATGGTTCCACTAGTATGAAACCCAGCAGACACCTTGCATATTGGTGCTGGCCATTTCAGGCATGCTGCTACTTGTTTAAGAACCATTCATGGTGTTGGTGTTAATTTGTAAAGTGTCTGATTACCTTAAAGACCATCTCTCTTTGCAACTTCCCAGTGGCTGAGATCAGCTGAATTACTGCTCGCAACATCCAGATTTGCATTCTCAAAGTTTGGTGTCAGCGTCTGTGTTGAACTCTACGTGAGTCTGGATGCTGCTCCCCTGTTGGGTCTGCCAGAGCTAGTTGGACTTTGCACCATACCCTGAAAGTCCATCTGTTTATCCAGGTGTTTGCCTGTCTAACCAACTGAAGACTGTTTCATAGTTCCTTCTTATTTTTGATGACTGTTGGAGATTGATTTGGAGGTTGTCTGTTTGCTGCCAATTCTTATGAATTTTTTTATTTTTAAATTTGCAAGTGCACAGAGAGGCTAAAGCAATGGGTTCCTCATTTATACATGGTAGTGTAAAGAAATACCTGTTTTTCTGTAGTTGTAATTTTTCAGCAGTTTTACGCAAGTAGTCTTTTAATTGTTTTTAGAACAGAGCATTTTTAAAATTCTTTAATTTTTAAAAAATAGATTTAATAATAAACTTTTAAGAGCAGATATTCCTATATTTGCTTTAAAACATTCTTCATGGATCAGACTTTAGTTTAAAATTCTTATATGGATGTATTTCTAAATTACTCATGTTTTCAAAGTGAGAGGGATACTTTTGGTAAATCTGCTCACCACCACAAAAAATGGATGAGTTTGCAAGAGGTTAAATTTATCAGCCTTTATAGTTCTACTTCCTTTTTACTTTCTGGGTAAGCCTGACATTTTAATGTCCTCCAGAAGATGGCATTAGAAAGTTACTATAATGGTGCATATAGTGCTAAAGTTCTCAGCTAACCCTCTCTGGATGTTGTACAATAACTACTAAATACTGTCTAGTGCAGCACATCTAATATTAGTTGTGTACTTTCTTCTATTCCAGAATGACCTAAAACCTACAGAAGCAAAGAAGAAAATCCAGCATGTAACATGGCCATGAATTAGTGGAGGTCCTGGAAATGTAAATATATCATTCCTGTAGTTCAGAACAGTTGAAGTACATTTCTCTTTAAACTATACAGGGATTCATATTGTTGTGGAGTTTTCTTAAGTTTGAAAGCTCCCTAATATAAAGCTGGAATCATAGTCTCACCAATCACCTTAGAAGTGTCTACCTTCTTGCATTGAGAGTGGTTTCACTTCCCCTTCCAAAGGTGGTGGTATTACAAGATACTAAAAAAACCTGCTTTTGAATTTTCAATTATACTGTAGTTCATCTCCTACGTGTCTCTACAAAACACCTTTGTGGGCTTAAAAATTGTTTTTATGCTATACAGCTAAATTCAGTTTAGTAGGTCATGTCCTGGCTAAATACCCAACACAATTGTTGAGGTTCCAGGTGGTATGAAAGATTGTGCATCCAAACCCTTTTTGGGTTCCAGAAGATAGTTACTTAAACAATATAGTATAAAATCATCGGATTGACAGGTTTTATTCTAGAGAAAAAATTATTTTTGTTATACAGAACAAAACTACAGAATTGTATTTGTATTACATTTTAAAATACAGGTTAAGTTGGTAATAACAGATGAACTATATAACATCCGTGCTTCAAATTGAAGCTTCTATAGTCATTGGAGATTAAAAAAATGCACATGGAAGCACATTATTAGAATCTATATTCAGTATGAATCTGAGGAAAAAATAATGAATGGATTAGTGCCATGCTCTTATATACACACTTCTGTATGCATGTGTGCAACACATTTCTTTTGTTATCCCCGTTATTATAATGCTTGTTAAAATAAAGTGGGAAATCCTAGAATGCGGGCCAACACTCTCCTCTCATCAACACATAAAGAGGTAACAATCACTGCAGTGAGTTAGGATAGTGTACTCTTAACAATGTCTTGCCTCTTTAATACCTGTGATAGTTTTAAAATAATATCTTCGGTTTTTCTTTGAATCCCAGTGGATTCCATTTAGATTTTTACTTGTGTGGTGTAACACACTGGATCTGGTCCTGTGTTCATTAGAATCAATGGCACAACTATTTTGTAATTTTTTTGTATTTTTGATTTTGGTGGTTAAGTGGGCCTGATCCTGCACCTACTTTGAGTGTATGTGGTAAATAGTAAAGCTTCTATATACAAAAACTAATTTGAAATCTGTGTTCCTCCCATATGAAAGCCTTTCACCACTGAATTTAAACATGAAGAAATCCTTGTTCTGGCTTTATGAGCCAGTTGAAAACGCTGTCAGCAGCGATCTGAAAGCTTACTTAGAATTTTTTAAAATGTATATGTATTGATAATATGAACAGTGGTCTACATCAGATATGGCTGAGACGGGAGTTTCCCATTCATTATTGTGGAATCAAAGGCACTTCTGAATGCTGTAAAATAGTAAGAATGGTGTGTGTTTTTTAAATATTGTGTGCTCGTTTCCTTTTACTAAACACTAAAACCTGTGTGCAGGTTTTATACTTCAGTACAGAAAAGTTTCACATGTTAATGTACATTTTGTATGTAAAGAGTGGTCTTTTAAGTAGTTTTATCTTATTTAAATAAACTGATTTAAAAGTAATCTTTTCGGTAGTGTAGATTTATTTTGTAATGTAATTAAACCTGTTTAATTGAAATAGTGATGTGGAAGTGTATTCAAAGTCACTGAGACTACTCCTTAAAGTTAAGTATGTGCATAAGTGTTTGCAATATTGCAGTTGTAATTTTGGTAAATGTTACACCATTTTTTACTAAATCATCCCATAAACCTAACTTAATTTTAGAACACCTGTCACAATAATTATTGTGACATCTTACTCAGGACAACCGGAATTGTGAGCCACCATGTTACCACTCTGCCTCAGGAAGGGTGAACTTTGCTGCTGCTGAGCTGTTTCAGCTCCCTGACACATCAGCTTGACAAGCTTAACACACCTGCCTTGCCAACAAATGCTTTAGGACTCTGCCAGTCCAAACCTTGCATTGAAGGTAACCATCATTGAACCCAAGTTCCCTGGAGATGTCCTTTTGCAGTGTTGAGTCCCTCTCAATAGACGCTCACAGAAGTTAAGTTTGCTGCCAAAAAGACAGAGCACACATTTGTAAGTTTTCAGCTATTTTAAGACTATTCTCTTCAGTATAACAGCACTGAGAGTTTTGTAACAAAACAATAAGTTTATTAACAAAGAGCATATGTTTGAATGATTTCAAGCAAGAGTTGGAGATACGAAAGGTAGATTACAAACAAAACACGCTTTCTAGTGACTAAAACAACTTCAGAAAGTTAGTCTTTGTCTAAGCAGATTTCCCACCTATAGCCAGTTTGCAGAGACATCAGCCTTCTTAGCTGAAGGGATCAGATTTCTCGGATTTCAAGAGCTCTGGCTTCTTGTGTCTCAGGTGATGGATGCCAAAATGGCTTTCTGTTTCTGCTTATGTTTCCCAAAGTCCATTGTCTGTTCAGGAGCCTAGAGGTACAGCCTCCATCTCCAGTTGTGATAGTTAAATGCTCATCTCCCTCACATGCTATTTTGATGGCTTTATTTATCTTGTATGTAGATGTACTTCCATTGTTTTTGGTCTGACCTTGCTCCATTTACATTGGAGTCACAACATAGTCAAGCAGGTGAAACAATACTCATTTGTCTAGGACTGGTTGAGCTTATGCACTGCTTGCAAAACACATTTTAAAAATATATTTCCAGCACATACTATAATTCTTTATACACTACCCATCCATGCATCATGCAATAATATTAATGATCAGCATGTTACCAGTTTGCATACAATACCTGTGACACCTTTTATAAACAGATCATGATAGCGGTGACTTTGTCCATGTAAGGCACACTTTCTAGCTATTCCCTAATTAGAGCTCCTTGAATATAAATTTTGTTCTTGAAAGAAAGATTATGCAGTTTAGGAAATTATTTGAAAGGTTGATGTTTTCCAACTATTTGAGATGCATACATTTTCAAACATATTACATTAAAAGGAGTAAATTGGCAAGACCGTTAAATAACTTTTTTCATATTAGTGTCATTTTCAAAATTTTTAACAATTTTATTATCGGGTATATGGATCTCTTACTAAGCATTGCAATATTTAAAATAGCTTAAAGAATGAAAGTGATCAACAAATATCTGACCAAATACCCAGCTCTATATATGTCATTGGTATATTTCTTCTAAAGAGCTATTTGTTCAAGTATACATTCCTTGCGTCTCTATGGTTCTGTGATAAGAGGTCATATTTACTTAAAGATTTGTTGTTGTTTGTTGAGTCCAGAGGGGACCATTATATCTTGTTTGGCCTCCTCAGCTATGCTCCAGGGAAGAACTGGCTTTGTGTACCTTGGGTGATGCTAGATTTTAAGTTGACTCTTTTCTCCCCAGTTGTGTAGCTAGAAGTAAGTATAGATCACTTATGTTTAAATCTGAACAGCATTTTTAAATGTTTAATTTTACTCAAATGAACTTTCTGATATTTTCCCCACAAAATAAATGGCCACATGCCATTTAAAAAGCAAAGCAAATCAAAACATCAGGGGGTTTTTGTTTTTAACTATACAAGATAATGGAAAAACTCTAGGCCAGATCTAGCTTTTTCACTGCTGACAGTAAAACCTGGAGAAGGGAGTTCAGGGAAGGAAAATTCTTAGATTCCCCTTGAAAAATTTTCCATTCTGTCTTGGCTTCAGTTTTGGCTCCTTGAGGGATAAGTCACTGGGATTCATAGAAGGCTAAGGTAGTCCCTCCATACTTGCTTTGGGACACCAACTTCCCCTCTGCTTTCTTGAAACTATATTGCTCAGGCAGTTCCTGTCTGTGGCTGTTCACGGAGGCTTCATCCATCACTCTTTTTTTAAAAGCCCTTTACTTAGAGGGCTAATTCCTGCAGTCAGAAGTTCAGCAAATTGATCAGGTTACAGCTTCCTGCAGGAGGCACACTCAGGAAAAAAAAGCTACAGGAGGCTTCCATCTTGGAATATCCTGAGGAAGAACGCCTTTCTGTGGTTTGACAATGCTTTTTTTCCAGAAGTATGAGAGGGATTTTTCTTATTCACTGTGATTCAACTTTTAACTAGAATTAAACCTAAATAACAGTATCTTGTAAGAAAATTACAATTTATTTTCTGCTTCCAAATTTAGTTCTTGAATATTGTTGTTTCTGTTTGTTTTAAATGAAGGAATTACTTTTGTGTGAAAGGTAGAAGAACATAATTACTATTCATTTGAGGGTCACATGATGCCCAGATAGTTGGAGAGCATAACAAATGGCATGTGCAACAAAAAATGGACTACATTAGTACTTCAAAAAAATCCATTGGTTTCAGAGTAATAGCTGAATCGTGAGTGAGGTTTCCAACATACAATTTACAAGTGTTTTTCTCTTTTTGTAGTGCACCAGCTTACACTGCTGGTGATATCACAAACTCTGTTGGAGCATGAAATTGGGCTGTCAGAACTTTTCAGTGTATTGTACAGTTTTTTTCAAAATTTAATTTTCTGACCTTGCATCAAATGATGTAAAGGTAAAACAGACCTAGGATACTAGAAAACAGCACTTACCGTTACTCCTGAGGCCAGCTGTATGCTTCAGCAGACAATAAATTAAATTCTAAATACACTGCTTCTCAGTGTTGGGTCAACCAGCATACTAATCTAAAATTGATAGATTTAAACAATAAACATGACAAATAGGGTCGTTGAATCTGACTTTATATCTCTGTGGATGACAAGTTTGGAAGTTTGTTTCATGCCAAAATTAGTGGAATTTGGCTTCTACCCAAGTACCCTTTTGAAACTGGCTTGATATTTTAGGAATCCCATAGAACTTCTGTGGACCAGCAGTGAAGAGATTAATTTGGCCTGGCTACAACCTGCTCATTGCGGTTTTCAGCATATACCTTGAAACATGGATTATTTTTGAATCTTTATTCCCAATATAACCAAGAATTTGATATTGCTCCTTTAAAATAAAAATGAACTTTTCTGGTAACCAGCAACATGGAAACATTTGGAAGGTTTAGACTAGCAGATAGTAAGTACCCTGTTGTATATGGGAACAATCTTGTCAGCAGCTGTCTGGGATGCAAACATGGATACAGAAACCAAGTGACCTATTCTGAAAGTATGTAGAAAAAAGTACATCATCTGTGCTTAAGGTTTCCATACATCCAGGCATGCAGCTCAAGGACAACTGCTACCATATTTTTGGAATAATTTATTTACAGTGCCTAGAATATCATGTTTCTGGCATGCTGCTTGGAGAACCATCTTGAATGCAATCAGTACCATGATCAGATACCATGGTGATAGATGCAGTATAAGGACCTAGGTGGATAGTATTGTATGAGTGCTAAGTGCATTTTTGCTCATGTAGAAAGTCAATAATAAAAATGATAGGGTTCACCTATCTGATATTGTAAAAACCAAAATTGTTTGGGACTGGATGGCTTTTGTTATCTTCATTAAATAATGTGATTGTGCAGGTAACTCTCATACAATTAGTTCACAGTTCTGTTTGCACAAAATGCACTGCTCTACTAATTTTAGTTTCTAAAGGCGCTTCATTGCAGGCAATAAGTAACCCATGTTGGGTACAAAGATTTCCAGAGTTACCTTTTCTCTCTTTATTCTGAAAGCTGATTTGCATCGGTAACTATGACAGGGAAATTCTTATATTCTGAAAGGACATCAGGTATAATTAACTGACTGACCTTCTCCAACTCCTGCTGAATACAAATTACTTCCATCTGGAAAGTGCATAAAGAGGGTATTCACTGTCTGACATGGCCATTATTCTTGAAGTTTGTGCCAGGAGTCTCCTTCAATGGATTGTTTTCCATGATATTATTCCACTGCCAGCACATTCCGTCACCCACAATTTTCTCTGTTGGAAATCTAAACTAGAAATGGTGCCGGACCAAAAGGTGTTGGACATTAATGCACATGTTGCAACAATAGCTATGCAAAGTTAAAATTAACATTTGTCCTGAAAGGGAAATTACTTTGACTTCTGTGCAAATAAATCTCTGGTGAGCTCTTAAATTGTTTGCTAAATTTTGAGTTTAAACCTAGAAAGAATTATGTAAATTAAAAATAAATGGCATATAGCTGGATTAAAGTCTTGCCTTCACTGGTGAGGCTAAACCACCCCAGAAAATTCATATACTAGTCAACAGTTAAAGTCCACTCATGAATACATTTGGAGATGTTAATTTAGTATTTCTCTACCAGTAATGTTTATTACAAATGTATACCACTTGTAGCATCGTGAGTGACCTGTTCAGAAGTTGTCTTGTACTGAGCAAGAACGGTAACTGAACTGAAATATTTGTAGGTAACATGAAGACTTTGGAAGGTATCACTGAATAAAATACAAGCTTGATAAATTGGAGAAACCGGCTGAGATTGAAATAAGATTGAATACAAAGACAAAGAGGTTCATCTCTGAGGAATAATCAAATTCACAAATATAGTATAGATAATGATAAAAATAGCTATTATTTTTCTATCTGAGAGACAGCTCTCCCATTTTATAAAAGCCTTATATAAACTTGAGGGAGGTAAATATTATCTCAGTGTTACAGATGGAGAAATGGAGCTATGAATTGAATTACCCAGTGCTGCATGCACAGACTCAGAAAAGTCCCCATTTCTCAGCTCTAATTTCAGTCCCTTCTGTTATTAATGGTATGGTTTAATCTGTAGAGCCCTGAAAATCTGCTTTATAGCTGTGGACCATGTTTGCGGATCACGGATTGTATGCAAATACAAATTTTGCATCTGTGCAGGGCTCTAAGGAGCTGAAGGCAAAAAATAATTGAAAGAGAGGGTCAGCAATGGTACATTGTTACAAAAAAAAGTTTAAATTAGGATGTAATTAAGTAATGTGTAAAACAAGCCAGGTAACTATTACCCTGTATCCAGCTCTGGGTAAGGTTGCAGCAGACAACTGCAGTCAGTTGTGAAAACTATATTTAAAAAAAAAAAAAACATGGAGGAGAGGAAAGGACAATTATATTTTTCAGTGTTAACGAGGCTCCTACTGTCCGCAATTCTGGTCTCCCATGTTTTAGAAAGATGAATTAAAACTGGAACAGGGTAGGGATGGGCTACTAGGATGACCAGAGGAATGGAAAAGTAACCTTGTGAGAGGAGACTCAAAGAGCTTGGCTTGTTTAACCTAACCAAAAGAAGGCTGAGGGGAGATGTATTTATAGAGAACAATCATATCAGAGGGATAAATAACAGGGAGGGGGAGGAGATATTTAAGTTAAGCACCAGTGTTGACACAAGAACAAATGGATATAAACTGGCCATCCAAAAGTTTAGGCTTGAAACTAGATGAAGGTTTCTAACAATTGGAGGAGTAAAGTTCTGGTACAGCCTGACTTCAAGACTGAGCTTGATAAGTTTATGGAAGGCATGGTCTGATGAGACTGCCTACAGTGGCATGTGGCCCATCTGCGACTGCTAGTAGCAAATATCTCCAGTGGTCTGTGATCAGACACTAGATGGGGAGGGCTCTGAGTTACTACAGAGAATTCTTTGTCAGGTGTCTGGGTGGTGGGTCTTGCCCACATGCTCAGGATCTAACTGACTGCCATGTTTGGGGTGGTGAGGGTGCCCTGGGATCAGATTGGCAGAGAATATAGGGGTTTTTCACTTCCTCTGCAGTATGGGGCATGGATCACTTGCAGGTTTAAACTCGCGTAAATGGTGGATTCTCTGTAACTTGAAGTCTTTAAACCATGATTTGAGGGCTTCAGTAACTCTGCCAGAAGTTATGGGTCTATTACAGGAGTGGGTGGGCAAGATTCTGTGGCCTGTAATGTGCAGGAGGTCAGACTAGGTGATCATGATGGTCTCTTCTGGCATTAAAATCTGAGTCCTTAATTCTGAGCAGTGTTTTATCCTGTGGGACTGCCTGTGATACAGTACTCATACTCCAGGGAAGGATTTGATCTATTCCCTTTGGAGCAAGGTCCTACCCTGGCAATGCTAAAATACTACCTGACGGCATAAATTAGACTAAAAGATGACATTTCAAATCAGAAAGAGATTAAGAACACTATAGATCAGAAGCCAAAATAAGTTGTGTGTTAGATGAATGTTGGTGCATGACTTGAATGCGTTGTGAGGGATGAGGCCAAAAGCAGAATGCCTTCAACCATCTGAAAGCTGTTCATTATGTCTTTTGGCTATTTACCCTTCAAATATCCCCCTAACCATAGTTCATGCTTTTTTTGTTTGTTTAATTTTGGGTTTCCATTTTTCTGAAGAACATCAGTTTGTAATGAATAGATCAACTAGCTCTGGCTAAAGGCAAGAACGTTGCACTCTGAGGTTTCCAGAGAGGAGACTCAATTATATAAGAACATACCCCTAGTAATTGTGAACCATTATTAGGAAAAATTAGGGCTGAAACACTTCTGGAGATCAATGTCTGCAAATGCTTTCAGATATTTCATGATAAACTAGGTGAGAAAACTAAACCAAAACAAAAGAAAAAATTGCTGTGTTTTACCCATAAAATCATATAATGTTTTGGACATGGTCAATATTTTTATATAAGGCCATATGGATTCTAAATTGACCACCTGTCCTAAATTGTAGTTGATGTAAAAACTTTATTTTCAGAAGAATCCTTTTTACCATATTTTTAAATACAGCAATTGAGCATACACTAATTATTGTAGTGGGTGATATTACTTTGGTAATTTTGGTGTGTCCATTTGAGGATAATTATCAGAACCCTGCAAATTCACTAGTATTTCAGGGAAGTGGGTTGTATTTATATGGCTTATGTTGTATTTTTTTAAATTTTGGAAGAGTTCTATGTATACTCTACTTTAGAAAATGTTGACACTTAAAGTAATATCAAAATCACAAAAAAATTGAATTTATCAAATGATTTTATTTTAAGAAATACAATATGCAGTGTAATTTCAATTGATACTGACAATCACAATTTGTACTTCACACAATGATCATCTAGTCATGCAATAAAATATTTGTTACAGAACACTTCCACTTAAATGATTAATAATCATTTTCTCCTAGTTAAGGCATGGCACAGATCCTTGAACACTGATACACACCCTTCATTCTCATCTTTCTACACACTTGACAGCACACTGCAATTACACATTCCAAGAACACTAGGCTTGAACTCGTGGTCCTATTGAAGTCAAACCTAGTTTTGCCATTTACTTCAATGGGTTAAGATTTCACCCTGTATCTCTATCTATGAAGTTATAGCACATAGCCATTGTAATCCTTCAAACATACCACTCTCTTAAAGACTAAGTCAGGTTTGTAAATTCAAATATTCAGTGTAGAAAAGAAAATGTCAATAACAGCCAAAATGTTTCATATCTCAAGTTTTGCACTGATCTAGGTTAACAGCGTAAATTCTTAACCATCAACAACCCATCTAGAGATTCTGAAATCATTTGTTGCCTCCTCCCCAATCCACCTTTGGATTTAGATAGTCGGGAGGAAAAAAAGGTTACGTGATGTGAATGGTACTGAGAAACACAGAAGAGTAGAATCTTCATATGGCTGACTAAAGCTAATACACAACATCACATGTTTCAAAAAATATGTATTGCAAGCACAGCTCTGCTTTCCTCCTTGTTTTAAACTTTAAATATCTTTCCCACACTCCGGGCAAAGGATGTCATCCCTTTCTGTGAGGAAGCCGCGACCCACTAATGAAAGAGAACACTTCTTACAGTTAAAGCAGTCATTATGCCACTGCCGTTCTTCAAAGGAGATATACTTGGTTCCTCCGAGTCCTATTTAAAAACCAAAAGTGATAAGGAAAAACAATAGAGTACCAGTCATCAGGTGGCTTAGTGTAAGAATGTATTTGGGGACTACTATTGATACTGGATATAAGGCAATGAAAGAAACTTTGTGAGAGAGAATTCCATTCCTGCTTTGTGTTAGTCTAATTTTGCCATCCTTGCACGTGGTGGGTAGTATCCTAGGGCTTATCTACAATTAAAACACTACAGCTGTGCTGCTGTAGAGCTTCAGTGTAGACACCTCCTTTGTGAATGGGAGGGGTTCTCCTACTGGCATAGGTAATCTACCTCTCAGAGAGACGGAAGCTAGATGAATGGAAGAATTCTTCCATCGACCTAGTGCTGTCTACATGGGGATTTAGGTCGGCTTAACTATGTCCCTCAAGGGTGTGGATTTTTCGCATCCCTGAATGACATAGCAGGTTTGATGTAATTTTCTAGCATAGACCAGCCCTTAATCTTCATGCTACTCAGTGTGAGTGTAAACTGGACCTTAAGAGATGGACTTGAGCCTTAACTGATGGATTTGACAGAGAAATGGGGTATAATGTACACGAGGGAGTCAGAATAGAGAGGAAAGATATGGGTTACAGAAATAAGATAACACGGTTATTCACTACAGGGATACATATGTCCTGAAAGGTTAGGGTTTTTTAATTTTTTTTTTTTAATGTGAACGTGCTCAATTGCGAAGGTGACATTGTAGAACTGGAATTGAGTGATCTGAGTAGAGCAAAGGGAATGGTTTGACAGTTTTGATGCGGGTGTGTCAAGAAAGTGGAACCATGAGAAGAAAGTGCAAAAATATTTGAGAGAAAGAGGTGAAGGGGCCATTGAGGATGGCCTCATTGGTGAAGCAGAAGTTTGGAGGAATGTGAAAGGGAACAAAGGCCCAGATTTCCGTATGAGCTATGTGTTGCATGACCATGGAAGCAAGAACAAGCTGTTTGAACCTGATGCTGAGGATGCAGTCAGAGAAGAGACTGAAAGGATGTGTGCAATGTGATTGAATTGACAGGTGAGAGATGATTTTGGCAAGAGTATTTTGGACAGTTGGGAGGGAAGTGAAGTTAGTATCAAAAAGCTCAAAGGGGGGAGATTGCAGCATAAAGATAGACAGGAAATGTTGAATTTCCTTGATGGCAAAGAAGTGCTAAGTGTGCCATCCAAAGTGGCCTATTGGTAATGGCAGGAGAGGTGTAAGTAGACACGCAACGAGTGAAATAATGGCCTGGGGCAGAGCAATGGTAGTGTCAGATGAGAGACTCTGAGTTGTGGCTCAGAACCTCAGTCTTGGATTGTATAACTCACATGTCTAAAGCATTGAACACCTCACATGGAGGATTATATTTTTATGCTTAGTGATGTTAATACAGCACTAAATAATTGTTCTCTTTAATATTTTTATATTGAATGGCAGTGCCTCAAAGCCTTGTGAATTCTAGGCACCTATCCTGAAAATCCGGGAAAACCTCATTGCAGTCAAATATGAGACATAATTAAATGTACTTTCTATTGGGAGGGAAACTATAGTTGGTAAGTAGGGTAGTGTCTCAGAAAGAATACCATACGGGGTATGTCTATCCTACTATATGCAAAGCTGTCTTAGGATATGTCTACATGTTCCCTGGAACTCAAATGAAAAGGAGAAAAATCAAAGTGAGGACTCATTCCAATTTTTCCAAGACCCCAAAGACTGCTCAAGTAAAAGTGCTCAAATTCAGGATATGATAAGATTGGGATACTTGTTGTCTCTTAAATTAACCTGACCACTACATTGCCCACAAATATTTTTAAAATTAATTGCTTTCTGAAGATCATGGTAGTAAGACACCTACCACTGATGGGGTTGGTGCATCCAGCGCACTTTTTGGCATAGAGATTGCAGAAGCAACTCAGGCAATATGCAAACTCATCCCGGGAAGTAAAGCGCTGTCCAGACAACTGCTTCTTGCATCCAGTACAAACAAAGCACTCCTTGTGCCAGGGCTGCTCCCGGTAAGTTACACCTCCTGTAGTGATAGCCTGTGGTGTTGGGTTTTTTTTTTTTTTCCAAGAATAAAAGAGGTTTTGTGAGGTCATCTTCTTACTGAGGATGACTTATTTTTAAACCAGGTATAACATTTATGATTACTGGCAGGAACTGACCTTGAGACGGAAGCCTTGGTTTGGGATAAGTGATTATTGTGCCCAATTATGCAAAGTCTCATCCTCAAACAACTCATTTGCTCCCTTTTCATCTTGTAATCTTGCTCAAAATTGTCCTCTTTATATATAAAACCCTTACACCATTCTGCTTCATTACCATGTTTTTCTCTACTCCTTTCCTTGTGCTCATCTCAACATTGGCCTCCTTTCCATGCTTTCACATAATCCCATCCCTGGTGGTGAAATAATTTATCTCTGAAGCTTCTGCTGTCTGAAACAGCCTTTTTATTTTTCCTCCTCATCAACAAAACATTTAATTTCAAATCTCTTCTGAAAATGTCTCTCTTCTCCTTTGCTTGCATCTCTTTGACCCAGTCCTGGACATCCATCACATAATGAGTCATTCAAACCATCCCACTGAAGTCAGTTATACTAAATTATGTGAGCAAGGAATCAACCACAAGACTTTAGGTTGCAGGTTGAAGTCATAATTTATTTCTTCCACTGGTATTTTTAAATTATAATTCACTATAGAATGGTGGTGTATGAATTGTAGGAAATATGTTGTGCAAACAATTGACCTGATCCTGCAAACACCTGTGACTTATTACTGAGTAGTGACTTCAAAAATGTTGATTTCAGAAAATATATGCTATAAACATGGCAACTCTTTCTTTTTTCCTCTTGATCTTTATGGTTGGGATTTCCAAGAGGATTCAGCATTAGCCTAACTCAGCTCCTGTTGAAGTCAATGGGAAAATATTATTGATTTCAGTGGGAGCTGGGTTGGACCACTGCGGAGTGCTTTAATTTGAAAATTTCATCCTCCATGCCTTTCCCTCACTCAGAGCTAAAGATGCCATCCCCTGTAGGAAACATCTCATGATAATAAGCATTGAATTTGTTAATAAGGGTTTGCAGGACTGGACCCTAAAGTTGTACTGCGTTTCCTAAGGTCAGTTGATTTTATCATTGTTTTCATAACAATTTATCTCACACACAGGAAAAACAAAAAACCCTCCACCAATTTGGTAGGTATGACAAATTTGTAAATTTGAGATACATAAATTAAGAATAATACCTTCTTACACTGGACACACTGCATGGCAAACTGCTTTTCATAGCAGGGTACGCAGAAGTTTTGATTATCTTTGGGGATGAAGGTCTTTGTTCCAATTGGTTGTTGACAACGATGGCAGATAAAGCAGGTCTCATGCCAGCTGTTGCCCTTATACTCCATCTTGCGTGTACCTGTCATGAGATCAAAGCACAAAATGAAACCCTTCATGCTGACAGTTGTAGCAGTTTTAACCATTGTAGTTTTTAATTGGTTCTACTGATTGCTAGAACTTGTGTAGTGATTAGCTAGCATAGCAAAGAGTTAGGTGCTGTTCACAGACGAAGTTTCCAGAGTTTGCGAGTTATGGTAAGGAGAGAGGAGTAGCTACAGAGAGCTGCAGGCTTCCTTCAGATGGCACTGTGAGAATTAATTCATTAGGCATTCTTGTGAAATCTGCAGTATTAGCCTTACCTTCGCTCTGTTCCACACCTTTTATTAAAGTCCTACAGTTATTTTTTCATTTAGTTTCTGTTTTGTGTTTGTGCCTCAGATACAAGAACAAGCAGACGAGTCTGAAGGAAATGCCAGTTATGTTAGTCCCTGACCCTTTTACATAAGAAAATAAGAACGGCCATATTGGGTCAGACCAAAGGTCCATCTAGTTCAGTATCCTGTCTTCCAACAGTGGCCAAGGCCAGGTGCCCCAGAGGGAATAAACAGAACAGGTAATCATCAAGTGATCAATTCCCTGTCACCCATTCCCAGCTTCTGGCAGAGCCTAGGGACACCATCCTTCCCATCCTAGCTAATAGCCATTGATGGACCTATCCTCCATGAATTTATCTAGTTCTTTTTTGAACCCTGTTAGTCTTTGCCTTCACAACATCCTCTGGTAAGGAGTTCCACAGACTGACTGTGCGTTGCGTGAAGAAATACTTCTTTTTGTTTTAAACTTGCTGCCTATTAATTTCATTTGGTGACCCCTAGTTCTTGTGTTATGAGAGGGAGTAAATAACACTTCCTTATTTACTTTCTCCACACCAGTCATTATTTTATAGACCTCTATCATATCCCCTCTTAGCTGTCTCTTTTCCAAGTTGAAAAGTCCCAGTCTTATTAAGCGCTCCTCATACGGCAGCCATTCCATACCCCTAATCATTTTTGTTGCCCTTTTCTGAGTCTTTTCCAATTCCGACATATCTTTTTTTGAAATGGGGCAACCACATCTGCACGCGGTATTCAAGATGTGGCCATACCATGGATTTATATAGCGGCAATATGATATTTTCTGTCTTATTATCTATCCCTTTCTTAATGATTCCCAGTATTCTGTTCGCTTTTTGTGACTGCTGCTGCACGTTGAGTGGATGTTTTCAGAGAACTATCCACTATGACTCCAAGGTCTCTCTCTTGAGTGGTGACAGCTAATTTAGACTTTATATGTATAGTTGGAATTATGTTTTCCAATGTGCATTACTTTGCATTTATCAACATTGAATTTCATCTGTCATTTTGTTGCCCAGTCACCTAGTTTTGTGACATCCTTTTGTAGCTCTCGCAGTCTGCCTGATACTTAACTGCCTGGGATTTTTCCAATAAAACATACCCATCAAATCCGCTCTATGCCTTTGAAGTCTATAACAAAATCAATAACACAGTCTTCTCTGGTTTAAATGGTGAAGCATCTGACCCTGTGAGCATCATTGGCTGGCTGCATGCCCATTCAAACTTTCTCTGAGATCAGCTGCCTTTAAATCATGCTTTTTGTTGAGAAAAGGAGAAAAAACTTGAAACAATCTTAATTATTTGGAGTTAGGAACCTAAGCCCTCTTCTTGCCCCAGCATTTCAGAGGTTGTTCTTAAGCATTCCAGACAATATCACAGATGCCACATTTTCATGTGCAAACTTCTTCATGTATTGATGCATATTTTTCTCTATGTCAGCAAATTAGAACAGGAATAGTCCAGGCCAGAAGCAAAATATAACTACAAAAGAAATTACTACCATTTGTATTGTCAAACAAAATGTATTGACTGTATATTTACATTTAAAAGAATATCAATTTGCGACAAGCTGATCAGGTATTAGCTAGTGGCTAAGGGCAAGATTCTGCCCTTCGATGACTGATTTCAGTGGATGCCAAAAACATTTATCCAAAGCTCTTCCCACGTCTCCTTCCCCAGATTTTAGATCTTTCCTTTAATAGCCCAATGTGTCATTCCTTCACTTACTTTTCTCTTCTTATATTTCTAAAATGTGTCCTGAGACATATGATAGGACATGTTTTAAAAATGAAACATTAAATAATAAAGAAATAACTGATTCATAGCAGCATAGCAAATATGTTAATTGACAATTATCTTGCTTCATGACACTTCAGTGCCTCATTGTTTCTTATTTTATTAATGCACTACATTAATAATAATCTAATCATACGCTTAGTGCTTGTGTAATTTTCAGATGAGACAAAGGAGCAACAGAATAGGTCCCTGAAGAAAAGAAAAGAAATATCGGGCTATTAATGAGAGGAGATCTGGATTCTGAGAGGGGTTACATGCTGGAGCAAAATATTTGTTTTCATATCTTTGGTTGGGAGGCAAGATGCATTGGGCTCTAACTGAGGTAGTGATGACAATGAAACACAGTCCAGTGAGGCTGCCTTGTTAATTATATATCTGCCAGACTGAAATCAGTGGAAGTTTAGGCTGTGTGGAGACTGCATGATCAGTCTTTTAATTACTGTAGTGTTTAATGTAATGTCACAAAACTGCTTTATCACATCTAAATTGAACATTCGGTGCAGCAAAGTAAAGACCAAGAGCAGCATCAATAACCATCTAGACATGTATCTAACCTCTCCTGTCTGTCTTGGGTCTTCCTGAATTAATCAACCCGGGCACTGACCCCGTTGCTGCATCACCACTCATATAGCACACTAAGGGAGAAGATGGATGCTACATGTGTAGTTCTCTACTCACAATGGTGCATACAGTGTAGCGCAGTGGTTTTCAAACTTTTTTTCTGGGGACCCAGTTGAAGAAAATTGTTGATGTCCGTGACCCAACGGAGCTGGGGATGAGGGATTTGGGATGTGGGAGGGGCTCAGGGCTGGGGAGCTGGGGTTAAGGCTGCGGGTGGGGCCAGGAATGAAGGGTTCAGGTTGTGGGGGGGGGCTCTGTGCTGGGGCAGGGGCTTGGTGTTAGGGTGCAGGAGGGGTTCAGGGCTCTGGGATGGGGGTGCAGGCTCGGGTGGGGCTGGGGATGAGGGGTTTGGGGTGCAGGAGGAGCTCTGGGTTTGGGGGTGCTCGGGGCAGGGGCAGGAGGTTGGGGTGCAGGGCTTGGGCAGCATGGCCCCGTGACCCCCCTGCCTAGAAGCCGAATCTGCTGCTGGCCGTTTCTGGGGCACAGTGCAGTGTTGGAAAAGGTAGGTGCTAGCCTGCTTAGCTGTGCAGCACAGCCGACAGGACTTTTAATATCCCGGTCAGCAGTGCTGACCAGAGTGACCCAGCGCCTGACATGCCATGACCCAGTAGTGGGTCGCCACCTGAACTCTGAAAAACGCTGGTGTAGAACAGCCTGATTACCAAGTGTGATGGTGGCTTTCGCTGCATACATTAGGCAGGGTTTGGGTGCAAAATTTTTGGTTAATTGATTTCCTGTCTGGGTTGTAAGCTTAAAATAAATGGAGCACACCAAACACTAGGAGATGACTAATTTAAAATAATATTCAGGAACACTCCTCCTCACAATTAAAAATGACACAATTCGCTATTAACATACAGATTGTATGGTAACTTCCAACTTATCTGTATGTGTGTATATATATCTATATATATCTATATATCTTACTATATGTTTCATTCTATTCATCCGATGAAGTGAGCTGTGGCTCATGAAAGTTTATGCTCAAACAAATTTGTTAGTCGCTAAGGTGCCACAAGTACTCCTGTTCTTTTTGCGGATACAGACTAACACGGCTGCTACTCTGAAACCTGACAATTAGCTATAGTTCTCAACTAATAAAACACAAGTAATGTATCTATACTCCTGAAAAGGGGAAAGAGAGTACAAATGTGGAACCTAAGCAATTTTGGCCATCTGCTTTTAAAGACTTTTGCATTATTTCTATTTGTACATCCTATCTTATATCCCAAGCCCCTGCAATTTTTATGTCATGGCCCGTCAGGCACCCATGTCAATTTTCACATGGTTGACATGAGAGTGCCACTTCAGAAAGGATTCAGCTGGAATAACATCCTATCGCTGATCATTACCAGGCATACATAATGGATTCCTGAATTTTAAGAGTAAAAACTGGTTTTATTATCTATTTCTAGACCCAGCCCCACGCTCTGCCCTTTTAAGCCTTCAAATTGTTATCGAATGTTATGGCATTGTAACCAACAGAGCATGTTTCAATGGTCTCTTACCACATGCCCAAGTGTGAGCTGTTGAGAGGCAGCTATTTCTTGGATAGCCGAACCTGAAAGGGAGCCAGTTCCCTCGTTTCAGACTCAGGGACTCAACTGCACTTCGGAGGTAGCCTGGCTGCTTTTTTCACCTTTTGTTGAAAAGCTAAAACGGGGAATATTTAGCTCCCAATTTAGCTTTTTAAGTAAAAAGTTAAACTTTAAAAGCACCCTGTTGCTCTTCAGATAGTAGCAACCAGTCAAGGCAGTGTACAAGAAAGAAAGACAACACTAGACAGACAAGGTGTATAAGAACTTTGGCTGTCCAGCCTGCATAAAACTTTCATATATAGTGTACAAATTGATTATGGCACCAATGTGAATGCTTATCAAAAATTGAATTAAAAATAGAACTGAGACTTACTTTTCCCCCTTTCTTTGTATTAATACATCTCATTTGTATAATTGATGTATTGAAATCTATTATGTGAATTAGGTGATCTGGATAACTTAAAACATAGGTTATAACATCCCCAACTGACCCATAAGATTATGAATTAGGGCATTCAGTATTTAAAGATGTTTGTTATAAAGGATGCTGGGGTTAGTTTTGATATTTGACCCAGCTTTTTTCTTTCTTTTTTTTGGTCTCATCCAATTTCCTGCCATTGCAGCAGCCTTGGCATTTGGACACCTTCATCTCTCCCTCTGTCTCCCAGTGGCACATAGTTTAATTTCCTGAGGACTGAAATGCTTTGGTATAACTCAAGTCTTTGGGCTTAATATAGGGGCATCTGGATGAAAATGAATAGCCTGTGTTATACAGAAAATGGTTCCTTCTGGCCTTTAAACCATATAAAATGAAATGAAGTTGAGAGACTGTCAATGACTTCAGTGGGCTTTGGGGCAGGCCTTTATAGTACAGACAAATGAAAATTGGTATATCCTAACCTGGCATGATAGTCTTCTTGCACTCATTGCATTTGGAAGAGTATTCATTGGAATAGCATTCAGTACAAAGTAGATGCTCCTCTTTTGCAGCAAAAGGTTTGTCCACCAATGAGTTCTTGCATTGGAAGCAGTGAAAACAGGTTTCATGCCAGTGCCGGTCCTTGTAGGACAGATCCTATAGAAATCCAAAACCACAGAATGAATAATTTGCACAATTGTAAGTTGGGAGACTATCCAAGCATATTCAAGTCTGAATCACATAGCCAAGTTTTGAGGCTTATTCATACAGCTCAGGAAAACAAATTGTCCTGCTTGACAATGAACTGAATTGCTGTGGTTACTCAAAAGGGCAAAAGACAATTCCATCTCCTTTAATAGGCTTTAAACAAAACCCCCCAAACCACGTAACCTTTGCTTTTTGTAATACCACAGAGAAACAAGTAGTCTCATTTATGTATTTCCCCTGAGAATTAAGTCATTCTTCAGAAATATTATTCAGAAATATAATATATTTTCCACCTGTGTCTTGGCCATTGCTGTCTTCTAGGTCATTCCTTCTTAACGTGGGTCTTGGCAGAAATCTCTGTTCCACGTTCATCTCTGGTATTAATTCCAGTTATTAATGGATGTACACTAAGGATTGAACTGGCCATATATCTCTCCATTTTTTATGACTAGATTTAGTTCAGTTTTACTTAGATGCTAAATATGGGTCAGAACTGTCACCACCATTTTGCTGCTACTTACATTGCTGCTTTGCCAGGGGCACTCCATATAGATGCAATGTCACATAATTTCTGTGGGTGCCACTCTAGAATTGTCTGATACTAAGATTGGCATCATAGTTCCAAACAATATTTCTTCCACTGAAATGTCAGTGCAGAAAATGATTTTAAAGGATTGTCCTTTTAGAAATTATTAAAAACCCATGTCCACTGTAACTCCCAAAGTCCTTGGTGTTCCAGACAAAACCCAGATCCAAACCATCCTGGTTTTACAAAATAAATCTCAACTGAAGAGGTTTTGAAGAAAAAAAAAAGAGAGAAAAAAAGAAGACAGCAACCCATTGCATTTTTGCGTAGGTTGAATAATCAGAATACTTGACTTACCCAAGGGCATCTGCCTCTTAAATATATAGGATCTCAGAGTTTGCATTGATTCCTGTATCATGAAAAGGCAATTTTTTAAAATACACTGGAAAAACTAACCTTTCACTTTCCATTTAAAGACTTGCCTATAATTGACAAACCGCTTACACTAAATTATATTGGTGAACAGAAGGGAGAAGAATGAATCAAGGAATGTCAGCATTTTTCTATCGTCAGTGAGACAGAACATTAACAGTGGCACAGGGAGAAAATCTTGTTTGAACACCTGCCCTGCTCACCTCAACTCCCTCAAAATCTCTTTTTCAAGTAGTAATTGAGGATGTTCTTGTTTTTCCAACTCTGAAGTCACACAAAGTGCAACACCCATAGAGATTCCTATTTCACTGTTTTCAAAGAGTTATTCATACAACTTGCTCTGTTCACATCAGACAAAACCTTGCGAAACAAACCAGTTTCTGATCCTTAAATATCAGATTTTCTAACATCAAAATGAAAAAATAAAACCTATCTTGTTGAAGAGATTGATATTTACATTACTTTCCTGAAAGGAAGTTGAACAACTTAATCATGATCTCCAAGGAATAATATTTTTCCTGGAAAAGTGCAACCTAGAGCCAACAGGGAGTTTTCCAAAATGTGAAACTTGCTTGCTGGAAAATGGAATGACTGCAGATCTATTTTCTTTATTGTTGTCTTTTGTGAAACTGGAGGCTTTTTTAAACTTAGGAAACTCGAAAAAATAAGAATTTATCTCTTCTTCTTTTTTTTTTTTGCTGTGTTCTTCAAAGTATTTTTTACCTCCAAAGTTGGTAAAGTGAGTATCTGTTAACTGCCTTTTTCCCCCCTTTTTGCTTACATAAGCCTCGCCAAAAATGTAACTTGTACTTTTTAAAGTTGGAAATAATGAAGCCTATGCCTTTTCCTTTTTTTGAACAGTAAAATGTTCTTTGTCCAGAAGCCTCTAGAGTAATCAAAGCTAAACAAAGCTAGGTTAAATCTTGATGTGTAATGTAGACATATTGGCTTAGAGAAATTGCTGAGCTGTGGTTGAGCAATGGTGACTCGAAGCCAAATTATGTCCTACCTCTGGACCAGTCTCCAGTGCAAGCTAGAGCAGCCTCAGACCTCCTCTAATTTCTATTGGCTGCTCACAACTGCAAGGAGCTGTTCCAGCAGCAGGGATCATGGATATAAAGACACTCGATCCATCCTCACTGCATGGATGAGGCCAGGAGGGAGTGACATAAAGCCGTTATCATGGTAGTATGACATTCAAGGATCCCCCAGCACTAGAAGGCATCCTCAAGAGACTGGTTAAGCTGGCTTCATACCTGCTTTGTGCAACCTGAGTGGAGCAAAGCAGCCGGAGTGCAGATGAGGATCTGACCCAATGTGTTCATTGACCCTGATTTTTAAACCTCCAATATTGTGGGTGCAACTTTAGAGGCTGTTTTTGAAAATGTATGCTCTAGCTTGTGCCAACTGATGTACAGTTGAGAGATCTTGTTATCCTATTAATATGGGAAGCAAGCACAGGTGAGAAATGTAGAAGGATTACTTTGGATGGATCATGGGTCTCTGACCCAAAGTGTACACATGCACATTTGTTTATGGTATAAATGTTGTATAGCCTATGCAAAGAGAGAGTGCTCTAGACAAATCTCAGGGATATGTGTTACTGGTTAAAACAGAAGGGGGAAATTGCATGCTTCTGCAGAGCTTTAAAAAAGCCTGTAGCAGAATCTACAGGGAAAATATTTAGCACTTAAGTAAATTACTTTTCTTCTGAGCTCAAAAAATTATTTTCCTCCCCTAGCTGGTTTAATTTGATGAATTTAATAAACTTGTTTGAATTAGAAACAGGATGGGGGTGCTTCTCAGCCTGATCTTTCCACAAAGGTCAATCCTGCATTACATAATATTGTCCTCAAAGCAAACTTCTCCAAATCAAGCCTTCTTAAGTGAGGGTGAGATCGTATTTTTTCCATAATTCTTCCAAAATTTACAATTCAGGATACAATTTATTTTTCCTCTTCTGTGATATGACTGTAGGTGAATAACTTGTTTTTTTTACAGAACAAAATCGTAAGATTAGAGTTACTAGGTTTTATAAGCATAAATCCCTTATTGCCCTGAAACAGTATTGTTTTTTTGTTAGGCTTTACTACTCAAGCCATTGTGTTTTCCACTGAACTTGGTCTCCTCAGAGACCACAATAGGAAGAAGGAGATTAGAGAGGTTATGAACAGGAAAGTAACCAAATATATTTGTGTTCATGAATTAGTGAAAACATCAGCATTTTTACTAGAAACAATGTTCTCCTTAGAATCTAAGGCAGGAAGAGTAGGATACAATTTCAAAGTTTTGTGTAAATTTTTGGTGTGCAGGTCCTGTGACTGAGTGACGCACTGCTAAAACCAGCACCTCGCTGTTTAGAAAACGTACAAGTGAAGGTCCTTGGTGTCTCTTTTTCCCTTCCTCCTCACTACACAACACAGGATATAAGACAAGTCAGATTTTCAGTGCCAAAGCAAAATAAGAATTGCAGTTCAGCAAAGGATTGAGATTTAATTGAAGTGTTGTTAAGATAACCATCCTGTTCCATATATTACTGTTGGCTCCATTTTCTGTTTGCAGTGCATATTTAAGATTGATCCTTTTGATTAATTTTTGGCCCACCTGCTGCCAGAATAGCCTTCCACAACAATCCTCTTTTAATTTTTTTTCTCAGATTTTGCAAACAAATTTTTTCATTCCTGTGTACGTCATCTTATGGTCTGCATTAGAAAGGTGAGTTGTTGTGGGTATTTCCTGTATTGGTGAGGTTCTCTGCGCCGATGAAACTGCAAAGAAACTATTTTTAAAAAATTGTAAAGAATGCTACAATCAACTCAAAAGTCAAATTTAAGCCGTTAAGCAAATGTGAACATCTGAGGTTTTGAAAATTACAGAGGAATTTCCAGAAAGAATGTTCTGTGTTTCAAGCAAGCAAGAGTGGGGAACAATAGCTGTAGCACAAGTTCACCAGTGACTTGGGCTTTGAAACCTAATTGTTTTAATACAAATTCATTCCTTCTTAAGAGATGATCTTAGGAAGCTGTTGGCATATGAATAATGTGCAATGGCTTTGAAAGCAACATGGGGGTATTTTTTTAATGTCTACCAGTGCTTCCTGCCATTCAATACACAACGTTTTTAATCTGCCTGTCAGAGTTTTATAAACATTAGCTAGAAATGATTACAGTTAACACGATGGCTCAGGCCAGATGTATTATTAACATCACATGGTGTCATTTAGTTAACTGTGTTTCTGTGAAAACCAAAATTTTCAATAAAGTACCAGTCTGTATAATTTGTGAGTTATATTCAGAGTCATCCATTCAAGTACTATAAAAAGATTGCAAGATTTTAAAAAAACCCTTTAAGTAAAAAAAAAAAAAAAATTTTTTTCAGTGTAAGGCCATGTCTACACTACCCCACTTATGTCGGCAAAACGTATGTTGCTCAGGGGTGAGTGACTTAAATGTCACCAGCATACGTGGTAGTGTGCACAGCACTATGTCAGTGGGAAAGCTTCTCCTGCTGACACAGCCACCACCACTCGTTGGGGGTGGTTTTATTATGTTGACAGGAGAGCTCTCTCCCATCCACATGGAGTGGCTACACACATGATCTTACAGCGGCGCAGCTACATTGGTACAGCTGAGCTGCTGTAAACTCACTAGTGTGGACATGGCCTAGATGTCTTTCAGAGAGGGTTTAATGGATTGTGTTCTGCGTTGCTGTGCTGGAGACCCAGAGCCTGCCTCTCCTGTCCTCTTACTTGCACCTATTTTACACCGCTTTGACTCCATAGACGATATTCCTGACTTACACTGGTGTAAATCAAAGGAGGATCAGGCCCCTACTGCCTTGAACACTGTGTGCTCATTTACACCTGTGCACTGTGGATATGAAGTGTTACCGAAGCAAATATGTCAACCGTACTTGTGGTAATATTTTACACCCACTTTCCACAGTTGAAAAAGACCTCTCAAGGTACAAAGCAGTGGAGAATGAGGCACCCAAATCCTAATCCTAGTTCTGGCCTCTTGCTACCTGGCTATCGGGTAGTAGCAGTCTGAGGAAGCAATGAACTGAACCACTTGGCCATTGATAACAGAAAAATGCCATGCAGGACTGAATTAATCCATCATTGGGCCCTAGGCATGCATACACTTCTGGGCCACTACCTTCTAATATGACTCCCTGCAGCAAGTCACAACATCACTCACTCAAATTTAGCCCAGTGCCACTCCATAATTTGAGTGAGTGGCGTTGTGACCTGGTGCACAAAATCCCAGTGCCACTCATATTTGGCCCACCCACCCTTTCATTAGCCAAATTGCCCCTGTTCACCTTTCCAAATTTGGGCTCTAAGCAGGTGCCTAATTTGCCTATATGTTAATCCGGCTCTGTGCATAAGGCAAAAATGAACGTTTTGCCAGCTGCAGGGAGACTCCTTGGTTTAGAAGCATGGCAGTAGCTATGACCAAGGGCCTATAGGGAGTATCAGAAGTCCATAAACAAATGGAGATCCTCAGGGCTCCGTCAGTGACATTGAGGACTGGGGAAAAAAAAATCTTGCTTGGTTGTCTTGCTTCTACTCTCCCTTACATCAGTGTAACTTCAGTGATGTTACTCTTCATTTACACTGGCATAAGTGAGAGGAGAATCAGGCCCATAAGATGTTTCTTATATGTATCAAATTATAGTTTGAAAATATTCAGCTGTATAGAAGCTATACCTGAACAAGAAAACAAATACATATCCTTCATTGGCCTTTGGTTTTTATTTTACATGCAGTAGATAAAATGATTAAAATCAGCTTCATTCTAAACTCACATCACAATGCTTGTCAATATTGTTATTTTTGTGGTTTTTTTGGGGGGGAAGGGGCTGTTTTAAGACTTGTGGGATAGATCCATCCTGCAGTAAAAAGAAAACTATAATAGTAGAAATGATTTATCTGTTTTGTTATTCTTTCCAATAACTTTTAACAAAATCTTCACTGAGAAACTCTCAGCTTCATTTGCAATACTGCAGTTACATTCTCCACAAAGACAGTTTTGTGTCTTTTCTTTACACTTTGAAAAAGTCCCAGTCATCTGAAATATTAAAATGTTACTACCTACCTTTATCAGCCATTAAAGAGCGTCTAGTTTAAAAACACAGAAGATAAGTATATTGGATAACACCCACACTCCCTAAATCCATAAAACTCCGTTGAAAAGTTCATCCTGAATAATTCCTGAATACTTTTGTCTGAGATTTGTTGAACTCAGTCCAAGTTTTGGGATTCTTGAATGTCAACACATGGAAATATCTTCTCAGGGTATTAGAAAGATGTTAGAATAAAAGTGCATTCTAGAGAGGGGCAGAAATATGATTTCAGTTTATCAGGTCAATCAGACTCCCTCCCTTCCCTGTTCTGTGTGTTTATGAACTATAGAAAAGTTGGCACTGAATTTAGCATTTCATAGATTATTGCCTGTTCCCTGCCATACGTAGCAAAACCTTCTCTCCTATCTCCTTAAGGGGCCCTCCCAGTGACTTTTCAGTTGGGTTGGGTATGATGCGAGGTCCACTGAGGATTCACTACTTTGTGTCAGCAACTCTTGTCAGGCCTAACATACTCACTACACCTTACACACCAATGTCATAATTTGGATCTAGAAGGTATCATATAATATATCATTTTAGAATTAATGACACACTGCTGATTAATATCATTGTGAAATGCGCGTGTTAACACTATATGAGGAATTATGGATGTTCACTGAGTCTGTGACCAAAGGGAGAAAGAAGTTTTCTCACAGACAGGAGCGAAGGCAGCTATCTACCTGTCTCCAATGTAAATTAAGCAAGGTGTGACCAAAGACAAAGAAAAACACATTTACTTGCAAGGTAAACAAAGCCACCAGGTGAGCCCTAACTACTTAACAATCAGTGGGGGTTGGAGATTGCACCGCCAGGAAGCCTTCCTGCCTCTTGAAGCAGGGCCAATGAACTCTGGGAAGATATAAGCAGGGAGACAAGGCCATTTTGGCATCCATCACTTGAGGATTTAAAGGGGTCAGAGCTCTTGAAATCACAGAACGCTGGATTTTTCAACCAAGGGGGTTGAAGTCTCTGGGAATTGAGAAACTTGCTGAAATTAAGTTTTAGTCTTAAAAGCGTATTTTTACTTTTGTTTGCTTGTGACCCCTTCTAGCTTAGTGATCCTTGTTATCGCTTAAACGGAGGACTTCTTGTTTAATAAACTTGTGTTACTTTTATGATAAACCAATTCAGTGCTGTGATTAAAATAGTGTTTCTCAAACCCCAATTAAATGAATGAGCTGCAGTTCCCTGTCTCATTAAAGGAGAAGTGAACTTAACTTCTGTATATGATCCAGGAGAGGGCTGGACACAGCAGGGCAGACAGTTTTGGGGAAATGCAGTGCGGGGTGGGTGGGGGGGAATGGGGTTACTCTGCAAAAAGGAGCTGGATGCTATGGTGTGACTTGCATGCTGTCTATTGGTGTTAGGGCTGTTCGCCACAGCACTATAGCATTAAAAGCATGCAGAGTGGCAGGACAGGTGGTGACATAACCCCTTACTGGTCTGCATTGAACCCTAAAGCGTCACAGTGGGTGAATGAATTGGGAAGAGAAGAACTGGCATTTGTAACATTTTTTGAGAGTCCAATCTCCTGACCGTACCCCTTCATACGTGCCTAGTCCTTAGATCCCCAGTGCACTTCCATGCCCCCCCAATTACATTTCCACCATCCTAGCTCAACTCTCCATTATAATTCCACCATGAAAATCATAGTTGTGCAAACTGCTTATTGGCAATGGTTTGTGATTGTTACATGAGCAATTTGGACATGGAAAATGTATATATGAATGTCTGAGATAAGTGGCTTAACTATTACATTCTAAACTGGACTAGGAAGGTTTTGAGATTATTTCTGTGGTCCTATACATAGACTACAGGATTGTACCCTATTCAATATGGTTTTGAAAATACAGGCCACTCTTGGGTTCAGCTGAGCCATGCTCAGTGCAGAATCGGAGGGGAATGGGCAAAGATGACCTTATGCCATGTTTGCAGCTCTATGATTCCAGGGCCAGAATTTGTCTGGTTGCATAACGCCCAGATGGGGAGAAGCTAGGTGGTGCTATAAAAGAAGGAAGTCTGGAGCTGCAGGGAGAGAGATAAGAGCTTTGCTATCACGCTCTGAGAACTATAGGGTAGAGAGACTTGCAGGAAGCCCAGGGAGAGAAGATGGTTGGAAGACATGGTACTAGAGTAAGGTCCTGTGGCTGACCCTGACACAAAGGCAGGAACTGGACCTGTGGGAAGGAGCTCTGGGAGGTGTAGCTCATTACAAAGAGCCTGCGAAAGGGCTGGGAGAAAGGCCAGAGGAAAGGCTAATAGTAGGAAGGAATCCAGGGAGGCTCTGATCAGGTGTCTGGCAAAGCAGATCTTGGCTGTTGATCCTAGGGTCCCTGGACTGGAAGCCAGCACAGTAGCTGAACTTGGGTTCCTCTACCAGCCTTGAGAAGGTGGCATGAAGCTCCCCGACATACAGGAATAAGGATGATTTAAAACCCTGATTGAAGGATATAAATACCATCAGGCCCAGGGTCAGGGACCAGAGACCTGGCCTTGGAATTACTTATTAGATTTTCTGTTACCCCAGAAGAGGATGGGACTAAAATGAGACCTAGCCAGAGAGCTGAGTCATGAAATGGGGCAAACTGCCACAGCACCATAGTGACCGTTGCCAGAGGGAACTAGAGAGGAAACAGCTGCTACATCATGCTCAACTGCAAAGAGATCTGAGTGGTTAGTCCCCTACTACAGTCGTGCAGAACACAATGCCATCCACAGCCTCAGAAATAACCCTGACATTATAATCAAAGAGGCTGATAAAGGAGGTGCTGTTGTCATCATGAACAGGTCTGACTACCAAAAGGAGGCTGCCAGACAACGCTCCAATACCAAATTCTACAGGCCACTTTCCTCAGATCCCACTGAGGAATACACTAAGAAACTGCACCATCTACTCAGGACACTTCCTACACTAACACAGGAACAAATCAACATACCCTTAGAGCCCCGACTGGGGTTATTCTATCTACTTCCCAAGATCCACAAACCTGGAAATCCTGGATGCCCCATCATCTCAGGTATTGGCACTCTCACTGAAGGACTGTCTGGATACGTGGACTATCTACTCAGACCCTATGCCATCTGCACTCCCAGCTATCTCCATGACACCACTGATTTCCCAAGAAAACTACAATGCATTGGTGATCTTCCAGAAAACACCATTCTAGTCACCATGGATGTAGAGGCTCTCTACACAAACATCCCACACACAGATGGAATACAAGCTGTCGGGAACAGTATCCCTGATGATGCCACAGCACAATTGGTTGCTGAGCTCTGTGACTGAGCTCTGTGACTTTATCCTCATGCACAATTTCAAATTTGGTGACAATATATACCTCCAGACCAGTGGCACTGCTATGGGTACCTGCATGGCCCCACAATATGCCAACATTTTTATGGCTGCCTGGAACAAGGCTTCCTCAGCTCTTGTCCACTCACGCCCCTTCTCTACCTACGTTACATTGATGACATCTTCATCATCTGGACCCATGGAAAGGAAACCCTGGAAGAATTCCACCACGATTTCAACAGCTTCCACCCCCCATCAACCTCAGCCTGGACCAATCTACACGGGAGGTCCACTTCCTAGACACCACAGTGCAAATAAGTGATGGTCACGATAACAGCGCCCTATACCGAAAACCCACCGACCGCTATGCGTACCTTCATGCCTGCAGCTTCCATCCTGGACACATCACACAATCCATTGTCTACAGCCAAGCGCTGAGGTACAACCACATTTGCTCCAGCCCCTCAGACAGAGACGAATGCTTACAAGATCTTCACCAAGCATTCTCAAAACTAAGATACTCACATGAGGAAATAAGGAAACAGATCAACAGAGCCAGACGTGTCCCTCCTACGAGACAAGCCCAAGAAAGAAACCAACAGAACTCCACTGGCCATCACATACAGTCCTCAGCTAAAACCTCTCCAGCTCATCATCAGTGATCTACAACCCATCCTGGACAATGATCCCTCACTTTCACAGGCCTTGGGAGGCAGGCCAGTCCTCACCCACAGACAACCTGCCAACCTGAAGCATATTCTCACCAGCAATGACACACCGCACCATAGTAACTCTAACTCAGGAACCAATCCATGCAACAAACTTCGATGCCAACTCTGCCTACATATCTACACCAGCGACACCATCAGAGGACCTAACCAGATCAGCCACACCATCACCGGTTCATTCACCTGCATGTCCACCAATGTAATATATGCCATCATGTGCCAGCAATGCCCCTCTGCTATGTACATCGGCCAAACTGGACAGTCCCTATGTAAAAGGATTAATGGACACAAATCAGATATTAGGAATGGCAATATACAAAAACCTGTAGGAGAACACTTCAATCTCCCTGGACACAAAATAGCAGATTTAAAGGTAGCCATTCTGCAGAAACTTCAGGACCAGACTTCAAAGAGAAACTGCTGAGCTTCAGTTCATTTGCAAATTTGACACCATCAGCTCAGAATTAAACAAAGACTGCGAATGGCTAGCCAACTACAAAAGCAGTTTCTCCTCCCTTGGTGTTCACGCCTCAACTGCTAGAAGAGGGCCTCATCCTCCTTGATTGAACTAACCTTGTTATCCCTAGCCTGATTCTTGCTTGAATATTTATTCCTGCCTCTGGGAATTTCCACTACATGCATTTGACAAAGTGGGTATTCACCCACGAAAGCTTATGCTCCAATACGTCTGTTAGTCTATAAGGTGCCACAGGACTCTTTGTCATTTCTACTACAGGGAGGAATTCCTGGGTAGCCAGTTGTTAGTTTTATGGACACTTTCTGCTGCAAGAGTGTATGAGACATGCATGTTGTCTATTTCATAGCTCCCCTTCCTCCCCATGTTACTTGGGTAGTGTTTTTATTGTTAAATGAACAGCTAAAATATTAACATTTATCACTTGGAGAGAAACTCAGTAACATTTTTAACCTATTAAACACAAGGTTGATGTTCTAAGTTTCCCCTAGATGGCAAAAAATACTCTCCAGTTTCACTTCACTTCCATTCAAATAATCCTAATGCTAGCTGTGTAAAGCAGGTAATTATTAATAGCCCTTTTAACCCATAGAGAAACTGAGACAGGGAGGTTAAACCCTAAGTTTTCAAAAGTGACCCTTTAATTTTGGGTATTTCACTCTTTGGGTGTCCAGCATTGGAACCCTAGAGCCTCATGTTCAGAGGTGCTGAGCATCCGCAACGCCAGCCAATGGGAGCTGTGATTACTCAGCGCCTTGGAAAAGTGGACCTGGGCATAATCAAGTTAGGGATCCAAAATTACTGGATATTCTTGGAAATCTGGACCGAAGCACTTCCTGACAAGTGTTGAGCACTTTCAATTCCCCTGGATCTCCAAGGAGGTGCTTAGCACTTTGGAAGGTCAGGTTCTTAATTACCTAGTCAATAAGATGTTATGGAGCAGACATCTTCTACCCATATCCCACTATAATGTGGTAGGGATCCCTTGTGAGGAGGGTGCATGCTTTATGTAGGGAATGGACCTATCCAATCTATTTTGGCAGAAGTGATGTCAAAGAAACACAAGTCCAAGGTACCTTGCAATCACAGCCAATTGGTTTTTTGCATTCCTCACAAGTGTTGGAGTAAAGGCTCTCATAACACTTCACACAATAGGGGCTCTCCTCTCTCAGGATGTATTTCTTGCCAAACAGGGACTCCTTGCAGTAGTGACAGTCAAAGCGTTCAGTCATTTTGGTGTCTAGAATCCTGTCCTGTCATGAAGAAGAAAACAAGCAGGTTCAGACTTATGACTTATTATCTTGAACTCCAAAGAAAGAAACAAGATGGCATAGATCCCCTTCAGACCTATTGCATTGTACCACACCTATACTTAATTTAATGCTAAGTAATTTCAAACACCTTTTTATTAATTAATTAATTAAATCCTCATGTGAGGGGAAATCAGGAACATAAGGATAGCTGTGCTGGGTCAGACCAGTGATCTTTCTAGTCCAGCACCCTGTCTCTGATGGCCAGTGCCAAATGTCTCCCAGGAAGGTGCAAGTATCCTCATAATGGACAGTAATGAAATAATCTGCCCACAGGAAGTTTTCTTCCACAATAATGCTTACAAAGTTTGATTCAGCAGAATGGTCTTGCTTGGTGAACAACCTGGTTAATCTGAGCTGTTTCATTCAGTGTACGAGTTGAGCATTTCTTGCCGTGAAGAATTTTCAAGCTGTTTAGTGGATTATATCATTCAGATCTGAAGTGAGCTTTCCGCACATACAGAGACACAGTACAGACCCGTTTATGCGCAAATCTGCTTAAAGCGCAGTAGCGCCATACCTCCCAGTGCTACCTATTTAACACGTGAGATTCATTAACACGCAGTACAGGAACTTGCTATGTAGCACTACAAATTTGCCCACTAACTCACTGACATAGAAATTGTCAGGAAGTGCGGCACGGAAACATGTTGTATGTCTTTACCAATATTGGTAAAGACGTATCACACATGCTTAGTCATTGTCACACTAGAGAGATATATAATATATAGTAGTTATATAGTAATTTATATACTACATTAGAAAATTTTAACCACAGGCTAATATGATGGCAGAGGGCAAGTGTCAGCGTTCCTACACTGCAGAAGAAAAGCTAGCTGTAATAGATCGACTAAATAGCGGAGAAACCTAGGCCAAAGTTTCAAAAGATGTTGGGACTGCCGAATCGACTCTCCAAGGATGGCTAAAAATGAATCTAAATGGAATGGCTTTGTACAAGATATCAAATCTGCCACAGGGCTTAAGTGAAAATGTGTGTGCTACTCAGCAAACCTCACAACAGACAAAGCCATGCACATGGGGTTTGCTCAGGAAAAACTGAAAGGAATGCTGCTAAGTGGGCCAATCCTTCAAGCCCAAGTGACAACATTTGGAAATGTAACAGGGGATGAATCATTCCAAGCCAGCAAGGGGTTTATAAGTTGTTTTAAAAAGCATCCTGGCATAGCACAGGTATCGATTTCTGGAGAAAGCCGATCAGCCGATGAATCGGCCGCGAACGTGATTCCCGCCGAGTTAAAATCTGCTTTACAACACGAAGACTACCATGAAGAACAACTTTATAATTGTGATGAAACAGTTTTATTTGCAAAACTGCTACCTAATAAGACTTTAGCCTTTAATTACGAGACACAGAAAACAGCTGGATTTAAAAAGATAAAAGATCGTGTGACTCTTCTTTTTTGTAGTAATAAGACGGGCAGCCATAAGCTTGCCCCTCCTCTTGTTGGCCGCTTTCATAACCCTCTCTGCTTTAGTCACCTCAATAGAGCCAAACTGCCAATAATATACGCTAATAGCAAAAATGCTTGGATGACGAGACACATTTTCAACAACTGGTTCCACAATAGCTTTGTTCCAGCTGTTTGTAAGCATCTGCGGTTGAAGAAACTCGAAGCCCAAAGCACTTTTGCTACTTGACAATTGTCCAGCCCATCCTCCAGCCGAATCACTGGTTTCGGTGATTGTGTCATGCACGTCTTCAGGCATTTCCGAACTCCTGAAACAGTTAAACATGAAGGAAATTATTTATTTAGTTAAAAAAGCTTGGGATGGAGTAAAACAAAAGTCCATTGAAAACTGCTGGATAAAAGCTCTCGGTGATGCCTTTTCTGTCAAAGACGGCTCAGACTCAGAAAACTCCAGCAGAGGCACTGATTCAGAGCCAGACTTTGAAGGATTTTTGGAAGAATATATCCTACAAATACGCACGCAGACAAAAGAGGATAAAGGTAAACTTCTCTTTCAAATGATAAAAGATTTTAGTTTGGATATGTCGCCGGAAATCATTACCGAGTGGCTGGAGATGGATGAATATTGCCCGACTTCAGAATTTCTGTCCGAGGAAGAAATATTAACGGGCTGCGAGGCTACGTCAAACCGCGAAAGTGATGGTGAGAATTCTAATAACGCAGGCCTAAATGACAATGATGACGAGGACGAGGAGGATGTCATTGAAAAGGTCAAAATTTTGCCCACAGAAGCCCTTAGTGCTGTAGAAACTGTTGTAAGATTTATGGAGGAGCAAAATGTGGAAAATATTAAAATCATTCATCTGCGGCGAATGAAAGACTGCATAAGAGAGAAAAAAAATGTGAGCCAGAAAAAGCAGAAAATAACGGCGTTTTTTTTCTAAGTGAATCATAGACACTTTTTTCAGCACGGCCCTCTTAACCCGCAGTCCGTTAACACGCAGTCGTGATGGCTTGACTCCCGACATCCGCGCGTTAATGGGTCTGTACTGTAGTTGAGTCAAATATGATGGGGAGACAGAGTGCTTTCTGTGTGAGATGTGGCCAGTACCACTGCCAAAGGTCCTGGGAATGGTGTGCAGACTGCAACTGGGAATTCAGTTATGCTCCTGTAGCTATACAGTAATTATAGCAGCAATCATAAGATAAAAGGGTAAGGAACTGATAGCACAAATGCGAGATCTGTAGGCCTAGATCTATAAGAATAGCTTAAGCAGTTACCATAAGTATAAGGCCTTTCAGCCTGCATAATAGCAGTTACTCAATAAGCTAGCATAAGTAAGTAAACTAATGGTGATCTTAAGTCACAGGATGGCATAAGATTCTGTTTATTGTTTTGTAACAGTCACAAGCGTTGCAAGAAGACAGTCTGTACCTACCAGTTTTAGAGTATTTTTTGAGGAAATATTGCAGATGCCTAACCACAGGTAACCATAGTAATTCAATTGATGTATGTTAATAACCTTTGCTTAATTAATATAGTAGCTATAGGCTAAGGGCGCTCTAATATTAAGGGCAAGGAAGTTAAGGTATGGTAAAGGAGGGAAGAGCTATTCATACATATGCATAAGGACCATCAAGGTCTATAAAACATCTGGTCTCAGGTACAGCCGTTGGGACTTCTTCATTGGCATGCCAGAATCAGACTAAGATCTGTCTCAACTTCTAGAGCTCTCCCCAAGAAAAAAGTGAGTACGTGCCTGTAATTGTGCTGGCTGCCTTAACAGTGTTCTATTACATCACTTTACTTGTCTGGGTTGGTTCACTGATTGGATTAATTATTTTAATAATAACAATTTTACAATCACAGAAGGTCTTCCCGGAGTGTGAGTGGTGTTATCACTGGCGTGTCCCAGGGGGCTCTCAAAGCAGTAATTATGATAATACTGGGCCTGATCTTGGGACAAGAACCTACTGAATTTCAGAGGGTTAATTGGATTCTAAATCAATAACCTAGTCAATGGAACTGCAATACTCGTTTTGGATGCTGAAAGCTAGCAAGGATCTGCTGGGGCCATTATTAGATAATGAACCTTGCTATCCCACAGGAAGGCATTGACAACCAGTCTTCTTTTAAAGAAATGATTATTAGGATCTCACTAAGAAATCACTTTTTGACTCTGACAATCATTCTAGTTCTCAACTAGACTCCAGTCTTCCTCATAAAAGAATGATTATTCAGAAGGTTGTAGAGAAGGGAACTCAAATGAGATCCAGAGTCCTCTGGTCATCTTGGCATCTAATGAATTTGGTTGAGGCCTGGCTATTGTACAGACACTATACTGATCGTGTTGTTTTATGCTTCCTTCTGGAGATGTGGGTGAAGACCAGGTGTCTATGCTGAGTCTTTTCGCTCTGTCAGTGGGATTTTGTACCACTCAGCTGTTGACGCACCTATGGCATAGGCTAGCGGGGTCACTTTTGAATGCTTCCATTCCTTCTTTTTGAGAGATCCCAGTAAGTAGTGCTGTGCAATTGCTAACCTGCACTGAGCCATGGGGTGGCTTCAGTGGCTATTTCTATTCAGCTTGTTTATGGGCCACTAGATGGGTTAGAAAGGAGGTATGAGCTGGTCTGTAGATGACACCCATTCCTATATCTATTCCTCTGATCCTATCCAATGCAGTTGACTGATTTATCCAGTGTCTATGAGAGACTTGGACATAAAGGAGAGTTACCTATCTGAGATTCAGTTCAAATAAGATTGAATTAATGCTTATAGACTGGATAAGCAACTGAAAGAAATAGCCGAGATTATGTCCGCTTCCCTGCATGAGGAATACTTACTCTTTTATTCAGGTTCACAAACTGGTGGTATTATTGAACCCCACCATTCATTCTGAATATGCAGATAGCAGCTGTTTTTATTATTTGCCTTTGGTTAGAAGGCTGAGAGTTCCTTTTTGGACTTTGTTACAATTATCAATGTCTTTTCAAATTAATTGCTGCATTGCGAGCAGTATGCAACTACACCTTAAAACACCATTCAAAAATTACTTCAGAGTGTGTAACTGTCTGCCTATGAAGTGGTTTCCCATGTGGACTGCAGTATACCTGTGCACCATACTCAAACTGATTGCCCGTTGGTTTCTAGATGAAGATTTAAACTGCTTTTGGTCTATAAAGCCTTAAATGGTTTGGGTCCTAAAAACTGAAGTGACCATCTTTCTTACCTGTGACTCCAGGGAAGCTGTATTCAGCTGAGGTTCTCATGCTCACAGCCCCCTGGTTTAAAGAGAAGGAGGATAACTGCAAAATCTCCCAAAGTTTGGGCCTCTAGAGTCAGAACTCAAGTTTTGGTTCAGACAGGATTCACTCATGAAGTTGGGATTGAGATCAAAACTTCCTAAAAGTTCAGGGATGTTTAGATTTGAGGATTTGGTTGGATCCAATCTTTGCTCTATAGTGCTATGGGCACACTTGCAGCCTCTTCTGCGGGGGAAAAAAATTAAAAGTAAGCTCATAAGAACTAAAAGAAAAAGAGTACTTGTGGCACCTTAGAGACTAACAAATTTATTTGAGCATAAGCTTTCATGAGCTACAGCTCACTTCATCGGATGCATTCCCGATTAAGTGAGCTGTAGCTCACGAAAGCTTATGCTCAAATAAATTTGTTAGTCTCTAAGGTGCCACAAGTACTCCTTTTCTTTTTGCGAATACAGACTAACACGGCTGCTACTCTGAAACCTCTCATAAGAACTGCCACACTCGGTCAGACCAATAGTCCGTCCAGCTCAGAATCCTGTCCCTGACAGTGACCAGTACCAGAGCTTCAGGGGGAGTATAGAGAACAGGGCAGTTGGAGTGACCCATCCCTGTCTTCCATTCCTCACTTCTGGCATTCAGAGATTTAGGTCTGTCCCAAATTTGGGGTTGCATCCCTGACCATCTTGGCTAATAGCAACTGATGGACCTATCCTCCATGAACATATTTAGTTCTTTTTTTGAACCCACTTATACTTCTGGCTATCACAACATCCCAGGATAAGGAGTTCCACAAGTTAACTGGGCAGTGTGTAAAAAAGTACATCCTCTTCTTTGTATTAAACCTTCTGCCTAATAATTTTTTCAGAAGACCCCTTGTTTTTGTATTGTGGGAATAACACTTCTCTAACTTTTTCCACACCATTCATGCTTTGTTAGACCTCTGTCATATCATATCACATATCATCATAATCGGGCCTATCTAATGAGAAGTGAGAATGGCAAAATAAATTATTTGTTTTAGATTTATAAAAGATGCTCACAACTCAACAGGCTCCTGTCCTGTGCACTGGCATTAAGCTGGAGAGGGGCCCAGAGGTGGGCAAACTATGGCCTGCGGGACCGTCCTGCCCGGCCCTTGAGCTCCTGGCCAGGGAGATTAGCCCCGAACCCCTCCCCCGCTGTTTCCCCTCACCTGCAGCCTCAGCTCACCGTGCTGCCAGCACTTTGGGCAGCGATAAGGAGGTGTTAGTACCATTATACAAGGCACTGGTGAGACCTCACCTGGAATACTGTTTGCAGTTCTGGTCTTGGCTTGTTTAGCCTAACCAAAAGAAGCTTGAGGGGAGATATGATTGCTCTCTATAAATATATCAGAGGGATAATACCAGAGAGGGAGAAGAATTACTTAAACTCAGTACCAATGTGGTCACAAGAATAAATGGATATAAACTGGTCATTGGGAAGTTTAGACTTCAAATTAGACGAAGGTTTCTATCCATCAGAGGAGTGAAGTTTTGGAATAGCCTTCCAAGGGAAGCAGTGGGGGTAAAAAAATCTATCTGGCTTTAAGATTAAACTCGATAAGTATATGGAGGAGATGTATGATGGGATAACATGATTTTGGTAACTAATTGATCTTTAAATATTCATGGTAAATAGGCCCAATGGCCTGTGATGGGATGTTAGATGGGGTGGGATCTGAGTTACTACAGAGAATTCTTTCCTGGGTATCTGGCTGGTGAATCTTGCCCATATGCTCAGGGTTTAGCGGATAGCCATATTTGGGGTAGGGAAGGAATTTTCCTCCAGGGCAGATTGGAAGAGGCCTTGGAGGGTTTTCGCCTTCCTCTGTAGCATGGGGCATGGGTCACTTGCTGGAGGATTTTCTGCCCCTTGGAATCTTTAAACCATGATTTGAGGACTTCAATAGCTCAGACATAAGTGAGAGGTTTTTCGTAGGAGTGGGTGGATGAGATTCTGTGGCCTGCATTGTGCAGGAGGTCAGACTAGATGATCATAATGGTCCCGTCTGACCTTAATATCTATGAATCTAAGAGCCGATAGATGTAGTGTATTAAATTGCTCCCAGTAGGAATGTGCTACTTATGGAGCACCAGAACTGGCAGCCATAAGTAGTGCACATATGTAGCACATTCCTATGGGGAGCAATTTAATACACTACACCTGGGTAGGGAAAGCTGTGCCTCCTCAAACAGCCTGGCCTCCGCCCCTTGTCCACCCCCTCCCACTTCCTGGCCCCTGACTGCCCCATTCAGAACCCCTGACCCATCCAATCTCCCCTGCTTCTTGTCCCATGACCGCCCCCTCCCAGGACCCCCTGCCACCAACCACCCCCGCAGCACCCCACCCCCTATCCAACCCCCACTCCCTGTCCCCTGACTTCCCCGCCCCCTATCCACACCCTCGCCCCTTGATAGGCCCCCTGGGACTCCCACCCCATCCAATCCCCCCGTTCCCTGACCCGACTGCCCCCTGGGACTCCCTGCCCCTTATGCAACACCCCTCGCTCCCCACCCTCTTACCATGCCGCTCAGAGGACTAGGACTGGCAGCCATAAGTAGTACACCGTAAGTAACACATTCCTACGGGGAGCAATTTAATACACTACACCAGCCCTCCATACAGTTTCGGAACCCCAGTGTGGCCCTCAGGCCAAAAAGTTTTCCCACCTCTGGCCTAGACAGTGGGTGAATGATACTGCTATTTAGGGCTTGTCTACGCTTAAAACACTGCAGCAGTGCAGCTGTAGCACTTCGGTGAAGATGCTACCTGTGCCAACAGGAGGGGTTCTCCCATCGGCATAGGTACTCCACCTCCCCGGGAGGCAGTAGCTAGATCCCATTGACCTAGTGCTGTCTACACCAGGGCTTAGGTCAGTTTAACTGCATCACTCAGGAGTGTGGATTTTTTCACACCCCTGAGCGACGTCCTTATTCTGCCCTAATTTCGTCATGTAGACCAGGCCTTAATAAACTAAACAGATTGCTTCACTCTTTAACTAGAACTCCCTCTTCTTGTCTGGTATCATGGATAGAGCATAAGCTCTTTGGGTCAGGAACTGTCTTTTTATTGTTTTCTTCAGTGCGTAACACAACAAAGCCTCCAGCTGCTACCATACACAGGTGCCGGCTTCCTCCGGGCCCCATGGGTGCTCAATCCCCTGCCCTCCCACTTCCTGCCCAGTTCGATCCCCTCCCCCGAGCATGCCTCATCCCCGCTCCACCCCCTCCCTGCCAGCGCCTCCCGCATGCCGGAGAACCGTTGATTGCGGCAGGCAGGAGGCACTGGGAGAGGGAGGAGTTGATCGGCTGAGCCACTGGCAGATGGGATGCACTGTGGGGGAGGGCTGCCCGTGAGCACTAAGCATCCACTAATTTTTTCCATGGATGCTCCAGCTCTGGAGCACCCACAGAGTCAGCGCCTTTGCTACCATAATACAAATTAATAATAGTACTGTTGTTATTTACACCAGTACTCATCAAAATCCTAGTAATAAACAAGCCTATCCCATTATAAAATCTCACTTCTACCATGATCTACATCATAAATAAAGCTCCAAAGGAATACAGAAATTCTCAGGCAACCTTTTCTTCACAAGCCTGGAAAAAAAGATGGACACTTCAGCATGCCCAGAATGTTAATATGTCCAGGTCCTGCCATACCAAGTAGGGCAGTCATTGTAAGACAATAATCAAAGAATAATTTAATACATTAACTTTACAATGTGCTTCCTTTCCTTTTTCCCTTGAATAAGCTCATTAGAAGAGAAGTAATTACTAAAATTTACACTGCCACATTGAGAAATACTAAAAAGAAAAACAATGGTAAAAACAAGAGGGAAATATCCTCACTATAAAACGTAGGAGACAAATTATATTAAGAGACTCAATGCTTTTAACTCTCACTGTAATGGCATACTGAGATATGGAATGAAATCCAGGCACTGTTGAAATCAGTGGCAGCTTTGCTATTGACTTCAGTGGGGCCAGGATTCCACCCACAGTCTGTACTCCTGTGAGCATGAGATTCTGCTAACCCTCTGTTTAGAAATTAAGTGCTCGGTGGAGGTGTTCAGACACTTCCCACACATGTGATTCTTTAAAAAAACCGCTGTGTGCATGTAGGATTTTTCAAACCTTTTATTTTCCTTCATTGAAGAAAGGAAGATTTCTGTCTGGCAACTCCACTGACATAGTCCATGAAGACACGGAGCATTTGGAAACTATTTATGTTAATGTTCCAAAGGCTAAAGTGTAAAGATTTATGATGTCCTTTGAAGTTACGATCTACCAGTCTGAACTATACAACAGATTTACTGGCAAGAGATAATCTTTCCCGTAACTTAGCAGTTATGGTCACAATCGTTATCAATCATCTTGTTGCACCATCTGCCTGCAAATTTTCCAAGATCTAATAATTTTTCTGACCAAGACCATAATTCCATGCAGGCAACAGAGGCTAATGTTATTTCTTTTTTTGTTTATTTGAAGAAGAGACTAAATGAACATTTGCCAGAAGCATTAGTTGGAAAAGAAGGCATATAGGGCAGATGGAAATCCACCTGAATCGAGCTGTATGGACCCTAATATGGAATTGATATTGTACAATAAACTAGGGTGATTCTATCGACTGGCTGGCTGATGGGGAGAAGGAGGTAAGATCGCTCACCTTTGAGCGCCTATTTGAGTTCTAAGTAGCCATTGGGCAAGGAGTGCTCGTGCACTCGTGCACTATGGTGAGTGATATGCCTGATTTTCAGGAAGAGGAGCTGACTCTCTTGCTGTAACATGTTCTGGGCCAGATGGATCTATGCCGATTTGCACTGGCTGAGGAGCTGGACTTCCGTGTTTGCTGGGCTTTGTCATTGCACATCATTGCTATTTTAAAGTCTATTTTAGGGCTTTCAGTAGCACCCATGTGGTTCTCAGGAGGGTTAGTCTGGTCTTCAGTATGAGGAACCACAAATGGCTAAAATATGTCAAAGTTGAACGTATGTCAGGCTATGCATCTTTAGTGAAAGATCTCAGTTCTCTGCATGTGCTCCTGTGTGTTGTCTCAGAGGTGGCTGATTTTGTGGCATTTTTGGCAATTAACTGTCCGTGTTTCTAAGTATGTGGTAGTGTCACTTTCATGTGATTCTTCTCTTTCCTGGCATATAGTGCTCTAAAGTTTCCCAGATTTAATCTGCTTTACAGAGCTAATAAAGACATCAGGAGAGTTAAAATACCTGGCGCTAGATTGTACCTAGTCCAGTGTAGAAAGAGGGCAGAAGGGGCTTTTCCTGCTTTCTGCCCCTGGGCAAGGGCTAGGTATAGTCCTGGACCTTGCATCCCTAACATGTAAGGACCAAGGAAGTCTAGCCCCAGCAATGACACTCGACTCACAAATGGATCGATGCAGGGGCAGTGGTCTGTGCTGCACCCTGGGAAAAGGTGCAGTAGTGGGCACTGCTGTGCATGTTCCACAAGCACAGTGTCTCAGAGTGGCTGGTGTTGTACTTCTCCTCCATGAAGGCGCACATTTCCCATCCTTGGCTGTGGGGGAGGGAAAAAGAAGAACTTTTCAAGGATACTTCGATGTTAACCTGTGATCTGAGTACCAACACCCCCATTCCAAGCATAGAGACACCCCATCTTTCTGAAGGTCTCTGACATGGAAACTCCTAGAGGGGAGTGGGCAGAAGCTTCCTCTTTTGCACTTCCTTTCATCATGGGGAAGCATGACTTCAGAAATCTCTTCCATTTGGTGACCTGTGTATCCTGTATAATGACAGCTGTACTAACTCTGTTAACGGGTGCTTAACCACTCTCTGTGTAAACTTTGCTGCTAACTTTCTTTCTCAATTGGCTGGTTGTCCACCTCTTCTTTCTTTTGTCATTTCTTTTGAAGGGGAAGGGAGGGAAGCCTCCTAATACCATGGTACAGTGATCTTATTGTAAGCAGGACCCAAGGGCTTAGTGGGGGAATTCAGTACTGTGCCTTTAAGAAATCAAAGCATCTTAAGATATGGTGTTGCTCTCTTTCAGAACATGCCCAGCCTCAAACCCCAAAATCACTGTAGTCAGACTGTGATCTTGACCAGTAATAGATAGAAGAAAGAAAATCTTTTAACTGTAGATTTGTTCCTCGCTTCATGTGTGGCTGGGGGCGCGTTTCCAAGAATAAACTAAAGAGTTTGGAGCTTGCAAAAAGCATTCTTAAGACCTCCCAGAAGTCATTCAGCAAAACTAGGGAAAGCATGGAAGGGTGCATCACTCTACCTCTCCTATAGATAAATAGAAGGTTTCTCAGTTTGGTACTTTACACAAACATTAAATAATAATGACCTATCTATATATCAAGGTATTTATATAGCCCCTAATACCATAATATCTGAGCACCTCACAATTGTTAATGTAGTTACTCTCTCTGTGCCTCAGTTCCCCACCTGTAAAATGGGGATAATAGTACTTCCCTACTTCACAGGGTGTTGAGACTATTAGTCACTTGTCCATGGTCACACCAGACATCTGTCAGACCAGGGTCTTTGAACCCAGCCTCCTAAGACCTAGGCTAGAAGTCTAATGACATATCAGCTGGATGTCCGGATCCCAGTTGAGTCTCTGTGCTGGTTTTTTATCTCGATATAAGTTATTTTAAAAAGTTACAATCCATTTAACCCCTCAAGTAATTCTGTATCTACTTTTAAAATTATAAGACTTTGAAAATTATAGATCATTTATTCTGCTGAACAAAAATGTTTAAGAATTAAACACATAATGAAGAAGACTTTGGGATGAGATGAAAAACTATACTAAAAAAGAGGGAGAAAGAGTGACTTGTTCTATGCATGGTGGTGCAACATTAACTCACATAAGCCCTGAAATGCAGAAGTTTACGTTCTTATTGCAGTGTTAAACTCGCTCAAGTTGCTTGTACTATTATTAGTGTATACGTTACTACTCAGCAGCCTAATTATTATCATAAACTATTCTATAGAGAGGGGCACGTGCAAATTAACAATGAAATAAGAACCATCACTTTTTAGCTTTCTGACAGGCGGGGTACTTGAATATTCAGCTTTGAAGGAAACCTGCAGTGTTTCCTGATCAAACCTTTTTCTATATACTTATTCACATACATAGCTAAATACTTTTGATATTCTGATTTCTCTGTGGCTGTTGGTGTACCTCTGATTTATTCCCTGGAGGCTGCCAATATCCTACTATCTTCGACCCTCATTTGGGGTAAAATTGCATCACAAATAACTCAGTAAATGTAAATGCAACATAATTTTAATTGTGCAATTTTAAATCAGGCAACAAATGTAAATAAGATCCCCAGTCCTTGGGGCTGACTGAGCTGCCATCTTTCTATCCTCCACCCATTCGCTAAAGCTACCCGGGACCAGTTTATTCCCCAGCACAAGGTGAAACAGCCTCATGCCTGCTCTAACCTACATGAGTTTGTAACCAGCCTCTGGGTGTTGGAGGAATGACATTGAGCAGACCTTATGCCTGCTGGGGATTCCCAGAATGGGGGAACTCCCAGCTGCTATTAAGGCAGCTTTATGGCTCATTTGCAGGGAAGAAAAAGCAAGGACCTCTTCTTAAATGGTCCCAGTTGAACTTCAAAGCCTACCACCTTCCATCTGTGTGTGTTTGCTTGCTGAGGAAGTATCCGAGCGTGTGTTTGCTGGGAGGGCAGGGAGAGAGCCTGAGTGAGTGTCTGATTGGCTGCTAGCCTGCAGGGGGCGGGCATTAGGGTGTCTGTGTGTTTGCGTCAGGGAAGCCTGGCTGTTTAAAAATAGCCAGAGCCTCGCGAACCAGCTGAGCAGCGGGGACAGCAGAGCAGCTCACAGCAGGAGTTTGCCTGGGAGTTCGCCTGGAGTGAGCCCATTGAGGCTTACATCTTGCCAACGTCTCTGAGGAAGCTCATAGTAGGTAGGTGATATGGAAGGGGGGGGGTTCAGCTATTGTGACCTGCACTGGATGTGCCATGTTTGTCTTTCTTCCACAGGACAGAAGCGACTTTGTCTGTACAAAGTGCAAGCTGGTCTCCATATTGGAAGAGAAGATTGAAGGTCTGGAGCAACAGGTAACGACCCTGCGTTGTATACGAGAGACTGAGGATTTTCTGGACCAAACTCAGGATAGCCTTCTAGGGGCACAAAGCTCTAAAGATATAGAGCAGGTTGCACAGAGGAGCCAAGAGGCCAGTGAAGAAGCTTGGCAACATGTGACCTCCAGAAGAGGTAAGCGGAATGTCCGGGTTCCAGTAACACAGACACAGGTAACTAACCGCTTTCATGTTCTCTCCACAGGTACCATTGCGGAGAGTGGACCAGATGATATGTCTGGGGGGAGAAAGCAGAAGGAGACCCCGCTGGTTGGGAGGCATGAGATGCGATGTCCTGAGGTTGGGGGTTCCACGACCACCACTCCCAAGAGGAGAAGGCGGGTGGTGGTGGTCGGGGACTCTCTCCTCCGGGGGACTGAGTCATCTATCTGCCGCCCTGACCGGGAAAACCGAGAAGTCTGCTGCTTGCCAGGGGCTAAGATTCGTGATGTGACGGAGAGACTGCCGAGACTCATCAAGCCCTCGGATCGCTACCCCTTCCTGCTTCTCCACGTGGGCACCAATGATACTGCCAAGAATGACCTTGAGCGGATCACTGCGGACTACGTGGCTCTGGGAAGAAGGATAAAGGAGTTGGAGGCGCAAGTGGTGTTCTCGTCCATCCTCCCCGTGGAAGGAAAAGGCCTGGGTAGGGACCGTCGAATCGTGGAGGTCAACGAATGGCTACGCAGGTGGTGTCGGAGAGAAGGCTTTGGATTCTTTGACCATGGGATGGTGTTCCATGAAGGAGGAGTGCTGGGCAGAGACGGGCTCCATCTTACGAAGAGAGGGAAGAACATCTTTGCCAGCAGGCTGGCTAACCTAGTGAGGAGGGCTTTAAACTAGGTTCACCGGGGGAAGGAGACCAAAGCCCTGAGGTAAGTGGGAAAGCGGGATACCGGGAGGAAGCACAGGCAGGAATGTCTGAGAGGGGAGGGCTCCTGCCTCATACTGGGAATGAGGGGCGATCAACAGGTTATCTCAAGTGCTTATATACAAATGCACAAAGCCTTGGAAACAAGCAGGGAGAACTGGAGGTCCTGGTGATGTCAAGGAATTATGACGTGATTGGAATAACAGAGACTTGGTGGGATAACTCACATGACTGGAGTACAGTCATGGATGGTTATAAACTGTTCAGGAAGGACAGGCAGGGCAGAAAAGGTGGGGGAGTAGCACTGTATGTAAGGGAGCAGTATGACTGCTCAGAGCTCCGGTACGAAACTGTGGAAAAACCTGAGTGTCTCTGGATTAAGTTTAGAAGTGTGTGCAACAAGAGTGATGTCATGGTGGGAGTCTGCTATAGACCACCGGACCAGGGGGATGAGGTGGATGAGGCTTTCTTCCGGCAACTCACGGAAGCTACTAGATCGCATGCCCTGATTCTCATGGGTGACTTTAATTTTCCTGATATCTGCTGGGAGAGCAATACAGCGGTGCATAGACAATCCAGGAAGTTTTTGGAAAGCGTAGGGGACAATTTCCTGGTGCAAGTGCTAGGGGAGCCAACTAGGGGGAGCGCTTTTCTTGACCTGCTGCTCACAAACCGGGTAGAATTAGTGGGGGAAGCAAAAGTGGATGGGAATCTGGGAGGCAGTGACCATGAGTTGGTTGAGTTCAGGATCCTGACGCAGGGAAGAAAGGTAAGCAGCAGGATACGGACCCTGGACTTCAGGAAAGCAGACTTTGACTCCCTCAGGGAACAGATGGCCAGGATCCCCTGGGGGACTAACATGAAAGGGAAGGGAGTCCAGGAGTGCTGGCTGTATTTCAAGGAATCCCTGTTGAGGTTACAGGGACAAACCATCCCGATGAGTCGAAAGAATAGTAAATATGGCAGGCGACCAGCTTGGCTTAATGGTGAAATCCTAGCGGATCTTAAACATAAAAAAGAAGCTTACAAGAAGTGGAAGGTTGGACATATGACCAGGGAAGAGTATAAAAATATTGCTCGGGCATGTAGGAAAGATATCAGGAGGGCCAAATCGCACCTGGAGCTGCAGCTAGCAAGAGATGTCAAGAGTAACAAGAAGGGTTTCTTCAGGTATGTTGGCAACAAGAAGAAAGCCAAGGAAAGTGTGGGCCCCTTACTGAATGAGGGAGGCAAGCTAGTGACAGAGGATGTGGAAAAAGCTAATGTACTCAATGCTTTTTTTGCTTCTGTTTTCACTAACAAGGTCAGCTCCCAGACTGCTGTGCTGGGCAACACAAAATGGGGAAGAGATGGCCAGCCCTCTGTAGAGATAGAGGTGGTTAGGGACTATTTAGAAAAGCTGGACGTGCACAAGTCCATGGGGCCGGACGAATTGCATCCGAGAGTGCTGAAGGAATTGGCGGCTGTGATTGCAGAGCCCTTGGCCATTATCTTTGAAAACTCGTGGCGAACGGGGGAAGTCCCGGATGACTGGAAAAAGGCTAATGTAGTGCCCATCTTTAAAAAAGGGAAGAAGGAGGATCCTGGGAACTACAGGCCGGTCAGCCTCACCTCAGTTCCTGGAAAAATCATGGAGCAGGTCCTCAAAGAATCAATCCTGAAGCACTTAGAGGAGAGGAAAGTGATCAGGAACAGTCAGCATGGATTCACCAAGGGAAGGTCATGCCTGACTAATCTAATCGCCTTTTATGATGAGATTACTGGTTCTGTGGATGAAGGGAAAGCAGTGGATGTATTGTTTCTTGACTTTAGCAAAGCTTTTGACACGGTCTCCCACAGCATTCTTGTCAGCAAGTTAAGGAAGTATGGGCTGGATGAATGCACTATAAGGTGGGTAGAAAGCTGGCTAGATTGTCGGGCTCAACGGGTAGTGATCAATGGCTCCATGTCTAGTTGGCAGCCGGTGTCAAGTGGAGTGCCCCAGGGGTCGGTCCTGGGGCCCGTTTTGTTCAATATCTTCATAAATGATCTGGAGGATGGTGTGGATTGCACTCTCAGCAAATTTGCGGATGATACTAAACTGGGAGGAGTGGTAGATACGCTGGAGGGGAGGGATAGGATACAGAAGGACCTAGACAAATTGGAGGATTGGGCCAAAAGAAATCTAATGAGGTTCAATAAGGATAAGTGCAGGGTCCTGCACTTAGGATGGAAGAATCCAATGCACCGCTACAGACTAGGGACCGAATGGCTCGGCAGCAGTTCTGCGGAAAAGGACCTAGGGGTGACAGTGGACGAGAAGCTGGATATGAGTCAGCAGTGTGCCCTTGTTGCCAAGAAGGCCAATGGCATTTTGGGATGTATAAGTAGGGGCATAGCGAGCAGATCGAGGGACGTGATCGTTCCCCTCTATTCGACACTGGTGAGGCCTCATCTGGAGTACTGTGTCCAGTTTTGGGCCCCACACTACAGGAAGGATGTGGATAAATTGGAAAGAGTACAACGAAGGGCAACGAAAATGATTAGGGGTCTAGAGCACATGACTTATGAGGAGAGGCTGAGGGAGCTGGGATTGTTTAGTCTGCAGAAGAGAAGAATGAGGGGGGATTTGATAGCTGCTTTCAACTACCTGAAAGGGGGTTTCAAAGAGGATGGCTCTAGACTGTTCTCAATGGTAGCAGATGACAGAACGAGGAGTAATGGTCTCAAGTTGCAATGGGGGAGGTTTAGATTGGATATTAGGAAAAACTTTTTCACTAAGAGGGTGGTGAAACACTGGAATGCGTTACCTAGGGAGGTGGTAGAATCTCCTTCCTTAGAGGTTTTTAAGGTCAGGCTTGACAAAGCCCTGGCTGGGATGATTTAACTGGGACTTGGTCCTGCTTTGAGCAGGGGGTTGGACTAGATGACCTTCTGGGGTCCCTTCCAACCCTGATATTCTATGATTCTATTCTATGATCTGGTGTAGGTATTTACATCAGTGTGAGCTGGAGATAACATGCTGTCCTTCGAATCTGACAGTGTTTCACACCCAGCTTACACAGGAGTAAATGACTACACAAGGTTCAGCTTATTTAATGGAGAATTGAGCCAAATGGACTTACTTATGTGGTTATGGGTTTTGGAACTGGATCTTAATTTTTTTCTGAAATTAAAGCTTGACTTTACAGAATGCAAGAAAATTTGTCATGAGATCTTATAATTGCAAGAGCTGTAACTTTTGTCATAATCCTGATTTTCTCCAGCTCCTGATGTTCAAACCTAGTGGATTTTTTTTAGGACAGTGTCATGCAAGTTTCTATGAGCCATTTAAAATCTTCAACATGTAAACTGTTACAGCTCCAGTCCCTGTGCTTGAGTGCCTGACTCTGTGGGTGGGAAAAACGTCCATGTTGATTTCACAACCAGGCTTGAGCTCGCTTAAAAATCATAACACCCTAGTTAGGAAGCCGGAAAGCCAGAGGGTACAGGCCCTGTCTATGTCCAGTATCCTTGATAGCATCCTAGCTGAAAACTCTTCAGTCAAAGCTAGCCTAGGTGTCTTGCTGCCAGAGGTGGAAAATGTGTTCACCGCTTCACACTCACCCAAAAGGTGCTGCAAGCAAAAAAAGACAACCCCCCGTCCCCGCCCAAACAAACAAAAAATCCGAACAGAACTGTCGAGCACCCTCTCTGTACCTGCCCCCCAAATGGGGATTTGGCATCTCCAAATGTTGTCATCCAAAGCAGTCACCCTGATTGCCTGACCCTGTCTTCAGGACAGGAACTGTGTTTTGGAGCGTCTATGTACATTCTACTAGAGTATAAGTAGCAAGCAGTGATAATCAACGAAAAAAATCATAGCAGAGGTAGAACTGAGCTTGTATATAGTGACATGAACACTGCTAATTGTCTGGTGACCACATCATGTTCTGCAGAATGTAAGTCTTCATGTAAACAAAAAATCTAGCCTTATGGTTGCTAAAATATGCAAGCCCATAGTGACTGTGGAAGATTTAAATGTTCAGCAACAGCTGAACTATCTGAGCTGCCCTATTTGTCTCAATGAAGTGTTAATTCTCAACCTAATGATAAAAGTGTAAATACTAACAATGTTAGCGGTTTCACTGTTAATAACTTTAGTATAAAACATCCAGATGTTGTGGGATTATGGTAAAGTACTCCCACTTTTTTCTCTACTATGACACCTGCTCAACAGCAATTTCCGCCCCCCCCCCAATCATTTATAATTTTATTAGTATCCAGCTAATTGTTTTTCAAACTTGGTCAAAGCTATACAGAACTCTAAAATGAGTTCTACCTACAAGCCAACTTTCAAAGCCCACCCTTTTTCAGTTATCTGCCCGGGATGGGGAAATGGGTAATAATTTTTATACAGTGAGAAAAGTGAGTGGTAGGGGGAAGGGGTGCTGGCCGGGGTTTCAAATCCAAATGGCTGAATCAATTTTTCTCAAACTTTCAGGAACCAAAAAGAAAAGGAGTACTTGTGGCACCTTAGAGACTAACAAATTTATTAGAGCATAAGCTTTCGTGAGCTACAGCTCACTTCATCGGATGCATTTGGTGCATTTTTCCACCAAATGCATCCGATGAAGTGAGCTGTAGCTCATGAAAGCTTATGCTCTAATAAATCTGTTAGTTTCTAAGGTGCCACAAGTACTCCTTTTCTTTTTGCGAATACAGACTAACACGGCTGCTACTCTGAAACCTTTCAGGAACCAAAAAGTCATAATTTGGCTAAGGAAAAATAAATCAAAGATGTTAGCCCTAAAGGAGAGAGTTTCTGAAATGTAGAAACAAATGAAAATAAGGGATCATAATAGAAATTTAACTGCAAACTTAATTACAAAATTCCCTACCAATTGGCTGCAATAAGCTATTTGATGGTCCTGATTCTTCATTTGATATGCCTAAGCCAACTCCAGTTGAAGTCAACAGAAACTGCATATGCATATCCAAGGGAAGATTTTGTCACATTATCATTACTTAATCCAAAATTTGCTAGTTATAACACTTATTATTTGTAATCAATCCTCTTAAACAACATACCTCTAGATAGCAGTTGTTGAACAACAAAATGACATTTCTTGTGTACATTTCTATTGGTTTCCCTCTTTGTAATTGTAACTGGGTCTCGGTATGAACCTTGTAATGTACATGGAAATAGGATGCTGTCTTGTGAACAATATATCAAAACCCAAATATTACCTTGGGGGTAGGGCAAGGGTTTAGAATAATAATGAAAGCAGAAAAATGAAAGTTAACATTATTTATTGAAATAATCTTTCCTCTCTTATGCATACAGAAAAATCCATGATAATCCACCTATGTGATTGCGGTTTCACACAAATTTTATACATATATATGGCAAAAGGAAAAAATTCAGAGCTATTTATTGCTTTTCATTCCAATCAAATCTCTCCAAATAAAAAAGTAAACCCTTTTCCTGTGTACATTTTGTCCCTGGTGTGGGATAGCAAATAGGCAAGGCTACCTTTGTTGTATGTGCATCAGCTATTGCTACAGTGCAAAAATAATCAGCTCTTTTGTTGGGCTAGGAAGTATTAATGGAGGTGTTTTTTCAACAAAAAAACAAAACCAAACCTGAGCTCCTACTTTTATGCACTCTCCTGTGGATCAGAAAAACATACAATAGCCTATAGAGCAGTAAAAATAGTAACACAATGAAATGGCTCAATGCCTCATCACCTTGCTTAAGATATCACTTACAGAGGGACATACAGAAGGATCTGCTTTTATGAAAAACCCTTCTTCCTATCCTCTTCACAGCCATAGCTGTGTTTTTTAGGGGGGATTAAATATCTCCCCTTCCTCCTATCCTTGTCCAATACAGAACACTTTTTAAGATTAAACATCTCTCACTCTGAACCCTTTGAAATTTAAATCAATAACTCCTAAGGTATATCAATGGTGGGGGTGGAAGGGGGGAAAGGGATATTTACTTACAGAGCAGAAGCGGGCAGTCAGTGTTTCTCCCTGGACCAGGCGGGACAGGGAGTCACATCCATTAACAAAGATGTAAGGAGAGCACCTGGCCCTACTTGTAGAAAACAGCTGCACAGCTAACCAGGGATTTCTACAGCCTGTGAAGGGCAGCTCTTCTGATTTCTGCTCTGCAGCCAGTATTGTGTGGAAACAGGCTGCTGCTTTCACAGCCTAGTGAAACCCCTCTGTATCATTTTACCATATAAGGAGACAAAAGCATCAGAAACACTCCTTCTTTTAGGCTCTGTGCAGCTGGCATTCAACACTTTTTCTTCCAAGGATGTAGATTTTTTTTCTCCCCCTTCCTAACCACACTGTCTTTGTTGGCCCTCTTCTGAAAATGGCTCCCCTGCCCCCCCTTCCACACACTTTTGCTTTTTTAACCCCATGATGTTTGTTAGAAATGGAGCTTTGTTAAAGCCCAGTGAACTCAGCTTGCAGAAAGAAAGGCTGAGAGCGATTCAAGCACAAACCCTTCAGTGATTTTCTCCTCACCTGGCTGGGAGAATGAAGAATTTGGTTAGAAGTACTATAAGAATCTGCTTGCACTGGCTCTTCTGCCAGCTGTTTCATGCTTCTCAAAACAATGGATTGATTTACATTGTTTCTCTTTCTAGGTACTTGATGGATAAGGTCCCTGGTGTTCTGAGGAGCATGTGTGTATAATGGGTGCACCTGTCCATGAAGTCATAGCCCTTCCTGCTTTTTTTACCCCCTTAGTCGGAGGGGGAGGTTAGGAGGCGGGAGGAAAGGTGAAGCAACTAAAATTCAAAATCCCCTTTGTGTAGTTGGAAGCCAAAGAAGCAGGTTGCACACTTATGGGACCATACAGAGAACCCTTCCAATGGCCATGTGTTAAATAAAGGGGGGGACCATTAATCCCAACATAACCAGCAAATAATTTCTATACTTCAAGCCTAGTTTCATATTTCAACCCTTCTAACAGAAACATATTAACTTAAAAATAGTGGGGGTCCTCAGAAACCTCCCAGGGAGAGAAGAATTTGGATCCAAAGCTCATTAGCGGTGTTTGTTCTCTATCCTTGTGTGCAGTTCAAGTTGCTAATATTTCAGTAACGATGGACAAGCTCCAAGAAGGGCAAGTTGTTCAACTTAAAGAAAAATTGCTAGGATGAATATAAACCCCATAAACTTCCCACTGGGAGCTACTGCTGGTGGCGCTGCAGCCCTTCCCTATGGGTGGCACGTAGGTTTGTGGAAAAACAACTGAAGTGCTTTGTTTTGAATAGCATTGGTGTGTACGTGTGTTAGCAAGACTTCTCCCATGTGTGGTAAATGATTCACAATTTTGTTATTACAGGTACATCCCCCTCATGAACTTGTACAGTACTCTGCTCCATGCCTGGGATGAAATGCATCAGTAACATCTCTCTCTCTCTTTTTTTTAAACAAAATCTACAAGCATGAGCCTGCCGTCCTCATGCAGACAAAACACCCACTGCATAAAATGAGTGAGCCTTACACTTCTCTTAGGAATAAAACCTACTTCTTAAATGTTGTTTGATTCATAGAAATGCTAACAGGGTTGTCTAGCCATATGCTCTTGGGACCTTTAACATACCTTTAAAACACAGGCAATGTGGCCTAGTGCATAGAGTACTGGACTGGGACTCAGAAGATTCCTAGCTCTGCCACTGACCAGTTGGATGACCTTGGGTAAGTTACTTTGCCTCTCTGTACCTTAGTTTCCCAATTTGTAAAATGGGGATAATGATATTGGCTTCCTTTGCAAATTACCTTGAGAGCTATGGATGAAAAGAGCTGAAGAAGAGCCAAGAATTACTTGTTATCCTAAGTTCAGCAGTTTAAGATAACCCACCACAAATCCTCTTTGAATAATCTCTGACTCCTAAAGTTACAATTCCCAACCCAGCTCCCATTTTCAAGTGCCTGGGTAAAAAGATGAGCCTAGCCATGAGCCCTGAAGGTGATTAGATTTGGGTCTCTCTTGAAATAGGTTGTCAAGGTTCCTTCCCCACTCTGAATTCTACGGTACAGATGTGGGGACCTGCATGAAAAAAACCCCTAAGCTTATTTTTACCAGCTTAGGTTAAAACTTCCCCAAGGTACAAACTATTTTACCTTTTGTCCCTGGACTTTATTGCTTCCACCACCAAGCGTCTAACAAATACAACAGGGAAAGAACCCACTTGGAAATGTCTTTCCCCCCAAAAATCCCCCCAAGCCCTACACCTCCTTTCCTGGGGAAGGCTTGATAAAAATCCTCACTAATTTGCATCGTGAACACAGACCCAAACCCTTGGATCTTAAGAACAATGAAAAAGCAATCAGGTTCTTAAAAGAAAAATTTTAATTAAAGAAAAAGTAAAAGAATCCCCTCTGTAAAATCAGGATGGTAAATACCTTACAGGGTAATCAGATTCAAAACATAGAGAATCCCTCTAAGCTAAACCTTAAGTTACAAAAAAACCTCAAAAACAGGAATATACATTCCATTCAGCACAACTTATTTTATCAGCCATTTAAACAAAACAGAATCGAACGCATATCTAACTAGATTGCTTACTGACTTCTTCCAGGAGTTCTGACCTGCATTCCTGCTCTGGTCCCAGTAAAAAAAAAAAAAAAAAAAACAGAGAGAACCCTTTGTTTCCCCGCCACTCCAGCTTTGAAAGTATCTTGTCTCCTCATTGGTCATTTTGATCAGGTGCCATCGAGGTTGTCTTAGCTTCTTAACCCTTTACAGGTGAAAGGGTTTTTCCTCTGGCCAGGAGGGATTTAAAGGTGTTTACCCTTCCCTTTATATTTATGACATAGGTTTAGGTAGCATTTTCCTTGCTTTCCTCTTTTTCCACTAGTTTTATTTCCCTACGTCACCCTCATCCACTCACAGCAGTGCCAGCAATCTTTCAATATTATTTCTGACTTGCTGCAAATTAATATAATGTTTAAAATTCTAAGCTATAATGTATACCGGCTGTAGCTGAGCTATTGGAATGAAATATTTGGGGGTCGAGGGCCACATGCTGCCCTTTAGATAATAAAAGAGATTTGACCAAGTATTTAATCAGCTTTCCAGGTGAGAAGGGTAGAACTTCTATTGGATTAGGCCCTGGTTGACTTTTTGGAGGCTTTGTGCTTGCAGTGGGACACTGGCAATGAATGGTCTCATCACTGCTTTGTTTTATTGGTAATTATTTTTTAATGGGACAGCAGAATCACACACCCATTCTCTTCTACCACACCAAACCCATTGAACCCCCACACCCCTAACATTCCTAATTCTCATTCCTTTGCCAGGAGAAATGTGTCGTGATTTTGATTTCCACAAAGCTAGTCTGAGTTGTACCCATATTATTTTCTTGTTATGTGTCTTTATTGTGATTTTCTTTTTTAATGCAACAAAGTAAATGACAAAACCACAGAATGATGCTATTGGCATGTGGGATGTTGCAGTTCACTTCAAGAATATTCCTGGGGCCATTTTGCAACTTAAACTAGATATTCTTGTAGTTTTAAATTTAAAAAATGATTTAGCAAGACAGGGAAATTGAGGTCCAGGTCTGCTCCCTCTAAAGTCAATGGAGTTTTGCCCTTGCACTTCAATGGAAGGAGGATTGGACTCATCACCAGTATTCTCATAGATGCTTTGCTTTAATAACCTAGTAAAAGAGTGGGGGGAAAAAGCCCAGTGCAGAATTTCTTATTAGGCCATGGCCTGAACTGAGTAATTATAATCAAAATTTGCTTAAAATCTAATAGATGTGTCAAATACTGAGAGGTGAACCCCTACAACTCCTTTGGTCCAGAATGATTGATTAAGTGCATACTAAGAACTGACTGTATAATGAAAAACATATCGCTTACGGAAGGGTACAACTTTACTTTACTTAAACTTGACTATACTGTACTGTTTGCTTGGTGTGGATTTTTTAAACACTTCTTTTCCTATTGCTTCTGTATCGCAAGAGTGTCCTGACCAGAGGCGTCTGCCTGACCTTCAGCGTAGCCTTAGTCTGCAGTGAGAACAGTCTGCTTTAGTCTCATATAAACTTGGGAATGGTCCACCTCACCAACACATAGGATAAATTTAGCTGCTCAGGCTTTGTCTTCTACAAGTTAGCATCTTTCTAGAGAAACATATTTAAACATTTTTCTTGCAAGAAAGGCACAATGTCCCTGATTCAGCAAAGCACCTAAACATGTGCTTAAATTTAAGCATGTGCTTGGCCAAATCAGGGCCTACCCCAGTTTCCCTGGTCAGTGTAGATAAGTCCTAAATTATTTATAAAATGGTTTGCAGAATTTGCAGGGAGCTGGGCTATAACTGGATTTCTGTATGGCATTGGATAAACGCATGGCGAGGGGGCCAGCCAGGATCTGAAATCTGTCTATCAAGATTCTCCATATAGGCAGGGCTTAAATATTCAGATAATTTTCAAAATGCAAACTCTTAATTTTTTGAAATCAATATTTGCATGATTTATGCAATGCAAAGCAGTAGTGCTTCAAAGACATGGTAATTCTGATGTAACAGCAATGAGCAGTCCTTAAAAAGGGAGGCAAGAGGTCCACACAAAAATTTAATTTATTTATTTATTTATTTGGACTAATAATACATATGCAAATTAAGCAGCTTTCCTACTGGCAGAGTACATAACTAATTAATAAAATAATTACCAATAAAGAACTTAAATATCCACTTTCCTCCCCAAACATTTTGACCTCCAGGCCTCTCCCCTTTTCCCCATAAATCTGACATCAGAGATGAGCCTTTCAGCGTGTCCTGAAGTTTAAAAGACACCAGCTATTTTTTACCTGTGGGGAGGATGATTTCCAGTATCAAGAAGCCCTCATAGAGAAAAACTCTGCAAGAAGCTCCCTTGCCTTTAAATCAGAGGGGCTCAGGCCAAATACTTCTGGTGATCACAACTGCAGCAGTATATTATGAGGAACAGGCAATTTCTCACATAGGCCTTTAAGGGAAACTTACATTTGCATTTCAAATTAATACGACAGACACCTTTGCTGCTGATGGTGCTTAAATAACTATCTGTGGATGCAGTCACCCAACTGGTAGAGTCCATTGCACAAATGTAGACATTAAATTGCAAATGCATTTTTCTGCACAGATCTGCTGAAAGTCTTCTAAAAATGTTAGAAGTAATTGGCATACAATAAGGATTAATTAAGGTGCAGAACTGTAGCAGCTGAGTGGAGGAGATTTAAGGTATTCAGTCTGACTTAACTGTAGGAAGAATTCTTCAGGTGCACTGGGTGAGCATGATGAAAAGCACCCCTTCTTGAGAGCTGCAATATGTGCTCCTTACCATGTCTGCCTTTGGGCTTCAAGAGGTACACAAGGGCCAGAGTCCTGGCCATTTCCTTAGTCTCACTGACCACACTCCTGATGAAGCATGAAGTGCCATAGGATGCACTAGCCTGTCTCCTGATGCACTCAGGGAATACTACAGGCAGTATTCTGACTGGTTCATTCCTGGTTGTGTTGTGAGGGGTTGGGAAAGTGATTCTTTCGCATGGGCTGGAACACTTGTGTGGGAAAAACAGAACTTAGTCCTGAAAGTATAAGGAGCATTAATTTCCATCCCATTGTTTGTGGACATTTTATATAACATTTATGTAGCTTTACATCAAATTGTATTAGTCTGGGTTTTCTCAGTGGTATGTGTATTGTAGCAATTTCCCAGTTCTTGAAGTTGACAGGCATATTGGCAATTTTCTCCACCTTGGTCAAAAATACAAACAGAACAAAGGTTGAGAAAAGGGGGCGGGTGGTGGGTAGTTATATGCCATTCTCCTTTCCCCCTGCTAGAGCCATGAAATTGCTTTAATTCAAAGGCCTGTGAAAATAAAAATGCAAAGTTGCAAAGTTTGAAAACTGCTCAGTTTTTGGCTGATTCCATGAACTGCTGCTGTATTCTGGAAAGTTTTGTGCTATCAAATTTTAATAAAAATTCAGCAAATCCCAGGATCCATTTAAGAAAACTGCTATTTTTGGCATTAATGCTCAGAGAGTAATATGGAATCAAGCAACTCTTACATTTTAGTCAAATAAAATGAAAACTGTCGAGCAATATTTAAATATTTCTGAAATTTCATCATCATGTGGGACGTTTCAGGTGTTTAACATTCCCCAAACAGATTTGGAATACAGATTCATAGACTTTAAGGCCAGAAGGGACCATCATGATCATCTAGTTTAACCTTCTGCACATCACCGGCCACAGAACCTCACCCACCCAATTCTGTAATAGACTCCTAACTTCTGGCTGAGTTACTGAGTTATCAAATCTTGATATTAAAGACTTCAAGTTACAGAGAATCTGGCATTTACTCTAGTTCAATCCCACAAGTGACTCATGGCCCACGCTGCAGAGGAAGGTGAAAAACTCCTCAGGTCTCAGCCAATCTGGCATGGGGGAGAAATTCCTCTCTGACCCCAAATAAGGCCATCAGTTAGAGTTTGAGCATATAGATGAGATCCACCGGCCAAACACCTGGGAAAAAATTCTCTGTAGTAACTCAGAGGCCTCCCCATCTAGTGTCCCCTCACCAGACGTTGGAGATATCTGCTACTAGGGCCATATGCCACTATAAGCAACTTCACCAGACCATCCCCTCCATAAACTTAGTGAAGCTCAGTCTTGAAGCCCATTAGGGTTTTGCCCCCACTGCTCCCCCTTGGGAGGCTGTTCCAGAACTTCACTCCTCTGACGGTTAGAAACCTTCACCCAATTTCAAGCCTAAACTTGTTGATGGCCAGTTTCTATCCATTTGTTCTTGTGCCAGCATTGGCACTTAACTTAAATAACTCCTCTCCCTCCCTCGTATTTATCCCTCTGATGTATTTATAGAAAGCAATCATATCTTCCCTCAGCCTTTGCTTGGTTAGGCTTAAATAAGCCAAGCTCCTTAAGTCTCCTTTTGTAAAGTAGGTTCTTCATTTCTCTGATCATCCTAGTAGCCCCTCTCTGCATCTGTTCCAGTTTGAATTTTTTAATCTTTCTTAAGCATGAGACACCAGAATTGTACACAGTATTACACCAGTTTTCAAGGTCATCCAAATCTTCTTGTATGGTATTCTGGTCCTTCTCGATATTGGTAATACCTCCCAACTTTGTGTGTGTTATTAGTACACTCCCACTTTTTGTACCAGGATCATGGATGAAAATCTTAAATAAGATTGGTCCCAAGACCGATCCCTGAGGAATGCCTTGCTGTTGGGCTTACAATTTCACGAGCCAGTTCCTTTAATATTCTTGGATGGAGATTATCCAGGACCCCTGATTTGATCCCATTAAGTTATTTGATTTCCACCTTGGATGTTGTAATTTCTGTTTCCATATCCTCTATTCCATTGGCCGCCCTGTCACTGTCCTCAAGCTCCTCATTACACTGATTAAAAACTGAGTCAAAGTATTTGTTTAGGTGTTGGGCCATGTCTAGATTATTTTTAAGTTCCACCCCATCCTCTGTGTTTAGCAGGCACATTTCTTCTTTCCTTGTTTTCATCTTATTTATATGGCTATGGAACCTTTTACTATCGGTTTTAATTTCTTTTGCAAGGTCCAACTCTGCTTGGTTTTTGGCAGTTCTCACTTTTTCCCTACACTTCCTGACCTCCAAGAGAGAGGTCGGTAAGGAAAGCTATCCCATCTTCCATTCCTTGTAGGCTTTTTGCTTTCTCTTAATAACCTGTTTGAGATGCCTGCTCATTCAGTTTGGTCTGCAACCCTTCCCTATGAATTTTTTCTCCCTTGCTTGGGATACAGGCTTCAGATAACTTCTGCAACTTTGACTTAAAGTAATTCCAGTTCTTCAGTACAATCCACTTCCCTAACTAAATTCCCTTAATTTTTTTAAGTTTTACCTTTTAAAATCAAGGACCCTAGTTGCAGACCTAGTTTTGTTTATCTTTCCATTTAGTTTAAACTGAATTAACTAATGATCACTCAAACCAGGGATGTCTTCTACAAACATCACCTCTTGTTGGTATGGTCACTATTTTGGTAAAGAAATCTGTCGGCTGTCACATCCAAGAATATCTGCGCCCCACCACTATTATAGCACTTATCCTCCAATCTTTATCAGGGAAATTAAAGTCTTTCATAATCACACAAGTTTATTTCATTAAAAATGTTAAAGAGGTCTCTGTCTATACCCAAACAGGATCCTGGGATTCTGTAGCAGACCCCAAGCACTATCCCAAGGGAACCTCTGTCACTTTCTTCCCAAGTGATTTTGACCCAAACAGATTCTGTTTTATCCATTCCATCATTTCTAATTTCTTTACAGTCTACCTCACCATTAATATACAATGCTACTCCACCACCATTACTTTTATTTCTGTCTTTTATGAAAAGCACATACCCTTCAATACTTGTATTCCAGTCATGACTACCGTTCCACCATGTTTCCATTATTCCTGTAATATCTGGGTTCACTTCCTATATCAGTAGGTTTAGTTCATCTATTTTGATACCAGGCTCCTTGCACTGATGTACAGAGATCTTAGTAGTTTCTGCTTGGCTTTGCCCAGATTCCTCACCCGATTAGGCACCGTTGTTATACTGCCAGAATTGCCTACCTGACTGACCGTTAGTGTCACTGGTATTGGCACTGTCTTTCCTCTTGTGGTCCATTCTCTTACCCTCTGTTGTTCCTTTTTCCATTGCTGTATCCTATCCTACTTGATTTTCTTCCTGTTCAATATTAGAATGAGGAGTGGAGATTACATGAGCATCTCCCAACCATCTCCCCTGAATTCCTAGTTTAAAGCTCTTTTAATCAGTTGTCCCAGTCTCCATCCCACAAGTCTGTTTTCCTCCTTACTCAGGTGGAGTCCATCCCATGAGAGCAATCCTCTTTTTGTGAATGCCTCCCAGTGGTCAAACATCCCAAAGCCCTCCTTATAGCACAACTGCCTGAGCCAGCTTTTCATCATCATTGTCTTGTCTCACCTTCACTCTCCTTCTTTAGAGATAGGTAGAATCCCACCAAAGATCACCAGAGCCTCCATTTCTTTAAGCATCTTCCCTAGCCAGGCATAGTCTTCCTTGATGCATTCCAGCGAGAATCTAGCAGTATCATTTGTGCACACATGAAAGACAATCAGTGGATTCTTTCCTGCTCTATTAGAATCCTCTCAGGTCCACATCCTGTATCTTAGCTCCCTGCAGACAGCACACCCTTCTGTTCTCTGGATCAGCTCTGTTGACAGGCCTGTCTGTTCTTCTTAGTAGGGAGTCCTCAATCATGTAGATCTGCCTCTTTTTGGTGTTGGTGCACTTCTCCAGCCTTCCCCCTTTTAATCTTTCTGGTTACAAGTCTTGTCTTCTGTTCCCACTTGCAATCTTCTGCAAGTCATCCTCTATCCTCCTGGGTCTCCAAAATCTGCCTCTCTGTTGACTCTTCTCCTTTTCTTGTAAGACTAACTGCTCTTCTCTTCTTCCTGGCCTTTCTGTTACTGCCTGCCTCTCCCCTTCATTTTATAACTCAGTAAACCAGTTTCGCAGCTCTGTTTTTCCTTTGCTAGCCAATCTTTTCCTCCGCCTTGTTCTCACAGTCACATGCTTCCACTGGCTACTTTCCTCTTCTAGCAGTCTATCTTCACAGTTCTCTGGTCCAGCTTGCATCTGCAAGTCTTGAGTTTTGCCTTCAACCTCCTCTCTCCTTCCCTCCATCATCTGCTCAAATCCCCTTCAAAACTCAATCATATTTTCTAGCTGCATCTCCAAACCTCACATCTTCTCTTCTATCAGGCGGCACTTCATACAAAAAAGCATCTTTCAGGTACCCGCTCCACATCCCATAGCTTCCACATCCCAGCCATCTCCCTTGTCTCTTCCATTCTTTGGATCCTTACCACTGCTGCATCTGTAGCTGTTCTAGCCTTCCCTCCTAAACTTCTGTCCAAAAAAACCAACTTGCCTCCCCAAAAAACCTAAACAGAACACTACACACACCCTTCCCAAACTTCCCAGACAAACTCCCATTCAGACTCCCGTTTTCAGCTCTGCTTGCAGGCTCCTCTGCCACTGCTCCTGGATATGCAATGTATAAACAGATTTTTCCACTGTATTTCTCATCTTCCCTCCTCCCCTTCAAGTCCCCAGTTACAACTCCAATTTGCAGTCATCTGAATTTTCCCACCGAGTTGCTATAGAGCCTCTGGGGCAAGCCCTCAGCTGGTGTAAATTGACATAGCTTGATTTCAATAGACAGCTGAGGATCTGACTATTTGCTTCTGAAAGGCTTTTTCTTCTGCTGGGAGAAGAATGTGCTGCAGTTTATTCCTAAAGCAATCTGAAAAGGGTTGTATTTTTAGGAACTCTGGGTGAACTTGGAGAAATCATATTTCCATTCAATAAAGTTTGCTTTCTTAACATGTTTGAATAGTTTTCTCACACAGTCTTTAACAGTTACTCCTTTGCTTCAGTGAAAAAATGAAAGACAGGTTCTCATGGCTTGGTAGCTTTCAAGAATGTTTATTGCAATATAAAGGGGAGAACCAGTCATCTCACTGGGCTATTTCTGAAATGTCAACTATTTCCTCAGAATGTCTGTGCATTGTTACTATGTTATAAAACAGGAGATATCAACAGTAATAGTTTAATTCAAGGTAACCAGTCTCCAGTGGAGACTGAAAGTGAGCAGGCCAATGTGGACACAGTTCAATATGTTGTTTGTCAGTGTGTATGAAATTACCCTGTGCCGTTCATCCTCATGGGCCATCAGGCTCTGCAGAGGGTCTGCGACAGATGAAGCAGGCAGGAAGACAAAGAACTGCTGGTGGAAATCTCATTCCAAGTCTCGCTCACTGTGTTATAAAGATCTCTCCATGTTGAAAAGCAGAGGGGCTGGGCTTGTGGTGCTGCTGTGAACGGAGCAGGTCAGAGGAGGCGATAGTGTTAGGACAGACAAGGAAGCTGAAGGGTGCACAAGTGAGAGTGATGCAGGGCCTCCCAACTAAAGACAAATTTCTATTTTGATGATGATCTGAGTCTTGGGCAGCCAGTGAGGCTGAGGCACTGCATTAAAGCAGCTGACCGGTCCCATACTGGGTGAACAGCGCTGCCAGAAGAGACAACTCAACTCTGCATGGAGCAAAGAGACGCAAGTCCTCCTGGTTCCAATTTACATCTGATCTTCCCTTCTGGTGTTGCTCACAGACCAAGTCAACTCCTCCTGTGTCCAATCAGGAATTGGGGAGATGGGGGGGAACCTGGGCCCACCCCCTACACCGGGTTCCAGCCCAGGGCCCTGTGGATAGCATCTGTCTATGTCTCCTATATCAGCTGCGTGACAGCTATAGCTGCAATTCCCTGAGCTTCTTCCCCATGGTCTCCCCCCAGCGCCTTCTTTACCCTCACCGCAGGATCTTCCTCCTGAAGCCTGATCACACTTGTACTCCTCAGTCCTCCAGCAGCACACCTTCTCACTGCCTGCTCCTTGCACACCCTTCCCTAACTGATGGGAGGTCCTTTTTAAGCCAGGTGTCCTGATTAGTCTACCTTCCATAATTGATTCTAGTATATTCTTAATTGGCTCCAGGTGGCTTAATTAGCTTGCCTGTCTTAATTGGTTCTAGCAGGTTCCTGATTGCTCTTGGGCAGCCCCTGCTCTGGTCACTCAGGGAACAGAAAACTGTTCATCCAGTGGCCAGTATGTTTGCCTTCTACCAGAGTCCTGCACCCCACTGGTCTGGGTCTATCACAGTTCACTTCAGCTCTGGTTCAGATTCTTGGCAGAAACAGAACTGCACAGAAAGAAAAACTGAAGGGAAAAAGTGGAAAGAAAAACTATGGAATGAGTCAGAGGGCGAAGAACTATAAAATAAGTAAGGAAACACTGAGTGAAAACAAGGAAACTAGAAAGACATTATCAGAAACATAATTGTAAAGCTAAAATGGCAAAAGAAACTAATGAAAGAGAAGCACAGGTCACAATACTACAGTCATTATTGAAGCAAAACTTGCACTGAGTTCAAAGGGGGAGTTTTTTCTCTATAAGGACTGCAGAATCACGTCCCAGTTTTCCTCTCTGGATGCTACTATTTTTGAAGACACGGTTTAAGAAGTACTGCTCTATCTCCCTGAACTGAAGATAGTTGGGGACTCCCTGGTTTATATAAAGATTCTTTTGTGTGGTAGCGATTTATTTCTGCCCAGTAACATGGTTTGTCTATTCCACATATAGCATGAGAGGCTCAGAGACTGAGTCTCAGACATATGTTAAATTAAATTAAAATTAAATTATTAATTTAATTATTAATTAAATTTTTAAATTTAATTAATTAATTAATTTTTAATTAATTTAAAAATATTAATTCAAGCCATGCACTTTGAAGTAGCAGCCTTACCACTGATCCTTCTAGCCCCATGTTCCTTTTGAACTCTATAAATGTCCATTCCCTTATAAATAATAGGATTCAATACATTAATTTGTTGCTGATGTTGATTCTGATCTCTGGCCACTGTTACATAACATTAACCCGCAACAAGTCCACTTAATTATAAATGAAAAAATGCCTCTTAAAATTGCTATATACATATATTGGATTTCTTCCTGTAATGTTTTCCATAAACAGGCTGCCTACATGTGTTTTGAACTTCATGGGCATGGCTTTGTTTTAAAATAAAAATGAAGTTTGCTGAAGCAGACTGCTTTACAGTAAATAACATGATATGCCTTGAAAGCTGAGGTGACACTGATGCCAAAGAATGTCACTTTTGAAATTATTACTGAAATGGTAGAAAATATAAATGTGTGAAGTATTCAGGCCTGGGATGGGATGAAAGGGACTCAGGCACTCAACTGCTATTAAAAGTTAAATGGGCCATCTTGATTATCACTACAAAAGTTTTTTTCTCCTGCTGATAATAGCTCATCGTAACTAATTAGCCTCTCAGAGTTTGTATGGCAACTTCCATCTTCTCTGTATGTGTGTATATGTATATATATATATCTTCTTACTATATGTTCCATTCAATGCATCCAATGAAGTGGGCTGTAGCCCACGAAAGCTTATTCTCTAATAAATTTGTTAGTCTCTAAGATGCCACAAGTACTCCTGTTCTTTTTATTAAAAGTTAAGGGGAGTTTGGTGCACAACTTCTCTAGATGTTCTTTAAAACCCCACCTATAATATGACTTGTCTGTCCTATTGTGGTTTTCATTCATTTTCTGTTCTTTACAATAGTCTAAGCTGTTACATTTTAGAATGATGGTGTGCTAGGTTCAGGTTCCATTCTATTTTTAGAATGTTACTTTCTTGTAATTAATACATGATATTTTTCAGTATAGCAGTACTCTCTTCTCTTCTTCAAACAGCTAATCCATCACCAATCTTATCCCACCACTTGTTTTCAAAATATTAAATAAAGGCATTTGAAGCTGATGGTTAATAACTGAAAAGATTTATGCTCAAATTTATTTTTCATATTCAGAACCAACATTCAGGATTTTATTCAGGTTGGAAGGACTTCTTGGTACATTATAGTACAAAGAAGGTATACTATTTGCTTACTATAGCAAATAGTAAGTGTAAGGTGCGTGTGTGTGTGTGTCTGTCTGTCTGTATCTGCTTGTCCTGTTACTCCACTGAGGACAAAACATTCCATGTGAGTGTAACAAAGGTGGGAAGTAGACAAGAGAATGGTGAAAATATTTATATACCCAAGGCCTTCTGGAAAAATGAGTGCAACAAAATTAGATCGAGAAAATACATGTTTCTAGGCAGATGACATCAGTAAGAAACAAAAAAGGAAAGAACACACAGTGAATAAAACTTTCTACTGTGACTGTGATAAAATGTTAGTCAAAGGAGTATTGCCGTTTGTCCAAGAAGAAAAGCCACAACTTCATACGCCAACAATTTTTGTTATAAGCACACACTTATTTTTATTGTGGAAGCACAGGAAGAACCTCTTTCAAGAGTGGGAGCACACTGTGCTGGACGCTGCACAAACACACAGGAAGAAGGTCCTTGCCCAGAAAGCTTACAATTTAAATAGATAAGAGACAATAATAGACAAATGGCATTAATTCAAAAGGTGAAAGGTGTATTTGTTGTGACGACTTTAATATATTTAGTTTCGGTCCTTCCCCTACCTCCCCCATACCACATCGTCCAAATGTCCCAGCTAGGCTGCTAACACCACTAATGCCTCAACATATCGTTGCTCCATCCTGCCCACCCTGTGGAAGTGTAACCCATGCCCCCTGGTGGCAGCTAGACCAGCTAGAAACCCATGAGCCTGCTACTGGCTTGGCTAAAAGACATGTGTGTTTTAGCTCATGCAACAGCAGCTCATGCATTAAGCTCCAGAGGTCCCATGTTTGATCCCAGCCACCGCTGACCAAGAGCTGTCAGTGTTACAGATGCAGCTATAAAGGAGAACTGGTAGGTGAGTGAGAAATAAACATAGCCAATACGATGGTAATTATGTTAGCGAAGGTGTCTAAAGGCCATGGTCTTTCTTGCTCCTACAGCCAACACTACTCCTGCTGCTTCTCTCCACCACTGAGGGATGTGTGTGTATTGGACAGCAGCTCCTACTGCACCGCTTGCTGCGCATCAGGGGAGAAAGGTGGAATGGCCTCTCTTCCCTTTGCAAAACATAGATCTTGAAAGCATGTGGTGACAGAATTCAATGTACAGGATATTAAAGTAGAGTAATAACAGTTTGGCATGTACCATACATAGTGATTTTCTTCTATAGGTTGCAAAGAGCTTTACAAAAGTGGCCAAGCATTAGTTAAACGCTTTACAGTTGAGGTATCTGATGCATGGAGAGTTTAAGTGCCTTATCCAAGATGGTCTAGTGAGTCAGTGACAGTAAGGAATACAGCAAAGGTCTTCTGATTCCCAGTCCTGTGGTCACTGAATCTAGCCAGCAGTGCCCAAACTGGCAGGTTCGCCAGGTGGAGCCAACTGGCCTTGGTGCTGGCTATGCCTCATTTCCAGTTGCTTTTACAGGCTCCAGACTTTTCATTGCAAAGAAGAACCCTGGCACCTGTGGAAATTGATGGACAGAAGGGGCAGGGTAGCTGCCTCTCTTAGGGGAAGCTTGAGCTGAGGAACAGGAGAAGCAGCAGTTGCAGAGATTGGGATGAGAGGAGCACCTCACAGGAAGGAGAGGCGCGAACAGCAGGGTGGCTGGCAGAGAGAAGTGGCAAGTGGGTAGCAGAGCGGCTGGTGGAGAGGCGTGACCGGCAGGGCAGCTGGTGGAGAGGCGTGACCAACAGGGTGGCTCGTGGAGAGGCGTGACTAGCAGGGCAGCTGGCGGAGAGAAGTTGGTGGAGAGGGCCAGAACAGAGCCCCTCAGAGGCGTGGCAATCGGCCGTTGGGGTATGGAGTGAGTGCCTGAGCAGTGCAGAGTGTAAGGTGCCCCCTAACCCTCCCCCCCACCCCTTGCCTTCCACACTGGGTAGGATGTGAACTCTGCGGATGAACCTCTGAACTCTGGGGCTGCACTGGCCAAGGACAGCCACTGTACATGGGGTACAGAGAAGGGATGGGTATGTTAAAGGGACTTTTGAGTTGCTGGACTTAAGACCCTGAGGGGAAAAGGACACTGCCCAACTTACTTGGGGATGGGTCTTTTGCTCATCGTTTGTGTTGATGAGCCCTAGTTGCGGTGTTTTCCCAAATTAATGCTGGGTTAATTTCCTCCTTTTATTAAAAGTTTTTTCTATACTCAGACTCTGTGCTTGCGAGAGGGGAAGTATTGCCTCTTAGAGGCACCCAGGGGATGGTGTGTAATTGTCCCGGGTCACTGGTGGGGGCTCGAGCCGGTTTTGTGTTGTATTGCTGAAAAGGAACCCCTAGATCCTGAACTCGGCCCTTGTTGCTGCTGGCTTCATCTGGCAGAAGGGTTACATGTGTATGTTGCCATCGGTAGCAGGGGCTGAAAGAGGGGATGGAGAATGTGCCACTCCATTTTGGAGCAGCAGCAGCAAAGAGCACGTTGAACGCATTGCCTCCCTGCCTGAAGGCTTGTCTATACAGTGCTTTCATCCATACCAGAAAGGTGTGAATTAGTGTATCCTAGTGTATCATTCACTAACTGGCCTGAGTGGACCAGGCTGGCGCACACTAAAAGTTTTCTGGTGAGCAGGACAAGTGGGGTAGAGGGTGGGGATATGGGGGAAGGAGGTGAGGTGGGGAGGAAGAGGCAGTGGGGAAGGAAAGGGAATGGGATGGGGCAGGGGGCAGATGTGGGATGGGGAGGAGCATAGGGGCAGGGGGCAGTAGGGAGAGGAAAGGGGATGAGATGGGGAGAGGAAGAGGAGGGGAGGGGATGGGAAAGTGGGGAAGGGGTGGGGGGAATGGGGGGAAAGCAGGAGCCCTGCATGCAGCATCCCCTCAGCAGCAGCTGGTGCTCCCCTGTTAAGCTGGCCCATCCCCTCCCAGCACTGGTAGCCCACCTCCAGTGGGTACCCCTGCCATGGGTACCCCTGCCACAGGTACCCCCTCCAGTGCTCTCCAAATACCCTCTCCAGCACCACCAGATATCCCTCCCAGTACACAGATACCCCTCCAGCACCCCCCAAATACCCTCTCCAGCTCCTCTTCCCCCCCGACAGTGTCCTCTATTTGGGAACTTGAAATATGGTAACCCCTTAAGGGTCGCTCTATTCTCACAGCCTTGGTTTTGGGAGCTGGTGGGAGCGAGTCTTACCTGCCAGCAGCCGCCTGCCCCCGCACCTGGGCACCAGGCTTGCATGGCTGAGCTCAAAGCTCGGGCTGTGAGACCGAGATCCTGGCAGCCATGGGGCTGGAGCAGAGGAACAAGGGCCAGTTCTGGTCTGCGAGCAGGGAGTGTGGGGAGAGTGATCCGGCTGCAATGGCAGGTCCCTGGGCAGTGAGCAGGGTGTGACCGGGCTGCTGAGAGGCAGGTGCCCCAGGGGAATGAGTCCTCCAGGGAATAGGGAGCATCTCATGGCAGCCAGGCTCCATTGGCAGGGGCCAGCACCAGAGAGTGTCACCAGCCAGCACTGAGCTCCTTCAGGGAAGAGGCAAGAGTGTGTCAGGCACAGCTCAGCGCTGTGCCCGGCTGTGTGGACGTGGCCTGGCTCGGAAAGCAGGGCAGGGAGAGCTGCTGGGAAGCCAGCCAGTGTCCTGGCTCCCACAACGTGGAGAGCCAGGGGTCCGAGCGACTCCTACCAGCTTCCAATCTGCTGGCTCTGGGCAGGAGGCAACCATTTTCAAACTGTGGGGCGCATCCCCCTAGGAAGGTGTGCCCCACAGTTTGAAAACCTCTGTGCTAAATAGGATGCAGAAAACTGGGTGGGGGTCATGTGACTCCACATGCCCTCCCCACACACGTCACCGCTTCTGGGTGAAAATATGGCTGCTTGCCCTGGACGCTAAAATGCTTAGTTTTGGCTCTGCCCCCTAGTTGCCAACCATGACACCTCACAGACCCAATGGGCGTGGGACCTGAAAGAGCTTCCCTTCAGAACCTGTGGACAGGAGCAGTGTGCCGTGAAACAAAGTATCATTTATTCACACTCCGAAGTGTATTTAAAACAAGAAACTTAAGCACCTACTGCCTTCCCCATGCTTGGCATTCACCTCAAGCCCCTTAGTAGACATGACTTAGCCTTGGTGCCACTGTATTTTCTTGGGGACCAAGTTACAGCCTGCTTGTGGCAGACCCAGGCTTTCAGGTTTTGACTACAGAGCAAAAAAACCACCCCATGGCTGGTCTGTGCCAGGCGACTTGGGTTTGCGGGGCTCGGGCTGCGGGGCTGTTTCATTGCTGTGCAGACGTCCGGGCTCGGGCTGGAGCCTGAGCTCTGGGACCCTCCCACCTCACAGGGACCTAGAGCAGGAGCAGTGAAAGCTTCCTAAAAGTGGGGAGGCCACTGGCGCCCGAACTGTGGCCCCACCCCTTCCCCACCCCCACTCACTCCTCTCTGCCTCCTCTCCCCTGCCTGTCACTTGCCCTTATGGATGGTAAAAAGTGTGGGGCTATGGCAGCCCTGTTCCGGCACCCCTGCTCTAGAGCCTGGACTTCAGCCTGAGCCAGGCATCTATCCAGCAGTGGAACAGCCCTGCAACCCAAGCCCTGCAAGCCTGAGTCGGCTGGCATGGGCCAGCCACGGGTGTCCAGCCACAGGTGTCTAGTTGCTGTGTAGACATACGCTCGGACTGACAGAGGGTCTCTTATATCCCTGTCAGTACTTACTGATGCTCCCTGAGCAGCTTCTCTCAACTCATTCAAATCCTGTAGGCTGGGGTCCTGTAATGGTTTAATATACTAAACTGTTCTAACCTGAATGGGGCCAGGTAGGAAGTATTCCCCAATTAACAGCTTCCCTATTTTTTCTTCAAGGACTCTCATCTGTGTCATTGTTTTATTTTCCTTGCTTGGTTCCTCTACCAATCCCTTTGATCCATTTCCATAGCAAGTAACCCATCATAAACAAACACACAGATATTCACCATATTCATTAAAATATTCATATTTCCCACTTTGTCAATATGACAAAAACAGGATTTTGTCTATACTGTAAGGTGAAACTGCAGTAATAAATCTAGTTTCTCTTTACAGTGTAAAGCTGTATGTTATTGACACAGCTATTGCTAGTCCTGGTAGATTTGTGTTTGCAATATTCATAGATAGTGATGTGATTTCCTCATTATATTCTTTTACACTACAAAAACATTATGGTTTTATTTGCAGTTGTGACATCTTACTAAACCGGAATTTTATTATCACAAAGCTCAGTACTGCTAGTGGGACAAATTGTGAAGTCCTTTCTCTAGCAAAAGTCTTACCAAAATCAGTGGGAGTTTTGCTTGACTGAGGACTGATTAAAAATGGAGGGCCTTGGGATATGTCCCAGTTAGGAACTCCAAGGTCTCTCATGTTAGAATATCATTTTGGCTGGGTTTTTTTTTCCTCCTTTGAGTACCTTGTTACCAGACTTAGTTAACAAAGTTCTATCTGCAAAGACAAAGTCTGCTCTCATTACATATTTATAACCCTGTAGAAGATTGAGGGCAGAATCTGATGATAACATGGTTGCACAAATAATTGAAGAGATACTCTATTCCTGTTGGTGATCCCTGAGCTAGAAAAAAAGCAGCTTGACATTCAGGTTCCAGGTTGACCTTGCAAGGCTGACAGTAAATCCATCATTATCTTAGTAAACTGAGCATGCTTAGTATAGAAATCACTGAGAAGTGATAAATGTGGAACTCTGCCAGGCCACTTTTACAGTCTCTTTTTGGAAGAGAACTGGATTTTCAGCCTGGGTGCAGTGGGGAAGAGTTAAGACTGAGCACGGGAATGCAAAGGAACAGAGGTGTTTTGTGAGGGCAAAGCTGATTGCAAAATGTTTTAAAAGATCAGAAACCACATCCTACCTTTACCAGGAAAATGGTTTCTTTTTAATGTTTAAATTTAAAAAAAAATCATTACTACTTTAGCAAACAAAGAAAGGAAGTTAAAAAAAAGTGTAAAATGACAGAATTCTATGTTCTAGGTGGTCAGCAGCCATTGTCACTGGAGCTGCTTTGATATGTTTGAAAAGTGGTTCAGTAAAAACATATTGTAGTGCCAGTTCATGGCATCAATGATCAGGCAAAATCCCATTCAGATTGTCTGTTTAGAAAACCTATTAGCACTTCCATCACAGATTCATTTTTGCAAAAATATATAACCTGGCATAAACGTGCAGAGGCCTCAAACCTATTCTAGATGTCTTGGCCCAAAAGTACATTGCTCTTACAAGTTTAAAATAAATGTGTCTGTTCTTATGAGGAGATTGTCTATATGTATTATATTTTAAAATTAGCCAAATGGAAAATAACATTTTAGATATATATATTTACACTCGCTAGTTTAAAATGTTATTTTCCATTTGGCTAATTTTAAAATTATTTCTGTTCATATAATGAAGTCTGGCTGATTAGTGCACAAATATAGTTTTATGACTTTTTGGTTTTTGGAAATGGAAAATTATGAAGAACACCCTGAAGTAAATTTCTACAGAATCACATAGTGCATAAAACAAAGAAAATTCAGTACTAGATTTCCAACCCCAATGACTGCTACCACCAGATCCCTGAACTGGAAGGATCACCTGTAGCAGCATAAAGTAGTCCAGGCTCTCTGCCCATTCAGTCCTTTGCCTCTGTTGAGATGGCCAACAAGGTTGCCAGTTTTTGACAATAGTTGTTATGAGATGCCCAGTAGGAACTGGACTGAGTTGACCATCAGATATAGCTTTTAGTCACTACTGATCTGGGCTGGATACAAACCTGAGGTGATTTAGATGTTAGGGGCTTTGTATTCCATTGCCAGGCTCTTGAGTCACCCAGACCTTCAAACACAGACAATTGCTAACAGGGCCCTACGTGTAACAGGAAAGCCAGCCTCAGGCACCCTCTCTCTTGAATCTATTCTCTGTGTTTCACTTCCTTTTCACTTATAAGGTGTAATTGTTTCTGCAGAGTATTGCTTCCTATTGCAGCTACAATTTTCCTCCAGCTGAGAAGGAAGAATTCATTACTAAAAGTGTTTCTCCCACCAACACCGCCTTCTTTTGACACAACCTGCTTATTTCTGCACTCCCAGACCCGGAGATTGGAACCTGCCTTGAAGAGTTGAAAACAGCATTAGGAAGTGGAGCTAGAGTAATAAGAAAGGCCCAGTTCACCTCACCAAAAAAAAAAAACAGAATAATTACAAAGTGAAAGAAGACAAAAGGGAACAATGAGAGGGAAGTGGGTCACATCTGTGTTATTACAATGACTCCATATTGCATCAGTTTTGCAATATGTTCCTTGGGAGGACACTTGCTGTCCTCATCCTCAGGATTCAGGAAAGCATCCTGGTTCACAAAAGTAGAAGGATGGAGGAGTGACTAGTACTAGCCTGGGACATAGAAGAGCTGGGTTTAATTCCCTGCTCTGCTACAGTCGTCCTGTGTGACCTTGGTAGTCTCTCTCCATTCCCTATTTGTGAAATGGCGATAACAACACTTCTCTATCTCACAGGCAGAGATGACTGGTATGTGCTGAGGGGGATGGGGAGTGCAATTTAAAGGTTCACCCCACACACACAGTTTGAGTCACGCCCCTCCCTCATACCCTCAGCAGCCCCTCCCTGCAGCTTGCAGCTGTTTGCTACTGCCTTTCTCTCTCTAACTTTGTTCTGCAGCATTAGTGCCAGATAACAGAACTTCACTAAGGCTTTCCTGTTGACCCTTATTGGGCCCTACACAGCTTCCAAATCCTTCTCAGCTCCTAGAGCTAACAGTTATTTCAGAAGGTGAGTCTTGTGCCCCTTCGTTTCCCCATCTTGCCACAGCACCAGTGGAAACAGATAGATAGGACTGCATTGTGATAATGTCCTTTGTACTTTGGGAGTTAAAGTGCTCAGGGTTAGATAAATGGCAGAATAGTAAGTTATTGGGTGGTGATATTAATTAGTAGGGCAGTGATTTTGTCACACAGGTCATGGAAATCGCGAATTGAATAAAGTCTGTGAAACCAAGTGGCATTGCAACCTGGCAGATGGGATTGCAGTGCCACACAGACCTACAGGGAGCAGATAGGCCAAACCTAAGTGGTACTGTGACCATGTGTGCCAGGTTGCAATGCCCGGAGTGGGGATCCAGGCTCAGGCTCTCAACACACACACACACACACACACACACACCTACACACCCCTACCTTTCAGCATCTTCTGACCACTGGAGTGAAACTGCAGTGAAAAAATGTCAACAACAAGTGCAAGCAAGGTGGGAAATATTTGGTGACCTTTCTGGGACTTATCTATTTTTTCCTGCACCTTTGCTATGAAATTTACTAAAAATGTCCATGCCAGAATTGTAGCCTTATCCATTAGTAATGTAGGAACTCAAATGAGATACATCTGATTTTTGCTACAGTCCTGTGGAGGAGTTTGACTTTGCTTTGTTAGCTGCAAACTGCCAATCAGAAGCACTGAAATCCTAGCTTCCTACAAGGGAAGGTGCGCACATTTAAAAAAAAAAAAAGTTAAAATTCAGTAGTTAGAATTCAGTATTCAGAATTTACCTCTGCTCTGCTTGTACGCACGTGACAATGTGGTTTCGAAAATCATATTTTCCTATTTTTAGAACTCCTTTACTCGCCCGGCCATATGAAAGAACAACACAGAGAACGAGGAAAGTGACCATAAAGAGAAATTTCACTTAAAATGCTGTCAAAGGCACAAAGTAAACAAACTGAAAAATAGAGGGAAAATGCTTTTTCTTCTAATCACTTTCAGATGTAGTAATCTGAGGTAATAATTGTAATCGTAATCAGCCAATCAATTTCCAACAGAAGTTTGGTTTGTATTTTTATTTGTTTTTTAAACATTCACAGTGTCCCTTTAAAATATATATCGTTTAACTTTTGTTCCTTCTATGTTTGTGTAAAGAAATAGTCTATAAAAAATATGTAAAGTTGATCACAGTTTTTTTAAAAAGTAGGGACTATGTATAATATGCAGCCAAACTTCCTAAAACTAATCAGTCTTGCATGATGAACTGACATTGTTGAAATCGCCCTAGATTTATCATTATCAAACTGAACTCACCAGGATACAAAGCTAAAGATAAAATATTACAGCCAGTAATAATTCGTCTAACATAAAAACAACTGTCTGAGGGAGTTCAGATACTACTAACTTCCCATGGTCTGATTAGACTTTTTTCATTTAGCTAAAAAGAAGGAAGAATGGTAGAGAAAAATATTAACATTTTGTACTGTTACATACCTATGCAAGCTCAGTACCATTTAAAATAAAAGGAAAAGGGTGAAATTCTGGTCTCATTGAAATCAATGGGAGATTTGGGCAAAATTCCCCATGATTTCAATGGGACCAGGATTTCACCCAAACTATGGTCTCTGTTTATTTTTTTTCCTTATAAAACAGCCCTTTAGAGTTTCTATATTGAACAACTGTTTTAATGGATTTACTGTCACCACACCTCTTGCCAGCTATTGTCAAAAGTTTGCCTTGTTCTGATTAGTTGGATATTTGGAAGGGAAAAACAAAGTTATTCATCCATTAATCATATTTTTCAAATGCTAGTTATTAACAAAGAATTATTGTTAAGCTGCTTTTTAAATTGATTAATTTTTGGTTTCTCTTTTTCTTTCTCTGTATATACAAATTTCACTTTTAAAATCAAATGCAATGAAAAGCACTTTTAAAATATCCCTGCATCACATTAGGATTTTTTTCAAAGTAACATAAAATGTAAACTCATCTTTGGGCCAGACACTTACAGAAAGCATCGTAAAATTAAACTTCCAATTCTTCATTGTGGATCCTTGCACTTGTTGCTTTTTAAGGGTGAATAAAAATCCCAAGAAAGTGTCAATATGCAAAGCTGATGACATATTAACAATAATTGCCTAGCAAGAATGATTGTTTTATTTCTCTCTGTTTCTGCCTAGAGGTTAGACCTGGGAACTGAAGACCAGGGCAAGACACTATTTTGATGGAAGTGGGGCTGTTCTTTAGTATGAATACTGTATTGTAACTTGGTTACTGGGATGTTTACTGTAGGATTATGTTGATTTAGTTTTTGTTGGAAAAAACATGCAGGAAGTCAACTGAAATATTGCTATGGACTTCAGTGGGCTTTGGATCAGGCCCTAAGTGTCCTGAAGTGCTGAGAATTTACAATGCTGATGAAACACCTGGGAGCTGTGGATGCCTGGAACTTTGAAAATCAGCCTACATTAATTTTAATCCCTCAATAATATTATGGTAAATAACCTTGGGGCACAAAACTTGTAAGTAGTGGCTTTTATCCCTAGATGTACAGTCTGGGCAATAATTCTTACTCGTCCATGTAAAGCACTTTGAGATCCTTGGTTGAAAGGTCCTCTCAATAAAAGCATTATTGTATATAAAACTGTGCGTATGTAAATGAAAATACACACAATCTTCTATACACATATGTAAACAATCTTATTTTTCCAAAGAGGTTTCCTTGTATAGACTTCACTTGAAAATTAGCACTCTCAAGAGATCAGGATAATGATAACTTAATGTAACATTAAACTGATAATTGATGTTTGACAGGTATTGCTAATGCTATTTCACACGTTAGTTATGAAGAATTCCTGCTTGACACTTGAGTAACACAGCAGTGCTTTTCAATTTCTTCTTTTGCACAGTTGCCATAATCCATATGTAATTGTTTAAACATGTAATCAGCATCATCTGTAATTTGCCCCAGGCCGTTAGGAAATGGAGTCAAAGAGAAAAAGCTGAACAGCAATATGGTCCTTCTTTGGATTTTGCATCCAGTTTCCAAATATTCATCAGTAAAGGAGAAGATGCTGACAGAGAAAAATGTATCAAGAGCTTTCTGCCAAAAGTCATTCAATTTCCTATTCCAGTGCAGGAAAGTGTCTATACTTATAGATGGGTGTATCTTTCACAACATGAAAACATGACACTATATTATTAGTGCTGAAATGTAAAGAGTAATGGTTATTTAGCACCTGGCTCCCACCAGCAGGCTGACAACTCAGAGAAATGAAAATGGTACATGTACTTTGTTAGACAGCAAGAAATAAACAAGCTATTCAATATCCACTCCCTTAAGAGGGAAGCATCTAGCTCACCATCTATACATAGGTTTCAGAGTAGCAGCCGTGTTAGTCTGTATTCGTAAAAAGAAAAGGAGTACTTGTGGCACCTTAGAGACTAACAAATTTATCTGAGCATAAGCTTTCGTGAGCTACAGTTCACTTCATCTGATGAAGTGAACTGTAGATTACGAAAGCTTATGCTCAAATAAATTTGTTAGTCTCATTTATACATAGAATGCTGACAATCTACTTCCCCTCTGGGGGCGAGGCGGAAGGACAGTAAAGAAACTGTTATTTGCTCTTACCTTGCTGCAACCTGGTGATGCTTCTGCTGTCTAGTCTGAGAATGAGAGTACAGGAACTAGTGCAGCAGCTTATTGCTGCATTGGATTACCCAAACTATGTATTTAGTAATTAGACAGTCAGGCATTTGTTAGCTAGATGAGCTATAAATACACTATCTCCAAAGAACTAGCCATCTACAGGAGATAAGAACCACAACACCTCAGTGCATCCAGCCTTTTAAGGCAGCGTAATTACAATAGCACAAGACCTGTAATGGAAAGGAGCTGCCTTGCTCTTAGCAACCCCCATCCTTTTGTTCTGTTTAATTTGGAGACAGCTGAGATTTATATATACTTACCCATCTGTGTAAAGTGCTTTGGAATCCTCAGGATATTACCCTGCTTAACTATTAGTATTTTATTATAAATATCTGAACAATAAAAAAGCCTCATTTTCAAGTAAGTTTTATTTATCACATGAGATCTTAGGGCTTACTAAAGACACTTAGGAAGTTTCTATTAGTCTATATATATAACAGAATCTCAGTTCCTTTAAGTAATCTAGGTAGGGTATATAGTCATTGCCATAGAATCTGAGCACCTCACAGTCTATAATATATTTACCTTCATTACACCTCTGTCAGCTAGGAAACTGCTATTAGCCCCACTTTACAAATGGGAAACTGAGATCAAGGTCCTGTCTATATGGCGAGTTAGTATGCAGCAGCTGGGGTGTAAATCTACAGCGCACTAGCCTGCTGTACGCTAACTGGCCCTGTGGCCCCAACTCTCATGCACTAGAAGTCCATAGTGCACAGCAGCTCTAAGCACTCTATGATCAGGAATTAGGATCGGCATGGACAGTTAGTATGCAGCAGGCTAGTACACGGTGCACTGTAGATTTATATCTCAGCTTGCCACATACTAACAATTCTCTGTATAATCAAGTCCTACGTGACTTCCTCAAGGTCACACGGTAAGTCTGTGCCAGAACTAAATTGAACTGAACCAAATCCCAGCTAGCTCCCTAACCACTGGATCATCCCTCTTTTCTAATGAAGTTGTTACATCAGTTTAAAGAACTATCATGCATTTAGGGAACTAAAGATCTATTGTATAATCACAGCGATTAGAGATGGAAAACATTAGATAGGCCTCAGTCATGTGCTGAGAACTATGTGGGCAAAGCTCTGAGCCTGTTCAGAGCCTCGTTGACTTCAATTGGGGCTCTGTATAGGTGCCGGGATCTGCCCATGCAGTTCTCAGGGCAGGCCGAGCACTACAGTCCATCCCGTTACCAATGCAATATACCTATATCACTGTGATGATAGGACAGTTGCCCCAGAGTTCATAGATTTCAAGGCCAGAAGGGACCATTGTGATCATCTAGTCTGACCTCCTGCATATCACAGTCCATAGAACTTCCCCCAAATAATTCCTAATGCAGAGCTTTTAGGAAAAAAACATCTGATTTTGATTTTAAAATTGTCAGTGATGAAAAATCTACCACACCCTGAGTAAATTGTTCTAAAGATTAATTACTCTCACCATTAAAAATGTATGCCCCAGTTCTAGTCTGAATTGGTCTTGCTTCAACTTCCAGCCAATGGATCACGTTATACCAGGGATCGGCAACCTTTGGCATGCGGCCCGTCAGGCCAGTGGAAGCTGCGATTGGCTGAATCTGTGGACACTGCAAGTAAACAAACCAGCCCGGCCCACCAGTGGCTTTCCCTGTCAGGCTGCGTGCCAAAGGTTGCCGATTCCTGTGTTATACCCTTCTCTGCTAAATTAAAAAGCACATTATTCAATATTTGTTCCCCAAGTAGGTACTTATAGACTGTAATCACTGTAAGTCACCCCTTAACCTTCTCTTTGCTAAACTAAATAGATGGAGTTCCTTGAGTCTATCGCATGTTTTCTAATCCTTTAATCATTCTTGTGGCTAGTCCCTTAACCCCTTCCAATTAATCAACATCCTTCTTGAGTTGTGGGCACCAGAACTGGGCACAATATTCAAGTAGCAGTTGCTAAATACAGAAGTAAAATAACCTCTCTACTCCTACTTAGGATTGTCCTGTTTATGCATCCCAGGATTACATTAGCTCTTTTGGCCACAGAATCACACTGGGAGCTCCTGTTCAGCTGATTATACACCCCCGCAAATCTCTTTCAGAGTCACTGCTTCCCAGGATAGAGTCCCTCATCCTGTAAGTATGGCCTACCTTCTTGGTTCTTAGTTATATATGTTTACCGTATTAAAACACATATTGTTTGCTTGCACCCAGTTTACCAAGCGATCCAAATTGTTCTGAATTAGTGATCTGTTCTTGTCGTGATTTACCACTCTCCCAATTTTTGTGTCATCTGCAAATTTTATCAGTGGTGATTTTATGTTTTCTTCAGGTCACTCATAATAATGTTAAATAGCATAGGGCCAAGAAGCCATTCCTGTGGAACCCCCCTAGAAACGCACCTGGTCGATGAAGATTCCCCATTTACAACTACATTTTGAGAGCAAAGTTGAAGTTAGCTTCCCATATTAAGCCTGATTTTGAAATCTCACCATAACTTCCAGTCACAGGGTGACACTGGCCCTTTAAGAGAGAAGAGGCCAGTGTCCTGGACTAGCAAACTGACTCCAATTGGTCTTAAAAGAGGACACATGAGCCGTTGAGGGGAGAGATCAGCATGTGAGATCTGCCAGAGATCAGGAGACTGTAGGCAGTCCCGAAAGAAGTTGTAGGTGTGGGGGAAGGCAGGAGAACAATAAGAAGGATTGACGGTTGACCTCCCCAAGCCAGAGAGCCAGGGTCTGATAGCTGGTGAGGACAGAAGGCAGCAGAAAGAGTTGCCTGCTGACTTTGAAGCCAAAGCAGAGGGCTGAAGGCAGAGGGAGCAGTGAAGGGCTTACCTGCTGATGTCTCCATGCTGGAGCCAGGTGGAGCCAGGGGAGCAGTGGACAGGACTGCCTGTTGCCCATCTGAGACAAAAGGTTAATGGAACGGGAGGGGAGTAATGGATGTTCTCCTGGGAAGTAGGCACTATCAGCAGAGAGGGGTGGAGGTTCCAGCTGAGAAGAGTAGGGTTTCACTTGAGTTGGGGTGGCTGTCCTGGCAGAAGGACAGAAGAGGACCAAAGAGGAGCCCAGATTTGGCACAAGACACCAGCATGTGGCATGTGGACATCAAGGAACTAGCTGTCATGGGACTTCAAGAACTATAGGCACTGAGTGTGATAAATAGAGTCTGATTTGGGGTTTTTGTTAGTGAAATAAACTGGCCAAAGGAGGGGAATTCCTGAGGCGAGAGAGCTTGGATGAAGTTACAGGGGACTGTAAAGGAGGGAAACTGAGGTAGATGCACCTGTTCTGCCACTGACTTCCACAAGAGGCTGCTCCAGGAGGAGTCATCCTGTAACACATCCCCCAAAAAGAAACCAGTTTGGGGTTTTGATAATATCGCAAACCACGGGCCAGGTTTTCTGAAAAGTTGAACCTAAACTGAGTTTTGAGCAAATCGGGGCAAGTTAAGGTTTGGATGGAACAATGCTAAGCAGTATCTCAATGCTAAGCAGTATGGTTTTGACACCAAACCAATCAGAGCTTGGTGTTCATTCTAACACAAGAGCTCAAAACAAAATATTCTCTAGCGTGCCAAATAATGCAAATTATCACATGAATAAAGTTTGCTGGAACTTTCACACAGCTGTTTCCTAGGAGTTTTCCATATAAATCCCCCACTTTCAGGCATCATGATAAGGAGCATGATCTGAAAATTTAGTTTAGGAATGGGAGAACTATCCCATGGTTTCCTAATGAAAACATTCTTCATCACAGAGTTAGCAGCCTTGTGCCACATGTTACTGTAGCTACTGTGTAAACAGTCCTTTCTCATTTCCCAGAACAATAAACAGTTATGAAAAGCTGTATAAGCATTAAGAATGCAGCAGTTAGGATATGTTTTTAGACAGCTCTGGAAAGCCTCAACCTTTCACATTAGCCAATTTTTTGTTTTAGTTATTCAAAGGTCCCAGCTACACTATAAAAATAAGCTGGATGAAACATGTATGCAGTGTTGTTATAGCCATGTTGGGCCCAGGATATTAGACCTGAAGAAGAGCTCTGTGTAAGCTCAAAAGCTTGTCTCTCTCTCTCTCTCTCTCTCTCCAACTGAAGCTTGTCCAATAAAAGATATTAACTCATCCATTCTGTCTCTGGTTGTCCCCAACACAGTTTCATCTTTCAGTGTGTTTTCATGATGCCCCTGAATCACATTAAATTCCCAGGCTTTAGCATGATTTACAGGGCACACTTAGGTCCCGTGTACACTACAAGATGGAACCATGCTAGCGACAAGCATGCTGTAATTTGGTCTCCTGACCCAGTTCATCTAATAGCACAGATAGGGCCTAAGGTGCAATGGTAAAATTGCAATACAAATGTACCAGTCTCTGTAAAAAATGTAACTTGCCCATCTTTTGTCATGACGATTAGTAATAACTAGGGGAAAATATATTTTACTCGCCTGTCAAAGTATTTTTCCAACTAGAATTTTGTGGTTGGCACACCACACCCCTGGTTTAAACTGCTTCTGCTTCATTTTGGGGTATTACATTATTAATCTTTAGAGAATACTGCAAGAAAAAAGTGGGGTGGTTGACAGAGTGCAAAAATAACTATATAACCTCAAGGCTCTGGGCCTGATTCTCCTCTCACTGATGCTGTTAAAAATGGAGTGACCTCACTGAATAGGAGTGGGAAGAGACTCAGACTCATGATCTGACTTTGCCTAAGTTGAAGTGCAGAATGATATCACGTTAATGATGTAGAAGATGTATCTGAATGTATATTTTTAGGAAGCAAGCACTACAGGAAAACAAACTCAAACATGCAGGTCAACTATCTATGACGTGTCAAGGCAACAGCAGATGTTGGTATTAGAATTTCTCTGCTGTTTAAATAAAGAAACAAATTGTAACCTAAAGCACAGTAACCCCGCTGCACACAGTGGACCTGTGCAGTCTAGCCTCATTTCAAATCTCAAGTCCCTACTGCACATCTATTAAAGAAAACTGGAAGTTTTGTCACTGACTTCAGTAGAAGCAGGCTCTGGTCCTCATTTTGTGGAAGTCATGGAAGCCTAAAGAGCTGAGGATATAGGAAGAATGTAAATCTGAAATAAGGTCAGCTCTGTGTAAGCTCAAAAGCTTGTCTCTCTCACCAACAGAATCATAGAAAATCAGGGTTGGAAGGGACCTCAGGAGGTCATCTAGTCCAGCCCCTTGCTCAAAGCAGGACCAATCCCCAATTTTTACCCCAGATCCCTAAATGGTCCCCTCAAGGATTGAACTCACAACACTGGGGTTAGCAGGCCAATGCTCAAACCACTGAGCTATCCTTCCCCATGTACATTGGCTCTATGGTTTGGTTCAGGCTCCCTTTTTGCTCCTCTGGGTGCTGCTTTCCCTACAGCCCATCACCACCTCAAGTGGGTTCCATGGAACAGAGGGGCTGCATGGAAAGGATGAGGCACCATTTTATGAAACAATAAGTTCTGTGATTTCAGAGCTGCTCCTTTAGGGCTCCCCTGTCCTGCTCCAGAGTTTGTGTAAACAAGAATCCAGGGGCCAAATATTTTCTGAACATAAACAAAGATGGAAGGGCAGGCATAATTTCTTCTTCACTGCTAGATTTATCTGCCCAGCAAATGCCATAACTTATAAAGGTCAGCAACTGTCTCCTGGCCCTGGTCTTTACCGTGGTGGCTGCAATACTCTCTCATTCTGGTGTAGTTGTTGTTTTTGGATCATGCTAATACTTCTTCAGTCGAAATCTAAATCCACCCTCATAATCCACCAAACTAAATCCTGATTAATCTAAACAGGTTTCATTTAACAACATACTTAGATATAATTATCTGCTGGTTATGACAGCAAAAGTATCCAGGTAACTGACTGAATCCTAAACACAGACGGGAAGGTAATTCAAATGGTTCATTTACACTCCTATGCTGGAAGACACATTAACTTGAACATATTGCAGTAGCTAATTCTGGTGGTGAGCATGAGTATGCACACACCAGAAACGTTCTGCGTTTAAGGCTCCTTAAGAGAATATTCAATTTATCAGCTAGTAAATTTAATCGAGGGATGCATAGCTGAGTATGCTGAGCGCAGGACTAACCGTCAGGAATTCCTAATTTCTAAATCAAATTATTTTAGTTTGCAAATTCAGCCAGGCAAGGAGCTGTCTTACTTTACAGTCTTATTTTACACACAAACATTGTAAAATATAGCAACATGTCTATTGACTTTTTCTATTTATCTTTATTATTGAAATTTATCTTATGGCATTTTGATAGAGGAACAGCATGGTAGTAGTGTGTTAAATCCATTGTCCATTGGATGCATAGAATAGTTTTTGATGGGGAAGGTTAGAAGAAAACTGTAGAAGTACCTTTTTAAAATCTAGAATACTACTGAGTTTTTAGAGTAGCCGAATGCTTTTTAAACAAAATTAATGCAAATTACATTGGTGTAAAAATATCCTTTAACCTCACAAAAGATAATTATGATGGACTTTTTAAAATGTCTGTCCACTGGGTACGACTATAATAAAAGAATTGGTCACAGGAATACATTTACCTGGTTCTTTGAATGTGCAATTTTAAACTAGGTTAAGGATTTTTCTCCTTCTGTTAACTAATTTTTTATTTACCATTAGCAATGTTTGAGATTTTTTTATTTATTTAAATAACAAAAAATGAACAGCCAAGACTCATCTGTTCTTCACAGTTAGAAAAAAGCTGTGAATTAGCCAGAAAGCTGAGTGTTCAATTTAAAGAAAATTATTCATTCTGCTTTTAGTCTAACCCCTTAACTTGTATGCAGGGTGGATAGAATAAGGGGGACTAGATGACCTCCTTAGGTCCCTTCCAATCCAGATAGCCTATGATTTTATAAAGCACAATACACACTTAAGGTAATATATAGAGATTTTAGCCTAAATGGTTAAACTTTGGCTGTTAAAAAACAGAGTCTTATAATGGAAAGTGTTAGGCAACCTTATCCACAGCCATCACTGCCTGTCTGCCTATAATAAATAATAACAATTCCAACAGGGGATTGACTCACTGCATCACTGTGGGCAAGACACATACGACCACATTTTCAAAAGCTGTGAGTGCCAGCAACTAGGAGAGCTATAAGTGCTCAGCACTTTTGAAAATCTAATTAAATTTTCTGTGATTCAAGGATCCCTATTTTACAAATGGGTTTTGTGAGGATTAATTAGTTTACCAATACCCCTAGGGCCTTAGTGCCACTTGGGAGTGGAAACTTCACATAACTCCCCAGCTGAGGAATACTTCTGACAAAGGGGAGTCCCCAGCAGGCAAAGAGCCAGCAGAATTAGCTTCTATGTCTCCTTCCCCACAGTCCTTGGCACAAGGGGCATGCTGAAATGAGGAGCGCTAGTGGCTAGAGCACAAAGTGTTCTGGCAGTACCCAGCTGATGTTTGATCGTTAGGGCACCATAGCCAGTTTACATATGTTAGAGAAGCACATAGGCTGCTCTAAAATGTGGCAGGTCAGAGAATCAGGGAGTCATAACAAGTTTTCTGAAAGCACCCCCTTTCCTTTGCCCAGCTAAAACTAGACACAGCAAAGAATGTGACTCTTCATGTTTTCCAACTGCAAAATATTGTGTGACTTTATCAGATTTGTATTAGCAGTTCTGGCTGCCCTAGATGACCATCATCCTATTTACAAATATTGCACTGTAGTGAATTTGTTATCCCTAGGGACATATCCAATAAGAATGAATCTTCAGTTGTAAAGTTAATATGACATTAATTACCTTCAAAGATATTTCACAAAATGATGCTTTACTAGAAAGTACAAAGCACGGGAGGGAGTCATGATGACTTTGCTTACCATAAATATTCACCTAAACTCTTCAACAAAATGTGTAAGCACAGTATCATCTCCGCACAAAATGAAACAGAACAATAGAATCTCTAAGCTCAGTATTCCCTTTGTGATGCCATAGCCTGGATGTAAATGCAGTGGTTCAGTTTTGCTGCAAACACATGTATGTGATTTGAAACAAGCATGGGGATATTAAAAAGCTATGTTTGAAAGCAGCAACTGTTGCCTTTATGTCCAATTTTGTTCTATATGCTCCCCATGGAGACACAATCAACCACATAACTGGTAACCCAATCCCTGGCAGTGGTTTCCTCCGGTGTTGTTAGAAGTATGGTCCAGCTTGTGCTCATAGTGCTATGCCCCTTTTAGTCCAGTTAGCACAATGTGTGGAATTTCACTTGAGAGCCTAAATTAGATATGTAAGTGTGATAAATAAAGTGTGTGGGGGGTGGGGACGCTCCCTTTTTGGAACACCCAGCCAGCCAGTTAGCTATAAAGTCCCTTTTGGTGGCTGCTTGCTTTACCTGTAAAGGGTTAAAAAGTCCTCAGGTAAAGGAAAGGGAGTGGGCACCTGACCAAAAGAGCCAATGGGAAAGCTAGAACTTTTTAAAATGGGAAAAAAGCTTTCCCTTTGTCTCTTTGCTATTCTCTCTGAGCTGGAGGGACAGAGAAACAATGCTGTAAGCAGCTTTAAGCCAGGTATGACCATAAATCATCAGATCATACCTAAAACTACTTATCTGAACTCCAGATGTGTAAGTAGATCAAAATATTCAGCTAGATGTGATCAGGTTTATTTTTAAGGCTTGTGGATCTCCTCTGTGCTAACCCCAGATGCTTTTGTTTGCTAAAAGAAAAGGAGTACTTGTGGCACCTTAGAGACTAACAAATTTATTTGAGCATAAGCTTTCGTGAGCTACAGCTCACTTCATCGGCTGCTACTCTGAAACCTTTTGTTTGCTTGTAACCTTTAAGATGAACCCCCAAGAAAGCTATTTTGGGTGCTTAATTTTTGGTATTGCTCTTTTAAAATTTAGCAAAAGCCTAAGTTCCAGATGTATTTTCTTCCTTTTTGTTTTTAATAAAATTTACCTTTTTTAAGAACAGGATTGGATTTTTGGTGTCCTAAGACATCTGTGCATATGCTGATTGATTAGCTGGTGGCAACAGCTAATTTCCTTTGTTTTCTTTCTCAGCTCTTCCCCAGAGGGAGTGGGGTGTGTATGTGAAAGGACTTGAAGGTACCCCACAGGGAAGAATTCCCAAGTGCTCCTTCCTGGGTTCAAGGTTTTTTGCATTTGGGTGGTGGCAGCATTTACCAAGCCAAGGTCAGAGAAGAGCTGTAACCTTGGGAGTTTAATACAAGCCTTGAGTGGTGAGTATTAATTTTTAGAATCCTGATGGGCCCCCACCTTCTGCACTCTGAGTATATATTATGGAGCTTGTCTACACAAACATTTAGCTCGTGGCAAGCTGGGGTGTGAATCTAACCTATCCTTGCCTGCCATGGTCTGTGTCCTTGTGGACACTCCTGATGCACACTAATAGTTTATTGGTGCACTTTAGTTCACTCCCACTTCAAAGTCAAGTAGATCAAAGTGCAATAACGAACTGTCAGGGCATGTCAGCAGGGTCCACATGCATACAGTGTGTGACAGGCTCGTGCAGGATAGTTCACTCCCCAGCCTGCTGTGATCTAAATGTTCATGTAGACAAGCCCATAATGTAAAAAGAAAATAACTGGAGCTCCATGTTTGAGGAGGGTAGTGCACTAGGTTTTTTCCCACTCAAGACTTGTATTCAGATTCTGAGTAGGTCATAAATTCATATGAATGTGGTGGCCTTATTCTAATTCCCATTTATGTACATCACAAAGCCATCCCTTTAGTCATCAACATCCAACTTGAACTAATCTATAGGTAGGGTGATCAGACAGCAAATGTGAAAAATCAGGACGGGGTTTGGGAGTAATAAGAGCCTATATAAGAAAAAGACCCAAAAATCAGGACTGTCCCTATAAAATTGGGACATCTGGTCACCCTATCTATAGGCTGCTTTCGCCTATAATAATAATTCTTTCCTGAGGATTTTCAGGGTCCATCACCACTGTGCTCCTCTCATCACATCCTGTCCCCTGGGCTCTCAATAACCCACAGCGATAAGCCCTGCAGTCACCTTTCCTTTAACTTCCTATCCATCTTGGACACTCTAGAGCAGTGGTTCCCAAACTTGTTCCGCCACTTGTGCAGGGAAAGCCCCTGCTGGGCCGGGCTGGTTTGTTTACCTGCCACGTCTGCAAGTTCGGCCGATTGCGGCTCCCGGTGGCCGCGGTTCACGGCTCCAGGTCAATGGGAGCTGCGGGAAGCGGTGCGGGCCGAGGGATATGCTGGCCGCCACTTCCAACAGCTCCCATTGGTCTGGAGCAGCGAACTGTGGCCACCGGGAGCCACAATCGGCTGAACCTGCAGACCCGGCAGGTAAACAAACCGGCCCAGCCCGGCAGGGGCTTTCCCTGCACAAACGGCAGAACAAGTTTCGGAACCACTGCTGTAGATGTCTCGCAGTCAATCAACACACCCGTCCACTCCAGGGTCACACACTCTACCTACTCCTCTCAATCTCTTCCTAGCCTTGCCATCACTGTCTCTAATGTGGCTATTAACAAACACTCCCTCTTCTGCACTTCTTTTCTTAGCCTAATGCCCCTGCCCATCTGTCTCATTTTTACTATAGCTCCCTAAAACACCTTAGACCCCTCACTTTTCAATCTAATTGGCATGAGCCCGCAAACCCAAACTAGAATTTGTCATCTCTTGCGGCTGTTTAACAGCTCTCAGTGATGCTGGAATATTCTGTGTCACGGAAGCAGGCGTCCGTTGGAACATCCATTCAAATCAATAAATCTCCCAGGCACTCCAGGTATGGCCAACACCCAAAGCTCAGGGCAATTGCTTAACCTTGCTGGAACCACTGTCCACAAAAATGCGAAAAATTTGCAAAGATATTTCATTTTTGAACATAACCATTTAATACTTCAGTTATGCTAGAGAGTAGAAGTTCTCTCTCTGGCTCCATTCTCAACAAGAGGCCAATGCCTTGGTTTAACTTGTAAAGGTTAAATTCACAACCAGAAGAGGATCATTTTTTTCAGAAAGAAAACTTAAATTCTGTAGATTTCTGAAGGAAAAAAAAAAATCACCTCAGTACTGTGGGCTCCATAGCCCCAATTCTGTGCAGTGGCTGAGCTGAGCTTGATCCAGCTCTGGGGAAGGGGCAAATGTGGCTCTGTGCAGACCATCCAAAGCAGACGAAACAGTAGAGAATCCTCTGAAGTGGAGACATGAGGTTCTCTCTGTTTTTCTCGCTTCCAAGAGATACTGCTTGATAGCTGTAGCCTTTGCCTTGAGAAGTGCCCCTTGAGAAGACAGGAATGTAAAGCAGATGCTAGATCTGATGCTGTCTCCCCTCTGGACAAGCAGCAGCTTCTGCACTCCTTCCCTGGAATAGCCAGATCTATGCTGAGCCGATGGCAGCTGGCAGGTGGGAAACAAGGCTGCAGAGATCCCTTTGCCTTACAGGAAAGTTTATATGGAATTCATAAGGATAAAATCCTTGGGGTCTTAGAGCAATTTAATGTGGTTCTACAGCAGCTACTCTAAACACTACTAAAACTGAATAGAGTGAAGTTGGGATATAAGTTTGTCAAAACATCTTACAGAGTTCTGGAGAAGGGATGTAGCTCTGTGTTCACTTCCACTGGATGGTTCCAAAAGCCCACAGAAAGTTTTCTTTTTCTATCATATCTGATAGGACCTTGCTATAATGACTCCTTTTGACCAAAATAAGAGCCTTGGTAAGTGGTCATCTGAAGCAGTCAGTTAGCTCAGGTGCTCCTTGCATTTTCAGTGTTTTACCAGGGTTTCCTCAAGTTGCTATGATGGATTTTCTTGGTAACAGGAAAACAGGCAGGCCTGATGCTTCCCCACTCAGTTTCTCCATTTGCTTAATCTCAGCTTCAGCCTCCACCCATAATCAGTGTCTCTTTAGAAAAAAGACACTCGTGTTTAAGAATTAAGCAGAGAATCCAACAAAGTTGGCTCCCTCCAAGCATTTACCCTGTTGCTCATGTCAAGGGAAATGATAACAAACTGCACCATCTCACCAGTGTAACTCTGGCTTACACAGGGTTCCAGAGTTTCCTCCCTAACTTCCAAAAATCTTGAAAAGCTAGCAGATCTGATTGCTCAGGCTTTCATTCATAGTGTTATGGATTTTACAGCCAGAAGAAAATGTGATTATCTAGACTGACTTCCTGTATAACATAGGCCGTAGAACACAATCCAGTCATTCCTGCATCCAACCCCCAGAACCTGTGGTTCCAAATCACAGACTGATTTGTGGACTCACTTGACAAAAGATGAACTAGCTCACTGGAGCGAAAGCAGACACCAAACAACCAAGGACATCCAAAATGACACTATAATAAACATGCCAACTATTAAGATAATGCCACTGGGATTAGTGTTGGGTCCCAGGCTATATCTTTACAATCCTTATATAAAAAATTGGCTAGAGACACTGAAAGTTACATGTTCATGCCTGCTGTTGGTACCAAATTTAGAAAAACTGCAACTCCTGATGAATACTACAGTCATACAGAACTACTGTGATTTAATTGCAAGGGCTGATAAATAGCAACTGTAGCATGAACACAGATACTGAACCCAGAGCAATGAACTAGAAAGAATAAAACTTTGTTAAGAGAATTTCCAGTGAGATAAGTTATTCTGGATTTATTATCGTGATAAAGACTTTCACTGTTGCTTGGAATAAAAGGAAATGGGACTGTAGACTAGACTGTAGTAAAAGCCTATGTAAACTAGACCCTTTGCACTAGAAGACAGCATACGTGGCAGCAAGGGAGTGAAGTGATTAAAACAGGTTGGTATATTACTTTATAACTATTGCACTCCTATATTGTATAAGAATGTTTGGATTTCCATTCCTCCTAAAGAGTGTAAGTCAAGATTTACTAAAGTGACTAATGATTTTGGTTGACCCAGTTTTTGGGAGCCCACCTTGAGACACACTAAACCTGGTTTTCAGAGGGTTGGCATTTTCTGAAATGTTGGCCCCTTTCAAGTATCTAAAGGTAGGGCCCCCCAAAAAAAATCTGAAAAAAAGGGAGGAACCCAAATGCTACATTAATGACAAATATCTAAAAATATCCATGGAATAGAAATAAACCAAGTGACTATAATTTAATTAAACTATCAGTTTAAAGGTTTCAGAGTAGCAGCCGTGTTAGTCTGTATTCGCAAAAAGAAAAGGCTAAGGTGCCACAAGTACTCCTTTTCTTTTTATCAGTTTAAACTGTCCGAGTGCAGCTTTTAGACTTTGTGGAAAATATGAGCACAGATAATTGCATTAGCTGAGAATAATGAGCCAAATAGCAATGTAAGACTAGAAAGGCAGAATGTCCAGTGTAATCCAAACTGCCAAATCCTGGGATTATGGCACTTTGCTTGTCCTGTCATGGATGGCTGAAGAATTCAAACCATAAATGTTTATTTTTGAATGGGCATCCAAAGGCACTCCTTAGATCATTTGTTGCTGTTTAATATGATTGTGTCTATTCCCTTAATATGCACTGATATTAGTCAAACCAGCATTTTATATTCCTTGAACAAAAGCCATTTACAAGAGAAGAAAGAGTGCAAAACCTGGACTTTCTATTAACAAAATCTAGATGATTTTACGTACACTTCAGGTCTATTCAAGGACAAATTGACCTGACACATCTTACCTACTCTCAGCATGATTTTTTTCTCCACTGACATTGTGTATATTAGAAGATTGCTCAAAATTAAAAGATCTCTTGTGAGAAAGCGAGCTCTGCCTCTGAAATGACTGAAAGATTGGGCCCCAACTGGGCTCACTGAGAGTTAGATTGTAAGGGTACAATATGTTCTGAGTAACACATAACATATAGCTGTGCTGCCCAGGGAGCAGACCAGAGAATGAATTGTGGCTGTCCAACTCACACAATACCCTCCATTGTTCCCACCTTCACTCCAGTGGGGGGAGTAACATACTACAATCTATATCAGTAGCCAATTATTGTTTCCTCTTTGCTGGTTCGGCAATGCTGGCTGGCGCATTGCAGGTACAGGTGGAGCCAAGGTGCTTTCCATTCCCAATCCCAACCTAGCCACACCTGGGAGGATGGAGGGTGGAGAGTAGCAACTCCATTAGGCCTGCTCTCCCCCTGCTCCTGGCAGATGTGAGTAGCCTATATAGGGGACAAAAGGGGCATCTTTACATTCCCTTACTTCCCTATTCACTTGTGTGTAGAGACAATCTTGTCTTCAGTTTTAGTGGTGATGTTTTAAGCAGTGGGATGATACGGAGGAAGCACTAGAGAGATACTGTAGCTCACCTGTTTAGTAGAACAGTCATTTGTGAAATAGGAAAATATATATTTTTTAAAAAGTAGTGATATATGAAAACTATTTTTCAAATATATTGAAGGGGTGCCTGTTAATCCTGAAAGAGAATCATAAAAAAACAGACGGAGGAGCATCCCATTGTTGTATGAGGAAATCCTACCCAGGAAAATAGAAAGGAATTTACAGTCTGGAAAGTCAAGTGTAAAAAGTGTAATTAGCCAGGCCAAAAAGGAATTTGAAGAGCAACTAGCAAAATACACAAAAACTAACAGCAAACAATTTTTTTAAGTATATCAGAAGCAGGAAGCCTGCCAAACAATCAGTGGGGCCACGGGACGATTGAGGTGCTAAAGGAGCACTCAAGGAAGACAAAGCCTTTGCGGAGAAAATAAATGAATTCTTTGCATTGGTCTTCACATCAGAGGATGTGAGGAAGATTCCCACATCTGAGCCATTCTTTTTTTAGGTGACAAATCTGAGAAACTGTCCCAGATTGAGATGTCAGTAGAGGAGGTTTTGGAACAATTTGATAAATTAAACAATAATAAGTCACCAGGACCAGATGGTGTCCCCCAAGAATTCTGAAGGAACTCAAATATGAAATTGCAGAAAGACTAATTGTGGTATGTAACTTACACTTAAATCAGTTTCTGTACCAGATGACTGGCAGATAGCTAATGTAACAATGATTTTTTTTAAAAGGCTCCAGAGGTGATCCTGGCAGTTATTGACTGGCAAGTCTGACTTTGGTACCAGGCAAACTGATTAAAACTATATAGTAAGAATAGAATTATCAGACACACAGATGAACACTCTGTGTTGGGGAAGAGTTAACATAGCTTTTCTAAAGGGAATTAGAATTCTTTGAGGGTGTCAACAAACCTGTGGCAAGGGTCCCGTTAAAGGAGCACTCAAGGAAGACAAAGCCTTTGCGGAGAAAATAAATGAATTCTTTGCATTGGTCTTCACATCAGAGGATGTGAGGAAGATTCCCACATCTGAGCCATTCTTTTTTTAGGTGACAAATCTGAGAAACTGTCCCAGATTGAGATGTCAGCAGAGGAGGTTTTGAAACAATTTGATAAATTAAACAATAATAAGTCCTCCTAAAGGATCCTTTCAGACCCGTTTTCAGATCTAGTGTACTTGAACTTTCAGAAAGCAGTGAGAAGGTCCCACACCAAAGGCTCTTAAGTAAACTAAGCAGTCATAGGATAAGAGGGAAGGTCCTGTCATGGACCATTAACTGGTTATGATACGAAACGAAGGGCAGGAATAAACAGTCAGTTTTCACAAAGGAGAGAGGTAAATAGCGGGGTCTCCCAAGAATCTGTACTGGGACCAGTGCTGTTCAACATATTCATAAATGATCTGAAAAAAAGGGGTTAACAGTGAGGAGTCAAAGTTTGCAGACAATTCAAAATTACTCAAGCCAGTTAAGTCCAAAGCACACTGCGAAGAGTAACAAAGGGATCTCACAAAACTGGGTGACTGGGCAACAAAATGGCAAATGAAATTTAATAGTGATAAATGCAAAGTAATGCACATTGGAAAACATACTATACATACAAACTATACATACAAAATGATGGGGTTTAAATTAGCTGTTACCAGTCGAAAAAGATATCTTGGAGTCACTGTGGATAGTTCCCTGAAAACACCTGCTCAGTGTGCAGCAGCAGTAGTCAAAAAAGCTAACAGAATATTAGAGACTATTAGGAAAGGGATAGATAATAATATAGAAAATATCATAATGCCTCTGTATACATTCATGGTATTCCCACACCTTGAATACGGCACGCAGTTCTGATCACCCCATCTCAAAAACAGATATATTAGAATTGGAAAAAGTACAGAGAAGGGCAACAAAAAGGGTTAGGGGTATGGAACATTTCCACCTGAGGAGAGATTAAAATGATGGGGACTGTTCAGCTTGGAAAAGAGACAACTAGCTGGGAGATGAGAGAGATATATAAAATCAGGACTGGGGTGGAGAAAGTGAAAAGGGAAGTGTTATTTACCCCTTCACATAACACACAAAGCAGGGGTCACCCAATGAAATTAATAGGCAGCAAGTTTAAAATAAACATAAGGAAGTACTTCTGCACACAGTGCACAGTCAACCTGTGGAACTCATTGCCGAAGGATGTTCCAAAGGCTAAAAGTGTAACTGTGTTGAAAAAATTAGATAAGTTCATGGAGCATGGGTCAATCAATGGCCATTACCGAGGATGATCCGGGATGCAACTTTATGCTCTGGTTGTCCCTGAACTCTGACTGCTAGAAGCAAGGAGTGTACAACGGGGAATGAATCATTTGATAATTGCCCTGTTCTGTTCATTCCTTCTGAACCACCTGGCATTGGCCACTGTAGGAAGATGGGATACGAGGCTAGATGGACCATTGGTCTGACCCAGTATGGCTGTTCTTATTTTCTTAAGTTAAAATATGTATTTTTCAACTTTTTAAAAGACATTGTGTCGTGCAAGTCTCTGTTAAATTTAGTTGTATGGCTCTAACGGGAGAAAACTATCCATGTGTGAAAGGAAACAAATTTGTTATTTTTCAGACACCAGTGGCCCAGTTTATATGAGCGTTATTCACACCGGAATCTGCACTATGGGATTTATTCCAAATAGAAAAACAAGGCTTACTACAGCCAGAACTCAGGTTAATACAACTTGCTTAGGCTGGGTCCAAACTAAACAATGATAAGGCTTCTGTTAGAGAGAAGGCAGCTCAGAGGAGCTCTCCTGCCTGTTCTCCTCCTTCCCCATTGCCCTTTTATTTCCCTCACTCCCTCCTGGGGAACTGGCTGTAGACTGCCAGTTCGGTCATTAATAGCATTCCCCTGCAGGAACTCCAGCTGCTCATTTTGGATATCTGTTGGACTTCATTAGTCAAAGCCCCCGCAGGCTGCTCCTCTCAGAAATCACAATGATAAGAAAAACATAACATTAAAAATAATCCAGGCATTAGATTATGAGTTGCTGTGGAAGAAAACATGCTCCCACTTCTCTCCACCTAGCCACTTTCCTGGCTGTCTATTTGTAGGTGGAGAAATCAAAGTATTTATTTTTCCTCCTGCAGCTTTTATGATAAAACATTCCTGAAACAAGAGTCTGAAGATAGGAGTTGCCCAGCAGTTTTACCATGTGATCCAAAACTCTTTAAAGTCAATGGAAAGACGTACTCTGACTAAAAAAAAACAACAAAACCCACCTTTGAATCAGGCCCTTACTGTGGCCATTTGCCAAACTAGTGACCCTTTCTAATTTCTATCTCCAGTGAGTGCTCAGATGCAGTACTTGAGGTGAAACTTAAGTTTTCTTAGAAAAGCTGCATTGCATTATAATGGTTTTCCCTGCTAGTAGAAATATGATTTACTACCTTCTCTTGATTTCAAGGGGGAACACACAAGCAGTAGTCATTATCTGGGAAGAGAAAGGGTCTGGCTTCCTTCCATAGGTTTCTGAGAGTTTTGTTTTGTTTTTTTTTTTTACCACCAGTGCGGATTCTTCCCACAGGCCTTTGATTTCAATTTTAAAAGGTTAAAAATGCCTAGAACCTAAATACAACATTTTGTTCAACCCATTTTATTTATTTATTTACCTTTTCCCATTTGTTGAACATTCTGAAAAACTTCATTTTTAGTTTGGATGGGACTGATTTGATTTTTTTCTTTTTGTTTGTTTGTTTTCATTTCCAGTGAACCAAAAAATCAGTTACTCTCCCGGTTCTACATAAGACCTCTATTGTTCATTGCCTTGAGCTATTTTTAGGTCTTAAGATTTTCATACATGTAAAGTTAAATGAAGTCAATTGGCCACTTGAAGTTACAGAAGTTTTTGTGGGCATTTTATGTTGCATAGATTCAAAAGACAATTGTGGCTGCAAGGGTTATAAAAGTACCAAGCATTTATTTGTTGGAGTGTATTACATTGTTAAACCCATTACAGGACATGCATCACAGCTGCACAATTTATTGATTTTGCAGCTCACCTTGCACTGATCAACCGGCAGTCTAAATGAGAATTCTAGGCAAAGATAGAGGTCTAGTTTGGTATGTACTTGACAAGGTGATGCTGCCTTCCTGGGGCTGCCCATCTTGGTAGCGTTTCCCTTCCATTCCAGCAATAGTTCAGGGGCACCATCTTGGCAAGCAGCAATGTTGCCTATCTCCCCGGTTGTCTTTTTGCCTTTCTGAACAGGACCCTTCTCTGTCTCTCACTCAGAATAATATCCTCCAGTGCAGGGATGGCTGCAGGGGTGCAATCAATAACCTGCCCTTTGGGAAAGCCTCCCACTCCCTTACTCCCATCCCCCTAAAAAAGTGTATAAGGGTAATTTAAAGGGTACCATTTCACCACGGTGCAGGTAAGCCCACTTAGTGAGGCATTTTGAGTTGTTGCCCCTGATCTTCAAGTACACCCGAGGCTGAAAAGAGCGCAAGAGAACAGAATTCCAAAATTGAGTATATTTGGAGAGAAGTAACATTCTAGCATTGTTGACATGGTGACTAATATTGCTACATGTTCCCCAGTTCTCCTAGCACCTGGCATGGCATGGCCCACACAGACAGGAGGGTTTTCAGTAGCCAAATGCCTGACCAACCTTCCAGAGGTGAGAGGGCAAGGGCGGAGATGTATGCTCACCTCATGAATGGGTCCCACCAGAAGGCAAAAGTCCCCAAAGAAACGGAGGCAAGCATTCATCCTGCAGGACAAGAATGAGAGAGAGGAGGACAAAGAGCCTGCCAAGAAGCTGTCAAAGGACCACATGGATCAACTGGACACAGAAAGATACTTGCAGGGAAGGATGTTGGACATGATGCAAATGCAGACAAGTTTCCTGGAGAACATGGTTGCACTGTGCTCATGTGTAACACTCCAACATAGTCCTGTCCTGCAGCCAGCTGAGAACACAGGGCATAGAGAGCCTCCTTTCAGTCACACAGCTGCAGGACACAGACCGTTCCCATGCCATCCCACCCCACAAAAGAAGGTGAATAGCTACCATCCCACCTATGGATCTTTTATGCCTTCATCTGCACAAACATGTTCGCTCTGCACTGTGGCTACTTCTGCAACATTCTAGTTGGTTTTGAGTTTGCACTGTCTTGTTAGGTGGCACAGCAATATTTTGTTATTGTTTACAATTGCACTCAGTTGAAAACTCATTAAGATAAGGATTCGTCTCTCCCCACTACCACCTGTTCTTAATAAAATCAATTCATTACACTGTAATCATTTCATTCATTTACATTCCTTTCATTCATCACATTGCAGTGATTTGCCCCCTGTACATCCTGCTCTCAAAATACAAGCACAACGCTTCTGGCCATTGGGACATTTGATAGAGGCCTCCTCTCCACCTCTGCCTGCCACCCCTCAGTGAGGCTCCCTCCCTTGCTGTCAGAGCGGTTGTGTAACACAAGCACCTGTAACACAAAGCAGAGCTCTCTGAGAAGCCTCCATATTTGTCATGAGACACTGCCACCTTCCTTTCTGTCTTCCAAATCCACGCTCCCCAGTCACTCTACAGCTGCTCTAGGGACAGTTAAACAGTTCCTTTCTCCAAGTGTCCAGTAAAAGGGCTCCTAAGCCAGGGAAGACGGAGGTAAGTTGGGTCTGCCAGAGTAACAACTGGAACCACAACCCTATTAACATCTTTTGTGGGCTTTGGGGAGCTAAAGTCTCATTTTTCATTGCATAAAAAAGGGGCAAGTTTCTAAAGAGCCTGGCATCATGGCCCTTTCCAGGCCACCCCACCAGAACGCTAGTGAAGCTGCCATGGTGCTAAACCAGGCCTTGCATGAATATGAAGAAATGATACTTTCTGTTGATGAATGCCAAGGCCTGGGGGCAATGGAGGGCAAATAATAGGCTTGTGGATCTCATCCATGGTCCCTATATAAACCCAAGCATTCAACGCTATCAATAACTTTCTGTTTTATGACCCAAGGCAACAACATTCTCTCAACAGCAGCACCCACCTCCATGAAAACAGCCCCAACAGCTGATTTACCAGCACGAAACTGGTTAGCTACTGAGCATCAGCAATAAAGGGTGAGAAGCTCCCAGCTGGCAATTACCGCACACTTCTCCACACTGTGAGAGGAAGGGACTCTACAACTGGTGCTCCAGCTCCAGCGTGAGCTCTGTGCAGATTTCCAGGAAAGTAGCCATCCTCATCCTGAAGTTCTGTAGACACTGCTGATCATCCCAAAGCCTGCAGCATTAACCTGTCCTACCAGTCAGCGCTGCTTGGCCAGACCCAGAAGCAGTGCTCCATTGAAGCTGCTTCAGTAAAATGTCATGCAGGAGTAACTGTGTCCTCTGTTAGTGATATCTATGTGGCCTCTTCCTAGTTATGAAGATCTTCCATGTTCTCCAAAGCCACTCACGTGTGTGAGTGCCACTACATCTGGTGCTCTCTTTTCATATTAACAATGGTCAGGATCCCTAGTGCTCAGCAGTGCTTCCCCCAGGCTGCTTGACAACAACTTGAAAATTTGTTTGCCAATGAAATAATGTGAAAATGACTCGCTAGTGAAAAACCAGACCAGTGTTGGGATATCATGGAAGGAGCCAAGGGAGTTTGATCCCAAGCTTCAGAATTCTATTATATTCCAATAAGTTTCCTACAATCCACTGAAATAAATAACCTATCAGGCCTTGAGCCTAGTGACAGTATATTGCACCTTGGGATACCTGTCCAAAATGCTGTGCATTTATTTTGAAAAAGCGCAATGCTGTGTGGACACCATGATTCATAAGGAAAGTAACGCAAGTCATTTTAAACAAAGCAGCCTGGAGATATTTGTTCGGTTTAGTTATAGCTGTAGAATTACAACAAAAAACCCCCAAACCCCCAATTATTCCCATATATCATAGACTATTAGGGTTGGAAGGGACCTCAGGAGGTCATCTAGTCCAACCCCCTGAAAGCAGGACCAATCCCCAATTTTTGCCCCAGATCCCTAAATGGCCCCCTCAAGGATTGAGCTCACAACCCTGGGTTTAGAAGGCCAATGCTCAAACACTGAGCTATCCCTCCCCGCAAGACCAAAGAGTAGAATTCTGCAGCACACTCTGAAAGCGCTTATACACTGGATTAGTTTGACTTCCCCTGGAAGCTGGCTGTATTGTACAGGGTCTCGTTTGAATAAACATTCCATGATCATAAGTAATTTTTGGTGTATACATAATCTTCGGAACAAAAACACTGTGTCAGCATGTGGGTACAGAAAACCAGAAATAATATGTCAGCAATGAGACCGTAGGCCTCTTGGGGAAAGAGCCATTTTTCTTTCTGGAGCCTTCCAGCAGTAAGCCGCCTGCTCCAAATATTGCAGCTGGCTTTATGTTTAATTATCATGTATTTAAGGTGACGTTCTTTTTTGCTATTTTTGGTGTGCATACTTTCTTAGCCAGCATATCTATTGCAGTGGACCTACGAATATGCAACAATGTGCATTTGCACAGGGAAGTGTTAAAAACATGCAGTAAGTTTTAGAAATTTGCATGCTGCACAGCAGCATAAACAAACTGCGGGGCCCTAGTGTATTGAATCTGTTGCTGGTGTCCAGCTCTGCATTCTTTGGTATATACAACATCTTACTGGAATTGTGATAACACTGATTTATAGAAAAAGCATAATAAATAGCAGCTGTTTTAAGTTAGAGCATATCGGCATCTCTTCTGATGCAGCAAGACCCTTGCTGAACTGATTCCTGATGCAAAAACTAATTCCTAAACACTTCTTCCATCATTCTTAGAGAAGACTGTTTCCAGATATCCCAGGCACTACTTGAAAATGTCTGATGCTTCTTTTGTCAAGATCTTCTGTTTTCAACTATAAATTTGTACTCCAAACTAATATTTGCCATCGGAGTTCCAGCTTCTTTGGAAAGTAATGAAATTTATGGGCACTGGTGGTGTTAGGGTGGACAGAATCAGCATTGTAAAAACCAGACTTTGTGGTTTTAGTGACGCACAGATTATAATCACAAACAGCAGTGGCTGCATTCCAGTGGCCATGACGGAGGTAAAAGCAATGGTGAAGATTTGTAATACTAATTATTTATGGAAGCATGCTCTCCACCTGCCCAAAATTGTTGACATGAAATTTGCCTTTAAAGATCACCACAATAGTCATTGCCCTACAAATGTTCATTCAGCTATGTTTACATAGATGAACGGTGACACATCAAAAATACTAGTTGTCAGGCAGTGTTCCTACTCAAATGTAATAGATCTGGAGCTGATATAGCTCTGAGTTTGGAACCGCTTTGTGTTTCAGTACAGCTATTGTGTTACTTCGTTTAGGGCTTGACTGAGTCATTAAGCTCAACCTAGAGTAAAGACTGACACATAGCTCTCCTGCCCCAGAAAGAATCCCAGGAGAGAATTGTGCCTCAAACAGGTACAATTCTTCACCTGCCTCCCACTTGTTTTGGGGAAGAAAGTAGCTTCACAATTGTTAAAATGCAATTTATTTTGCCCTGTGAGCAGGGGGTGGAGCCAAGGCTCCTCCCACTTCCCACCTGTCTCCGCCCACTGACTCTCAGCAGGGAGTATTATGTAAGCAGCCCATTATCCCCCCCAAACCCTAGCACCTAGAGCTGCATCTAAGCTGTCCTTACTCAACTGAGCAAAGGAACAAGTTTGAGCCCCTTCCCAATCCAACAGTGATGATTAAGGGCAAGGGACAATGTAGCCCTTAATAATTTCAAATGCAAAAATTTTCACTAGCTTCTGGGTAAGGTACTTACTAAGTCACCAGATGGTCAAGTGGATATTTATGTTCTTTTGCTCTAAGGTATCATCACATATACACATGCAAGCAGAGGCAGTGCTAGCCCATTGGGGGCCTTATGCAGGAATATTTTTGCCTCCCCCGCAACACATTATAAAAAGCGAATAGGGGGCCTCCATGAGTGGCCTGGGGCCCTAAGCAATTGTTTAGTCCGCTTATGTCTAGCGCCAGCTCCACATGCAGGCATGTCCGTTCCTTGTGCTGTATACTTAGAAATGTGTATCAAATAGTTTGTTTATATTCGATTCTCCATCATTGTAATAGGGGACCAGATCTATTCCTCCCTTTCCAATGAAATACTGTAGGCTAATCTGGATACATATAAATACATTCCTGTTTATCTGCCTGTCTTATGTATGGTTGCCCACACTATGGGTGGGAGTTGTGGAGGTGACTCGGCATGGGTAGAGTGGAGAGGGTTATAGGAGGTCTAAAATATATATATATTTTTAAACAATACAGTACATATAAAGTGGATATCCTACATAAGCCTTGCAGTGGTTTGTGCTCCTAAGGACCTGACAAACACAGCTAGAGTCTCAGTTTAACCTAGTGCAGTCAACTCCTAGAGTCTCTGCTAGGTACACAATACTGAACTACAGCTGTGGTGTGTGTGTACTTGGATCTCATAGAAATGATGTACATTCTACTAAAAAACGTTTTTGTCTGTATAACACAAAGTTTAAGTCGCCATATGTAAGCTATTGTTCAGTAAATGCTATTCAATCTCCTTTATGTCTGAGCTGCAGTAGAGACGACTCTGTTAGCATCCTAGCTTCGGCTTGTTAGCTCAACGTGTAAAGACTTAGGCATTCAGCTGTGAGAAATCTTAGTTCAATCTCCAGTACTGGTTAAGATGGCGGCTCTCACACAGATTAAAAGTGGAACTGACTAGCCAGTCCAGGCCTCAGATTACATATTAAGAAAAAAATATGATTTTTCAACACTCACTTATGGAAACAGCAAGCAGTGGGTTTTTTTGTTTGTTTGTTTGTTTGTTTTTTAAATGCAGCTTTAATTGCCAGATCAGAAAAACCAAAAATGGGAAGCATCCGGGGCTACATTTCCTTCTTCTTTTCTTTCCTAGGACTTTTCCTGCTCTAGACATGTCCAGGCTGCAGGCTTCCTTCCAACCATTGTTTTCTCTTTAAAGGGATATTGTGAACATTTTTAATTCTGATTATGAAGCTTACCAGTGGAAGGGAGGTTATTTGTATGTATCAGAAAACATTCCTTTATTGAGGGCTTCAGCTGGGAGTCCTGAGCATGACCAAGCATGCTCTTCATGCCCAAAAAATGTTACTGTCAAACATGTGAAAAATTCACTACTGTCCTCCACATAGCTGACAATTCGTTGAAATGGAAAGCAACTATTACAACTAAACATTTGGCCCAGAATCATTAACTATATTTTAATAACCAGCCAAGTGATATATCTTTACTTGCAGTCAGTTAAACAATTTTTAGTGAAATCATGAAACCGTCTTTTGCAACTATATTAGAATGGCGACCATGCACTGTAACACATATTAGAGTTATACCGGATATGAATATCTGGGTCAATGTAAAGGAGCCTTAAAGTAGGTGTAAATATAGTTTGCTCCCACTGTGGGGCAGAATACAATACGCCACCAGAATGGTGTCAAGGGGCCTTAGAGAAAAGGAGAATCTGGCTCTCTATATTGAAATAGCACAAAGCATCTGTCTTAAAAAGGTATTATAGCCAGTAACTTCAATGTTAACACCCACAGTCCAATTTTAATTTGCAGCAGTGGAAAAAAATTAATGGGCAACATGAATTTTCTGGCATTTGCTACTTTAAGTCTGATCTAACGTATGCTATTTTAAAATAGACTTTATTTTAAATACATTTATTTTTTAAAGAAAAGTATTAGAAAGAAAGGTTATAAATCATATTATCTACCTGATCTTCCAGGATGTGACATGTTAGCCTAGACTAAACTTTGACAGCCAAATTATTAAATGGAAGTTTAATACTGAAAGTGCTGACACACCTTCAACTGGACAGGCATGCACAAGAAGAAGAGTAAGTTCTTCCTTTCTATCCTCTTATCACTGCTGTCCCAAAGATGGTGATCTCATTAACCAAATAATGGACTCATTCAAACTCAGCTGCATTCATCCAGTGGATTTCCAACTGTTTATCTTTCAAGGAATGTTGCTTCTGACTCAGTGAATTGCTGAATCAAATACTATCAATCAGATGATACTGCCTGTGTCTGGTTTCAGAGTAGCAGCCAAAAATATTGTATTCGCAAAAAGAAAAGGAGTACTTGTGGCACCTTAGAGACTAACAAATTTATTAGAGCATAAGCTTTCGTGAGCTACAGCTCACTTTACATTAATGCATCCGATGAAGTGAGCTGTAGCTCACGAAAGCTTATGCTCTAATAAATTTGTTAGTCTCTAAGGTGCCACAAGTACTCCTTTTCTTTTTGCCTGTGTCAGGTGGCAGTTCTAGAACTACCCTGAATGCTTTTACACCTAGTGCACACCAGCCTGTAGCTTGCACAGCCTCACCATGAACTTCAGAAACTTGAGATTTCCTGGTGTGTCTGTGTACACCATCAGCACCTCCATTCATTTCTTTAGAGATTAACTCCTTTCCCCCAACACACAAACTATGAGCTACTTATGAGATGCATTTAGCCACGTATTATGGGTCTGTTTCAGGGGCTGAACTCTGGCCCTTGAATTCTGAACCCCTCTACCGTAGTACACGATTCAGCAAAGTATCCCAATTCAGGACAGCACTTAAATGTGTGCTCAACTTTAAGCATTGGCTCAAAGTTAAGTGTGTGCTTAAGTGCTATCCTGCATAGGATGGACATAAGCATGCTTTTAAATGTTTTCATGAGTCAGAGCTTTAATATGGGACCTTTTGTCTAGCTCCCAGTCCTGCAGAATGAGTTTAGTAATCCATTTAAAAAAAAGCTTTTATAATTTAGATGGTGTTCCCTAAGATAATTTCAATGTTTGGCTTTGATGCGTACACCAGACATGCCAAACCCGCAAAAAAAACCCGCAGGAATTGGGCTTGTTTTTGGCTTAATTGGCTTGTGAGTTGCTTGTTGGCTAGTTTTGGCTTGTAGCTTATTGCTTCTTTTTTTGATTGGCTCCTGGCAAGCAGGGGCAAGAGGGGGCAAGCAGTGGCAATGGTGGGAGAGATTCAGAGGTGCCCAGTGAGTCCACCGCAGTCCCAGACTGCAGGCCAGGGGGATCTAGTCACATAGACTGTTGGGGTTCTTAGGGATTGGCTTGGTCTGGCCTTGTTTTGAAAGGGGATTAGCTTGATTTTTGGCTTATTGTGAAAGTCAGGGTGCTTATTTACCATGTGAAAGTTGGCAACTGTGGCATTCACCTCTCATATTTTTGATACACATAACAATTAGACATGTGCAACAGCCAGGGTAGCAGTAATCTTAGAAGACTATTGTAATTAACTGATTACTCTTGAAACAGGAGATTTTGGGCTGAAAGACATACAAGAGGTATCCTGAGCGGCCTCCTTCGATATTTTTAGATTTTATGTACTCTCTCCCCCTCAATTCATAATTTAAGGACAAGATTCTGACACCCTTATGTTTTTTGGTAGAAAATGCCTATTTTCTTCAGCAGGACAACTTGTATAGCAGGGTGCTACTCAATGTGAGTGAGAATTTTGCCTAGTGTCAGACATTTTCAGATAGCAATTGTGTTCATGGGATATATTGTTTGGTAGACTAGAATGGAAAGTGCTCCCTGGGTTTTAACAAGATTTGGACCTCTGTTAGAACTCATACCCCTTGATTTGGTATTTACAGCATCTTTTCAATAAGTTTTATATTGCCCTAAATTACAGCTGGTGGAAAATTTTCCAGATTTAGCTTTAAAAAAATGTTTCACTAAATTTTCAAAAATGTTTGGGTGCTGTTTTTCAAATGGCAGATTGAGCAATCACAATTTTTTAAAATTCAGTATTTTGACAGAATACTTTCTGCCTCTTTTAAACCAGCTTTGCACTCAATACTGTTCGATTTAAAGCTTTTAGAAAAACCTTACACATAGAGCAATACTGAAGAGCCCAATCTTGAAAAGAAAAAAAAAATGAGGAAACTACTTGTGGCCATCCAGAGCCTCTTTGGACTCACTGAGGCTGCATGTGGGCACAAGTGGCTGTCTTTGCCAGATCAGGGTGTAAGTGACCTCATGACACAGCATGGAATTCATGTATCTTTTAGCACCTTGCTTCTTCTATACTGCACAAAGTGAACACACAGCATGATTTTCAGTCATGCCCTTGCAAGGATCCCAGCCTCCAGCTTGTGTGTGATTGCTGGTGAGATTTGGTATTGTTTGTGAGATTTCAACAATGCAGCAGCACTTGCTTGGAGAGCTCATTGCCTTTTCCTTTCTTTTTTTCTATATAAAATTAGGACAGTTAAAATGTCAGGTTTCATTTTGGCTTTGTCTATCTGTGTGTGGCACTTATTTGCCCCCCTCGCCATAGTATCTGAGAACAATCTTTAATGTTCCTAACCTCACCACACCCCTGTGAAGAAGAAAAGCACTATTATCCCCATTTTATACTATGGGAAACTGAGGCACAGATTTTATTTCAATGGGAATGAGTTAGGTGCCTAAATACCTTTAAGAATCTGTGCCCAGAAATCATGGGAATGAGGCACCTAAATATCTTGGAGGATCTGGGCCTAAAACACGTTTTGGAGGCAAACAGGATTTTGTGACAGTAGGAACTGAACCCAAATCTTCAGCTACTGCTCCAACCGATGCAACAACATTGGTTTACAACACTAATAATTTTCCTTTGAAGACTAGCCCTTTCCATAGCCTTCAATAAATATAACTATCCAAATTAGCTACCCCTCTCTCACCAAATGAAGCAATGCTGTAGCACCTTGCTAATTTGCACTAGTGATTGAGAAACAAATGGCACAGTGCTGAGTTTTTCACATGGGCAGGTAAGCAAACATATACTGTATACACCAAAAACAGAATCACACATGACAAAATGGCTTGTCCTGGTTTGTTTGATAAGTCTGATTGAAGCATATTTACTTCATGAGTTCTCTCATACTTTAAGGGTTGTACAAACACTATGTATTGTAAGGCAAGAGACTGTGGCTGAAGCTTCATCAGGAAAAGCTGCCTGAGATACCAAATCCCTGTAGCAGAGTTTTGTGAGGCACCTACTATAAAAGTGGGGTCTGGGTTAATCTGGAGAGTTTATAAACTGGGATGATGGAGTGGGAGGAATGGCTAAGGAGGCTGACTCTGTCCTGAAAACTGGCTCTGAAGCCCTAACGGTATTGTAGAGTGATCCTTAGGTAATAAGAGCTGTACCACCCACTGGAATGGGGAACACTTAATTTTCCCTTTGAAGTCTCTTTTCCAATTAATCAGGAGGTCCAACTTTCATTAAGTTATAAGCGCTAATGGGAAAACAGCCACAGGTGATTGATGAGAACTAGCAACCTGTGGATTCTAGCTGTGCTATAGGGAGTCATTCAAGTGGCTGGTTTCAGAGTAGCAGCCGTGTTAGTCTGTATTCGCAAAAAGAAAAGGAGGACTTGTGGCATCTTAGAGACTAACAAATTTATTTGAGCATAAGCTTTCGTGAGCTACAGCTCATTTCTGTAGCTCACGAAAGCTTATGCTCAAATAAATTTGTTAGTCTCTAAGGTGCCACAAGTACTCCTTTTCTTTTTATTCAAGTGGCTGTCTCCCTTGCATTGTGGGAGATCCTCCCCTCTCCCAGGGTAACATTGCTTAGTTTCCATAAAGGGTTTTATGTAGGCATTTACAAGGTTCTGTTTTACTACCCTTTTAATTCACTCTGTTTATAGGGCGGGGGTGGGGGGTGAAGAAAAATGAGCTCCAGTTTTTCAGTTTGTGGATGACTTCTGTATTTTCATCTTTCTGTCATTCTCTCTGAGGTAATTAGTGCAGTTGAGTGACTTACTGCAGCCTTTCATGAAGGGCATGGTTTAAGAGGGTAGTGATCATTAGTCCTCAAATAAAAGGCTAAGTTAAAACTAGTGCTAGGACATTGACTTATTCTGTAAACTTTGTACCTGTTCTATTGTAGTGGACTTCAAGCAAAGAATAGGTATGTTTATACAAACTTAAAGGCTCTTTCTATCAGTCAAGTGACACTTCTGGAACCAGTGAAACCTGGAAAGAAATGTAAGACTACCTAAAAGGTAAGGAGCCTAATATGTTAGGAGAGCATGCCTCTTAGAATGTCAGTTTTGATTATGATGCGTGGTCAAAAAGATCAGCATAACCTAAAATATTGATATTGCGTTCCTGTAGGATTTAGGATTTGAACATCAGCAGTATGTTTAGCGCTGTATAGAACATAATGGAATATAAATTTCTCAAGGCAGGGACTACAAAGTGTGCCATGAAATGCTTCCCTAATCGTTAAGATTAAAAAAAAATGCCCTCTACTTGCAAGGTCACAGATTTAAAAATATTCTTAAATTCAGGAATAAATGAGTATGGTTTGGATTTCTTCAGTGGAGGGCTTCAAGCCCTAATATCTTCCTTGACTTGAACTGTGCTTTGCTGCGTGACAATTGTGACTTCCCCAGAAAGGGGTTTATCAGCCAGACAAGGAGACCTTCTGAGAGAGAACTAAAAACAAAAGCTGTGTCTGGACATTATAGATCTGTATCAGGAGCAGTGGAAGTGTTAGGCCTGTGTCATTTGTAGCCACTTATGTCCTCACCAAAAACCCAACCCAGTAGCTAGTGTCATCTCTGATTTCCAAGTTTGAGGTCCTGTTTGTGTCTGGTGGCAGCAGGCTGTGATAATGATTGAAATATTTAAAGGTCCTTACCCCCTGCCTAGGAATTTGATTTCCGTCTCCACAGTTCATTTAGCCAGCACATTAAATCTAAAGCATGTGAGTTGAATGTGGGCCATAACAGTTTTAAGGAGGGAGGACATATCTCAGACAAGCAGGATATGAGTGCAACACAAAAGCCTGTGAATAAATAGCTCAAGAACACATAACAGGGTACTGGGCCCTAAGGCGCGCACACACACACACACATCCCAGTGCACCTGTTACAGCACTGAGAGTTGTCAGCACTGGCACATAACTAGGAGCAAGCATGTGACCTATGGGAAGTTAGTTATAAGGTTTCCTCTCTCTCAGGTAGGAGCAGTAGAAAGGGGAGACCCAATATCAGAAAAACCCTAGTGTCAGTTTCTCCAAAGTATCAGGAAAAGCAACTAAAAGGAAAAAATGCATCTACTCATCCAGCTGAAACTCACAAGGCCCTGGGTGATGGTTGGTACCTTGTTCTTTGACTTGGTTTGTGCTGGTTTTGAGCTTTGGAAATAAAGCAAGCCCTGAAGAAAGGGATGTGAAGAGACCGGCAGTTGGGATTTTACTTTTCCATCTCCAGCTGGAGTGTCTTCACACCTACCTAGAGACCCTGCTGCAAATTAACATGGGTAGGAAAAAGGCTGGATCAGGCCCTGTCCTTTTTAACTTGCACAGGGACATTTATCTCCTTTCTTTAGAGGCTTTTCTGTGTTTGGTCGTCACTATTATCCTAGTGCCCCACAAATATTATTGAATTTATTTTCACAATGGCAGGAATATAGCCTCGTTCTGAGTCCCAGTCCAGTTTCTTAATGGCAAGGTTGTCTTTCCTCTTCCCATTATTTAATGCTGGATCTGAAAGTTTTTTTTATTGATCATTGTACTATCCTAGAAATAAGAGGTGTTACTGGCAGTTATTGACAGGTTGACAATGCAGGCTCATCCTCTTCAGTATATTTTCTTATATCTTGTGCAGTTCAGCATGCATGGAGGAAAGGGCTTTCTGCCTGTGAGAGGTTGAAATTATGTGTCATGGTTACAGGGTGAGCTACACCTCTGGTCTCTCTGAGTGCATCTCCTCAGGCATCAAGCCTTGGGCTTTCACCTCTTCTGGGGTGGGATAATGTAATTCTCCCACTCATAGACCAGGCCCTGGGCTACAGGACTCTGTATCGATTGTGTTCACCCAGCAAGCCCAACTGGGTTCAGTGCCTGGTGTTCTATCCTTCAGGAGCTTGTGACCAGATAGGATTAAACAATACTTTGGCTTAAACAGGCTAACAGTAGGAATAAAGCATAACTTGGGGGGTGCCTGAGAGTGTTGGTTAAGGAAAAACTGGTCAACTGGGGAACACCACACCTTTGGGTGCAGTGGATCTAAAATTTCTTTTAGAACCAGTGTCAGTGAGCTTGCCCCATACACTGGGGGGAGGGAGAATGCTCAGAAGCTTATTTCGAACAGCACATGCAGAGTCTAATGCTTACATCTCAGATCAGTGTTATCTGAAGTTGGAAGGTGGCCAAATGACTAAAATAAGCACTAGTCATCAGTAGAGCCCAACAGAAGCCTACTACCACATTTGGGTTGTCGTAGGGTCCCTATTTCTCCTTTTTGTATTGATAAGAGGGTTGGAATCTGTTCACAAGACTAGAATGCCAAGGAGACTTCAATTTTGTGATTAAAGGGCAACAAAACTTTGGCACATGAGGGAACAATGCTATTTTTGGCCTGGCTTGGAGAGCACTTGCTCCAGTAAATACATATTTCAGTGTACAAGGATTCAGTCCTAATGCTGATATGGTCTTCAAAAAGCTTATATTCAGGCAGGTGGGGTGGGTAAGAGGGAATTTCTCTAAATACTGGAGTTTTGCTCTAAAGCATATGCCTTTCACTCATCCGTTTAATCCAAGAAAGGCAACATAATGAAACATTCCTAAAAATTAATGAAAACCAAATAATTACTTTATAAAGTTAACCACTGATTATGAATGACTTAAAATGGGGGTGGGGACCTAGCTAAAGATGTACTTACATTGTAAGCTCTTTGGGGCAGGGACTGTCTTTTTGTTCTGTTTGTACAACGCCTAGCACAGTGGGGTCCTGTTTCATGAATGGCTCCTATGCCATTATTAATAGCTTTAAAAATGTGGGTATCCCTTCAGAACTGGTGTTGTCTTCTTATAGACAGCAATTTCTGCATATTTATATGTATCTCACAGCAATGAATATCTAAAAAGGTCCTGAATGGACTTCAGAAGCTTCAAAGTGCACCCCCCCAATCAAGAACTGGTTTGTAGGCTGAGAAGTAATTACAAGATCTTTTTTTTAAAAAAGGTGGGAATCCCTGCTTAGAAGCAATGCTACAAAACAGACTTCTTTTCACTGTACTTTGTGTGTATAAAATGGAGTCCTGCTAAATGTAGCAGGAAGCTGTATGATGCTCCTCATATACTCAATTCAGTACAAAAATATTTGTCTGAAAACCAGAAACTAAAAGTCAAGGTTCTAGCTAGCACACCCATAAAAAGAGTGGAATACATGGAAATGCACAATTAAGGTACCCCAAACAGATTTAATAAAGCCCTTGTATCTAGGGCACTCTGTTTGTACAGCCTTCAGTGAAAACCGGCAGGTTTCATGTTAGTAGTCTGGGAACGCTGGGAATTAGGAACGCCATATCCCCTCGTTAAGTCTGGGGAAAACTGCAACTCAGATTTCAGCCTATTATTTTGACAGTTGCTGTGGTATCTGAGTAGTTGTGTGTCACTTTCCCATTTCTGTTCTCTAGTCTCTTACATTTTCCAGAAAATCCAGAAGTAAAGACATAATATTATTAATGTGAAATAAGAAAGATTCTTAAACAAAATGTCTGTCTTCCTTTCTGATTCTTAAGAAAGGAGCAATAAAGGGTAATATGATTTCTTTTCATTACAGTTCACCTTTAAGGAAGACTTTGCTGTGCAGTTCCTGCCCATTTTAAGTCAATGTAAAGCAGTCTTCTTATCAGGGTGACATTTGGGTTTTTGCCTACCCCAGGAATGTTTCCTAGTAGCTAATCCTGTTATCCAAGGTGTTGCTTTCATATGTCTACACTTTACAATCCCTTCCCAAGAAATGAGATTCTGAGAATTTTCGCTGCTGCTGCTTGTGGATGCATCTTTAGAAATAATGAATTGCCATTCACAATCTTCTTCAAGTGAACCAAATAGCCTGCGAGGAGTTAATTGTGTAGAGTTCAGGCATTCATTCAAGGTTCTCAATATTTATCCACAATCACGTGTATGTAATCAGGCTATTAAGATGAACAGTGGCTTGGGGTGTTACACCCCGAGAGTCACCAATTGTTCTGAGAGTCTATTTGTATTGTATCACCTTGCAGCGAGATGAGTGAAATGACCCTTAATTTCACTGACTTTGTGTCATCACAAGCATTCTTTCTTAATTTTAGATATCACTAGTGGCACTCTGCTTCTAGCATGGCAGCATACATGATCTGTTATAGCATGCCCAACTTTTAGTAACCTGTATGCTGTCAGCATTCACTAATGACAGCAAGCAAAGCTGCCTGTAAGCACTATCTGAGGTCTGACAAGGATTTCCAGACCATAAGATCCTTCTGTTGAAATTTAGTGTCATTAGGTAAGTGAAATTGTGACCCATTATATCAAATCCCTTCTCTGCACTCTAATTTTCCTCCAAGAAAGCTTAATTTGTATCTTGGCTGGGTTTTGGACATTGTGCTTCTGTGTACACTGGTTCAACCCCATGCTATCAGTGGCCCTTTACTCCTAGAGATGAGGCAGGTTTCTATATACTGCCTTTGCTATTACTACTGTAAATGGCTGAGACAGAGGGTGTGTCCAGAGGAGGAGGAGAATCTTTGGCCTCAAAAGCCAAAACATCTGCTGCTAATCTCTTACTGTCTGGGAACTTCAGTCAACAAACTCAGAAGGAATTAGGTTAGATTTAGGTTGTCTCTTTGACAAAAAGGTTATTGGAAAATCCAAATGTGCAGAGTTCCTGGAAAATATATGTAAGGGAAATAAAAATCACTTTAAAATGATAAAATTACTCCTATAAGAGAGGGCTGCTACATTTCGTAGTAACCAACACAGGACAATTCATTTTAAGTTATTCCAGGTAGAGGAGGATTCTTGTTGCATCCAGAATACCATAACCAATATTTGTAATGATGCATTAAGTAAAAGAGCATTTCTTAGTTTCATCTGTGTTCATTTTCCCTTCTCACTTCTTTTCCCTATTGATTGTTTTCTAAAATGTCATCACACCAATTCCTTTAAGTCTCAATGGAAATTCTAAAGGAGATTCTTACTCTTCAGTGCTCATTTTCCATCACCAGTACTTGAATATTTTTACATAATAAACTATTTTTTAAACAAAGAAAAATCTTCTCACCTTGAATTTGTAGGCTTTGTAGGTTGTTGCTTCTGGAATTCTGGGGGATTCAAGAGAGGTTGGCCACACCCACTGCAAGGTCTCTCCTACACCCAGTCTGCTCTAGGAAAGCTCTCTTTCACTCCAGAACAAGAATGAGTATGGATCAAGTGGAATGTGTCACTCACTTTATGGGAATGAGCTGAATTTTCTTGGTCTTTAGCTTCTAACCTCCAACAATTTAAAGTTATTTTGCCTTCCGTTCTCCGCCTCTATTCACTGTAAAAGCATTTCTAGCTGTAATTTAAAGCTGCGGTAGCAATGTGCAGCTCTCACATAGAAGACCCTGTATTTGGAAGAGTATTAGCTCAAGAAGGCTAAACAGTACTGAGTAATTTTACAGAGAGAGCAGAGAAGTTGTAAGGCCTGGTCTCACTACAAAGTTAGGTTAACGTAAGTAACCTTGCATTGACCTAGTTGAGCATGTGTCTACACTTAAATTTGTCCCCTGCTTCCCATTACACGGACATTGTAACACCAGCTTCCAAGTAGTGTAGAGCTCTTCTAATAACCCTTGTGTCTGTTCAAACTCAGCAGACAGTTACTCCACTTCCACCTGGCAGCAACTTTCCCCCTTAGATTCACAGATATTATACAGGATACAGTGGGCAGCTATAACTAATGAGATGATTTGGTTTTGGTTTTTCTCTCTGGGATCCAATTCTGTGAGTAAACAATGACATCATCACTTCTATCTACCAAAAGCACATTCAACTGTCATTCTGCACTTGCTAAGCTGATAGTTGAATCTTTCTTTGTCAAAGTGGCCACAGTACAGGTTCATGAGCAAGGGGTAGGATCACTATTGACATTTCACCATTCCCAACAGTAATCTGCAGGTCAGGAAAGAAAGTCCCTGCTTGCAGCTTTCTGAACAGTCCTGTCTTCTTAAAGATGAAAGCATCATGCACCTTACCTGACCAGCCAACACTGATGCTGGTGAAATGTCCCTGGTGATCCACCAGTTCTTGTATAAACATAGAAAAGTAGCCCTTCCAGTTGATGTACTTTGTGGCAAGATGGTAACAGAGGGTTATGTGATATGCATGCCTTCTATTGGATATGCAGGCTGTCTGTGGCTCCACTGCAGTTCAGAAACCCCATTGCTATAAATCCATCCACTACATCCTGCCATTGCCAAGACTCATAGTTCTGTGTAGCAGGAAACTATTAAAGGTCCTGAACACTTGCATGACAACAGCCCTCCCAGTGGATTTTTCAACTCCAAAATGATTTCCCACTGACCAGATTCATTGCAGATTTCCACAGTGTGATACCACTTACTTCTGGTGTCCCTGTACTGGAGGGTTGGGTACAACAATCCAGGAAGTGCATGTGGAAGTTCTGCAGCCACAGCTCACCATTCCAAGACTGCATTACAATGTAGTCCCACCACTCAATGCTCGTTTCTCGGCCCAGAAGTGGTGCTACACTATCTGCAGCTTGCTTGGTGCAACCAGCAACCTCAGTTTAAACAAAGAAAATAGACTTATTTACCAATATTTGTGGGTTTTTATACACATCACAATGCTATTATATTTACCCTCATCAGCATGAATCATGTTAGACTGGCTTACACAATACCTTCTGCACTCCTTTCCAGTGAGAGTGACTTGTTTGGTGCAAAGCATTTTCTTTGCAGTTAGACTGAGCAGATGGAAATAAATGCATGCTTTTAACAAGTGTGACTTTCTATAACACTTGACCTTCATGTGTGAGTGAGATGGAAATGCAAAACATTTACACCCACCACCTTCCAATGCCTGAAGATACACTCAAATTGCATATTCTTGGGGAATATATCTGTCTCAGTGTGACCATGTCTCCTGGCAGTGCTGCCCCTGACATGAATAACATCAAGCTACAGAGTACTAGCATTCTTGTGTTGCTTTATCTATCCTAGAAGCTTCTTTGGGTGGCTAGACTAGTGTGAATAATGTGAGATGAGATATATTGGAAAGTAACTCACTATCTAGAAGTGTACTATGTAAGTTACCATTATTTTAGCAGTCATTAAAATCAGGGAGCTGAGAACAAAAGAAAAATAGATGGGTAACATGTCACTACAAAGCAAAGGCAGATGAAGATTCATTGATGGTCCTAATCTCTGACTTAATTTTAGGATCAAGTTCTGAAACATATAATATTTGAGCATCACTTTGCCACAGTAAATAACCTGTATAATAGGATGCTCAGCTTTCTTTTTAGTATACAAGGAATATCAGATTCCTGCCACAGCTCTGTGGACTTCAGTTTTATAGAAATAGTCCCCTGCTCCTGCACTGGACTCTGTTCATGTCAATCCCCTGAATCCATGTGAAGGCCTCTTGATGTCATTGTGGATCTCAGTTCAGGACTGGGGTCTTAGGAAGCACTATGAAAGGAATGTTCTGTTTTATACCATTCTGTTAGCTGGGGATTCTAATGTCAAGTCGTCTTTACCAGCTACTATATAAACTAGTTGTTCAGTGGTATGCTATGAAAGTTCCGACATCTATTCATGGAGAAGTTGGTATCTTTTCTGACTTCCATTGCCATGTGCTATGTAAAATGCCCAACGTGGGGAGGCAAAGAATGTACAGAACTTTGTTAGCGATGAGAAGTAGAATCTCATTATATTTACACTTCACAAAATGGAAGCTGAGTGGAACCACGTGATCATTTGAAATAAAATAATTTTAAATCCTTTCACTAAACTTTATTTTTTAACCAATTGTAGCCTGACAATTGATAGCAGAACCTTTGGGCTTGAACCTGGTCCCAACCGCATCAGTAGCAGAACTCCCATTGAAGTCAGGATTTGGCCATCAGACTTGTAAGTGGTATTCACACTGGGCAGTATAGTCTACTGATAATACCTCTTAGGAAGCATGAGCTCACTGAACAGCTGTTAACAGTAGACAAAGATTTGAAAGTCAACTTGAAATCAGCAACAAGTCAGAGCTTGGGACAACTTAAGAGCAAACATTGATACCATATATCTCATCTTTGCTCAAGGTTACGATGAAGTTGCCAGCTAAAACTCATTCTCTCCTTATAGGGTACTGAAGCAGGCACTACACTATCTGCCACTTTTATTTATGTTGGGTGAACTGATCTACAAGTTGTTGAAAAGCAAAGAGAATGCTCTTCCATCCTTGGGATTGTAATGAAAATAATAGACCAGATTCTCACATTCTCTGTGCTGCTCAGGTGGCAAAAGGAGCTGGATTCTGGCAGTAAATGGCCCGCTGAGAATGCCTCCATCCCTGCGCTAGCCACCTTCCCTCCGTTCCTCTATTAGGGATATGCAGGGGGCAAAAAAGGGTGTCTGGGTTGAGGAGGGGCAGATGGAGCTCTGCTCTACTGCACCAATATTTAACTGATGTAAGGTCATTAGGTTGCTCTAATTCAAGTCAGGATAGTACTAATGCAGAATGACCCTCAGAACTGGGAAGCCATAAACAGCTCTGACAGTCCTGCTCCAGTGTAGCAACCTGCATGGAACTTGGAGAGAGGAGCACGGTTTTCAGATGGGAAGAGCTTGGAAGACACCACCCGAAAGCTAATCTGTGTGCATGTGGCATGAATAAATGAAAAAACATTTGATTAATTTTGTTAGGGAAATACAAAGTTTATCCATAAAATATATTTACAAATGTTTATTCCAATTTAACTTTCACTATGAAACAATGAATTGTTGAGATTTTTTTTTTTTTTGCATAGTATAAAAATACAGTGAAGATTCCCAAAACTGACGGTGGGAAGCCAACACAAATTTATCTTCCTGAAGATCCATTCGACCCAAGTCCATAAAACGATCACCTGCAAACTCAGTCATGTGATGCATGGAGAGGGCATGAAGCAGAAAGCAGCGTGCGCACTAAAACACACAATTGTATGTATGTACAGATCAAAAGAAGAAAACACGCTACCGCTTAAGAAAAACAGGAGTGAAAGCAATATACGACTGAGCGTGCTGGACCGTAAACGAAAGATGGTGGCCTTCCGGCTATTACCAGCCCAGGGGGATGCTATACATGACGTCACTCCTAGGACAAGACCCGTATGAGCATGAGCTTGGCAGGATGGCTTCACGACAATGCCGTCTCCGACCTCACATTTTTCCCAATTTTTTATCAGCAAGGAGATTGATTGTTTATTTATTTAAATAAATTATGAAGGCATGGTCGTCACAATTTTACCAGTAGCAGCTGGCCAAGAAAATGCTGCCTTAGGAGACTGATAGCAGACTTACTTTTAGAAATACTAATTTTACAAGTGTAATTATTTTTTTTTCCCCTCACTCCTGACCTCCCACCTATCAATAATGAACAATTAGTGATGGGTCAGGGTAGGGTATGAGTATTTGTGTAGCCAGATGTGTATATTATTTTTGTCATATTTGAATGAAAATGTCTGTATTTGGAGAGAATCTTCTTTTTCCCATATCTTCTTTATTTATCAACTGATTTTGATAAAATTTGAAATGGAGTCAGTTTTTTCTTTTTTGAAGGCCTCATGTTGCGAGGCCCTAAACTGTAGCTTAGTTGACCGGTGCTGGATTAAGCCATAAAATATTCTCTTAACAAAGAGCTTGGTTAGTTTTAGGAAGATGGACTCTTCTCATGTATTTACCCAGCATGTGGTGCACGAAACACCCTGTCTGCACCAAGCCGACCTCAGTTTCAGGTGAGAACCTGCCCCATGGTATCATGGGGAAAGGGCAAGTCAAACTTTTGAGCTAAATTGAGCCTCATAGCTGCATGCCTTTGGAGGTGGGGGGGGAATTCTAAGCCACACTGTTTCAGGGGCCCAGCGGGGTCGTGCTAGTTGCAGGCCCTTAGGGGAACGAATGCTGCCTCCTCAGTATCCAGTAATACACCGTGATGGCTTGGGGGTTAGCGGCGGTGACTTGTACCCTCCTATGACTCTTTTGCCCATCAGTGAAGTAGGTGAAAGTAGTTCTTGCATTTACGGAGCAGCCTAGGGGAATTTGATAGGGGCCCGGTTAGTGAACTGGAATTTTGATTCAGCGTGTTTTGATCTGAACCTCCCTCCCCACCTGCTGACTCAGTGGCATGCACCCCTGCCACCACTAGGGCCCTGGGCTAGGGTCTGGTGGGGAGAGAGGGCTCGGACCTCTCTACCCAGGCTGCCACCCCCGTTCCTTGTGCGTGGTGGCCCCCATCCCGACTGACTCTGGCCGGTAGGCCTTACTGCCCCATCTCACTGGAGTGAATTTACTGATTGTGGCCACTAAGCCTTACTGCCCCTCTAAGAGGGATGAATCTAGTGACTCTGGCAATTGGGCTGCATTGCCCTATCTCATCAGGGCAAATTTACTGACTGTAGCTGCTGGGCTTTACTGCCCTGCCGACTGGGGCAAAACTATTGACTCTAGCTATTGGACTGCATTGCCCTATTAGGGGTGAGTACAGTGGTGATTTTGGCCATTAGGCCTTATTACCTCGCTAAGAAAGATGCATATATTAACTCAGGCTTAGGAGGCATAGATGTAGGTTACGTACGCCCCAACCCCTATACCCTAAGAGAGATTGGGCTCACTTGCCCTGCACTGGACGGGATTCTCCCCAAACCTGTGTCACACCCGCAATAGCATAAGATTTAAAAAAAAAAATCAGGATTTTGGGAGCAAATTGTAGGTTTTTTTGGTCTGTCTTTTGATTGTTGAGCTCCCCCTGCCCATCTCCTATGGATTAGTGTTGCTGACTCTTCCAAATGTATACAATCAGATGACTGCTGCAGGAGCTCTGGCTGGCTGCTCACCTGATGGTGCAGGGCACCCAGCTTCTCCCCAAACTCCAAAATTCAAAGTAATTCTGTGTCCCCCACCCCACATCAGCCCACCCCTTGCCCAGCAATTAAGTCTGCACCTCCCCAATCCCACCTCAGCCTACTCCTGTGTCACAGACTCTAGTGAGTGTCCCCTCCTGAGCCCCCGCTAGGACTTCTGGGAGGGGAATGCAAGCCTCTGTGCTCTGGATCCCTGGGGTGTGTTTCAAGCTCCTGAAGTCTGAATGGAGTCCAGCCACTGCCCCAACTTGGGGTCCCTAGATCTGCATGCTGAGAGTCTGCCTATCTGGCACCTTCTCCGAGTGTTGGAACCCGCAGTCCAGCTACCCTTCTGGGTGCTGTACTTATCCTCCAGTGGTACTTCACTCCAGGGCTTTCTTTGGACTGGGGTCCAAGTCCCTTGCATTGTCTGGAGTCCTTGGGAGCATCTGGGCTCAGGAAAGAGGGCAGGCATCTCCTGCCCTATTAGGCTGCTATGTTCTGGGTATCCTTTCCTTTCTATAGCCCCCTGACCCAGCTCTCTCTTGCTCAACACACTTCCTCTTCTTATCTGGTTCCTGTGTGTTTCTTTATTTAACCCTCACCCCACAGCTACCTGATCTCTTTTGTTCTTCTTCTTCTAAGTGTCCATTGCTCCTACCTTCTCCCAGTCCTCCAGAAGAATCCACTAATCTGATTTTTCGAAGAATGCAGCCTATCCCTTGTCCCAGATGTTTGCACCTGAATAAGGGTCATTAAGTTCCAAGCACCTCCTACTGTATCTGTCTAGTGCATACCTGTTTACAGGGCTTGTCAGTAATGGTGGATCCACATACACACAGGCTTTCATGACAGCAAATTTTCATGGTACAGGAGGTGGAGAAGGCAACCAGTGAGAAGGGGTTTACCCCAGACATGGCTGAAATTCGTGAGAGGACTGGAGTGTCTGTGCTGGTCTGGCAAGAAAATCTCGAGTGTGTTGACAACACTGATATTGCGCACCCCAGATGTTCAAACATGAGGCAGGCCACAAAAAAACGAATTTTTTTTAAAAGTGTTTTTTGTAGTATTATTTATTTGCCTTCTGATTTTTGAGTCAATAGGGCACACTTAGGTCACATTTTCAAGCTCTTCTCAACCACGAGAACTAGAAATTTATGGTCTGTTTTTGGGGCGGGGGAGAATGAAAGTGGAGATTCTCAAGTAACCGCTTGTTTCCGGGAGCTGGGGCTTAAGTAAAAGATCAAATATTGTGAGACCTGCAATAAAATCATATATAGGCAATATTGTGTAAGAGCCAGGCACTGTCTGACTTTTTTTTTTTCTTTTAACTATCTTAAAAGACAGCAGTGTTTCTAAAGGATGGCGTTTTAACAGGCTGATGAGTTTAAAAAGCTGAGGGAAGCATAGATTCCTTAAAGGATAGTTTCCCCCCTTTACAACTGAGCAGTCTCCTCTTTGACTTTACCAGATGCTGAAAGCTAACAGTTGTCTCTACACTATTTTGAGTAAACAGAGGTAGCCCTACTTAGGGCTTTTCAAAAAAATTCCATCCAAACTTTCTTTGATGAAGAATTAGAGTTTTGAGTAAATATTTTGTTTTGTGAAAAGTGTCAGCTTCCTGTGCACAATTCTGACTTTTTATTTAAAAAAAACAGACAGTCTAAAATTGATTTGGAAATGCCATCATGTTGGGAGTAGAAGGATGGGTGCATTGCACCCCCAAATAGGCTGGGTTCCCCAGCTGGATTACATCTACCATGATCAGTTACTCGATGGTGCACCACAGCTGCTCAGCAAGAAGAGAGGCTTCAAGGGAGATGTGCTTTGGCTAGGGCATGGATTCTTACAAGAAATTTTTTGGTAGCTTTAGAGTGCGGCCACCAACTCTTGCTGGTGGCTGCTCTGACAATTTTTCCTCAAATACTTATGTTTTTCCTAAACTTAATTATGCACTTATACGTGTCCAAATCATTGTAATTTATTTATGCAGGGTTTTTGCAGACTCCATAATAAAAATAATGTAGAGTGGTCTCTCTTCTTCACTGGACCTAAATAGAATAGAAACAAAATAAGAATGTGCTTGTCTTTTTTGTTTTGTTCTTTTTTGGCTGTTTTTTAAGATTTGCTAGCTAGTAAGGCTGCTGCTGTGAAAACCGATATGTATATTTGTATATATCACTTCTCATAGCAGACTTACTAGCTAGCTGGAAGGCAGTGAAAAGTGATATTAACAAACATACAAATACCGCTTTTCACAGCAGATTTATGCAGCCCTGGAAAGCTGCGGATGGAGAGGTGGATAGGAAGCGGGTGGCGGGGCAGGGCAACGGGGGAAGGGGAGGGGAGGTGAGCCTGGGGCTGGAGCTCAAAGCCCCTTAGGTGGGAGATGGAGCCTGAAGCTCTCTGGCCAGAGCCTGGTGCCTGCCACCCCAGGGCTGAAACTGGAAGCCCTACCACCCCTGGGAAGGTGGGGAACTTATACCAGCTGTGGGCTTTTCTGGCATTTGTGGCTGTAAAGGAGGGCAGGGCCCAACACCTGCAGGCAGCCCCAGGGGAGGGCCACTGCTTTTCCCCTCCCCCATCACTGTCCAGGAGGCTGTGGTCAAAAAAAAAAAAAAAGGCTTCTGGTGGCCACATTTGAAAAACAGTGGGCTAGAGAGCCTAGGTCATAGAGGAGAATGGAGGAATGAGGCACTATGGTGGCATTTCCAAATTGAAATTTGTATTTTTAGTTGAAAGTTTTCAGTTATTAGCGAAAATTCTGCACAGTAGAAAAAATCATTTCCTGGTCAGATCTAGTTCTAATACATAACAGACTGCTCATCTTTAGATAAAACTATTATTTACTTGTTTTACTGTAATACCCTAGGCATGGAGCAGCAACCCATTCAAAGCAGGGGGAAAATGCTTCTGACTTCAAAGCAATGGATTTTTATCTAAGAAGTATGATACAGCAAGGTCAGGAAGCAGTGGGAGAGTGCTCAAGGGGAGATATATAAGCCCTAGGCTAATTAAGGTGTGGTTCCCTGTAGACTAGGAAGGGTGGCTACAGGTTAATTGGAGCACCTGTAGTCAATTAAGGCCCTGTCAGGAACCTAATAAACCCCCCTGCTTCAGGTAGTCAGTGTGTGTGAGGAGAGAGAGGGAGGACTAGAGTTTGGAGGTGTGTTGCTGAGACTTGAGACACAGGAGAAAGGGAGACACCTCTTCCCCCTTGGATAGGGTTATCCTCGGTCCTTGATGCTGGGGGAGGGAAAGATACCTACAGAGGTTCAGAGGGGCTGGGGCTCAGAGTGAGGGGCAAACCCAGACTCCTCCCCCATTTCCCTTCTCTATCACCTTCCTTGGCCATTAGTGGGGTCTTTGGTGCCACAAGAGCAGGGACAAGGAGTGGTGTCTTAGCCCCCAACCAAGAAAAGCGTGGGACCTACCATACCAACATTGGCCATTTTGTCACACAAGATAGAAATAAAATCAGTCTTTTTGTTTCACAAAGCCTTCAATCCCTTAAAGACATTTAAACAGGGATGTAGCTACAACACAGATTTACTGATTTGTTGAACTGTCTTATTCAAGAAACATAGCTATGCAATATAATCACTAGTAAACTGGATGCAATTAAAATCTGAGAGAGACCTAATTTTTTCCAAGGGGGAAAAAAAAACAAAAAACCTACTTTTGTCACCAGAAGAATTGTTGCCACAGGAAATTAAAAACTGTATGCATTGATGCAGCTGGCAAATGCCTGAAAATATACATGATTGAAAGGTATGCTCCGTTTCTTAATATATCCTCAGAATTTCATTGACATCCCTAAATAAGTCTTTCACCCTTTGCACAGCCCAGCAGCCTAAAGCTCACCCAGCTGGAGGTCTCTGTGATCTTGAACAAACTATGAACATTATTTGAAAAATAAGTTTTTGTTTTTTAAAATGATGATTGGCATTTCTAAGGCCCCCGCCACCAATCTTAGTACTCAAACAGCGATATGTGGGAAAAGAAGAAGAATGGGCTAGCAGAGGAGGAGAAACAATAACAGAATATCTTAAAGGTATCCCCTGGTCATCTCAAGAGTCAGTTCTGAGCCTCTTCCAGGTATACAATAAGTAGATCTAAATTTATGAAACTCAGAGATGTGTTGCTTGTTCTTTTCAATTCCCTATAGATTGGGCCCTACCAAATTCACAGTCCATTCTGGTTAATTTCATAGCCAGAGGGTTTTAAAATTGGTCAATTTCACAATTTAAGATGTTTACAACTGAAATTTCAAGGTGTTGTAACCCTGAGGGTCCTGACCCAAAATGGGATGGGGGGGTGCAAAGTTGTTGTAGGGAGGTCCCAAGATTCCCACCCTCACTTCTGCACCCTCCCAGCTTCCTGCAGTTAGAGGAGGTGGGTAGGATCTCCCCCATGCTGCTGGGAGCACTCCAGCCAGGGGCTCCTAGCCTCTAGTCCACGCCAGATTAAGGCAGGGGCCCCGAGCAAAAATGGGTGCGCTGGCCTCGGAAGAAGCCCCAGGGCAGAAGCCCCTACTGGGTCACCCCGAGCCCTGGCAGGACTACAGGGGAAGGCACCCCAGCTGCAGCGGCTCGGAGTGGGGAGAGAGAGAGGAGCCCTGAACCTAGGCTACCCCCAGCTCTGGCTGAAGTGGCAGAGGAAGTCCTCAGCCCAGGCTGCCTCGAACCCTGGCTGCAGCTGTGGAGCAGAAGCCCCCAGGGGAGAAAGCTCTGGGCTTGGTGGCAGGAGCCGTGGGGGGCTGAAGGCAGAAGCCCAGAGCCCTGGGCTGCCCCAGCTGCAGCTGCTGGCTCCCAGTCAAACTGGAGCTGCTGCAGGAGGAAGCCCCAAGCTCAATGCCTGGTGTTGTGGCAGGAGCCATTGGGGGGTAGGGGAAGGGAAGCCCACAGCTCAGCTCCTGGGCTGCTGCAGTACAGAAGTGAAGGTGTATCACACTCATTTCTGCACTGTAGGTGGGTCTGATCTCCCCTTGAAAAGCGGCCATGCAGTGGAAGGATTACTTCTGTCCCTCTTCAGCACAGCGGAATAGTAGCTAGGAGCCCTGGGCTCCCAGCAGCAGCAGAGAGCAGATTTCACAGGGGAGGCCTGATTTCACAGTCTGTGACATGTTTTTCATGGCCGTGAAATTGGTAGTGCCCTACCTATAGACTAGTATCAGAGGGGTAGCCATGTTAGTCTGGATCTGTAAAAGTGGCAAAGAGTCCCGTGGCACCTTATAGACTAACAGACGTATTGGAGCATAAGCTTTCGTGGGTGAATGCCCACTTCGTCGGATGCATGTAGTGGGAATTTCCAGAGGCAGGTATAAATATGCAAGCAAGAATCAGGCTAGGGATAATGAGGTTAGTTCAATCAGGGAGGATGAGGCCTTCTTCTAGCAGTTGAGGTGTGAACACCAAGGGAGGAGAAACTGCTTTTGTAGCTGGCTAGCCATTCACAGTCTTTATTTAATCCTGAGCTGATGGCATCAAATTTGCAAATGAACTGAAGCTCAGCAGTTTCTCTTTGAAGTATGGTCCTGAAGTTTTTTTGCTGCAGGATGGCTACCTTTAAATCTGCTATTTTGTGTCCAGGGAGATTGTAGTGTTCTCCTATAAGTTTTTGTATATTGCCATTCCTAATATCCGATTTGTGTCCATTTATCCTTTTATGTAGGGACTGTCCAGTTTGGCTGATGTACATAGCAGAGGGGCATTGCTGGCACATGATGGCATATATTACATTGTGGACGTGCAGGTGAATGAACCGGTGATGATATGGCTGACCTGGTTAGGTCCTGTGATGGTGTCACTGGTGTAGATATGAGCTCTATAGCTCTGCCTGACTAATTCTTGGTCTTCTGCTTGGATGACTGCAGCCTTCTGATCTGCTGCTTTCTTTCCAGAGCCCAGATTGTTCACTGACCCAATTACTATAAGCGCAAAAAACAAAACACCAAGCTGAGCAGATGGACTTCAGGCAGATCATACCATACCGCTGCCAAGGCCTTAAAGGTACAGTAATCTGAACTGACCTGCTAAACAGTGTCTTCTCTTTAAATGGGTAAGCCATCTCTCGCCGTATTTAAAGAGAGGCTAATACTTCATAGAAAATATGTAGGGACAGACAGACAAAAGCAGTGTTCAGATTGACGGGCAATAAGATGGGTAGAGAAAGGGATTTCTTTCTCTGCAGCTAATCTTTCTCTTGCTAGTGTTAAATCATACCTTCCAGAGAGGACTTTTATCCTTGACCCTAACTGTCTCTTAAATTTAATGTCTTCACCAAAACAGCCAAGAGATCATTGAAACAAATTCCAGTCTGGTTCTGGTTGTTCACAGCCGCGCAACTTTCAGTAAGAGTTGACATGACTTGATACAGTTGCCAGCATACCAGGAGGGCGTATGACTAGTCCTTGTCAGACAGTCATCATTGGCCATTGCCAAATCCAATCCTCTTACACTGATCAGAATTAAATACCCAGTTAATCTCTCAGGTTAAGATCTTTCTTGAATTTGCACTCCACAGTGCATCTGTTGTTCTTAGTGTGACTGGCTTTGGTGAGAGATGAGTTCAAGCCCGGGTCATCACCCTTTCCTCTTTGGATAATTTCACTAAAGCCTTTCTCTGGTTTGGGGGTCTACTTGATTAAATATTTAGTAAACTAGGCCCTAGTGAAATTACCACTACTCAGATGTAATGAAGATAATTCTGAAGAATATTTTTATTCCATTGAAGTACACCAGAATACCCCAGTTGGGTTCACTGCTAGAACTTCCTATTCCCTGCAAATTACTGAATTGGGATACTGAAAAAACATTCTATTTAGAGACTGTTTCCTTGATCTACTGGATCATATGATTTTTCTTCTTTCCTAGTTGTTATTCTTATTTAAGGATACTTGCATGACAATCAAAATCTTTGTTGCTTTTATAGCCCGAGTAATTTTTCTGTTCCTGCTGCTTATTCCTTCAAGTCATAATAATCAGTTTATAGCAGTGTAATCATCTGTACCACCTCAGCTAATTATGATATCACAAAGTCTTATGACTTCAGGTGAGGAATTAACAGCATGAGCAGATAAACTCCTAAGCTGCATTCATACATGCTGAGTAACAAAAATAGGGAAGATACATACACAAATAATCTAGAATCATAGTAATCTGTGAACACATTTTTCAAAGTTTTTCCGTGACACATCAAATGGTGGTTGAAACTGATCTTGAGTGAGGAAATTCATTAGCTCAGGTAGAGGAGTGGTAATGGATTAATAGAATTCTTCCTTAGGTCACTGGTTCAAACCCAATGCAAGTCAGTATTAGCTGAAAATTATTGCCAACTCCTGGAGTCCTGGTTCCTCAGTAGCCATTGTGAAATGTGTTCAGGGTTGAAGTCTGCTTCCTAAAGGAAAAGTGTTCACACCATCAATACCACAACTCTGCTATGGCATCCTTGTTACCATTCTTAGAAGAGAGTACAAGGAGTGAGAGGATAGCTGGCTTCTCTGCCAATAAGGCTAAAGTTAGCGTGGTTATAACACTATGCTGTAATATTTATGGTCCATCTATGTTTGCAGTCAACTGTCATTTAGGAAACACTTATTTGGGGGGAAACCGGTTATTGCCACAACAGCCTTGAGAAAGAAAAGTACAATAGGACTGGACCAAAAAATTGAGATTCATATGGAGTGAACTGTCTTAGAGGGACACCTGGTACTATAGGAGCTGTACAAAGAAAGATAAGTCTCTGAGCTGAAAACATTGCCATGGTCTGTGGCTTCATATGTTGCTCATTTATAAAGCAAAATATTTCAGTGTCCAGTAGATAGTGCCCAGTTGTGGTAGAGGTTTTACGATGTGCCGGTAGGCACTTGTCCACCAGGACTGGACTGAGACCACTAACTCAAGAACCAAATGCCATCACCTTCTAACAGCTCCTGTTAACTACCAACCAGAGCAAAACCAGTGAACTACAGGTAAAAAGTTCCACATCTCCTGTGCTATCCAGTCTTTCATTAAGAAAAAAAAAAGTTGTTTAGAATCAGAGTGACTTACATAAGTGTTTCCTCCTCCTCCTCCTCCCTGGCAACAATTAAATCTGCAGCCAAAATGTTTATTTTTCAGTGCTGCCTTCTCTCTTTTTTTTTTTAAGCTTGTTTCTGATTCTTTCAACAGCTGATAACATCTGCATAGCTAATCTAATACAAATGAGCTCTTTGAACAGTTTCCCTAACTTATTCCTAAACTACTGTTTTTGAACACTTTCCCTGATTCCCTGACATGAACCAGCTTTGGGCAGAACAGAATGCCATTTCATGTAGCCAACATTACTCTTAGATACTTAAACAACTCATGCGATGAAGGATATTTTTGAGAACTGGAGGGTAGAAGCAGGCATCTTGGTGGGCATTTCTGCTTTGGCACATCTCTAAATGTGGATGTTTTAATATATGTTTGTAAAAAAGATTCCTTGATGATAAGAGGAAAAGTAAGTCTCAGTGGGGTGCATACCAGGGTTTATGGACAGTATTATCTGACATGATTGGGGACTGAACTTGATGACCCAAAAAGTCTCTTCCAGTCCTATTGCTCATGTGTTTCCTCTGGGTTTCTCAGAAATATGGTAGAAATAGAGTTTCCCTGAAGCAAGTCTAAAAAAAAAAAAGGAATAGTGTCTTCTTGCCAAAAAAATCAGGGCTGCTTTTGTTTTGGGGCTTTTTATGAATTTTTGTGCTGATGTGAATTAGTGCCTTGGGGAAGCTGACTGTAATTGGAATGACTGAACAAACTAATGCCTTTGTTTTGACTTTGAACAGGATTTGTTTTAACTAAATTATGAACAACAAGAAAAAATGTCACAAACTAACATAGAAAAAGACATCTCTGTGCGATCAGTCCAAACAAACAGAATTAGCTTTTTGTAACTAAGGGATGGCTGTTCAGTGGAAGACAAATTCGCTTGCATAGCAAATGATCAGCTATAAGATGGTTTGTAGTTTCAGGCTTATCTACTTATTGTACAGATGGCTTCATGCATTTTTGAGTTTTGATTTAATAAAGGGATATTTAGGTCATTTACACCTCAAATCCTGTTTACACACCAAACCCCAGTATGATGAACACCTGAGCCCCAGCCAGCCTTGTACACTGATTATTCACTGGGCTGTACTATTCTGAAGAACATGGAGCAAGTGCAGGGAGAGGAGACCTATACCAACTCTCTGCAGACACAAGATGTGGCATAGCTCCAGAGTTGGGAGCTCGGGCAAATGAGATGCTCATGTTGACAAGCTGTCCTGCTTGTATTCCTATCTATTCAGGCCCAGTAGGGTAAGGAGTTATTCAAGCCCTATGGTTAGAGACAAAGCCTTCTAATTATAGAGGATCAGAGTTGGGTTCCTTGGGATGTTTGAGAGGGACACATGGTTGCTGTGAGACTGACTCTTCTTCACCTTCCCCCTAGTTGCCATATCCAGATGGTTCTTGGTTGAGCTCCGTTTCAGAGCTGTCAGCCAAAGCTCTGTGGTCCTATTCACTCTGTCTCTTTCCAGTGGACCGTCAGGCATCTAAAGAAAAGACATGCCCCTCTGGGTCACTAGGCAAGCATTTCTCCTGACACTACACTACAGCCCTTATATTTATCATATATGGCAATTAGGTTAGGCAATATCTTCAGAAAGAGAGGAACTGGATGGCTGCACACACATTGTGGCTACCTCATGGGAAAGTTTTGAAGCTTTCTCCTCAGGTTTGGCATTAAACTTGGCAGCTGCAAAGTCCAAACAGGTCATGCAACTCTTGCCAGCTTCACACCACAAACACCACTGGCTCAAGCATTTTATAAAAACAAAGACTTAGAGAACATTTAAATCACTAATATGAAAAGAAATGTGAGTTTATTAATGTTGGGACCAGTCCTACAGGCTTCAAGCCAATGGGAGTTTTGAACAATTAAACCAGGATTGGAGCAATTAAAATTCAATACAAACATTTTTTTTATTTAATATTCCCCTCCTGTGCTGCAAAACCTAACACACAAGTATTGTGCTGGTACATAAGAACTAGGAAGTGAATCTGGCTAGAAACTGAAATAAAACTACAGTGTAATGCCAGCACCCAAGTTGAAAGAAATGCAAGATTAAGTAAACATCAAGGATGGATAGTAAGTGAGATTTTAAATGTTCTTTCAGTTCAAATAACACAGGTGAAGAATATTACTTTTATCTTGACCATGTCCCTTTGAAATCTGTGGATTTATTTATGATCTACAGAAGACATTTTGAGAACACAGTTTTAACAATACTTTAGCAAGTTCAGGCTCTGTTATACCTTGTTCATCTGTTCCTATTACTTCTATATATTGTGGCTGTGACAAAACATCCAATTGGAGCTACTCCAGTTTCCCAATTAATTTAGCAGCTCAGTTTAATACCTCTTCTTTATCCACTATCTGCACCAACTAATTATACTTGATGTTTTGTTTGAGATATTTTATATGGAAAGAAAAAGTTGAATTACCAAAATGTAATAAATTTCAACAGACATTTCTACCTTATTTGTCCCTGTGACGGGCTTGGGACTCACCACCGCAGCACCTCCTGCTGTTCAGTCCAGGAATTATCCCAGTTCATGCTGAGCGCCCTCTGCCGGTGGTGTCCCATCCGTCTCTCGCCCTCGATTGGCGTCTTGACCTGTGTTCGTCCCAGCTCGCGGCATCCTCTTCAGGACACTGCCCTCTGGTGTGGTATGTCATAACCATACAGCTCAGAGTAGCCTAGAATTCCTCCTTACCTGTAAGGGGTTAAGAAGCTCAGATAACCTGGTTGGCTCAAAAGGACCAATGGGGAAAGAAGATACTTTCATATCTTGGGAGGGAAGGCTTTGTTTTGTGCGTTCTCTTGGGAAGCAGGGAAGCATCAGGTCAGAAAACTCCTTCTCCTATAAAGCACCCTAAAAGTCTCGCATATTACAAAAATGGTAAGTAAAAGCCAAGCAAGGCGTGTTAGATTATCTTTTGTTCTGCTTGTGAATTTTTCTTTGCTGGAGGGAGGTTTATTCTTGTTTTTTGTAACTTTGAAACTAAGCCTAGAGGAAGTTCTGCTGTGATTCTTAATCTTTTGTTACCCTGTAAAATTATTTTCCATCTTGATTTTACAGAGGTGGTTTTTACTTTTTTTTTTTAATAAAATCCTTCTTTTAAGAACCTGACTGATTTCTCTATTGTCCTAAGACCAAGGGGTTTGGGTCTGTGATCACTTTGTAACCAATTGGTTAGGATATTATTCTATTACAAGCCTCCCCAGGAAAGGGGGTGTAAGAGCTTGGGGGGATATTTTTGGGGAATAGGAACTCCAAGTGGTCCTTTCCCTGATTCTTTGTTAAATCACTTGGTGGTGGCAGCGTACCCTCCAAGGGCAAAGAATTTGTGCCTTGGGGAAGTTTTAACCTAAGCTGGTAGAAATAAGCTTAGGGGGTCTTTCATGCGGGTCCCCACATCTGTACCCTAGAGTTCAGAGTGGGGAGGGAACCCTGACATGGTATTACACCACTGTGGGTTCATCTCTGGTGGCTCCAGTTTCAAGCTAAACAGAGTGAAAGTCACCTCTGCTACTTGCTTCAGATTTAGAGTCTCTAGAGACACAAAGACCACACACACATTTATAAGTTCTAGTCTGTTTTGCAAGTTTTATTAAAGTTATGATTACCCAAGCGTATAGAAATTCTATACAGATCTATGACAGGTTTCAGAGTAGCAGCCATGTTAGTCTGTATTCACAAAAAGAAAAGGAGTACTTGTGGCACCTTAGAGACTAACAAATTAATTTGAGCATAAGCTTTCGTGAGCTATAGCTCATAGTCTCTAAGGTGCCACAAGTACTCCTTTTCTTTATACAGATCAATGCACAAGTTACAAATATGGTTATACTCACATCCTCCTAGATAGTGTTAGGGTCTGATGGATCTCTCATGTATTGATCATCAGTAGAGGGATGGTTCCTATTGAAGTTTCCCATAGGGAGCTCAATTTTTCCTAATCTGAACACCCCCTTTTTGTAATGTGATTCTGACTACACTTCATTAGCACTTATGCACATAGTGCATCCTGAAGTTAGGGCATGTGTTAGAAAACTGTGACTACTGGGTATATTGTAAGCAAAAATTTACTCTATTAACTTTTTACAATATCACCCATTGGTACATCTTTTCCCATATTTTTTTGGCCTATGGTCATTCTTTGGTCACTCACTTATGTCAAGCATTTCTCAAGCATATGGCTAAGCTAAAATCTTACAGGCCTCAGCCTGTAGGCCTTGCATTTCAACCCTACTTACTAAGATATCTAATACAACCCTTCTAACTACTAATCAGTCTTATACTTCTATAATCCTATGATTTAACCCTATTTAGCATACAAAGATTATATGACATAACATGCTAGTTAATTATAGTATCACACAATAAATGAACAATAAACTAAAATCATTGGCTACACGGCTCATCCAGAACATGTCATCCAGTTCTGAGAGAACACTTCATCCAGTACTCTGGGATCCAAAAAACTCAGTTTGACTCCAGCTCATCACTCAGTTTACTTTGTTAGGCATGTCACAGCTCTCTGCCTGTGTTGGCCAGGCCCAAAGGCAGGCAGTTTATGGACAGGGTGATACCACAATTTCCTCCCAATGAAAGTACTTATACACCTTAATCAACTCACCCCTGGATCTACTTTTTGATAAACTAAACAGATTGAACTCCTGAAGTCTCATCGTAGGACCTCTTGTCTAGACTTTGAATCATTTTTGTGGCTCTTCTCTGCATCCTCTGCAGTTTCTAAATATCCTTTTAAAAATGTGGACATCAGAACTGATACCAGAAGACTGAATCCAGTGTTTCATTTACAGATAAAATCCCCTTCCTCTCCTACTCACTACTCCCCCATTTAGACATCTAAGGATCACGTTAGCCCTCGGAGTCCATGTTCAGTTGCTTGTCCACTAGGATCTCTAAACTGTTTTCCGAGTTCTGCTTTCCAGCATAGTCCCCCATTCTGTAGGCATGGCCTGCATTTCTTGTTCCGAGTTGTATAATTTTCCATTTGGCTGTACTGAGACGTTTGTTTGAATGGTCGCAGCTTATGAACTCTGTAGGACTGCCCTGTCCCATTCCTTACTTACCATTTGTGTAATCTGTACATTTTATCAGCAGTGATTTTATATTTCCAGATCATGATACAAATGTTGAATAGCTGATCCCTTGAATAGAAATTATCTGCCTAGAACCCCCATGGAATCCCCCCAAGATGAATCCCCATTGATGACTATTATCTGAAATCTGTCAGTTAATCAGTTCTTAATCCATTGTACGTGTGCTTTGCTATTCTAAAATGCTAATTTTTAATCAGATTGCCATGCAGGACTACCTCAAACACATTACAAAAATCAAAATCATTACATGTATGCAGTTAACACTTTTAGCACCCCAACATATTTTCTCCTCAAAAAATGAAATCTGGCTTGTTTGACAAGACTTACTTTCCATTAAATCATGTGGATCAATATTAAATATATTCCTATCATTTAATTCTTTATTGATTGAATCCAGTGTGTGTTTTGTCATTTATTTGCCCAGGATTGATGTCAGGCTAAATAGCTTGAGTTACCCAACTTGCGATTTTTTAATAATAGCACTCTCTCCCTGGAATTTTCCCAATATTTCAGGATGTATTAAAAAATAACATCATCAGGCCAGAGATCTCCTCAGCCAATTATTTTAAGACACTGAAATTCCCTTATTAAGTAGATTTGGTTAAGCAAGTGTCTTTGGAGAACAAAGTGAGTAAAAAAAGTGACTTGTATGGGAAAGAAATTCAACTTATTCTGTGTAATAATCAAACCCATAAACATCAGTGTATTCAAATGCCAAACAGGTATGTAATAGATAGCAAGAGAAAGCTTCTTTGATGTGCTTGCTATTTTCTGAATACCCCATGTAACAACATGCACCACTAGTTGAGTGTATAATTAGCAAGTTCTTAGCATTATTATCATCTTGGTAATTGTGATTGACATGAGAAAATAGATAACCAATCTGCCCACAGAAGCAGCTTCATTGATAATTAGCATCCCATTACACTAGAAAAGTAAAAATATACGTAATAGTCAGAAATGCAGCATTTTGGACATTTCCATAAATTCTTCTAGCATTGTCCCATTAAAAGCACTAACTACATCCCACATAAGAGGCTTTAAAAATAGCTCAGATTTCTTTGTAAGCTTGGCTTTCACCACTGATGCCATGATGTTCTCCAGCAGGTGCTCTTCTGATGGACAGTTCTCCTTATTACTGGGGCAACAGCAATACTGCACCCATCTAAATCAGGTATATGTGATGTGACGGAACCTGCAGAGAGTGTAGGGCAAAGAGAACAGCATTCCTAATGACTGTAGCTAGTTTTCTTTTTCATGAATTTCCCTTTTTAAAAATAGGAGTCACAGCACATCACTGAACTTCAGTCTTCTCTCTGAGTAGCCTGGGTCAGATCCTACTGAGAACTGAAAGTGCCATTTTAATTTTTAATTTCTTAGGATGTTGATGCTGTGATACTGGCATACAAGAAGCCAGCTTTTGCCAAGGATTTAGGCTTCAGTTGAGCACTGACAAATTCATTGCTTGAAACCAGTCTGTTTCACCTGTGTGTTAGTCTAGTTAAGATGGGTATTGAATGTATAACTGTTGACTGTTGACTGAGGAAATATCTGAGCTATTAGCAATTATCTTTGAAAAGTCATGGAAGACAGGAGAGATTCCAGAAGACTGGAAAAGGGCAAATAGAGTGCCAATCTATAAAAAGGAAAATAAGGACAACCCAGGGAATTACAGACTAGTCATCTTAACTTCTGTACCTGGAAAGATAACAGAACAAATAATTAAGTAATCAATTTGCAAACATCTAGAAGATAAGAATGTGATAAGTAACTGTCAGCATGGATTTGTCAAGAACAAATCATGTCAAACCAACCTGATAGCTTTCTTTGACAGGGTAACAAGCCTTGGGATAGGGGGAAAGCAGTAGATGTTGTATATCTTGACTTTAGTAAAGCTTTTGATACTGTCTTGCAAGACCTTCTCATAAACAAACTAGGGAAATAAAGCCTAGATGGAGCTACTATAAGATGGATGCAAAACTGGTTGGAAAACCATTCCCAGCGAGTAGTTATCCTTCTTGGATGTATTAGCAGGAATGTTGTAAGCAAGACACACAAAGTAATTCTTCCACTCTACTCCATGCTGATTAGGCCTCAACTGGAATATTGTGTCAAGTTCTGGGTGCCACATTTCAGGAAGGGTGTGGACAAATTGGACAAAGTCCAGAGAAGAGCAACAAAAATTATTAGAGGCCTAGAAAACATGACCTCTAAGGGAAGATTGAAAAAATTGGATTTGTTTAGTTTGGAAAAGAGAAAACTGAGGGGGGACATAACAGTTTTCAAATACGTAAAAGGTTGTTACAAGGAGGGGGGAGAAGAATTGTTTTTCTTAGCCTCTGAGGATAGGACAAGAAGCAATGGGCTTAAATTGCAGCAAGGGCAGTTTAAGTTGGACATTAGGAAAAACTTCCTAACCCTAACCCTAAGAACTGGAATAAATTGCCTAGGGAGGTTGTGGAATCTCCATCATTGGAGATTTTTAAGAGCAGGTTGGATAAACACCTGTCAGGGATGGTCTGGGTAATACTTAGTCCTGCCATGAGTGCAGGGGACTGGATTAGATGACTTCTCGAGGTCCCTTCCAGTCCTATGATTCTATGAGTGATCAGATGTCTCAAAATTCTGTAATAAAACCAAACTGAAAGTACAAAATTGTCTCAAATCTGTGCCTGTCCAGAAGCAGCAAAATCTTTCTTGAGAGATGAGCTTGAATCAGAACCATGGAGTTGAATCCTTCCCCAGAATTCTGGGTGTATTTGGATCCAGAGCTAAACATTGTGGCTTAAGCCTACTTTTGTATGGCGGTCTAAACAGCCTAGCATTGTGGAAAAAGCTTGGATCAGGTTCTGAGATTTATTGGTTGACCCACCTCTGTTTCTGAGCATCTAAGTAGGTTTTGGGAGTGGTGACCAAAACCAAGATAAAACTTGGCTTCTTGTTGAATCTATTAGTAGAGATGGTCCAAATCTGGTACCCATTATCTTAGCTCCCTGTACTGCATTGGGGTGGAGGTCGAGTTTGTGTAAGGGAGGCTGGATAAACAGGACATAGGTCTGAACCACCTCTGACCTTCAGATTTGCAAGACAAAACTCTGTGGATTCAGATATATCAATAAAGGTGCCTTATATTTGTATATTTATTCCTTCCCATACAGGAATAGCTATATCAGTATAAGACATATTTATTCTATACTGATGGGGTTGTATTGCTTTAACTATTCTAGTATAGATAAGGCAGTACAATTTTCTAGTGTAGATAAGGCCTTAAAAACAGAAAACTTTTTAAAGAGTAGGATTTAAATGACCTGTAGTCCTTCTCCCTCCAGTTACTAATCCATTCTTCCATTGCCCTGCTCCCCCTCCCTGCAATTCTTGAAAACCATATTCATATCAAAAGATTACCAAAGCTTAATTATTCCTGAACATGATAACAGTTAAGAAGCCTTGCAGAAGACAGCATTGTCTCTAAACTTTTTAAACAAACATCTACAAAATTAAGACTCAGTAACTACAACCCCAGCAGCAATAGTTATTTGTAAATAGACTAACTAACTCTTGGCATACTACTAGGAAGATGAAGGGTGTTATGTACATAGGCAAAAAATAATTTACATAAACTCAACAAGCAAGGTGATTGATTCTGGTGAACTAATACATCCAATTTCATGCATTTGTTCATTATCTGATGTTAAATTGGTGGCTGTTGTTTATTGCCACACTTTTGTTTTCTGTGCCAAAGGCCACAGGTGCATCGTTCAGTGTAGACCTCATCAGTGTATCAAATAGATTAAAGGATTAATGAAGAGAAAAGAAGAAACAGATCTGCCATCTTGTGTACAATCTGGCTACTGCAATTTCTTTTCTAAAATTAATTGCATTTCTTCTACATAGCAAAATGCAACTTATTAATATTTGTGAATGTTAACCTAGTTCCCACAAGCAACAAGGGTGAAAAAAAAGGGCAGGGTGAAAATTTTATGATGATAGTCATAGTTTAAGTGTGGGGAAAAGGCTCTTCAGTTCAAAGTAGTATTCATTAATAAATATACATGTAGCAGAACTAGATTAATACATTTGAGGGGGGAACTGACAAAAACAAAGATCAAGACAAAAATTAATAATAAAAAAAATTACCTAAGGGGAAAAAAATATATTTCCTGTACAGATAATATAACCAGCCCTGCAAAATTATACTCACCCAAAGAAAATACATGTTTTTTGATTGGTGAGTAAAATATTGACAGTATTTTTCCTTACAATCATTCTATTAGTAAAGAATGTGCTTAGGCACAAAACCCATGAACATTTTGCAAGCCTTAATTAAGCCACAAAGAATTGTGGGAAGGTCAGTCTTTCTATGAGCTTCCTTACCCTCCTCTCATCCAGCTGTTCTGCAGGTTCAAAACAATACATGTACCTGTAAAATCTCGAATCCGTTTCTCTCACTTCCTCTCTTTCCCAAATCCCTGGCAGGCCTTCAAAAAAGAAAAGCCCTAGAAAACTCATCTGGACATCAGTCAAACTAGATCAGAGTCTTAGCCCTGGTCTACACTATGAGTTTAGGTCGAATTTAGCAGCATTAGATCTATTTAACCCTGCACCCATACACACAACAAAGCCATTTTTGTCGACTTACTGGGCTTTTAAAATAGATTTCTGTACTCCTCCCCAACGAGGGGAATAGAGCTGAAATCGACATCGCTGTGTCAAATTTGGGTTAGTGTGGACACAATTTGACGGTATTGGCCTCCGGGAGCTATCCACAGTGCTCCATTGTGACCACTCTGGACAGCACTCTCAACTCGGATGCACTGGCCAGGTAGACAGAAAAAGCCCGGAGAACTTTTGAATTTCATTTCCTGTTTGGCCAGCATGGCAAGCTGATCAGCACAGGTGACCGTGCAGATCTCATCAGCAGAGGTGACCATGGAGTTCCAGAATTGCAAAAGAGCTCCAGCATGGACCAAACAGGAGGTACTGGATCTGATCGCTGTATGAGGAGACAAATCCGTGCTATCAGAATTCCATTCCAATAGACGAAATGCCAAAATATTTGAAAAAAATCCCCAAGGGCGTGAAGGACAGAGGCTATCACAGGGACCTGCAGCAGTGCTGTGTGAAACTTAAGGAGCTCAGGCAAGCCTACCAAAAAACCCAAGAGGCAAACTCCCGCTTGGGGTCAGAGCATGTCGCTTCTATGATGAGCTGCATGCAATTCTAGGGGGTGCCCCTACAACTACCCCACACCTGTACATTGACTCCTGCAAGGGAGTCTCACGCAATAGGGATGACGATTTTGGGGACAAGGAAGATGATAGCATACACCAGGCAAGTGGAGAAACCATTCTCCTCGACAGCCAGGAACTGTTTATCACCCTGGAGACAGTACCCTCCCAACCTGGGCTCCTGGATCTTGAAGGCAGAGAAGGCACCTCTGGTGAATGTACCTTTGTAAATATAATACACCTTTGTTTAAAAGCAAGCGTGTTTAATAATTAATTTGCACTGAAGACTTGGGATGCATTCGTGGCCAGTACAGCTACTGAAAAAGTCTGTTAACGTGTCTGGGGATGGGGTGGAAATCCTCCAGGGACATCTCAATGAAGCTCTCCTGGAGGTACTCCTAAAGCCTTTGCAAAAGGTTTCTGGGGAGGGCAGCCTTATTGCGTCCTCCATGGTAGGACACTTCACCACGGCAGGCCAGTAGCACGTAGTCTGGAATCATTGCATAAGAAAGCATGGCAGCGTGTGGTCCCAGTGTTTGCTGGCTTTCAAGCAACATCCGTTCTTTATCTCTCTGTATTATCTTCAGGAGAGTGATATCATTCATGGTCACCCGGTTGAAATAGGGGAATTTTATTAAGGGGACATTCAGACGTGGCCATTCCTGCTGGGCTGTTTGCCTGTGGCTGAAAATAAAACATCCCCACTGTTAGCCACAGTGGGGGGAGGGGTGAAGCGATCATCACAGAGACCTGGGGGTGTGTGGGGGTGATTAGTTGGGTTTGTGCTGCATGTTAACCCGAAAACATCCGTCCCTCCTTTTAAATGGCCAATGTGTCTTTTTCAATTGTACTCTCCCTTTTTTCCTCCCACAGCTGCAAATGTTTCAACACTGCCACTAGCATCTCCATCCCAGAATCTAGCACAGATAAGGAGAAAAAAATGCACTTGCAATGAAATGTTCTTTGAGCTCATGCAGTCCACCCAAACTGAAAGAGCCTAGCAGAATGCATGGAGGCAGACAATGGCAGAGTCCAGGAAAGCACAAAATGAACACGAGGACAGATGGCAGGACCAACAAGAGAGGTGGTGGGATCAATAGGAAAGGTGGCAGCAGCATGATGAGAGGAGGCAGGATGCAATGCTGAGGCTACTGGAGGATCAAACTGATATGCTCCGGCGTATGGTTGAGGTGCAGGAAAGGCACAGACCACCACTGCAGCCCCTGTGTGACCAACCGCCCTCTTCCCCAAGTTCCATAGCCTCCTCACCCAGATGCCCAAAACACTGGGGGGGGAGGCCCCCTCTGAGCACCCAACCACTCCACCCCAGAGGACTGCCCAAGCAACAGAAGGCTGGCATTCAATAAGTTTTTAAGTGCAGAGTGGCTTTGTCCTTTCCTCCTTCCCCACCCCTCCTGGGCTATCTTGGCAGTTATCCCCCTATTTGTGTGATGAATTAAAAAAGAATACATGAATTTGAAACAACGATTCCTTTATTGCCTTGCAAGTGGTGATCGAAGGGGGGAGGGGAGGGCGGTTGGCCTACAGGGAAGTAGAGTGAGCCAAAGGGGCGGGTTTTCATCAAGGAGAAGCAAACAGAACTGTCACACCGTAGCCTGGTCAGCCATGAAACTGGTTTTCAAAGCTTCTCTGATGCACAGCGCGCCCTGCTGTGCTCTTCTAACCGCCCTGGTGTCTGGCTGCGCGTAATCAGTGGCCAGGCGATTTGCCTCAACTTCCCACCCCGCCATAAATGTCTCTCCCTTACTCTCACAGATATTGTGGAGCGCACAGCAAGCAGTAATAACAGTGGGAATATTGGTTTCGCTGAGGTCTATCCAAGTCAGTAAACTGTGTCAGCGCACTTTTAAACGTCCAAATGCACATTCTACCACCATTCTGCAGTTGCTCAGCCTATAGTTGAACAGTTCCTGACTACTCTCCAGACTTCCTGTGTATGGCTTCCTGAGCCCTGGCATTAAGGGATAGGCTGGGTCCCCAAGGATAACTGTAGGCATTTCAACATCCCCAACGATTATTTTCTGATCTGGAAAATAAGTCCCTTCCTGCAGCTGTTCATACAGACCAGAGTTCCTGAAGATGCGAGCATCTTTCCCGGCAATCCCACGTTGATGTTGGTGAAACGTCCCTTGTGATCCACCAGTGCTTGCAGCACCATTGAAAAGTACCCCTTGCGGTTTATGTACTGGCTGCCTTGGTGGTCCGGCCCCAAGATAGGGATATGGGTTCTGTCTATCGCCCCACCACAGTCAGGGAACCCCATTGCAGCAAAGCCATCCACTATGACCTGCACATTTCCCAGAGTCTCTACCCTTGATAGCAGCAGCTCAGTGATTGCGTTGGCTACTTGGATCACAGCAGCCCCCACAGTAGATTTGCGCACTCCAAATTGATTCCCGACTGACTGGTAGCTGTCTGGTGTTGCAAGCTTCCAGAGGGCTATCGCCACTCGCTTGTGAACTGTCAGGGCTGCTCTCATCTTGGTATTCATGTGCTTCAGGGCAGGGGAAAGCAAGTCACAAAGTTCCATGAAAGTGCCCTTATGCATGCAAAAGTTTTGCAGCCACTGGGAATCATCCCAGACCTGCAACACTATGCGGTCCCACCAGTCTGTGCTTGTTTCTCGGGCCCAGAATCGGCATTCCACCACATGAACCTGCCCCATTGCCACCATAATGGCCAAATTGCTGGGGCCCGTGCTTTGAGAGAAGTCTGTGTCCATGTCCTCATCACTCTCGTAACCGCGCTGACATCGCCTCCTCGCCTGCTTTTGCAGGTTCTGGTTCTGCATATACTGCATGATAATGCGCAAGGTGTTTACAATGCTCATAACTGCCATGGTGATCTGAGCGGGCTCTGTGCTTGCCGTGGTACGGCGTTTGCAGGACAGCAGGGTTGCAGGGGAAGCGGTCGTTCAATGACAATGATCTGCAGACCTATTGCACCATCTGCTTCCAGGACACAACAGCTGAGCAGGCTGAACGCTTGCCGTGGTATGGCGAGACAAGAGCAGCCGAGCAGAGTTGCAGCGGAAGCGGCCTTGTGAGACCACCAGGAGAGCAGCATGCCAGTGGATGACCTGCAAGGTGGATTCATAGCATCAGGAGAACAGAGTTGCAGCGGAAGCGGGTAATGACGATGATGGTTTGCAGACCTACTGCACTGGCTGCTGAAAGCGTATGGCACTGGTACGGAAAAAAGGTGCAAAACGATTGTCTGCCGTTGCTTTCATGGAGGGAGGCGCAACTGACGACGTGTACCCAAAACCACCCGCGACAATGCTTTTGCCCCATCAGGCATTGGGAGCGTAACCCAGAATTCCAATGGGCAGCGAAGACTTCGGGAACTGTGGGATAGCTAGCCACAGTGCAATGCTCCAAAAGTCGACGCTAACCTTGGTACTGTGGACGCACTCCACCGACTTAATGCGCTTAGTGCATTAGTGTGGGGACACACACAATCAACTGTATAAGATCGCTTTCTAAAAAATTGACTTCTATAAATTCGACCTAATTTCGTAGTGTAGACATACCCTTAAAGAAAAAAGAAGTTCTCCCAGAATAAAGACCAGGTGGAAAATAGCCTGGTTTGTCATGCCAGGCCAGGAATTGCACTTTCTTCAGCTACCTAAACAGATCAGATGCTGTGTGCATACATAAAATCCAGCTTGTTTTTAGCTTGCTAAGATATTTAGAAGCCCCGCGGTCAGGGAAGGAGGGGAAATAAGCTGAGATGCAGTGTTTGTTATGGATTGGCTTTCTGGGAATAGATGATTTTTGTTAATAGACCACTGAAACACACCCTGCCATGTCAATGTTAGATTATCAGTTAGGTTTAGAACTTTGACCACAGTGAAAGATGTGATTTCACATCTCCAGTGTGTCAGCATTGCTCAAGTAACAACATCTGATTGGTTTCAGAGTAGCAGCCATGTTAGTCTGTATTCGCAAAAAGAAAAGGAGTACTTGTGGATGCATCCGATGAAGTGAGCTGTAGCTCATGAAAGCTTATGCTCTAATAAATTTGTTAGTCTCTAAGGTGCCACAAGTACTCCTTTTCTTTTTGCGAACATCTGATTGTATCTTTTCCCTCTGCTTCCTTATAAAAAGTTTTGAAAAGCAGAAAACAATTGCAAAATGGCACTAGTATTGTTCTTCTACGGTCTCTGTTCAATTTACTTTTGCAATTAGTCCAGCGGGACTCTCATCCCATAGGACATGATCTTGGGCAGAGTGGGTCAAATTCATCTTCAGTGAAGTTACATCAGTGATGAATTCGGCTCAGTATTCTGTAGCTTTGTAGCTACAGAATCAAAAATAAAATCAAAATAAATAAATAAAGCACATAAATGAGTCCAATCACTCTTCTGGTTTACACTTTTCTGTCAGAGGTTTATGGAGTCAAGCATCAAGAGATCAATCCTTTCTCCTCTTTTAGTCTGTTTTTGGGGTCTCTGGAATTTTGTTTTGATCTATTCAGCATATTTCCATAACTTGGCTTGCAGTTCTCAAGAGCTGGGTGAGTAGTGTGTTGCAGGGAAAACTATTTGAACACTTTTTGGAGTTCCAAAGATATTTGATTCAGATGTGTTGTCTGGGCAGACATTAATTTGATCTCTTTTGTTGCAGAGCCCCGGACAGGCTGGGAGAGGGGCAGGATCCAGGGTTTGCTATTATACAGATAGTTCACATATAATAAAAGGACTGAATTCATTGAATAAAAGGTTTGCAACAAATAAGTGTTGGAATATTTTGGTGTTCTGGTCACTGGTAACTCCTCTTCTATCAACCTGACAAATGAAGCCACATTACCTAGTATTTTCCTTTTTTATTTTTCATCAAAATTTCCACAGCCAAAACTTGCCCTTTCAGTATTTCACTACCAGTGTTTCTGGCTGTTTCCATTTGGAGGCTGCTCATATGCGGAATGGGATGTTTCATGACCTTTAAACCATGTATTCCCTGTATCAGAATCTGAAACGAAAAACAAGCAGGCCTAATGGTTGGAGTTAGTTAGTAGTGAACCCACTAGTAACACATTAGTGACAGTGAACACCCTTCACTTCATCTGTAGATTCTATTTTAGCCCTCAGTTCAGGAATGAATCCCTGTTCGAGAGGTAGCTTAAGCATGTGCTTAAGTCCCGCTTAAGCATTTGCTTAATTTTAAGTATGTGTTTAAATACTTTCCTGAATCAGGGCCTTAGACTATAAATTCTTCAAGATAGGGATTATCTTTGTCCCTGTACAGTACTGAGCAGCCTGTCAGCACTAAATAATATAATGTTAATTCTCTACGGTACCAGCTTATGTAGCTAGAACATAAGCCTTTTAGGAAAGGAACCTGTTTTTTTTGGAATACCTTTCCTAGGGCCTGATACTGAGCAGCACTGAACCTGCCCATTGACTTCAGTTGGAATAACATTGTTCATCCAGTCTCAGGATGAAACCTCCAGTTCAGCAGCAGAGATACCTATTCTATGTTCCTAGCTAAAAACTAAAATAGTAATAAATAATGGTACCCATTTTCGGAACCATCTGTTCCTGGAACTACTTAATATTTGTGCATTCCTGCCAAATATGCATAAAAACTTTTTCTTACCCTTCAACATCAGCGAACAATGCTTCGTCCACTCAATCCACAACAATCTTTCTGCTTTCTTCTGTGCCAACCCATGTTACTGGAAAGCTCCCCATGAACTAGTGTGTGAAAGGTACTGTTCTGTCCTCCTCCAAATCCCTTCACCAGATTCACTCACATTGTGGTGACAATGGAAAAAATGGTCCAAGCAAAACCCTAGGTTGGAACACCCTTTAATTCTGGTGGGTTGGAGATTTAGATGTTTGCTCGCCTGCATTTTCAGTCAGCTATCAATTGCAGTTCATTTAAGCAAATTATCTGAATTCACTGGGAGTTCAGGATGCTAACGAATTCACAAGAGGACCTTGGAGCCTGACAGATTGGCCCCTCAATATGCTACTTTTCTAGCAATGTCTATTTCACATTTGGTGACAATGTATACCTTCAAATCAGCGGCACTGCGATGGGTACCCGCATGGCCCCACAGTATGCGAACATTTTTATGGCTGACTTAGAACAACGCTTCCTCAGCTCTCGTTCCCTAATGCCCCTACTCTACTTGCGCTACATTGATGACATCTTCATCATCTGGACCCATGGAAAAGAAGCTCTTGAGGAATTCCACCATGATTTCAACAATTTCCATCCCACCATCAACCTCAGCCTGGACCAGTCCACACAAGAGATCCACTTCCTGGACACTACGGTGCTAATAAGCGATGGTCACATAAACACCACCCTATATCGGAAACCTACTGACCGCTATTCCTACCTACATGCCTCTAGCTTTCATCCAGATCATACCACTCGATCCATTGTCTACAGCCAAGCGCTACGATATAACCGCATTTGCTCCAACCCCTCAGACAGAGACAAACACCTACAAGATCTCTATCATGCATTCCTACAACTACAGTACCCACCTGCTGAAGTGAAGAAACAGATTGACAGAGCCAGAAGAGTACCCAGAAGTCACCTACTACAGGACAGGCCCAACAAAGAAAACAACAGAACGCCACTAGCCATCACCTTCAGCCCCCAACTAAAACCCCTCCAACGCATCATCAAGGATCTACAACCTATCCTGAAGGATGAGCCATCGCTCTCTCAGATCTTGGGAGACAGACCAGTCCTTGCTTACAGACAGCCCCCCAATCTGAAGCAAATACTCACCAGCAACCACACACCACACAACAGAACCACTAACCCAGGAACCTATCCTTGCAACAAAGCCCGTTGCCAACTCTGTCCACATATCTATTCAGGGGATACCATCATAGGGCCTAATCACATCAGCCACACTATCAGAGGCTCGTTCACCTGCGCATCTACCAATGTGATATATGCCATCATGTGCCAGCAATGCCCCTCTGCCATGTACATTGGCCAAACTGGACAGTCTCTACGTAAAAGAATGAATGGACACAAATCAGACGTCAAGAATTATAACATTCAAAAACCAGTTGGAGAACACTTCAATCTCTCTGGTCACTCGATCACAGACCTAAGAGTGGCTATACTTCAACAAAAAAGCTTCAAAAACAGACTCCAACGAGAGACTGCTGAATTGGAATTAATTTGCAAACTGGATACAATTAACTTAGGCTTGAATAGAGACTGGGAATGGATGAGTCATTACACAAAGTAAAACTATTTCCCCATGGTATTTCTCCCTCCCACCCCACCCCCCACTGTTCCTCTGATATTCTTGTTAACTGCTGGAATTCGCCTACCTGCTTGTCACCATGAAAGGTTTTCCTCCTTTCCCCCCCCTGCTGTTGGTGATGGCTTATCTTAAGTGATCACTCTCCTTACAGTGTGTATGATAAACCCATTGTTTCATGTTCTCTGTGTGTGTGTATATAAATCTCTCCTCTGTTTTTTCCACCAAATGCATCCGATGAAGTGAGCTGTAGCTCACGAAAGCTTATGCTCTAATAAATTTGTTAGTCTCTAAGGTGCCACAAGTACTCCTTTTCTTTTAGCAATGTCTAGGTTTCTGAGAGCCATATTACATGGTGTGATGCGGTGAACTCATCCCACACTGGATGGGAAAGGGTTAACTCCTCGCTGTGGGCTGAGGAAGCCATGCCCCCACTACTCTAGTGGGTATGCTCCAGGTACAGCACTGGTATAAAAGGCAGCAGCCAGCTCTGTCTGGATTGACCGCTGGGGAGGAAGGACACTCCTGGCTGGGCTCCAGTCCGGGAGCAGCTGGAACCCCTGACCATGGAAGCCGGAGCCGCAGAGTCCCAGACCAATGCCCAAGAGCCTGTGGAAGTCCTAGAGGGATTAGAGTCATTGGGGACTGTACACGCTGAAAAGCCTGGATACCCTGATGACGCCTCAACTACGAGAGACATGGTAGGAAGTGGCCCGGGGTGGGGCAGGACTAGCTATAGTCCAGTGGGAAGTCAGTGTGTTTTGGTTGGAGCCACGCTGACTCAGTGGTGAAACACTCCACCACCGTTAGGACCCTAGGCTGGGACCTGGTGGAGTAAGGTGGGCCTGGGTGCTCCTACCCTGGCTGCCACCCCAGGTGGCAGCTCATTGACTTCTGCCACGAGGCTTTCCCGCCCTGCAGCTTGGGGCAACTCTAATGACTCTGGCCGCTAGGCCATGCTGCCCTGTGCATCTGGGTAAACCCCACTGACTCTGGCCAGTTAGCCTCACTGCCCTGCAAAACAGGGTATCCCCATCGACTTTAGTCTTTAAGTCTCACAGCATCAAGGTAAAGAACAGCTGGAGAGATGGGGTGGAGTCCTGCACTGGATGGCGATCCCCACCTCATCACACACGGTGTCTGGGTTTTGTTTTGTTTTTTTTTTAAGAAATGGAGAGATATTGCAATAGTGTCTTCACAAGGCAATATCTGATTAATTAAGAACCAGCAGAGGTTAATATCCCTTAGCTTCATCACAGACCATCAACTCTACAGCAGATCATTAATGGCCAGAAATAACCTGTGCCTTGGTCATTATTGCTTAATTTTTTTGATGAAATTAGTAACATTAACTCCAGGACTTCACAGTTACCATAAATGGAGCATTTATCTTCTTTTTGCCCAGACAGCCTTAGCAGTTAAAATCCAAAACTATTTTGATTGTTTACATTCATAAGAGAAAGTTAATGCACATTACATTTCATTAATAGTGTTAAAGCTGTTTCTTAAATATTGGGTAATGTACAGAGGAGGCAAATAATCAACTTAAGTTTATGCAGTGTTGTTGTAGCTCTGTTGGTCCCAGGATATTAGCGAGACAAAGTGGATGAGGAAATATCTTTTGTTGGACAAACTTCTATTGGTGAGAAAGACAAGCTTTCGAGCTTACACAGAGCTCTTCTTCAGGTCTGGGAAACGAAGGGCAGGTC